>NC_134547.1:39131418-40331418 GCF_050624435.1 Tenrec ecaudatus | reverse complement strand
CATATACCCTGGATACGCCCTGGTGGACAGAGCCATGCCAGCCAGTGTGTGCCGTGTGCTTTTCTGAGGCAGAGGATGACTTCAGTGAGGGAGGTGGGGGCAGGAGCAGGAGGGGGCAGGGGCGGGGGTGCATCTTCAGACTTTCCTTGCAAAGTCTCATGACTGCAACCCACATGGATAAACAACCCCCTCTACGTGCCTGGGGAGTTCTCAAATAGTTACTTCTGTGACTGGAAGTACTTGTGTGGAAAAGGCTGCCCACCACACCTGGCCTTGGCGGGAGCAGGAGCCTCACTCGGGCTGCCCTTTGGGCACGATCAGGCTTTTCCTCCGGCTCCTAAGGGACCTCAGTCCTTCTTCGTGTGGACAGTCTGAAGGCGACCATCAGGAAGCAGGCAGCTTCCCAGGAAAAAAACGAAGCAGGGGAACATCAAAGACCTCCCTCCAGGTTACACAACCAAGGCCTTCAGCTCTCCCTGGGGTTCCTTCCAGGCTATTCTGGATCGCTGCCCCCGTTCTCCTTCAGATGGCATGGCAGATACTTTGTTGGTGAGAGTCTGCAGTTTTTCCTTCCTCAGAAGAGAGGAGGAGCTAAGGAAAGTGGGAGGGAGCGGGGCGAAAAAAGGTCTCTGAGAAACAAGAGCCACAAAAAGAACATGTGTGAGGGAGAGAGAAAGCAGGTGGGGAGGCAGCCAGAAGGGCCTGCCCTGGAATCCAACAGGCAACCTAAAAATTGGAGAAGTTTCTAAACTGGAGCATGTTGTGAGTCCACAGCCTGGCAGTGAGGCTGAAATAAGAGGAACACTGGGGTGAAGAGGGCTCTAGGGCACTTGACCCACCGGGCCTCAGATCTCCCCCAGACAGCACTGGCCTAGGTCCTTGACCAGAAGGCCACTTCCTACATGGCCTGCTCTGACAGATCTGGTAAACAAAGGCAAAGAACCCTCTCCTCTTAGTCAACGGCTCACAACAACTCTGGAGCAGGCTGTCTTCTCTGGGATTGACCTGTCACTGCCTCTTGCCCCCAGGCCTTGAGGAGGCCCACTCTGCCCTTAAGCAGCTAATCTATCCCTCCTTCACTCCCCACTGCACCCTCCCTTGTCTCCTGGCCCTCCAGCAACCCTCCTCCTCCCACAGACTGGAAGGCTAGAAGCCCATTCAGACTGCTGGGAGAGTGCCCCCAAGTTTCTAAACATGAAGCTCCACACTCATCAGCTTCCAGGAGCATGCTGGGAGTATCACACTGACTGCCCACCCTGCCCTACACACCTGCTCACCGAGGCGAGTAGTTGAAATATGCCAAAAGAAGCTGCCTGCGCTTTGCAGGAAGACTGGGCACAGGGGACCCGATTCCAGGGGTCTGTCTACATACGACCTCCTCCCTGGGGGACAGACAACAGAAAAGTGAGTGAAGGGAGACGCCGGATGGGGCAAGATAGGACAAAATAATAACCTATAAATTATCAAGGTTCATGAGGGAGGGAGGAAGCAGGGAGGAAAGGGGGAAAATGAGGAGCTGATGCCAGGGGTGTAAGTGGAGAGCAAATATGTTTTGAGAATGATGAGGGCAATGAATATACAAATGTGCTTTACACAATGGATGGATGGATGGATGGATTTTGATAAGAGTTGTATGAGCCCCCAATAAAATGATTTAATAAAAAGACTGGGCACCAAGGAACACTTCCACGCTCTCAGCCTCCACTTCATCTGTGTCCAAAGGACTGTGTAGCCATTTAGAGTCCACTGACCTTTCTCCAACTCCTGGCCCAGGTTCTACATAGAGACCTCCTGGCAAACCCAATCACCAAATTTTCTATGAACAAGCAAAAGCCTGGAACTTCACATTGGTCATGCCTACACAACGTCATCCCCTCTTCCCACATATTCTTCCTCCTTATCTTCCATCTTTTGGTTCAAGACCGCTTCCACAGTCCTTTGATGTTCTAGCACACCTGACTCACCACCTTTGCACTACTTCTCACAAGCGTGGTTGGAGTTAGCTGTCATGGAGTCAGTGCCAACACAAGGCAGCCTCATGTGTGCACAGCAGAATTGCTTGGTAGTTTGCAAACTGTCATCGTTCAGAAGCAGGTCACCACACCTATCTTCCAAGGTGCCTCCGGTGGGTTCAATCCACCAATGCTCAGTTGCACAGTCTGCACCACTCAGTGTTTGTTAATGGACCTGTTTATAAACATTGTTGGTTTCTCCTTTCTTAGACTACAAGCTACTGGAAATCAGGGATCAGATCTCTTTCATTCTCTCCCATGTCCTCAGTGCCTGCCACAGCTAGGGAATTAATTTTAATAGTGGAATGGCTGTAGGTAAAGGGCCAACTCTACTCAGGACAGTAGGAACTTGAGAAAGAGAAAATTCTTAAGCAGGAATTAAAAAAGGAAAGTCAGCTGGGGAAGAAGATGTGGGGGAAAGGCATAAAGAATGGTCTCCTTGATCTATACATTCAGCAAATACATCATGGCTATCATTTGCCTTAGGGATACCACAGTGAAGAAGTTTAGCTCAGAAAGTAATTCTTGTATCATTCAATGGTCCAGCCTTGATGTTTTAAAAGCCTAAGGGGACAGTCTGATTCCTCGGTGATGCTTGAGCTTCCTGGTACAAGAAACTTCTTGAAAGGAAGACCACACTGTCATCCACATTCCATGCCTGTGTCTAACATCCTCACTAGGAGCGGGGATATAAAAGTTCCCCAAGCTCTAGGACTCTATATAAAATGTCGTCCCCTCCCAATTTATAGCTTCGTAGATTTACAAAAGCCTTATAGGATTTGACAGTAGATGGGTGATTCCTGAAATCTAGGGAATCAATAGAACGTGCCCGCAGGCCTCACTCAGGGAGAAGCAGCCCCCTTTTCAAAGAATAACGTCCTGCAGAGTGGACAAGAGACTCCTAGAAGCATCTACCAGAGACCACATCACAGAGATGAATGAAGGCACTCAGAAGAGGATGTGCGTGCCTTCCACCAACAAGGAACCCAGGCTTACTGGAAACCAGAAGCTCCGCCTGGCATTCTGCCCCATTTCAGCTTTCTCCATCTCTCCTTCCCAGTCCCCAGGGATAGAGCAAGGGACCAATAGGCAGAGGAGATACTCCAGGGTACCAATGAGAGAAGGCCTAAATGCCTCAACCTCAGGTGCTCCTCTAACCTCAAAGCAAGCCATCTTTTAATTCTGAAATACCAAATATCTAATTCATGCTTGCATCAAATGTCAAGTCTACCTCCAAGCACATAGCTTTGAAACCTCGTAAGGAGACCTAACACTTTCCATATGGTAAAGACATGGGGCCTTTTAACTGTGGCAACTGGTATCATTCAAGGGTAATCCCACTGGAATCCAGCACTGTGCCAGCAGTTGGACCAGCCTCCAACCTCATCACCTACCCTGCTAAGTCCACTGGGGCTCCAACTAAGCCTGCACCTTCCTACTCTTCCCCAAATATCAGATGTGCAGGGTACCCCACAATCAAGTTACCAAACTGCCTGGCAGCTGTCTTTAATCCAGAGACAGGTTTGCCTGGCCAAGGCTTTCAGCCTATTTCTTTGTGCAGCTCTTTTATAAAAGAAGAGGAGGGTCAGATTGGAGGGCGGTTGATGTAAATAATAGTTGTACCCATTCCTAAATGTGTATACATGCACATGTCGGTGCCCAATATGCTAACCAGTCCGTCCTTCACATTGTTATTTGTTTGTTTGTTTGTTTGTTTGTTTCACCCATCCTATTTTCCATGCCCTGCATTTCAATTGGTTTTCTTTCAAGACTGCCTGCTTCTGCTTCCTGTGTCCAATATTCTCTTTTATCTCAATGAGATACTTATGCTTATTTTTGCTTCTGATTCTGGTTAGTGTTCACTGTTGTCCGGCATATAAACTGTTCAGTTTATTGATTTCTATGTTGTTGCTAGGTGCTGTCAAGTTGGGTTCAACGCCCTGTGATAGAGCAGAACCGCCGTTTTCTAGGCTACGATCTTAAAGGAGCCAATCACATCAGTCTTGCTCCCACAGAGCAGCTGGGTGAGCACTGATGCCCAGCCTTGCAGTTAGAGGCAAGCACTTCACCAGTGGGCTGCTTTTGCCTGTTGGCGCACTCCCAGTCCTTACTACTGTTCCCCTAAGAGAGCTTGTTCCCCAGGAGTTCGTGTGTCCATGAGGAAAGGGCACAAGCCCAAGCTTCCCTCTGTGCCTGACCTGCTTAGACGCCCGCCCCTTCCTCTCCCCACCAATCCCTACCAGTCTCTGAGCAAACCTTCCAGCACCATTCTTTACAGGATTCCCCCCCCCCCAACAGTTTCGTTGGCACATAATTCACATATCATACATTTGAACAGTTCAATGGTTCCATCATATCAAGGGGAGGTGTGCAATCCCCACTATGTCTACCTTAGAACCTCCCCCTGCCCCCTCCCCATGGTCACAGTGCCTTCAAACTAAGCTGGGCAATCACTGTCAGCTCCAGTGCTTCCTCCTCCGCAGGTTTTAGTCTTTCTGAAGGGTTATCTAGCACAACCCTGCCAAGGATGCGAATGTTACTGTGCCCATTTTACAGAGAAGTGATTAAGGCATATCAAGGGGAAATGGCTGCCAGGGCAAAGGCTGCTCGCTCTTATTTTTGCATGCAGGAGGGTAGACCTTCATTTAATACTCCGGTGCTGACTACTGGGCAAGCTCTTCAGACCTGAGCGAAGAAGAAGGCAACAGGGCCACCTCCCACTTCCATTTGGCCCACAACCAGCTCAGCCCGAAGTGCTCACTACTGGTCCACATACCACTTCTCCAGAATGACCTAGCAGGACACAAGGCATTGTCACACACGGCTTCCTTTCGCCTAGGAAGTGCTCCAGAGAGGAAGAAAAGCACAGTCCACACCAGTCAGCTTGCAACTTTAATGGGTTTACAGGGAGGATTAAAATCATGTAAGTAAAGTATGCACACAGGCACTTAATAAATAGCAACAATTACTACCACTGGTGATTTAGTGGAATAATTCTACCTACCCTTCTGTGCAGGAGACCAGGTTCAATTCCTGGCCGATACACCTCGTGCACAGCTACCACCAGATTAGAATCTGTAAGTGGAGGCATGCGTGTTTCTCTGCGTTTGGTTTTTTTTTTTCTGATAAAAGAAACACAGGGCTATAAAGACAAAAAAATACCCCTACCGGTATATAGGAAATGGCCTCAGATTGCCCAGGCGTGCTGCCTGGCACCTTGAAAGACAGCATATAATACGTCAGCTCACCTGGACCACCTCCCAGATGAAACACAGGGCCAGGTTTGGGTGGTCTTGGGCTAGGGCTGTGGACCCTATAACAACGGCATTCTCTTGAAAACATAGCTTCTCCACTGAATTATAGCAGTAGAAGCCGTGGAATTGAAAAACTTCTTATTGTATATATTTTTGCCACAATTAGGAAACAAGTGCATGAATAACAATGAGCACAAGGGAAAAGAAAATGTTCCAGAATGCCTGTGGTGCCAATGGTACAACTCTTCTTGATATGACTGAATTATTGAGTTGTATGACATATGGAGGAAGCGCTAATAAAACTGTTAGAAAAAAGACATCGCTTCCTTATGCGTCCCGCCTGCCCCTCCCCTACCCCCCCACCCCCAATCCCAACATCTCTGATGTCTGGGTCCAGCCTCCAACTGCCCAACAAATGTCACACTAATGGCTCTGTGCCTCACATCTTCAAAAGTGCTTTGAACAAATATTAATGATCCCTCAGCATTTCCCTGAGAGAGGGAGGGGTGAGGGAAGCCGGGGACAAGCAAGCGTTAGCTCATGCTGTCCCCAGCTGGGGAAAGCAAGGCATCAACACTCTGTGACTTCATCAAAGCCACTGACTTAAATTGAACCCCTCCCTCCTTTCCCTCAATGGCAACTTTTACTGGCTCGCGTTCCTATTGTTGAGAACACTCTGCTTTAATTTAAAATGACAGACTCTTGTTCCCCTCTCCTTTTTCCCTTCTCTTTTCCATCCTCCCAAACTGGGTGCCAAGGTGACCCACCAAAAACATGCTGGTAACATTTGTTAGGGCTTTGAAGATAAAAGCCAATTGAAGTAAGCCCTCTCGTCCTTCAAGATCACCAACCCCCCCCGCCCCCCCCAGCATGGAGCAAGCTGCCTGACAGTTTAGGAAAGGAAAAAAAGAGAAGAGAGAAACGACTACAAATACTTGTCATGCTGAAAGAATACTTTGTAAAAAATAAACAGGCTGAAAACACCCAAAACTCGATTTCTGGAAATCCACTCAGTTGACCTTTGTCTTGAGCTGCAAATATATTTGTTCATCAAGGTAAACTGGATTATTTTCATCAGGTTTTAAATCAAGAAACGGACCAAAAACAGCAACTGTCAGGGGAAGATCTGTTGTAAAGGACCCCCAAGTTTTGATATTTACTGAGGGGACAGCAGTTCCAATTCTAACCCAACCAACAGATGGAGGAAAATTAAAAAGAGAAATGCCTTATACCGCACTGGAAGTGGCGAAAGAGAAAGGGGTTGATTGCCTACAGACACCAGAATCAACGTTATGCATAGCCCCGCCTCCCAATACTGGCCCCTGTAGCTGATCTGCACTCCGCCCAGGTCCCACTGTCCCAAATATATAGACACATCTGAAGCTCCACTCTGTCCTTCCTAAGCTCGTGATCAAGAACAAAGAACTAACCAGACCTGAGACGGAGTCTTTTCCTCCGTACAGTAAAAATCAAATGTCACATCAAAAAGTTGACTCATCCTTTGATTCTTGGCGTACTCAAGTTCCACGCAGACTGCCCCTGGCAGAGTGCTGGAGCTCACAGGGCATCAGTGAGCACCAGTCCCAGACCAGGAACTGGGGTTCTCTTACCCACCTGTCACTCTAATTCATTCTATTTCTCCCCAAGCAACAATTTGGGGCTTACTCATTTGTCCTATTCCTCCCCACGGAACACTCTAGGGACCCACTGAGCATAGGCTTAGGAGTGGAGCTCCAAGTCAAGCCTGAGTTTTGTCATCCAGATCATACTTTGCTCTCTAAATATCTACCTTTAAATTCTGCCCACAAAAACCAAGGTAGACGTCAGAGCACGTGGTCAGACCTCTGCAGCCCAGGACCTCCCACATCAGCTGCACCTGCACCAACTCTCCCCCTCGACTTTTACCCCAGGAGTCCTCAAGGCATGGGAGCACAGTGCCATGTGGGACAGGGGGCCTGGGCAGCTGGGAATATAGGTTTGGTCCCAGAAGCTGTGGCAGAAAGGGTGCTTAAAAATTAGTGGGCGGCTATGGAGACACAACTGAAGCAGGAAGGGATAGAAGGATGGGTTGGGGAATGGATCTTACCCTGGTAGTGCCAGCTAATCTTGGCTGTCTTGGTCCCACGCTCGAGCAGCGCTTCCTGCCCATCCACTCTTCGATGCCTTTCCGAGCCCAGGCAGCACTCACGGCAAAGCTGTCACCTGCCACAGGGAGGACAAGCGGCCGCTGGGTTTGGCCCCTGAGCAGAAAGTTACTGGGGAGGAGGGGTGAGGAAGACCCACAGAATAAAGCAAAGAAGTAGAAGGTAAGAGTTTCCAGAGCTGGGGCAGAAGCTGAGAACATGTGGGTTCAGAGGAAGCTCCAAGAGCAGGAACACAGAATGGGGGAGGACACAGGTAGCGGGGGGGGGGGGGGGGGAGGACAAAGGTAGGAGCGGAGGGGTGTGTGTGTGTGTGTGTCTGTCTGTCGGGGGTGAGGTGTCTCCAGGTTTAGGGGTTCAAAGACTGAACGCCAGAGGTCAAGACACGGACAGGGCTCAGGGTCAGGCTCTCCAAAGAAGAGATGGGAGATGAAAGGAGGCTTGGGGGAGGTCAGGGTCTTGAAAGGAGGAACCTGAGAGTCTGAAGAGGGAGCGTGCAGGGCATCCAAGGCAGAGGCGGGTAGAAGCCAGGACCCGGGAATGGGACCACAGGAACAGAGGAGGGAGTACACAGGAGCAGGATTCTGAGACGGGTGGCCGCCTTGGGGAGGTGGTAGCCCTAGTCATCAGATCCTCCGTAAAACGGCCACTCCACCCGCCCGCCCTTCCCCAGGCGCAGTGCCCAGCGCGCCGCCTACCTTCGGGGCTCTCCCTGAGCTTGCACCCTGCAGCGGCTGCAGGCAGTCACCGCCCGGGCACGGGACAGCGGGGGTCCAGAAAGAAAGGAGAGCGAGAGTTAGCACTGGAGGAGGTAAGGGTGGCGGGCGCCCCCCCCACCCCTCATCCCCACCACAGCGCGCACCGCAGGGACACTGACCCGGCTTGGAGTGAAGTTTTCCCATGCTGGGGGCGCGGCGGGCAGGGGTGCTCCTAAGCCATGAACCCGGCCTGGGGGCTCTGCGGCGCACTTGGCCTCACTCGCTCGCTGGCCCGCCCCAGCTGAATGGAACCTGAGCTGGTGCGGAAGCCTCCCGGCCGCTGGAGTGGGCCGAGCCCCCAGCCCGCTGTCGCCAGTGCCCAAGCCTCCGGGCGCGCCCATTGGCCAGGCGGTGCTTCAAAGGCGAGGCGGGCAAGGGAAGGGGGCGGGGCTGCTCCGGGATGGGGGCGGTGTACTGTTTTTCAAGCAGCTGCCAGCGCCCCTCCCCTCCCCACGTACAGGAATGTCGGCCGATTAGGGGGCGGGGGCGGGATGTTTAGGGACCCAGGTGTTATTGGAACAGAAGCTTTTATTCGGACACTCTTTGCTCTTGCCGGCACCAGAACGTCCGAGCCCCTTACTAACAGTGCTCTGTGCCTTCCCTGATTTCCAGTTTCCTGGAAGTGCCCAGGGCAGGACTCAAAGGCTCCAATGGAAAGGGAGAGGCAATGTGAGCTGTTTTGCCACTTCCCAGTCTTCCCAAGATCTGCTCGCAGGCCTGCCCTCTCTAGCTTTTGATTTGGAAGTCCAGAAGAAGCTACCACCGGGACCCCCTCCACCCTTCCACGCACCAGTGGCGCGCTCACGCCTGGTAGCAAGCTAGGTCTTTGATCTTCGTTAGTTTCCGCTCCCCTCTGTAGTTAACCAAACACAAGCACTTGTTTATTTGTTTTGTCTGGAGAGGTCTCTGAGGTGCAGACAACATCAAGGGGTTCCACCCCACCTTTGTGATTCTAGGAGAGAATACTTGGTCTGGGCATGGGGGACACCATGAGCCTATAAAGTTCAGTCCTGGTCCCAAGCAACCTGGATGTGGGAAAAGAAAAGTACAAGCTCTAAGTTAGGAGACACTTTGTCCTCTTTAAGTGAATGCTCTGTGAACCTCCGCCCTAGAATCTCTTAGGTAGATGTTCAATTCTGCCCTTTTTGCCTATTCCCACAGCATATATGCCTTTTAAAAGATTTTAGAAGTGAAATTAATTTTAATAATACAACATTCCAGATAGCCAATGTATCAAAGACCCTTGGTAGTACTGTGGTTTAAGCATTCATGTGCTGACTATAAGGTCAATGGTTCTAACCCACCAGTATCTCCACCAGAGAAAGATGTGCCAATCAGCTTCCATAAAGATTACAGCCTTGGCAGTCCAGGGGAGATCAGACCAAACCCAAGGAGGTACATGTTAATCCAACACAAAGAAGGGGAAAGGGGGGAAGAAGGAGGGAGAAAAGGGAGAGGGGAGAAGCTGAGGTGATGGCATGGGGGGGATGTGTTCGTCTGGGTACTTTAAAGAAACAAATCCACAGAAACTCATATGTATAAGAGAAAGTTTTATATAAAGGGTAAGTGCACATCAAGAAAACATCCCAACCCAGTGCTGCCCAAGCCCACAAGTCCAACATTAAACCATTAGCCCATCTACAAAGTCCTCCTCCATCTCACAAAACACACACTATGATGCCAACTGCAGGATGAAAGCCAAATCAGTGACCCTGTAAGCATCTCAGCACTGGCAGGGGTCTCCACATGGGTGCTCCAGCACCCAGGGTTGCATTGGGGTAGGTCCATGTGGCTTGCAGGATGTCTTGCAGGAAGTGATGTCTTGCAAAAAGTGAGCCTTGTCAGATGAAGCAGGAACTGGATACGGCAGCTGCACCCAGGTGCGACCATCACAAAGCAAGAGACCCAAGAACTCGAAAGCCAAGTCTCACGGAGTCATTTATCTCTCTGCCCTTCAATTAACCCCACATGTGTTTATCGGCCAGGTTAGCACAATAAACTTTAACTCAGGGGAGCTGGGCACTAACCCACCCAGGGGGAGAGTGTTGGTTATGTCTCCAGAGAATTGGGAAGGTGTGCATACAGACCCCACCACGGTGCACCAAACTGTGAGGGCAACGTAACCACATGGAGGAATACATGAAAAGATTGGGCTACAGGGCTGGCCCCAACCAGAGCCAAACTGGCCCCAACCTAGAAGTATGTGCTACAGAGAACAATACTGAAGCTTCAGGTGGGGAAAGGGGCCGGCATGCCACGCCCACACGGAAGCAAACCAAGAAGGAAAAAGAGAAAGAGACAGTCGGCCTAGACTACATATTGGCACACCAAACCCGGAGGATGATGTCCCTGCACGGAGCTGCTAAGGCACAGAGAGGACTGCAGGGCCGACAAAAACTCGTGACATGTTGCCCCCTCGGTGGAGCACACTGTGACAGAGGATCATAATGGGGACACACGGTGGGGAGGTAGTGTGGTCTGAACAGCCTACAGGACAAACCAAGAAGGGAGCTTAACAACTGGAGCAAAGCCAAACCACAAAGCCCCTAAAGAGGCCCCAAAATAGACTTCAGGCTAGGAGGGGCAGGTCTCCCCAGAACCCCCCAAGAACCAGCCAGGAGACAGCCATAAAGGTCAGTGGACAGACCTGAAATTATGTATGTTTTTTTCTCTTGTTTGTTCTTTTTTCCTTTTCTTTATTCAATATTTTGTTTTCGTATTGTCTGGTCTATGTCATTGTTAGTTTGCCCACCTGTATAAAACAGGTATGGGAAGCAAGCTTGGGGAGAAAGCCATGGGGCCAATATCCCTTGAGGGTCTTGGCGGGGAGAAGGTGGCGGGGGGAAGAGTGTGGTGAGGAAACGATGCCATAGACAGGGGGAAAACTAAGGAATTAAAACCAACAACAAGGAGGTTATGGAGATCCTCAACAAGGAGGTTGGAGCAATAGCAACCTAGCTGAGAGGAAGTACTAAGAGGTGGAAGTCGGGAGAACATGATGGTGGGGCAGGAGGAGGCAAAAGGAAACAGAGGAAGGCTCTAGGAAGTAAATCTATGGATAGAGGTATAAGCATAAGTGTGTACATATGTAAACACATTAATCCATAAAAATAGAAGTATTGGCCTCCGTACATATACTTAAATGGCAATACACTGAAGTTGTGGACAGACCTTGGGCCTCAGGTCATACCCTCCCTCAATACAAGAACACTTTGTTCTAACAAATTGGCATTTTGTGATGCCCAACCTCCATCCCTGGCACAATCGCTGAAGACAATATGGGTGCATAAGCAAATGTAAAGAAACTAGATGGTGCCTGGCTAGTAAAAGATATAGATTCTGGGGTCTTCAAGGCTTGAAGTTAAACAAGTGGGTATCCATCAATGTAGTAACAAGCCCACATGGAAGAAGCACACCAGCCAGTGTGATCATAGGGTGTCATCAGGACCGGGTAACAGGCATCAGAAGATCCATAACAAACAAACAAAAACATACTGTTGAGAATGAGGAGGTTGGAGCAGAGACCTGAAGCCCCTTGGGGTGGGCTATATATACAACCTTGTAATGGGTTTCCCTTTTCTCCCCCGCCCCCTCCCCACCTCGCCCTACCCCTCCCTTCCTGTTACCACTACTCCCACTAATGTACCTGAGGGCTTTATCTGTCCTGAATTCCATGTGTTGAGAGCTGTTATCTACCAATGGGTGTACTCCAGTGTAGCTGAATTTGTAAGATGGGACTAAAAGATGGTAGTGGAGGAAGAGGAAGCATTCAGGAGCTAGAGGGATGATGTGTGTTTCATTGGTACTATACTGCACCCTGGTTGAATTGTCCCTTCCTTGCAACTCTTCTGTGGGGGGATGTCCAATCATCTACAGATGGGCTTTGGCTCTCCACTCCAACTCCCCTCTTTTATATTGATATAATTGCTTATTAGTGATCCTTTGATACATGATGCTTGCACTCATAGACACCTCATAATCACACAGGCTGGTGTGCTTCTTCCATGTGGGCTTATTTGCTTCCCTGCTAGTTGACTGTTTGTTTAACTTTAATACCCGCTGCTTGTTTAACTTTAAGACCCCAGATGCTACATCTTTTTAAGCTGGGTACCATCTGCTTTTGTCACCACATTTCCTTAGGGATCCATTTCGTCTTAAGCCACTGGTTCTCAAGCTGTGGGTCACAATTCCTTTGGGGGTTGAACGACCATTGCACGGAGGTTACCTGCTTCATAACAGTAGCAAAATTACAGTTATGAAGTAGTAATGAAAATAATTTTATGGTTGGGGGTCACCACACTGTATTAAAGGGTCGTGGTATTAGGAAGGTTGAGAACCATGGTCTTAAGCTATCATGTCAGTAAGGGGAGTATCAAAGAGTGCCAGATTATTAGAGCAAAGTGTTCTTGTGGAGGCCTTGAACAGAAGCCCAAAGTCTGTCTGCTATCTTAATACTTAGCCTATAAATATGTGTACATTGGCCTCTATCCCTTTCATTACAAATTAATATAATTACATATATATAAGCCTTAATACCTCTATAAATAGATCTTGCCTCTATTTCCTTTCACCTTCCTCCTATCCACTAACATGCTCACTCTCTATTCAACTCTCAGGAATTCCTCTGATACATTGCATTTGATCAGACCTCATCAGGCATTATACTCCCTCCTCGCCATCAACTTTGGATCTCTGTTGTTCCCTTATCCCTGAGTTTGTTGGCTCCCCTCTCCCCCTCCCCACCCCTTCCTCTCTCGTGTCCCCCAGAACCGCTGGTTCTGTTTTCTCCTCAGGATTATTTGTCCTGCCTATCGTATATAGACATAGGGCAAAAGAAAAAGAAAAACAAAAAATGAAAGAAGAAAAAAACCAGTAGGTAGTTCCAGGTCTGTCTGTTGACCTTTATGTAACACAACCACATTCTGATGTGAGCTTGAATTTCTTCTAAAAAGGAAGCTACCTAGGCTTCCAGAGGTAAGGTGTCTCATACAAGGTCATACAGCTTGTCAGTGACTTAGTTAAAAACTAAACCCAAGTTGATTGATTCCATTATATATTTTTTATGCCAGGTGTTCCAAAACAGGCCACCATTAGAGAAGGTGTCCCCATCTGTAAGCAACACCCCTGGTTGCACTGCGGAGTTAAGTCTTGGACTACTAACAGCAAAGTCTGTGTTTCAACCTCCCACTGAATCCGTGGGAGAAAGTCAAGGTTATCTACTCCCATGCATAGGGTCACTATGAGTCAGAATCTATTTGACGCTAGTGGGTTTGGTTTGGGGAGGAGTTAGATGTGACCGGTGCTATTTTAGCCACTTAAGATACATCGCTGAACAAAACAAAGATTCCTAGCTCACATTTAATGGAGGAAAGAAAAACAAGAAAGGATAAATATAGTGAGCAAGGAAGTTGGAAGGTCACACCAGCCAGAATTGATCTTCAGAGGAGGTAGTTTTGCCCCCAGGGGATATTTAGCAATATTTAGTAGCAGCTAGTGGGTAGGGAGGTCAGTGTTGCTGTTTAATATCCTAGAAGGCACAAGACAGCCCCACTTGTGACTGTGGTCAGGTCAAGTTTTGACTCAGAAATCCCATGTGTCAGAGGAGGACTTCCCCATAGCATTCCCTAGACTGTAATGTTTATAGGAGCAGGTCACCAGGTCTTTGCTTTACTAAAGCCCATGGAGGGGTTTGAACCACCAACCTTTGGGGTTAGCAGTCCATCACTTAACCGTTGCACCACTGGGGCTCCTTAAGGAAGAATTATCCCATCCCAAATGTCAATCATGCTGAACATAAGAACCCCAGAGATGTAGAAAAAGAATAATGGGAGTCAGGCATGGGAAGGAGGTGGGACTTCTGAGTATCTGAATCAGAGCGGGCTCTTTGCTGCAGAACCCTTTCGAGAATAAGGAAAATGCATTCCGTTGTGGCAGGCTGTTTGTCTTTCTCACTCCCACCCTGATGTGTGCTAGGGAGCCTCTGAGGCAAAGCAAAACCCAGAGCATTCTTTTTCACAGTGCTTAGAAAGATCAGTTAGATCGGTTACTTCATAAACCAGGGTGTTCTTTAGTGAGAAAAAAGAACCCACATTTCCTCTTGGGAATTTCTGTTTACAGTTCAAAAGAGATGAAAGCAACAACGATTACCAATTTGAGCGTTGCAGGAAGTAAATCCCAAATAGCCGATCTACCTTGAACCTGGTAGGTATCTTGGACCTTGCCACTACTGGAATGATCACCCCCTCCCCAACCTCTCCCTTCTGACTCCCACTTGGCCCTGTCATGAGTACCAGAGATGTGGGACCCGCAGGGGAGGGGTGGGAAGGGTGGTGTGATGTTTGCCTTTCTGGTACTCTGAATAGGGGGCTCTCCAGAGCTCATTAGTACATCCTCCACCTGGTGGGTATTCAGCCTCCATGAGTTTCCCGACCTGTAACTTGGTGTCTTTTTATGTGTTTTAATAATTTATCTGGCCCACTTCTTAGTCTGTATACTTTGCCTTTGAAGAGTCCCCATCCTTTGCGAGAGGAGAATGGGAAAGGAAAGCAGGGAAGAGATTATAACAGAAATGGGTTTCATGGCGCTTGAGATTTAGCAAGGCTGGTTTAGGTGAAATCTGTCACACGTGGAGCTAGGAGACTTAAAAAAATTCACTCTGGTTGGTTACTCCCACAGTTGTTCCCAAATTAAGTCTTCCAAATGGTCCTCTTTCAAATGTCACCACGTAGGGGGAAAATCTTCCTTGACCTTCCAGCCCAAAAGCGCCTTTAGAGTGGCCGCTCTCTCTGCACCCCTCCTCCCACCCCAGCCCATGTCCTCAAGCAAACCCTCATTTTCTCTTTTCTCATTCACTCTCTCACCCCTCCTGTGCATTTGTCTCCACTTGGCACTTCCATATTTTTTGGTGATGGAGTTAAATTTCCCTTCTGCCCTCAGGACACTTTGAGGCCAGGAATCTTGCCTAGCACATCTCTGAAGGCAGTCCCCAAATCATTGCTGACCATACTAGATGCTTGTGTGTCTGGGTAAACTCAGAAAGCAAATCCACAGAAACTCATATGTATGAGAGTTTTATATAAAGGGCCAGTGTACATTAAGAAAGCACCCCAACTCAGCACTGTCCAAGCCCCTAAGTCCAACATTAGCCCATATGTCTGACACCAATCTGCAAAGTCCTCCTCCATCTCACAAAACACACGCAATGACGCCTACTGCAGGAGGAAAACCAAGTCAGTGAGCGTGTAAGTATCTCAGCGCTGGCAAGCGTCTCCACGTGGCTTCTCCAGCACGCAGGGCTACATCAGGGTAGGTTCATGTGGTTTCTCCTCAGGGATGTCTTGCAGGAAGTGAACCTTGCCTGCTAAAGCAGGGAACTGGCTAAAGCACCTCATCCAACCATTAGAGAGCAAGAGAACCAAGAACTTGAAAGGTGAGCCTCACCAAGCCATTTATCGCTCCGCCCTTCAGTTAATCCTACATGTGTTTATTGGCCAGGTTGACACAGTAAACCTTAACTAGCTTAACGCTCTACATGAAATGAGAGTATCCTGCCTTGCCCCAACTCAGTCCAGGTGTGTTGACATCAGTAAGAATATGGTCAGGATATGCTAAGAAAAAACTAATTCTAGAGGCAGTGCTGGATCCTGGTAAGTCCTTGTGGTGTATTTCACAGTTCCGTGGATAATTTTAGCATTGCTAAGTGCCTGGGAAAGTTCATTCTCCTGATCATGAAAAGGTCTTGAAGATTCAAGTACACTCCAAGATATCTCAAACGAAAGACCTGCTGCTTTACTTAAAAGAAGCAAACAAGCAAAAAACACAACCATTTCAAAACACTGTGGACCAAAGTTCTACTCTGACACAAATGAGAATGCCTTCAGTCTGCATTAAGCCCAAGGCAGCTGGTACAGGTAAGTGGCTGAAGAGCTGGTTTGGGAGAGGAGGTAAGAGTGAAATTGCTCTGCATAAGAAAGGAGTAGGGAAACCAAGGGAGAAATGAGTCTCAAGGGGAAAAGCAAGTGTAAGACAAATGGATGATAAATGAGGACCCAAGGAGCCCTGGGAGCTCTTGGGTCAGCTAACCACAGGTTGGTGATTCAAATCCACCAGCAGCTGCACCGGATAAAAATTAAGCTAACTTTTATAAAGATTTTCTACCTCGGAAACCTTACATATGAGTTGGAATTGACTTAGCAGCAGTGAGGTTAGGTAAGAAATAACTCCCTCAATTTAGTTTTTCGGGAGTAAACTGGAATATGCAATTTGCGGTGGTCATCCTGGACATTGCCCCATTATCTCAAACCTTCACTCAAAGCCTAACCACATCCCTGGGTTAGGGCGACTTGACAGAATAAAGGAAATAACAAGCAGCCCCAGAAAACCATACACACTCTCTCAAGTGGAGAATTTCATTGGGGGAGAAGATGGGAGTAAGAGGCACACCAGCCCCTAAGCATCAGTCCTTGCAGATCAGGGGTAGAGGGCTAAGGCTTCCACCACTCTGCTGGCCATCAAAGGAAAGAGGCCCCAGAAAGCAGTACTTGAGTCATCTCTAAATAATGGTTTAACTGCATTTTTATGCCAACAATTCTTCCCAGGTCTCCAGAGCCTAAACAAGTTCGGAGTGCAGGCTTCTGGGGCAATAGTAAAAGAAAGAGAAAAACAGTTTAATCTTATGGTGATCATCAGACCTCTACTAGTTCTTCAATAAGGTCCTGTTTGCTTCCTCTCTCTGCAATTCATTGAGCTCACCTGAAAGGTCTAGCAGGCACAATCCCTGTTGTTGTCAACCTCTAGATTTCTCGGACAAAGAAAGGAACTCCTATCCATTAAGCCTTTGTTTTTCAGTTAATGCTGCAGCCATCTCGTCATAATTTCATCTCTTAACTTCATCTATATGCACCCAGACTTCATCTACAAAACAGAGGGAAAGGTTGAACCAGATAACCATTTCCCAAAATGAATTCTGTTGGACACTGATTTTGTGAGATTGTACGATTGTGTGAGATAACTCTGTGGGAAGCACAGGGCAGGCCTGATAACCAAAAGGAGACAGGTGTCTTCTCAATGAGCTTATTAGAGCCTTCAGTGAATTGATAGGTTTGTGATCCTCTAACAGGCCATCACAGCAGGGTTTTTCAAACTCACTGGACCAAAGAACTCTTTTCTAAGGTTCTTGCAACCCAAGATTCAAGTGCTAAATTAAGTGACCTGGACCAAGAGTCTACCTTTATCTGTCAGCTTGTTGTACTACGGTGACGTGTATGTTGCTGTGATGCTGGAAGTGATGGTACTGTTATTCCAAATACCAACAGGGTCACCCAACGTGAACAGGTTTCTGCAGAACTTCCAGTCTACGGACAGACTACAAAGATAGAATAGGCTGCCCACATCTAGTAACCTTATGAATAACCTTATAGGTAGAAAAGAAATATTGTCAGATACTGAAAAGCTCATGAATCGGAGCAGGACATTGTAAGAGACAGTGTCGGTAGTTAAGCTCCTCAGGTCAGGAGGCACTCAAAATATAACCAAGGTTATCCCCTGGCTATGGGTAAAGAGACACCTGATTGATGGTGGTGCTCTTATATCAGTCAGGGGCAGAGCAGACTGGCAGGCCTTTGTTCATCCTGGCTTGATGCCTAGCTCATGGCCAGAGCTGTTTCATGCCTAGGGCACATTTAAATAAAAAAAAAAACATATATATAACCAAGGAGGAGATACCTTTTCAGAGTACACTAAATCATACTGACCTATATGCTGGAAAATCTTCAGGAAGAAACCCGCAAGGACCTTCAGTGGCGGATGGGGTACAACTCAAAATAAGAAGAAACAGTGGTAAAAATCTACTAATAATTCGAACCTGGGATATACAAATTATGAATCTAGAAAAATTTGAAGTTGTCAAAAATGAAATAGAATGCATAAGGATAGATGTTGGTGAGCTGAAATGCACTGGTATTAGCCATTTTAATAAGTCAATCAGATGGTTTATATGCTGGTAATGACACAATCAAATGGCATATTTGGTGTCAAAAAGGACATTTTAAGATCTATTGAAGTACTCTCTGCTTGTGATCATATAATATCCATTCACATACAAAGAAATCCAGTCAAATAAAAAATCATAATATAACTATTATGCACATTTATATACCAACCACTAAAGCTACTTATGAAAAAGACTGAAGAATTCTGAAAACATCTTCAGTCTAAAATTGACCAAATATGCAATCAAGATGTATTTATAATTACTGGCAATTGAAATTCAAAAGTTGGAAACAAAGAAGAAAGAACAGTAGTTGGAAAATATATTCTTAGTGATCGAAACAAAACTAGAGATTGCATAATAGAATTTTTAAATCCAATGACTTGTTTATCACAAATAACTTTTTTTGACTACATAGACTATACACATTGACTTCTCCAGATGGGAAACACAGCAAGAAAAATTACTACATTTGTGGGAAGAGAAAATGAAGAAGTTTGATATCAACAGCTAAAACCAGGCCAGGAGCCATCAATGGACCAGATCATCGATCGCTTCACCTATAAGTTCAGGATAAAGCTGAAGAAATGTAAACAAGTCTGCAAGAGCCAAAATACAATCTTGAGTCCATTACACCTGAATTTCACAAACGTCTTAAGAACAGACATGGTTCATTGAACTCTAATGACAAAAGACCTGATGTGCTGTGGGATGCCATGAAGAACATCATGCATGAAGAGAACATAAGGTCATTAAAAAGACAGGAAAGAAAGAAAAGATCAAAGTGGACGTCACAAGAGACCCTGAAACTTGCTTTTAATTATCGAAAGCTAAGCAAATTAAAGAAATTATGAAGCTAAACAGAAAATGCCAAAGGGCAGCTTGAAAAGCCAAAGTAAAATATCATAGTGAAATGTGGAAACACCTGGAGTTAGAAAACCAGAAATGAAGAACACAGGCAACATATCTTAAAGTGAAAGAACTAAAGAAAAAATTCAAGCCTAAAGTTTTAATAATGAAAAATTCTGTAGGCAACATATTGGACGATGCAGGAAGCATCAAAAGATGATAGAAAGAATACATAGAGCCTCTGCCCCCAAAAGGACTAGTCGGCATTCAACCATTTCAAGAAATAGCATATGGTCAAGAATCAATGGTACTGAAGGGATACGTCCAACTGAATGAAGGCATTAGCCAAAAACCAAGAACCCAATTGGGCTGTTGTGACAAGCCGAAGGCACCAGAAGTACTTACTTGTCTAGCCAGGAAGTTTGGAAGCCGGGAACTTGGCCAACTGAGTCCAAGATGACAGTAGGGTTTCCACTGCCTCCAGACCTGGAATATCTGCTTCAGGCCATGTGGACTGATAAACAGGTGAAAAAGAAGCAGAGGTAGGTGCAGTTACTCAGAAACCAAGATAATAAAACATGTAGAGAAAAATACATACAGACACAATGTCAAGTCCTTGACACTGCCTGTTCCTCAACTTCTATTCTTTTTCTTCCACCTGTATGTTCTCACAGTGGGTCCCTCAGAGACCTTTAGTGCCCCTTTTCTTGGGTGGAGTCAATTATACTAGATTATGGATGCTTGGAATTTAATGTGTGTACAGATGGATTTTGTTAAAATACAGTCTGGGTGGGACCTAAGACTACATTTCTACCAAGCTCCTACATGATGATGGTATTGGTTTATGGATTGCACTTAGATTAGCCAGAGCCTAGCCAGCTAGAATATACAGAGCAACTGGGATTAAATCACTAGTCTCTCTACCTAGTAAAGAGCAGCACTGAAAAGGGAAGGGAAGGACAGATGTCGTGGAGGAGGAAAGGAAAAATAAAGATATGTCTTTTACAAATGAATTCATTCAGCAAATATTTGTTGAAGGTTTGATTATTGCCAGGATTCTCTCCCAATAAAACAAAAATATCCCCGCCCTCATGAAGTTTACATTTTTCATTATAATTAAAACATCATTTTATTGGGGGCTCTTACAACAATCCATACATCAATTGTATCCAACATATTTATACAAATGTGGCCATCATTATTTTCTAAACATTTACTTTCTATTTGAGACTTTGGGATCAGCTCCTCTTTTTTTCCCTCCCCCACTTCTACCCTTGTGACCCCTTGATAAATTATAAATTATTTTCATATCTTACACTGACAGCTCTCTCCCTTCCCCCATGGTTTCTGCTGTGCATCCCCCTGGTGGGTGGTGGTGGTGGTGATGGTGGTTATATCTGCATTATTGCCAATGAGTCCCCCTTCCTCCTCTCCTCTCCCTACCTTTCCCCTACCCTCCTGGCATTGCTATTCCTATTCCTGTTCCTGCATTCTGTGTGTCTTGAGCTCTTTTCGCTTATATCTTATCTGTACCTGTGTATGTACTTCTGTCTAACCCTCAGTGAAAGGTGGGCCTGGGGTCATGATAGTGTGAGGTGAGGAGGCCTCAAGGAACCAGAGGAATATTGTGTTTCATCAGTGTTTTGCTTCACCCTGGTTGACTTGTACCATCCTTGTGACCCTTCTGTGAGGGGATGTCCCATTGTCTACAGATGGGTTTTAGGTCTCTGCGCTGACCCTCCTCATACTCAACAATATGGGTTTTGTTTGTTCGTTTGCTTGTTTTGGGTCTTCTGATGCCTGTTACCTGATCCCATTGACACTGCATGATCACATAGCCTCGTGTGCTTCTTCCGTGTGGGCTTGTTCCTTCTCTGCTAGATGTCTGCTTAGACACTG
The DNA here is from genome assembly GCF_050624435.1 of Tenrec ecaudatus. Lineage (NCBI taxonomy): Eukaryota > Metazoa > Chordata > Mammalia > Afrosoricida > Tenrecidae > Tenrec > Tenrec ecaudatus. The sequence goes on along the minus strand of NC_134547.1, from coordinate 40,310,517 downwards.
TATCTTTTGATAGGTGGGCACCATTCACTTTCTTCACCACATTTGCTTATGCACCCATTTTGTCTTCAGTGATCATAATCAAGAGGGTGAGCATCATAGAATGCCAGGTTATTAGGACAGTGTTTCTGCGTTGAGGCAGGACTTTAGCAGAGGCCCAAAGTCCATCTATTACCTCAGTGTATTGCCATATAAATATATGTACATAGGCCAGTACCTGTATTTTTTAATTAATGTACTTACATATGCACACACCTATGTTTTATACCTCTATCCATAGCTTTGCTTCCTAGGTCTTTCCTCTGTGTCCTTTTACCTTCCTCCTGTCCCACCATTATGCTTGCGCTTCTTCTACCTCATAGAAATTCCTCTCAGCTAGATTTTTGCATGTGGAGATAGACAGTAAACAAAGGAATAAATTAAGTATATGGTGTATCTATCGGGGGGAAATAAGTGGCAAAAAGAAAAAAGAAATACCAATGACGGGAAGGAGGGGCGGGGGCAAAGCCAAAGAGGGTAATGTTTAAGCAAAGATGTGAAAATGAGGAAGGGAGCCATCAGGATGGAGGTGGGTGTGGGGCTGAGTATCTGGGTAGAGGGCAGCAAGAGCAGAGATCATGAGATATGAACATGACATGAATATTTTGTGAACAGCACAGAGGCTAGTGGCTTATGAAGCAGAGGGAGTGGGGAATGGGGCAGTAGAAGGTATAAGACTGAAGGGTACCAGGGCCAGATTTTGAGAACCTTGAAGGCCTCCATATGGGCATTAGCTTACTGGTAAAATACAAAAGCCTTTTGTGGTAGTTACATAACCTGGTGTCAATTTGAGACTATTAAGAGTGAAGGGGTCAATCAGGTTGCAGCTTGATGACCTCATTTTGAGGTGCTATGGAGATAAATAGCTCATGGGAGACCAGACCCATACTCTCTGCTTCACCTTCCTGCTGAAAACAACATATAGAGCTATGCTGATGGGACCAGAGCCCTGGAGCTAGATAAGCCATGTGGAGACCCATGCCAGCACTGAGATGCTTCCAAAGCCATTAGATCCATAAGACTTTTCACCCACTGGCCTGTGATCTTCCTGAATTCAGCATCATTGCACTTGCTGAGTGAGTCTGAAGAAGAATTTGTAGATTGGTATCAAACATATGGGCTAATATTGGACTTATGGACTTGATGTGGACTGGGCTGGGATGTTTTCTCAATATGCTATTGTTCTTTTATATAAAGCTCTCTCTTACATATGAGTCTCCCTGGATTTGTTTCTCTAGTCTACCCGGACTAACACACTTTCAGAAAAGATAAATGCCCTGGAGTGACCGGGCGACTAGACTGCTTTGTTGAGAATAGAATATGTGATGGGATAGTCATGGTGGCAGAAGTGGGAGATCACTCAATGACTGTGTTAGAGACCAGAGTGACAGCAGTAGAAGAAGGGAGAAATTGGATGATGATTGAATGGTGAAAGCAGAGCTGCCATAATTGACTAATATCCTGAATGTGGATGGGAAAGAAAGGTAACAATCTCAGAAACCAATAGGGGTCACTATGAGTCAGCATTGACTTGATGGCACTGAGACACATGGAACAAGCTTCAGGTGGTTTCTCTCTGACCATACTGAAGGGATGGGAATAAACTGGTTGTTAGTATTATAGAGATGATTATAGTAGATTAAAATGATAAATATGACTTGTTTAAATCTTGTCATTTGATCTCCCTTTTGATACACTTAGAGCTTGATCTGATTTTTAATATTCTCTGTTGTCCCATTCCACACCAACACCAATTGGGGTTTATCTCTGTTGTGTTTTGTTACTGTTGGTAGCCTTCTTGACTCTCTGTTTTGTATGCTTCCATGTTTTTCGGTTTATCAAACTAAAAATAAGTGAATCTATAGAGACAATAATTAGATAAGGTTCCTGGAGGGTATGATAGGGAGGGTGAGGGGGCAGGTGATGGGGAGTTGATATCAAAGTGTACAAGAAGGAAGAAAATATTTTGAAACTGATTGTAGCAGAGATTGTAGAAGCCTGCTTGATAGGCCTGAACTACTGAATGTTATGTCTAGATGATGTCTTAATAAAATGTTTTGAAAAATAAAAATAAAGTAAAAATTATGAATTCTGAAAAAATACACTAATTGCTACAAAACAATTATATTTTACATGATAAATAAATACTGAATTTTGTGTCTTCTTAAAAAAAAGAGTATGATGTGAAAATTTATCAGCCCTACCTTGAGGTTAAACAAGCAGACATCTAGCAGAGAAGCAACAAGCACACATGGAAGAAGCACACCAGGTGTCGATGGGATGTGCCTGCCCCAAGCCATGGTATTTTCAATTCCTTCATATGCAGGTGAAAGTTGGACATTGAATAAGGAAGAATGAAGAAGAATTGATGCATTAGAATCATGGTGCTGGCAATGAATATCAAAAGTATCATGAACTGTTAAAAGAATAAACATATCTGTCTTGAAAGACAACAGCCAGATGCTCCTTAGATGCATGGATAGCGAGACTTTGTCTCGTGTATTTGGGACATGTTGTAAGGAGAGGCCAGTCCCCGAAGAAGGACATCTTGCTGGTAAAGTAGTGGGGTAGTGAAAAAGAAGAAAGCTCCTGATAAGATTGATTGACACAGTGACTGTTCGAAAGATTCAGGCATAAGAACAATAGTGAGAATGCCACAGGATGGAGTAGTGTTTCCTTTTGTTGTGATAGGGTAGCTATGAGTTAGAACCCACTCAATAGCACCTAACAGTAATGAACTATATATACATGTCTGTCTCTCTCTCTCTCTCTCTCTCTCTCTCTCTCTCTCTCTCTCTCTCTCTCTCTCTCTCTCTCACACACACACACACACACACACACACTCTTAGTATGTCTACTAGTCTCTTCTCATAATATAAACAAAATTGAGTGGTATTTTTGCACTGCTAATTAAATGATCTTGACTGACATGTGAGGGAACAGATGGGAAAAAATCATTTTCTTGAATGAATTCCTACATCTCTGCTAGTTCTTCCTTTTGACTCTGTGACATGTTTGCCTCGTTTTCTTTCTATTAAGGAATCAAGTGACCGACTCAGGTTGCTGAGGTTGTTAGGTGCCATTGAGTTGGTTCAGATTCATAGCAGCCTTAAAGCAAGAGAAGGAAACAACTTCTGGTCCTGTACCATCCTCACAATTGTTCTTATGTTTGAGATCACTGTTTTAACACTATGTCAATCCATCATGTCATGTTTCTTACTTTTTTTCACTATCCCTCTACTCCACCAAGGATGATGTTCTTCTCCAGGGACTGGTCTCTATTGATAACATGGCCGAAGTACATGAAACAAAGTCTTACCATCCTTTCCTCCAAGAAGCATTCTTGCAGTACTTTTTCCAAAACAGATTTGTTGTGGGTATTTTTTGCCAGTCCATTATACTTTCAATATTCTTCAGCAGAACCATAATTCAAATGTATCTATTCTACTTCAGTGTTCTTTATTCAATATCCAACTTTCACATTGCATACGAGATGATTGAAAATGCCATGGCTTGGATCATGCACACTTTAGTCCTCAAAGTAGCATTCTTGTTTTCAAGACTTTAAAGAGGCCTTGTGCAGAATCTTTACCTTATTTGAGCTCTCGTTTAAATAGTTTAATTAGCACATGATACACAAAGCATATAATTCAGTAGTTCAATCATATCAAGAAGAGTTGTGCTGGCTTGGAACCTTGGACCCAGGCAGTTTTGCAGAACATGGGTATCTGTGAACTCTAACATTGACCTCATTTTTTAAAAAACTCATGAACATTAAAGGACAAAAATATGAATCAATTTGTATTGTGGCACTCAAATCATCGCACTCCAGGAGAGCATCAAGGACCAAGTTTTTGATGGTGTCCCATCAATACGAATTCAAGATTTGAATTTGAATAATCTCATGAAGACTTAGATCCTCTTCAGAAGCTTCCAAGTCTCATCTACATTAAAGCTCTACACTGAACCCTGTCACAAATGTGTAAGCTTAAAGGAACTAACATCCATGAATGCATTTCATTTTATAACCTTTCATCTGTCTGCAATTTCCTTGGCCTTTTGGGTCCTATTGCTTTTGATCCTTTAAAAGACTAGAGCCCAAGAAACAGTGCTTTCCTGAAAATACATATTCTGTGGCCTAAAATTTCATTAGTAGAAAAGCATAAACTAGGACCTCAAACTGGTTTGACCCCCTGATGAGAATTTGCCTTTCCACCCCAGCTAGTTAGAGTCTTCTTTTAAGAAGCAAACTAACAGAGAGCTGAAGGGCCAGTCCCAACTCCCTAGAAGAATGTACTGCAGCGGACAGCACTGATGATATAGTCTGTGGGGAGTGGCAGGTCTGTCCATACCACACAGGAGCAAACTAAGAGGGAGAGAGACAGAGAGATCCACATCCTGGCCCACCAATCCTTGAGAGTGACATTCCTGCTCAGAGTAGTCAATGCACAGAGAGGTCCATAAGGCCAGCCCAACCACAAGACATGACATCCCATCACTGACCCACAGTACTATGAGGGACAGCCTTGCAGACACAGTGTGGGGTTTATGCCCAGTGTGACCACCCCCACACCAGGGTGAAATACAAAGTAAGTGCAACAGAGCAGCAAGGAGAGCAAAGTAATGAAGTCTCCAAGGAATCTCAGACAGACATTGGGCCTTTACTCAAACACTTCCTCAATGCAAGAGCATATTGTTCTAATAACCTGACATTCTGTGATAATCACCTTCCTGACATGATCACTGAAGATAAAATGGTTGCATAAGCAAATGTGAAGAAAGCTGATGGTGCCTAGCTTTCAAAAGATATAGCATCTGGTGTCCTAAAGGCTTGACATTAAATAAGTGGAAATCTAGCAGGGAAGCAACAAGCCCACATGAAGAAGCATGCCAGCTTGTGTGATGACAAGGCATCAATGGGATCAGGTATTAGAAGATCTAAAGCAAATGATTATGTCGAAGTGAACAAAGTGGGTCTTACTAGAGACCCAAAACCCATTTGTAGACAATTGTATAAGGGTCACAAGGAAGGGACAAGTCAGTCAGGGTGCAGTGTATCATCGATGAAACATTCCTCTACTTGTTTAAAAGCTCTGGACATATGGAATCCAAGACAGACAAGCCCTTCAAGAACAGTATTGGGAATAGCCATACCATGAAGGTAGAGGGAAGGTGAGAGGAGAAGGGGTAGAAATGTGGAGCCAATCCCACTGATGGACATATAACCACTAACACCACCACCCTGATGGGGAAGAATAACAGAAATGTGGGGGAAGGGAGACAGTGGATGGTGCAAGAGATGAAAATAGCAACAATAATACATAGTTTATCAATGTTTAATGAGGGAGCGGAGGGGGAATAAAGGGGAGCTGACACCAAGGGCTCAAGTAGAAAGAAAATGTTTTGAAAATGATAATGGCAACATATGTACAAATGTGCTTGATATAATTGATTTGTGGATTGTTATAAAAGCTGTAAGAGCCCTCAATAAAATTATTTTTTTAATCCTCAGGTGATTCATATGTGATTGTCTAAGAATCAATCACCTGAAGATCTTAAATTTCATGGGGGCAGGGAGTGGGGCAGAGTAATGCAGATTCCCAGGGGTGGAGGTCAGACCAGAATGAGCCCATTTTAATCTCTGGTATACATTTGTCATGATAATTTTAGAATCACAGTTGGTTTCTTTGTTTTGTATCCTGTGTTAAATAACGTGAGCCACCAATGCCATATTAAAGGATAAAGTAGTGGAAAGAACTGTGTTTTACAGTATACTATTAGAGCCTATTTGTTTAGAGAAATGAGCCCACCACCCAAAGTCAAAGTTCCATGATTCTCATTTTGTCCCTGTCTCTGACTTGGTAAAAGGTAAGTGGGGAAATCACTAACCCTCACTTCAACGTGAAATTCAGCACCTGTAAGGGGATCCGATCATACTTTTCCTGCCAACCTCATGGGGTTGTTGTGAGGAGAAAATGAAATGATGTGTACAAAGAATACTTTCATATAAAACATGCAATATAGACATATGGTCCTTTCTCTCAGCTTCTGGGCCTGGGAAGGAAAGTCCATCCTATGTTCACGCTGGAAAATAGTGGGAGGCTGTTACATATTCTTTCCTCTAAGTGCATAGAATGCTATTATGACCTAATCCCAAGAAGGAAGATTCTATATGTCCCTTAAATTATAAATTAGCATATAACAGTGTTCTAGAGTAGTTGTGGATTATACCATTTTAATAGTTGATTAAATTAACTAGCTTTTTAATGAAAGAGCATGGATTTTACAATAAATCCCATGTGACAAGAGCAAATACTGTTTTAGTATTTCCTTTTCTGACTGTGTACTTGGTCGTTAAATAGAATGCATTTTTCCTTTGAGGGGAAAAACAGAGAGTTGCGCAATCATTGCCACAATCCATGTTAGAACATTTTCTTCTTTCTTGTACTGATTCGTATTAGCTCCCCATTTCTCAGCAACCTCACTATTTCTATAGATTTACACATCTTAGGCTTCATATACAGAACAACACACAAAAACCTAAAAGCAATAACAAGGTAAAACAGAGAAAAACATCTATCAAATAGAAACCATTAAAAACCAGAACAAATTTTAAATGTGTCAAAAGAGACTACAAATGACAAGGTGTTAAATTTTAACCCAACTACACAGGTAATAATTCACTTCCCAAAACACTCTGCATGATAACAAGGCTATGCACATCAGTGGTCTCTGGTCAGAAAGGACTCACTAGAGGCTTCATCTCTGAGTACTTCCCCCTTCGCAAAAACCCAGAAACAACTTTTAATTGGGTTAAAAGGGAGATCAAATGATGAGATATTATATTTTAATGTAACAATTTCTGCTATAATTTACTTTACAATGCTCTCTGTCTGATAACACTGCAATTCATATCCCTAGACTATGGCCAAAGGGGAATAGCCTGAGGCTCAATCTATAAGGATCCCACAAATCAGGTTTTTTTTTTCCATTGTCCTACATAGTCTTCTGCAAATCAGGTGTTCACAATTTAAACTGATTCCATTTCCACTTTTGGATTTGAGTTATATTATATTCAATCTTTGGATCCCACAGGTTGGTGTGCTTCTTCCATGTGGACTAAGTTGATACCTCACTGAGATGATTACTTGCTTGAAGACAACCCTTTAAGACCCCAAATGGAAAAACAGAAGGACTTCTGGGCAAGATGGTGACCAGGTAGGCAGCTCATGCTGGAAATTCCATGGAGATTAGTGAGTGGGGAGATCTGCGGGCCAAGTAGGGGTTCTGAGGCTGTTGGTTAATTCCTGTGACAATTCACGGTGCTTCCCTGAACCAGAAGCTGACTCCCACCCCATTTCCTGAACTTGTGGCCAAGCCCCGAGGACCCAAGTGTGCCCCAGGAGCTTTCCCGCACCAGCTGCTGTGCTTCTCTGGACTGCTGTGCCCAAACCAAGTGCTATACCTTGAGAGCCAGCCACCCAACAGAGACTCGTGCAGCCGCAGTTTGATAACCCAAACGGTATGGGGCATTCCCGATGCCTGTTGGCAGATCCCTCTTCCAAGACTGGTACTTTCCTTCCTACCTTTTCCCTGTCCTGCTTGGCCTTCCACAGCCCTCTAACAGATGTGGCCTCCCATCTTTCTGAAGTGCCTCTATCTGGGACCAGATGATCTCAATCACCATCCCATCCCCATTCCCGGAACTGTGTGCTCCTGTGTCTGGGCCAGCACTTTCCTACAGACTGAGGCCTGCACAGCAGCAAATGGTCCCATAGAGGCCTGAGGGTTGCTGCAGCACAATGCAGGCTGATCTCAGAGTCTGACAAATGAGAGGGCCATCAAACCTGCATTCCAAACAACAGATTCCTGATAGGCTAGGGTGAGAGGGAAACCCCAGTGGGACAAAGGTGAAATGCAACCCTTCAGGACAGTTGGCACAGGCAGCCTACAGAAGCATTAAAACCAACCTCCCAAAGAGAGAGCCCAGGGCTCTCTGAGTCCCAGGAAAACGGCGCTGAGTTCCTCCAAAATGGCACATAAACAGCAATCTGCCTCAATAGCCTCAACAAGAAACAGGAGAAACAAAATCCAATGTCAGAGGATGACCTGACCCTAACAGCAGTCATAGAAAAGGCAGACGTTGACCTGCCACAGAAAGAAATATTCAGAATGCTGCTTAGAGTCACATGGGATATAAAAGCAGAAATACAGAAAAGGAATGAAAAGTTAGAGGAGATATAGCCCAGGCACCAAAGGGAAATACAAGAACTAATGGATGAGATAACAAAAGCCAGTAGAAAATTTACAGATGTCGCCAACAGACTTGAGGAAACAGAGAATTGCCCCAGTGACCTAGAAGATAACCATGCAGATTTCAACAAAAGGGAGAAGCAGTCAAATAAGATAGTCAGAGAAGCTAAGGAAAACCTGAGAACCATATCTGATTGCTATGAAGAGGAATAACATTAGTATAATTGGGTTACCAGAATAAGACACAACAGTGAAGTCAACAGCAAAAATAGCCAGGGAATTCTTAGAGGAAAATTTCCCCAGATTAATGAATAAAAACCAAGCAACCATTCAGGAGGCCAGAAGAACACTAGTTCAACTGAATCCCAAGAAGTCACCAAGGCATATAATAAATAGTTAAACAATACAACATTGAGCAAAAAGGAGAAAATCATAAGAACAGATAGGGAATAAAACACAGTAACCAATAAAGACCCCTAAATAAGAATAGTATGAAGAAGAGGAGAGAGTAGAGTAATATATTCCAAAAATTGAAGGAAATTAATGCACACCCAAGAATACTCTATCCAGACAAATTATCTGTTAAGATAGATGGAGAAGTAAGAGTATTCTCTGACTAGGAAAAACTCAAAGAATACTTTAAAAGAAATCCAGCCCTACAAAAGGTCCTTCCTGGCTCAGTGTAGGCAGAAGAACAACACTCACTAAGCACAAATAAGAGGCTGCCACACAGAACCAGTCCACCCAGACGTCAACAAAGAGAAAACAGCCCCCAAGATAGCTTTAGTTCAATGGTTTAAAGTAGCCAAGAATGAACCACACACACACACGTACAACATAGTGATAAAAATGGGAGGTAGGAAAACACCCGACACAAAAAGTACAGGATGGCATCTCAGAGTCCACATATGGATGTAACAACCCTGAATATCAACGGGGTAAACTCAGGCTGTTAAAGGCAGAGGCTAGCAGACAGGTTTAGAAAATACAACCCACGATCTGTTGCCTACAGGAGACACATCTCAAAATTACAGACAAAAATAGAGAGGATCAAAGACTGAAGAAAGATATAAGCAAATGTAAATTCAAAAAATGCATGGGTTGTGATCCTAACCTCGAACAAACTTGATCTCAAAGTGTAAGACATAACAAGAGATAAGGAGGGGCACTATATAAAGCTCAAAGGAACAGTAAACCAAGAACCAGTGAGCATAATAAATATATATGCACCCAATGAGTGACCTGTGAAATTTGTCAAAGGCTCCAAAGGATGAAAAAGGCTCAACAATTACAGTAGATGATTTTAATACACCACTCTCTGAGAAGTTAGATCACAGGGAAAGAAGCTTAACAAGGAGGCTACAAATCTAAACATTAAAATTTTAAAAACTTGACCTGATAGATATTTTCAGAGCTCTCCACACAAATGCAAAAAAATTCACATTCTTTTCAAGCCCACAGGGTACACACTGTGACACAAGTTGAATCTGTGTAAATTCAAATACAAAGAGATCATACAGACTTCCCTCTCAGACCACTGTGCCATAAGGCTGGAAATCAACAAAAGCACAATTAAGAGGGAAACGAAGGCAAACAATTGGAAGATGAATAACTCTCTGGTGTAAAAGGATTGGGTCTGGCCCAGATCAGAGATGAAATGAGGAAGTTTCTAGAAACCAATGAGAATGAGAATATGACATACCCAAACCTTTGGAACAGAAACCACAAAGGAAATTATCAGAAGAAGTTTGATGGCAATACACGCCCCCATGAAAAAGGATTGATTGATAAACTGGCACAAACGTACAGCAATTAGAGAAGACTCAACAGGACAATCCAGCAAATGAAAAGAAATGATAAAAATCAGGCTTGAGAGGGAGAACAAGAAAAAAATGGAAAAAAGAAATGCAACTAAAGGTTGGTTCTTTAAAAGGATTAACAGAATCGACAGAGCGCTAGCAAACATAACCAAAGAAGGGAAGGAACAAAGTTAAATAGCAAGGATGAGGGATGAAACAGGGGACATTACAAGGGACCCTAATGAAATCAAGAGGATAATTACACAGTACTATGAAGGTCGAGACTCCAATGAATTTAACCACTTGGAGGATATAGACAAATACTTGGAAAAACAATCCCATCCTAGACTATCCCAGATGGACATCAAAAATTGCAATAGAAGAAATAAATAAGGGAACCAAGGGATTACCAACCAAAAAATCCCCGGGCCACATGCTTCCAGCAAGCATTCATAAAAAACTGACACCTGTCCTACACACACTTTTCCAGAACATAGAAAAAGAGAGCAAACCCCCAAACTTTTTCTATGAAGCTAGTATAACTGATGCCTAAAGTCAGCAAGGATCCCACAAGACTCAAGAACTACAGACTAATATCTCTAATGAATATTGAGGAAAAATCATTAACAAAATACTGGCCAATAGAATATAAAAGCATATAAAACAAATAATCCACCATGACCAAGTGGGATTTATGCCAGGGATTCAGGGATGGTTCAACACACAAAAGACCACTAATATTATTCACCACGTTGACGTGAAAATTATGAGAATCACATGATAATATTGATAGATGCAGAACATGCATTCAACAACATCCAAAACCCATTCCTGTTTAAGACACTCAATAAGATAGGAATGCAAGGGAACAAGCTATATATGAAAAACCAACAGCCAACATCATAATCAGTAGAGAAAAATCAAAAAAATATCCCACTGAAAAGGGAAACAGACAAGGATGTCCCTTGTCCCCACTCTTATTTAACATCATACTGGAGGTCCTAGCTAACAACATATGGCACAGTAAAGACATAAAAGGTATTCACGTGGGGAAGGAAAAGATGTGAAACTATCGTTATTTGCAGATGATATGACTTTATATATGGAAAATCCCAAAGCTCCACAAAGGACTGCTGAAAGTGGTAGAGGAATATAGCAAAGTGGCAGGATACAAGATCAACAAACAGAAGTCTATCGGCCTGCTATACACATAGGACAAGACCATGGAAGAGGGGATCAAAAGGTAGTATCATTCACAATAGCCAAGCACCAATGGAAATATCTAGGGATATACCTGACCAAAATCCCAAAAGACTTATACGAGGAAAACTACAGAACACTATTACAAGAAACCAAGAGTGACCTCAACAAATGGAAGAATATCCCATGCTTGTGGCTCGGAAGACTCTATATAGTAAAGATGTCAGTTCTGCACAAAGCACTATTTAAGTTTAATGCTATCCTGATACAAATACCATCATCTTTCTCAAAAAAAAAATTGGAAAAACTAATTACCAACTTCATATGGAGAGCAAAGAAGCCCAGAAATATCAGAGAACTCCTCAAGAAGGACAAAGTTGGAAGGTTTGCTTTACCTGACGTTAGCACCTATTATGTAGCCACAGTGGTCAAAACAGCACACCAGTATAATGACAGATACTCAGACCAATGGAAAAAAAAACTGAAAACCCAGAAGTAAAATAATCAGCATACCGACAACTGATCTTTGATAAGGGCCCCCCCAAAAATACCAAATGGGAAGTGAATGCCCTCTTCAATAAGTGGTGCTGGGACAAAAGGATATCTCCCTGCAGAAAAATGAAGCAAGACCCTTACCTTACTCCATACAGAAGAATACACTCAAGGTGGAATTCAGACCTTGAGGTATAACCCCAAATTATTAGGCCCATCAGTGAGTGAATTGGAACCAACCTGAGATCTTTGGCGCAGGGACTCATAGGTTATTGGAAATAGGAAAGGACACAAAAAGAGAGGAGGCACAAATTGACAAGTGGGACATACTCAAGATAAAACACCTGTGTACATTGAATGAATTCACCAAGAGAGTAATAGGAGAGCCCACAGATTGGGGAAATATCTTTAGCAATGACATATCAACCAAAGCCTTATTACTAAAATCTACAATACTCTGCTAGCTTACAATAAGAAAAGAAAACTAATAGCCGACTTAGGAGGTGGCAAAGGACCTGAACAGAAGCTTCACAAGGGCGGAAATCCAAATGGCAAAAAACCATATGAGAAATATTCCTGATCACTAGCCATAAGATAAATGCAAATTAAAACAATTATGAGATACCACCTAACATTCTCAAAGATAGCCCAATTCAAAAATCAGAAAATAACGAGTGTTGGAGGTGCTGTGGTGAGACAGGAAGTCCTGTCACTGCTGGTGGACCTGTAGGTATGTGCAGCTATTATGGAAATCGATTTGGCGATACCTAAAACAGATGGAACTTGAGCTACCATATAACCCAGCAATCCCCTACTGGGCATGTACCCAGAAGAGGCAAGAAACAAACCAAGGCCAGACATCTGTGCTCCAGTGTTCATCTCAGCACAATTCACAATAGCAAGGAGCTGGAAACAACCATTCACCTGATGAATGGATTAAAACACTGTGGTACACACATACAATAGAGTACCAAGCATCCCTAAAAAACAGTGATGAATGCCTGAAGCACATAGCTGCATGGGAAGACTTGCCAGAAATTATGCTGAGCAAAGTAAGCCAAGCACAAAAGGACAAGGACAGCATGAGTCTACTGAGGTAAGCTTTAAAAGACAAAAGGAGTATGGAGGAAAAACTATTATATACATACATTTCTGGGGTGAGATCCAATCCAGAGATACATGTGGCAGCCAACTAAAAAGGGATGGGGGGAAAGAAGAAGGAGGAGGAGGAGGAGGAGGAGGAAGGAGAAGAAGAAGAAGAAAGAGATGGGTAGCTGGGGGAACAGGGTACTAACCCACCTAAGGGGAGGGTATTTTTTGTATCTCCACGAGAGAGAGAGAGAGAGAGAGAGAGAGAGAGAGAGAGAGAGAGAGAGAGAGAGAGAGAGAGAGACCAAACTTCAACCTGGTGTGCCAAGACGTGAATGCAACACACAGGCATGAAGCAGTGAACCAATAGAGAGGTCTGCGGGGCTGGCCCCAATCCCAACTAGGTGACACGCCCAAAACTACCACCACCAGAAGAAGAATGTTCTTCAAAGGACAGCATTGAAGTTACAGCTCAGGGAGAGGGCACATGTCTGATCAGAGCACACAGGAGTAAACAAAGAGGGAAGGAGAGAGAGTGGAACACATCCTGGCCCACCATGTCCTGAGGACAATGTTCCTGCTTGGAGCAACCAATGCACAGAGAAGACCATAGGGCCGGCCTCACCATGAGACAGGACATTACTCACTGACCCATAGTGCTACAGGGGACAACACTGGAGACACAGTATGGGAATTGTGCCTGATCTGACCCGACCACACAGGGGTGAAACATTAAGGATGTGCAACAGAACAGTAAAGAACGCAAACAAATGAAGTCCCCAAGGAATACCAAAAGTAGACTTTGGGGCCAGGGTGTGGAACCCCATCAGACTCGACTGGAAAACACTCATAAATGTCAACAAACAGACCTGATGCTATCTATAATGGGATTTTCTTTATCTTCTATTGGTTTGGTTGTTCTTGTTGTTTTGTTTTGCTTTATCTTATTTTTGTGCTTATTATTGATTCTTAATATCTATCTAGATAAGATATGTGGGATAAACAATTTGCAGGCAAAAACAACAGTACCGACAGGACCATGGGGGAGGCAGGGGAAGGGTAGGGGGTGACAACAAACCCAGGGACAAGGGAACAACAAGTGAACTAAAATCTATGGTGAGGAGGGCATAAGATACCTGGTGGGGCTTGATCAAAGACATTGTAGTCAAGAGAAATTACTGAAACCCGATTGAAGGCTGAACATGATAGTGGGACAAAAAGGCAGTAAAAAGACATAGAGGAAAGAACTAGGAGGCAAAGTATATTTATAGAGGTCTAAATACAGGCATGTACATATGTAAACATATTTATATAATGATAGGGAAATAGATCTATGTACATATATTTATATGTTAAGTATTAAGGAAGCAGACAATCATTGGACCTAAAATATACTCATAAATATAAAATAAACCTATAGCACTCATTAAGAAACTCATTTTAAACAAAGTGATAAAATTTAAAGGGATTAAAGTATGTCAATAGAAATATCTACTTAATGCAAACAAACAAACAATAAAAATCCCAATAAAGGACAGAAAGAGAAACAAAGAAGACATGAGATATAAAAAGCAAAAAGTAAAATGGCTGATATAAGTCCAACATTACCCATAACAATATTAAATGTGAACAGGTTTTTTAAAAAATGTGAACAGATTAAATAATCCACTCAAAAGGCAGAGACTGCCAGACTGGGCTAAAAATATAAGCAAGATACCACTACATGCTATTTACAGGAACTAGTTTATATTCAAAGATTTAAATAAGTTGAAAATAAAAGTATAAATAAAGCTATACCACACAGTACCCACATACAATGGTGAGTCCCTCTGACCATCGACCAGGGATATGAATAGTCTTGGTACCAGACAGAGTACATTGCAAAGTGGTCCTACTGCAGATACAGTTATGTTAACATTTAACACATTCTCATGTGTTCCTATTTGACCCATTTTTAATTTGTTCTTGTTTTATTGTTTTCGGCTGTTCTTTTTTTGAGGGTTTACTCTGTTTTGTTATTGTTGTTGGCTTTGTTTTTTGTTTTGTATGTTTTTCTTCCTATGAAAGTCAAGATGGTGCCTATAAGACAGTAATTGGATAAATAGTTTCTTAGAATTATGGCAGGAGAGGTTGGTGGGAGGAGAGTTAATAATGAGTACATGAAAGAAGAGAATGTTCTAAAATTATAGTGATTTCACAACTCTTTTTAGTATGTTTGAACCATTAAATTGAATACGTGAATTCTATATTGTTAATTTAAAAAAATGTGAAGGTTTTCTAAAGAGTATGATATTAATATATGTAAAAACTGAAGTACCCTATTTGAATACTAAAACATGCTGCCATATTTTATACACCCCACTCCCTGATGGACATTGTCCCTTACCAATTTAAATTTTAATAATCTTTATTCTTCTATTATTTTTGTTGTTATGACCATTATCATCATCACCATCATTATTTGTGTGTTCATCTGTTCCCTTATTAAACACATTTTTAAAAAATGTTAAGACCCCAGATGATAGTCAATCTGACAGCCAGGCACCATCTAGGTTCTTTACCACACTTCACTCTAGCACCCATATCTTCAGTGATCTCATCATGAGGCCTATGTCATCAGAACTAATTGTTCCTATTTGGGACTAGAATTAAGCCCATGAATGGAACTCAAAATCTATTCAGATAGCTATGGTTTATATTTGTCTCTGTCTCACTTGAGAAGACAGTACTATCATTTTATGTTATCCATGAGGCAATTCTAGCCTGAGCCACAAAGTAATTCTATTGAGAGTGTCATTAATTTAGCCAGTGGTATAGAATTTAAAACACAGTTGAGAAAAGGACATTATACAATGTGGTAGTTACATAATTTCCCATCAACTTGGATACATAAAAGTATAAGGGTGCAGTGGAGTCTATCAATCAGGTCACAACCTGATGGTGACTCCTCATGGCCATGCCTTCTCATAAAGAGGGTCCTGGGAACCTCCCCCTCCCTCTCTGCCTTCACCTTTCTGTTCACAAGCCACACTGAGATCTGTGCGATGGTTTTCTCAGTGGAAGCCCTATGATGCTTCCACCCCTATTGGATACAGAAGACTTTTCACTTACCTGCCTGATCTTCCTGCATTTTGAATCATTGCATGTGGCTGCGTGAACCTTAAGAGGGACTTATGAACTAGGCTCAGACTTATGGACTCAAGGTGGACTGAACTCAGACGTTTGCTTGATATATAATTAGTTGACATAAAGCTCTCTCTTACACATATACAAGCATCACTGAATTTGTTTCTGTAATCAACCTATCCTAACACAAGTAGAGGTCGATTGTGAACTGAAATACTTAAATTGTTGACTTATACAAATGAAACTCTTAAGTGACTGATCACTATTTATACAAACAATGGGGTTGGTGATAGGAATAAAGCTTCAATAATATTCATTGATACAGCAGGTCCATGTCTATCCTATGAATCCATGTCATAATAAAGCAGGAAAGGATTAAAGTAGTAAGCATATGATCATCTTTAGGCACCACTCATTGGGTACCTTCAAGGCAAAAGAAATGGAGAAACTAATTACCAACTTCATATGGACGGGGAAGAGGCCTAGGAGGAGAATAGGACTTCTCAAAAAAAAAAAAAAAGACCAAAGTAGCGGGTCTTATGCTACTTGACCTCAAAACCTATTACACAGACACAGTAGTCAAAACAGCCTGGTACTGGTATACTGTTGCTTTTAATATTGTCTTCCACCTTGTTGTTGTCCTTTGATTTTAGTTATTCCTATTTTTGGTCATGAAGAGTTTTAAATTTTAATGTATTTAAGTCTGAGGAATTAAGAAAATGTTTGTCTTTCATTTGTGGGTACGTTGTCTTCTTAAATAGGTCCTAAACCTTGAAGGGTAGAAAGTTGAGCAGGAAATGAATGTTTCCTGGGTACCATTGTAGGCATTAAAAGATTATATACGCATTCAATATCTTGTTTACTTTTCTTTTCTGGTCATGTAAACCGAAACCAGACCCATTACTAACTAGTCAGTTCTAACTTATGGAAATCCCATGTGTTACAGAGTACAACTGCTCCGTAAGGTTTGGGGGCTGGGGGCTGTAATATTTATGGAAGCAGATGACCAAACCATTCTTTCACAGTGCCCCTGGTGAACTCAAACTATCAACCTTTAGGTTAGCAGTCAAATGCAAATCATTTGCACCACCCAGAGACCCACTCTGCATACATAGAACACTATATTCCAGCTCCCCTGCTCCTAGGTGAAGCCATATGCCAAGTTGAAGCCAATGAAGATATGATCTTCCCAATTCACTGGTTACCTTCTTTCTGTACCTCAGTGAATATGTGGAACTCGGAAGATCAAAATTAACCTGGGTCAATAAGTCACATAAAGAGCAAATCTGTTCTGAGTAGTGGCTTGAAGCCATACAGAACTTTATTCCAGTGAAAATAAATGACTATGTTAAGCTGTTGAGTTATGAGGGGTGTTTGCTAGTACAACAGAGTCTCATCTGAACAGATTAATGATTAACATTTAAACTCTTTTCAAAGGCACTTTATCTCATTTTATTCTCACAACTACCCTTGATGTTGTTAGTTGCCATAGCGTCGCCTCTATCTAATGTGACATATTTAGAACATTAGCTAACATTACCTAGTCCTGTCCCTTCTTCTTGGTCATTGGTATATATGAGTACATTGCGGAGGCTTTGTGATCTCATTAATCTCATTGAGGCTACGTGTCCATCGGTCTCTGCCTTCACTGACCCTCTGTTTGACCAAGCACGATGAGCTTCTCTGTAATTGGTCTTTCCTCAGGACATATCTAAAGTAAGCAAGCTGAAGACGCATCACAACTCTAAAGGAAGGTATTACTATTGGCTCCATTTTTCAGATAAGAAAACTGAGCCTTAGACATGTTAGGAGATTTGTCCCAAATCAGACGCAGAATCGGGTTTATTCATCTCCTGAGCTATGGATCAGACCCCTAGCTAGATTCCAGGAAAGAGAAATTTGGGGGTGGGGAGTGGGCAAGCAAGTAAAAGGACAATTAAACACAGAAATGCCCATGGTCAATGTTGAATCTTTATTGAGTAAATAGTGTTTTTTTCAAGTGTGACCTTCCAGAGTCTGGGGAAAAAAATTTTCTCAGCTAAAAGTAGCTACATCTGAGGACCCCAGCCAAAGTCCAGTTCTAGGCTGGCAGATTTCTCATATGGCTTGGAATTCCTGCTGGCCATGGTTCCACAGGCATGGACGTGTTTATACCCGCCTCAAGTTCGTTCTCCCACGCCTTCAAAAGTCCTAGCCCATATTTGGGATGGAAAAGGAAAAAGTGAGTGATTCCCTGCGGGAATTCAAAACCAACGGAAAAATTCCTCTGGGGCCCACAGACTCTTTCTGTATGGGCCAGGCCTCCGAACAGCCACTTCTCTTCCTCACACCTGGGCCTTTGGCCCAGTAGGGTACACAGGTAAGAAGGACATGAAATCCTGGACACACTCATTCAAAAGGACGATATTTCTGGAAGGCCCTCTAAGATGCAATGCTCCAATGCAGCCTTACATCCAAACAAAGTGCAAGAAATGAGGAAGAAAAGAGAACTAACTTTTGTTTCTTCTCTGTTGAAAGTCAGATTTTATTTCTCCCTCAGGGTTGCTCAATATGATGGGATTGCTTTAACTACAGACAGCAGAAAGCCCAAATAAAAGTGTCTTCACAGAAAGAAACATTCCTAGACCACATGCAGTGTGCACTCTTTTTTTTTAAGGTTCAAAAACAAGCAAAGCAATGTGTTGTTTCTAGGTATATTTTTATGTGATAGACACACACATACATACACACACGAATGATAAACAGAATTCAAGACAGTGCTTACCTGGTGGTGTTGTGATACTTGGAAGCCAATTAACCTGGAGTCTTAGAGGGGAGCACAGGAGGAGGAGTGGAATGCATTGGCAAAATTCCAGTTCTTGAATGCTAAGGTTTTAGGTGTTCACGATTTTAATAAACTTACCAGTGGCATGTCATGATGGCGACCAAGTAGCATTCACGGGAGGGACTGCACAGAGTGGCAATAGATAGGGATAGCCTACACTTCCAGACCACAAGATTCTCAGCATAAAGATACGTAGACACAAATTTATTAAAATAAAGGAGTAGCGACGTCTCCCGATAGACTCCCCTTTGTCACTGGTCATTTGGCCATTGGCACAAGTCGGTGGAGCATAGATCCCCAGCTGATTTTTCCAGGCCTAGAAGCTGGCTAAGGTGGATGGCCAGTTAGGCTGCAGGGACATATTTCTACAAGACCAGCCTGGGCAGCTACAAGTGCAAATAGGTTTGGCTCTCAGCCCAAGCCAAGAGAGTTCAGGTGTGATACTCTTAGAACTTTAATTTGCCCCTAGCAGGGGTAGCACAGCCTCCTGGGTCTCCTGAGGATAACACTACAGGGTACTCTGGAGCAGGTGTAAAAGATGAACAGACTAACTCTCCACACAAGCAGGGGGAGCTCCAACCCCACTGGCAAAACTAATCCCCCTTCTCTCCCCATCTTAAGACACCCCAAAGTACAAAAAGCACGGCCATCCACAGGATTTTATTTTTTGACTTCTTTGGGTAGCAGTTAATACATATCTTATCCATTAGCAGGGTATTAGCTTAAAAATACAAGCAGAAATGACAATAGTGGTTTTGCAAAGCACAGGCAAGGCGTTTGGGCATGAGCAAAGACAAAGCCTCAAGACCCAGAAGCTGCTCCCAACTGGTCTATAGGATAGACGTAGCTATTCGTTAGCTGCCCCATTAAATCAGCCCCTGGTCAGCACCTCAAGCTGCTCAGATAAGCAACCTGCCCTCCGAATATACAGGTATAGACCCCACTCCACCACCCCTTGGTCACCTCCATCATCCCAAAAGAGCAAATCTCATCCCTCTGACCTGATCCTCGAGAGGTATATTCCTTTAAGATAATGAACCTAAATCATAATAGAGGACTCTCAGCCCTACCAGACACTAAAATCATTCCCTTGCCTTAATTTCAACCCTACCTTGCCATCCTAAAACACCACAGGGTAATAAAACAACATACTAGCAGACACGGTCCCCAACTGCTCAGAAGACCTCTGCTTTACACAGTCCTGGCTTTCTCCTGGGACAAGGTCTCCACCCAGCTGTTCTTTCGTTGGTGTTGTGGTTGTTCCGTGTTCTCTCATTCTGATACCTTCCCGCTCTTTACAACAAAGTTGTGCACTGGTCTTATCATGTCTCCTTCATCAGGACTTCCCTGTTTGTTGATATATGTAAGGACAGGGGGGAAAATAATATTACTTCACTCCTTGCTTTTAATTTAATTGATTGATTTTCTATTTCCTCAACACATTGTCAGGGCGGAAGTTAGCACCCACATCAGAGACAGAGCTCCTGGGCAAAGCTTGGAGCCCAAACAAACGCACATGAACAGCTCTTCTGCTTCTTACTCTGCTATTGTTTTTTCTATTTTTATTTTCATATTTTGTCTCTTCCCCTTTTCTTTTTTCATTTTAATATCTAAAATTTTATTTCATAAACCTTTTTTACCTATCCTTTCCCTTTTTCTTTTTGCCTCATTAATCCTTCTATTTCTTTCTCATGCTCATGAAACTAAAATCTGACATTATTCTTACAATGTTTTCTTATAAGAAACTCAATTTTTTTAAAACTCAATTTTTAAAATAATTTATTTTCTATCAAAGCAGCCTCATTCCTTCATCATTGCAAAACAGTCGTTTTTGGCCTAATTTCCTTTCTTTAAACTTACCAAGTAACACTACAGGATTCTTCCCTTTCATCATTTCTTTTTCCTTTTTGCCCTCCTCTAACACTTCCTTTTCCACTCTTTGATCTCTCCCCTAATACTTAATCTAACACTCTCCATCAGATAATTAATATAAACCGTCTACCACCCTCTACTGCACCACCCAACAGAGTTAACTACTCCCACATAATCCCACCTCCCTAACCCCTCTAACAGTTACACCAAAATGTCAAAGAAACAACAAAAGATACCGGTATTAGTTCACACACAAAACAATAACTACAAGAGAGATAGGTCAGCATGAGGCAGAGCAAACTGATTGCACCTAATAACGCCCAAACCAGGATGTTCCCCTAGAAGCACGGCTGGCAAGATTTCAGCTTGCTTACTTTGGATATGTCATCCGGACCGGAAGATCAGGTGTGGTTAAGTAGAGGGACAGCAAAACGGAGGAAAACAATAGCCTTTCTGTAAATAATATTGAATAATAGCCACAACAATGGACATAAATATCCCAATGATTGCAAAGATAACATAAGATTTTTGTTTGTTTGTTTGTTTAACAAGAAAGAAAAGGTTGTAGTTAGTTCAAGGATAGTTTGTTGGCCTTTATGAGTGTTTTCCAGTCCAGTCTGTTGGGGCACCACGCCCTGGCCCCAAAGTCCACCTTCAGCATTCCCTAGAGACCTTGCCGCTCCATTCCCTTGCTGTTCTGCTGCACTCCCCCAGTGCTTTGCCTCAGTGTGGTGGGATCAGGTCGGGTGCAATTCCCATACACTGTGTCTCTGGTGCTGTCCCCCGCAGGGCCATGGGTCAGTAAGGGACGTCATGTCTCATAGTGGGGCTGGCCATGTGGTCCTGTCTGTGGACTGGCTGCTCTAATTGGGGTCATTGTCCTCCAGGCCTGGTGGGCCAGGATGTGCTCCACTATCTCCTCCTCCCCCTTCATCAGCACCCATGTGCTCCGATCAGATATGTCCCTCTCCCAGAGCTGCAGATTCAATGCCATCTTTTAAAATAAATTCTGGGGGGGGGGGAACACATCCACTGAGTATTTGGTACTGGGCCGGCCCCCAGACCTCTCCATTGGTTCCCTACTCCACAACGGAATATTGCGTTCACACCTTGGGGCACTGGGTTGAAGTCTGGTCCCTTTTTCCCTCTGGAGATATAAACAAGATTTAATCTTTAATTCTCTTATGCATAAGGCCACCATAAGCCAGAGTTGACTCAACAGCAGCTAATAAAAACAACAAAAATAGCCAACATTCATGGACCATTTCCTGAGTCCTTGGGCACTGTCTTAAGATCTTCACACAAGAAATACACTCATATTTTATTAGAAGATTCTTATTTTAAGCTCTTTTTTCCAAATGAGGAAACTGAATCAAGAGAAGTTAAATCACACAGCTAGTTAATGGTAGGCATCAGCCTTTAGGTATTTCAATTTTAGCTGCTGTGTTGATCAAGATGACACTCATCTCACCTAACAACACAGCCTGAGCCATTCCAGGTTTAGTTAGTCCTGTGGCTCAGCAATGTCATCAAATATGCCATCCTCACTGTGTCTGTCATGTCTTGCCATTCCCCTGGTCATATTGCACTTGTACTATTTCTACGAGTCACATGAAATTCAGCAAAAAGAGGCATTTTTGGTCTCTTCTTATGTGTTATGTTTTATTGTTGAGGAAAACCTGTTTTTCCAGACTTAGCTTCTGAGACTTTGCATTGGGGCCATTGATCAAGCTGAGTCCTTTTCCAGACCAAAACCAATCACTGGCCACCGTTATGGGCTTAGAGCATTAGGTTTACTCTTTGAGAGTGAGACCATTATGAAGGAATGGCTGAATGGTGGGTGGGAAGGCAGGGAGCAGTAGGAGTGGTCAGTCAAGTGCTTGCCTTCACCACTATTTTTGGTTTGGGGATTCTCCTTTAAGTGTTGTAAGAAGGAAAAATGGGTGACCCTACTAGACTGTGAGCTCCCTGGAGATAAGACCATGTAAAAGGTGCCCTGCTGCCCTATTTTGCATCCCTATCTAGGCCGATCCAATAAGAGGCAGTTGATCCTATTCAATGTTCAGTTCTGAGACCTGCCATACCCATAAACTCCTGTGGAGGTAAGAGGAGATAGATAGGCCTAGAGTTGAGGTGGCTGAATTCACCATACTATTGGCCAGAGATGATTACCTGAAAGTCAGGAATCTGATGGAAAGGAAGTTATGTCATAGACTAGCTAGTGGCCTATGGTTTATCTTGGTGCCAAGGACTCAACAGGGACTTCAGAATGTTTACCCTAGGTCAAAGCATATGTGTGCTGCAGTAATTAGATGATTGTATGTCAACTAGAGATTCCTGGATAGGGGTGGAGTCAAACCTGTCAATCAGGTCACAGCCTGATGGTGCTTCCCTAGGGGAGTGGCCGTCTTATAAGGTGACCTTGGGAAATGTTCTTAGTCTCCCCCTCTGCTTTCCTACCTGTGAGTCTCTCAGCCACTGACCTTGAGATCTTCTGAAGCCCTGCCATATTTCCAAGTTATGAATGTAGTGTGAACTCAGGTTTGTCTCACAGCCGTTTTGTGGGTCTCTGAGCTCATACTGTACTAATTCCCCCAGTTTCAGAATGCATTATTGGAATAGCCTTATTCAGAAACTGGCAGAACCCCGATACTGGATCCGTGAATTGTATAATAAGAGTTATTATGGTACTTTAGCCAGGTGGAGACCATTAGAACTGCTTCTGCCTAGCAACATGTAAACAAAAAGCAATACCACACTCCTGAAGGGATTGCAGAGAGTGCCACCATCAAGGACTTGCAGAATGTGGGGGCAGTGATTCATTTAATGTGCCTATTGGACCTGCACAGAACTCAGATAAATCTTGCCGAATGATAATGGCTTGTCATAAAGTCAACCAGGTGGTGACTCCAATGGCAGCTGCTGTTCCAGATGTAATTTTGTTACTTGAGCGAGTTAATATTTTTCCTGGTATGCAGTTATTGCTCTGACCAATAACCTTTTCTCAATTCTGGTTTCAAAAGACCACCAAACACAAGTTCAGGCTGGTAGGACATCTAGTCAGCTGGTCAAAGGGGCCTGACAGCCTGGTAGAGAGCCTGAATGGAGCCCATAAACCATGCATCATCCATGCTAGGTACATATTTTAAAGGTCACTTTGTTGGGGGGCATGTTACATCTGTTGGGATCAAATGGATGAGGGAGGGGAAGGGGAGTTTGTCTACTGAGCAGCTGCCATGCAACACTCTGATGAGGTCCCCGGGGACAGGTAGACAGCCCTATCAGGGGGATGAGAGGTACTGATGAAAATGAAGTTAGGAGAGGGGAAAGGGAGCAAACATGTCTGGGGCACACAAATGCAAAGCTATTGGTGGGGAAAATGGGAGGATCACCTCCAGTTGGGGGGAAGGATGAGTGAAAATGCTTTTGGGGCGTGAGGGAGCACACCATGCTCATGATTATGGGCTTTATTGGGATGTTAATAGGTTACAATTCAGGATCAGAAATGTAGAAATGCTTAAGACCTATCTTCAGCCAGGACAGCCTCTTCTCAAGTAGTATGCCCACAGACAGGACTTTCTCTGGTTCTTGGTCTCTGTTCTGCTCAGACAATGTTTTAAAAAAGTCGTACAGCGAATCCAGGGTGGATGATACCTTCAGGACCAAGGGTGTGAGGGACGATGCTGGGAGAGTGTAGGGTGAGTGGGTTGGAAAGGGGGAACTGATTACAAGGATCCACATGTGACCTCTTCCCTGGGAGAGGGACAGCAGAGAAGGGGGGGAAGGGAGACTCCGGATAGGGCAAGATATGACAAAATAACGATGTATAAATTACCAAGGGCACATGAGGGAGGGGGCAAAGGGGAGGGAGGGAAAAAAAAAAGAGGACCTGATGCAAGTGGCTTAAGTCGAGAGCAAATGCTTTGAGAATGATTGGGGCAGGGAATGTATGGATGTGCTTTATACAATTGATGTATGTATATGTATGGTTTGTGATAAGAGTTATATGAGTCCCTAATAAAATGTAAAAAAAGAAAAGAGGAGAAAAAATGATTAGGGCAAAGACTGTACAGATGTGCTTTATACAATTGATGTATGTATATGTATGAACTGTGATAAGAATTGTATGAGCCCCAATAAATTGTTTTTAAAAAAAGTTCCTTAAAGACTGCCAACCAATGTTCAAAGGGCACAACACTCTGTTCTAAGCCTCTACTCAGAGAAATTCAGCTTTCACTCTGTGGGTCAGAGCTCCCCAATACAGTACCTGAAGGCATCCTATTATGCAAGCAAGTCTTCTGACTGACAAAGCACTTTGGAGGGCCATAGAGCAATAAAGCCCACTATGCTGTTCCATGCTCTGACTTTTGGTTTTGCTCTTTCTGCTGCTCTGCTGTTTCTCTCATTTCACCATTTTCTGTCTCTGGATCGAAGGGGAACTTGGGGTCCCAGGATACACTCCAATCTTGGCTCTGCTTTCATGGTGCTAATGAGAAGTCCCCCTTCTACCTATGAGATGTTTGATTTTATACACAGCAGGGTGACAAAATTGATCAATCCCTACATTAGAATTCCAAGATTTTACAATCACAATGGGCCTTATTAACAATTACTCATAAGTTAATAGTATGATTATAATCTTAACATCTTCCCTCATCCGTTCTTGCTCCCCTCCTCTCTTACTTAGACTCGTCAAGACAAAGTTGTCTGGTGGGAGTGACAAAGACTGACTGTAGAAGGGCCAGAGTATTAGTGCAAGAGTGGCTGAATTACAATAGCAACTGTATTTCCAACCTCAAATAGTATCTGAAATTAAAGTGAGGGCACTGATAAGGAAAAAAATGGGATCCTGCCCCTTGGGGTGGGGGCATAAATGCAGATAGTCAGGGAAGTGGGTATATTGGCCACTAAATTTAATCGAATCACTTCCCTGGACAGCACAGCCCCTGCTATCTGAAGAGCTAACCCTATCTTTGTTTGTGAATCCATTGTCAGTAAAATCACTGTCCCTTCCATTAGTCCATTATACTTAATTGTGCCAGCTGACATTGTACCTGGGGCGGTGTCTGAGGTATGACTGGAGGCAGATGCCTTATGTTCCTAGGAAACACTACCACCAGCTGTTACTACTTCCAGATCTGTCACTAGACCTAAGTCCCAGGAAGCCCTCCCAAAAGTGAAGTGCATATGGTGACCGAGGAAGAGATTTGCTGCATTCCAAAAGAACTGCTTGCTTTTAGAAATAAATACTAACAAATACGGTAACTCTGTGTGGAAATGACTATTAGAGTGTGGGGTAATGGGCCAAGAACATCAGTTCTTGTCTGAGTTTATTTATATGGGCCCACTAAGCACAGATCTTTCACTCAAAGGTGTTAAGAGAAAATGTAATAGTTTAATTGGTTGGTGCACTGAAACACGGATTGCATGATGGCCTATACTAAGTCAAGTTGAAGTACCTTTGAAAATCTACTATGGGATATTGTAAAAGATGGTATCCAAAAGTTTGGGGGAATTGGCATGTATAGTAGTTACATAATTTCATATCAACTTGATAAATAAGTATAGGGGTGGAGTCCAGCCTGTCAATCAGGTCACAGCCTGATGATGCCTCCTTGTGGGTGTGACCTTCTCATGAGGATTTGGGAATTTCCTCCCTTTCTCCCTGGAATCAGAACACACACTCTCTCTCTGCTTCACCTTTCTGTTGTCACTCAGAGAGCTGCCAGAGCCACACTGAGACCTGCAAGATCCCTCGAAATGCTTCCACTGCCACTGGATTCACAAGACTTCACCCACTGGCCTATGGTCTTCCTGCATGCACCATCATTGCATGTGTTGCATGAGTCTGAACAGGGACTTGTGGGCTAGTATCAGACTTATGGACTTCAGTCGGCCTGGGCTTGGATGTTTTCTTGATATATAATTTCTTCTTGACTATGAACTTTTTTTGTTAGCTACATAGATAAGGTGTTCTTGGAGTGAAATAGTTAAGAAACCTACTAAATACTTACCTCACCTGTACAGGTAAAAGAATTCTAGATCATGTAGATTGAAGTCTAGCTTGAATTGTCATAATAAAGAGTCACAGCCTCTCAAAGATTTCACAGATTTGAACCAGTTTACAGACACATTACCCCTAGACTGCAGGAAAGTCCGGGTACCCTTGAGGAAATATCCTATGACACCACCAAAATTCATATTGTTTCTCATTAAATGGATCTACAGCCTTTTGCAAGGGTGATGGGTAATTGGGGAAAATGATAAAATCAGACCTTTGATGGATTATGAGACTTTGACGCTGTATTGACACTGATCCTAGAAGACCCAAATTATGACTGTGGTCTAACCATCAGAGTGGGCGCATATGGAGGTCACATTTTCAATAGAATATTAACTCAGGTCCATCTCACAGTGGGTCCAATATACTCCCCAATCACCCTGTGGTACGTTCCCCAGTCTTAGAATACTTACCCATACTGAAGGTATCTTTGAACTTCATCAGTAAATGGTTCAAGTCTTCCTCACTTTCAGCAATCAAGGTTGTGTCATCTGCATCTCATCTTCATAAGCCTTCCTCCAATCCTGATGCCACATTAGAAAACCAAAATCTTCTTTGATGCCATCTGTCCATTTTTAATGGGATCATTTGTCTTTTTTAATGTTGCAATATTGATGCTTTCTATACATTTTAGGGGCTAGATAGATGTCTGATATATCATTTCTAATTTTTGCCCCAGTCTATGCATTCTCTTTTAATTCTTATAGTGGATTTTTCTTCCTTCCTTCTTTCCTCCCTCCTCCCTTCCCTCTCCTTTATTTCTTCCTCCCCTCCCTCTCACTATCTCTCTTTTAAAGAGATCACTGTATTTTAATCACACATCTGGATGATCTAGGTGATCTATTACAGAACCCAATATACTGGATTTTTTAAAACAATTTATTGGGGCTCATACAATTCTTATCACAGTTCATATATATACATACATCAATTGTATAAAGCACATCTGTACAGTCTTTGCCCTAATCATTTTTTTCTCCTCTTTTCTTTTTTTACATTTTATTAGGGACTCATACAACTCTTATCACCATCCATACATATACATACATAACTTGTATAAAGCACATCCATACATTCCCTGCCCCAATCATTCTCAAGGCATTTGCTCTCCACTTAAGCCCCTCGCATCAGGTCCTCTTTTTATTTCCCCTCCCTCCCCTTTCCCCCCTCCCTCATGTGCCCTTGGTAATTTATACATCGTTATTTTGTCATATCTTGCCCTATCCGGAGTCTCCCTTCCCCCCCTTCTCTGCTGTCCCTCTCCCAGGGAAGAGGTCACATGTGGATCCTTGTAATCAGTTCCCCCTTTCCAACCCACTCACCCTACACTCTCCCAGCATCGTCCCTCACACCCTTGGTCCTGAAGGTATCATCTACCCTGGATTCCCTGTACCTCCAGCCCTCATATGTACCAGTGTACAGCCTAGGTGATCTATTACAGAACCCAATATACTGGATTTTAAAAAATGTTTTATTGTGAGTTATGTGGGAGGTTTATATTTCAGATAATCATTTTTGTATTCAACAATTTAAACAGCTTATCAAACCTCCCAAGATTTCCCCCTTTATTTTTCTCCTCCAACTTGTAAAATAATATCTTCACTTTCACATTATCTAACACCTGTCTACACTCTAGATCATAATTCCTAAACTTATTTGGCCTTCTCGGGGGGAAATATACTCAGAGCTCCCCTGGAAATTAAAAATGTTTGTTGTATAGACCATAGTTAATGATAAAGTATGTGTATTTACTTTTAAGCTCCCCTCCATCATCCAGAGCCCTGCAGGGGGCAGTATCACCTACTTTGAGAAACACTGGTACATTATGTACATACGTATGTAATTGAAACCTAACATTCGTTTTTCTTTTTCTGTACAGAATGATACTGGGATCTGAATAGTAATTGCTTTGTATTTATAGATGCTTTGGGTTGTATGGATATTTTCATAATGTTAAATGTTCCTATCCATGAACATGGAACATTTTCCCCTTTATGCAGGTCTCTTTTGGTTTCTGTTTTATAGTTTTATTAGTACCAGTCTTTGGTCTCCCTGGTTAGGTTTATTCTTAAGTATTTCTTCTTTGGACTGGATATTCTATTGCTTTCTTGATTTCCATTTCAGGATTGTTTTCATTAGTGTCTAAGAATCCAATCGATTTTTGCATGCTGAGTTTCTACAATGCCACATTGCCAGTGCTTTCCATTATTTCCAACAATTTTCTTGTCAAATCTTTGTGATTTTCTACATATTGAATCATATCATCTGCAAATAGAGTTTTACTTCTTTGCCAATGTAGATGCCCTTTGTTTCTTTTTGTTGTCTCATATCTCTGGCTAAGATTTCCAGTACATATTATATAAGAGTGTTGATAAAGGCATCCTTTTCTGATTCTAGTTCACTTGTTTCTTCCCATTAAGCAAGATATTGGCTGTTGGTTTTACATATGTGATCATTATTATATTGAGGAATTTCCCTTCTATTCCCATTTTGCTGACAGTTTTATATCAGGAATGGGTGTTGGATTTTGTCAAATGTCTTTTCTGCATCAATTGATATGGTTATACAGTTTCTTCTTTTGTTTCATTTATATTGTCTATAACATTGATTGTTTATCTAATATTTGTTGAATAATTGTTTCATACCTTGTATGAATCCCATTTGATCATGGTGTATTTTTAAAGACTTTTTAAAATGTTATTGGCTAGGATTTAGTTATTAATTTTTCCACTTATGTTCATAAGGGATATTAATCTGTAATTTTCTATACTGGTAATGTTTTGGCCTTATTTTGGTATCAGGGTTAAGTTTGCTTCATAAAATGAGCTCAGAAGTCTTCCATTCTTTTGTATAGTCTGGAATACAGAATTAGGGCCAGATATTCAGAGAATAGTTGTAGAGCAGTTTACCCTAATTCTACAAAAGCTATTCCAGAATAAACAAAGAATGGCACACCCCAAAAGATCAACAGTTTGAACCCACCAGCTGTTCCCCAGGAGAAAGTTCGGGATTTCTACTCCCATAGAGAGTGACAATTTCAGAAACCCACAAAGGCTGTTATACCCTGTGCTATAGGGCAGTTTTGAGTCAGAATCAACTCAATGGCAGTGAGCTGAGCTGAGCTGAGTTGAGCTGAGTTGAGTTGAGTTGAGTCTAACTGAGTTGAGTTAAGATTCCCTGAATGTTTGGAAAAATTCACAATGAAGCCATCTGGTCCTGAATTTTTTGCTGTTGTTGGGAGATTTTAAATTACTTGATCAGCTTCTTCTTTTGGTATGTGTCTGGTGAGGTTTTCTTACACTGGTCTGTGCTAATTTAGGTAGGGTATTTTGAGAAATTGGTACATTTCTTCTAGGTTTTCAGATTCTTGGACTACAGCCTTTCACAGTATTGTGGTATTATCTTCTAAAACTTCAGTTAGTTCTGTTATGATGTTGCCCTTGTCATTTCTAACTAATGACATTTGCTTTTTTGGTTTTTCAGATACATCTTTTCTTTTGTTAAGTTTGCCAGTTTTGGGGGGAAAGAAGTGGGTGTTAACAAGCCCAGGGAAAAAGGAACAATTGATCCAACATCAATGGCAAGGAGGGTGTAGGACACCTGGCAGACCTGAATCAAGGGCAATGTAACGGAGACGAATGCCTGAAACCCAAATGAAGGCTGAACATGATAGTGGGACAAGAGGAAAGTACAAAGAAATAGAGGAAAGAACTAGGAGACAAATATAGAGATCTAAATACAGGCATATGCATACGTAAATATATTTATATGATGAGGGGGAAATAGATCTATATACATATATTTATAGGTCTAGTGTTAAGGAAACAGATGGACAGTGGCCCCCTACTCAAGTATTCCCTCAACACAAGAACAATTTGTTCTAACTATTCGGCAGTCTGAGATGCTTACCATCCTGGCATGATTGCTGAAGACAACAGGAGCACAAGCAAATGTGGTGAAGAAAGCTGATGGTGACCAGCAATCAAAAGAATAGCATCTGGAGTCTTAAAATAAAAATAAACAAGTGACCATCTAGCTGAGAAACAACAACAAAAGCCCACATGGAAGACTCACACAAGCCTGTCCCAACACGATCACTGCTGACAAAGCTGTGCTTAAGCAAATGTGGTGAAGAATGCTGATGGTGCCAAGCTATCAAAAGATAGAGTCTGGGATCCTATAGGCTTGAAGATAAACAAGCAGTCATCTAACTGAGAAACAACAAAGCCACATGGAAAAAGCACACCAGCCTGTGAGATCACCAGGCATTGAAGGGATCAGGTATCAGGCATCAAAGACAAAAAAAATCATAGCATTGTGAATGAGGGGGAGTGCACAGTGGGGACCAAGGGCCCATCTGTGGGCAATTGGACATCCCCTTGCAGAAGGGTCACCAAGAGGAGATGAGCCAGTCAGAGTGCAGTGTAGCAATTATGAAACATACAATGTTCCTGTAGTTCTTGAATGCTTCCTATCCCCTCCCCACCCCCCACTATCATGATCCCAATTCTAACTTACAAATCCGGCTAGACCAGAGGCTGTGCACTGGATCAGATAGGAACTGGAAATACAGGGAATCTAGGACAGATGATCCCTTCAGGACCCGTGGTGAGAGTAGTGATACCAGGAGGGTGGGAGGAAGGTGAGGGAGAAAGGGGGAACAGATTACAAGGATCTACATCTAACCGCCCCCCTGGGGGATAGACAGTGGAGAAGTGGGTGAAGGGAGACATCAGACAGTGTAAGATATGACAAAATAGTAATAATTTATAAATTATCAAGGGTTCATGGGTGAGGGGGAAGCCAGGAGGGAGGGGTAAAAATGAGCTGATGCCAAGGGCTCAAGTAGAAAGCAAATGTTTTGAGAATGATGAGGGAGACAAATATACAAAAGTGCTTGACACATGGATGGATGTGTGGATTGTGATAAGAGTTGTACAAGCCCCCAATAAAATGATTGAATTACTAAAAAAAAATGTTTGCCAGCTTCTCAATTTTGTTAGTCTTTTTTTTGTTAGTCTTTTCAAAGAATTACCTCCTTGCTCAATTTCCTATCACTTTTTCTGTTTTCTGATTAATTTATTTCTGCTCTAATCTTTATTATTTCTTTTATTTTGGTACCTGAAGATTTATTCTGCTGTTCATGCTGTAATTGTTGAAAATGTTGGGTTAAGGTGTCTATTTTGATGTGTGTGTTTATTGCTAAAATTTGCTGAGTACTTCCTTTGCTGTGTCTCATACATGTTGGTATGTTGTAGTTCTGTTCTTGTTTGTTTCAAGGAGTCTTACATTTTCGTTTCCATTGTGGTTGTTTGAAATTAACTTGTATGTTACAAAATAATTTAAATCAGTTGTACTTTTGCTGTTCCTTTTTTTATAGGCCCTCAATCAGGTAAGGAATCTAGTTTTTAAAAATGTAGTCCTTCTCTCTCTCTCTTTTAATTTTAACTTTAATTTATTTTTATTTAAATTTTTTCCCTTTTCATTTGAAACCAATTTGTATTTTGCAAAAGAATCCAAGACCATTTCAGTTACATTTTTCCTCCTTTTATAGCCACTCAGTCCAATATTAAGATTTGAATGGTAAGGAATATGGTGGGTTTTCAAGGCTCTGATCTCTCAGAACTTTAACTTTGTTGATTTGTATATATATATGTATACATATATATAATTTTACCCCTTTGTCTTTAAAATATAAAACATACCAAGCAAAACATATTCTATATAGGTGCACAGTCCATTTCATCAAATTATTGACATTAACCATGAAATCTCCCAGATATGTGGTTCTTTTTACTCTTTTTTGCTTTTCCTCACCTCTCTCCCTCCTTTTCTGTGCTTTCCCGCTCCATGGACCTCACCAGCCCGAGCCTTGTTATAATCTTTAGTCTTATTTTTGGGTGTGAAAACAATTTTTATTTTTTCCTTTATAACAATGGTAGTATTATTTATGCAATCGCTAGCTCTGCTCAGCATACGTTCCTCTAATTTTGTCCATGTCATGAGGTGTTCGATGGACTTATTGTGTTTTAAGGATGTACTTAAGTTCCACTGTGTGAACTTAGCAGTTAGTTTGCCTAGTCCTCTAAAGATGAGGTCTGAGTGTTTCCATCTTTTTGGTATTACAGAAATTGCTAAAATTAACATGGGTACGAATATGTCTCTTCGAGTTTTGTTCTTTATTTCCTTAGTGTATTTACCAAGCAGGGGGATTGCAGGATATAAGGTTTTTGTGTTTTCATTTGTTTCAAGAAATGTCATACTAATTTCCAGGGTGGTTTTTCAGTTCTGCAATCCCACTAGCAATGTATGAGTGTTCAAATCTCGTCACATTCTCTCCAGCATTTATTATTTTGGTTTTTTTAAATTTAATTTTGCTAAGAGTGTCAGTGTAAGATGATATCTCCTTATTGTTTTAATTTGAATTACTCTAATGGCTAATGATCATGAAAATTTCTTCACATGACTGTTGGTCACCTGGATGTTATCTTTAGTAAATTGTCTAGTTTTGTGCCCATTTGTTTATTGGATTATGTTCCTTATTATGGTGGTATAGTTTTCTTTCTTTTTATTTTTAAATCATTTTATTGGGGGCTCATACAACTCTTATCACAATGCATACATACATCCATTGTGTCAAGCACATTTGTACATTTGTTGCCCTCATTATTCTCAAAACATTTGCTTTCTACTTGAGCCCTTGACATCAGTTCCTCATTTTGCCCCCTCCCTCCCTGCTCCCCCTTCCTCAGGAACCCTTGATAATTAATAAATTATTGTTATTTTGTCATATCTTACACTGTCCATCTCCCTTCACCCACTTTTCTGTTGTCTGTCCCCCAGGGAGGAGGTTATATGTAGATCCTTGTAATAGGTTCCCCCTTTCTTCTCCACCTTCCCTCCATCCTCCCACTATCACCTTTGTCACCACTGGTCCTGAGGGGAATATCTGTCCTGGATTCCCTGTGTTTCCAGTTCCTATCTGGATCAGTGTATAGTCTCTGGTCTAGCCTGATTTGTAAGTTAGAATTGGGATCATGATAGTGGGGGGCGGGGCGGAGGGGAGGAAGCATTTAAGAACTAGAGAAAACATTGACCCATAGCCCTACAGGGGACAACACTGGAGACACAGTGTGGGAATTCTGCCCGATCTGATCCCACCACACCAAGGCATAACACTAAGGGCGTGCAACAGAACAGCAAGGAGAACAGAGCAATGAAGTCCCCAGGGAATACCCAAAATAGACTTTGGGACCAGGGTTTGGGGCCCCAACAGACTCGACTGGAAAACCCTCCTAAAGACCAATAAATAGTCCTTGAACTTAAAAAAAAAACTAGAGGAATGTTGTATGTTTCATCTTTGCTACACTGCACCCTGACTGGCTCGTCTCCTCCCCATGACCCTTCCGTAGGGTATGTCCAATTGCCTACAGATGGGCTTTGGGTCTCCACTCTGCACTCCCTCCTCATTTACAATGATATGATTTTTTTTTGTTCTGATGATGCCTGATACCTGATCCCTCGTGATCACACAGGCTGGTGTGCTTCTTCCATGTGGGCTTTATTGCTTCTGAGCTACATGGCTGCTTGTTTACCTTTGGTGGTGTAGTTTTCTAAAGATTTTTGAAATTAGCCCTTCATCTGATAAATCATTGCCAAATATATTTTCTCAATATGTTGTTTCTCTTCGTACACTTTTAAAAAACATTTTATTAGGGGCTCATACAACTATTATCACAATCCATACATATATCAATTGTATAAAGCACATTCATAATTTCATTGCCCCCATCATTCTCAAAACATTTGCTCGCCACTTAAGCCCCTGGCATCAGGTCCTGATCAACACTCCCCCCTCTTTGTACATTTCTGATGAATTTTTTGATGTATATAAATGTATTTTAGAAGGTACCAGTCCTCTATTTTATCTTCTGTGTGTGGATATTTTCATTATAGTTTCATTACAACCCTTAAGTTTGTCCCTATTTTTTCATGGATGAATCTTATAGTTATCAGATTTATATTTAGGTCTTTAATCAATTTTGAGTTCATTTTTATATGGTGAGATATGGATACTGTTTCATTCTTTTGAAAGTGGAGATCCAAAATTTTGAGCACCATTTATTGAAAAGGCAATCACTTTCCCACTAATATGTTTTAGTCTTTTTTTCAAAGGTAAAAAATTCTGGTAGGTGCTTGGGTGTGTTTCTGGCTCACATTTCTAATCCATTGGTAAATATCTATCATTGTACCAATACCAACCTGTACCAACACCAAACTGTATAATAAATTGTGAAATCTTGGAGTGAAAGGCATCCTACTTTGGTTTTGTTTTAAAATAGTATTCTATTTGTCTTAGGTTAATGTGTCCAGGTGTTTACTTTAATAATTCCTTTTTCTATATAGATGCACTTATTGCTATAAACTGTCTTCTGAGTACTGCTTTTGCCATGTTCCAGAGGTTTTGGGACGTTGTATTTTAATTCTCATTTGTTTTGAGGAATTTTTTATTGTGTTCTTTAGTTTTGCAAATGCCCAGTAATTTTTAACTAAAATGTTCTTCAATTTCCATACAAGTGATTTTGGTTGATGTGGTCGTTACATAATCTATGGTCAATTTGGAACTTAAGACTGAAGGGGTGGAGTTTGGCCTGTCAATCATGTCCAGCTTAATGACCTCATTTGGAGTTGTTAAGGAGACAAATAGCCCTCTGGAGGCGGGATACCTGCTCACTGCCTGTGAGACATTCCTATTGAGAAGACACATGGAGCTATGCTAGAGCCTTGGAGCTAAAGGAGCCATGTGGAAACCCCCTGTCACATCTGAGATGTTTCCACTGCCACTGGATCCACAAGACCTCCCACTCACTGGCCTGTGATGTTCCTGAATTCAGCATCATTGCATATGTTTCGGACTGAGGAGAAATTTATAGATTAGTATTGGACATATCAGCTAATATTACACTTAGGGACTTGATCTGGACTAGGTTGGGATGTTTTCTTAATATTCAATTGCTCTTTAATATAAAATGCTCTCTTATACACATATGAGTCTATGAATTTGTTTCTCTAGTCTACCCAGACTAACAGTTGATTTGTAACTTTATAGCATTGTGAAATGAAAAAAAGTTTGTGGTATCTCAATATTTTTTTATTTTATTGATGCTTGCTTTAGGGTCGAAAATGTGATCTATCCTGGAGTATGTTTTGTGTGCACTAGAGAAGAAGTGTATTGCACTTTTGTTGGGTGAAGTGTTCTGTGCCTATGTGAAAGAGATCAAGTGGATTGATGGTACTGTTGGCTTATTTTGTATCTTTGTTGGTTTTCCTTCGAGTTGAATGATAGCTGCCCAAAAGTGATGTGTTGAAGTGTGCTAGTATTGCATTACGGTCACTTCTAAAATACTTTGATTAAGATACTTTGAAGGACTTTTTATTGGATCCACATATATAAATTTAGTTATCATTTCTTGTTCAATGGAAACTTTCATGATTTTATCATGGCATTATTTGTCTCTCATTATAGCTTTTACTTTAATGTCTATTTTGCCAGAAATTTATATTGCTATTTTTTCTTTCTTTTGAATGCTTGGCTTATTTTTCTATACTTTGATTTTTAATCTGTGCTTCTCTTTATGTCTAATGTATGTTTCCTGTAAGTAACATATTAAGGCTCATGTTTTCTTATCCATTTTGTTCTTTTTTGTCTGGTGAATTCAGTTCATCTACATTCAATGTTGTTAGTGATAGGCATAGTTTTATTGTCATTTTTCTATATTTTAATGGTATTATTGGTTTCATTGTTCATAATAATTTTTTAATCATTTTATTGGAGGCTCTTACAGCTCTTATCACAATCCACCCATCCATTGTGTCAAGCACTTTTGTACATATGTTGCCATCATCATTTTCAAAATATTTTCTTCCTAATTGAGTCCTTGGTATTAGTGACTCATTTTTTTTAGATCATTTTATTGGGGGCTCTTACAACTCTCATTACAGTCCATACATCAATTGTATCTGACATATTAGTACATAAATTCCATCATTCTTTTCTAGACATTTACTTTCCATTGAGCCCTTGGGATTAGCTCCTCTTTTATTTCCCCTCAATCCTCCCCCAACCCACGTGGCCCCTTGCTAGATTATAGATAGCTAATTATTTTCAGATCTTACACTGGTTCAGATCTTTCCCTCTGGTTTCTATTGTTCTTCCCCCTGGATGGGGGGATGTGGTTATGTGCCATTCATTGCAATCACCTGTACCCCCCTCCCTCCCCATCTCTTCCCCCTTCCCCCTACCATTTTGGTATCTCTATTCCCATTCCTGTTCCTGGGTTCCACTTGTCCTATCTCTTGCCTGTACCTATATACATGCTCCCATCCAGAGTGGGAAGCAGCACTGGGGTCATGATAGTGGGGGGTGAGGAGTCCTCAAGGGATCAGAGGTATATTGCGAGATCCATTAATACTCTACTGCACCCTCATTGACTCATCTCCTCCCTGCCATGACTCTGTGGGAGGATGTTCCATTGCCCATAGATGGGCTTTGGGTCTCTGCTCTGACCCCACTCCATTCTCACTAATGCATTTTTGTTTGTTTGTTTTACTGTTTGTTGAAAATCGTCTGATGCCCATTGCCCAGTCTCAATGACACCTCACGATTGCACCAGCTGGTGTGCTTCTTTCATGTGGGCTTATTGCTTTGCTATTGGATGGCTGCTGGTTTAACTTCAAGTCTTTAAGACCCCAGACACTATATCTTTTAATAGTCGGGCATCATCCTCTGTCTTCACCACATCTGCTTATGCACCCATATTGTCCTCAGCGATCATGAGGGGTAAGGGGTAAGCATCACAGAATGCCAATTTGTTAGAACAAAGTGTTCTTGAATTGAGGGAAGGTAAGAGCCGAGGCTCAAGGCCCATCTGCAATCTCAGTATGTTGCCTTATAAATATATATACATAGATCAATATCTCTATTGTTATAGATTAATGTATTTATATAAGTGCCCATCTCTGTTAATCTCCCTATCTATGCCTTTGCTTCCTAGAGCTTGCCTCTGTTTCCTTTTGCCTCCTCCTGCCCTGCCATCACTTTCTGCCTTCTTCCACCTCTTAGTGCTTCCTCTCCACTATCTTGGTGTTGCTCTAATACTCATAGCACCTCTACCCTCTCATAGATGTTGGTTTAGATTCCCTAGTTGTTCCCCTGTCCATGACACTGACTGCTCACCACATCTTTCTCCCTACCTCCTTCTTCCCCCTATACCTTCGGGGTCGATTGCCCCAATTGCCTTCTCTCTGAGCTTCCCTCCCATGTCTGACCCATATAATAGGCAAACCAGCAATGCCCTAGTCCAAAGAGTAAGAAAACATACGGTTGAAAAAAGAAAAGGAGAGAGAAAATGACAAGAAAGAAAACCCCTACATAGGTCCAGGTCTGTTCACTGGCCCCCATGAGTCGCTCCCCACTGATCTTGGGAGAGATCCAGGGACTGCCTCTCTTGCCCGAAGTCCATTTTTGAGGCTCCTGAGGGGCTCTGTGGATCGGCTTTACTCAAATTGCTGATCTGTTATGCTCCATTCGCACACTGTCTCCCCACCATGTGTCCCCATTCTTGTCCCCTGTCTCCATATGCTCCAGCTAGGGGACAACATGTCTTGAATTGTTGTAGTCCCACAGTCCTCTCTGTGCCTTAGCAGCTCCATGCAGGGACCTCATCCTCTGGGCTTGGTGTGCTTCTATGGAGTCTAGACTGACTTCCCTTTCTCTTTTCCCTTCTTGGTTTGCTTCCATGTGGGCATGGTAAGTCAGTTCCTTTCCCCCACCTGAAGGTCTAGTGTTGTTCTATGCAGCAGACACTTCCAGGGCAGGGGACAGGATGGTTCTGATTGGGGCCAGCCCCGTAGTCCAGTCTTTTCAAGCATTCCTCCACGTGTTATGTTGCTCTCCTGGATTGGTGCGCCATGGTGGGATCTATATGCACACTCCAATTCTGTGGAGATCCATTAGACTTTCCAGTCACTGGCCTGTGATAACCCTGCATCATGTGTCTTTGCAAGTGTTGCATGAGTCTGAAGAGGAATTTATAGATGTGTATCGGCATGTGGGGTAATATCAGAATTATGGACTTTGATCTGGACTGGGCTGGGATGTTTTCTTAATGTACAGTTTCCCTTTGATATAAAGCACTCTCTTACAGATGAATGTCTCTGGATTTGTTTTTCTAGTCAACCTGGACTAACACATTATGGTACCAAGAGTTGGTTGGGTATGAGAGAAACAAATCATAAAGATGGAAAGTGGATGCTTGTTTGACCTCTGCCTCATGGTACTTGTTCTTCTTTGGCTAGCCAGAGGTCAGATATGGCCATGCAGGTTACTGGATTGTTTTCTGGAAAGAATATGGGAAGTTAAAGTTTTTATTATTTTGTTTCATTGCTGTCTTTGGGTATTCCTGTTTGAAATGATGAAAATGAATGTGATTATTATATATTTTGAGCTTGGGGGTCGAAATTACCCCTTGAATTTCTCAGAGACCATGCTGCTTAGTGAAAATAGCTGACAGAAGGTCAAATGGTTTGAGGCAATGCAACCAGAGGCATAAGGCCATATGTTATATCAATGAATAATTTAGATAAGGACTGAGATAAGATAAATCAGGATAGATTTTTAGGATCTGGATCTACTCGGTTTATACTGTTTTATTCTGGCTATTGTTATTGATATAATGATAGAAGTGATTATTGGAAGACTATTTGCCATTAAATTGGAATTTCAGTAGGTTAGGACACACCTGCAAAGAAGGCTCTAAAAGGATAAGACCCACACAGTGTCTTGAGTGGTCAGGACATTCTAAGGTGTAGAGACTTGCCTAGGGGGCTGTTGACAGACTAAATCAAGAAGGAACTCTTTGACTTTTTGAATTTTTAATTAGTGGTTTGTGCCTGAGGCTGGAAAAGTGCAGAATTTGGGGGGAAAATAGGAGGAACTCTCCAATCTAGGACTTAATGGTTAAAGGGAGCCTATGGGCAGGCTGAAATGCTTGCTAGGTGACCACCTGGATCCACTTTTTGAGTGGAAGTGAGAGAAACTCAGCAAGAAGCGATGGGTTGAGTCTGTCCACTGACACCAATGGGCCTGGTTTACAGGAACTAGAGGAAAAGACGAGAGTGGGTTGGCTGGTCTGAAGTTCATGACCTAGCACAAGGGGCTAGGGTTGTTGAGACTTTGTGATGGAGTCCATAGTCTGATGGCAAGGCAGCCAGTGGGCACCCTGTTGAGGCTGAATTGACCAGAACCCAACCAAATGAAGAGAAGATTTTTGAGCCTGTGAACTGATGCATATTGTTGTTGACTCTATGGATGGCCTGTCCTGATTTGATTTTGCTTATGGATGGGGACTTCTCAAGGGTCCAACTGGAATGAAGATTCTTCACATCAAAGAATATGATTGTCTCCTCAGAGCACTGGACTGATGTCAGTGGGAACTCTACTTCCTTAAATCTAGTTCGTGTTCTGCTGACCCTCTACCCTCGGGATATGTCCACACTGTGGGTTTGCCATTTTGGGGAGTCTGTGACTTTGCCTTCCTGTGTTTTGTGTGGCCCTTACTCAAGGAGCCTTGTTGGCACTGTTGGGTGAGTGTTGGACTGTTAACTGGTTCAAAGAAGAAAGATGAAATTATTTGCTCTGGTAAATGCTTAAAGCCTCAGAAACACTATATGGGGTCGTTACCAACTCAATGGCAGTGGGTAGTCATTACCCAGGTATACAGCTTGCTTGGTCTCAAGAGAGCCATGCTGCGCCATGTTGGCAGACAGAACACCTCCTTTCCATGCCTCTCTTCATATGCTGTTTTCATTCATTTTCTTCTTCCACTAGGTGTTTGACCTAATTTCTATCCCATCATTTGATGCACAAGGTCCAAGATTATCATTCATACCTCTTTTACTCAGTTTCTCTGGTTTGGGTGTAGAAGGATGGCATGTTGTTTCTAACTAGGTTGCCATCTTAGGCTTTCACTTGCCTTGTCATTTAAAACAAACAAGCAAACAAATATAAGATGTTTTTGTGGAGAAGGCTTTTCCCCACTGGAGATGAAAATAAAGTATACAATTATTACTACAGTTATCACTATAATATAAAATGCACTTATATTAGTACACCCTCCCACTAGCACATACATGTATACACACAATACTAATGCACACATGCATGCATATACACGAGCATATATACACACTCATACACACCTGCATACACACGCAAGCATACACATGCACACAATATTCATGTTCGCATATATCCATATGGCACATTCTTACCATCCTAGGCATGCAACACACATTCACACACATGGATGTGCTCCGATTAATCACACACTCCACACAGGAGCACAGACAACTCTAGGTTCAGACCTCCTAGAGCAGATAACTGGTATCAAGTCTCGTTCAAGGGATACCAAAGCACCACTCTGCAAGGATCCAGGGGAAAACCAATGGAGAAGAAGGGAAGAAGACAGAGAGTCATTGTCATACCCCTATCTTTACCATACAGACTCACTGGCATTAAAGGGAGAGCAAAGTGAGTGAGATCAGAGGGTCCAAGGTGAAGGCAATGATGCTGAAGTCCTTTATCACTGCCAAATGTGTGAAGGTGCGGTTACAGGACATGTTAGGGGTGCCAGTGGAGTACTTGGGCCCAAACACTCTAAGAAATAATAACCTGAGGGGTCGGAAAGACTGACAGTCCCTTCCTCCGAATAAAATGACCATGACTGTGCTTTCTTTTCTGCCCAGGTCAGAAAGGACTCGGGGCCCAGGAGGCAGCAACAGCATAATAAAGGATGATACGTTAAAACTCTAAAAATATTCTCTTAATGCCAGTAGGCTCATTCCTATGCCTTTCTGCAGGCTCCCGGATGCCCGAATAACCCCTTGGGGACATATAAGAACAAATGTTTTCTTAGAGAGGCCTGGTGTCAGCAAGAAAGCAGGGTTGCTCTTGTGACATCTGCCCTTTCAGCCAATCGGTCCCTCTAACAGGCACATGGGGGGCAGGAAGAAGGTCATAAAGGTTGTGGGGCCTTCTCCATCCTTCTCCATCCATGCCTCACCACCTGGCTCAGACGTATAAGAAACCCCAAATCTGAGGGAGGAGACCTGGCCACGTCTCCCAGTCAGCCAGGGTGGGTATTAGGGATTTTAGACAAGCTTTTGGTGGGGAACAGAGAGATATTTCTACATCTGCTAAACATCCAGCTCTATCCCTGGGGAAATCTCCATCTCTGGAGGGAAGCAGAGCACCTGCATTGATGATACTTCTGATCTAATAGAGGCTTAGCTTCTTATCTTGAGGAGCTAATGACAATAGCAGACTTCGAGTCAAACTATCCGGCACTTCCCAAACTTTCATGCGCTCAAATAATCTACGGCTCCTATCAAAGATTGTTTCATCGGGTCTGGGAAGGGGACCTGGGAGTCTGAATTTCAAAGGAGCTCCCAAATGATGCAAGTGGCCCTGGTCCCCGTGTCATGCTCTGAATAGCAAGGGTTGGTTGTTCTGATGGAAGTAGAGTAGAGGACGGAGATCCAACTGATTCTGGATTAGAATATGGATGTGACATTTATTAGCTATGTGGCTGTGTGGGCTATGGGATCTTTGGATTTACTGTGGGATCTTGATGTCTCTCAACCTCACTTCCCAGAAGTGAGATGCCAGTAGGTACATCCAGCTTCTACGTTAATGAAACAGAAAAGCATTCGCAGTGGTGGTTAAGTGATAGCACTCTCACCTTTCATGAATGAGGCTGCTAATGCACTTCAGGCACAGTCTCTACCTATCACTGGTAGTTTTTGATTTTGCCATGATACTGAATAGGTTTCCGCAGAACTTCCAAATGAAAACAGACTAGAAATAAATACGAGGAAATTTTGAAAACCAGCTCTATGGAACACCCTGTGGGATCACAACAGTTCTGTGTGCATCCACTCATGAGAATAGTGAAGGCCTGGGCAAAGGGGCACCGTGAGTGGACAGCCACTAACAACAGCAAAGCAGTAACAAACGCCTGGCACACAGGATAAGCGCAAGACAGGTAAGACACAGTAGCCACTGCCAGGGAGGGTAACTGACAGCCAGTCTGTTCATGGGACTGCCTGAGCGGAAGCCGGGTATCAGCAAGCCCATAGGTGCTCTAGCTAGAGGAGAATTTCAAAGAGGATGCTGGGAAGGGCTGGAGCCTCAGATAGAACTGGATGGGTTTGCTTTTGAAGACAGGGCCACAAAGAAATCCTAGGCATCACAGGGCTCTGGGGACCTTTAGCAAGTTCTTTCCGCTTATAAAATGTCAGTGGTCTTATTACGTGCAGCTCTACTGAGCTATCAGGAGAGGATACAGGAAGCCGAGGAGCGCAGCCCCCTGCACTCTCAACAAAGAGTGGCAGGCAAGCAGCAGTGCAAGGGGTCACTCTAGGCTGAGTAAAATGGGGGTGAAGGGAGCCAATTCACCCTCCCTGTGCTTCCCTACCCCCACCTCCAACCCCACCCCAGGCCTCCTTTGAGCACAGTTTTGCACTTTGAAGTCCCAGATGGGTCTGGAAGAAAGGATCCCTGAGCTGAGCCCCCAGTCCACACCTGGATAAACACTCGGTGGAGGCCTGCCGCCAGCACTGGATGGATGGCCTGTCGGCAGGGATGGCCAGGCATCCTGAGCAGGCCCTGCAGCGGCTCACTTCAAAGCCCCAGTGGCCGCCAACCAGAGGGGGTTCCTAATCAAGGCCGGCTGCCATGGCCTCTGCAGAGGACCCTGCTCACCCAGCTGTACCACCCAGACATCTGCTCTGCGTTAGCATGAGTGCCAAGGGGGACTGAGACTCAGGGGAGCGAATCCCTGGCACAGGCTGGCCACCTTGTAAAGCTAAGACCTCTGCTATCTAATTGCATTGCACCAGGACTTCATTGTTTCATTCATTATATCAGCCAATATTGGAATAACTGGTGTGAGCCAAACACTGGGTTAAGCAAGGGGAACACAATTAATTCATTCACTTAACAAATCCTACTGCATTCAATGCTATTGTATACCAACAGGCTCTGGGGATATAATATATGAATTCATTTAATTTTTCTAATCTATTATGTGCTCGGAGCCCTAGTGACTCAATGTTTAAAGTACTCACCTGCTAACCAAAACTCAGCAGTTGCAGCCCACCAGCCTCTCTCTGGGAGGGGGTCTGCTTCAGTAACAATGTACAGCCTTGGAAACT
The DNA here is from genome assembly GCF_050624435.1 of Tenrec ecaudatus. NCBI lineage: Eukaryota > Metazoa > Chordata > Mammalia > Afrosoricida > Tenrecidae > Tenrec > Tenrec ecaudatus. Next base: position 40,266,491 of record NC_134547.1, on the reverse strand, counting down.
CACAGGAGCAGTCTGCAGTATCCTATAGAGTAACTCTTAGTTGGCATCCACTCAGTAGTCGTGTGTTTGTTCTTGGAACTTTATGCTAGTTACTGCTCCTCCGTTCACCTCGTGCCAGCTCCACATCCAAGTAGCTCACAAGTCCCCTATCCCTCTCACCTCCAAGCTTTGGCACTTGCTAGTCTCTGTCTAGAATGTCCTCCTCGGCCTTAAGAAGGCTTCCCTATCTCTTCCAGTCTCCCTTCAATGCCAGCACGATGCCTCCCTGGCTTTGTATGCACGCATGGCTTTGTATGCACGCATGGCTTTGTATGCACGCATGGCTTTGTATGCACGCATGGCTTTGTATGCACGCATGGCTTTGTATGCACGCATGGCTTTGTATGCACGCATGGCTTTGTATGCACGCATGGCTTTGTATGGCAATAATTTCCCTTCACTCACTGAGAGCCCCAACTGAGCTCCTCACAATTAACAATTACGTGTCGTTTAGGCCTCTCTGTGCCTGGATGTAGAACCAGGAAACAAAATTTGCTTGAAGGGTTGCAGGGAATTTGAGATGTGAAGCACAAGGCTTGGGAAGTTCCTGGTAAAGGGAAGTACAGGTGTCTGCTTTTCTCTACATCCCTTCTGACTCCAGCAAACAAAGGTAGGTTCACATGCCCTCATCCAGGAATCTCTCGGAACAAAGCTTCCTCTCTCTTAGTTCCAGCCAGTTTGGCTTGATCTATTGACCACGGCTAACCAGTTCCCAAGGATCACATGTTCCTGGCAGCTGACGGCAATGGCTAATAAGTCAAGCCCTACTGGCCTGTATCCTAGGCTGCATAATCCAAAATGCAGGACACTTGCAATGAGTCCCTGATTTCTCCCCTGCAACGCCCTACACTGCATAGCCTGGATCCAACAGCCAAATGTCCCTCTCAGGCTCCTGCTCTGCCCAGTGAGAAGCTTGGACTAAGGGGGCCAGTTGAGTATTGGACTGTGGTCTGGAGGGGTACAAAGATGTGTCAGGAAGGTAAGGAATGGCATGAGCACCTGCCCATGCCAATTTGTGTACTCCTGTATGCTCAGGGGCTGAGATAACAAGAACTTAGCATTTAATACCTGCTGCGGACTTCCTCAAAAGCTCTAAGAAACAACCTAAAAAACTGAAACTTGGACATGACACCTTTTCACAAGGCCAATAGTCCAGAGAGAGAGAGAGTTCCAAAAGGGCCTGGTTACACAGTTCCTAACAAATCAGAAAAGCACTGAACGGAGAATTTGGATCTCTGGAGTCCTGCCCTTCTCAGGCTCTCCAGTCCTTCCTCTCTGTCTGCTTTTTATCCACTCAGTCTCTCTCCTGTGTATCCCTCTGCCACTGGTCTAATAAGAAGATAAGGTCCGTAGAAAAACCCCAAACACAGTGCCTGCTGGTTGTAGGCTGTAGGGTCTTGAGGGAAAAGAGGACATATGTTTTTAAGTCACAGACTGTGATGTAAGGACTGGGCTCAATCACTTACTAGCTGGGGAAGATGAAGGGTTTCTGAGAAGATAAGTAAGGGGATCTGGAAAGGTAATCAAGGCACTACATCCCCCTTTTGGTCCCTTGAAGCAGCGGGCCTGGCCTTCCATTGTGTTCTCCAAACTCACATTATGTTTTTACTCCCCACCTCATCAGAACATCTCATTTAGCGAGTTGGTCCAGTGAAGATGGAGCAAACCACAAGCTGGATCTTCGGCTGTGTGTGGGCTTTGTGTAGAGGGAGCTGTGTCATGTCAGCATCTGCAGAAGCAGACACGAAGATGTGGATTCAGGGGCTAGTGATGGGTCAAGGCCTTGTGCCCAGGAAGGACTACAAGAGAAGCAAGATGGGGAAAGGCAGGAGGCTAAACAAGATGTCATTTCAAAGCATTGCAGAGGGCAGCTGCTGCACCTGACCCTGAAGAGGGCCTGGGAAAGGTACGGTACATCTCAGAGCTCGGCTTTCATGTTCGTGTACAAGTTAAATTCCAACCCCCAAGTCTTTGCAGCTGATTCTGTTGTAATTCATGTGTGTCCCAGGAGCTGCTCCCTGGGGTTCTCTTGGTTGGAATCTTTAAAGAAACAAATCTGTTTGTTTGCTTGTTTTTTCATGGTGCTGGTATAGACTGTCAACTTTTAGGTTTGTGTGTTAGTCTGGGTAGACTAGAGAAACAAATTCCTAAACACTCCTATGTGTATAAGAAAGAGCTTTATATGCAAGAGCACTTGAATATTGAGGAAAACATCCCACCCAGTCCAGATCAAGTCCTTAAGTCCTATGTTAACCCATATGTCCGATACCAATCTATAAAGTCCTCTTCAGACTCACAAAACACACGCAATGATGCCAAATGCAGGAAGATCACAGGCTAGTGGGTGGGAAGTTTTGTGGATCCAGTGGCATTGTAAGCATTTCAGCACTGGCAGGGGTCTCCACATGGATCCTCTGGGTCCAGAGGTCTGGCTCCATCAGCCTCTCTCCATGTGTCTTCTCCACAGGGATGCCTCACATGGAGTAAGCAGAGAAAGAGTTTCCCACCTCCAAGGAGAAATTACAGGAGCTCCCAGAATCCTCAGGAGATGGCCATGCGCCCCCCCCCCCGCCCCCGCCAGAGGCCTCACAGGCTATGACCTGATTGACAGGCTAGACTCCATCCCTTCACTCTGACTCCACAAATTGACACCAGATTACGTAAATATCACCAGCTGTGTCAAAAACAATGCATTTGTATCATCCAGGGAACTTCTGCACTAATACAGCCATCTAGATTATTTTGACTCATAATGACCCAATATAGGGTCTCTGCAGCTATACATCTTTACAGGAGTAGAAAGCCTCGCCCCTACCCCTTGCACTGGCTGCTGGGTTTGAATAGGTGAGCTTGTGGCTAGCAGTCCAATGCTTACATGATATCGCTTCTAGGGAATGTTAACTAATTCACAGGTACTTCAGATTCTGCAGCAAGGACAAAGGGACCTGGAAATCCATCACAGAAGACCCCAGGTGTTACTCTTGACCATTTACAAAACTGGGATTGGGTGCACAGCAATGGTGAAATAGCACTCCATGGAAACTGGGCTGAGCTCTGTGATGGTCCATCAATGCTATCAAGTAATTCTGACTCATGGTGAGCCTACGGAGTGTTCCCAAAACTGTATATCTTTATAGGGGCAGAAAGTCTGAACCTTCTCCTACAGGGCTGCTAGTGTGTTTGAACCACTGATCTTGTGGTTAGCAGTCCGTTGCTTACCAGAGAGCACCACCAGCATTCCCATTGTCCACTACAGCAGCCTGAAGGGTCTGAGCTCAGAGTCAGGGAGATAGGTGTCCTGCAAAGGCTAGTTCATAAAAGCCCGATTTGCCTTAGTTTCCTCAAGGGTCTCTTCCAAAATCAGGAGTTGGCAGATTTCAAGAACCTAAGAGTCCTACAAAATCTGGCAACATCATTTTTCGGTTTTGTATCAACAGGAGTTATTTTGCCTGTCTGAGCCTCAGCTTCCCCAGCAGTGAGTGAATTGTTGGGTGCTATTGGGTCGGTTCTGAGTTACACACTCCCTCTGTACAACAGAACGGACCCCACGGATGCTTTGCCATCCTGGCGATGGTTACGTCTGAGCACCTGTTTGCAGCTGCTGTGCCAATCCATCTCATGAAGGGGCTGCTTCTTTGCTGTTGACCTTCTGCATTACCAGGAGCGATGCCCTGTTCATGGGACTGGTCCCTCCTTATGACGTGTCCAAAGTATGTGAGACAAAGTCTTGCCATCCCCACTTCTAAGGAGCATTCTGGTTATAGTCTTTCGAGAAAGACTTCTTTATTGATCGGATGGACCACAGTGCTTTCAATATTCTTCTCCAAGCTGTCATTCAGACGCATGCATTCTTCTCTGGTCTTCCCCAGAAGTAAGCTGAGGGTAGTGAGCGCTTCCACTGCCACAGACATTGTGCCTCACTGAAAATAGCTCGCTGGGCTTCCAGGTCCTTCCTCTCATTTTCCACCGGCAGTCGGGCCTGCAGCAGGAGCCCTGCACCAGTGGTGTAGTGATTACACCTTGGGCTGTGTGTTAGTCTGGGTACCTTAGAGAAACAAATCCACAGACTCATATGTGTAAGAGAGAGTTTTTTAGGGTAAGTGCACATCAAGAAAACATCCCAACCCAGTGCTGCCCAAGCCCACAAGTCCAACATTAACCCATATGTCCGACACCAATCCACAAAGTCCTCCTCCATCTCACAAAACACACACAGTGATGCCGACTACAGAGGAAAGGCAAGTCAGTGAACGTGTAAGCATCTCAGCGCTGGCAGGGGTCTCCATGCGGCTGCTCCAGCACCCAGGGCTGCATCAGGGTACATCTATGTGGCTTCTCCTGAGGGATGTCTTGCAGGAAGTGAGCCTTGCCGGCTGAAGCAGGGAACTGGCTAAGGCAGCTGCTCCCTGGTGCGACCATCACAAAGCAAGAGACCAAGAACTAGAAAGGTGAGGCTCACCGAGCCATTTATCCCTCCACCCTTCAATTAACCCCACATGTGTTTCTCGGCCAGGTTGGCACAATGAACTTTAACGATCTCAGGCTGTTAACCACAAGTCAGCAATCTGCAATCACCAACTGCTCCTCAGGAGAAAGACAAGGCTTTCTACTCCAGTAAAACTGGGGTTACAGTCTCGGGGCGCCCACAGGGGCAGTGTTACCCTTGTCGATTTAATGGCAACGAGTAGGTTTGTTTGCTTGTTTTGTAACTGTTGTCCCCTCTCCTTGCTTCTCAACGCTGAAAGAATTCACGAGGCCGAAGCACTTTTGTGAATCCAAGTAACTTTTCGGAAGAAAAGGGAAGTTTCAGTAACACAGTCTCCCATAGGACTACAAGCCGTCCCTGGAAAGCAGGCAAGGCCCCATGGTGGGGGTGGCGGGAGAGTTCGAGACTGAAAATGGCCACTTTGGAGGAGTAAAACACAAACAAACAAACAAACAAAACGTGGGAAACGGCCGGAAAAAGGAGACCCTGAAGTCAAAAGATTGCCTGGATCGAAAAGGAAGAAGCGCCTGGGTGAGAATAGAGTTTGTGAGCCCTGAAAGGGTTTGCTCCACACACACACACACACACACACACACACACACACACACACACACACACACACACGTGTATTTCCTCTTCTGGCGGGAAAGAGAGGGGCTGAGTTGAGCCTCTGGTTTTCATCCCCTCCTGCCTCCGTGGGGAGGGGGCGGGGCAAGCGGGGGGCGTAAGGGGCCTGGTTGAGGTTATTGGCCTATCTTAGTGACGGAGTTTAGGTAAATGCATGCCTAGGGTTGCTGCTTTCTAGGGTGCATGCCCGATTGACCGTCACCTGCACCTAGGTGATCTTAGTCTGCGCATGCCCGGCTAGTTTTTATTTACCGTAGGCATTCGATGGAGACAACCCCCTTTTATCTGTAATCTTCCTACCGTGGCGGGAGATGGGGGGTGGGGGTGAGGTGGGGGGGGGCGACATTTATTTCTAACCATCCTCATGCTGGTTAACAACTTCTTGGTGTAGGTTTTGATTGCATACTTGAAGATACTGATTTTTTAACATATCCCTTCATATATATCACTTGATCATCCCAGGGAGGGCCACCGCACACAGTGCACACATTACACATTACACAACTCCAGGAAATGCCGAGAGAAAACCATGGTATAACGTGTGCCCTCTGGACATTTTTGTGCGCAACCTCTTTCATATTCCCCTAAAGTCCGAACCCTAATAATGTGGAGTCCCGGTTTCAGTAATTCAGATGTTAACCTTCCACAGGTTCATTACATGATTAATACTGCCGATTTCTAAATTAAAACAAGCGATGAGTCCGCTTTTCAACACACACCAAGCTCTGCCAACAGCACGGTTATTTTAATTTTGCTGCAGAATCTCTGATTTTCAACGTCCTAGCCCCAGTTTTGTAGACTCTGCCTGGAGGCCACAGCAGACTAGTAATCTCCATCCTAGGCCTCTAGCTCCTACCCAGCAGACCTCTGCCCGCCCCTCGCCCACCCCACCCCCCAAAACCAATCACTTCCCCTGGGAAGAGAAAGGGCTGGATCATGGTGTCCTTTCTTCTCAACGTTCAAAGCTACTGCCAGCCCCCACATGGCTGGCTTGGTTTGTTTCTTATCTTTAATTTTGTTTTAATTGAGCGGATCCCCTCCAGTTACTTTTCCTTACAGCATCTTTGGAGTGGGCAATAAAAGCATTCTTTCTGTGGTCCATAGGGGGCCAGGGCAGAGCCACTTCAAAGGGAATGCAAAGCAGTAGCAAGGTCTCTGTTAGTACCCTCTCCTGTGTCTCTGCCCCGCATTGTTCCTTCCTGAATAGGCAGGCACAAAGTCCGCACATTCAAAGTGGCATCACAGGCTCCATCAGAGGCCAGCCTCTGTCTCTGCTCTGCGCTCTTCATCACACACCCAGCTTCCAGCCAGGGAAGGGACTGGCCTTGAAGTGCTTGGGTTTTTAAAATTTGCTCTCCCCTGTTGTTTTTATGCAGTCCACCCCCCACATCGTTCTCTCGTGTTCTCTTTCTCTATTGTTTCTTTCTTGTCCTCTCTCTTTCTCCTCCCTCCTCCCTCCCTCTCCTCTTCCCAAACCCAATATTTTTCCTGACCCAAACAGATGATTATAATTTGAAACAGCCCTTGATGGGTACTGGTGGTCCCTCACTTTCTCTACCGGGCAGAAAGCAAGCTGCTGGGGAATGGTCAAGCCTGTCTTATGGGGTAGGAGGCTGGGTAAGAGAGGTTTTCGTGTTTTCTCCTGTGGGCAGAGGTATAGGTAGTTTTTAGAAACTTTTATGACAGGATGAAGGATTCCACTTTGGGCACAGTGGTTCTGAAACTGTTGGTTAAATGGGATTTCAGAGAAAGATTGTGGAACCTGGATTTTATAGAAGAGGACACTAATGCCCAGAAGGAAAGGGACTTGCCTTAAGCCTCACAAAGAGGCTGGGGTGGAGTGGGGGAGTTGTAGGAGGGTTGATTCCAAGTGTCCTGACCCGTGTTCTATACTATTTTATTCATGATGCCCATGAACATATGGAGACACAGTTTGCTCATGGGCTGACTAACAGACATCAAGGGGGAAATACTGCAAATTGCAGAGACACTCAACAAGCCTGGTATTTACATTCTCAGTCCTCATTTTTCACAAGTCCCATGTTTGTGAATACACTCTGCAGTATCATTTATTTGTAATCATCGATCAATACTTATGGCGCTTTCCTAGTCATTCAAGGACATGTACAGAGTGGAGGGAAAAAATTAAGTTGCCCAATTCACACAACCTCTGCTGAAAGTGAATAAAATAATGCTTTGCCACCTTCTTCTTTCTTTTTTCTACCAAACCTTGGTACATTTATGGATATACTTTCCCCTTCTCTCTCCTACTGGTTCAATAGTCATCTATTTTTCTGCTGTTGTTTGCATCTCTTTCATTATGTTTGATTGTATATTTATGCCTTACATGAGGGTACCTGTTTGTCCCTATTTTTCTTTGATGATTTTTGTAGTTCAGTTTTTACAATTATATCTCTGATCCATATTGAATTAGTTTTTGTTGTGATGTGATATTTGGATCTGGATCTATTTCATTCTTCTGCAAAGGGATACTAAGTTTTGCCAACACCATTTGTTAAAGAGACTATATCTTCCTGACACTGGCCCTCTGTCAAAGATTGATGTACCTCTAGGTTCTCATTTCTGGTCTATTAGTTTATGTATGTTGTGCTAATATCAGGCTGTTTTGACAATCTTGGCTGCTTAGTAAGTTTTAAGATCAGGACGTGAGAGGCCCACTGCTTTATTCTTCTTTAGTAGTGCTTTGCCCTCCCCCCTTTGGCAAACTCCAAAGTCTGTTCCAGTTGGTAGGAGTCTTTTTCTCAACATTTTTCTTCCTTATAACAGTGGTTTCCTGTAAGGTTGGTCATTTTGTGATTGGCTAATTTCACTCCATGTAATGTTCTCCAGCTCCACTCATGTCATGGGATGCTTTGTGGTTTTTCTCTTTGTTTTTTAGTGATGCATAGTATTCCATATAAGTATGTGCCAAAATTCTCCCCCCACCTCCATCATTTTATTGACATATAATTGACATCTGATACAATTCAGTAGGTCCATCACATCAAGAACAGTTTTACAATTATTACCATGATCAGTTTTAGAACATTTTCCTTTCTTTTACCCATCATTATTAGCTCACAGTTCCCCCACAAATTCCCCTGCCATACTGTGGTAGTTACATAATCTGCTGTCAATTTGAGAGTATGAAGATTGAAGGGGTGGAGTTTAGCCCATCAATCAGGTCACAGCTTGATGGCCTCATTTGGAGGTGCTAAGGAGAGAAATTGCTCACTGGAGGCGGGACACAGGCTCACTCCCTGAGAGACATTACTGACAATGAGCCTGATGGAGCTATGCTGATGCAGCCAGAGCCCAGAGCTGGAGGAGCCATGTGGAGACCCACGCCAGTGCTTAAATGCTTCCAGTGCCCCTCGGTCCACAAGACTTCCCACCCACTGGCCTGTGGTCTTCCTGCATTTGGTGTCATTGCATGTGTTTCATGAGTCTGAAAAGGAATTTATAGATTGGTATTGGATATATGGGCTAATATCAGACTTATGGACTTGATATGGACTGGACTGGGATGTTTTCCTCAATATTCTATTGATCTAGTATATAAAGCTCTTTCTTATCCAAATATGGGTGTCTATAAATTTGTTTCTCCAGTCCACCCAGACTAACACATATGCTCCCAAGGAACTATTAATCCAGCTACTATCTCTGTAGGTTGACTTATTCTGGATTTCACATATTAAAAAGATTTTTTTGAAAACCACTAACAATAACAATGTAAAACAGATTTTAAAACCTCAATAAAAAGAAAGCAGAAAATATTAGATGTTAGACAAAATGTAAATGGTGGACCATAAGGGAGATAAAATAACAGGGTGCTAAGTTTTAATGTCAAAGCACCTGTAGCAACCCACTTTGCAATGCTTTCTGCAGTTTCACGTGCCTGATCAGCGGGATTCATCAGGTGCTTAATCTATGTGTATTTCCTCTTCACTTGGGCTGGTATTTCTGTTTGTTTGTTTTTGGTTTTTTTTACGGTAACAGCTTTAAAACGGGTTAAAAAGGAGATCAAATGATAAGATATTTTGACCCAACTATATCTATTACAATCAAATTTACAATGCTCTCTACCTGATATCAGAGCTATTCCTGTCCCTCAACTAAGATCGGCAGATTGTGGACTCATTGGAGGATTAATCCATGTGTGGACCCTGATTTGGGGCTTCCACGGTCATCCATAGGCTTCTTCAAAGTGGGTCTTCACAATGTAAGCTCTGCTGCTGTTCTCTCCTTGTGTTAGGCAGGGATCTCCAGAGAAGGAAGACCAGGACACTTATGGTTATATCTAGGTAAAAGGATGTTTATATAGTGAAAAGAAATATAACAGCAAATTAGTCCACACAGCGCCAGAGAGAGCTCATTCAGTCCAACTCACTTTTGTGGGATAGTTAATATACTGAAGGTCCTTCCAACTCACATTGTCGCTAGCCCAAGGTCAAGAAAGCAGACAGGAGGACAATGAAGTGGTTAGGTGTAGCAAAGGCCAGTAGTGCAGCAGGTCATGGTAGAGCCTCATGGTGTAGCAATGTGAAGTGGCTGGGCTTGAGGTGTGGGGTCTGGAGTGGTGGCCAGATGAGCAGTGTTGGCCCACAGTCGGCAGGCATGGCAAGGTGGGGTTGTGCCAGAGGGTGGAACAGCATGGCACAGTGAAGTGGTCCACCATGGTCCCCAGTGACTAAGCCAGGTGGAACAGAACTCTGCACAACCCACAGGTAGCACAGTACATGTGTTGAGGCAGGGCAGCTCAATCAGGCAAGTCTGACCATCAGCGAGAGAGAGAGAGCAGCCTTCACTGAGCCACTTATCTTGGACATACCTCCAAGGGAGGTCATAAAACTGGGTCCTGATTGACAGGCTAAACTCCACCCATATCTTTCTTTTTTTTTTAAATCATTTTATTGGGGACTCGTACAACTCTTATCACAATCCATCCATACATCCATTGTGTCAGCACATTTGTACATTTGTTGCTATCCTCATTCTTAAAACATTTGCTTTCTACTTGAGCCCTTGGTATCAGCTCCTCATTTCCTCCCCCTTACTCCCCTCTCCCTCATAAATTGATCATTTAAAAACTATGATTAATTTGTCATGTCTTACACAGTCCGACGTCTCCTTTCACCCACTTTTCTGTAGTCCATCCCCCAGGGGGGAGGTTATATGTAGATTCTTATAATTGGTTCCCCCTTTCCACCCCACGATCCCTCCACCCTCCTGGTATCATTACTCTCAGTACTGGTCCTGAAGGGAATACCTGTCCTGGATTCCCTGTGTTTCCATTTCCTATCTGTACCAGTGTACATCCTCTGGTCTAGCCAGATTTGTGAGGTAGAATTGGGATCATGATAGTGGTTGTGGTGGGGTAGGTAGGGAAGCATTTAAGAATTAGAGGAAAGTTGTATGTTTCATCGTTGCTATACTACACCCTGACTTGTCTCCTCCCTACGACCCTTCTATAAGGGGATGTCCAGTTGTTTACAGATGGGTCTTGGGTCCCCAATCTGCACTTCCCCTCATTAACAATGATATGATTTTTGTTCTTTGATGCCTGATACTTGATCCCATTGACTACTCATGTTCACACAGGATGGTGTGCTTCTGAGATAGATGTCCGCTTGTCTACCTGCAAGCCTTTAAGACCCCAGATGCTATCTATATCTTTTGATAGCTGGGCACCATAACCTTTCTTCACCACTTTTGCTTATGCACCTGCTTTGTCTTTAGCGATCATATCGGGAAGGTGAGCACTCAATGATGTGATTGTTTGTTCTTTGATGCCTGATGACTGATCCCTTCAGCACTTCATGATCACACAGGCTGGTGTGCTTCTTCCATGTGGGCTTTGTTGCTTCTGAGCTAGATGGCCGCTTGTTTACCCTCAAGCCTTTAAGACCCTAAATACTATATCTTTTGATAGCCGGGTTCCATCAGCTTTCTTCACCATATTTGCCTGTCTTCTAAAAGGTGTCATGTTGGCACAAAAAAACTATTACATTCCTTTAGATTTAGATTATATCATTTATAGTTCTTGAATCACACAGGCTATTGTGCTTCTTCTATGTGGACTTAGGTGACACCTTACTTAGATGTGCACCAAAGTTTCTTTAACCATTCTACTAAAGCACGTTTAGGTTTTTTCCATCTTCTTTCACTTGTGCATAGTGTTGTGACAAACATGGGTGAGATAGTTAAGGTCTATTGCGCCAACGTGGCTGATAAATACATGTGGGATTAATTGAAGGGTGGGGCGATAAATGGCTCCGTGAGATTCGCCTTTCTAGTTTTCAGGTCTTTTGCTCTCTGATGGTCGGACCAGGGTGCAGCTGCCTTAGCCAGTTCTCAGCTTCAGCTAGCAAGGCTCACTTCCTGTGAGACATCCCTGAGGAGAAGTCACAGGGACCTACCCTGATGCAGCCCTGGGTGCTGGAGAAGCCATGTGGAGACCCCTGTCAGCACTGAGATGCTTACACGCTCACTGATTCAGCTTTCCTCCTGCATTCAGCATCATTGCGTGTGTTTTGTGAGATGGAGGATGACTTTGTAGATCGGTGTTGGACATATGGGCTAATGTTGGACTTATGGGCTTGGACAGCACTGGGTTGGGATGCTTTCTTAATGTATACTTAGTCTTTATATAAAACTCTCTCATATATATATGAGTTTCTGTGGATTTGTTTCTTTAGTTTACCTAGACTAATACAATGGGTGTATATATATATATATATATATACTAATATATGTACAGCATTGGTTATATTCTGTTTTGTTTGTTTGTTTGTTTGTTTGTTCTAACCTTGGCTGTCAGTGTAAGGTGGTATCTCATAGTTACTTTGATTTGTAGCACTTGATGACGAGTAATTGTGAGCATTTCTTCATTTGTTGGCCATTTGATTATCATATTTGGTGAGCTGTCTGTTCATGTTCTTTTACCAGTTTTTCATTGGGATATTAATCTTTTAAAGGTGTTGCAGTTTTCTATAGATTTTAGAGATTAATCCCTTTACTAGTGTGTTGTCAAAAATTCTTTCCCAGTCCTTGGGTGCCCTTTATTCTCTCAATGAAATTTTTTCATGCACATACATATTTTATTTTTAGTCGATTTTGTCATCTTCCTGAGTGTGTTTCTTTCATTATATTTGATAATATGGCTATGCTCTACAAAAGGGCCCTTTCAGACAGTCTCTGCTATCTCATTCATGATCTGTATGCCTCTGGGATCTACATTTAGGTGTTTGATCCATCTTGAATTTGTTTTTATACATGGACTGAAGTATAGGTCTTGTTTCATTCTTCTGCAGATGAAAACCCAATTTTGCCAGCACCATTTGTTGACGAGGCTATGCCAATTCCATTTAGTGTTTTTTGGCCTCTTGCTGAAGATCAGTTGCCTCAAGATGGATGAATTTGTTTCTGTGTTTTCTATTCTGTTCCATTGGCATACCAGTACTAAGATTTTTTAACTACTAGCTGCATCATAGGTTTTTGAGGTCAGAAAGTGAGCTGATACCTACTTTATTCCTTTTCTTAAAAACTTCTTTGCTTATTCTGGGTCTCATCTCTTTCCATATAAAGTTAGTGTGTTAGTCTAAGTAGACTAAAGAAACAAATCCATAGACACTCATATGTGTATAAGAAAGAGCTTTATATATAAAAGCATTTGAATATTGAGGAAACATCCCAGCTCAGCCCAGATCGAGTCCATAAGTCCGATGCTAGCCCATATGTCTGATACCAATCTATAAAGTCCACCTCAGATTCACAAAACACATGCAATGATGCCGAATACAGGAAGATCACAGGCCAGTGGGCAGGAAATCCTGTGGATCCATTGGCACTGTAAGCATCCTAGTGCTGGCAGGGGTCTCCATGTGGCTTCTCTGGCTCCAGAGGTCTGGTTCCATCAGCCTCTCTCCATGATCTTCTCCACAGGCATGCCTCACAGGGAATGAGCAGAGAGAGAGTCTCCTACCTCCAGGGAGGAAGACAGGAGTTCCCAGAATCCTCAGGAGAAGGCCATACCCACACAGAGGCCTCATTGACTATGACCTGATTGACAGGCTAGACTCCACCCTTTCACTCTTAATCCTCTCAAATTAACAAACCATTATATAACTAACACAGTAATTGATTTTTCCTTTTATTAAGGAATGAATTTGGCATCGGGGTTGGGATTGTATTGCGATTATAGATTGCTTTGGGCATTATTGACATTTTCACAATATTAAGCTTTTCTATTCATGAACATGGAATATTCTTCCATTTATGTAGGTCTTTAGGTTTCTTGTGGTATTGTTCTGTAATTACTTGGTACAAATATTTTGTTTATTAGGTTTATTTCTATGTATTTCATTTTCTGTGTGGCTATTTTAAATGGTAGTGTTTTATTGATTTCTGTTTCAAAGCTATTTTCATTAGTATTCAGGAATACAATTGATTTTTGCATGTTAATATTGTATACCCGCACATTGCTGAATCCATCCATTGTTTCTTTTTTTTTTCCATCCATTGTTTCTGAATCTGTCCATTCTAACAATTTTTTATCAAGTCTTTGAGATATTCATAAAATATCAATAAAGGATGAGAGTTTCACTTCTTTTTTGTCAATTTTTATTCCTGTGCTTTCTTTTTGTTGTCCAATACTCTAGGTAAGACTTCTAGGGCATTGTTGAGCAAGAGTGGTCGTAAGGAGCATCTCTGTCTGGTCCCCCTGTTGGCAAAGGGGGGCGCTTTGACTTTCTGATGAGCAGAAGTTGGCCATTGGTTTTGTGTACAGGTTCTTTACTATGTTGAGAAATTTCCTTCTCTTCCTACTTTGCTGAGGAATGAGTCCTGTATTCCTCTTTTTGTTTTGATCAGGAATGGGTGTTGGATATGGTCAAATGCCTTTTCTTCAGTGATTGATATAATCATATGGTTCTTATCCTTTTGTTATGTGATGGATAACGCTGATTGTTTCCCTAATAGTCAACCATCTTGTGTCCCTAGTATAAGTCCCCCTTGATCGTGGTGTATTTTTTAAAATATATTGTTGTATTCAATATATTGACCAGTATTTTATTGAGAATTTTTGCATCTCTGTTCCTGAGGGATATTGGTATATGCTTTTCTAAATTAGGATGTCTTTGCCAGGTTTGGCTGTTACCAGAGTTTCTTTACAAGGCTTGCCAACCCCAAGTGGTTTTAACAAAAGAACTTTATTATGCTGACACATGGCTCAGCGGATTCTTCTCCAGAGACTGAGCCCCACATCAAGGGTCTTAAGGACTTTTATAGGGAAGAGATTGCTCGCTTGGGGCTGGTGGGGATTGATGAACCAGCTGTTAGCAAGTGGGTTTAAAAAAAAAAACAGAAATAGGCAGGCAGGCGACAGAAGTGGAAGTGGGGTGGAGGGGTGGTTAACTGTCACCACGGGACCTTTCACATTCTTTTGAGGTTCTTTGTCTGCTGCCTTATTTCTCCCCTTGAGGTTTTGTAGGGCTCTTTCAGCCTTCCAGAGCCTCATCTTCTTCCTTGGTCAGGCGCCCTAGGCTCTGGTTATGAGCATGTGGGGATGCAACCAACAGACATGAGAGGCTGTTTTTTCCTACTGTTGTCTTCATGACACGATTCAATGTAAGCTTTATCTGGGCTGCTGCTCTGGGTCAGCGTGTCTCCGAATTATGTTCTCGTATGGAACTGTGCCACAATGCTACCCGGGGCCTGACTTCAAGATGAAGGTTTAAACCAAGCCAATTCTCACTCGTTTCACTGAGTCTCCTGTTCATCTCCTTAGCACACAGGGCAGAAATCCCTGTTCTCCTCTCGGTGTCTTTCCCCCCGAAAAGAACAGGATCCCAAATTCTCCTGGGAAAGGGACAAAGTTAGATTTGGCTGCTTTCTGCTGACCTTGTCCTATGAGCCCGCTCTTTTGCTGACCCGATTCGTTATCCTTTCGCCTGCTGGGGAACTGAACCATTAAATAGTGGACTGCTCTCCTTTGGGAAGGTGGCTGCAGACCGACAGATGCTTCATACAGGACTTGGCTGATGTTCACTCGTGATCATCAACATTATGTGGAACCCAGGAAGCCTGGAAAACCGCAAACTTTACAAGGGTGTTAAATAGGAACCGGCCAAGAAATTAGCAGAATTATTAAAAACAAGGACTTTTAAAGGGGTAAGAGCCAGTTCAGGAAATGAAACTGGAATGTATGGATTTATAGAGCCTGTTTCCAGCAAGTTAAAAAGCAGAGGCAGATTTATCAGAACTGCTTTGCTCAGATGCTAGTTATCTTAGAATATTGTAGGAAAGACGTTCATAAGCCACTGTAGCCACGTTACAGTGTATAAAGTCTAAGTTACAAAGTATAGAAGAGAGAAAGGAATGGTAATTGTGTGGGGCTTAGGTCACCTTTGGTGTAAGCTGCAGAGTTGAGTTGCCCCCTGACGTTTTTTGAAGATTTCGGGGTTTATTCTTTCTGCTAATTACAACCGCTAGAATTCAGATGTCATCGTTAAGTCCAGATGGATTGGCTTCACTCTTTCTGAGAGAACAACTTCAAGGCCTTTTGTGAGTCAATTGAAACTATAGGGTTCATTTACTTTCCTCCATGCCCTTAATCAAGTTCAAGAAAAGCCAAGTCATGGCAGTTAGTGAAGATCAATTCTTACAGACTTTCATATTTGTTACACTGTAGCCCTTCTCTTACCAGGAACTCATTCACTTTACCTTCTCATCAGCTTCTCTCCAAACAACTTATGGTATCCTTTCAAGTTTCTTTATCAGCTTTCATATTTGGGTACAATCAGAACTACCATTCAACTCCTCCGATGAATATCTGACCTTCTGTGACTTACTCTGTCCATCTGCATTCTTTTCCATTACTAACTTTAATAGTAAAAATTAAGCAATCACGGTATGTGAAAATTCTATCACTTTTAACTAACCATTAGCAAAAGGTTAAATTGTTTCGGGGGGCAATTCCTTCTTATCTTTCTATTTCAAGCAGGCACTAAGTTCCAAAACTAATGCAGCCACTTATAAGGGGGAGAGGCAGATGTCTCCTCCAGCTACAGGGGTTAAATCCATCCAGATTTTCTGTGAAGGTTTTTGATTTTTAAAGAGCAGTTTTAAGCTTTATGTTGGTTCACTAAACAGCAACACTTGGTTAGGTCTCTATATTGGTCTTCAGTGCTTCAATGATCTTGCAGCTAACTTTTGGACACAGTGTAGTAAAACTTGCTGCACTTACCCAGATTTATAATGTTTTAGAGAATAGCTTACCTCAGTGGATCTTTTAATGCCTCTATGGGAGATGGGGGGTCTACTGTACATGAACTCAGTGGTGATAATTTTGAGAATGAATGAGAGGAGGGTTTCATTATTATAAGAGCAATAGAAACAAGTGTGTAAGTCATCTGAACTTGGAATTTGAATACAAACTCTCTCCCTAAAAGTGAAGCAGGGAACGTAACAGCAGGAAAATAAACAGCCCTTCCAGGTATGGAACAGAGGTGGCATGTCCATTAATGGCAACATAGAGATAAGAGGAATTCAAAAGATTTGAGTACAAAATGTGTTGCCCCTGTGTCCAACAAAAAGCAGATGGACTTACACATACTAGCCACACATACCCATGGCTCCTTGAGTTTGATGTCAATGGTGTTGCCAGAAGGAGTTAGGGAGCTCCATCAGTTGACAGGATCTGTTGCCACCAAGCTCACGGGGCATTCATGAGCTCTGTGTCCTGGAGTCCCACACTGGAAACAGGGGGAGGGAGACTTCCCTCCCATGCCTGTGTTTGGGGGTAAAGGGACCATCTCTATGACACTCATGCTGGACATAGCCTGGCTTCCCACAGCTATAGCATAAAACCTGGGATCAGGGTATTGATGGACAGGCAGGGCCATCACAGTAGGGCTAGGGCTACATTGGCCACGATAGCAGCTCCAATCATTTTAGCATTTTGATGTTCTTTCATTTCCTCCTCTAAATTCTGGTTGTCATACCCTAAGGTCACAGCTGTTGGGAGCTCATTTAGGTCGGTCTGAGGTCCTATAGCTTTACATTGCAGTCAGTTTCCTGCAAACATCTGCAGTAGATTGATTAATAGGATGAATCGATATTGGTAAATCTCTGAATTGCCTCTGTTAAGAGGTTTCTAAACACTGACGGGTTCTTATCCTTGCCCTGGATTACTTCAGCTAATTTTGAATGATTTGTTGGTTTAATCGAAATTTCTTTCATTTCTTTTATGAGACAAGTTTGTATATATCTTGACCTGTCTTCCCCTCTGAGCCTGCTGGACCCTCCTGATAATTGCAGTGCAGATTCTGTTCTCGAACAGCTGGGCTTCCATCAACTACACTTGCATTTGGGGAACTCATTCAATAAGCTCAGTGCCTAGCAGCCCCGATAATGCGCTGTCTCTCATCAGCGCTGCAGCAATAAGACAGCATGGCCGTAGGTCCTTCCAGGTCAATTCAAAAAGCATCACTACGTGCTGAGATTCTTCAATAAATTGCCCAGGGTCATCAGAAAAACTGTTCATTTTATCTTTGCAAATCTTGAAATCTTTCATACTAATAGGAACGTGTATGAGCATGATATTTCCATCATCTTGTGCCACTTCTTGTGGGGGACATTTGCATGGCTGAAGGGGTGTAGGGGCTGAGCTGTGGGGTCCTCAAACACGATTCTGCAGGGTTCAAGGGATCAGGTGGTAGTAGTATTTGGTGAAGCTGCAGGGGTTGCTGGAAGTATGCAAGGCCGTGTTGTGGGTGGCAGGGTTGGGTATGCTGGGACGTATGGGAGAGGCAGATTCCTTTACTAGTTCATGCAGAATAGGATAACTTATGGGCCTGGGCAAAGCAGAAGACAGGGCCAAGGCTGTATTTTTGGTGTCTTAGCTCCTTTATCTGAATTGGATTGGGGAGGGCCACGGGCTCAAGAAACAAGGACTTGGCTTACTGGCCCTCTCAACCAGTGAGGAACTAGTTTGAGCCAGTTATCAATATATGGAAATCGGTCAAGATGGTCTGGTTCCCAGGTCACTACTCTCCAGACGACTAGACTGCTGCTCAGCTGGTGGGGCTCTCCCTGGCATCTTCTCTGCAGCCAGCGGCCCAAGAAAGGGGACCTGGAGGAAGCCCAATCAGGAGCCTGAACCTTGAGTGGCACAACTCCTGGAAAGCATAACCTACTCTACTTCCATCGCCGTATCCTACAAGAGTCAAGGGCCACCAGCATCCCTCGGGGCTTCCTTCCAGCTCTGGGGTGGGAGCAGGAATGCTACGCTGCCACCAATGCGGTACACCAACACACACACACACCACACCACACCCCCACCTTGAAGTGGCTACTGCCGTGTCCTGTTTGTTGGTAGTGGGCCAGCAGTGGAGAGTTGATGGTCTCCCCTTCTGGTCATAACCCCAAGACTGACTCTCTGTGGATCCCCGCTCATTACAGTTCAGAAGAGCCTATCAGCCATTCCTTCAACTGCTTGCTTCTCTCAGGAACGGTGTCCCTGGCAGTCTCTCCCCTCTAGGAAAGGATCCACGCCATGAGAAATTCTGCAGCACACTTAGCAGGCTGTCGCCCAGGGTGAGGGCCAACCTTTGTGCCCACTGCTTCTGGGGCAACTCCGATGGCTTGCCAGCACCAAGTGAGTGATAACAAGAGGAAGAGCTGTATTGTGCCGGCACTTGCCTCAGTGGCATCTTATCCAGAGATGGAGCCCCTCATCAAGGGTCCTGAGAGCTTTTGTAGGACATTGGGAATTGGCTGGCCAGCAGCTAGCAAGTGGGTGACAGAAGCAGAAATGGGCAGGGGGGTTACAGATGAGGAAGAGGGTGGGATGGGGTTGGGGTTAGCCATCACCGGGAGCTTTTCATGATTTTTGGAGGTTCTTGGTCTCAGAGCAGCGCATGGCCCTGCCTCATGGGTATCAGAGTCATGTTTGATTTGTAAAATGAGTTTGAGAGTGTGCTGTCTTTTTCTATATTCTGTGATAGTTTATGTAGAATCAGTGTCAACTCTTGAGTGCTTGGTAGAATTTGCCCAGGGAAGCCATTTGCCCTGGAATTTTATGTTGCTGAAAGGTTTTAAATGCCCCACTCTATTTCTTCTTTCCTAATGGGGTTTGGTGAGTGTTTCTATGTTAGTCTGTGTAAATTTGGGTACAGAGTGCATTTCTAGAAATAGGTCCATTTTATCTAGATTTTCAAATTTGTTGGAGCGCATCTTTCATAACAATATGTGGTTATTTTTAAAGTTTCATTTCATTCTGTTGTGAGGCACCCCTTTCAACATTCCCTCATGTTTGCATCTTCCCTTTCATTTCCTTCCCTAAGTTTACCAGGGATTTGTCAATTTTGTTAATACTTTCAAAGAAACACCTTCTTGTCGTGTTGATTTTTCTATATTCCAATTTATATATATTTCTGCTCTAATCTTTATGATTTATTTCCTTCGGTGATTAAAGGTTGATTTTGTTACTCATTCTAGTTTTTAAGTTCTAGGTTAAGGTGTCGACGTTACTTCTTTTGGGTTACCAATTGCTTTCTGAGTACTGCTTTTGCTGTTCTCCAAAGGTTTTGTTAAGTTGTATTTTTGTTCTTGCTTGTTTCAATGATTTTTAAAAATTCAATTCCTTATTTTATTCATTAATTATCCAGTAGTTTTTAGGCAGTGTTTTGCTCAGTTTCCATGTTTGATTTTTGGCCCTTGTCCTTCCTGTTGTTGATTTCTACCTTATATGTCTTAGGAAAAAAATTACAAAGTTTCGAGACTTTTAAATTTACTAAGCTTTGATTTTTGCCCCAAGGGATGGTGTATTTTAGAGAATGGTCGATGTGCATTGGAAAAGAATGTACACATTGTTTGTGTTTGGTGGAGCGCTCTGTATATATCTAGGAGATCGTGTTGGGTAATTGTGTTCTTCTGTGTCATTATTCTTGTTCTTCTGTGTCATTATTGAGCTTCTTTCCCAGTGATCTGTTTTCCTCAAGAGTGGTGTATAGAATGCCCTATTACTGTTGTATCATTTATGTCTCCCTTCTGTTCCATCAAATTTTGATGAATGTATTTTGAGGGTGTTTTGTTAGGTGTGTATTTATTAATTGTGCTTATGTCTTCTAATTTTATTGCTCTATAATCATTATGTAGTGAAATTGTTTGTAACTCATGATCCTCTTTGATATATATTTTATTGGAGATTAATATTTCAACTCCGTCTTCTGTTTGGTTGTCAGTAGTTTGATAAATTATTCCTAACTTTGGAGCTTTAGTCTATTTTTTTCTTTGTATTTAAGGTATGTTTCTTGTAGGTAGCATATTGATGCACACTGTTTTCTTATCCAGTCTACTACTTCCTGTCTCTTCACTGGTGCATTTAATTCATTAACATTACCGGACATATCTGAGTTTGTTGTGCCATTTTGATTTTTTGTGGTGTTATTAGTTTCTTTGTTATTCCTTTTTCTCGGTGCTGTTTTAAATGTATTGATTTGAGGAAGAGGAGCATGCAGCACAAATGGGAGGGACTCTGCAGAGACCACTACAGGTAGAGCATACACTTGCAGACCACAACATTCTCTGCAAAAAGATACCTAGACACAAATTAATTAAAATAGAAGAGCAGAAATGCCTGCTGACAGGCTCCCCATTGTCATTGGCCCTTGGAAGAAGCCAGCGGACCATAGTTCCCCAACTCTCCTGACCAATTTTTCCTGGTCCCCGGCCTAGCTAAGGTGACTCAACTACTGAGATGCAGGGATATAGTTCTTTGTGACTCGGTTGGGGTGGATGTAAGCACAAATAGGCTTGGCTCTAAGCCCAAGCTAAGGGACATCTGACCTTGCAGCCCAACCTCCCCAATAGTATGGATAGCACAGCCTATCAAGCTGCATGAAGATAACTCTACAGGTGGCCTGGAGTGGGTATAAACAGTGAATAAGCTAACCCTCCACACAAGCTTGGGGACTTTGGGCCCCACAGGCAAAACTAATTCCTCAACCCCGGGGTTCAGTTCTTAATGGCCCCATATTAAGGCACCTGAAGAGCACAGCCATTCTCGGGCTTTGCTTTCCTCCTCCTCCTCCTCCTCCTCCTTGGGGTTGAGTGACCCTTTCACAGGGGTCGCCTAAGACCATCGGAAAACACATATTTCCGATGGTCTTAGGAACAAAGACACTGCTCCTCTACTGTCTCCAGGGGGGTCTGCCCACATGCAGATACACCCACATATGTGTACCTGGCATGAAGAATGTTATCCATGCTACACCATGCTTCAAGACAAAAGTTAATTTATTTGTAATTAGAAATAAATATTTTATAATATATAATTGCATATTGTGATTAATCACTGTGCTTTATATATGTTCAATTTGTAACAATGAAAATACATCCTGCATATCAGATATTTACATTATTATTCATAACAGCAGGAAAATTATAGTTATGAAGTAGCAATGAAAATAGTTTTATGGTTGGGAGTCCCACAACCTGAGGAACTGTGTTAAAGGGTCGCGGCATGAGGAAGGTTGAGGACCACTGGTTTAGAAGATATTTTTGAAGCAATAATCATAGAAATTTTCCCAAACCTGAAAAATGACATTATAATTCAAGTTGCTCAACAAGATGCGTGTTGGTTAAACTCTAAGAGAAATATCCCAAAACATATCCTAATCCAACTTACCAGATGCAAAGATAAAGAAAGGTTCTTGAGAGCAGCAAGAGATAAGGATACATCACTTACAAAGGAGCGTCACTAAGATTAAGTGCTGGTTTTCACCAGTAACAATACAGGCAAGAAGGCAATGGGGTGGTGTATACAAAGCCTTGAAAAAAAATAACTATCAACCAGAAATAATTTACCCAACAAAACTATCATTCAAAAGTGAGTGTGAAGTTAGGATTTTCCCAGATAAACAGAAAATAGGGGAATTCTTTTTTTTTAATATATTTTTTTAAACGTTTTATTAGGGGCTCATACAACTCTTATCACAGTCCATACATATACATACATCAATTGTATAAAGCACATCTGTACATTCTTTGCCCTAATCATTTTCTTTTCTTTCTTTCTTTTCCCTTTTATTTTTTTACATTTTATTAGGGACTCATACAACTCTTATCACAATCCATACATATACATATATCAATTGTATAAAGCACATCCATACATTCCCCGCCCCAATCATTCTCAAAGCATTTGCTCTCCACTTAAGCCCTTTGCATCAGATCCTCTTTTTTTCCCCCCTCCCTCCCCGCTCCCCCCTCCCTCATGTGCCCTTTGTAATTTATACATCATTATTTTGTCATATCTTGCTCTATCCGGAGTCTCCCTCCGCCCCCCCCCCCTTCTCTGTCGTCCCTCTCCCAGGGAGGAGATCACAAGTGGATCCCTGTAATCAGTTTCCCCTTTCCAACCCACTCACCCTACGCTCTCCCAGCATCGCCCCTCACACCCTTGGTCCTGAAGGTATCGTCCACCCTGGATTCCCTGTGCCTCCAGCCCTCATATGTACCAGTGCACAACCTCTGCCCTATCCAGCCCTGCAAGGTAGAATTCGGATCATGGTAGTTGGGGGGAGGAAGCATCCAGGATCTGGGGGAAAGCTGTGTTCTTCGTCGGTACTACCTTGCACCCTGACTGACCCATCTCCTCTCCTAAGCCCCTCTATGAGGGGATCTCCAGTGGCCGACTCTTGGGCCTTGGGTCTCCATTCTGCACTTACCCCTTCATTCAATGTGGTATATATATAAATATATATATATATATATACACACACACACACACATTCTTTTTTTTTTTTTTTTGCATGATGCCTTATACCTGGTCCCTTTGACACCTCGTGATCGCACTGGCTGGTGTGCTTCTTCCATGTGGGCTTTTTTGCTTCTGAGCTAGATGGCCGCTTGTTTATCTTCAAGCCTTTAAGACCCCAGACACTATCTCTTTTGATAGCCGGGCACCATCCGCGTTCTTCGCCACATTTGCTTATGCACCCATTTGTCTTCAGTGATCCTATCATGGAGGTGTGCAGCCAATGATATGATGATTTTTTGTTATTTGATGCCTGCTAACTGATCCCTTTGGAATCACTCGCTCACTCAGGCTGGTGTGTTCTTCCATGTGGGCTTTGTTGCTTCTGAGCTAGATGGCCGCTTGTTTATCTTCAAGCCTTTAAGACCCCAGTCACTATCTCTTTTGATAGCCGGGCACCATCAGCTTTCTTCACCGCATTTACTTGTTCACCCACTTTGACTTCAGTAGTTGTGTCGGGAGAGTGAGCATCATAGAGTACCAATTTAATAAACGAAAGTATTCATGCATTGAGGGAGTGCTTGAGTAGAGGCCCAAGGTCCTTCCGCCACCTTAATATTAAACCTATAAATGTAGATAATTAGATCTATTTCCCCATCCTCATATATATGTTTGCATGTACATGTCTTTGTCTAGACCTCCGTAAATGTCCCTTGACTTCCAGCTCCTTCCTCCCTCTCAATAGGGGAATTCTTAACCATCAGACTAGCCCTGCAAGAAATATTAAAGGGAGTTTTCTAGAAAGAATATATGAACCCAGACTAACAATCCAAAGTGTTGATACTAGACAACCACCTGGACACTTGTAATAAAATTAATTTACAATGAGATGCGGGATCTGGGCCATACAATTGTAATAATAGCATAAAAATAAACTGAAGATGATTGGTATAGATAAGAGAACTTTCAGGTGGTAAAGGGTATCTAAGTGATTTAGTAATAAAAATTATCAATAATAATAATAATAGCAAAGGAAAAATATATATTCCTAAAAAGAAATCAATTTTGAAGGTAGAGAACAAAGAAGCCATCAATCTCACCAGGAGAGGAGGTAAGGGTTATGTTTAACAAAATGTTTGAAGGAAATTCTTCTCTGTTGATAATTAATTGCAGCAATCTAAATGCATTAAATATTCCAGTCAAGAAACAGTTGTAGACTGAACTACAAATATGACACGTCTATACGACAAGGAGCACCCCTATGCACAGGGGCATAATATAGAGTTCAGTGGGGATGGAGATCCTTAACATAACAAGTAAGCAGGAATGCAAGGAAAACAGGAGTGGCTATGGTAATATATGACAATACGTTTTAAATAAAATATTTATCATGAGACAGAAGGATATTATGCGAACCACCTTTTGATGATGGATGGAACCATTTTAATACAAAATAAACAGAAGACCTGCATGATATTAACCATTTGGATTTAACAGACATAGAGCAAGTCACTCAACACGAGCATGGTACACACACTGCTTTGTTATACATGTGTCTGCTGTAGACTATTTTTAGATACAAAGTAAATTTCAGCCGGTTAAAAAAAGTTAAAATTTGAAAGCATCTAATCTGACCATCGTATAATGAAGCTGAAAGTTAATAACAAAAAGAATAAGGGCAGCTAAATAAAGTTATGGAAATTAAACTCTATTAAAATGACAAATTCTAGGGAGACATCAGACAAGGAAAGATATGACAAAATAATAATTTATAAATTATCAAAGGTTCATGAGGAAGGGGGGAGTAGGGAAGGAGGAGAATAAATGAGGGCCTGATGCCAGAGGCTTAAGTGGAGAGCAAATGCTTTGAGAATGATGAGGGCAATGAATGTACAAATGTGCTTTGCACAATTGATGTATGTATGGATTGTGATAAGAGTTGTATGAGTCCCTAATAAAATGATTAAAAGACAAATTCTTGGGTTATCAACAAAATCAAAAGGAATACTTAGAATCTAAAAATAGAGTCAAAGAGGTAAAAATCATTATTTTTATTGAGTCTTGATCCCAGAGAACATGTACTTTTAGTAGCCTCTGTGACAGATTGGGAGGGATATTTACCGTGCTTTGCTGTGGATCCAAATATGATGGCTTAATTGCAGAACACACTTTGGGGACTGAGCTGTGAGTTGGCCTACCCAATTTATTCACAGACCATTTTTGTTCAAAGAATGAATGACAGACAAGTGATGAGTATTTAAACATAGTCATTTGGCAGACATGTTCTCAAACTGCCTGTTACTTCAAATAAAAACCTGGCGTGTTCATTGCCGTCACACAATGTAAATTACTCTGTAGAAATTAGAATTATTGAGAACACGTTCCTGCTTCTCTTCAGCTGAGATACATGGTGACATTAACATGTGAACTTTTTGAATAATGTCATATGCCAAGTGTTGTTACTAAAAATCCATTATAATTGAAAGAGTCCAATTGATTTTAATGTGACATTATTATTTAAAAAAAGGTATTGGTGAAGCTACCATTCATCAAGTTTGGATGTTGTATCAAAGAGTGTACTCAGTTACCTGAAATGATATTAAAACCTTCTTCACTCAAAAATATACCCTGAAGTCATCTTAAAATTACCCTGACGGCCTGAGGGTTATGCTATTTTAACACCAGTCTGTGTGGGATCAAATTTAAAATTCATACTTGAAAGATTGGAAAGAGACTTTGTGGGGTAATAAGTTTGTTCATGAGAGAGGGGGCAAATGGTTTTACAGCTGCAAGCATGTAATCAGTATTACTAAACTGTAAATGTAGACGCTATGTTTTACTATCTATGATCTCAACAAAGTAAAATCGGGAAAATCTTCCCCTTTCAAAAAGAAAAAGAAAGGGCGCCAGTGGTTTTACAAAGCAGTCAGGGAGCAGCCCCTCCTGGCTGAGATCCTGCAGAGACTGAGCATTTCCCCAGCTGTCCCATGACACCAGTCCCTGGTCAGCACCCCAAGCTGCTCAGATAAGCAACCAAGTAGGAGGCCTCAACCTATTTGACCCAAAAACTTACTACATAGCTACAGTAGTCAAAACAGCCTGGAACTGGGACAACGAGAGACAGATAGCCCAATGGATTAAAACAAAGCATCCAGTCATAAAAGCATCAGCCTCCAGGTAACAAATATCTAAGAAATACCCAGAAATATCCAATGGAAAAAAGACAGCCTCTTCAACAAACAGTGTTGGACAAACTGGATTTCCTTTTGCAGAAAAATGAAACAAGATCCATATCTCTCCCCATGCACAAAAATGTACTCCAGATGGATTAAAGACCTAAATGTAAACCCCAGAACGAACTATCTGTATCATCAAATGATGAGAAACTGGAACAAACTCAAGGGCTCTAATTCAGGACATACACAGACTACCAAGGACTAATAAAGTAACAATTATGATAAAGGAAGCACACCCAGCAGAAGACAAAATAGATGACTGGAGTCTTCTGGAATGACGTCATTTATGCTCATCAAAAGACTTCATCAAAATAGTGAAACGAGAGCCCAAAAATTGGGGGGAAACTTTACAAATGACACATGCGACAAAATAATCACAAACAACACAGGCGGCAAAGGTATAATGATAAGAATCTACAGAACTCATCAACAGCTCAATAAGAAAGTAACAAATGGCCCAATTATAAGGTGGGAAAAATGCATGAACAGACAGTTCAATAATGAAGTGCAAATGGATAACAAATCCAGGGAACAAACATAAGGATAAAGGCTCATGATCACTAGACATGTACGAGATGCAAATATTTTTAAAAAAATTTTTAACACACAGAAAACAACAAATCCTAGAGAGGTTGTGGAGAGAAGGGAATGTGTATACACTCTTGATGAACCTGTCAGTACATACAATCACTATGGAAAACGATGTGGCGATGTTTAAAGCAACTGGGGAGAAATCCCATAGGATCCTGCAATACTACTCTTAGGCATATATCCAAAAGAAATGAGACACAACCTGTGTGGATGTACGACCTCCCATGTTCATAGCAGCACAGCTCACAATTGTAAGAAACTGGAAGCAGCCCAAATGCCTAACAGAGGAAGAACGGATGAAGAAACTATGGAACACACACACAATTGAGTACTATGTGTCCGGTACTATGTGTCCACTACTATGTGTCCAGTGATGAAAGCATGAAACATCATGGAAGGACTTGGAAACCAGTATGCTGAGTGAAATTAAACAGTAACAAAAGGGTAAATATTGTACAAGTCCACTACTCTAAGGAGAAATACCAGTTTAAAAAATCCTTAGAGACCAATTCCCAAGGAAAGGGGTGTAAAGCCTGCCTACTGGCCATAAAGCATTGATCAACCCCCCTAAGTGCACTTCATAAGAACCACCTCAAAAGAGGAGACCTCACAATGGCTGGGGTCGCCCCTTTAAGAAGGAGGGAAAGGAAGAAGACCATCCACTTGATGTTATATGGCATTGAGACAAGACGGTGGCAAATCAACAGGCCCTCCATGGTGATGAGAGGAGAACCTTACTGGAAAATCAAGTTAAGACCAGGGGAGGGGAGCACCTACGTTTCAGAAGAGGCACTTCTGTTTCTGTTGGTGGGTATAGTGGGTAAATAGGGAGGAGCAATCTCACCTCAGGAAGGGATGCTAAACAACAACTATAGGGACCCTATGGGGAGAATAAACCAGGTTCTATGTTCCTGGGTATATGCTTTGAATATGTTTCTACCCAACCCTTGGTGAACCACACCAGGGACTGAACACTGCAATGACCTTAGACGCTGGCCTTACAAGGAACACAGGACCTTCCCAGGGCCATGCCAGAAGAACGTGAGGTAGTACCTCACTGAACGAACTGGACCCTACCTCAAATTTACTTGTAGCCCTTGGATTTAGGATAAAGTTTCCTGATGGCAAAGGATGACCATCACAAGAGTGTGGAAATGGTGGTCTTGTACCTGGGGTGGGACTCATGGCTTAGTGGGCATACAATGAAAGGGGTCCCTGAATCACCATAAATTTAGTATCTCTATGTTCCCCTTACATTAATATTAAGTAAGTAATCTGATGGGCAAGGATCTGCCCTTGTAAGAAATGTTACAAGAATATTTGCCCTAGGACCAACACCCATGGTCAATGTACCATATATACTTGAGTATAAGCCGACCCGAATATCAGCCGAGGCACCTGATTTTACCACAAAAACTGCATTAAAAATATGCTGAATACTCAGTTTATATACATGAGTATATATGGTAAATAGTGCTCAATCAAACAATAATTTGATCTGTACAAAGCAACAACGCATGAATTGCAGCTTGCAGTTGGGCTCTCCTCACATAAACTCACATCAATAACACCTTAAATTCCATGCCATTATAAATTACTGATGTTACCAATGCAATGGTTTTCTTTTTTTTATTGTTTTGTTGGTTTTTGCTTTGGTTGGGTTTTGTCATAATATGAACGACCAAGTAAACCAGTTGTTCAACACCTGAGGACACACAGATGGAGTCTGAGCACTGACTCAATTCCAGCCCAATGCAAGAAGCGTTAGTTCTGATCACATGGCCCTGCTCAGAGCTCACCTTCATGAAGATGTCACTGAAGAGAAGGGTGCTACAGCAAAGTGTGGTGAAGAAAGTGTGGTGGCGCCTAAGCATCAATTGGAATAGCATCTGGGGTCTTCTGGGCTTGTATTAAAACGAGTACAGTAGAACCCCGGTCCTCGACCACATCAGTAATCAGATTTCGACGTGAAAATGTCAAGAAAATTTTTCATTGGAGCTCGAACAAAACCTCAGAATCCGACTCAATGTACGTGATTTTTGTAAACAAAAGCAGTCGTGTTTCAGTCACTCGGAGTTAGTACTCGGGGTTGTTAGTACGCATTGTTTAAACCTTTTGCAGCTATGTTCCAAGTATTTTGCTATAATTTTCCTAGTTTTTGTGGCTTTCTGTACTGTTTTTAGATTAAAAAAAACATGGGTCCTTAGAAAGCCATTACAGACAAGCAGAAAAGGAAAATGGTACGAAGCACAGCTGAACTGAAAAAAGAGATTATTGAAAGTATGAAGAGGCATTCAGGTGATTGATTTAACATCCTGCATTAATTTGCTGAGATCTTTCATACGTACATTTTTTAAGACTGGGAGAGGAAATAACAAGTGCTTGTGTTGCTAAAGGGGTTATGAGTTTGACGAAACAGAGGCTTCCTAAAAGAGATGAAATAGAACAAATGCTGTTAGTGTGGATAAATGAGAAACGAAGTGCTGGTGACAGTATTTCAGAGGCTATTATTATTTGCACTACGGCTCGAACCCTGCATACTGATCTTATGAAAACTAAACCTGGATCGAGTAGTAGTGGCTAGCATGAGTGTTTGGCTAGTAGGAGATGGTTCGATAGGTTTAAGAAAAGAAGTGGCTTTCACCTTGGCGTAGGGCATGGGAGGCAGGAAATGCTGATGACGCTGAGGTGCTAATTGAAGAGCACAGTACTGAACTCACAACAGAGGGACTCCAGGAACTTCCACAGGAGCAGCAGAAGACTTTGGCTGAGGAGCTGTCTGGAGAGGAGGGAATCAAGAGGGAGTCCGCTTCTTCAGAAATCAAAGAAATGCTTGGTCAAGGGCAATGTAACCGAGAGGAATTACTGAAACCCAAATGAAGGCTGAGCATGATAGTGGGACAAGAAGAAAGCAAAAGGAAACAGAGGAAGGAACTATGAGGCAAATGGCATTTACAGAGGTCTAAATCCAGGCATGTACGTATGTAAATATATATAATGGGGAAATAGATCTATGTGCATATATTTATAGGTTTAGTATTAAGGTAGCAGATGGACATTGAGCCTCCACTCAAGTACTCCCTCAATGCAAGAATACTTTGTTCTACTAAACTGGCACTCCATGTGCTCACCTTCCCGACACAATCGCCCAAGAGAAAGCTGGTGCATAAGCAAATGTGGTGAAGAAAGCTGATGGTGCCTGGCTACCAAAAGATATAATGTCTGGGGTCTTAAAGGCTTGAAGATCAACAAACGGCCATCTAGCTGAGAAATCACAAGGCCCCCATGGAAGAAGCACACCAGCCTTTGTGATCACAAGGTGTTGACGGGATCAGGTATCAGGCATCAAAGAACAAAAAAATCATATCATTGTGAGTGAGGGGGAGTGCGGAGTGGAAACCCAAAGCCCTTCTGTAGGAAAATGGACATCCCCTTATAGAAAGATCATGGGGAGATGACGAGCCAGTATGGCACTGATGAAACATACAACTTTCCTCTAGTTCTTTAATTTTTCCTACCCTCCTCCTCAATATCATGATCTCAATTCTACCTTACAAATCCAGGTAGACCAGAGCATGTACACTGGTACAGTTCAGAGCTGGAAACACAGGAAATTCAGGACAGATAAACCCAGTAGGACCAATCATGAGAGTAGTGATACCAGCAGGGAATGAGAACATGGGGGGAAAAGGGGTAACCAATCACAATAATCTACATATGACCCCCTCCCTGGGGGACACACAGCAGAAAAGTAGGTGAAGGGAGACATTGTACAGTGTAAGACATGGAAAAAAATAATTTATAAATTTTCAAGGGTTTATGAGGGAGGGTGGGTGGGGGGAGGGGAAAAGGAGGAGCTGATACCAAGGGCTCAAGTAGAAAGAAAACGTTTTGAGAATGATGATGACAACAAATGTACAAATGTGCTTGACACAATGGATGGATGGATTGTGATAAGAGTTGTATGAGCCCCCAATAAAATGATTTATAAAAAATAAAATGATAGCAACATCTGTACAAATGTGCTTGATACAATTGATATATGGATTAATATAAGAGCTGTAAGAGCCCCCAATAAAATAATCTTTTAAAAAAATCAAAGAAATGCTGCTCCATTGGGAGAAAGTCCAAGAGTTTTTTGAAAATAATCATCATGATAAGGAACTGGTTAACCGTGTTATTAATATTGTTGATAATTTAGTAAACCCTTTTAGAAAACAGTTGAGGACACGCCAGCAGCAGACCACATTAGACAGATTTTTTTTTTCGTTTTAGAGAAAGCCAGCCATGTACTAATGAAAAAAAAAGGCAAAGAAGGGAAAAACTCCTGAAAAGCAGCTACCAGTTGATTTTGTGGAAAGGACTCCCTTTCCAAGCAATGATTCTCTCTCCATACCTCCTCTGCACATCCATGTCCACAGATCCAGAGCCTCATCAATCTCAAGGTATGGACCATACTGTAGATGTTAAGAACTTTTTATATGTTGTTTCTTAGTTAAATTATATTATTTAACTCTGAACTTATTTACTTTGAAATTTCTGTTTATAGTCTTGTATAAAAAGGCAAGGTTCGGGGGAAACCTTGGTGGTCAAGAACAGAGCACTCCGTTTTCAGTTATTTCTTACGGGAAAAATTAATTTGGAATGCGACTGCATACCATCTCGATGCTCCTTCCAGAACAGATTAGTGTCAAGGTCTGGGGTTCTACGGTAGCTATCCAAGTGAGCCATCAACTAAGTCCACATAGCAGAAGTGACACACACAAGCCTGTTTGATCCAAGATGATGATAACAATATCCTGCTTTTGTCCTGGGGATCTTTGTGCAGGATCTCAAGGTATTGTCCGATATTAAGTTCTTGGGGATACAAGGAAGGAGGTAAAAGCAAGTCAGTGAACCTTTATTTCTGGCTTCTTTGTGATATCGTGAGCTCTGAGCTCAGAGCCCCATTAGCCTGGTAAACTAGAGGGTCAGTGAAAAATAAGAGGAAGCCCGTTAAAGAGATGGACACAATGGTTGCAATGATTAGATCAAGCATGACAACAATTATGAGGATGGTGTCAAGCCAAGCTCACTGCTATTGAGTCAATGCTGACTCATATGGACCCTGCTGGACAGGGTAGAACTGCCATCTGTGAGTGTCTGAGGTTGTAGCTGTTTAAGGAATTATAAAACCCCATCTTTGTACATCCAAGAGGCTGGTGGTTTTGAACTATAGACCTTGTGTATTGAGCCCAACGTGTAACCCCTACACCACCAGAGCTCCTTGAGGATGGTGCAAGACCTGGCAATGTTTTGTTGTGTTATATGTAGGGCTGCAATGAGTTGTAGCTGACTCCATGGCACCTAACCACAACAATATGCATAGCAGAGGCCCTGGTGAATGTGCTTGGCTGGTAACCAGAGGGCAGAGGTTTGCTCCTACCAGCCCCTTCCTGGGACAAAGATACGGCGACAATCTGCTCCTGTACAGATTGAAAACCTTATGGGTCAGCTTTATTCTGCCCTATAGGGTTACAGTGATCTATGGCAGTGGGTTTGATTGAGTTTGGGAATATGCATACAAAAGTCCTCGTCTGAAATTCCACTTAAATGAAAGTTCCCCACCGTCAGTCGAGTGACAAAGAGGGCCAGACTTCATGACAAACACTGGGTTGGAGGGGGCTTTCTGATCTGAAGACAAAAGGGGGATATCCTTGCTCAAGTCATAGGATGAAACTGTCAGGCTCAAGCATGATTGTTGAGACCAGTACCTGTATGTCATGTTAAAGAAGAGACTTATAGCTTTCATTACGCAAATAAAACAACCCATCCCACATATCCTTGTATCTTCTTTGATGTGTGAGTTTGGACAAGTTGTCCAGCATCTCTGGACCTATCTTTAAAATCAGCAGTTCTCAACCCCTTTGGGGTTGCATCCCCTTTGGGGGTTGAATGACCCTTTCACAGGGGTTGCCCAACTCATAACAGTAGCAAAATTAAAGTTATGAATTAGCAACGATTATAATTGTATGGTTGGGGGTCACCACAACATGGGGAACTGTATTAAAGGATCTAGGTATTAGGAGGGTTGAGAACCACTGTTTAAAATGGAAATAATTGATTTGTTGGCTGCCACCAAGTGGCCCTAAACTCATGACAAATCCTGAGTCATCTCTTTAATTGGCAGCAATTAGACCCTTGTAATCCATTGAGTGTTCATTGGCTGATATTTGAAAGCAGATTGCCAAACTTTTCTTCCTAGTCTGCCTGAGTCTGAAAGGTCCGCTTGACCCTGTTAAACATTCTAGCAACATGGAGGCCTCCATTGACAGATGGCTGTAGATGAGGGGCATTGATTGAGAAGACAACCTTCCTTTTCTGCCTGCAAGTTGAGAATTCTGCCAGCAACAATAAACATTCCTCGGGAACAACCGTCCAAACACCAACATACCTTGACTTGTGATGACCCTACAGGGCAGGGTGGGGACGCCTCTGTGGGTTTTCAAAAGGGTAATTCTTTTCTCGGGAATAGAAAACTTCATCTTTCTCTCAAGGAGTAACTGGAGGTCAAGTTGCTGACCTCATGGTTGGCAGCCCAACTCATAACCACCACCCCACCAGGGTTCCACAGTTATAGCAGAGCTCATTTAATGTGATAGAGATGGTTTAATGGCATCACTTAGGGGGAGAGCTTAGTAGAGTGATTGACCCTGGTAAACGCACAAGCAATTGCACTTGATGTCACTATGATTACATGGTCTCTTAAAGCTCTGCTGAATACAGGCTGGAAGCAGGATCTAAAGGAAAGAGCATGTGCTGGAAAAAGAAGGGATGTCACTGAGAGGGCACTGAGATTCGGTGAAGTTCAGTGACTGTTCCGGGATCCATGACAGCAGAGATTAATGAGCCAAGTGTGTTCATATCACTACCCATTCCCATGTCCAGCCCAGCTTGGGCTCAAGTTTCCCAGTAGCCCTCACACTAACGACATTTAATTTCATAAGGCAGAGCCACAGTTCCATTAAAGAATAGCACTTTGAATTAAGGATCCATTTAGAAGTCATCCTAAATTACCTTCAATGCTTTAAAGTTTCCTGGAGGGGAAGGGAGGGAACATTTGCTCAGCATCTTCTGAATTAATTATTACTAATGTTGATGTTATTCAAGTTTTAAGGATTTCTACATTTTATGGATGAGAAATTATTCTAATCATCCCCAAACTTCAAAGACTTTAACACAATTGATGTTTAGTTCCTGCTGACCCACTGGGAGTGTTGATCTTCAAGTGTCTCCTAGGTCACCTCTTTCAATGGTGACTCATGGTCTAGACTCCTCTGTCTTTAGTCAGAAGGTAGAGGGCTTCTCATCTGCCTGAACTCAGTTACCTGGAAGCACCTAATCACAAAGGAGGTTAGCAAATGTGGTTCAGTCGCATTATCAGTGTTAAAATGTGAGCCATTTAATGAATCACGAGTATGTCTCTGCTATAGAAAAACAGGTTGAGAGAGATGACATGGCCTGTCAGGAGGAATAGAGCAACTAAGATGTGGAGTTAGAAATAGCAGACCTAAACCTGTTCTCTGAAGGTCTCCTCAACTTCACCTCATGAGCCATAATCTCCATTTATGAAGCATCTAACATGTGTCCTTTGGAGACACCGAATGGTGTAAACATTTAATGTTAATTGAAAAGTTGGTGGTTAAGTGCATCCGGACGGAGGCATCTTGGAAGAAAGTCCTGGTAATCCATTTCTAAAAATACAGTCACTGGAAAACCTATTTTCCTAAGACAATCTTAAAACGTTTCCAAAACTATCCCCGAGAGTCTTCGTAAAGCCAAATAATATTTTAGCTTAACTAGCAAATACTATCTAGCTTAACTTCTTAAGAATATTTGCCTTGAGCATTATAATCTTTTATGATCCAGCTAAATTAGACCAGCTTGACAAGAGCCACTGACAATGGTTGAAAGGGAAACTTAAAGAGCAGTGAGTCTATGTTAATAGGCGAAGAATCCCTCCCTCGGACCAGGAGGGAGAACAGTTGCAGAATGAAAAGGGTATATTCAAGGTCACTGACCTACACATACAAAAACTTGAATTGTTGTGTGTTTTTACTGGGTGTATTCTCAACAATAAAATAAAATATTTTTAAAGAAAACTCTATGGTAAACAATTCTACTCTGACACACTCGTCACCATGAGGTGCTGGCGACCGAGTGGCATGTATCAAACATTGTTTAGACAATAGGGACTCCGACTTGCGTAGGACACAGCTCGTTATCTATTTGAGGAAACAAGCGACATCCTTGGAAAGAAAAAAAATGTATTATTCAGACCCTATTTATGGATAAAATGGATATGAAAAATAGTGTTCCTGGAAGTGTATGGGGAAGCTGGAGTTGGGAGGAATTTCTGAAGGGAAAGTGATTGGGCTGATCCTTGAAGGAGGGGAGGAGTCAGAGGGTTAGAGAGAGGAAGCAGAAATCATAGAGGCTAACTCTGAAGCAGGCCTGTGGACCCAGAGAAGCGGCTGGCAAGGTAGCAGATACCAGGTTGTAGAGAACCTCAAAGGTAAGGGCCAAGAAATGTACACAGTGAGGTTTGGGGATGAAATGTCACAGATACTTTTCTACCTCCCTCCCCATACCTTTGGGCCTTTTCAGCGGCTAGCATGTGTATCTCTTTGTCTGAAGGTTTTCTCTGAGGGTCAGTGCCCCCAGTGTACTCTGATAATGGGCCAGACTCGTACCAGAATTAATTGCCAAGTTGATTCTGATTCAAAGTAACCCAATGTTCATCAGAGTACAACTATATTCCACAAGATTTCCAGCAGCTGATTTTTCAGAAAGCCATCATTAGACTTTGTTCTATCCCGAGGCAACGCTGAGTAGACTTGAACCCCGAATCTTTTGTTTAGTAGCTCAGCATATCAACCAATTGTAGCTGCCAGCGAGGGGCTCGAATAAGCCAGAAGTTCTGAACAGGAAGCACTGCCTAGCAGCATCCCTGAGACCATGATTAACTAGAGTCACTGATCCTTCTCACCTTGAAAACCATGGTAACTCTGAGGTGTGGGTTCTGCACTGGCTCCCAGAGTTCCTCAGCAGGATTAAGCTCCAACTGTCCACATTTAGTGGTAACTTATTTGACAACAGTACCTTTCCCTACTCCTTTACTAGTGTTTTCTGGGATAATCTTCTAAGTAAACTACTTACACACAAATCTCTAGCTAAGGGTCTGATTTGGGTGTGGGGGGGGGACAAACCATTATCAACATGATTCTGCTATAAAGACAATAGAAATTGCCAGGAAGAGGAGTTCAGCAACTGATAGCTTACCAAACTCATCCCCATCATAGCAGCCCAATATGGTGGAGGATATGCAGACCGGAGGAGGGGAACTCAGTGTCTCTCAGAGGAGATCTGGGAATCCTTCCAACCACCCTTCCTGCTCCTCTCCTCAGAACCACTCCCCTAGTTCTCCCAGAGAAAATCACCATGATTCAATCTTCAGCGGAGCTTATTTGGTCTTTCCAGCTTGTCACCCAACAGATCCACCTGGAAACTTCTAGAGGACCAGGAGTCAAATCTATTATCCTTCCCTTCTCCCCTACCCTTGATACACGTGGAATCTCTCAACACTTGCAACTCATCTCCCCCCCCCCCCAAGTTTTTCTAAACAATTATAGGCAAAGGTTTAGATGTTCTAATAGTTCCCCCGGGGATGTCAACATCCTCTAGCCCAGCATGGAACACTGCTTGGTTGGACATCCCTGTACAGGGCCATCTTCTGGAATAAGGAAGTGAGCAGAGACTCCTTCTTGGAGCATCTTCCTGTGGGCTGGTGCGGAACAAGGACAAACACAGCTTCAGAATAGCACACTCCTTTCTCAATAGAGATCTTGTTGTTTGGTGCCTTGGAGTGGATGCTGACTCCTAGCAACCCTAGAGGACAAAGTGGAAGGGCTTCACGGGGTTTCCAAGACAGTAATCTTTTTTATTAGTTTTAAAGATCATTGTATTGGGGGCCCTTACAATTCTTCTAACAATCCATACATCAGTAGCATCAAGCATATTTGCACATATGTTGCCATCATTATTATCTAAACATTTGCTTCCTATTTGAGCTTTTGGTATCAGCTCCTCTTTTTCCCCTCCTTCCGCCCCCTTCACCCTTGTGACCCATTGAGGATTTATCAATTATTATTTTCATATCTTATACCAACAGCTGTGCCTTCCTGCCCCCTCCTCTCCTTACCATGCCCCTACCCTCCTGGTATCACTACTCCCATTTTTTTCCTTAGGGGTTTATCTGACCTGGACTCCGTGTGTCATGAGCTCTTATCTGTCTCTGTGTGCATGCTCTGATCTAGGCCTCAGAGAAAGGCAGTACTGGGGTCATGATAGTAGGATATATGCCTAGGAACCAGAAGAATATTGTGTGTTTCATTAGTGCTTCACTTCACATGGTTGACACTTCACATGGTTGACTCATTCCTTCCTCGCAACCCTTCTGTGAAGGGATGTCCCCTTGTCTACAGATGGGTTTTGGGTCTCTGACACCCCTCGTTCTCAACAATATGATTTATTGTTTGCGGTCTGCTGATGCCTGTTACCCAATCCTGTCAACACCTCATGATCACACAGACTGGTGTGCTTCTTCCATGTGGGCTTGTGGCTTCTGTGGTAGATGGCCTTAACTTCAAGCCTTTAAGACCCCAGATGCTAATCTTTTGAAGCCGGCACCATCTGCTTTCTTCACATTTGCTTATGTACCAGCAATTTTTTCTCCAGCAATTGTGCCAGGAGAGTGAGCATCACAGAATGCCAGGTTGCTAGAACCAAGTGTTCTTACATTGAGGGAGGGCTTGAGCAGAGGCTAAAAGTCCATCCACTTCCTCAATGTTCTGCCATATAAATATATGTACCTTTGCCAATATCTCTATTTTTATGAATTAATATATTTACATGAATGCACACTTATGCTTGTACCTCTATCCATGGGCTTGCTTCCTAGATATCTCCTCTGTTCCTTTTACCTTCCTCCTTTCTCACCATCATGCTCCCCGTTCTTCTGCCTCTTAGTAATTCCTCTCAGCTAGATCGCTGTTGCTCCAACACCACTGGGATCAATGTCCTCCTCGTTGTTTATTTTAATTCCCTTGTTGCTCCCTTGTCTATGGCATTGTTTGTTCACCATTCCCTTCCCCTGCCTCCTCCTCCCCATAAGTTCCTCTGGAACATTTGATCCTACTTCTTTCTTCTCGAGCTTGCCTCACATGCCTATCTTATACAGGTAGGCAAACCCATAGTAGCATAGACAATACAAAAAGAAAACAAAACACTGAATAAGAAGAGGGGGAGGAAATAAAAAAATCTATAAAATAGTAATAACTAGCAAACAACAACAACAACTGAAAAAACCTAGATAATTTCAGGTCTGTCTACTGACCTTTATGAATATAACTTCCCATTGATTCTAGGGGTGGGGGAGGGTTCTGGGAACTTCCCCTCCTACCCTGAAGTCTATTTGGGGGTCTCCTTGGAGGCATTGTGGCTTTGCTTTTCTATATTCCCTTCTAGGTTTGCCCTGCTGTGGGGGTTTCAGACTGGACTCACTCCCCACCAAGTGTCCCCAGTATTGTCCTCTATCGGGGTATGCTCCAGCGAGGGGACATGATGGCTCAAGCTGTTGGCGGCCTTACAGTCCTCTCTGTGCCTTAGTAGTTCAGTGCAAGGACGTTACCCTTAGATATTGGTGTGCTTTTATGGGGCCTAGCTTTGTTATTGTGGGGCATTGAGTGAATTCCTGCTCATCAAGAGCCTGTACAACAGACTAGAAGAGTTGACAGAATTTCCTAGGCTATAGTCTTTACTGGAGCAGCTCACCAGGTGCTGTGGTGGGTTTAAACTGGATATTTGGGTTCGCAGCCAAGTGCTTAACCACTGTAGAACCATATGACCCAGTAACTCTATTCCTGGGTAGACTGAAAAGCAGGGACTCAAACAGAAACTTGTATATCAATATTCAGTGCAACAGTATTCCTAATAGTCAAAGGGTAGAAAGTGAAAATTCCAATCAACGGATAAATGGATAAACAAAATGTGGTATATAATTACATTGGAATATTACTCATTCACAATGAGAAATGAAGTCCTGAGACAGGCTACCACATGAATGAACTTTGGAAACATTTTACTAGGTGAAAAAAATAGACACAAAGGGCAAATGGTATATGACTTCACTTACATGAAATATATAGAATAGCCAAATGCATAGAGACAAAAGTTTATTAGTGCTTACCAGGGCTGGGAAGAGAGGATTTGGGGAATTACTGCTTAAAGAGAACTGAATTTCTGCTTGGGATAATGAAATATTTTTGGAAATGTGCATAACATGATGAAAGTAATTTCATTAAATGGTACAATTAAAGTTACTAAAATGGCAAATTTCTGTTACATATATATTTACCACAATAAAAAAAATCTAAGATGGCATGCCTGATCCCTCTCTGCTTTGATTAATGTTTTCTGAATTAGAGTAAGGCGGAAAAAGGGACTGTCCCTTCGGTTTCCTGTGAATTCCTAACAGAGAAATATGGAAAGAGGGCCCCTTTTCCCTTGATCTGGAATTAGAAGGAAGGGCTCTGGTCTACTTTAGGGAATGCAAAGATAATGGAGTCTCATAAAATGAAGACTAACTCGCATCTATTAGCTTTGGTTGCTTGGAACATCAATGTGCTATTCACAAGAGGAATTTGAGTAGGCAGGGACTGAGACCACGTCTTGAATGGAGAATAGAAAAGGCCATGCCAGAGCTTTTCCACATTGTTTATTTACTTTTCTCCATTAGTGTTATTGATAAAAATTCACATGGTGTACACTTCCATAGTTAAGTCGCTTTAAAAAAGAGTTGTGTACACATCATCACAATCAGTTCTTGTGTGCCTTTTCAATTTCATTGTTACTCCCCAATTCCCTTAATTCCCCCCAACCTCCATTCCTGATAAACCATTGCATCAGTTATTGTCTCTATGAACCCACTGCTGTGTTTCATGAACTTGGAAGCATAACAGAAACAATTTTTTGAAAAAAAAACAGAGTAAAAATTTAGTTTAAAAAATAGATAAAAATAAAGAAGAAAGAAAAGACTGCCTGAAATATTAGAATAAGCCAAAAAGAAGTTTCTGTTGTGGAACCAGCAGGAAACACTTAAACTGAGAGAAAATTCAGGATGGGGCAAGAAAAAGGTCAACTTGCTCTATCATAATTAAGTTTACAATAATCTCTGTCTGATAACAAAGCTGTTCTCATCTCTAGACTGTGGCCAGAGAGGATCTGCCAGATGCTTAATCAGACTAAGGACTCAGCTAGTTGGCTCCCACAGCCCTCCATAGCTGTCTACATTTGGAGTTCCCAATTTAAACTCTGATATTTTTCCCTTCATCATATTTGGATTTGGCTATTTGTCATCTTTGGCTATCTGGCTAGTGTACTTCTTCAATATGAACTTAGTTGATGCCTTGCTTAGGTAGCTGCTTGTTTGAAGACAAACCTGTAAGACCCCAGAAACTATTGCATTTTATAGCTAGGCACCATCTGCTTTCTTCACTACACATTGCTGTAGCACCCATATCTTCAGTGATCACTTCAGGAAGGTGAGTATTGAGAATGGCCATGTTATAAGAAGTAATTGTTCTTCGATGGGGGCTAGAATTAAGTAGAACCCCAGAATCCATCTGCTTATCCACTGGTTATGTACAACTCTTGTTTATTTTAGTGGTTTTATCATGTTGTGATCAAAAAAATCAATTATCTTCCTGGGGTATAAGAAGATTCCATTGATAACAACAATGATTTATCCAATGACATAGAATTTAAGAAAGGGGGTTA
The DNA here is from genome assembly GCF_050624435.1 of Tenrec ecaudatus. NCBI lineage: Eukaryota > Metazoa > Chordata > Mammalia > Afrosoricida > Tenrecidae > Tenrec > Tenrec ecaudatus. The sequence continues at coordinate 40,225,876 of NC_134547.1, read as the reverse complement.
TGGGAGTATAGTGCAGCTTCAAACCACAACCCATGACATGTTGCTTGATACATATTGAATTCTTAAGTGATTGAGCTCTGTTTACATTGAACATGAGGATTGGTGCTAGGGGGAAATTTCCTGTAATGTTCCTTACAAGGGCAGATCCTTGTCTATCAGATTAATGTATGTCATATTTAATATATGGAAGGCATTTCTTAAATCCAAGAGCAACAGGTAATTTTGAGGTAGGACCCAGTTCATTCAGTCGGGTTTCTGCAATGAGTCCTTCTGGTGTGACCTATGGGGATGCCATGTTTTCCTTAAGGCCAGTGTCGAAGGTCATTGTAGTGTGTAGACCATGGGGTGGTTCATCGAGGGTTGGGTAGAAAGTAATTTAAAAGGGTTTATCCAAGAACTTAGAACTGGGTTTATTCTCCCTTTCGGTCCCTATATTTATTGTTGAGAATTCCTTCCAGTGTGAAGTTCCTCCTCCCCATTTACCCACCAAAAAAAAAATATAAAGGCCTCTTCTGAAATATAGCTGATCCCCTCTTGTTGTCTTAGCTTGATTATCCAGTAAGGTTCCCTTCTTATTCCAGAGCACTGTGTGCTGACTGGATGCAACCTTGTCTCAACGTGTGTGGTCTTTTCCTCCTTATCCTTTCTTGAAAGGGTTACTCCAGCTGATGCAAGGTCTGCAATCTCAAGGTAATTATGGTGAAGGTCATACAGGGAGGTGATGTTAGGTTCATTGCCAATAAGCAGATTTCTGCCTATTTGTTTGGGAATTGGCCTCTGAGATTTGTTTAATTAGTGTTTCTCCTTATAACAGTGGGCTCATAGAATTTTATGATTGACTAACTTCACTCAGCGTAAAGTTTTCCCGTTCTTTCCAGGTCATGCGTTGTTTCATGCTTTCATTGCTGTCTTTTAGGAACATGTATTATTCCATTGTGTGCACATACCACAGTTTGTTTTCCATTCTTCCAGTCTTGGGCATTTGGGCTGCTTCCAATTTCTTGCTACTGTAAAGCGTACCGCGATAAATATCCGAGAGCATCCATCCGCTCGTGTTGTGTTTCTTATTCCTTTGGGGTAAATGCTTAATAGTGGTATTGCTGTATCATATCAGATTTTAATTCTCCGTTGCTTTAAGAATCACTACATCATTTCCCAGAATGACTGCATGTGTTTAAAAGCTACCGGCACAGGCAGCAAACAGCAAGGCAGGTTACCAACAGTCAGAGATGTAAATTCCAATTGTGTGGTGAAGCAGGCCTTGAAGGAACCTCAAATTACAGTGACACAGTCCACAGGTTAGTTGTCCCAAAGGTAGCGTAGCTTGCAAATTGAGGCACAGAACAAGCAAGGCAGCCGCACACTGGTCTGATGATCAAAGAGAGAGATAAGAAAGGTGAGGCTCGCTGAGCCATTTATCGCTCCAACCTTCAATTAATCCCACATGTGTTTATCGGCCAGGCTGGCACAATAAACTAACTACCTCAACTACTGAAAATTAGCCAATGGATCTACCCTAAGGATCAATGATATGACTGAATCGCTCACATGATTGGGAGGGACCCATGGCTGGAGAAGGACACCATATTTGATAAAGTAGAGGTCCGGTGACAATAGACTGAAGCATACCCGTGTTCATAAAATGGTGAACATTTTATTCTGTTATTCATAATGACACCATGAATCAGAATCAACTCAATAGTAAGCAGTAGCAACAAGATAATGCTCAGCAAGATGAACCCAACCTTGACCCCACATGAAGACTCAGTCTAGCCCATAGGGTGAGAAAAGAAACCATCAGACAGGCCAGACTGTGTGACCTTGTGTAAAACAATTAACTTCCTTGAGCGTCACGTTCCTTAAATGTAAACGGAACAAAACACGAGGACTTAACGTGGTGGGCCCTATGAAATATACATGGGGTGGATCTTTGAATACTGCTTTGTAGGAAATTGAGGAGCTAGAAGGGAGTGAATCTGCCTAATCTCTACGCTAGTAACCGCTGGGTTTGCAATACCGCCCCAGTGAAAGAAGACTTCCACAGTTCTGAGATAGAGATAAAACCTAATACACCTTCTCCAGTCTGAAATGCTAGCTCTCCAGAAAATGCTAATATAAAGATGTCTCCTCCAGACAACTGGCGACTCCCTATGCAGCTGAAGAATGCCTAAGAACAATCAGATTCTTTCGCCCATCCCACCCAAGAAGTGGCAGTCCCCTTCTGATGATGCCCAATACTTATCATAGGGTATGTCCCTAGAGAGCTCAGGGTCATCCAAGGTTAAGACACTGCACATCCTATTGCAAATGTGCCTGCTGGATGCTATCAGCCTTATGACTATATAAACCGATGGGACATACATTCACTCTCTCGATTCCGCGATCATGAAACGCTTCTGTGCCGCACAGTCCGCCTTCCTTATTTTCCTTCATTGCACACACCACTCCTAAGGACCGTTTGACTGTGGGGCTGGATCCCTGCAGCTGCAACGCCACACCAGACCCAGTGCTTCGTGCCCCCTGTGGTCTTCTGAGATTTTAGCTGTTTGTGGGAGTAGAAAGCTCAGTCTTCCTCCTAAGGTTTGTGATTTCTAACTGCTGGCCATGCCAATTACAGACTAGCACGTAACCACTATATCATGTGGGATCTTAGTAAGGCCTTAATCAATATTTGTTGAATAGACTTAAATCGCTAGCTAACACCTGTATGCCATGTACTTAGATCAGGACATGGCATGTAGTAGGTGCTAGAAATATCTACTATCTCACATCAGTTTGTTGTTGTTGTTGTTCACAGATGTACATATTCAGGATGCATTCTTCTGTATGAAGTGTTACCATTGTGAGGTGCCATCAAGTCAATGTTTGAAAACCATAGGGTTTTCTAGGCTATATTTATGGAACAGAGAGCCAGGTCTTTCCCATGGAATAGCTGGTTGGTCCAAACTGCCACTGTGTAGGTTAATAGCTTAACCCTTGGGCCACTAGGGGCCTCCATTTTGAAAAAATAGATATAAAGTATTTAGAGTGTGGTAGATGATGATACAAATCTCTTCAGAAACCAGAGATGAATATGGGTCAGCACCAGCTCTGCCACTCATGAGCTCGGATTCAGTCTTGGGATGGGTCTGGTGGGGCCAGTAGAGCAGGTCAGGCTCTAGAGAACCCATGGAAAATAAACATATTTTGTTATGGGAGTGCATGCATGATGTGGGGTCAAATCGATGCCTTTGTGCTTTTGTTGAAAGAAAGGAATGAAAACCGTGGCATCATCCATGTGTTCTCAGAAACTTTGGGCAGAAAGAGAAGAGCCAGAGAGAATTGTGTGTGTTTGTATAGAGGCCTGGGGAAGGGAGAAAGAAGAAAGAGAATAAAGTAGACAGAGAATAAGTGGACTCTCTGCCCTTATCCCTGACCCAAGACGATTTCTTTCATGTCATAAATTAGATTCTCTGTGAAACAGATGCTAAGATGAAATTAAAGATGCAAAAGCTTAATGAGGGTCTTGAGCACAGGAGAAAATACTCAATGTCTTTTGCCACCTGGGAAATGCAAATCAAAACCATAATTAGATATCCCTTCACATCCAAACAACAAAATTAACTACTATCAGAGAGCTGATTCCAACTCACAGAGGCTGTAAATGTCTATGGAATCAAAAAGACTCATTTTTCTTCTGTGGATCAACTGGTGGGTTCAAATTGCTGACCTTTTTATTTGCCCAATTAATAACTCAGGATGTTACCAAGGCTTCACTAGAAGAGCTAAGATCAATAACAAGTGTTGGTAAGAATGTGGAGAAATTGTTATTCTTGTGCACTGCTAATGGGAATATAAAATGGTGCAGTAACTTTAGAAAACAGTTTGGCAAGTCCTCAACAGTTTAAACGTAGAGTAACTGTAGACCCTAGCAATTCTGCTCCTAAGGACATACCCACACGATACAGAAATAAATGTCCACACAATGTACATGATTGTTATAACAGCATTATTCATTATAACCAAAAAGTAGTAACAACACAAATGCCCATCAAATGAATTAAGGACAACAAAAAATGCCATGGAGTCACAAAAGAGAATACTGTTTGGCTATAAAAAGAAGTACTGATACATGCTACACATGGTGGAATCTGAAGACATCATGCTAAAGAAGCCATGAAGTGTACAGATAGGTAAATCTATGAACATAGAAAGATAATTGGTGGTTGCTTGAGGGCTGAAGCATGTGGGAGGGCAGCCATGGTTAGTGACTGCTAATGAGTGTTGAGTTTTATTTGAGGGATAATTAAAATATCCTTAACAATATAAAACTGATCAAGGATTCAGGATGGTGAGATGGTGAGGGAGTGAGGGGGGGAAAGAGGAGCTTATACCAAGGGCTCAAGTAGAAAATGTTTTGGAAATGATGATGGCAACATCTGTACAAATATGCTTGATGCAATTGATATATGGAATGTAATAAGAGATTTAGAGTCCCCAATAAAATGATTTTTTTAAAAGAAAATATCCTAAAATTGATAGTGGATAGGTTGCATCACTCTGTGAATATATGAATTACATGGAGTGAATTTACTTGGCATGGCTCTTCTATTCACAGTCTGTAATTCCCATTACATGACTGGGTGTTGTTGTTAGGTGCCATCAAATTGGTTCCAACCCAGGGCAACTCTATGCAAAACAGAACAAAACACTACCTGCCCCATCCTCACAATTGTTCCTGTGCTTGAGCTCATTGTTGCAACAACTGTGTCATTCCATCTTATTGAGAGATTTCCTCTCCCTCACTGCCCTTTGGCTTTACTACACATGATGTTCCTCTCCATGTGCTGGTCTCTCCTGACAACATGGCCAAAGTACATGAAACTAAGTCTCACCATCATTGCCTTTAAGGAGCATTCTGGCCGCACTTCTTCCAAAGCAGATTTGATTGTTCTTTTAGCAGTCCATGGTACTTTCAATATTCTTGCCAGTACCATAATTCAGAAGCGTAGATTTTTCTTTGGTCTTCCTTAGTCAGTGACCAATTTTCCTATGCATTTGAGGCAACTGAAAATACCATGGCTTGGGCCAAGTGCACCGTAGTCTTCAATGTAAACCCCCTGTTTTATAACACCCTAAAGAGGTCTTGTGCAGCATATTTTCCCAGAACAGGACATCTTTTGATCTCTTAATTGCTGCTTCCATGAACACTGATTATGGAACCAAGCAAGACATTTTCTCCATTTATCATTATGTTCCCCTCTGGTCCAGTGTGAGAATTTTGTTCTTCTTTACATTGAGTTGTAATTCATACTGAAGACCGCAATCCTTGATCTTCATCAGCAAGTGCTTCAAGTCCTCACTTACAGTAAGCCAGGTTGTATTATCTGCATATCAAAAGTTGTTAACAACTCTTCCTTCAATCCAGATGCCACATTCTTCTTCATATAATCTAGCTTCTCTGACGATTTGCTCAACATCCAGATTGAATAAACTTGGTGAGAGAATACAACCTTGAGGCACATCTTTAACCGTGTATTTCTCTGTGCTTTTCACAAAACAGCCTCTTGATCCAGGTACAAGTTCTGCATGAGCACAATGAAGTCTTCTGGAATTCCCATTCTTCCCAACACTATCAATATTTTGTTACTCTCCACACAGTCAAATGCTTTTAAATAGTCAACAAAGCTCAAGTAAATAACTTTCTGGTATTCTCTGCTTTCAGCCAAGACTTATCTGACATCACCAAAGATATTCTTTTTGCATGTTTTCTTATGAATCCATCCTGAACCTCTTGCAGTTCCCTGTCAATGTACTGCTGCAACCATTGCTGGATGATCTTCAGCAAAAATTTGCTTGCATGTGATATTAGTGATATTTTTCTCCATGTCAGCTCTTTAGGTAGTTGTAATCAATCAATTGCAGATGGCACTTGAGATGAAACCTCTGCTTTCTTTAAGGAGTTGCCTCTGCTGCAGAAAGTAGATTCTAAAAGAGTCTGTAACTCTAAAGACTATATAATGTAAAAATAATCATAGAAAACTTCTTAAATTTGAAAGTATTGTATAGTTCTGACTCTTAATATGTGCTTCTCAGATGGTTTTTCCTCCAGTCTTTCCATAGATCATTGCATCATTGGTTGAGCACCAAATGATGGGCCTGATCACTATCTAGAGACTGGGACATATGAAAGATGTACACCTTTAAAAGTGGAGTCACTTGGAGCAGTAGGGGAAAGGCACCAGGTCTGAGTTCAACTGAAAAGACAAAAAAACCAAAAACTCATTTCTTCCTATTCAATCCCAGATATTTGTATACTTATTGGTTAGACAAAACCACCTAAATCAGAATTATTGTTGGTCTTTGTTCTTGCACCTTGCAAACATACTGTTGAAAAATAGAGAATTTACATTAGTTAAATACCCATATGATGCACATAGCTTGATGTTCTCAACTAGTAAGGGAATGAATCCAGCAGACAAGGTTGGAAGTAGTAGTGTTATAGGGGGAAGTATGAAATTCAGCATATCTCTGTTCCCGGTTCTTGTCATCCTTGTAACTTTTTTTTATTAGGAAAGGAATACTGTTAGCAGAGTGCACAAATGGGCAGTACAGCTATCTGAACACCATACTTGTTGGGGTGTAGGAGTCTTCTACCCTCAGTTACATATTTTCAAGTCTTCCTACTCGAGATAACAGGTAAGCACACTGATTATCCACACCTCCCATTTTCATCTTTTCCAGAACCTGTTGAGGCATCTGGTAATTTGTTCTGCTAGTGTCAGAATTGCTGAGTTCTGTTCTGTGGGTGGGGAAATTCTTTTATTGTAGCCTTCAACCTTTTCCCTGGTAGGGTCCTTATCTATCCTGCCTAACACGGTTCCCTCAAGTGATACCATCCAAATGCTTTGGGGGTATTCAAGACTGGTATTGGCCTTTAATTTCTGCTGCATGCTAAGTATGGAGGTAAAATTAGTTCTGGGATGGAATCACTTGTTCTCTGTCTGGGCAGTTTGGAGTTAGGGTCTGGTGTGGAATTTGTCATCTGCTTGATGTAGAGGATAGATTACAAAATATAGTTGGCCTACTGCCCAATTTTCAGAAAACAAAAACAAAAAGTCACCAGTGCCCCCCCACCCCCTGCCGGTAACTGAAAACATTGTATTATGGTCCATAATCCAGGACAAAGTTTAGAATCTGCTTCTGCAGCTGTTAGGTAGCTATAGACAGGAACCAGGGGTTGTTCCTCTACATACCAACGCCCACCCCCAACTTTACAGGAAGTTGAAAGCCAAATTCAGGTCCCTAGCCTGGGAGACAGTACACCTGGGTGGGCCCAAAACAGGCCAGGTGGGCTTAACTCAGCCAATGGGGTCAACCAGGACCGTCAACCACACTGCGGAGCTGAAGGCCCTAAAGGCCAGAACCTGGAGACCACTGCCCTCTTTCCCTTCCCTGTTTCTCAGCTTTCTGCTTGGCCATGCCGTGGTCTCCCTCTCTCTGGCCTCAGGCCACCAGGTGTGGGTGTGCAGTCCCGTGAGGTTGCCTATGCTCAGTAAATGTCAAGCCTAAAATGTCTGTCCTTTATAAACCGCGCTTTGGTGTGAATTCTTTCTCATGCAAAGCCAAGAAACGAGGTATTTCCCACCCAAGAAACCTAACACAGCAAGCCATCTCCCATCTCTCCAGTGCCCCCAGGGGGTGGTAGCAGCCATTTGGGGGAACACTGATCTAGAAGATTGATGGGGAGATTTGAATATCCTGACTTGATGGTCATTTATAAGTAAATCATTTCTAGCCTGGAAAATAAGAAGACAAGAGCATTAAAAATACAAGGCCCAATGTGGAATAAAGGTAGTACAAAAGAAAGTGTACACAAGGCAGACAGTAACCAGGAGATCCAAGGCCACGTACTGGACCAGGAACTTGATCCTTGCTCAGTTTGGGCTTGGAATTGCCTCACATTATCTAGGGAATTATTAATATATTCTTGAACTTGTATAGTTTGATTAACCCATAAACAATATTCTTGATTCAGGGCACAGATTCTTTCCTGTGTCGCTGCTAGCACATCTAGGCCTCTTGTATTTTGGAGAGTGATACCTTCTAGAGAGTTCACTTGTGTTTGTAGGGTACAAAGAGAGGCTGCTACGCAGGTGTTAAGCTTGGTCATTTCAAGAGATAAATTAGCACACATTTCACTAGATGATACAACCCCCGTAGTCCCTGTGAATGTCCCAGCTATACCTGCTACAGTGCTTATCCCACTAAAATGGGAATTAAGGGTCCCACTCTTTCTGAAGTTGTGTGAATGGTTCTTAAGGGAATGCTATTGGAGCCATAGCATTGGCTACAAATATAGCAAGTATAATATACCCTAAGGTACAGAGTCTGGCCAATTAAAACCAGGTAATTAGATTCTCTGCAAACAAAATATAATTCTTCTTAGGGTAGAAGACACTCTGACATGTGATATATGGGAAATGCAGTCTTATTATTCTATTTCCACTTGTAAATAATTTTCAAAAGTAGGTGTTTATGAAAGCTTCTGCAGTTGGTGGGGCTGAAACAGGAATGTTGATCATTTTGTTGGCTAGGTTTCCCCTTAACTTAACACATCAAGTTGGCCAATAAAGGCTCCCTTTGAGAAATGTTATGCATGAGAGAAAGGTTATCCCCACAGTGTTAGGTTCTCTAAAGAAGCAAAACAAGTGACACTTGTATGTGTTTGTATATAGAAAGATATTTATATCAAGAAATGGCTTACATAGTTGTTCATGTCAGGCTTCTGATTCATGGAAGCTGATAAACAGGAAGCAGGATGATTAAGCAGAGAAATCAGGAGAGGGAGGCCCAGACTGGTGGATACAGAAGTCAGAAGTAGATCAGATGAATCCACCACTGGTAGTCTGTTGATAGCTCCTGGGATCAGCAGGCAACACAACAGGAACCAAATGCAAGATATAGCTCTGGAAGAAGTTGAAGGGTCAAAAATGATTCAACTCTTATACAAAAGGCATATGACACCAAGGAAATTTTCATAAGGCTCCGACCCAATTAATAGGTCTGGCTCTGCCCTACCCCCCTCCCAACCAAGAAATGTCTAGTTGGCATAATCCCTAACCCTCATAGACCATCCCTTGTCAAATTGCCACTTGTATAAAACTCTTTAACCATACATAATAACTAAATAAAGGCAATAATAAAGTCACACTTGTGCGTACCATGATACAACTAACATGTTTACAACTGAAAACACACTAATGCCAATTTAATCTTATATTTTATAAGTGAAAGAAGTAAAGTATTTGGTGCACACAAACAGAAATTACCTGTAACAATTACAGGTCACGTGGCCATAAGTGGCATTTAGAACTACCTTCTTTGTTCCTCATTCTGTATTTCCTTTACCCTCAATGACTACCTAGGCTAGGTATAGTTGTTGGCCTTGTGGGGTGACCCAATTATTCATTCCTGAAGTGGTTTGGATATTAATAGTCATGTCAGTATTGGGGTGCTGTGCTTTAGTATTGACTTTAATCATAGGACATGGTAGTTGTGTTAATCTGGGTAATCCAGGGAAACAAATCCACAGAAACTCATATGTATAAGAGAGAGTTTTATATAAAGGGTAAGTATATATTCAAAAAGCATTTCAACCCAGTGCTGTCCAAACTCATAAGTCCAATATTAGCCCATATGTCTGACACCAATCTACAAAGTCCTCCTCTCTCACAAACACATGCAATGATGCCAACTGCAGGAGGAAAGCCGAATCAGTGAGCATGTAAGCATCTCATTGCTGGCAGGGGTCTCCACATGGCTGCTCCAGCACCCAGGGCTTCATCGGGTTAGGTCCATGTGGCTACATCTCAGGGATGTCTCACAGGAAGTGAGCCTTGCCAGCTGCAGCAGGGAACTGGCTAAGGCAGCTGCACCCTGGTCCAACCATCAGAAAGCAAGTGACTCAAGAACTACAAAGGTGAGGATCACATGCATTTATTGACCAGGTTGACACAATAAACCTTAACCATCTCAGTAGTCTAAAAGATGACTTAAGGAACCCCAGACACATTTTTATTTATCAACACCAATCCAGTTTCCCCTTAGTAATCAAGATCAACCAAATCACTCAACATAGTAACACCCTTATTTACTTATTGACACAGAGGCATGAGGCATCTGAAATGGTCAGGGGGCATTCTTAACTGTCAGTTCAGTAGCTCAGCAGTGTGTTTCCAGGTGGGAGTATTCCTACCTTTGGAACTAGGACCTCCAGACTTGAAGAGGATAGGGTTGCTGGATCAGGAAGCAGAAATGTTGCCAGTGTGTCACTGGGAGTAATAGTGAGCAGTGCCACTCCTGTGTTTGCCTTTTGGTTCCTGGACAAGTGAATCTTGACTATTAGAGATACCACAACATATATTGGCTGCTAGTTTAGAGCACATAAAGCCTCCTGGAGAACAGTGCCTTAATCTTGCAAGGTGTTGTCACCTAGCTGGTACTATAATTGACTTTATAAGGCTATTCCATCAAGCCAGCTGTTTCAGAATTATGAGAAACATGCTATAGCTAGTGGATTTACCAATAGGGGCCTGCCAAAGGCTCTAAATCGCATCTCTGTACCACTGGTACTTCAAGCACCATTCGATCATATGGTCTAGGTCTCAGAGTAGCTTGCATGGCAGACTGAACCAATTGAAAAGCCTTTTCTTGTTCTGGAACCAATTAAAATGAGCAGCTTTTCAAGTCACTTGATATATAGGCTGGCGTAGCATATCCACCATATTTATGTTGCCTCCAAAATTCAAAAAGACTCAAAGGGCATTGTGCCTCCATTTTAGTTGTGGTAGGGCAAATAATTTATATCTCACTTTAGTAGGGATATCTTGATATGCCTCATTCCACTGGACCCCTATAAATTCCACTGAGGTGAAAGGCGACTGAAATATTATCAAGTTAATGTCCCACTTCTAGCATACAAATATTTTATCAATAAGTCTAAAGCCATCGATACTTCTTCCTTATGACCAATCAGCATAATGTCATCAATGTAATGGACCACTGTGACTTCTAGTGGAAGAGAAAAGCAATCAAAGTCCCTCCAGACTAAATTATGGCATATTCATTGGAGCGTTGACTTTACTCTGGGGGAGAATCATAAAAGTGTTTTATTGCCCTTGCCAGCTGAAAGGAAACTATTCCTAATTGTCCTTTGGAATCAGAATTGAGAAAAGGGCATTTGCTACTGCCACTGAGTTGGTGCCAACTCATAGTGTTCCTATAGGACAGGGTAGAAATTCCCCTTTGAGTTTCCAAGACTGTAACTTTTGACAGGAGTAGAAAGCTCCATCTTTCTCCCATGGAGCAGCTGGTGGTCTTGAACTTCAGCCTTTGTAGATCACAGCCCAAGACATAACCATGACACCACCAGGGCTCCTTTAACATGTACCATGAGAGGTATTCATTTGTTTAAGCAGCAAAATCACATTTGGAACGGCAGTTGCAATTGGAGTCACCACCTGGCTAAGTTTTCAAAAATCCACAGTCATTCACCAAGAGCTATCTGAATTTTGCACAAGCCAGATAGGTGAGGTAAATGGGGAGGTGGTCTTTGATGGTGGCATTAATCTCTGTAATTCCTCCAAAAATTTGGCCTCATTTTTCATTTACTATTTCTCTAAGCAAGGGCAGATCCAGTGTCTTCCCCTTGACCTATCCTACCATGATAGACTTTATTCCAAATTTCAGAGATAAAATACTGGGGTTTGACAGTTGCTAATTATGCTTGTTCCATTCATGCATCCTGAAACTGGGGAAATTACTGCAGGATGGATTCTGGGCCCCACTGGACTCACTTTGAGATGGATAGGAGCAAAGCCTCCATTAATATGGCATTCTTATGCTACCACTTTGACTGGTGGGCCTTCAACATGTTTTACGTCTCCTGAGACTAATTCAGAAGCAATGTCCAGTAATCTGAGAAGAGTGATTATTTTCTTTGCCCCAGTGAATAGCCACAGATCCTATTGGGTGAGACTAGGAGGAAGACTAATGGTATAAACATCTGGAGTTCTTCCTCAAACATAACTGGCCTCCCCTGTATTCACGGGGTTGTAGGCCTATAAACTGGCTCAAGTCCGGGAATTTATTGAGGGGTTTTGACTTTCTATACTGGCAATTTGGGTTAGATTGTCATTTACCTGACCTAGAATATTTCCTGCGTGTAGAGGTCAAATAAATATTTTGTACGCTTTCCATCTATTTCAATCTTAGGAACACCTTGCCTAAGTAGCCAGTGCCATAGGTCCATAAGTCAGGCTATTCTGACAACTTCTTTGACTCTGTTGTCCATTATGGTAACCATGCCAACCTTGTCTCTAAAACTTGGCCTCTATCCCCACAGAGCCAACTCAACCCCATTGCAAGCAAGTGTCTTAATACATTTAGGGAAGTTCTCATTGCCAAGCCTGGTGACATAAAAAGCAATCACAGGAATCTTCAGAGATGTTGACACTCCCTTCACAGATTCTTCTAACTTTTAGTAAAGGTATGTCCTCCATGAACTCTCTGTGGATCTGTAGTTCTATCCTGATAAATCCACTCTAGCATTCAAATTTCTCTAAGCGAGTCATTCTCAAGCTTCCAAATGCTGCGGCCCTATAATACAGTTCCTCGTGTTGTGGTGACCATCCCAACCATAAAATTATTTTCATTGCTACTGTTAGGAATCAAGTGACCCCTATGAAAGGGTCGTTTGACCCCCAAAGGGGTCATGACCCACAGGTTGAGAACCACTGCCATTGGATACCTTCTTCTATGGTATACTAAGGTAGGTCTTGACCTTCAACTTTATTTAATGCAGGCCATCTCTCAACCTATGCTTCAGCAAACCAACCGAACAATTAGATCCTCCCCTAACCTCTCTAGCTGAAATGTTGAATAAAGAATCTGTAGTTTGTGGGCATATATGACAAACTCAACCTGATCCAAGTTTCTATTCCTTTCCCCATTATACCACACCCTTAATAACTGTTCCCACACATATTCTCTAGGTTTTGGCCTGTGAATATTAGAAAACTCTAGCATTTCTTTAAGGTTATAGTAATTGTGTTTCTGGGTCACCATCTGGACTTCACCTTGGAGGATTCTTTGTGATTTAAGTCTGGTTATAGGCTTACAGGCAATAATGAATGGTTCATGGGAACCTGAAGCACTATCTTGTCAGGCAGCTGCCTCAGGCAATGCTCCAGATACAGCCTCGGATATCGTGTCAGCATGCACAATTGTGTTAATCTCCTGCAGTGTGAACGAGAGGGATCATTTTTTTACTGAGAGTGGATTAATCACTTTGGATCGGAAGAAACCACTGCAAACTTTATGCATAGCTTCAAAGTATTGTCAAATACTGAAAGTCTAAACAAAGGAATCAGAACACTGTTATAGATACTGCCCAAGGACGGGCCCATCAGGCCTGAGGGCACTCTAAATGTGACTGAAGAGGAGATGGTTTGTGACATGAGTCAGGTAAAGCCTGTGGGAGTAGAGTCTTCAGGATTTGCTGATGGAGCAGAGCTCAAGGTAAAGAGAAGCAGCTGAAAAACCTTCAAATGATTGGAACCTGAGATGTGTGAAGTATGAATTTAGAAGTCATCAAAAATGGAATGCATGACGATTGATATCTTAGGTATTAATGAGCTCAAATGGACTGGTATTGGCCATTTTAAATAAGAAAATCATGTGATTTACTATGCCAGGAATAACATAATCAAGAGAAATGGAGTGACATTCATTGTCAGGAAAGATCTCGCTAAACCCCTCATGAAATAAGATGTTATCTGTGATAGGATTATGTCTATCAAACTTGATTTAAACCCAATCAATACAACTATAATTCAACTTTATGCACCAACCACAAAGCTAGTGATGAAGAAATTGAAGAATTCTACCAATAACTTCAGTCAGAAATTAGTTAAACATGCAATCAAGATGCACTGATAGTTATTGGTGGTTGAAATGCAAAAGTTGGAAACAAAGAGGAAGAGGAAGATATGGACTTAGTGATAGAAATGAAAATGGACATCGAGTGATAGAATTTTGCAAAACCACTGACTTATTCATAGCAAATCCCATTTTTAACAATACAAAAGGTGACTATACACATGTGCTTCCCCAGATGGAAAACACAAATGAAATTGACTGCATCTGTGGGAAGACATGATGTTGAAGCGCTATGTCAACAACTAAAACTAGGTTAGGGGCTGGTCATGGAACAATCAGTTGCTTATAGGTAAGTTCGTATACTACCATGATCCGAATTCTCCCTTGCAGGGCTGGATAGGACAGAGGCTGTACACTGGTACATATGAGGGTTGGAGGTACAGGGAATCCAGGGTGGATGATACCTTCAGGACCAAGGGTGTGAGGGACGATGCTGGGAGAGTGGAGGGTGAGTGGGTTGGAAAGGGGGAACTGATTACAAGGATCCACATGTGACCTCTTCCCTGGGAGAGGGACAGCAGAGAAGGGGGGAAGGGAGACTCCGGATAGAGCAAGATATGACAAAATAACGATGTATAAATTACCAAGGGCATATGAGGGAGCGGAGAATGGGGAGGGAGGGGGGTGGGGAAAAGAGGACCTGATGCAAGGGGCTTAAGTGGAGAGCAAATGCCTTGAGAATGATTGGGGCAGGGAATGTATGGATGTGCTTTATACAATTGATGTATGTATATGTATGGATTGTGGTAAGAGTTGTTTGAGTCCCTAATAAAATGTAAAAGAAGAAAAGAGAAAAAAATGATTAGGGCAAAGACTGTACAGATGTGCTTTATACAATTGATGTATGTATATGTATAAACTGTGAAAAGAATTGTATCAGCCCCAATAAATTGTTAAAATTAAAAAAAAAAGACCTAAAAAAAAAGATAAGATAAACAGCAAAAAAAAAAAATGAGGGAGGTGCTGTCAGCCCCCAAACAGATAAGTCTGAAAAATGTTTCTAAAATTGGAATCTCAGACTTGACAAATATATTAAGTGTAATGGAGAGTACTTTGATGGTGATAAATTTGTTTTGTTAAAATAAATTTTAAATACATAGCTTTGAGAAAAAAAACAAAAAAAAACCTGAAGAACATTAAAATAAACCCACAGGTATCAAATATGACCTTGAGTGTATATCACCTGAATTCTGAGAATATCTCAAGGACATATCTTTGACTAATTGAGCACTAATGACAGAAGACCTGATGAACTATGGAAGGACACCAAGACCATCATTCAGGAAGAAAGCAAAAGGCCATTTAAAATGGGAAAGAAGAGGTAAAAGTGGACGTCAGGAGAGACTCTGAAACTTGCTCTTCATTGTAGAGTAGCTAAAGCAAAGGAAGAAAGGATGAAGTCAAGGCGCTGAATGGAAATTTTCAAATGGCAGCTTGAGAAGGCAAAGCCAAATATTATAACGAAATGTGTAAGAACCTAGAATAAGAAAACCAAAAGGGAAGAACACACTCAACACATATAAACCTGAAAGAACTCAAAGAAAAAATTCATTCTTCAAGTTGCAATTCTGGAAGATTCTATAGGCAAAATATTGAATGATGTGGGAAGTATCAAGAGAAGGTGGAAAGAATACAATCACTGTGCCAAAAAGAACCAGTCAACATTTTCCCCAATTTCAGCTTTGCCAGTTCACTGCATGAATTAACAGTGCCTTCATTACTGGTAGTGATAGGCTTACCCAGGCTTACAGAGACATATTTCTCAGATCCTGTGGGTCTAATTTGGAAGAAAGATGGAGCCTTTTACTCCCATAAAGAGTTACAGTCTCAGACTCCCACAGGGGCTGGTCCATCCTGTTTTATAGAGTCACTATGAGTCAGCATCGATTTGTTGACAATGAGGTAAGGTGGGTCTCATTAGTCTTGAGAACTTTTTTCTCACTCTGGAACCATTCCCAGTACCAAATGTGAGATGTGCTCGATTGGATTCTCTAAGTAAGCAAAACCAGAGACATTTGTATGTGTTTGTATGCAGAAAGATTTTTTAAATCGTTTTATTGGGGGCTCATACAACTCTAATCACAATCCATACATACATCTATTGTATCAAGCACATTTGTACATTTGTTGCCCTCATCATTCTCAAAACATTTGCTTTCTACTTGAGCCCTTGGTATCAACTCCTCATTTACCCCACTCGCTCCCCGCTCCCCACTCCCTTATGTACCCTTGATAATTTATAAATTATTATTACTTTGCCATATCTTACACTGTCCGATGTCTCCCTTCACTTACTTTTCTATTGTCCGTTCCCCATGGAGGAGGTTATATGTAGATCCTTGTAATTGGTTCTCCCTTTTTACCCCACTTTCCCTCCACCCTCCCGGTATAGACACTCTCACCACTGGTCCTGAGGGGTTCATCTATCCTGGATTCCCTGTGTTTCCAGTCCCTATCTGTACCAGTGTACATCCTCTGAACTAGCCAGATTTGTAAGGTAGAATTGGGATCGTGATAGTGGCAGGAAGGAAGAATTTAAGAACTGGAGGAAAGTTGTATGTTTCATTGTTGTTACCCTGCACCCTGACTGGCTCATGTATACAGAAATATTTTTATCAATGAATGGTTTACATAGTTGTAGAAATAGGTTAGAACTGTCCAGTTCAAGTCAGGATTCTCTTGAGTTGTGGAAACTGATGAACAGGAAACAGGATAACAAAACAGAGACAGTGGAGGGCACAGGCTGGTGGATGCAAACATCCCAAGTCAGCCAAATGAATCTACCGTCAGTAGTCTGTTCTTGGGATCACCGGGTGAGGTAACAGGAAATCAACGATGTAGACACAAGGTCCAGCTTCAGCAGAGGGCAGAGGGTAAAACAGTGTTCAACCTTGCTCAGTGTTTCTCTTTTACAAAAAGGCTTACGACACCTAGGAGGTGTCATCAGGCTGAAACCCAATTGATAGATTGGGCTCCACCCCTAACCTTACCCAGGAGTGTGCACTTGACGTAATTTCTTTATTTTTTAAACAATTTATTAGGGGCTCATACAACTCTTATTACAATCCATACATACAGCAATTGTATAAAACACATCTGTATATTCTTTGCCCTCATCATTTTCATAGCATTTGCTCTCCACTTAAGCCCTTTGCATCAAGTACTCTTTTTCCCCTCCTCGCTCCCCTCTCCCTCATGAGCCCTTGATAATTTATAAATTATTATTTTGCCATATCTTGCCCTGTCTTTGACATAATTTCTAACCATCACACTTCCCTGTAGGAGTTGGCCATTAATGCTACATGTTTGGATCCTGGAGACCTTCCTTGGCCGAACCTTCCTATTCTCTAGACAGAACAGATATATTTAGACAGATTGAAAGGCAGGCAACATTTAAGTTGGGGGTTGTCTCAAAGATTCCAACTCATAGTGAGTGACTCTATGTACAGCAGAATTAAATATGGTCCATTGCTGTACTATCCTCATAATTGTTCTTATGTTTGCCAGGGTGTCACTTTACCAAGCATGTGGTCCTTCTCCAGGGACTGGTCTCTCTTGATAATATGTCCAAAATACACGAGCCAAAATCTTGCCATCCTTGCCTCTAAGGAGCACTCTGGCTGTACTTCTTCCCAGATAGATCTTTTTGTTCTCTTGGTAGTCTCTGATACATTCAATGTTCTTCACCACCATGGTTCAAATGCACTCAGCTTTTGTCAGTCTTCCTCATTCAGTGACCAACTTTCACATGCATATGAAGTGGTTGAAAGGACTATGGCTTGAGTCAGGCCCATCTGAGTTCTTCAAAGTAATATCCTTGCTTTTCAACAAGGATATTAAAGAGGTCTTGTGCAGCAGATTTACCAATGCATGCAGAGCATCTCACTGTCATCAATTTGATTCTGGTTCATAACCACCCTATAGGACAGGGGAGAATTGTCCTTGTGGGTTTCCAAGACTGTAACTGTTTACAGGAGGAGAAAGCCTTGTCTTCCTCCATGAGTGGCTGATTGTTTCAAACTGCTGATCTTGTAGTTTGCCCAATAAACAACCATACGCCACCGGGCTCCTTTCAATGCAGTGAATTACGTTAAGTAGCAGAACAGGGACCAGGGATGTCTACCGGGCATGTGCTAATTCAGGCTCTGAGCCAGGCGGGGAGTGGTACACCTGGGTGGGCTCAAAGTAGGCCAGGTGGGCTTAATTCAGCCAATGGGCTCAACCAGTACCATCAAGCACGCCTCCCAGTGGAAGACATCAAAAGGCTGGAACTTGGGAGACCACCATCTTCTTTTTCCAGCTGTTCCACAACCTTCCACTCAGTTGTGCCACAGTCTCTCTCTCTCTCTCTCTCTCTCTCCCCCCCCTTGCCCCCCTCAGGCTGCCACATGTGCGTGTGCAGTTCCATGAGGGTACCTATGTTCAGTTAACTGTAAAGCCTGAAACTTCTTCTATCCTTTATAAAAACTCACATTGATCACAAACCAGGCTTCAGCCTGAATTTTTTTCTCGTGCGAAGTCAAGAACTGAGGTACTTCCCACCTGAGAAATCTAACAAATACATGTCCACATGCAAATCTGTGTTATGTACATAAGGAATTTTTACTAAACATTAAGTCCTTGGGTGATGCAAATGGTTAACATTCTCAGCTGCTAACTAGAAGGTTGGATGTTTGAGCCCACCAAGGGGCATTTCTGAAAGTCTAGGTGATCTAATTCCAAAAAAAAGCAATGGAAAACTGAAGTTGAGTTCTACTGTGACAAATGTGGGGTTGCCATCAGTAAGAGTCATTTTGACAATAGTAATAAGCAAGCTCATGAGAACATTGTTGGTTCAGTGATAGAAGTCTCACATTCCACACAAAAAAAACCATTTTTAAATGTCCGGGTTATGCACCTCATGCTCAGCCAACCGTCTTGCTGTCAGTGGAGGCTTGCATGTGCTTCGGAACACATAGGAGGCAGCTTTCAGATTAAGACCAACTATGAAGAAAGGCCTGGAAATCCATTTCTAAAAGTCAGCCAGTGATTATTTGATGTTCCTTTTAACCATTCTATAGTTGTTTCAGATTTTTAATAAACGTGGAGGGTAAATACATGAGGATTGAGTCTCTAATGAATACCCTCTGGCCATAAACCAGGGACGTGAATAGTCTTGCTATAATACAGAATGCATTGGAAAGTGAATTATTGCAGATGTAACCAGGTTAAAATTGAACAATTTATCATTTGATCTACCTTTTGATGAATTTTAATATTTTCTAGTTTTTAATATCTTCAACTTTCTTTTCAATTGGAGTTTTTTTTGTTATACTTTTTTATTGTTGTTAGGTTTGTATGGGGAGTTTGGCATGTGTTTCTGTATTTGATATCCAGAATAGGTAAATCTATAGAGATGGGACTAAATTAATGATTTCTTGAGGATATGACAAGAAGTTTAGGGGGGAATGAGGAGCTAATAACAATAAGTGTAAGAAAGGAGAAAATGTTCTAAAATCAATTGTGGTGATGATTGCACAATTCAATATGACTGACTTATTGAGTTGTATGGCATGTGGACTATGTGTCAATGAAATGGTTAAAAAGAAAAAAAAAACACCCGGTGAGAAGCCTATGGGTCACAATGATGTGATTCGCAGCCCATCGCAGGAACGGTGCAGGACCAGGCAGCATTTCCAATATGCCTGAGCTAATTTGATGGCAACTGAGGAAAACTACCAAGCACATTGGAGGGTTGCTTCTATGCTGAAATGTGGAGATTAACAAATGATAATAACTTTTATAAACTATGAACTCCATTTGGTTTACGGAATTTTGTAACTTTTTCAGCTCTTAGAAATGTCAAAGGAAACACTGGCATCGAAATCCCATGCCTGAACCAATGCATGTTTGTGGCTAGTGCCTCCAGCCGCCCCACCCCCACCATCTATCTCTCTTGCAGGTTTATTGGCTCTGTCGGGGTGTCCTGGCCACCATCAGCCAGGCCCATGGTTTGGAGAGTACCATGGGTTGGCAGCCTTACCGCACTGGATAGAACAAACAGTGTCGGGTCTAACATGGGCACCTCCCACGGCAACAGCAGGGTAGCCTGCTTTTTTTTTCCTGAACATCTTTGAGCTCAAGATCAGACATAAGAAAAGATTAAAACAAATACGAATTGAATCAAGGGATTCTGCTATCCTGGGGTAAAAATAGGAGCCTGCTGACATAGAGAGAGGCTGCAGCACCAGGGAACCAGAGACGAATCAAAGCCCTTGCTTACCACTAACTGCTCAGATGATCTATATCATAAAAACAAAAAAGAAAAATAATTATTAATTCTTTTTGATGTTGTAGCTCACTCAGCAGCAACTCACTTTTTAAAGAGAGCAAGGTCAAAACTAAGTTATTGTTTTCGCCTGAAACTTTGACAGGGGCTCTGAGTTCTTCTGTGTGACCTACTTAGATGAGAGACATAGGAAAGTCAGAAATGTTCATTTTTTTATTCTGGGCCATGGATTAGGGCTTCCTTGATTCTTCTGCCCTCCTCTTCTCCATTTTCCTCTCCTCTCTCTTCTCACTAAGGAACTGAATGAGATGTAGGACATCCAAGCAAAGGCCATGAAGCAGAAGTTATGTCTTTTTTACGAAATGCTAAGAGCCAAGGTGTCCAAGGTGGGTCAGAGAAAGGTCACCTGTCACTCACTAGTTCACTCATCAGACAGTCGCCATGTAACTTCTATGGCATAGTTGCTATTGTTTATATGTGCTGTGGAATCGATTCTGATTCATAGCAACCCTATGTGACAGAATCTTCACTGAAGTACATAGCCACATATTTTTCCCATGAGTTCAATCTGCTGGCCTTCTGATCACCAGCCAAGCACTTAACCGTTGTCAGCAGGACTCCTACAATGTGGGTACAGCACCTAATGCCAGGGGCACAATGATGAATGAGTCAAGGATCATCCCTGCTCTCAGCGAGCTCTTCTTTCACAGGAAGACATACAATGAAATGTTATTGTTGTTATCCACCATAAAATCAGTTTCAACTCATGGTGACCTTATAATGCATGAGTCTATTGTTATAATGATCTATCGATCCAAAAGCAGAACAGAATACTGGCGCTATCAAACGTTATCATTACTATATAGACTAAAAACACGTTCTGAAGATGATTTTAAAATGAGTATTGTCACTCATTGACAGAGAACAACCAGAAGTTCAAGCCATATTCAAAGGGAACCTGTAATGAGAGATCTCACTGGGAATGATCAAATGGATCTTGTTTGAAAGCAGAGAATTCCCAAACCGCATTTACCTCTATTTTATCACCTATGTGATGGTATTTGACTTTGTGAATCATATAAAATGATGAATAATGTTACCAGAGTGTGAATTCTTTTTACAAGGAATGCACATGTTAAACCTGTACATGGATCAATAGACAGTTGTTTGAAACTAACTGATGATACTGCATGATTAAGAATTGGAAAATTCAAAATTAAATTAAAAAAGAATTGGAATACAGGTGCAACGGGGTTATCTCCTTTTATCTCGTGGAAAGATGTGCAGCAATTAAATTTGTTGCTGCTGTTGTTAGTTGCTGAATCCATTCCAACTCACGATGACCCCATGTGCAGAATAGAACTGCTCCATTGGGCTTTCAAGTTTGACCTTTTGGAAGCAAATCTCCAGCCTCATCTTCCAAGATGCCTCTGGGTTGGTTCAAACTACCAACCTTTAGTCAAGTGCTGAACCCAAGCACTCCTGTTGTAATTAAATAACCTGTTACAATTTTAATAGCTCTATGAATTCACAGGGGTTCATGAGAATACAGGCTCTTCTAGTCTAGACTAAGGGATTCAGAGACACTCTTGGTGGAAGTGGCATTTAATCTAACTCTGGAGGATGAGTATACATTGTCCATCATGAAAGGGAGGAAAGTGTGTTCCAGAAAGGAAGAATAGCATACAGTAAGGCCAGGAGATGAGAAAAGGTACGAATCAAAATTGCTTCTGCTCTGCACATGTAGGTGAGTGTAAACAGAGAGCATGTTGAGACTGGAGGTTTAACTGGAACCAGCTCCTTGGGACCTTGACAGACCCTACAAGGGGTGTGAAGTTCCTCTTCAAAGCAATAGGAAATCACAGCAAAGGCTTTGAGGTGAGGAGGAATGTGTCTAATTTGATTCAGAAAGTCACTCAAGCATGAGTGGGCTACAGGGAGGCGAGATTAGAAGGGAAAGATGACACTGGCTGGGGTCTGAGGTGTGTCATGTGAACGCAGGACAGTTGAGAGCTTTGAAAAAGAAGCCTGCATAAAGGATACAAGCCCCTGCAGACCAGAGAGGGAACAGGATCAAGGCCAGTGCTCACCTTTGTTCCCGGCACCAGCAGGACAGTGAAGGAAGCTGGTTTGGTTACAGAGAGAGGAAGAGGTGGTATTATATTTTGACATTTGTGGATGCAGACGGAGACATCTGATAGGAGGAGTGGGACTGGGGCTTAGGACACTAGAGTCAGGATATATAGAATTATGAGGCCCAGGCACCTGCAAACATGGCCATCCACTATAACTTGCTACCACCTTTTTTTAATCTTCTGGTTTTTGTGCTCGAAAGCTATCCCTTTGATTCGGCAACCTGATATTGAAAACTTGCTGGATGAGCCCCTCATATAGTGCCAAGCCTGGGCATGGGGTGGGAGTGGGCATGTGTACAAGAAGCAGCAACATACATGGCTTCAAGCCTATTAGATTTTCCTAGTTCAAAGGGAAATAAGGCACACTGTGTCCCAGGCTCAGTTCCCCCAGGCAGCCTTAGAAACCAGGATGTGAGTACACGCAGCTGATGGGAGAATGAGCAAAGCAGCTAGCACAGAGAAGCTATGCTAATATGTAGGTTACTGCTGAGTGTAAGTCAGACTTAAAAGGACAAATATTATATGATCTCACTTAAATGAAATCTGCTTTTATTACAGAGCAAGAGCTCAAAATATTACAGAGCAAGAGCCGCCTTCTCAAAGTAGAGTCGACTATAAGACATGAATGGAGTAAATCCTGTGGGAATAAAGTCTTTAGGGCCTTTATTTTTTGATGGGGTATTACTCAAAATGAGAGGGAACATCTGCAAAAGTCTACTAATAATTGGAACTTGGAATGTATGAGAGATGAGGAAGATTTGAAGTAAAAAATTATATGGAACATATCAAGATTACTGTAATGTCCTAGTAATTAGCAAGCTGAAATTTACTGACATTAGTCATTATGAATCAGAAAATCATATCGTTTGCTATGTCAGGAATGACAAGTTCAAGAATATATGATTGCACCTATCATCAAAAAGGACATTTCAAGATCTATCTTGAAGTATAATGTTGTCTGTGATGGATTATGTTATGTGTATCTACATTCAGTGTAAAGGGGTCAACACAACTCTGTTTCAAATTTATGCACCCACCATTAAAGTTTGTGATGAAGAAACTGCAGAACTCTACCATTGTCTTCTGTCTGATTTGGGCCAAACATATAATCTAGATGCATTGATAGTTACTGGTAACTGGAATGCAAAAGTTGGGAACAAAGAAAAGAAATTGTAAAATATGGTCTTGGTGATAAAAACAAAGCTAGAGATTTTGTGTTAGATTTTTGCAAGACTAATGAGTTGTTCATAGAAAATGCCTTTTTAAATTTTTTTTTGCAACTGTACACATGGACTTCTCCAGATAGGATACACAGAGATCAAATTGACTACATTGGTTGGAAGAGATGATGGAGAAATGCACTATCAGTAGCTAGTAGTGAGGCCAAGGGCTGATTATGGAAAAGACCACCAATTTTCTCTTCGGTAAGTTCAGGTTAAAGTTGAGGCAAATTAAAATAAATCCACTAGAGTCAAAATACAACATTGAGTATATCCAACTTGACTTTCCAGAGCATCTCAAGAAGAGGTTTGCTCCACTGATGAGCTGTGGGAGGACATCAAGTACATTGTTTATGAAGAAAACAAAAAGGTCATTAAAAAGAAAGAAAGAAAGGTCAAAGTAGCTGTCAGAGACCCTGAAACTTGCTCTTGACAATCGAGGAGCTACGGCAAATGGAAGACATGGTGACGTCAAAGAGCTGAATAGAGAATCTCAAAGGGCAGCTTGAGAAGGCAAAGTAAAATATTAAAATGGAATGTGCAAAGACCTACAGATAGAAAACCAAAAAGAAAAAACACACTTGGCATATCTTAACCTCAAAGAAGCCAAGAAAATAGTCAAGCTAAAAGCTGAAATGTTGAAAGATTCTCTGGACAAAATATTGCAGGAAACACCAAAAAAAGATGGAAAAAAACATAGTCACTGTACCAAAAAATAAGTCTGAGCTGCACTGAACGTCTTAGCCAAAAGCTGGGCTCCAGGAAGTAATAGAATCCCAGTTGAAATGTCTCAACCAGCTGATGGACGCACTCACCTGTCTAGGCCAGGGAATTTGGAAGGCAATTACTTGGCCAACTGACTGAAAGAGATCTGAATTTGTACCTATTCCATAAAAATGTGACCCAACAAAATTCACAAATTTTAAAACAATCTCATTAATGTCACATGCAAATAAAATTTTGCTGAAGATCACCCAACAAGGTTGCCATGGTACCTTGACAGGGGGCTGTCAGAAATTCAGGCCAGATTCAAAAGAGAAAGTGGAACAAAGTGTGTTGGAACTTGGCTGAAAACGGAGAAGACCAGACAGATGTTTATTTGTGTTTTATTGACTTGGCCAAAGCATGTGACTATGTGGGTCCTAACAAACAAGGGATGTCCTTGAGAATGATGGTGTTTCCAGAACCATCTATGCTCTCCTCTGGAACCTGTACATGGATCAAGAGGCAGTTGTGCAAACAGAATCGGAAATGCTGCATGGGTGAAAACGAGAAACAGGTGTGAGTCAGGGTGGTATCCTCTCACCACAGTTATTAAATCTGTGTGCTGAACAATCAGAGAAGTTGGATTACATAAAGAATGTGGCTTCAGGATTGGAGGAAGGCTTAACAGCCTGTGATATGCAGATGACACAACCTTGCTTGCTGAAAGTGAGGAGGACTTGAAGTATTTGCGAAAGACAAGAATTTCAGCAATCAGTATGGATTACAACTCAATGTAAAGAAAACCAAAATCCTCACAATTGGACCAATAAGTAACACCATGACAAACAGAGAAAAGATAGAAACTGTCGTGAACTTCACCTTATTTAGGGCCACAATCAATCCTCATAGAAGCAGTAGTCAAGAGATCAAAGGACACAAAGTATTGGATTAATTGTTGTATAAAACCTCTTTAAATTGTTGGAAAACAAGATGTTACTTTTTAAAAATCATTTTATTGGGGGCTCATACAACTCTTATCACAATCCATTCGTACACCCATTGTATGTCAAGCACATTTGAACATTTGTTGCCCTCATTCTCAAAACATTTGCTTTCTACTTGAGCCCTTGGTATCAGCTCCTCATTTTCCCCCTCCATCATGAGCACCTGATGATTTATAAATTATTATTATTTTGTCATATCTTTCACTGTTGTCTATCCCCCACGGAAGAAGGAATATGCAGATTCTTATAATTGGTTCCCCTTTCTACCCCACCTTCCCTCCACCCTCTTCGTATCGCTACTCTCACCACTGGTCCTGAAGGGATCATCTGTCCTGGATTCCCTGTGTTTCTGTTTCCTATATGTACCAGTGTACCTCCTATGGTCCAGCCAAATTTGTAAGGTAGAATTGGGATCATGATAGTGGGCAGGGGTGACAAGGGGCCAGGGGAGAAAGCATTTAAGAACTAGAGGATAGTTGTATGTTTCATCTTTGTTACACTGCACCCTGACTGGCTTATTTCCTCCCTTCCACCCTTCTGTAAGGGGATGTCCAGTTGCCTATAGATGGACTTTGGGACCCCAAACTGCACTCCCCGTCTTTTACAATGATATGATTTTTTTATCTTGATGTCTGATAGCTGATACCTTCTACACCTCATGATCACACAGGCTGGTGTGCTTCTTCCATATGGGCTTTATTGCTTCTGAGCTAGATGGCCACTTGTTTACCTTCAAGCCTTTAAGACCCCAAACACTATATCTTTTGATAGCTAGGCATCATCTGTTTTCTTCACCACATTCGCTTATGTACCCATTTGTCTTCAGCAATCGTGTTGGGAAGGTGAGCATCATGGAATGCCAGTTTAATAGAACAAAGTATTCTTGAATTGAAGGAGTACTTGAGTGGAGGCCCAATGTCCATCTGGTACCTTTATATTAAACCTCTAAATATATGCAAATAGATCTATTTCCCGATCATCAGATCATGATATATAAATATATTTACATATGTACATGCCTGTATTTAGACCTCCATAAATGCCCTTTGCTTCTTAGTTCTTTCCTCTATTTCCTTTTACTTTCCTCTTGTCTCACTCTACTCAGCCTTCATTTGGGTTGCAGTAATTCCTCTTGGTTACATTGCCCTTGCTCAAGCACTACCAGGCCTCTTACACCCTCCTTGCCAATGATTTTGAATCACTTATTGTTGCCTTGTCCCTCGGTTGGTCAACACCACCTCCTTTCCCCCACATTCCCCTCTCCCATGTCCCCGCGGAACTGTTGGTCCCATTGTTTTCTCTTCTAGACTGCTCACCCAGCCTATCTTATCTAGATAGACCTGCAGAGATAATAATGTGCACACAAAAACCAAGACAGAGTAAAACAAAGTAACAAAAGAAAACAAAAACCAATGACAAAAATTTAATTAGTAGATTAATTAAAATAAATAAATAAAATAAAAACCTGTAAATAGTTCAAGGTCTGGTTGTTGACCTCTAGGAGTGTCCTCTGGTCCGGTCCAATGGGGTGCCACGCCCTGGCCCCAAAGTCTATCCTTGGAACTCCCTCAGGACCTCCCTGATCTGCTCCCCCCGCAGATCTGCCTCATTGTGGTGGGGCCAAACCAGGCCAATCCCGACACTCTGTCTCCAGTGCTGTCCCCGTAGGGCCATGGGTCAGCGAGGGACATCATGTCTCATAGTGGGGCAAGCCATATGGTCCACTCTGTACATTGGCTGTTCTGAACAGGGATATCATCCTCAAGGCTTGGTGGGCCAGGATGTTCTCGATTCTCTCTTCCTCCCCCTTCATTTGCTCCCGTGTGCTCTGATCAGACATGTCCCTCTCCCCAAGCTGCATTTTCAGTGCTGTCTTCTAATGTAAATTCTTCTGGGAGGTGGGGCAGCTGTCCACATACTTGAGATTGGGGCAGGGCCCTCAGACCTCTCCACTGGCTCCCTACTCCATGCCAGCATGTTGCAGTCACATCCCAGAACACCGGGTTGAAGTCTGGTCCCTCTTTCCCTGTGGAGATATGAACAATACCTTCCCCTTGGGTGACTTAGTACCCTGTTCCCCCACTACACATTTATTTTTCTTTCTCCTTTTTTTCTCTCCCCCACCCCACCCGCCCCATCCTTTTTAGTTGGCTACCACATGTACCCCTGGATTTGGTCTGGCCCCTGCCATACTACCTGGACCTCATCCCAGGAATATTTGTATACAGTAACTTTTTCCCTATGCCTCTTTTGACTTTTTCTAAAGCTTACCTCAGCAGACTCAGGCTGTATTTGTCCTTTTGCGCTTGGCTTACTTCACTTAGAATAGTTTCCTACAGGTCTTCCCATGTGGAAATATGCTTCATGCATTCATCACTGCTTTTTAGCAATACATTGTACTCCATTGTATGAATGAACCACCGTTTTTAATCTATTGGTCTGTGGACGGAAATTTGGGTTGTTTCTAACTCCTTGCAATTGTGACCTGTGCCACAATGAACATTGTAGCACAGATGTCTGGCCCTGGTTTGTTTCTTGCCTCTTCTGGGTATATGCCCAGTAGAGGGATTGCTGGGTTGTATGGTAGCTCAATTTCCATCTGCTTTAGAAATCACCACATTGATTTACATAATGGCTGTACATACCAATATGTCCACCAGCAGTGGATGAGAGTTCCTATCTCACCATGGCCCCTCCAACACTTTTTGCTTTCTGCTTTTTTGAACTGGGCTATCTTTGAGGGTGTTAGGTAGTATCTCATAGTTGTTTTAATTTGCATTTCTCTTATGGCTAATTAATGAGAACATTTTCTCATGTTTATTGGCCATTCAGATGTCTGCCCCTGTGAAACTTTTGTTTCAGGTCCTTTGCCCACCTCCTCGGTGGTCCGTTGGTTTTTCTCTTAATGTAAGCTTTCAAAGTATTGTAGATTTTAGTAATAAGGCCTTTAACTGATATGTCATTGCTAAAGATGTTTTCCCAGTAGGTGGGCTCTCTTGGTGAATTCTTATTTTACTCTCTTGGTGAATTCTGTTGATGTACACAGGTGATTTATCTTCACTATAGCCCACTTGTCAATTTGTGGCTCCTCAGTATTTGTATCCTTACTTATTTCCAATAGCCTATGTATTCCCTGGGCCAAGGTGCTCAGGTTTGTCCCAATTTCCTCATTAATGGCCCTAGTGTTTGGGGGTTTGCCTTAAGTTCTGTGATCTACCTTGAGTTTGTTCTTATGCATGGAGTGAGGTAAGGATCTTGCTTCATTTTTCTGCAGGTAGATATGTATTTTTTCCAGCACCATTTATTGAATAAGGCATTGGCTTCCCATCTGATATTTTGGTGCCCTTATCAAAAATCAGTTGTCTGTATGCTGATGTTTTTATTTCTGGGTCTTCCGCTCTTTTCTATTGGTCTGAATAGCTGTCGTTATACCAGTACCTTGCTGTTTTGACTACTGTGGCAGTATAATCCATGCTAAAGTAGGGTAGAGCACGTTCTCCCACTTTGTCCTTCTTCTTGAAGAGTTCTATACTAATTCTGGGCTCTTCTTTCTCCATATAAAGTTGGTAATCAGTTTTTCCAATTATTTGAAGAAGGATGGTGGTGTTTGTATCAGGATAGCATTAAATTTATATAATGCCTTGGGCAGGACCGACATCATTACTACATTGTGACCTCCAATCCATGAATGTGGGATATTCTTCCATTTGTTGAGGTCACTTTTGGTTTCTTGTAATAGAGTTCTATAATTTTCCTCGTACAAATTTTTCAGTTTTTTAGTCACATATATTCCTAGATATTTCCATTTGTGCGTGGCTGTCATAAAGGTACTACCCTTTTAATTGTCTCACCTGTGATCTTGTCTGATGTGTATAGCAGACCGATGAACTTCTGTTTGTTCATCTTGTATCCTGCCATTCTGCCATATTCCCCTTTTCTTCCAACACTCCACTTGTGGAATTTAGGGGATTTTCAATGTATTGAATCATATCGTCTGCGAATAATAATAATCTCGCCTCTTCCTTCTCCAGATGAATATCGTTGATGTTTTTTCTTTGGTGTTAGCTAGAACCTCCAGTACCTAGTTAAACAGGAGTGGGGACAAAGGGCACCCTTATCTGGTCCCCTTTTTCAGAGGAATTTAATTTGTCTTTTCTCCACTGACTACCACGTTGGCTGTTGGTTTTTCATATACAGCTTGTATAATATTGAGGAATTTTCCTCCTATTCCTATCTTCTTGAGTCTCTTAAACAGGAATGGGTGTTGGATGTTGTCAAATGCTTTTTCTGCATCTATTGATATTATCATGTGGTTCTTATCATTTTTCTTGCCAATGTGGCCAATAATACTGATAGTCTTTCATATGTTGAACCAGTATTCTGTTAAGGTTTTTTGCTTTGATGTTCATTAGGGATATTGGCCTGTAGTTCTCAATTCTTGTGGGATTCTTTCCCGCTTTAGGTATCAGAGTAATGCTAGCTTCATAGAAAGAGTTTGGAAGTTTTCCATCTTTTTCTATGTTCTGGAACAGTTTGTGTAGGATTGGTGTCAGTTCTTCCCTGAATGCTTGGTAAAATTCTCCTGTAAAGCCATCTGGTCCCTGGGATTTTTTGGTTGGTAATCCCTTAATAACCTTGTCTATTTCTTCCATTGCTATGGGTCTGTTGAGGTTCTTGACATCCATCTGGGATAGTCTAGGGAGGCATTGTGTTTCCAAGTATTTGTTCATGTCTTCCAACTTGTTGAATTTGTTAGAGTACAGGCCTTTCACACTACTGTGTAACTATCCTTTTGACTTCATTAGGGTCCATTGTAATATCCCCTGCTTCATTCTTCATACTTGCAATTGACATTTGTTCCTTCCTTTCTTTGCTTAGGTTTACCAGCAGTCTATCAATTCGGTTAATCCTTTCAAAGAACCAACTTTTAGCTGCATTAATTTTTCCGTAGTTTTCTTGTTCCCCTTCCACTGTATCTCAGCTCTAAATTTTATTACTTATATCCTTTTGTTATTATTAGGATTGTTCTCTTGACTCTAATTGGTATAAGTTTTGTGCCAACATATCAACCACAAGTCTCTCTTCTTTTTCCTTCTGTGCATTTATTGCTATCAGCCTTCATCTGATAAATGCCTTTGCTGTGTCCCAAAGATTTTGGTACATCGTATTTTCATTCTCATTGGTTTCTAGAAACTTCCTGATTTCTTCTCTGATCTGGGCCAATAACCAATCCTTTTGCAATATAGAATTACTCTTCCTCCAGTTGTTTGCCCATGTTTTCTTCACTGTCCTTCTGTTCATTTAGAGCCTTATGGCACAGTGATTAGAGAGAGGCGTCTGTATAATCTCTATGTGCTTTAATTTACTCAAGTTCAACAGGTCAAGTCATCCAATTATGCTGTTTAGATCTGTAGCCTCCTTGTTGAGTGTCTTTTCCAATTATTTGTGTTTTTCAGAGTGGTGTATAAAGTCACCTACTATAATTGTTGAACTTGTGATTTCTTTTCTCATCTTTTGGAGTGTTTGATTTATGAATTTCATGGGTCTCTTGTGCATGTACATATTTATTATGCTCACTAGTTCTTGGTCTACTGTTCCCTTGAGCACTATATAGTGCCCCTTATTATCTCTTATTATGGCTTGTACCTTGAGATCAATTTTGTCAGGTATTAAGATCGCTACCCCTGCTTTTTTTTTTTTTTTTTTTTTTTGCATTGCCGTTTGCTTGGTATATTTTTCTCCAGCCTTTAATTCTCAACCTGATTTTGTCTGTAAGCTTGAGATGTTTTCTGAGCCAGTCTGTTAGCCTCTGCCTTTTAATGCCTGAGTTTATGCCATTGATATTCAGCGTTGTTACGTCCATCTGTGAATTCTGTGATGTCATCTTATACCTTTTGTATTAGGTATTTTCTTACCTACCTGTCTTATCCATTTGTGTTATGTGTGTGTGTGTGTATTTCATTCTTGCCTTCGTTCCACTATTGAGCCAATGCTATCTTGAGGTCTGTTTTCTCTTTGTCACTCTCTGGGTGGAGTTGTTCTATGTGATGGTCTCTTATTTCTGCTAGGTGAGTGTTGATCTTCTGCACATCCTGGATTGGCAAGGATCTTTTGTAGGGCTGGTTTCTTTTATGTATTCTTTAAGTTTGTCTTTGTCTGGGAAGACTTACTTCTCCATCTATCTGACTAGATAATTTCGGCGGGTATGGTATTCTTGGGTTTGCGTTATTTTCCTTCAGTTTTTGGATTATGTTACTCCATCCCCTCTTCTTCATTGTGTCCGCTGATAGGTCTGAACATATTCTTATTTGGGTACCTTTATATTTGACTATTTGCTTTTCCCTAACTGCTCTTATGATCTCCTTTTCCTGATAGTTGGATAATTTAACATTTATGGCTTGGTGACTTCTTGGAATTCAGTCTGGCTGGTATTCTTTCATTCTCCTGAATGATTTCCCAATTTTCATCTATTAAGCTGGGGAAGTTTTCCTCAAAGAATTCCCTCACTTTTTTCACTGCTGGCTTCTTTGTTGTGTCTTGTTATGTAGTCTAATTATTCTAATATTGTCCCTATTCATAGAATCAGACAAGGTTCTCAGGTTTTCTTCAGCTTCTCTGATTGTCTTATTTGACTGATTTTACCATTTGTTGAGGTCTGCTTGTTTATCCTCTAAGTCACTGGTGTGATTCTCTACCTCCTCAAGTATGTTGGCACAAAGTCTGTCAATTTGCCACTAGATTTTGTTATTTCATCCCTTAAATCTTTTGTATTTCCCATTGGTGCATTGCCTTTATATATCATTTCATGATTTTTCTTTATTGCATCCCTCATATCCTGTATGATTCCAAGCAGCATTATGAAATTTTCGTCTGTGGCAGGTCAATATCTGCTTCTTCTATACATATCATTAGGTTTGTGACTACTTCTGGCATTGTCTTCTGTTTATCCTGATTTTTTGGTTGTTGTTGAGGCTGTTGGGGCTGATTGCTTTTTGCATGCTATTTTTGAGGAGCCTAGAGCCATCTTCCAGATTCAAAGAGCACTGGGCTCTCTTAGGGGACTCATATTAGTGTTTCTATGGACCACCTGCAGGTAGCTGCACTCGGGGGTCGGTCTACTGCTGTATCTTCCTGTGGTTTCACGCTTACCCTAGCCAACTGGTATTCTGTTATGTGGAATATAAGTTGGATAGTCCTCTTATGAGATGCTGGTCAGATGATTGTGGGTCCACGAGGGTGGTGTTTCACTGGCTGATCTCTACATAATCCATAGTGGTTTGTCTCATGGTTCTTTGAGTGTCTCAGGTGGCATGTTGTGTTTCTCTCTGCAACTGGAGTGCCACAGAGGGTGTGTCAGAATACCCTCCTTGATATAGAGCACTGTACCTGGGAGGTGAAATTATCTTAGTCAGAGAGATCACGATGGAGGTTAGGCAGATCTTCCCATGGCAACATGGAGCATCACCTATAGGAGTTCCCCCAGTCACGTGTAGGGCCTCAGGGTTTAGTCTGGCGTTCCCCCAGCTATTTGAAGGTGAGAACACCCAGCCGCATGGGGTATGGAGGAGGACTGGTGTGATTTCCCCAGCTGTGTGTAAAGCCAACAAATGCTGGTGGGAGCTCCCCCAACTGGGCCTTCAGAGTTGCTCTAGGCGAGGGGAGTAGCCTGGAGGTTTATCATGGCTTGTGAAAGTAAAGAGAGAGAAGAGAAGAAAAAGAAAGGTGAGAGAAGGGAAGAAAACTAGAGAAAAGAGAAAACAAAGACAAGAGGATAAATACCTAGCAAACTAACATGTATTCACCCAAAACTGCAAAGATAAAACACAAAACTAAAAACAGTCAAAAAAAAGAAAACAACAAAAATGGACAACTAAATCTGCTAAGACTGTGGCAGGAAAGAGAGAAAAGATGGAAGAAGAGGAGGAAAGAAGGAAAAGTGTAAGAAGAACAAAAGAAAGGGAAAACGCAAAGAAGAGAGAGAGAAAGATAAGAGATAGCTGAGCCCCATGCTGTGCTGTGTGCAGCACTGTCACAGGGGGCAGGCTATAGCTCTCCTCACTGGGTGGGCAAAGGGTAGGGGGCTGGAAACCAGAAGTGGCTTTTGGAAGGAAAGAGAGGGAGAGGAGAGAAACAGAAAAACAGAAAGAGAAGAGAAGAGAAAAAGAGAGATAGAAGAAAGAAAGAGAAAGAAGGGGAAAACACACCTGTGCTTACTAAGATTTACTGTGATGGTAAAGAGAGAAGAAAGAGGGTGGGAAAAACTAAAGAATAAAGAGACAGCTGATCCCTGATTGTCTGAATGTGGGGTTGGCAGATTTTAAACCCTGCTCCAAGAGGACAGGTTGGTGTGCTCTTTTAGTGCAGGGTCCCAGTAGTGCAGGGTGGAATTGCCCTAGTTGGCAAGACCACCTTAGAGGCCGATGGAGATTTCTTCAGCAGCGTGGAGCACTGCAGAGGGCTGTCACAGCTGCCTTGTGAGGTGTGTAGTGCTCCCATAGAAGGCAGGCTGGAAATCCGCTGTTTGAGTTGAGTTTCCCTAGGCAGTGGCCTAGGAGCCAGCAGTGGTGTATGATAGGAAAGAGAGGGAGAGAAGAGGAGAAAGAACAAAAAAGAAAAAAAGAGTCGGCCTGTTGAGATCGACTGTGGTGGGAAATCTAGAAGGGTGAGAGAATATAGAGAGAAGAAATAGAGTGGTAAGTAAGGAGATAGCTGAGGCTTGATCACCTGACCATGAGGCTGAAGGAGTTCCAACTTGGCCTCAAGGTAATGGGGTGTTGTGCCCACTTGGTGTAGGGTCCCACAGATGCTGGGTGTGATTACTCTTGAAGGAAAATTCACAGCAGAGGCCAGACAGTGGTTCCTACAGTGGTATTGAGCACTGGATTTCACTGGTATGTCTGCCTTGTGCTGTATGTAGCACTACAACTGGGTGCAGGGTGCTGGGTTGTTCCCTCAACCCTGTGTAGGGCCCCAGGTCAGGCATGACTTCCCCAGCTGTGTGTAGAATCACTGAGAGGGAGCTGGGCTTATTGTTCAATCTAGACTGCTGATGCTCTAATAGCTCAGAAGTTTATTTTGTTTTTGTTTCCCCTGGCCAGCTAGAATAGAATTAAATTAAATTTGCTCCCTGGGCTCTGGATCTATGTTCACTTATAAGCTGAGACTTGCTCCAGAGGGTCTTTGTTATGTTGAAAGGCTCCAGGAACTGTAGCTATCTTCTGGTATTCCGAATTAACCTGGGCTTCCTTATTATGCAAATGTATGTTAAGGGACTCCTTCTGCCTGATGCCTTGGAATTGAACAGTGAACCTGGGATTTGTAGTTTGTACCAAGAAAATATTTTTTTCTCTTGCTTTTTTTTCATATTGGGCTTATGAGGTGCCCTGATTTGGGGGCTGTCACGCTGTCCTCCAGAGGGGAATATCCAGCTTTCAGAGAGGTTGTTTGCTTCTTGGCCAACTGGAGCTGAATTCACCCTCCTAGATTATGACTATCCGCTTATCTTCTGCTCCACCACGATCTGACTCAGATAAATTCCTGCTTTTTCCTCTATTCTATTCTATTTCAAACCTATGGCTACCTGCCAACCCTGCTCCCCAGGCTATGAGCTCAAGGAAGCTAACGGAGCAGGGAGCTGTGATGTGGGGTTCTCCTCGTGTCTGGGATTACTAGAGCAATTTAATGCACTCTTGGTTCACTCTGTGAGTGGAAATCATTAGATTTCTCTCATGGGAGATATATACCTTGATCATTGGCTTATCACAAGAAAAGAGTCATGCCAAAGCCTGGTTTGTGATCCAAGTGAGTTTTATGAAGGTAAAAGAAGCTTCAGGTTTACATAGGCGCCTCAGGGCACTTCAAACCCGCTTGTGGAGTTCTGAGTCCAGAGGATATCGCTGCACAACCTCCGACCTCTGAGGAGCAGCTTGGGAAGCAGAAGAGGCCCACAAGGCTCTGGATTCTGGCCTTTCATGTCCTCCGCCAGGAAGCATGGTCAATGATCCTGGTCAACCCCATTGGCTGAATTGAATTCACCTGGCCCAGATGGATGGGCCAATCCATGTGTGATGCCCACCTACATGTACCACACCTTCCTGGCCAGAAACTTGAACCTATAAGCATGCGTAATAGACACCCCAGTCCTTATGCTAGCTACCTGACATCACAAAAAATCAGGGTTCCAGACAGACCCTTGTATGCTAGTTCTAATTTCAGAACTCCACCTCCAAATCTCTTTCACCTTACCTCCAAATTTTTTCGTCTGGCAGCAGAAGCTCCAGGGGGTTGAGCCTTAATTAGACGCCATCTTCTTCCTCCTCACAAAGATGTTACTTTGAGGACTAAGGTGCACCTGACCCAAGTCACAGTATTTTCAATTGCCTCATATGAATGTGAAAGGGCATTGGCGAAGGAAGATCAAAGAAGAATCGATGCATTTGAATTATGATCCTAGCAAAGAATACTGAAAATATCATAGATTAACACATAAGCAAATCTGTCTTGGAAGAAGTATAACCAAAATATTCCTTCTACAAAAGGATGACAAGATTTTGTCTCTAGTACTTTGAACATGTCATCAGGAGATACCAGTCCCTAGATAAGGATGTCATGCTTGGTAGATTGAGGGCAGTGAAGAAGAGGAAGACCTTCAACAAAATGGATTGACACTGTGGCTGCAACAATGAACTCAAACATAAGAACAACTGTGAAGCTATCACAGTACTAGGTAGTGTATTGTTCTGTTGTACATAGATTAGCTATGAGTTAGAATGAACTAAATGGCACCTAACAACATAGGAAAACTAGAATAAGCAAAGGCATAAAAACCAAAGTACTAGGCATCAACAGTAGCTAAAAGCATTTGGGAGATGAGGAGTTAAGGATTAAGGCATACCAAGTTTTCATCTGTTTAGGATGCTTTTAAATTTTTGAAAACAGATGATGGTGATGTTGGCACAACATGGTGAGTGTAATTATGGTCACTGAATTTACACTTTAAAAAGTGGAACATATATGTTATATGAATATTACCACAATTAAACAAACCAAAGACTCAATTCAAACAAGACCACTGGAACATGCCTAAAGGTTGCCTTACACAAGTGGTAACATGTGCCTATTGATGTTTAATGGATTCTGATTCATGGTGACTCCATATGGAACTGAGTACCATCTAATTTTCTTAGCTGTAATTTTTTTTAAATGGATCACCAGATCTTTCATTCAGAACATTGTTGAGTCTTTCAAACGGCACTACCCAGAAATCTCAAGTAGGAATAACGGTGAGGTATTTACTTGTATTTAAAAGTGTTTACCCCCTGACACATCAGATCTGCCCTGTGTGGGTGTGGTCAACCTCCTGACACTAAAGAATGGTGTCAGGTAAAGTTGCAGGTTGAACTAAGAAGTTAAAAATGACGTTTGCCCTCATGAAGAGATGACTGAAGATATGGGTGCTATAGCATAAGGTGGTGAAGAAACCAGATGGTGCCTGGATATGAGGGGTCTTAAAGGCTTGTCTTCAAGCAAGCAGTCTTCTAAGTGAGGTATCAGATAAGTCCACATGGAAGATATATACCAGCCTGTGGGATCCAAGGATTGTAAATAATAAAATCCAAATTTGAAGGGGGGAATGGTATCACAGTTTAAATTTTGAGTAGCAGGTTTACAGTAGGCTATGTATGACTGTGTAAACCAAACATCATTTGCAGGGTCCACACATGTTGAATCACTGGTGACCATAGCTGAGGGATGTGATAACATATGAGACAAAGAGCACAGTAAAATGGATTGTGACAAATGTCGTTAGGTTAAAATGTAATATCTTATCATTTGATCTCCCTTTGGACTGATTTGAAAGATATTTCTGTTTTTTTAAAAAGTGAAGGGTAAATTGTATCCACCCATGGGGATTAAGCCTCTGGTGAATCCCCTCTGACCGTAATCCAGGGCTGTGAACAGCCTTGCTATCATACAGAATGCATTGGAAACTGGATTATTGCAGATGCAGTTAGGTTAAAATTTAATACCTTATCATTTTATCTCCATTTTAAATTTGTTCTAGTTTTTAAAATCTGCTTTCTTTCCATTGAGGTTTGTCTGTTTTACTTACTCTTAGTGATTTATTTTGTTTGTTTGTTTTTTTGGAAGGGGGTTGGGTTGCTGTAATTTTTCCATATTTTTCTGTATATGAAATTCAGAGTAGGTAAATCTATAGCGACAATAACTGGATTAATGTTTCTTGGGAAACCGCTGGTCTCTCCTTACAATATGTCCAAAGAATATAAGGCAAAGTCTTACACCCTTGTCTCTAAGGCGCACTCAGACCTTACTTCTCCTAGAACAGACGGCTTTGTCTTTTTAGCACTCTCTAGTAATTTCCTTTTTTGTTCCCATTAGTTGGGATTTCATACATATTACTATCGTTCCATATTTCAACAATCAGTTTCTCAGTTTCCATTCTTTTTCTACATGGACTCTTGACATCTCCTCCCTTTTACCTACTGCCATCACTGCACCTCCTTCCCCCCGAGCCCCTTATTCTACTTGCTGTCCTTATAGGTTCATCAATCCTCGGTTTCACATGCCGAGAAATGGGAAAGCATATGGCACAGCTGTAAGAGGGCCACCTCCATTTACATAACACATCTAAGATATGCTCTACTGTGAACAAACAAACCAACAATACAGAAAATGTTAGAAACCAGACTGGGACCAGCCTGCGTCATAGAGAGGACCTACTGACAAAGTGTTAACTGTTCGGGTCAGATTTATGCCTTTGATCTTCTATACTCCTCTCTCCCAAGCACTCTGTTCAGTGATCGCTTTCCTCCCATCCCTCAATTTTAGATTGGGGGAGTTCTCTGGAGGTTTATTTCCTATGTAGTTTCACAAATGAACTACTGTCATTCATTGTCTGTGAACACTGGATTCTTACAATTTAGGCTCTGGTATTGATCCCTCCTTCCACTTCAGATTATATGGCTTCCCATCCTTTGGTGACTGGTGGTGGTGTGCTTCCTCCATTTGATTTAGTTGACATTTCTCTTATATGGCTATTTGTTTGGAGACAAGTTTTTAAGACCCCAGATGCTATTTTGTCTGATATCTAAATTCTTCACCCATATTTTCTATGCTTCCTTCTTGTGGGCAAGTATTGACCAGGGACATGATGTAAGGACTAATTTTTCTTAAGTTGGAGCTAGGATTTAGTACAAGCCCAAAACCCATTCTTGGATTTATGTACTGCCCCCCCCAACCTCTTTCTTTTGATTTGCTGTAACTTTGGAGTTAATATCTATGTCATATCATTCCATAGTTCAATCATGTCAAACAGAATTATACATTTTCTTTCATAATCAGTTTCCAAACATACTCATCCTTCCTAGACTCCTTGATATCATTTCTCTTTTATTGCTACCATCCCTCTATATCCCCC
This sequence comes from Tenrec ecaudatus, assembly GCF_050624435.1. Lineage (NCBI taxonomy): Eukaryota > Metazoa > Chordata > Mammalia > Afrosoricida > Tenrecidae > Tenrec > Tenrec ecaudatus. The sequence continues at coordinate 40,187,126 of NC_134547.1, read as the reverse complement.
ATCCCCCCCAAAAAAAAAAACCTTGTTCTATTTACTTTTCCTATAGGCTCACTCTCCCAGGGTTTCATTTACCAAAAAAGATCAACAAGTAACACAACTTCAAGAGGGTGACCCCCAATTGGTGATGCACATTAGTTACACCCTAATGTGAACGTGCATAGCAACATATGACAGAATAACCTTGACAGGCTTGCCAGCATAATGTGTATCTTTTTTTTTAGTAATTTTAACAATTTATTAGGGGCTCATACAATTCTTATCATAGTTCATACATATACATACATCAATTATATAAAGCACATCTGTACAGTCTTTGCCCTAATCATTTTTTTCTCCTCTTTTCTTTTTTTACACATAATGTGTATCTTAATACAGCATACAGGGTGTTGATGTAGCCAGGTCTTGTTTGCCCACAAACCAACAGTACACCACTCTTGGTACAGGTGTCTTCTGCTTCCTCAGGTGCCATGCATATTCCGGCTTAAGTCCTCAGGTTACAAAGGAAAGTACCATAGAGTGCTAAAAGTGGGTTTGAGGTAGAATCCAGTTCCCTCAGTGGAGTTCCCTTATGAGGTCTAAACAATGCAGACTCTGGAGCATACCGTGCACCCAGAGATCCAGGATTTACTGTCCCAGAATTGCAAGGCACGTGGTCTGGGTTCCCAGGATATGTCTAGATGCCCTAGTTCAATTTTGCCCACTAGTGCACATGACTAAAGACACTACCCACTTAATAATGCTTCCCAAAGCATCCTCAGTCACTCTTACCCCTACCCACCCTCCCCTCAACAGACGTGCAACTATATTTCTCCCAAACATAACCAGTCCCTCTCCCCTTCCCTGCGCTGCCCCTCCGTAAGCTACATCCCTCTGACAGGACTGCCCCCCTCTCCAGGCAACTTCACACTAGACCTGCATAGCAACCACTCAGCAGACAGCATCCCCCGACCCCCTTTTTCCTTCCCCAACCATTTGATCCCAGCTCCCATGAGGTGCCCTCCGGCTACAGACACTATTCATATCTGGAACAATGATGTGTGGTTCATTGGCCCTGGTCCGGCTCTTTACCAGGCTGTCTGGTCCGAGCCAGAACACTGGATGCCCTGCTAGCTTGTGCTTGTTCTTACGCCCAGACCCGTTCTGCTGCTTATTCCAACCGCAGTGGAGTATTTGTCCTTTTGTGCTTCACTAACTTCATTCAGCATAATATCTTACAGGTCCCTCCACATCTTGAGGTGCTACATGGTATTATCACTGTTTTTGAGGGATGCATAGTATTCCGGTGTGTATATATACTAGGGTCTTTTCATCCACTTTTCTACTGATGGAAATTTAGGCTGTTTCCAACTTCTTGCTATTGTGAACTGTGCTGTGATAAACCTGGGGAGTAAATGTCTGTTTGTGATCTGTTTCTTATTTCTTTGGGGTATGGGCCCATAACAGTATTGTTGAATCACATGGTCGTTCAATTGCCATCTGTTTTAGGTAATGCCATGTCACTTTCCACAGTGACTGTGTGTATTTACAAGTCCACCAGCAGTGGATAAGAACTTCAATCTCATCTCAGCCCTTTCAACATTTGTTATTCGCAGTTTTTTTTAAATTGGGCTACAGGTATGGGCACCAGATGGTATCTCACGATTGTTTTGACTTGCATTTCCTGGCTGCCTAATGGCGGGAGAGCATTCCTTGTTGTGCTTATTGCCACTTGAGTGTCATCCTTTGTGAATAGTCTGTTTGGGTCCTTTGCCCATCTCCTCCGAGGGCTGTTTTTTTCTTGTTGTAAACTTGTAGAATGCTGTATATTTTAGTAATTAGTCCTTTGTTATGCCATTACTAAATATCCTTTCCCAGTCTATGGGCTCTCTTTTTACTCTTTTAATGAAGTCTTTTGATGCACACGAGTGTTTTATTTTTAATAGATACCATTCATCTATTTTATCTTCCATGGAGTGTTTCCTTTGTTATTTCTGAGAGCCTGGGTATTCTGTGCACTGTAGCTTTTAGCTTTGTCCCAATTTTCTCATTGCTGATGCTGATAGCTTTGGGTTTTGCATTTAGGTCTTTGATCCACCTTGCATTTGTTCTTGTGACTGGAGTGAGCTGTGGGCCTTGTTTCATCCTTCTGCAAGTGGATATCCAGCTTTTCCAACACCATTTATTGAAGAGGACATCTGCTTTTCAATCAATGTTTTGGGGACCTTGGTCAAAAATCAGTTGCCTATATGCAGATGTTTTTATTTGGGGGGTTTCCGTCCTGATCCACTGGTCTGAATATCTGTCATTATACCAGCACCAGGCTGTGTTGGCAACTATGGCTGTGCAGTAGGTTTTGCGATCAGGTGGTACAAGGCCACCTACTTTGTTTTTCTTGAGTTCTTTGCCAATCCTGAGCTTCTTCCATTTCCATATGAAGTTGGCGATCGGTTTTTACATTTCTTTAGAGAATGATGCTGGAATTCTGATCAGGATTGCATTGAATTTCTAGAGTGCTTTAGGTGGTACTGACATTTTCACAATAATGAACCTTGCGATCCATGAACAGGGAATATGTTTCCATTTGTGTAGATCCCTTTTCATTTCTTGTAGTAATGCTCTGCAGTTTTCTTTGTATGGGCCTTTTGTTTTTGGGGGTAAGCTTATTTCTAGGCATTTCAGTTCTTGCATGGCTATTGTTAATGGAACTGATTTTTATATATTTTCTGCATTCTCATCACTGGTAGATAGGAATCCAATTGATTTCTGCTTGTTACTCTTGTATCCTGCTACTCCACTAAACTCCTCTATTGTTTCCAGCAATCCTATTGTGGACACCTTAGGATTCTCAATATATAAAATCATGTTGTTTGCAAATAGCAAAAATTTCACTTCTTACCCAATTGTACACACTTGATACCTTGCTTTTGTCTTATAGTATTGGCTAGGACTTCCATCACAATGTTGGATTGAAATGGGGATAAGGGACATCCATGTTAGGTTCCCAAATTGAGTGGAAATATTTTCATCTTTCTCCATTGAGTGTAATATTGGCTATTGGTTTTTCCTATAGGGTTTTTATTGTATTGGGCATTTCCCCCTTCTATTCCTATACTCTTGAGAGTCATTATCAGGAATCGGTATTGGATGATATCAAATGCTTTTTCTGCATCAATTGATATGATCATATGGTTCTTGTTTTTTTCTTGTTGATGTGGTAGCTTACATTAATTAATTTTTGAATGTTGAAATATCCCTTCAACTGAAATAAATCCCTCTTGATCATGATGTGTTTCTTTTATATGTTGTTGGATTCTATTGGCCACGATTTTGTTGAGAATTTTTGCATCTATGTTCAAAACCAAGTCTTTGCCTGGTTTTGGTATCAGGGTTATGCAGGCTTCATAGAATGAGTTTGGGAGTTTACTGTTCCTCTCTATGTTCTGGAAGAGTTTGTGTGGGATCAGTGTCAGCTCTTCTCTGGATGTTTGGTAGAATTCTGGGAAGCCATCCGAACCAGGGCTCTTTTTTCATAGGGAGTTTCTTGAAGACCTCTTCAAGAGAGATATGGTTCTATTCAAGTCCTTAATGTCCATATACATTAATTTGGGGAGAGGGTGATTTTCTAGGTATTTGTCCAAGTCCTCCAAATTATTGAATTTGTTAGAATACAGTCATTCATAATACTGGGTAATCAATCTCTTTTTATTATTAGGGTCTGTTGGGATTTCCCCTGTTTTATTCCTAATTCTAGATATTAATGTATGTTCCTTCTTTGACTCTGTTAAATTTGCTAGCAGTTTGTTAATTTTGGCTTTCAAAGAATTAACTTTTGGCTTTGCTGACTTTTCCCATTGTTCTTTAGTTTTCCGGTTCATTTATTTCTGCTCTAATTTTTATGATTTCTTTTCTTTTGCTGCTGGAAGGATTATGCTGTTGACTCAGTTCTAACTGCTGTGTTAAGATGCTAACCATACATATCTCCTCTTTTTTCACACTAGTACATAGTGTGATAAAGTGAGCTTTGATAACTGCCATTGCTGTATCCCATAGGTTTTGTTATGTTGTACTGTCATTCTCATATGTCTCTAAGAACTTCCTAAGTTCCTCTCTAATTTGGGCTATTAACCATTCTCTTTTGAGAAGTGTCCTATTGAATCTTCAAGTGGTTTTGTTTGTTTGTTTGTTTTGTTCTTTCTATTGTTGATTTCCAGCTTTATGGCACTGTTGTCATAGAAGATGGTTTAAATGACCTCCATGCATTTGAGTTTTCTCAAGCTTGCTCTGGGTCCCAGAATGCGGTCTATTTTCAAATATGAGCATTGAAAAAAAATGTGTATTTTTCTGCTGTTGGTTGAAGAGCTCTGAAAATGTCTAGGAGGTAGAGTTGTTCAATTATATTGTTCAGCTCTTCAGTTTCTCTATGGATTTTCTTACCTGTTAATCTATCTTTCTTCGAGAGTGGTGTGCTGAAATCACCTCCTATAATTGTCAATCTGGTGATTTCCCTTTTCATCTTTTTGAGGATTTGGTTGATAAAATGTGAGGGTCTTTCACTGGGTACATATATGTTTATATCCATGTGAGGTAGTTAGTTTATTGTGCCAACCTGACTGATAAACACATGTGGGGTTAATTGAAGGGCGGAGAGATAAAAGGCTTGGTGTGCTTTGCCTTTCTAGTTCTTGGGTCTCTTGCTTTCTGATGGTCGGACCAGGGTGCAGCCGCCTTAGCCAGTTCTCTGCTTCGGCTGGCAAGGCTCACTTCCTGCAAGACATCCCCAAAGAGAAGCTGCATGGACCTACCCCGATGCAGCCCTGGGTGCTGGAGCAGCCGTGTGGAGACCCCCTGCTAGTGCTGAGATGCTTACACATTCACTGATTCAGCTTTCCTCCTGCAGTCAGCATGATAGTGTGTGTTTTGTGAGATGGAGGGAGACTTTGTGGATTGGTGTTGGACATATGGGTTAATGTTGGACTTGTGAGCTTGGGCAGCACTGGGTTGGGATGTTTTCTTGATGTGCACTTACCCTTTATATAAAACTCTCTCTTATACAAGAGTTTCTGTGGATTTGTTTCTCTAAAGTACCCAGACTAATACACCATGGTACTTTTAATATTCTTCTCCTGCACCACAATTCAAATGCATCAATCCTTCTTCAGTCTTCTTATTCAATGTCCAATCGTCACATATATATTAGACAATTGAAAATATCATGATTTGGGTCAGGTGTACCTAAGTGCTCAAAGTGACATCCTTGTTCTTCAGTACTCTAAAGAATTCTTAGGTGGCCACGTCATCTCCCCTGCCGTGCTGCCGCCGCTGTCGCCCCGTCTACAGCACTTCGGTCACCGGCTCCCGCAAAATCAAGTCCCAGCAGAGTGAGGTGACGCGAATCCTGGATGGGAAGCGCATCCACTACCAGCTAGTGGACATCTCCCAGGACAACGCCCTGTGGGATGAGATGCGAACCTTGGCGGGCAACCCCAAGGCCACCCCGCCCCAGATTGTCAACGGGGACCAGTACTGTGGAGACTATGAGCTCTTGGTGGAGGCTGTGGAGCAGAACACACTGCAGGAGTTCCTGAAGCTGGCTGAGCCAAGCCCACCACAGTCAGCCTCCGCCCCCGGCACACTCCCCAGTCCTCGCCCCACCAGCGGCCGCCCGCTGTGAAGGGCCTTGTGACCAGTTACATCATTCCTAACCTGACTTTGGCGCCCTTCCCCCAGCCCAGGCCCCCCCTCCCCTCTAACTGTAGCCCCTCTTCCCACTCAAAGGCAACATTCCAAACTCACTAGTCTTCAACCACAGTCCCAGGGCCGGCTGGCTACCCTAGCCAGGCCCGAGGCGGCCACCTGCCCAGTATTGGCCAGCAGGCACTTCTATTGGTGCCAGCAGTCAGGGCTCTGCCAAAGGCCCCGCAATCCCTGTCATGGGAGCACCCAAAGACAATTAAATGGTCCATTCCAAAAAAAGAATTCTTATGTGGCAGATTTATTGAATGAAACATGACTTTTAATCTCTTGACTGCTTCTTCCAAGGGCATTGATTGTGGATCCAAGTAAGACAAAATCCGTGGCAACTTCATACTTTTCTCCATTTATCATGAATTTACCTATTGGCCCAGTTGTGATTTGGGGTTTGGTTTTCAATATTTTTAAATTGGAAAATAACCACATCTTTGTTTCAAAAATCTCATGGATATTTTGATGTTGGTTACAATTGTATTTTTACTGATGTTTTTCATTTCCTTTTTTCCTTGTAGTTTGGCTGGGAGTTTATACAGCAGCAAATTAATTTTCCATTCAACAATTTATGCACATTCTGTTTCATGATATTGGTTGCAATGACCTCAAGTAACAGCGTCCTTCCCACTTCTTTCCTGGGTTCCCTGTTTCCATTCATCCCTCTTTCCTGTCCTTTTCTGACTGCTGAGTCAATTGGCATAACATAGTCCACAAAACAGTGTTCTAGATCCTACTTTGGTGAGAAGCAATTCAAGTTCTAAAAGCTTCCCAGTGGACATCTAATACACAACTATTGATGTAAATTGTTTTAAATAGTAAGCTTTATCCTCAAACTCTGGAAGAATGCTATCTAACTCCATTGAGAACTGGACTGAGTGATAGAGATAATAAAGAACAATATTTTGTTAAATTATTACAAAGAAAAACAATCATTGGGAAAATAAAAGAAAAACTTTTAAAGACCACTTTATTGAGGTCTCTTGTAGCCAAACATCATTCAACAATCCATACATCAATTGTATTAAGTATATTTATAGATATGTTGCTATAATTATTTTCTAAATATTTACTTTCTATTTGAGCCCTTGATATCAGCTCCTCTTTTTATCTTCCCATCTCCTCTTTCACCCTTGTGACCCCCTTGATAAATTTTAAATTAATATTTTCATATCTTACACTGATCACTGTCTCCCTTCTCCTGTGGTTTCTTCCCCCCTTCTCTACCCACCTCTCTCTTTACCTCCTAGTATCACTACTCCCATTTCTGGTCCTGAGAGGTTTATCTGACCTGGATTCTGTGTGTCATGAGCTCTTATCTGTACCTGTATACTTGCTCCAGCCTAGCCCACAGTGAAAGACAGGATTGAGGTCATGATAGTGGGGAGTGAGAAAGCCTCAAGTAACCAGAGGAATATTATATGTCTCATCGGTACAATACTTCATCCTGGTTGACTCATCCCTTCCTTGCTATATTCTGTGAGGGGCTGTCCTGTTCTCTACAGATGGGTTTGGGGTCTCTGCTCCGAATCCCCTCTTTCTCAACAATATGGTTTGTTTGTTTGTTTGTTTGTTTTAGGTCTTCTGATGTCTGTTACCTGATTTTGTTGACACCTCATTATCTCACAGGCTGGTGTGCTTCTTCTATGTGGGCTTGTTGATTTTCTGCTAAATGACCACTTGTTTAACTTAAAGCCTTTAAGAACCCAGATGCTATATCTTTGGATAGCTAGACACCATCCGCTTTCTTTGCCACATTTCCTCATGCACCCATTTTGTCTTCAGCAATCATGTCAGGAGAGTGAGCATCACAGAATGCCAGGTTGTGAGAACAAAGTATTCTTGCATTGAGGGAGGGACTAAGCAGAGGCCCAAAGTCCATCCACTTCCTCAATGTATTGCTTTATAAGTATATGTACATAGGCCAATGTCTATTTTTATTAATCAATGTATTTATATATGTACACACCTATGCTAATATCTCTATCCATAGCTTTGCTTCCTAGATCTTCCCTCTGTTTCCTTTTAAGTTCCTCCTTTCCCACCATCACACACATGCCCTTCTTCCACCTCTTAGTAATTCCTCTCAGCTAGATTGCTATTGCTCCAACATCCCCAGGATCTCTACATCCTCTCATTGTTGATTTTAATAATCTCGTTGTAATCTATAGTGAAGGCTGCATTCCTTGATCTTCATGAGCAAGTGCTTTAATTCTTCCTCACTTTCAGCAAGCAAGGTCATGTCATCAGCATATCTCAGGATGTTAATAAGCTTTTCTACAATCTTGATGGCACAGTCTTCCTCATATTATCCAGCTTCTCTGAGGATTTGCATAGCATACAGATTGAGTAAATACGGTGAGAGGATACAAGCCTGACACAAACTTTTTCTGATCTTAAACAATGCAATGTGCTCTTGTTCTGTTTGTATAACTGCCTCTTGATCCATGTACAAATTCCAAATGAGCACAATCTAGTGTTCAATAATTCCCATTCTTTTCAAGGTTATGCACAGTCTATTAAGATCCACGCAGTTGAATGTCTTTGCATATTCAATGAAACACAAGTAAACATCTTTCTGGTATTCTCTACCTTTGAGCAAGATCCAGCTAACATTATAAATGATATCCCTCATTCCACATCTTCTGAATTCCCTGCCAACGTACTGCTGCAACCATTGTTGAATAATCTTAAGCAAAAGTTTGTGATATTAGTGGTATTGTTCCATAGTTCCATAGCCTTCAGTTGGGTCACCTTTCTTTGGATTGCGCACAAATATGAGTCTCTTCCAATCAGTTGGCCCATTAGCTGCCTTCTAAATTTCCTGGAATAGCCATGTGAGTGCTTCCAGTGCTTCTTCAGCTTTCTGAAACATTTCAGTGGGGTGTTCTTTTGTTTGCGCTAATGCCTTCAGTGCAGCTTGAACTTCTTCCCTCACATCTTGCTCATCTCCTACCTCCTGAAATGGTGGAGTGTTGACCACTCCTTTTTGGAAGAGTTACTCTGTGTATTCTTTCCATCTTCCTTTGATGTTTCCTGCATCGTTCAATAGTTTGCGATAGGATCCTTCAAGGCTTGTGTCTCAAGGCTTGAGTTTTTTTTCTTTTCTTGACTTCTTTCAGTTTCAGATATACTGTTTTCTTCCCCTTTGGTTTTCTAATTCTAGTATTTGAATTCCAAATAATAAAACATACTTGAGTTCTAAATCGTTGTGTTAGTCTAGGTGGACTAGAGAAACAAATTCATAAACACTTATACACTTACGCTTATATGTGTATAAGAAAGAACTTTATATCAAAGAGCAATTGCATATTGAGAAAACATCACAGCTCCATCCAGTTCAAGTCTATAAGTCTGATATTAGCCCTTATGTCCAATACCAGTCTATAAATTCCTCTTCAGACTCACACAACACATGCAATGGAAGATCATAGGCCAGTGGTGGAACATATTGTGGATCCAGTGGTGGTGGAAGCATCTCAGCGCTGACATGGGTCTCCACATGGCTCCTCCAGCTCCAGGGCTCTGGTTCCATCGGTGTAGCTCCATGTGGCTTGTCAACAGGAATGTCTTGCAGGAGAAGAAGCAGAGAGAGAGTGGGTCTGGGCTTCTGTTAGCTATTTATGTCCTTCACACCTCCAAATGAGGTCATCAAGCTGTGACCTGTTTGATAGGCTAGACTCCACCCCTTCACAAGTAGACAGGAGATTATGTAACTGCCACAATAGTAAAACTTGAACACACTTAGGCCTGAGTGGACATCAGTTTCCTTTTCTAAGTCTAAGCCTCTCCAAACTTATTGCACTCAAATTGATGCTGACTCATAGCAACCCTATAGGACAGAGTAAAACTACTCCTGTGAATTTCCAAGACCGTAACTCTTTATGGGGGTAGTAAGCCATGTCTATCCACTGAGAAGCTGCTGGTGGTTTCAAACTGCTGGCCTATGGTTAGCAACCCAACACATAACCACTATGTTGCTCGGTATCTGCCTTGCAGGTCCAAGGGCCTTCTATCCCTGGCTTCATCTGACTCGTCAGATTTCTGTAGTAAGATAGCTTTACTACTCTGAAGAAAAATGTCCTTTATAGTAACCCCCAGCCAGGTAAGAAGAGTTTCTTCATCCAGAGTTCCAAAATCTTGGACTCCAGGGAACATGTGAAGTTTCCCCGAGTCTTCCTCATTGTTCTCTTCCAGCACAGCACAATTGATTCTTGCATAAAATTCTAGAATGATGCCTTTTAATAGCTGTCCTCTCTAACTCATTGGTCAATATCATCCGGTATCACTGTCTGCTTCTCATCCTTTTCATATCAAGGCTCCTCGGGTCAGGATGACCTCAGAGGGGTCCATCACAGATGATAAGCTGTTGAGGCAGTGCCTGTGTCCAAGGCGACAGAGCTTACATCTTTCTGAAGGTGTTCCAGTTGTTCTTTCTGCTGCTAACACTGTTTATTAGCCCGTGTTCATATTCAGGATGATATTCCCCTTTATTCTCTTCTGCAGCACCGGTAACTAGCTATACCCAGAGCAGCAGAGATAGCCACCACCTGCGTGAACTGTAACTCTCATCTAACACGAGCTTCCTGGAATGAGTCCGGCTAGTGACATCTGTAGTGTCTTGATTTAAGGCAACTTGGAAAGCTCAAAATTCTGTGTCCAATCCAGTGCAAAACTATGATCAATGAATTCAGTTTTATTCGTGACCACCATGAAAGGTAGCTTGGTTTTATACAAAATGGTACACGCGCGGAGCTTATTGGACATGAAAGTCACTGGGCTGGTACTTCATGATATGCCCCTTACATACATGTCAGCTGTTCGAAATGCGGGTGCAAGGACTTTAGTGACAAATGTCCCAGAAACTGACCAGGTAAAACCTCAATCTGTCCAGGTGTGTCAATCAAGACATATTTAAATATTTTGAGTCTTCTCAATAAATTTTATCATCTGATCCAATCTAGTAGCAGAGATTGAAGGATGTCACTATGCCAACACTGGACCAAATCCCTATTGTTTTGTGACCTCTTTATACCTCACTGTGTCACTAATAGCTATAATAGTCTTATCTAGACCATTTCAGAAAGATATCTTAAAGTCTTCCAACGGCCCTGGGACAATGTTTTTCCTGGGTGTTAGTGAGCTCAAATGAACCAACATTGGCCATTTTAAATCAGAAAATTATGATTGGCTATGCCAGGAATAAGCCATCAAAGAATGGCTTTGCATTCTGTGTCAAAAATCACATTGCAAAAAAAAAAAAGCAAAAAAAATCACATTGCAAAATTAATCTTGAAGTAAAATTCTGTCTGCGATAAGATTATATCTGTCTTCTTTCAAGGAAATCCGATAAATACAACTGGTATTCAAATGTATATACCCACCACAACAGTTCTCCAAAAAACAAACTCACTGGTGTCGAGTCAATTACGGCTCATAGCCACTCCCTGTAGTTTTCCAAGACTGTGACTGACTATGAGAGTAGAAGGTACATACAGTCTTTGTCCCCTGGAGCTGCTGGTGTGTTTGTACTGCTGACAATCCAGATCAAAACCCAACAAAAACTAGTGTGCTATTTACATAATCTCCTGTTAACTTGAAGGTATTAAGAGTGAAGGAGTGGAGTCTAGTGGATTGAAGAACCTGTCAATCAGGTCATAGCCTGATGATGCCTCCTTGTGGATGTGGCCTTCTCATCAGGATTCTGGGAACTTCCTCTCTCTCTCTTTCACCTGCCCGTTGACTAGCCGTGGAAGTCTGGCTGAGCCCAACAAGAGCTGCTGTCTCTCTGCTTCACCTTCCTGTTGAGGAGCCAGACCCGGAGAGCTAAAGGAGCCTCATGGAGAACGGCACCAGCACTGAGATGCTCCACCAACATTGGATCCACAAGACTTGTGTGACTCAGTAGTTAAGCATTCAGCTGCTAACCACAAGGTGGTTACTTAAAACCACTAGACCCTCCACAGGATAAAAGGACTGATGGTCCACTCCCATAAAAATTACAACCTATGGGCTTCCAGGAACATGGCACCAATGTAGAAACACTGCCTAGATCTCCCAGTGTGTGACCAGGAGATTCACAGGTGAGGAGGCCAACTTTGGGAAATCGGACACAAGACCTAGACTCTCAGTCTCCCGGGTTTTTTCAGACCTCCCTCTCTGATTTTTGCCCACAGAGAGCTCAGTGAAGCTCACTGAAGTCTTCCTTTCTCACGGCACCCGCTCACAGGTTTCCCTCTCCTCCACCCAAACAGTCAATGGGGCCTTGGCTGCTAGTCTCCACCTCTCACCTCTATTTCTGCCAATTGACAGCATGGTGAAAGATCTCCAGACAGACTGCCCCCCAAGTGCAGTCCACAGCCCCAAGGCCTCTTGGACCTCTGAAGCCCCAGATGCCAGAGCCCGTGGCACCTACTCAACACAGCTCCCCTAGTTACAATCCCTTACTGGAGCCCTGCCTTCAAGGGCGCAACTCTCCAGATAGATGCCCCAGCCAACTCAAAAGAGAGCCGTGCCAAATAAGACAGGAACACAGCTTGAACCCACATTGGGCTCCAAGAGGTTTATAAGACTTGCTCCTAGTTTCTTTTGAGAACAAAAACCACAGAACTATTTTTCCCACCAGAGTAACCAGTACCCAGCATTCCCAGGTTTCTTGGTGACTTCCCCTCCCCTATATAGGCAACTGGCAGACATTGGGACCCACTTTCCTTAGCAGGACCGTCCCCTGATTGGAAGCCCATCCTCCTCCTCCACCTTGGACCCTCACTCCAATAGCCTGTTTCCCCCCTGGGACCGCATGCAAGGAGCAGATATTACTGAGTTGAGCAGAAATCCACAATAAAAGGGCTTTCTGTTATAAAAATAAAAAAAGCAGAAGGGCTGCACTCTCCCTATTTAATGTACAGGGATGATCAGTGACTCTGGTATAGTTAATATACCCCTCACCTACCCCAACCACCATTACCTCAAAACCCTGCATCCTCCACCTCAGTAAGGCACACTCTCTTATAACCTACCAAGTAACATTACATCTCTTGTACGACTCTTCTCTAACTCATAAAAAAATTATTATACTCAACAGGAAGACTTCCTAGGATTAATACCACACTTAAAACCTATCCCAAGAACCTATATTCTATTCTTCCCTCCCACCCAACTATCACTCCCTCCTCATCTACATACAATATAATTACCAGCATCTATCTAATACTCCTCTAACCTAGAGGCAACCCCTCCCCCACCCTACACGAACCAAAGCCTACACATCACCTGCAACTCAACCACTATGTGTCAGAAATCATAGCTATCAGTAACTACCACAAAAAAAGTTAAGAGAAACAAAAGTCAACAACTGAAGATTGCCCAAACTCAATGGAATATACAGAAGAAGTCCCCGGATTGCCAGAGAATACAAGGAAATGGTGCTTGAGACTTTACTTAGGGGATCAATCCTGAAAACAGATCTTTTTAAAATGGAGGTACTAGAAACCTTATACCCAAAGGAAATTCAGGAGCTAAGAAATGACGTAGCAGAAATAAAAATAAAAAACAAATTACAAGATCTAACCAATATAATGGAAGAAATGGAAACTCCAATCAATGAATCTGAACACAACCAAGCAGATTTCAGCAAATAAGAGAAACCATAAAGCAAACGATTTTGAAGAAAACCTGGGGATTATGTGGGATTCCATGAAGTGAAATAATATTCAAATTATTTGGGGTACCTGAACAGGAAGAAACAAATAAGTCCACAGTTAAAATAGTACGGGAATTCTCAGAAGAAAATCTCCCTGATATCACAAAGGCGGATATGTCACCATTGTCCAGTACTGTCTATAATAAGAGTTTGGTGGTCATATTGTAAGAAGTCATGTGGAAGTGAATAGGCATATGCATACAATATTTAAACAGTAAGTAACAAAGGTTAAATTATAATTCTGTGAGTGACTTTAAAATCATCCACCATAACTCCCTTACAGAGCTGGAGTACCATGTCTTCTGCAGCCATATGCACATATACCCACTGTAATAGCCTGGTACCCCTACACAGGCCTTTTCCTTTCTGTTTCTGATAAACTGGGGAAGGGAAATATTTCATTTAACTTTAAATATCTATTCTTAAGTTTTTAAAATAACTTTAAATTTCATTCATTCTAAATGAAACTTGAAAGTTCGGGCCTGGGGTGAATCCTTAGGTAAGGAATCCTCATGAAATGCAATTTGTTTTACACATTCTCATGGGGAAATCACTTTATGTCTTTGCTTGTCCTCACACAATTATGACCTTTAATGAATCCAAATTCTCCTTGGTCTACTCTCTGACCTGATGGGAAAGAAGAAGAAAAAAGTGTAATCCTAACCCTGACCCTACTACTACTACACATCCCTCAGGAATTACCCACACTTGACAGTTAAAGGCCTACTAAAGGATTACAGAGGCTGTCTGGGCTGTATTCAGCAACAAATGCAGCAGCTGTGGTATCAGGTTCAATTTAGAAGATAAGGGAGCCAGAAGGTCACAGAGGCCTCAGTCTAAGGACAGAAACCAGAGCCCCAGACCAAGACACCACTGGAGAGGGTAGGAAGAAATCATACAGATAAGAAATATGAACATCACACAGGAAGATAGAGATAAAGACAAAGAGATAGGGCATACTCCTCCCTTCCCCCTTCCTGGCGCATCGCATCTCCCCACAACATATCTAACTCTGTCTGTTCCCTGGGGCTGAGGACAATATGGGGAGATGGAAAGACCATTTAAAACTATTGAGCATTTTGAGCAACTACATTAGTTTACAGTCTTCTCAGCTTGTATAATGAGGGCAGAAGTTAATGGGTTCAGATGCGTACAAGGGGTGGTGTTCCACATGATCACTCCCTGGGAAACACTCAGAGAGATCCCAGGGATCAACTTGATCTCTTTACCAAGGCTCCACAGGCCAAAGTCCATAGTCCCTGAATCATGTGTGATAGTTACATGGTTTAGGGTCATCTCTAAGATATAAAACTGTAGGGATGGAGTCTAGACTGTCAATCAGGTCACAACCTGATGGTGCCTCCTTGTGGGCATGACCTTTTCATAAGGAGGGTCATGGGAACCCTCCTCTCTCTGACTTCACCTTCATGCTGGTGAGCCATGCTGAGAACTGCATGAACCCTGTGATGCGGCCACCACCATTAGACCCATGCAACCCTGCACCCACCGACTCTGCTCTTCCTGAATTCTGCATCATTGCATGTGGCTGCATGAGTCTGAAGAGGGATTTGTGGACTAGTATCATAACTAAAGACTTGATCTGTACTGGTTGGGATGTTTGCTAGATATATCATTACTTCTTTATATAAAGCTCTCTCTTACACATATATGAGTGTCACTGGATTTGTTTCTCTAGTCAATCCAGCCTAACACACCATGCACAGTAGCAATTTGGGGGAAAGCAGGGGTGGGGGGGGGACATGGGGTAGCAGCCTAGACCCTGATCATATCTTTCCATAAGACCTGAATGCCATTTCCCATGAGACATCCTCCTTTGACAGCATCTGACCCCTCCAGTAGAACATGGACTTAGGCTCTTGCTTTGTTCCTAACCAGAAATATGACTTCCCAGGTCCTCCGTCCACCATACCTGCAGCTCAGGACCTTTCCAGGGCCGTCTTTCTAAGGTCCTGTGATTCTTTTCGTCCTCACTACCTATCAAAACCAAAAGCTGTACTCCGGTAATTTGTGAAAGTTTTGCAAAAGTTTACACCAACAATTTAAAAATTAGATGAAATGGACAACTTTCTAGAGGCACATAACCTACATAAACAAACAAGAAACAGAAAATCTCAACATACATAATTAGTAATAACAGCATCCAGGCCTACACACATGCGCGCATACACACACACACACACACACACACACACACACAGCTATCTGGATCAAATGGATTCACCGGGGAATTTTATCAAACATTAAGCTAAATTGACAACAATCCTGCTCGTACTCTTTTAAGTAAAGAGTGGGAAGGAATACTCTCTAACTTGTTTCTATGAAGCCAGAATTACCTTAATACCAAAGCCAAAGATAATGCAGAAAACGCAACTTTTGAAGAAGCTGACACTGTCTAGAGGTATGACATTGGATTTTATAGGGGTCAGATATCAGTACCCCATTGGATCATCTCATCCTTTATCTTGCTTTCCCATTGGCCCTTATTCCTGCCTTCTGATTGGTCCTTACTCCCACATAATGGTTGGTCCCATACTTTAAGGCTGGTGCACCTCATTATCATATGAGGCAGTATTAGTTGATAGGTTATCTGGACCAGATCTCTTCAATGGATAATGTCAGGCAATTTGGGATGGGTCATTCAAATCTCTAATTATCCTTGATATAATTGGTACAATGGATTAATGGAATGGATCAGGTGAGATAATTCAAGATACTTCATTCAGACCTCATAGGTCATCCAGGCCTCTAGCTGACTCACAGGAAGCATCAAAAGAAAATGGAAGGTATACACAAAATCACCGTATCAGAAAAGATTACTCAACATTCAATCCTTTCAAGAGATGGCCTATTATCAAGAACAACAGAACAGAAGGAAGAAATCCAAGATGCAATGAAGCCATTAGAGAAAAACAAGACTCCAGGAATTGATGGAATCAAATCACTAATCTGTACTGGAAGCACTCACTAGTCTATGCTAAGAAATTTGAAAGACAACTACTAGGCCAACCAACTGGAGAACATTCATGTTTATGCTGTAATAGAGCTTAAGTTCTGAGCCCCTATATGCGCTACAACATCCAGGGACAAATTTGTAACAAAGGGAAATACATATGTACATATGTCTCCTGCCAAACCTATTTATGTGTGGGAACATACTTCCACTATTCCTCCCATATCCTTTCAGTTTGCTTCATCTACTCATATGTAGGTTATAGGAGGAAGACATCGTATAAGAAGAGGCAGGCTAGCAAAAAATAATGGAGGCAGGAGAAGATACTGGGAGGAGTGCTAGCATTATAGGCAACAGAGGTAAATACTGTTATATATACTCCTACAATTATGATGATCAACAACAGTTTTTGAAAGAGTCTAATGTTCAAGGCAGACATTTTAGTAATTAAGCTAAATGATTATTTGGCCTTAAGAAGACTTCAGATGGTATTCGGGGTTTGAGGTTCAAGATTATATAAAGGCACTTGTTTCGGGGATTTATTTATTCTACATAGCTCCAGAAAGTGGTGCCCATGAAATTTTGTTATACATTTAGCCTCTGTGGTAGTTACATAATCTGTAACTTGAGACTATTAAAAGGGTGGTGTTTAGCTTATCGATCAGGTTGCTGCTTGATAAGCTCATTTGGAGACACTACAGAGATAAATAGTTCACTGGAGGTGGGACACATAGACTTTATGCTTGGTATTCCTGATGACAAGACACATGGAGCTACACTAGAGCCTTAGAGCTAAAGAAGCCACATGGAGACCCGTGCCAACACTGAGATAGTTCCACCATCACTAGATCCACAAGACTTTCCACCCACTGGCCTGTGATCTTTCTGCATTTGGCATCATTGCATGGCTGTGTGAGTCTGATGGGGAATTTATGGGCCAGTATCGACATATGGGGTAATATCGGACTTAGGGACTTGATCTGGACTGGGATGGGATGATTTCTTACTGTACAATTGTTCTTTGATATAAAATTATCTAACATTTAAGTGTGCTGGATTTGTTTCTCTAGTCAACCCTGACTAACACACCCTTCTTTGATGATAACTCTTCTAATTTAGAATGTTAACGTTAGAAAGCAGGCACCATTCATTTCTTCAGGTCTCATTGCAAAGGAGGCAGTTCTTCTTGGAGGTAAATAAAAACAAATTCCATATCCTCCTCCAAATCCTGATTCTCTCCTTCTTCCGTTGATTCAAGTGAGTAAAAACCAATTGTTGCACCTTAGATGGCTGATGGCAGGATTTGAAGACCCCAAACACTGTGAACAAACTGGATGATAGAACAGACGCACTCCACATATTATTAGGCAATTAACCAGGATGTCCTATGAAACAATGATTCTAAATCCTCAAACCAAGAAACCAAATCCAATGCGACATTTGGTGGCACATAACAGCTTCAGCAGGTATTCATTTCTTTTGGTTTGGTTTGTTTCCGTGGTTGTTGTAAATACTCATATCTATAACACAATTCTTGTCCATTAAACTTTTTACAGAAGTATAATTTATTGACAATAATTATAATAATCAGCTGTGCAACCACCAACCCTCCCAGCTAAATTTTGTTTGTTTGTTTAAAGTGACTTCAGGGGATACTTTAGGTGTAAAGCTCATTTTTCCCCCACAGGAAGAGATTCAGGGATTCCTCCAGTCTCTGTGGGTCCAATAAGTTTCAGTTCCATAAATATCTGGAATTCTGTTTTATATCTTCGCTACCTTTTAGGCATGTGACTCAAGCATTTATTTAATTGGTTCTAAAATTAATGTACATATTATACTTACATTTAATTGACAAGACTTCTTAAAGGTTATACCCACTCCTGTCAAGTCAATTCTGACACATAGCAGCCCTATAGACAGAGTAGAACAGCTTGATAGGGTTTCAGAGTCTGTAAATCATTACGGGAGCCGACAGCATCATCTTTCTCAGAGCCTCTTGGTAGCTTGAAACTTGCAATCACTGTGTCACCAGATCTCCTTTAAAAGTTATAAGAGACCTAAATACTCCCATGTTTGAGGTTCCTGTCATGTAAAATATATCAAGCAATGTTAGAATTAATGTGACAACTGTACATGTGAAAATGTTGAAATAGTAACATGTTTAGTTACATATGTTCATTATGATGATCTTAGACTGGGTTCTCTAGAGAAACAAAACCAATGACACGTGTATGTGTATGTATATAGAAAGAGATTAATATTAAGAAATGGCTCACGTTTATAGAAATGGGTAAGTCCAGTATGGTTCAAGTCCATGGTCAAATGTAAGCAGAAGACTTCTCCTGACTTCTGTAGCTGCAGGAGACTATGAACAAGAATTAGAAAGATGCAGCAGGAATACCACAGGCTGGTGGATGCTGAGCTGAACAAATCCTTGATCAGCCAAATAAATGCAAGGTCTGCAGTCTGCTGATGGCTCTGGGGAGCAGCAGGTGGCATAGCAGAGGTTGGTAGACTTGAAGCAGGATCCAAGTCAAGCAGTAGATGCCTACTTGCTTCCACACACTGTCAGTTGATACTAATGAAACTTCCCTCGATTGTTTCAAGGCTTTGACCAAATTAAAGAAAGCTATTCTCCCCACAACTACTTGCACTAAAGATCCCATCGTGAAATTGACCACACTATATCAGATCAGATCATTGGAGAATCCTGACCCACCCAAGTTTTTCATCACAATTATAAAAACGGTTTTAAATATTATAACACTTTTTAATCTTTACTTTTGTATGTTAAAGCTTTCAACTTCCACAAAGTTATGACTGTACATAAATTCAATAAACATAACTTCGGAAGGCCATGTTTGCTACCCTTCCCAGCTTTTCCTGAAGTGGTTGATCCAACATCAATGTTGATAGTGACAGCAATCAAATGATGTATTGCATTGGGGACATCCGCTGCAGAAGACGTCTTTAAGGTGTTGAAAAGCAGTGATGTCACCTTGAGGACTAAGAAGCCATGGTATTTTCAGTTGCTTCATATGCATGTGAAAGTTGGACATTGAATGAGGAAGACCACTGAGCTGGTGCATCTGAATTGTGGTGCTGATGAAGATACCTAAAGCACTGTGGACTGCCAGAAAGTCAAACAACCATGTCTTGGGAAAAGCATCGTCAGAATGTTCCTTAGAAATGACGATCGATAGTGAGCTTTCATTCCAAGTACTTTGGACATGTTGCCAGAAGAGACGGATTCCTTGGAAGGGCATCATGCTTGGTAAATTGGAAAGGGTAGGAGATGGAGTAATGCAGTGGCTGTAATAATGGGCACAAACATAACAAGGATTGTGAAGATCATGTAGGACCGAGCCGTGTTTCATTCTGTGTACATGGGGTTGCTATGAGTCAGAACCCAATCGACAGCATCGCACTTTATTTAATGCTCTGCTGTCATTGCTGGTTACATGACTGACCATCTCAAGAGTATGTACGATATTTGAATCAGAGGGTACCGGGTCTAGTAAATGCTCCATAAACATTTATTGAATTAATGTGTAGAACAGTGGGTCCACTTTCATGCCAGAACCCCTATACCATCTTTTAAAATATTGAGGACCTCAAACAATTTTTCTTTATTTCAGTTGTTGTTGCTGGGTATTAGTGAGTCCATTCCAATTTACAGTGATGCATGTGACAGATTAGAATGACCCTATAGGAGTTTCTGGGCTGCAATCTTGTTTTGTTGTTTTAGCTGTCTGTATGCTGATGCTTTTATTTCTGGGTTTTCATCTGTCATTGTACCAATACCATGCAGTTTTGAGAACTGTGGCTGTATAGTATATGCCAAAGTCAGGTAAAGCAAGCCCTCCCACTGCGTCCTTCTTCTTGAGGAGTTCTCTGCTAATTCTGGGCTTCTTCCCTCTCCATATGAAGTTGGTAATCAGTTTTTCCATTTCTTCGAAGAAAGATAATGGTAATTGTATCGGGATGGCATTAAACTTATATAGTGCTTTTGGCAGATCTGACATCTTAACTATATTAAGTCTCCCAATCCAAGAGCATGGAATATTCTTCCATTTGTTGAGGTCGCTCTTGGTTTCTTGTAAAAGTGTTCTATAGTTTTCCCTGTATAGATCTTTTGTTTTTTCAGTCAGGTGTATCCCTAGATATTTCAATTTGTGTTTGGCTATTGTGAAGGGTACCACCTTTTTTATCCCTTCTTCTGTGGTCTTATCTGATGTGTATAACAGTCCGATGGACTTCTGTTTATTGATCTTGTATCCTGCCACTCTGCCAAACTCCTCTATTGCTTCCAGTACTCCCCTTGTGGAACTTTTGGGATTTTCCATATATAAAATCATATCATCTGCAAATAACAATAATTTCACCTCTTCCTTCCCCAGATGAAACCTTTGATGTCACTTCTTTGCCTTATGCTGTTAGCTAAAACCTCCAGCACATTATTAAATATGAGTGGCTACAAGGGGCATCCTTGTCTGGTCCCCTTTTTCAGTGGGATTGTGTTAGTCTTTTCTCCGTTGACTACCACTTTGGCTGTTAGTTTTTCATATATACCTTGTATTGTCATGAGGAACTTTCCTTCCATTCCTATCTTCGCTAGTGTCTTAAACAGGAATTGGTGTTGGATGTTGTCGAATACTTTTTCTGCGTCTATTGATATCATGTGATTCTTATACTTTTTCATGCCAATGTGATGAATAATACTAATGGTTTTTCGTATGCTGAGCCATCCCTGCATCCCTGGTATGAATCCCACTTGGTCATGGTGAATTATTTGTTTTATATACTCTTATATTCTGTTGGCTAGTATTTTGTTAAGGATTTTTGCATCAATGTTCATTAGGGATATTGGTCTGTAGTTCTCAATTCTTGTGGGATCCTTGCTGGGCTGCAATCTTTAGGGAACTAGATGACCAGGTTTGGTTTGTTTTTCTGTTTCTTAATTTTGTTGACCTTGGAAATTTACAAAGGAAAATTGACACCCATTCAACAGTGTCTACATGCATAATTTAGTGATATTGATGACATTCTTAGAGTTATGCAACCTTTTTTCCCTTCTTTTATGAGTTGCCCTTCCTTCAGTAAAATAAACTCTGTTCCATAAGATTTCTATCTCATCTTTTGACTTGCTGTTGTCAATTTGATCTCAAAAGACTATGATACTCAAAGCTTAGCCTTCTTTACTAGTTAAGCTAAGCTATTACTGGCTTTATGATTACTTTAGGAAATATTTTGTTTAAATATTTAAAGATTAATTTTTTTCATTTTCAAAATTTGATATTTCATTGACCCCACATTTCTCCAGAAAGTCTACAGTCTATGAGAATTTGAAATTCTGCTATGAATTTTCCCATTTATCAGAATTCTTATACATGTTAGTTCTTCTGGTCTTATGCCAAAAGAGGCAGTTGTTGATGGGGGTAATTAGCCACACATTCTACACACTTCTATTCCTGACTCTCCTTTCTCTGTTACTTCTGGTAAAAAGAAGCCAATTTGTGTGGGTTGGCAGCTTGCAAGCTTTTAAGACTCAATGCACTACACAACAAACTAGGAGACAGAACAGAAGCACTGAGCATATCACTAGGGCCATTGAAAGAAATGTTCCATTAAACACATGACCCTAATGTCTCAAATCAAGGAACCAAATCCCATGAGCTGTTTGGTTGTATACAAGCAGCCTCAGCAGGTGGGTGTTGTTTTCTGCTATCATTTTTGTGAATGTATTCATTACATAACCATGACCAATTCCATCTTTATGTGGTTATTGTTGTCAGGTGTCTTAAATTGGTTCTGACACATAGCAACCCAATTTAAAACAAAACAGAAACATGGGACAGTTCTGCCCCATCCTCACAATTGTTATGCTTCAGTCCATTGTTGCAGACACCATGTCAATCCTTTTGTTGGGGATTTTTCTTTACCAAGCATGATGTCATTTTTCCAGGGTCTCTCCTTCTACTGGTCTTTCTACTGGTCTTCTACTGGTCTTCTACTGGTCTTTCATGCTAATATGTCTAAAATGCATGAGAGAAAAATGTCATCATCCTTACTTCTAAGGAGATTCTGATTTTACTTCCCTCCAGGATGGATTCGTTTGTTCTTCTGGCATAGTACAATATCTGCGTGCAAGAGGTTGGGAAATTAACCCAACAAAGATCCATGCACCATCCATCTCAGTAACATTTCTAGGGGTCCAGTGGTGTGGGGCATGTCAAGCCATTCCTACTAAAGTGAAGAATAAGCTATTGCATCTGGCCCCAACAACAACTAATCAGGTAACACAATGCCTTGTAGGCCTCTTCAGATTTTGAAGGCAACATATCTCTCACTTGGGTGTTCTACTTTGACCTATTTATCAAGTGACACAAAAGGCCAACTATTGAATGGGCCCCAGAACAAGAAAAGGCTCTGCAACAGGTTCAGGCTGCCGTGCAAGCTGCTTTGCCACTGGGACCATGTGATCCAGCTGACCCAATGGTGCTAGAGGTGTCAGAAGTAGATAAAGATGCAGTGTGGAGTCTTTGGCAGACCCCTATTGGTGAATCACAGTGTAGACTGTTGGGATTTTGGAGTAAAGTCCTGCCATCCTCTACAGACAACTACTCCCCCTTTGAAAAACAGCTGGTGGCCTGCTACTGCACATTGGTGGAGACTGAACACCTCACCATGGGCCACCAAGTCACCATGAGGCCTGAGCTGCCCATCATGAACTGGGTATTGTCTGACCCACAGAGTCATAAAGTTGGACATGCACAGCAACGTTCCATTGTTAAGTATAAGTGGTATATACGAGATTGGGCCAAAGCAGGACATGAAGGTACAAGTTAGCTGTATGAAGAAGTGGCCCAAATGTCCACTTCCTGTCACAGTACCTTCCTTCTCCCAGTCTGCACTTATGGCCTCCTGGGGAGTTCCTTACCATACTTTAACTGAAGACCAAAAATGTCATGCTTAGTTTACAGATGGCTCTGCACGATATGCAGGTGCCACTAGTAAGTAGACAGCAGCAGCACTACAACCCCTTTCTGGGATCTCCCTAAAGGACAGTGGTGAAGGGAAATCCTCCCAATGGCAGAACTTTGAGCAGTGCACCTGGCCATTCAGTTTGCCTGAAAAGAAAAATGGCCACATGTGAGACTGTATACTGATTCATGGGTTGTGGCTAACAGCTTGGCTGGATGGTCAGGGAATTGGAAGGAACATGATTGGAAAATTGGTGACAAGGAGGTGTGGGGAAGAGGTATGTGGATAGACCTCTCTGAGTGGGCCAAGAAAGTGAAGATAATCATTTCTCGTGTAAATGCTCACCAAAGGGTTACCTCTGAAGAGGAAGACTTTAATAATCAAGTGGATAAGATGACATGCGTTGTGGAGACTGGTCCTCTTCTGCCATTCCTGTCATCGCCCAATGGGCACATGAACAATGTGGACATGGTGGCAGGGATGGAAGTTATGCATGGGCGCAGCAACATGGACTTCCACTCACCAAGGCTGACTTGGCCACTGCCACTGCTGAGTGCCCCATCTGCCAGCAGCAGAAACCAACATTAAGTCTAAGATAAGGGACCATTCCTCTAGGAGATCAACCAGCAACTTGGTGGCAGGTTGATTACATAGGACCACTTCCATCATGGAGGGGACGGCGTTTTGTTCTTACTGGAATAGACACCTACTCTGGATATGGATTTGCCTTCCCTGCATGTGATGCTTCTGCCAAAACTACTATTCGTGGACTTACAGAATGCCTCATTCACCGGCATGGCATCCCACATAGCATTGCTTCAGATCAAGGAACTCACTTCACAGCAAGTGCAGTGCGGCAATGGGCCCATTCCCATGGAATCCACTGGTCGTATCATGTTCCTCATCATCCTGAAGCTGCCGGCTTGATAGAACGATGGAATGTCCTCCTAAAGACACAATTACGGCACCAACTAGGTGGCAATAACTTGCGGAGCTAGGGCAATGTTCTCCAGGAAGCTGTACATACTTTAAACCAGTGGCCAACATATGGTGCTGTGTCTCCAATAGCCAGAATTCATGGGACCAGGAACCAAGGGATGGAAACTGGCGGGGCACCACTCACTATTACTCCTAGTGATCCACTTGCAGCATTTTTGCTTCCTGTCCCAACAACCCTATGCGTTTTAGGCCTGGAGGTCCTGGTCCCGAAGCAAGGAACTCTTCCACCTGGAAACACAGCACGGATTCCACTGAACTGGCAGCTGAGAATGCCCACTGGCCACTTTGGACTTCTCATGCCTTTGGATCAACAGAAAAGGAAGGGTGTCACTGTACTGAGTGGTGTGATTGATCCTGATTACCAAGGAGAAATTGAACTGGTGCTACATAATGGAGGTAAAGAAGAATATGTCTGGAATCCAGGAGATCCCATAGGCCGACTCTTAGTGTTACCATGTCCTGTTACTAAAGTAAATGGTAAATTATAGCAACCCAATCCTGACAGGACTTATAATGACCCAGACCCCTCAGGAATGAAGGTCTGGGTCACCCCACCAGGCAAAAAAAAACACAGCCAGCTAAGGTGTTTGCTGAGGGCAAAAGTAATACAGAATGGGTAGTAGAAGAAGGTAGTTCTACCTATCACTTATGATCATGTGATCAATTTTAAAAGTGAGATTTGTGATTGTTTATTTTCTTTATATGTGCTTATTGAATATCTTTCCTTTGTTCACGTATGATACATCAGATACCATTGAACTCAGTGTGTTTTCATTTATATGTAGATGTTTGATGTTAAGTATAAGTGTGATTTCATTAATGTCTGGAAATGATATATAGCTAAAGAATTGCATACAGATGCCAAGATGGCAAGGGATGGATTATGATAGGTAGATTTATTGCACCAACCTGGCCAATTAACATATGTGGGATTAATTAAAGGGCAGATAGATAAATGGCTCGGCAAGCCTCAACTTTCTTATCTCTTGGTCTTTGATGATCAGACCAGTGTGCATCTACCTTAGCTTGTCCTCTGCCTCAATTTTCACGCTATACTGCCTGTGGGATACCTAACCCGTAGACTGTGTCATTGTAGTCTGAGGTTCCTTCAAGACCTGCTTCGCCACACTACTGGAATATATATCGCGTGAGTTGGAGACTTTCAGACTATGTCATCTGACTGACTGTTGGTGACCTGCCTTGCTGTTTGCTGGCTGTGGCCAGATAGCTTGAATTGCTCTACAGAGGACTCAGTTGGCTGCTTCCTTGACTTGCACCCAGCGACCCTTAAGACTTGAAGGACTGCCAGTGTATTAGCTGTCTCACAGAAGTGAGTTGCACTGAGCCATTTGTACTACTCTATAGATAAATTAGCTGTTTATTTCTTGTTATATCTATCTATTTATCTATATAAATATATATAATCGTAATTGTCCTGTTTTGTTTCTCTAGTGAACCCTGTCTAGCATAAGTTGTATTAAAGAATTATCTCCATCAGATCAAATTTTCATCAGTAACAACAAGCATAGCTGAGCAGTTCATGGGGTAATGAGTCTGACGCATGGAAGTGAAATAAAAGGGAGTAAGATAAGCAAAAACGGTGATAGAACATGAAAGAAATAGAACCAGTGTCACTGTAGTGTATCATGGGGCATCCCAAAGTTCTTGGAAAATGTAATGGAAAATATAATGGAAAATTTTCATGAGCTCTTTCACGTCCCACAAACATACATTCTTGTTAGGAACCTTGGAGTCCATTCTGACTCACAGCAACTCTGTGTACAACACTGCCCGGTCCTGTTCAGTTGTCCATTGCTGCTACTGAGCCAGGCCATCACATTGAGTGGTTTCCTCTTTTTGCTGCCCTTCTACTTTACCAAGCAAAACATACACCAGTTCAACCATTTCTACATGTATCGTTTCATGCATATAGAAATTGTTGAATGGGTGTATGGTCTCTTTTGCATATTTTCATAAAAATTAAATGGCAATGCCACTGAATTCATGTTAATTCATAGCAATCACATATGAGAGAATAGAACTCCTTCATAGGGTTTTCTAGGCTGAAATTTTCATAGCAGCAAATTGCTAAGGGTATCTCTTGAGGTACCGCCAAGTGGAACAAGGGCCATGAATTATTTAATATTGCTCTTCTCGTCAACGTCTCTAACTTCGCCAAGCAACCTTTCCCTGCATGGGTCTGGTAAGAGAGTGGGGTTGGCACTAATAGGATTTTCCTGCCATCCTGCTGGTCCCTTTGAGAAGCAGGAGGGGGTTCTCAATACTAGCAAAAGCCAGGAGTCCAAAGTTTCCTTTAGCTCCAAGATACCACCCATCCAAGGAGCCAGCGCATGGAACACAGTGGTAGACTTCCCAACTCACGCAGCAAGTAAAGCTGGGTGTTTTTTTGAAAGAAGCTGGCTTGTGCAGTGGAGTGTCACTGAGCATTTAATTGGGGAAACTGGGCTTGCTGATCCATGGAAGCGAGCGGAGTGTTTTAGGGCTGAGGCTTACTGGATTGGGAGCCTCTGGTTGCTGGGTTTGCTGACCCATGGAGCTTAAAGTGAATGCATTCGTGTTGGGGTGACCAGTGTAGTGGTATGCCCCTTTGGGGAATTTATTAACAGATTGGAAAGAACTTTGGTACAGATCCTGATCAACTGTATCATGCGCATTTCTCAGGTGTGCTACAACCTGTCGGTTTTCTTAATAAACTCTTTAATCATGACTACTGTCTGTGAGTTCTTTGCAGCTGTTGCCAAGTATATTAGAACCTAAAGCTAAAATGGAAAACACAGAGTAAGACAACACATCTGGGCCCTTCACTGAGAGAACAAGACACCAAGTCACCACCAGAACTCACTCCCATCGAGTCAACGGTGACTACTAGCGACCCTCCTAGGGGTTCCTGAGACTGTAAGTGTTTACAGGAATCAAAAGCCCCGTCTTTTTCTTGTGGAGCTGCTGGAGGTTTCGAAGTGTCGACCATGTGGGTCGCAGCCCAATGTATAACCATCTTATCACCAGTCAGCCGAGTCGAGCAGCACTGCACCCTTCATTCCCAGAACCAAAGGAGCCCCTTCCTTCAGAGAGCAAAGGGGACGAGCCGCGTCATGCTAGTGGGAAGTACAGCCACCGCCCACTTCGGTGCCCCTGCTCCCGTAATTATTCCAGCAGGCCTTTCATCCCCTCTTGCACACATGCAAAATGTTTATTATTCTATTCTAGCCTTTTTTCCCCAGCCTTCTCTGCTTTTTATGCAAGGGCAAGGGTGTCAAGGGGTCAAAGTCTCCTCCGCCAGCTCCTCTCCCAGCTTCAGTCCTTTCAAACAAAATACCCAAAGCCATAATTTGTCTTAAAATTTCTTTTGAAAGAGCTACAAGAAAGACTAACGACTGCTCTTTTCCTCTGTTTCGGATTCCAGCCGTCCCTTTCTCTGGTTTTCATTAGAGCCTTGGCTGAGCCTCTTTTGTGGGAGAGACTTGAGGGAGCCAAGGCAGTTTTTCAGTCGCTGTGATGTTGCTAAAGATTAAAAAGGATCTTTGAAGCCGTACCAGTTCTCTCTGTGCTTCCCCCGTGCAGGACCTCAGAAAGACCCAAGTCATCTGAAAAAAACCTGACATAAAGACAAAATAAAGTGATTGAAGCAGTCTCTTCAAAGGCCAAACATAGATTTGTTGATTGGGGCATTATCTTTCATGTGTTACCGTCAGAAGTCATCAGTACACCTAGGTAATCTTGGGCCGACCAAACTGGAGTAGATGGAGGCTGCCAGTCCTCAGGAGGCTCCAAGAGGTGCCTTACTGTACCTGGTGGTGGCTGAGGGACGGACTCAAGGCTGTTGGCGATGGACTCCAGGAAATGTAACAACTGAATCTAGAGCTGAGGGCACAGTATTGCATACAGTGGTGTCTGTGAGCCCAGCCGTAACCTGATGTCCCACGCTGGGGAGGCATTCCAAAGACTGGCCAGTCTGAAGCTGCTGGGAGGCTTTCCTGAGCAGGAGGGGATGCACCTGGGGGATGAAAGGCCACATCCCTATTTGTACCCCTAACGCCCATCAGTAATGTTCGGACAGCTTCTCACAGCTCCTGGCTTGGCAAGGCCTATGCATATGGCTATTTGCCAGGCTTTGAAGGAAGGCTGCCCTTGAGAGACTGAATATTGGACAAACAAACCGAACCGAACCTGTGGTCATTAGGTTGATCCTGACTTAGAGGGCAGAACTCTTCCTTTCAGTTCCTGAGACTGTAAATCTTTATAGAAACAGATAGCCTCATTTTTCTTCTGCAGAACACATGGTGGGTTTAAACCCCTGACCTTGTAGTTAGCAGCCCAATTCAGAACCCACTGCTCCACCAGGGCTCCTTATGTACAACCCAGTACTGTATTTATGCCTCACCTGGAAGTCTATCCTCCGCTTTCCTTCTTATAAAAGAGATAGGGCCTACCCTGGCAGGGATGGAGTCCCCCTGCCTTTTGGAGACACATTGTCCATACTCCCAAAGTCTTCTATCCTGGGCACTCCACTGGCCTAAAGTGGAGACTGGTGGAGATTGAGTCAAATCCAATAATACCACTTAAGAGATACATTCACTGAGTTTTAGTCCAGAAGTGTATGAGCTAATACCCCACAAACAAACTTAGCTCATACAAAGCTTCCTACTTCTAATGTGATCTCAGACAAATCATTCCCTTCTTTGTACCTCAAGTTGCCCTGGTTGTACAATTCAATGATTGGAATGGATCATACATATTCAGGTGCTGGGGACCAAGGTTCAGTGGCTATTCCTAACAAGGTAAGAGTGGGCACAAGAGGTGGCTGAATAGGTAGACCCTCTGGGCCACCACTTTACTACAAACAATACTTCTCTGCTTTTAACCCTTACAACGTTGGGCTTCAATTTTTTTTGCTCTAAAGCTCTCCTAATTAAGACACACCTGCAGTTTTAAAGCAATAAGCATAGAGATTTCTCATTCCTTCCTTCATACCCCTTTTGATTTATGATTCTGATCAGACCCCGATGGGCTGAATTAAGAACTAAACTTTATTCTACCTAGTTTCAGCAAACTAAGGAGTTCAAAAATCAGTCCATGAGTCAACAGGCAGTGGTCTATTGAAGAACTACTCTGCAGAGTTATCCAAAGGATGCAATATTTTTTAGTCCATTCCACTCATAATAACAATGGTGCATGGGAGTAGAGCTCTGCTCTATAGACCTTTCAAGGGCTGAATTGTCAGAGGTGGATCACGAGGCCTTTCTTCCACAGCCCTTCTGAGTAGACTGGAATCGGCAACTTTTCCCAGTTAGCAGCTGATGACATCAATCGTTTGACCAATCTAGGAACTCCTCAAATCTGAGGCACAGGAAAGGTTTCTGGAGGATGTAGACCAACACAAGGGACGTGATAAATTGCCATCGGCTTACTAAACCCAAAGAAGGCCTGTCTCCAGGAGAAAGACCCTCTGACCACAGGCCCGGATGCCATTCTTCTACCTTTCACTCAAGAGAGAGGGAGGAGCAGAGTCTCACTCTCCTGCATTCCATGGAGGGCCCAGAAAGGAAACCCTCTTTCCATCTGGCTCCCAAGTGCCTTTCCTTCCTCCAGAAGCACAGCATCCCGAGTGACCGGGTGGGAAGCTCACAGCTGAGTTTCCCCACATCTTGGCAGTGGTGCACTAGCATAAAATTCGACTTCCATCCGTGTGTCCTCCCAAGGGGAGAGGAACTGTAACTCCCTGGAGAGACAGGGTCACAGAAGAAGATGCATTAAGGGGGGTGGCTTGTACACGCATTAAGGGGGGTGGCTTATCTCTGAAGGAATGCTTCCAGACAGACAAAAGGACAACGTGCCCTTTTCTAGAAATGTCTCTCTGTCTTTTCTGCCTGCCATGCTCTTGTTTATCTTCAATGAACACACTCCTTCTGTGAAGCATGTCTTCGCTTCCTGGTTCCTCAGCTCTCATATTCCCATATCCATACATCTTTTGGGAGGCTCTGGAATTGGATAGCCATACTTTTCCCATGGAAAAAATCCACACATATAAAAGTGAAAGGACTTGGGGTCAAATCTTAGCTACCTTATTCACAACTGTGAGACATTTAACAGGACAATCTGACACTTGATGCCTCTAGTTCCTCATCTTTATTGTTTATCCCCTTGGGTTAAGTCAGGCTGTGTAGAAAAACAAATCCAGGGACACTCATCTATGTATAAGAAAGAGCTTTCCATCAAGAAGTAATTGCATATCAAGAAGACACCACAGCCCAGTCCAACTCACATCCATAAGCCGAATGCTAGTCAATAAGTTCCTCTTTAGACTCATGGAGTCACATGCCAGAGACACAGAATGGTGAACCAGGAAGCAGAAAGATCACAGGGCAATGAGTGTAGCGTCATGAGGATACAAGGTCAATAGAAACATGACAGGGTTCCAGGGGCTCTCAAGTCAGATGGCCCACATGGGACCAGTCCTTGAGGCAGGCAGAAATCCAGCCGGCAGGAGAGAGAAGGGGCAGAGAGAAGCAGTTCACAGAGTTCTTCATTCTCACACAAAAAGCCATGCCCACAAAGGTGTCATCAAACTACCACATGACAGGACTAACAATTTTGACACTCCGTCTCTAGGCAGGAGTGTCTAGTTGACATAAAACCATTCAACTGCCACATCCCTAAAGTAATATAAGTGAGCGACTAAAATTCTGTTCAACACACAGAGATGCTTATAATAAATAAAATGTGATGTCAATTTGGTCCAAGATTCTCAGTGTTTTGGTAGTTGAGATCTTGTAGTCCCCCATGATATAATCCAACACAATCACTTCCACAATGGGATCTGATATGTGTAATCAATCAATTTTAAGAACATTAGGTTGCCCATCCAATGTGATCATGAGGTGTCGACAGGATCAGGTATCAAGCATCAGAAGACCCAAAACAGCCATTTCAATGTGAATGAAGGGGCTCAGAATGAAGACCCAAAGCCCATCTGTAGACAATTAGACATTCCCTCACAGAAGGGTCACAAAAAAGGAATGAGCCAGCCAGGGTGCCATACAGCACTGATGAAACATACAAGATTGCTCTAGTTCTTTAATGCTTTCTCTAACCCCCACTCCCACCCCACCCCCACCCACCTCCTATCGTGACTCCAGTTCTGTCTTACAAATCTGGCTAGACCAGAGCTTTTTCAGTAGTACAGATAAACACTCTTGACACACAGTATCCAGAACAGATAAACCCCTCAGAAATAATAATGAGAGTATTGATACCATGAGGGTAGGGGAAGGTGTGGGGAGAAGGGGAGAAAGGGGGAACCAATCACAGTGATCAACCTACAACACCCACCCCACAGGGGAACAAACAACAGAAATGTGGGTGAAGGGAGAGAGCAGATGGTATAAAATATTAAAATAAAAATAATTTATAAATTATCAATGGTTACAAGGGTGGGGGAAAGAGAGAGAGAAGGGGTGGGGGGGGGAAGAGGAGCTGATACCAAGGGCTCAAGTAGAAAGAAAATGCTTTGAAAATGATGGCAATATTTACCTGGCAGGGGAGGTAACATGATCATGAAGGTGGTTTTCCTAGGGTGAAGTTTATCCATTGTCCTCCGGATATGCTGAATCCTGCGATTTCCCCAAATGTGGGAAACTCGACTGCATAATTTGTGATAGTTGGGGACTGACTGCGTTCGTGCTCTCCCCTAAAAAAAATGATGATGGCAACATAGTTATAAATGTGCTTGACACAATGGATGAATGTATCGATTGTTGTAAGAGATATAAGAACCCCCAATAAAAGTATTTAATAATAAATTTTAAAAATAAAATGTGAGCTTCTCAAAGACAGAGACCAAGTCTTTAGTTACTCGCTCATTCATTCATTTGATCATCACCACTCAAGATGGTTATACTTGTAAATTGGTTCACCCGACAGATACTGGCCACCCACAAATGTCACAGTTGCTCTTCCTCCCTCATGAACTCCAGCAGATGCTCTGGCTGACACATCTCTCATCACACTTTGAGAACAAGACTTTTGAAGTTGTTTGGCCAATGGCAAGTCTACAGAGGGCTGAAAGTTGCCTGCCTCCTACGATGATAAATAAGCCTCTCTCCAGCAATGGTGGTACTCAGCACCAAGCCTGCACTATGAAAAGAGAAATGAAGAGGAACCATCATCCCCATTCTCAAAGTAGCCCTGCCCCAACTGGGGAGACATGCACTTCTTCCTAAGAGAGATACATGGTTCTAGCCTTGAGAAATTCACATTTTCCTAATGTTGAAGATTCTTGGTTTGATAGCACATGGATGAATTTTGGTCTGAAGAGGGAGACACAATTATCTCTGATTTTAAAATGTGTATTTGGATGTAAAAGACAAATATCTCACAATTTCAGCCCATTCTGACATTGATGGGAGTGAGACTGTCCCACCTGCAGAAAAGCACTTTATCTTATAGAAGAGGCGGCATAGACAGCAGAGAGTCAGATAAAACAAAATGTGGGAGGGAAAAATGGAATCACATATAATCCCTTTGAAACATTGAGTGTCTGTCTGTGGACTCAGAAGTGATATTCCTGGTTCTGCATGTGCACCATCCTAATCCACATGGCTGAACACAAACTAAACAGAATTGGTTCAAGCAAGCACCTAGCCAAGCCCTTCAATGGAGAATCCAAGCCAGAGACAGCCTGAGACCCCAAAGCTGGCATCTCATGTCAATCTTTCCAGCCAAAAATGTCTCATGATCAGGGACATCTGGGCTGGCCCAGCTCCCGAAGGCTACATGAAAAGCACATCATGAAGCCATTCGGTGTTTCCCAGAGGCTGCCTCCTGTTGTGACTGCATAGGACAATTCCAAGTGGCTGGGTGGCAGAGGCCAGAGTAGAATAGCAACACAGGTGAACAGTGGGACTGGAGTCCTCCCACCTGGCATCTAAACCTCTTGGCAAAACATATCTCCTCTTTGTTCTCCTGCCACTGCTTTTGACAATTCCAGGTTGTGCCTGGTCGTCAAAAGTGACTTGGTGATCCAGGGCAGTACATAGTACTGGATATACACCCAGGTTTTTGAGTCTGGTAAAGCCTGGGCGGGGGGGGGGGGGGGGAATAGCCTTTAGACTTCATTTGAGGATGGCAGAGGATTGTATAGTGTCTCATCCTGTTGTGTATAGGGTAGGTATATGTCAGACTGGTGGCATCTAACAACAACACTTACTGATCTAGTTGTGAAGATTTTGGTTTTCTTTCTATGGGTTGCACTCCACATCAAAGGCTGCAATCTTTGATCTTCATCAGCATGTACTTCAAGTCCTCCTCACTTGCAGCAAGTAAAGTTTTGCTATCTGCAAATAGGTTTCCTCCCTCCAATCCATGCAATATTCATTTTTTCTTTTTACACAACTGCCCCTGGATTCATGTACAAGTTCTGCCTGAGTACAATGAAATGTCCTTCAATTCCCATTCTTCCCAAAGCTATCCATTGTTTGTTACTGTCCACAGTTGAATGCCTTGGCATAGTCAATAAAACACAAGAAAACATTTTTCTGGTATTCTCTGCTTTCAGCCAAGACTCATCTGACATCACCAATGATATCCCTTATCCCACATCATCTTCTGAATACAGCTTGAATTTCTGACAGCCCCTTGTCAAAGTACCACTGCAACAATTGTTGAGTGATCTTCAGCGTTTTTTTGTACTTGTTGATATCAATGATATTGCTCTATAATTTGAGCATTGTGTTGGGTCACCTTTCTTTGGAATGGGTAAACATATAGGTCTTTTCCAGTCATTTAACCAAGAAGCTGTAGAATTTCTTGGCATAAGCAAGTGAGTGCTTCCAGTGTTCTTCAGCTCGTTGAAATATTTCAGTTGGTATCCCATCAGTTCCTCAAGGTTTTGGTGTTGACTCGTGTCTTCATTGCAACTTAGACTACTTCCTTCAGTGCCATTGGCTCTTGATCATATGCTGACTCTTGAATGCTAAATAGTGACTAGTCCTTTTTGGTACAGTGACTCTATGTACTTTTTTCATTCTCTATAGATGCTTCCTGCATTGTTCAATATTTTGCCCATAGAATCTTTGTATATTGAAACTCAAGGCTTGAATTATTTCTTTATTTCGGTTTAAGATATCCTGGATGTGTTCTTTCTCTCTGGTTTTCTACATCTACCTCTCTCCACATTTCATTATAATGCTTTATTTTGTCTTCTCAAGCTGCCCTTTGAAAAACTGTTAAGTTATTTAATTACCTCATTTCTTCCATTTGCCTTAGCTACTCCACAATGAAGAACAAGTTTCAGAAACTCTTCTGACATCCACTTTGCTCTTTTCTTTCTTTCCTGTCTTTATACGAGCCTTTCATTTCTTCACGTATGATATTTTTGATGTCCTCCTACAATTCATCCAGTCTTCCGTCACTAGTGTTCAATGTGTCAAATCTGTTCTTGAGATTTTGTCAACTTTCAGGTGGAATATACTCAAGGCTGTATTGTAGCTCTTATGGGCTTGTTTTAAATATCTTCAGTTCAGTTTAACTTGAACTTACATATGAGAAATAGATGGTCTGTACCCTAACCAGCTCCTAACCTGGTTTTAGCTGCTGATATCGAGCTTCTCCACTGTCTCTTCCAACAGATGTAGTCAATTTGATTTTTATGTATTCCATATGAAGAAGCCCACATGTATAGTATCCTATTGTTTGTTAACAATATTTGTGATGAAGAATTCATTAGTATTGCAAAATTCTATCATATGATCTTCTTCATTCCTATTACCAAGGCCATATTGTTCAACCATTGTTCCTTCCTCTGTTCCCAACTTTTGCATTTCAGTCCCCAATAATTATCAATACATCTTGATAATATGATTCATCAATTTCAGATGAAGATGTTCGTAAAACTTCAATTTCTTCATCACTAATTTTAGAGGTTTGTGAATAAGTTTGGATAATAGTTGCAGTGACCATTTATGTGTATGTAGATAGATATTATCTTATTGTAGACAGCATTGTATTAAACATAGATCTTGAAATCTTTTTTTAAGAAGTCTCATTTTAATTGATATGTTGAAGCATGTCAAAAGAGCCAGGAGCACACCTGTGTTGTGCTCAGGTAACCAGGAGTAAGTCTTAAACAACAGTTCTTTACTTTCCAGGGCCCCAGACATTCTGCGACATCCTATGTAAGACATATTGAAATCTCCAATAACAGTAGATCAAGAGGAACTATATTTTTACATATATATTCTTTTAAATATAAAAGTACTCTAGGAAATATCTCTATATATTTTAAACCAGCCAATCAAACACATATACATGCACATGTGCACACACAAATACATGTAATACTATTTTGAGAGCCAGTAGAATGAGCCAAAAAAGACATGAGAAAGACATGAAACAGTAGAGCCAGACCACTTGACTTCAAATTCTAGTTCAAACATTCACCAATGACACGTGGTTAAACAAATTAGCCTCTGGGGCAGGAGTTTCTTCATTCACAAAGGGGAATGATGGTCGTATAGTAACCACCTCTCAGATTGTTGTGAGGACTTGATAAATCAAAATAGTCAAAGAAATTAAAATAATACTGAGATAAAGCACTTTATAAATGATAATGATTATTTTTCAAATAACAATATCCACCTTTTAACATCGATGTTGTTTATTTCAACCATGATATGGTAAACTTTTTCATCAATATGATACTCGTTGATTCTATATTTTTAAAAAAGATCTCTTTAATTTCTGTAACAGAGCAAATCCTTTTAATCCTCCATATCACTCTATGTCTATGAAAAGGGCCGTGTGAGCACTAGACAGCATGCTAACTGGAAGCTTGAAAGAAATACAAGGTCATAGGTTCTTAGAGTGCAAAGAACAGTACAACTGGGATTTTGTGTGTGATCTCAGGCAGATCACTTGCTTTCTCTTTCTCTGAGCCTTTATAGCTTCTTTATCTGTAAGATAAAAGGTTGAGACTATGTTACCAGTATTTTCTCTTCTAATGTCCTCTTCTCAGCCATTCTGTTCCTTTATCCATAAAATGTGGGGCAAAGTACTGACCTACTGAGTGAACAATAAGCAGTAAAGTATCCAAAATATCTGTATTCCACGTGAAATATGTTAACACCTTCTTGGTCCTTGAAACACTTCTGTGATTGGAGCGCTACCTGCCAATGACATAGAAGTTAAATAGCCAAAATGGTGAATGTTTAAATTTAGACATCAGACAACTCTCATCAAAGGGTACAAAGGAGAACAAGGGAGCAGCTGCTATGTGAATGCAGAAGTAGGTCGCCCTCTTTCCAAAAGGGAATTTAAATGACTCATTGCCTCTGCCTAATAATCTAGGGCCTTGGGTTTCTTTACCTTTTATTAGTAGTTTTAATTTAATACATATATTTCTATATTTATGTAAATAATTGGGAGTTTATATATATATTCTATTTCATACTTCAATCACATTAAGCAGTATTGTACAATTGCTACCACAATCAGTTTCCAAACATTCTTTTTCTTCCTGAACTCCTTAGCATCATCGCCCTTTTACTCTGCCCCCCACCACTAAACCCTTCCCCCCCAAAATCCTTATTCTACTTGCTGTCCCTATACGTTTGTCAATCCTGAGTTTCATATATCAAATGACAGAAAGACATATAACACAACTTCAAGAGGGTGACCCCCCAATGATACAATGCCTCTGAGATAAGCCCTAATATGAACAAACAAAACAAAAACAAAAATACAGAAAATGCTGAAAACAATATCAGGTACAGTGTGTATCAGAGGGGAGATCAACTGGCAAAGTTTTAACTGTACTGGTCAGGTTTATCCCTTCGATCTTTTCTATTCGTCGCTCCAATGCACTCTGTTTAGTCACCACTTTCCTCCCAATGTAGTTCCCAAAACTGCATCTTGGGCTCTCACTGACAAACATCACCTTCTGCACCAGATTCTCACATTTAGGATCTGATACTGACCCCTCCTTCAACCTCAGATGATATGGATTCCCAGGCTTCAGTGACGGATGATGGTGTGTTTCTTCCATACAGATTTAGTTAACATCTCTCTCAGATGGCTGTTTGTTTGGAGACAGGGCTTTAAGACCCCAGACACTATTTTATCCGATATCTAAATTCTTCATTACATTTTGCTATTGCATCCATATCTTCTGTGCTTCCTTCCTGTGGGCAAGCATCGAGCAGGGCCATGATGTAAGAATCAATTGTTCCTAAATTGGAGCTAGGCTTTAGTGCAAGCTCCAAACCCATTCCGGGATCAATGCTTTTGCTTGTTTATATGTTTTGTCTTGGTTGTTTACCTGCCTTTGGTTCCCTTTCAAAATCTCCTTGTTAAATTATAGTAGAGAGTCTTATCAATCATCCTCCCGAAGCATA
Source organism: Tenrec ecaudatus (assembly GCF_050624435.1). Taxonomy (NCBI): domain Eukaryota; kingdom Metazoa; phylum Chordata; class Mammalia; order Afrosoricida; family Tenrecidae; genus Tenrec; species Tenrec ecaudatus. The sequence goes on along the minus strand of NC_134547.1, from coordinate 40,149,340 downwards.
ACGATCTTCCATCAATATTGTCGTTGATTAGCCCTAGTACTCATTTTTTAAAGCCCTGTTGATAAACGAGTATTGGCTAACTAACCAATGTAGGTTAACTCCATATCCCAGTACCTGAACTGTTCACTTTTACAGAATCCATGCCTTCATGTCTGGATGCTACTCACACAAACAATAGGGGTTAATGTTGTCATGGATTTTACAACAATAAACACTGAGAATGACAGTCACATGTTTGCCAGAATAATGCATTTCTTAATACAGCATATTGAGCATTGATGTAGCAAGACCATGTTTGTCTGCCTACCAACAGTTCAACAATCTTGGTACAGCTGTCTTCTACTTCTTCAGACACCATGTATTTTCTGACTTAAGCCCTCGGGTTTCAATGTGTCTAAGATAGCTACAGTCCAGTTCACCCAATGGAATTTCCACATTGAATCTCATTAATGTATCCCTCATCCCTCTGATAGGGCTGTTGGGGGGAGGGGGGACTCCTTATAGATTTTCATGGCAGCCACTCAGTAGACAACATCCCCTTCCTCTCCCTTGATCATTTGATCCCAGCTGACTGGAGACACTCTCAGGAAAATTGACCTTCAAAATACTTACCCTGAGCATTAGCACCAGTCAGGTTCTTCACCAGACAGTCTGACACACACACCCCGCCCCCGGCCAGCAGACTGATGCCCTGTAAGCCATAGCTTGAGCCTTTTCTGCTGCTTATTCCTAGAGCAGTGAACTCATACAATATCTGTCATTTTGTGATTGACTAAAGTCGCTCAGCATATCTTCCAGATCGCTCTACATCTTGAGGCGTTTCCTTGTTTCATTGCTGTTTTTGCTAATATGTAGTATTCCGTTGTGTGTGTACACCAGAGGGTTTTTTTTATCTACTCTACTGATGGAAATTTAAGCTGTTTCCAGATTCTGCTATTGTGAAATGTGAACTATTTTTACCTCCCTTATGTAATACCCATTCAGTTTCAATTCCCTCTTGGTACTGAGGCTCAATTACACCACTCAATCCAGTAAAGCCATCGTTGCCTGTTGACTCAGAGGCATAGGGAGCCCGAATTTTCCAGGAGCATGCTTAACTTCCTGTTCAATGAAATCAGTGAGGTGTCTACAGGTGAGACAGTATTCCTCCTTTGGAATGCACCCCAGCCTGAAGGGTACAAAGTCACAGGGACAGGAAGCCATACTTTTGTCACTAGGAGTAATAGTGAATGGTGCCATTCCTGTTTCCACTCCTTGGTTCCTGTACTTAGGAATCTTGGGTGCTGGGAAAACATCGACATATACTGCACACTCTTTTAGAGCACATACAGCCTTCTGGAGAACATTGGCCCAGCCCTGCCAGGTGTTGCCACCTAGCTGGTACCATGATTGTGTCTTTAGAAGGCCATGTACTTGCTCTATCAAGCCATCTGCTTCAGGAAAACGAGGAACTTGGTAAAACCTGTGGCTTCTATGAGCATGGGCTCATTGCTGTCTTTGATTTGTTGTGAAGGAAGGCCTTGGGCTGAGGTAGGCCAGTGTGGGAGAAAGAAAAAGCACCCATTGGTGATAACTGTGGCAGAGCACTGCGTGTAGAGAAGGAAAATCCATATCCAGAGCAAGTAAGAAATATTGCTGCCTTCACCGTGATGGAAGTCGTCACCCGTAACCCATCTGCCGCAGGTTGTTGGTTCGTCTTCCCAAGGAGTGGTAACATATCTTGGGCTCAACACATACCAGTGTTGGTCTCTGCTGCTGAAAAACTGGGCAGTCCGTCGTGACACTCACCAAGTCAGCCTTGGTGAGTGTCAATTCATGTTGCTGATGCCACACATAGCCTCTTGCCCTGTGGCTGTGGCCATTTTATTAGTGAGCCTACTGGGTACTGACAGGAGCTGCTGGGCAAAGAGGATACCTTCTTTATATGTGTCACCCTACTCACTTGATTGCTAAAATTCTCCTATGCAGAGAAAGCCCTTTGGTGCCTACTCATATGAGACACATTATCTTCTTCTTCTTCTTCTCCTCCTCCTCCTCCTCCTCCCTCCTCCTCCTCCTCCTCCTTCTTCTTCCTCTTGTTTTTCTTCTTCTTTGGGCCTCATCAGAGAAGTCTATCCATATAAGTTCTCCATATAGCTCCTTCCCACTAATTTTATGATCACGCTCCTTCCAAGTCCCTAACCATCCAGCCAAGCCATTTCCCACAGTTCATGAAGCAATATACACTTGCATACCTAGAAATGTCTCCTTCCAAGAAAATGTACCGCTCAAAGTTCTGTCCATTGAGAGAATTTCTCTTTACCACTCTCCATCAAGGGGGTCTCACAAAGACATTCTAATGCTGCTCTGTCCACTTTTGAATGGCACTTGCCCAACATGCAGACTGTCTGTAAACCAAGAATGAATTTTCTGTTCCTCAGTCAATTAATTATCAGGAACTCCCTCCCCATGAGGCCATCGGCGCAGACTGATAAAAGATGGGCAGCGTGATGTAAGTGGAAACCAAAGGCATGGGTGCCACTTCTTCACGAAGCTTCCTTGTGCCTTCAGGTCCTGCTTGTGCCTGGTGTTATATATACCACTTCTATTGAGGGTGGAGTGCTTTCGTGGGTCAGACAGCGCCTAGCTCATGACAAGTAGCTAAGGTTGCATAAGGACCTTATGGTCCACGGTAAGCATAGTGGTCTACTGAGCATGGCAGGCCTTTGCTCCAAATTCCTAAGGGTCTGCGCTACGATTCACCAAACTGCATCTCTAGATGCCACTGACACTTTGAGATGCCATTAGGTCACCTGGGTCATGTGGCCCAAGAGGCAGAGCACCTTGCATGGCAACCTGGACACATTGCAGAGTCTTCTCTTGTTTTAGATGCCACTCAAAACTGGCATCTTTTCCACTTGCTTAATAAACAGTCTAGAGTTGCACATACAATTTAGGAATATTTTGCCTCCAAAATCCAAAGCGGTTCCCCAGTCATGATGCCTCCTTTTCAGTTATGGGAAGGACCAAATGCAATAGCTTAGTCTGAAGTCATTGATACTTCCTCCTCATTAGGTCCACCCAGTGTAATGTCCTCAGTGTAATGGGCCAGTGTGACGTCTTATGGAAAGGAAAGGTGATCAAAATCCCTATTGACTAAATGCTGACAGAACTCAACAACTGATATAATCTGAGGGACATTGAAAATGTCTTACTTGCTTCTGGACCAAGATGGCAACCAAGTAGCACACACAGGAGCAACTTCAAAGAGACCAGTGCAGAGAGGCCACGGAGAGGGATAGTCTACACTTCCAGAACGCAGGGTTTTCAGTATAAAGATAAGTGTATACAAATTTTAAAAAATAAAGGGTATCACTGTCTGTCAAACCACTTCCCTTTGTCGACGGCTGCAGTAGCTGATGGAGCACAGCTTCCCAGCCCTCCTGACTGATTTTTCCCAGTCCAGGAGCTAGCTGGGGTAGCTGACATAATGCTGAGTGACCAGCCTGGGGGTTGATGGTAGGCACAGATAGGCTTGGCTCTCACCCCAAGCCAACAGAGCTCTGGTCTGATAACTTGCAGCCCTACCTCACCAGTGGCAGGGTTAGCTCACCCTCCTGAGCTACGCTGAGTGGGGATGACTGTACAGGGTAGCCTGGAGCAGCCATAAATAGTAAATAAACTAGCTCTCTACACAAGCTGAGGGAGCTCCAACCCCACTCAGCAAAACTAATTCCGCTTCCCTGAGATACAGCTCCGCATAGTCCCCCATATTAAGGTACAGCAATCTGCAGGCTTTTTAAAAAAAACTCCTTTGGTCAGCAGGCAACAAACACACATACACACACACACACACACACACACACACACTTGGTCCATTCACAAAGTATTAGCGTTACAATACAAGTATAAACTGCAAATGCAATTTTACAAAGCATAGTCAGGGAGTTTAGACATTAGATAAAAGACCAAGGGCCCCAGGACCCAGAAGCCTCAGCAGCACCCATCCCTAGCTTGCTATTCACCAGCCAAGACTCCGGTCCCTGGTCTGGGACCTAAGCTGCTCAGATAAGCAACCTGCCCTCCGAGTAGACTGTTGCTTCATTCCTCCCACCTAGGTAGATGGCAGGTACAGACCAGACTTCCCAATCTGAACTTACTATCCTCCATTATCCAACAAGAGTGAACTACATCCCCTCTGACCCGATCTACCAGAGGAATATTCCTTTAAGATAATTAACCTAAATCTTAAGCATACAGAACTCTCAGCCATACCACACAGCAAAATCATTACCGTACCTTTAATATCAACCCTACCTTGAAATCCTAAAAGACCACAAGATATCGCTACTGTGTCATGAGCTGTTATCCCTATCTGTACCTGTGTACATACTCTGGTCTGGCCTGCAGTGAAAGGCAGGACTGTGGTTATGATAGTGGGGGTTGAGGAAGCCTCAAGGAACCAGAGGAATATTGTGTGTTTCATCAGTCCTGTACTGCACCATGGTTGACTCATCTTCCTTGTGATGCTTCTGTGAGGGGATGTCTCATTGTCTTTCAGATGGGTTTTATGTCTCTGCTCTGACCGCCTTAGTTCTTGACATGGTTTTTATTTGTTTGTTCATTTGTTTGGGGTCTTCTAATGCCTGTTACTTGATCCTGTTGACACCTCATGATCGCACAGGATGGTGTGCTTCTTCCACATGGACTTGTTGCTCCTATGCTTGCTTAACTTCAAGCACTTAAGACCCCAGATGCTATATCTTTTGATAGCCGGGCATATCTGCTTTCATCGCCACATTTGTACCCACTTTGTCTTCAATGATTGTGCTTGGAGGGTGAGCACTACAGAATGCCAGTTTTGTTAGAACAAAGTGTTCTTGCATTGAGGCAGGGCTTGAGCAGAGGCCCCAAATCGTCTACTACCTCCGTGTGTTGCCATGTAAATTACATACCTAGACCAATACCTCTATTTCCATGAATTAATGTATTTACATATGTACACACCTATGTTCATACCACTATCCATAGATTTGCTTTCTAGATCTTTCCTCTGTTTCCCTTTACCTTCCCCCTGCCCCACCATCCTACTCACCCTTCTTCTGCCTATTAGTAATTCCTCTCTGCTAGATTGCTATTGCTCCAACACCCCCAGGATCTCTATGTCCTCTTCATTGTTGATTTTAATCCCCTAGTTGTTCCCCTGTCTATGACATTGGTTGTTCACCGCTCCCTTCCCCTGCCTGCTCCTCCCCCCGCCCAAGTCCCTCTGGATCCACTGATCCCATTACTTCCTCCTCAACCTTGTTTCCCATTCCTATCTTATATAGGCAGGCAAACCAACAATAATGGAACAAAACAAAAGGTGGAATTAAAAGAGAAGGGAAAAATAAAATAATAACTAGGAGGAAAAACAAGCATACATAATTTTAGATCTGTCCACTGACCAGGGGGAAGTTAAGAAGAGGATCGGAGTAAGGGGGAAACGATCACAATGATCAACTCATAAACACACACACACACACACACACACACACACCTCCAGGTGGATGAAAATAACAATGGGGGAAAGGAGACAGCGGTTGGTGTAAGATATGAAAATAATAATAATTTATAAAACTTTTCAAGAGGCCACATGGGGGAGTGGGGAAGAGAAGCTGATACCAAGGGCTCAAATAAAAGATAAATGTTTAGAAAATAATGATGGCAGCATATGTACAAATATGCTAGATACAATTGATGTATGAATTGTTATAAGAGCTTTAAGAGCCCCCAACAAAATGGTCTTTTAATAATAATAATAGTAAGACCACAAGGTAGTAAAACTACATACTACTAGAAACTGTCTCCAACTGCTCAAGAGACCTCTGCTCCCCACAATCCCGATTTTCCCAAAGGACAAGGTCTGGGCCCCGACTGTTCTATTGTGGGTTTTATATTGTTGTTGGCTCTGTGCGCTATCATTCCTATGCCCTCCCCTTCTTTAAAACCAAGTTGTTCACAATTCTTATAATCCATTCCTAATCAGGACTTTCTTATCTGGTGTTATACTTAAAGACAGGGGTGAGAGGGTTATTATTTTACTCTTTTGCTTTCAATTTACTTGTTTTCTAATCTTTCAACATATCACCCATGCACAGGAAGTACCCACATCAGAGACAAACTCCTGGACAAAGCTTAGAGCCCAAACAAACACACATTAACAGTGCTTCTGCTTCTTGCTCTTGGATTAATTTTTCTATTTTTATTTTTATGTCTTGCTCTTTCCCTCTTTAGTTCTAAAGTTTTATTTTTATTTCAAAGCCACTTTTGCATGTGTTTCTCTTTCTTCTCTTCTAATAAATTCTCTCATTTCTTATCATCATAGAATCAAACCTGACACTACCCTTACAATTTTTTTTTACATTTTATTAGGGGCTCATACAACTCTTATCACAATCCATACATATACATACATCAATTGTATAAAGCACATCCATACATTCCCTGCCCCAATCATTCTCAAAGCATTTGCTCTCCACTTAAGCCCTTTGCATAATCAAATATTATTATCCATTTCTCCATCACTGCAAACCAAGGCATTTTAATGGTCTGATTTCTTTCCTTTAAACCTACCAATTAAAATTATTTGACTCCTCCTTTTTTTTTTGCTTTCCTTTCCCTTTCTTTCACCCTAACACTTTGTCTTACAATTTTTCATCTGCAATTTAACACTTAAGGAAAAAAGAAAAGATGCAAATGCCCAGAATAAAAGATGAAAGGGTGTGAAAGGGTGACATTACAACAGATCCCAATGAAATAAAAATAATAACATACTACTAAGAAAAACTGTATTCAAACTAATTCAATAATCTAGAAGAAATGGTGCACTCAAATTAATGCACATAGATATTGAAAAAAAATCAAAGACCCATAACAAAAGAAGAAATGGAGCAGGTTATTAAAAAACAACCAACCAAGAAAAACCCAGGGCCAGGCAGTTTCACAAGAGAATTCTAACCAAATAAAGAAGATCTGCCGAATTCTACCTTGCAGGGCTGGATAGGACAGAGGCTGTACACTGGTACATATGAGGACTGGAGGCACAGGGAATCCAGGGTGGATGATACCTTCAGGACCAAGGGTGTGAGGGGCGATGCTGGGAGAGAGGAGGGTGAGTGGGTTGGAAAGGGGGAACTGATTACAGGGATCCACATGTGACCTCCTCCCTGGGAGAGGGACGGCAGAGAAGGGGGGGAAGGGAGACTCCAGATAGAGCAAGATATGACAAAATAATGATGTATAGATTACAAAGGGCACATGAGGGAGGGGGGAGCGGGGAGGGAGGGGGAAAAAAAAGAGGACCTGATGCAGAGGGCTTAAGTGGAGAGCAAATGCTTTGAGAATGATTGAGGCAGGGAATGTATGGATGTGCTTTATACAATTGATGTATGTATATGTATGGATTGTGATAAGAGTTGTATGAGTCCCTAATAAAATGTAAAAAAAGAAAAGGGAAAAAAAAGAAAGAAAAGAAAATGATTAGGGCAAAGAATGTACAGATGTGCTTTATACAATTGATGTATGTATATGTATGGACTGTGATAAGAGTTGTATGAGCCCCTAATAAAATATTTAAAACAAAAAAAATAATAAAGAAGATCTGACAAGAATACTACATAAACTCTTCCAGAACATAGAAAAATACAACACGCTCTCAACTCATTCTATGAAGCTAGCATTACACTGGTACTTAAATCAGGCAAAGACCCCATAAAGATAGAAAATTATAGATTAATATCTCTTATGGACATAGGCACTAAACTCCTTAACAAAATCTATCCAATGGAATCCAATATCATATCAAAAATATATATTCACCATGACCAAGTGGGATTCATTCCAGGGTTGCAGAGAAGGTTCAATATTCAAAAAACAATCAATATAATCCACAGCAACAAGGAAAAGATAAAAACACACGATCATATCAAGAGATGCAGAAAAGATATTTGACAATATCACTCAACCAAATAGGAATGGAAGGAAAATCACTCAACATAATAAAATCTACGTATGAAAAACCAACAGCTAACATCACACTCAATGGGGGAAACTAGAAACATTTACACTGAAAGCAGGGGCCAGACAAGTAGACCCCATATAGTATTGTTATTCAACACCATGCTGGAAGTCTTAACTCCAGCCATCAGACAACAAAAGGAAGTCAATACTAATTGGCAAAAGAGTGAAACTCTTGCTGTTGGCTCACGATATGATTCTATATATAGAAAATCCAAGTCTCCTCAAATGAACTACTGGAAATGAGGGATCTGCCAAGGTAGCAGCATACAAAATTAACAACCAGAAATATCCAACTGCCAGTGAAGAGAGCTATGAAAAAAGACCTTAGGGAAATGATACCATTTAAAATAGCACAGAAAATATTCAATACTTAGGAATAAACCTAACAAAATACCTATATTAAGAAAACATCCCAGCCTAGTCCAGATCAAGTCCGTAAGTCCAATATTAGGCCATAAAGTCCAATACTAGTCCAAAACTCCTTCTTGAGACTCAACACAGTCACATGCAATGATGCAAAAGGCAGGAAGATAAAAGGCCAGTAGGTGCACAGTCTTGTGGATCCAATGCAGTGGAAGCATCTCAGCGCAGACTCAGGTCTCCATGTGGCTCCTCCAGCTCTGTGAGTGTGGCTCTTCAAGAGGAAGGTGAAGCAGATGGAGAGAAGCACTCCTGGGGCTCAGCAGGGCTCAATGTGTCTTGTCAACAGGAAAACAAAGGCAGAGAAAAAGGAAGTTCCCAGAATCCTCATGAGAATGCCATGCCCACAAGGAGGCTCCATCAGGCTATGACCTGATTGACAGGCCAGACTCTACCCCGACTCTCAGGCCAGATTCAGAAGAGGATATGGAACAAGGGATACCATTGCTGATGTCAGGCGGATCGTGGCTCAAAGCAGAGAATACCAGAAAGATTTTACTTGTCTTTCATTGACTATGCAAAGGTATTTGACTATATGGACCATATCCAAAGCTGTGGATCGCTTTGAGAAGAATGGGAATTCCAAAACACTTCATTGTGCTCATGAGGAACGTGTCCATGAATCAAGAGGAAATTATGAGGACGGAACAAGGGAGTACTGCAAGGTTTAAGATCAGAAAAGGTTGTATCCTCTCCCCATAGATGTTCAATCTGTTTACTGAGCAAATCATCAGGTCTTGACTTGTAGTAACCAATTAACTGACCTCGCAATCCCAAGGGGATTGTTTTATTATGTTAATTATATTATTAATATGTAATACTATATTAATGATTATTGTCTGTGAGTTCTGTGTCACCATTGCAATGAATTATTGGACCCCACACAGAAATAGATCTCTGTGGGAGGAATGTTTGTTGTTAGAATAGGGTAAAGATGGATCAAGGGCGGAGGCATGTCTGACATCTGCCTGTGGCAATAGAGAAGCCGGGAGGGTCAGATATGTCTACCTCCGTGATTATTTACTGTGACTAGTTAACTCTTGTTAACGGCTGGGGATCCCTTTAGTGAAAGCTATTAGGAAGTCTAATAGCATCAACCTCTGGCAGTGTAGTGATGTCCAGCCTCAGAAGCATCTGGCCCCTGTTTCATTCAAGGGGTCACGAGTCTGTAAACTGGATCGAGTCTGGGACTTGATTACAGGGTCGTGACCCTCTAGTCTGGTGACTTGAGATAGACTGCTGTTCACCTGACCTAAAATTTTCCCACTTATACAGATCAAGTAAATATTTATTAGGTTTCCTATTTACATCACTCGCGGGGACAGCCTGCCTAAACAGCCAACACTACATCCATACAACTCGAGCTATTCTGATCAGTGTGTTGACTCTGCTGTCCATTCTGACAGCCACGCCCACCTTGTCTCTAGTGATTAAGTGCTGTCACTTGGCCCCTAGCACCACAGAGCCCAATCAGTTCCACTGTAGTGAAAAAACTCACTGCCATTGAGCTGTTTCTGATTGATAATGACCTTATAAGGCAAGGTAGAACTGCCTCGCGGTTTTGGAAACTGCAACTCTTTAAGGTCACAGAAAGTCTTGTCTTTCTCCCAAAGAGTGGCTGAGGCTTTTAAAGTGCTGACTTGTGGTTAGCAGGCCAACATGTAACCACTCACCCCCAGAGCTCCTGTCCATTGTAGTCAGGATTTTTAATTCCACGAGGGTAGTTCCCACTGTCATACCTGGCTTATATAATAATCATAGCAGCCTTCAAAGTTTCTGAGACTCCCTTCACACACTTGTTCATCAGTGTTGTTGTTGTGTGGCTCTACAATCTGTCCTGATCAATCAATTTCCCTAAGTCTTTGGATACCTTCTCCAGTATACCCAGATAGGTCTCTACTTCAACTTGACTTCCTATAAGCACCTTGAAAATCAACCAACTAAACTATTAAATCCTCCTCTACCCTCTTGAGCTAAAACACTCTATAAAGAATCTATGCTTAGTGGACCCATGTCAACAAATTCAGTCTGATCTAACATTCTTAGGAATCATTCCTTCATTCTCCAGGTTTCTGTATATATGTATTAGAAAACTCTAGCAGTTCTTTTTTTATATGTAAACACAGCATCACCCACATAATTGAATGCTCAGGCACATCTTAGATTTTCTACATTTCACCAATTTTGTTACAACATGCTGAAGTTTGAGATTATCAACAGAGCTATTTTTACAATAGTGCAAATTCTTCTGTAGTTCTCGTCCCCTCTCAAGCAGGCCAAAAGGCTCATGACCTTTGGAGAGAGTTCCTGAGTCTTAAGAATTTAATTTGCCTTAAGTCCAAAATCTTATTTTAGATGTAACCTTTTCCCTTTTCTCAGAAGGGCCCTCAAACCTGCATCCAATATCCTACTTGACATCTTCTTATGAGTTGTTCAGGAGTATCCCTAAGCCTTCCTGAATTCTTCCTCCTAAACCTCCTACCCCCCTGAACTATCCCCTTGTCCTACCCCTCCATCTCAACACTAGTCCAAGCCAGCTCCATATGCCCCCTAAAGGTCTATACCAGCTAGCTGATCCCCCTGCTTTGTATCCGAAATGACAAAGCAAAACAAATCCAAATCTCTTTGTTAAGTTGCTTCTCATTCATGAAGACTACGTTTCACAACAGAACTTCTCCATAGGGTTTTCTTTGTTAAAATCTGTATAAAAGCAGATTGGTAGATCATTCTTTTGCAGTGCTGCTGGGTGGATTAAGCCACAAACTTTATGTTTGTAGTTAAGTGTATACTGCTTGCACCACCTTGGGACTTGCACCACTTTGGGACTGCTGACTTAAACCCCTTCCAATTATTTCCCAGAGTGCTTTTTCAAATACAAATCTGGCCAGATGCCCACTTTCCTGATGTTCTGAGGTCTCCAAATACTATAACATCTGTTCTGCCTCATAAGACTCTTCCCAGGCCAGTGGTGCCCTCCGCCCAGCCTCACCTTCAGGCATTGCTACTTCATCTTTCTTGGCCCAAATTGGCCTTCTTCCCTGCCTTGAATGTACCAAACTTTCTCCCCGCTCTATGTGCATGCTACTCCCTTTGCCTGTTTAGATGGAGTACTTGATGCCATACATGGGTCTCTTTTTCTAACTGGGGTACCCCACCCCCAGCATCTTTTGAGTTTTGGCTGAAAAGAACCTAGAGCTGCCATCTTCTTGGGAAAATTACACTGGAACACACTGGGGTCACCCCAGTGGGGAGGCCACTGGTTAAACTTTTGGCTCAACACAGTGCTATGAGAAACAAGGCTCCTCTTCTGTGGGCCACATGCTCCCTACATCTCCTGTGCAGAATTAGGCTGACACTGCGTCCTCATCCTTGCCTGGCTATGGCTGCCCAGGTCTGCTGCTCTCACTCCCTGACTGCTGTCCAAGAAATCCATGTTCCAGATCCACTTCTAGAACCACCCAACCTAAGACTCATCTTCCAGGTGAAGTTCAGATTTCTCAGAAGACCTTGCCTGAACCCCCAGGCTGCGTTAGAGCACTGCTGTAGCAGGACCCTACTACTGACCTTCCTAACAGTACAAATGTAGTCAATAATTGTGCAATAGCATGTTTAATGAGTCTCCTTTATGAGACAGTAAATTTTGTAATAGTAAGACCCCATTTAATTGATTTCATTTGTGTTTCTAGGGTCTGACACAGAGTAGATACTAAAAAAATATTGGAGAAAAGAAAGGACGGTAAAGAGAGAGGGAAGAGGAAAGAAGGAAGGAAGGTGTATTGTCTTATTCTTATTTGACTGTGGGATCCAGGCTTGTTTTTACCATGACCTGCATCTGAATCCAAATGACTTTTGAGGTTTGATGCAATTAACACCATGGTCTCAATCCCGGGTCTCCAGTGTGGTAAGCGCAGAATGGGAAGAGAATGTATATGAATGAATCCTTTATTGTCAAGGGAGACCTTCACCCTTGCAAGTTGGAGATGAGTCCAAATGACACACTCATAATTAATGTTGTTCACCACTATATCCTCCTTAAGGTTAGTGCTACCTTAAGGTTACCGCTTACAAGCGCCTGGCTGATCGCCTTCTAGTGGCAGCATTGACTATAAAGGCAGGCATGTGCTCTCTAGGCTCTGAAGACAGTCACTCCCCTTACCTGCCCTCTGCACTGGTGTTAGGTGACCCCTCCAATGTACTCAGGGACCTGTAGGGTTAGGCTACAGCCAACTTTGTTCCATATATGGATAACCTGTAATTAGAGGGGTTTGCACACACCCCTGAGTGTATTCAAGCCTTGACTGGAAATATGTTCTCTCTCACTGCGTGGACCTGGCTCCTGAAGTCATGGCAGTCCCTTACATGCCTTATCTTGTCTGATATCTTTTCAATTTTACCCCTTAATGACACAACTGCCCATTGAACCCATTCGATTGTGGGGGCTGGTCACCTAAACCCCAGCAGGCATCCCTGAGGACAGGATAGCCAGGGCAGCCCAGCGTTCCCACCCAGAGGGTCGCCATCAGTTGCCTCCATTCTGGGCACTCAGAAGCAGTTGTGACGGCTCTGCTAATAAGAGCGAGCAATCAAGAAGCTGGGGTGTCAACAGCAAGTCATATGGAATCCTCTAAGGCCACTGGATCACCAAAAAGTTAGCCAGCCGAGCCCCATTGGGACCTCACCCACGAGCACTAACAGGCTGGCACCCAGAATGCCAAACAGGGCCACTTGTTACAGTGGCTGGGGGACCCGCTCAGTAAATGCCACTCCTCCTCTTCCCCCAGGGCTAAGGGGCAGAGCTCATTTCAGTGCAACCAGACGACGTAATCCCTTTCCACCTTCTCTATGTCATTTTAGTCCCTGGAAGCACTAATGGCTCATGCTTAACTATTAACTGAAAGATTGGTAGTTCGAAACTACACAATAGCACCACAGAATAAAGGTCTGGCAATCTCTTTCCATAAAATAGCCACCACTTAAAACTGTATGGGATTTACTTTGGAATTCATGGTGCTGTCATTAGTCGGAATTGATTCCGTGCGCTGGATTTAGTTTGGTTTGGTTATGTTCAGAAGGGCCGTCACGGTACACAGAGTCCATTCACCCCTCTTTGTCTGACAGCTATGAAAACGCACGTGAATGAGCACAGCTAGTTCCTTCTGTTGTTCAGGAGAAAAACAGAGATGCAATTAAAGGACTCAGGCATCGGATTTCCTCACTTCACTTCAGGAGGAAAAATGCAAATCAAGATCACTATCAGCCCAAAGCGGATTCCTATAAGGTACAGGTCAGGCCTACCTTCAGCCTCTTCAGCAGTTCTGATTGCAGTCATCCCTCCGAGGCCCCCCACTACATCTCTGATGGTTGATAATTCAATGCAATGGTAACACCCAACTCACAGACCATACTTACAATTAGGGGGCTTGGGATAGAAGTCTGAGTACAATTCAGGATCAGGAACAACTGGAAGGTAAACGGTTGTGCATCTTTGATAAGGGCAATTTATTCTCGGCTGCTACTACCAGGCCCTCACTCTTGAACTTGACCTCCACTTTCAACTGTGCCCCCTTCACCCCTTCTCCCTCTGGCAGGTGTTACTACCTTCTTTAATGCTATCATGAAAGGCACCCACTCCCCCAGTGTGCCGCCTTCCCTAACATGCAACACTCCCTTGGCTCCACTCGTCCGTTTGCCCAATGTCCTCACCCGGAAGCCTGCGGGACCGTTGCACTGGTCTCCGGTGGTGCAGCTGCTGCCTTTTCCCGGGAACTGGCCTTTGCAGCACTTCTTGCTGCTTCCGGTCATCACTAAGTTACAATTTTCTGACTCCCGGGTCTAGAAGGTTCTCAGTGTAGGGAGCCAAGTCTAAAAGACACGCCCCCCACTCCTGGCGGTTCTTCCTGATGGCAGTTCTCATCCTCCCACTGCTGGGACTGGTGCCTTTTATGCCTAACACAATGTCAAGGCTGACCAATCTCTTATTTGTTTGATTCTTTTTAAAATCCTTTTATTGGGGACGCGTACAACTCTTCTCACGATCCATCAATCCACCCATCCATCCATCCATCCATCCATCCATCCATCCATCCATCCATCCATCCATCCAAGGTGTCAAGCACATTTGTACATTTGTTGCCATCATCATTCTCAAAACATTGGCTTTCTACTTGAGCCCTTGGTATCAGCTCCTCATTTTTCCCTCCCTCCCCACCTCCTCACAAACCCTTGATAATTTTTTTAAGAAACAATTTAGGCTATTTTTAGGTAAAGATAAACAGACTTTTCCCAGGGCGACAGGTGAACTGAAGGTCAGGAGGAAGCAGGTGGGGGCTCCTCACAGCTCTTGCCATAGGAGGGGTCTCTGAAGGTAGAAGGCGCAGAACCGCGGCGGCCACTGGTGGGGCAGAGAGTTCCTTTCACAGGTGGGGTGGGTGAGGCAGCAGCTCTCCCTTGGTCACTGGATTGGTTCAAGTGTACAATTATATTTGTAGAGAATTGGCATGATTAACACTTGGAGGCAGGGGGATTAAGTTAAGGACTAACATAAGGAGCCAAGCAGTTTATTCGGTTGAATTCTGAATCACAATCAGGAAATAGTCTTTATCAGGTGCGACCATAATTTCATTTTTCTTGGAATGAATTCAAAGGAAGGTGAGGTCATTCTGGGGGTCGATTTCTCGCACAGTGCTCCTGGCCTTCTAGATGAAGTTGTGCGTGAGGTTGGCGTACTGTGCGGTGGTGGGATTGTCCATGGTGCTTTTGATGGGAATGCCTTCAGTGTTCACCACGATGATCCCCTGCACACCCTTCTGGCTCTGCAGTCACTTCAGGGTTTCTTCCTCCTCTGCCATCTCGAAGCCATCCTGCAGCTCCACGTCGCCAGCACTCGGCCAGGCTCCACCCTTGATAATTTATAAATTATTATTATTTTTTCATGTCTTACACTGTCCGATGTCTCCCTTCACCCATGTTTCTGTTGCTAACCAATCTCTTATAAGGGTGCCATGCATCTTATTGGCATCATCCCATCCAATCATTTTGTCAGGTTTAAAATCACAAATTCTGTCATCAAGTCAATTCCAACTCAGAGCAACCCTGTTGGACACAGTAAAGCCCCAGTGCTTCCCAGGCTGTAAATATTGACAGAAACAGAGAGTTTTGTTTTTCGCCTATAAAACAGACAATGGATTCAAACTGCACACTGTCTCAGCTATAGCTAGAAGGATCATAATCACTGCTAGAAGCAATTACTCCCCCAGAGGCTCAGACAAGAACAGAAGAAATTATTCCAAAGATTCCCAGTCTTGGAAGTTTCTGGTCCTGCCTCTACCACATAAGCAGAGATGAGGAGCTTAGACATCCCTGTGATTTAGGGATTTCATTTGGCCTGATCACGGTATCTATCTCATGCTGGTCTCTTTCTTCTCTCCACTGTGGTGCATATTCAGGAAAAAGGTCTCAATTGCTCTCCTAGAACGGGGGCCCTGAATTGGGTTCCCATACCCGACCAATGAATGAGTCCCTGGGTGATGTGAAGAGGTATCACATGTGACTGCTATCTAGAATATCGGTGGTACTATTTCTCCTGGCGACTGCTCAAAAAAAAAAAAAAAGCATGGCACTCTGATGCTTAAAAAAGAAAAAAAGTTGTTTTAAATAAGCCATTGAAATTCTATGGACACACAGTTCTTCAATGAGTTAGAATCAACTGGATAGTCCCTCGGGGTGGGGTGGGGGGTTGTTTGTTTATTTGCTTTGTTTTAGTTTTCAAGTGAGGGAGGTCATATTCTTTTTTTTTAATGTTTTATGAGGGGCACATACAACTCATCACAATCCATACATACATCAATTGTGTAAAGCATCCTTGTACATTCATTGCGAAGGAGGTCATATTCTAACCCAGGTTCAGGTGGTCAAGATATCAGCTTTGCCTTATTCACAGGTGCACCAAAGCCGAACTTGCTGGCTGCCACGGCCTGCCCCAGCCTGAGGTTCTTAGACAGCCAGCACCTGTGCAGAGGCCAGCTGGGCCTAGAGAACAACTCTCTCCAAGTTGAGCAAGGCAGAGCAATTTCCTAGGAATAACACACCCTCTAGTGGCCAGCCGTCTGAAGTACCTCTTCCATCCTCCGTCCCGGAGGCCACAGTCACTTCCTGGCCAAAATCAGACAATAAAAACCTTTGGAGGAGGAAGAAGGAGAGAAAAACTCATCACAGAAAAGTAATAACTAGTCATTCACTCCTTCAACAAGGATGTGTTGAGGTTTTGCATTGCGCCCAGCTCTGTGCCAAGCACAGAGGACCCAGCAGTGAGTGGGTTAGACCCAGCCCTGCCCTAAGAGAACCAAGATCCAGCTGGAAGACTTGATGAACACATGAAATGGAACAGATATGGAAGCTGATGGGGGTGATGGCATCTACTTGAGGAGCATCTCTGAGGGGCTCACACTGGAATCCAGGATGGTTTGAGGGCATGGCCCACAGTAGGATGTGCAGAGAACTGTTCTAAGCACAGGCAGAGCAAAGAAGTTCTGAGGCAGAAGCAGCCTTGCTGTGTTAGAGGAATATGAGGAGGCAAGTGAGAGGCCCAGCGAGGAGGGGGACTAGAGAGAGAGTGGGGGTCAGATCAGGGACCTGGAAGCAAAAGTCACGATTTGGCTTTGTTTCTGTTTCTGTTTCATCTCACAGTCCTGAGCAGGGAAGTGACGTTATTTTAATTGTGTTTTGTTTGTTTTTTTTTTAAAGAATCACACACACCAAAAAAATATATATATCAAACTCAATTCAATCACACAACTCAAATGTATCAAATATAATGAAGAGTGCTCAGGAGTAGGCAGCATACCATTCTGCTATAGGGATGGTCACCATGGGTCCGAGCCACCTGGACGACAGCTAACAACAGCAGCTATGTCTCTGTATCGGATATTATACTCAGTGCTTTGATCACATTATCTGCTTACATTCTTACAACGGCTCTACCCTTACAGCAGTGGGTGCTGGCGCCTGGCCCTTTTTAACAGATGAGGAGGCTGACGTTCAGATGGGTGCAGCGGTGTGTTCCTGGTCATAGATCTAATAACTGGAAAGCTAAGAGTTGAGCTCAGCTGCTGGACTCCAGGTCTATGGAGTTCCTGGTCTGGGAATTGAGAGGCTTGGATACTAATCCTCATGCCCTCCAATAAGCCATGTAAATAGGCGATTCCTGACTTTTCCTGATACTCTTATGATTGGCACTCAGCCAAGGCAGTGGGACCTGATAAGGGCTTAGGATGAGGGTATGTCACCACTTTATTGAACCGCTGCTCTGCACGATGGAAGTAATTGCTCTTCTTTTGGGCGTGGCAAGAAAGACACCAGGCACAACGTACAGACATGGAAATTGGTGTAGAGCAGCTGCTCAGTAGGTGTTATGTCCATTATTCTTCCCCAGAGCTTTAGGAGCATGTTCTAGGAATCTGGTGAGACGAGTCAACCCACCCAGCCTTCTCTAAAAGAGAAGTCATTCTGGCCCATTTTAGTGGTCATCAGCAAGTCCAGCTGCTGTGGTGGCTGACATGTTTTGCCATTTCACTTCATCTTCAAAAGGCAGTAGTCTTTGCTCTTTATCAGCAAGTGCTTCAAGGCCTCTTCCCTTTCAGAAAACAAGGTGGTGATATCTGGATGTTGAAAGTTGTTCATGAGTCTTTTTCCCAGTCCTGGTGCAATATTCTTCATATGGTCCAGCTTCTTGGATAATTTGCTCAGAATTTAGACTGAATTCAGTATGGTGAGGGGATACAACCCTGACACACATCTTTCCTGATTTTAAACCACACAATTTCCCTTTGTTCTATTCAATCAATGACCTCTTGGTGTGTGTACAGGTTTCACAGGAACACAAATATTCTGGAATTCACATTCTTCACAATGTTATCCAGAGTTTGTTATGATCCATACACTCAAATGTCTTTGCATCCTTTTCATATTCTCTGCTTTCAGGTAATATCCATCTGACATCAGCAATGATATCTCGCAGTCTAAGTCCACTTTTGAACTAGCTTGAATTTCTGGCAGCTCCTTGTTGATGTATTGCTATAGCCATTTTTAAATTATCTTCAGCAAAATTGTACTTGCATGTGATAGTAATTAAGTTGTTTGATGATTTTCACATTCTACTGGTCACCTTTCTTTGGAATGTGCACAAATACAAATCTCCTCTAGTCAGTTGGTCTGGTACCTGTCTCCCAAATTTCTTTGCATAGACTAGTGAGTGCTTCCAGGGCTGCCTCCGTTTGTTGAAATTAGCTAACTGGGTCCATTTTCTCCACCACAGATTGTCACAGAACGAGAAAGAGCTGTTAGAGGCATCTGGAGAGTAGTTGGCATTGAAGGATGGAAATGCATAGTCAGAATGAGACCAAGATTCTGCCCTCTTGTGCTTCCCATAGGTTGATGGGAAACAGATCAGTAAGTGCACAGGTTCGAACTGAATGGAGGCATCTCACCGTGGAGGTTAGATTCAGAAAGAGATTTGGCAGAATGGTGTTCCTAAAAGCAAAAAGAATTTCAATCGATGGCTGAAAGCTGAAACTAAATTTTGTCCTGTACTTAGAATTGTTGGTGGCTTGATTTCAGAGCAACAGGGGCCTCCCTTTCTCAACCCCCGCCCCTTTTGCCCCACACACTGCCCCACATTTGCCATAGAGGCTTGTTACAGGGAGGTAATAAACCAAACACATTTCCATGTAGTCGATATCATCTCATAGTGAGCCTTTAGGGCAGAGTAGAACTGCCCCTGTGGGTTTCTAGGACTATAACTCTTTAAGGAGTAGAAAGCCTTGCCTTTCTCATAAGGAGAGACTGGTGGTTTAGAACCGCTAACCTTGAGGATTGCAGGTCAACGTGGAACCACTATTCTACCAGGGCTCCATAGGGAAGTAATAGAAATATTTAATCGAGGGCTTTGAACTTGTTCAAATCTTTACTGGGAATTTACCTTCCCATCCCAGATATACTGTATCAGAATCAGAATCTTCAGTTTTCCAAGATCCTCAGGTGATAGGTAGGTAGGTAGGTAGGTAGGTAGGTAGGTAGGTAGATAGATAGATAGATAGATAGATAGATAGATAGATAGATAGATAGATAGATAGATAGATAGATAGATCTGGGGAGCTTGTTAAAAATAAGGATTCTGATTCAGTATATCTGGGGTGAGCATACAAATTCTCAGATGAGAATGATACAGAAACAAACTTGTTTGAAACCTTAATTTAATCTCCATGCAAAAGCAAATCCTGCCATTAGAGCAACCTCATCGCTTCTAGCCAGCCATGGGGGATGCGAGGGGCTGCAAATCCCAGGCTCCACTCCATTTGGTCATGGGCAGGCTTGGCATCCAAGCTGGATCGATTGTTATCTTGACCACAAAACATGGGTTCTTAGCAAAATCAGAGTCCTTCCGTGGGATTTTTCTGGATGAATATGTTACCAGCCACATTAAGAATAAAAATGTCACAGTGGAACCCAATGTTCAGAGACACAAAACAAAGACCAAAAGTGAATTTCAACAGCATCAACCCCTGCTTCCCATCCTCTCGGGCAAGCCTTATTCCTGCCCTTCCTGGATATGTGAATGATCCAATTTGTGTTTCTGTCACTTGCCAACAATAAGACCTTGAAACCGAGATGACCATTGAACTCCGACTGAAAGCAAGAAATCCCCCTGAGAGAGGCGGTCTCTCACCCTGCGCTGCCCTTGTCTGGACTCCGCCCCAGGCTCCGCCCCCCGGCTCCGGCTCCGCCCCCGGCTCCGACTCCGCCCAGCCCCGCAGGCTGCAGGGCCACCTCCGGCCTCCAGGGGCCGCCACGCGAAGGTGGCTGCCCCCTGCGCGCGCGCGGCGGGCCCTCTCTATTGCCTCAGCCCCGGCCGCTGTCCCACAGGCTGCGGCTCCCGAGCTCCGGCCAGGTCTTGCGCACGGCCTTCTCCCTAGTGGTCTCGCGCCGCCGGGCGCGCGCCGCCTCCCTGCCTCGCGGCGCAGGGCCTCGCGGGCTCCGCTCCCGCCCTCCGCTCGCCTGGCCCGGACCGGAAGCGGCGCCGCACGGCCTGGGCCTGGCGCGGGGGGCGGGCACCGGGGCCCGGTCGGACATGGGCAAGAAGCACAAAAAGCACAAGTCCGACAAACACCTCTACGAAGGTAAGGAGAGGACGGGGCCGGCGAGCTTGCGAGCCCGGGACGTGCCCTGGAGATTTCCTTCTCTCGACTGGACTCTCGAGCCCGAGGGGACGGAGCCGCGGCCGCGGCCCGGGGGACCCGGTGGGTCTGCGAATGGGGCGCGGCGAGCCAGAGGCCGCGCACCCCCGGGCGGGATTGGAACCCGGACTCACCTGGCGCCAGGTGG
Source organism: Tenrec ecaudatus (assembly GCF_050624435.1). Lineage (NCBI taxonomy): Eukaryota > Metazoa > Chordata > Mammalia > Afrosoricida > Tenrecidae > Tenrec > Tenrec ecaudatus. The sequence goes on along the minus strand of NC_134547.1, from coordinate 40,128,502 downwards.
AGCCTGCTGAGAGGTGTGGGGCGGGCGGGAAAGCCCGCGGTCGTTGGCGGATGGCTGCGCCGCCGGGCACTTGACCAAGGTGGGTCATTCAACAGGTGCGTCTTCGAGAGTCGAGAGTGTCTCCTGCGGGCCCCAAGCGGCAGTCCCCCCTCTCTCCGCTCCCCGTCCCCCCGCGCGTCGTTACGGACCGGCGAGTCCCTCCTTTAATCGAGGCTCACTCCTTTTGTTTAAGACTATGTGGAGAAGCCCTTGAAGTTGGTCCTCAAAGTGGGAGGCAACGAAGTCACCGAGCTCTCCACGGGCAGCTCAGGGCACGACTCCAGCCTCTTCGAAGACAGGAACGACCATGACAAACACAAGGACAGAAAGCGGAAAAAGCGCAAGAAAGGAGAGAAGCCGCTTCCTGGGGAGGAGAAAGGGAGAAAACGGAGGCGAGTAAAGGTAAATACAGGTTGTTTGATTGCTCTCCGCTTTGCCGAGGGCCCCCTTTTTCTCGGTAGTCCATCCTCCCGCGCTATCTTTTCCTTTGTGTCCAGGGAGACGCTTGTTTTTGAGGCATGGCAGCGCCGACTAGAAACGGGGCTCGTGTTAGGACACCTCTATTTTTATTGCACTCGTTGATAGTTGTACTCACGCACCAGGTGAGTTCAAGTGGCTAAAGCTTGATTTTTCAAGAGGTGCTCAGGAAAGCCAAGCTTTTCAAAAACATCCATTTCAAAAAGCAGTGGGCTCTCCGGGGGTTCAGGTTTTGTTCTGAAGTAAATAGTAAAAGGTATGGTGAAAACTTTTCACTTTGTAAAATAAAGTTTTCGCCTTGGAAGAAAACATTTTATCAGAAACCTTTGAAAATTGAATGCCAGTAACAGCATTTTCTGATCCACTTGTGTTGAGTAGAAACAAATACTCGCTTTGCAAACTGGAGGAGAAAAAGCAAAACTTTCCTTCTAAGGAATGATTATATACATACTACAGATGTAAGCCTAGGTGTTTGCGTGCCCATTAAGCCAATTATTTTATCTTGAAGATTGATTTTCCATAATTAGTCTTATAATTTTTCTTATGCTTACATATACAACAGAAATGAATTCCATGTGGTTAAATTTCATTTTTAAGTCACCACATCTCAAGGGGTTTTTCTTTGGCATTGAAGTTTACTTATTTGAAAGTTTCTGAAGGTTCTTCCTTTCTTCCCATGCATTTTGCATTAGGCTAGACTAACAACAGGTGTTTCTCTTTCTTGACTAAATTATGAAAGCTATAGATGCATGTGGGCTTTTAAAAAAATCTCAATCGTAGCTAAGCAAAATGAAAAATACATTCTTCGCGCCTGTTTTCATACAGTCTATCTGTCCAGTATTATCCAGTTTGTTGTTAATTTTATGCATTGTAATTAACAAACATCCTCTTACGTTATAGAAGACTGTAAAAGCTGCCTCCTGTACCACCCCGGAGTTCAAACTGCAAGCCTTCTAGTTTTTCCTTCTGATACTTAACCTCTTTTTCTAAATGTAAGAGTGTAGGGTTTTTGTGCTTTATTAGTTTTATGCATCTACTGGCATGTTATAGAGGATGGAATTTAAATGAGCATTCTTAGCACTGCTAACTAACCCACTGCCATCTTGGAATCCTAGAAGACAATGTAGAATTGCTCCATTGAGTTTCCAAGACTGAATATTTTTGAGAGCAGACAGCTCATGTTTCTCTCAGAGTGATTTGTGGGTTTGAACCACTGACCGTGTGGCTGGCAGCCTGACATATAACCACAAACTACTACTCCACACCTGTAATTTCCCATCCTTCATTTTCACACTGTAGTTGGTTAAGTCAATATGCAGTTTGTTTTTTATTATTCACTGTGGTGACAAATGCAGTAAATAAATGCAGATCCGATCACGGCCAATGAGGTAAAGTAAATGCTTTCATTCATGTGGTAACCATCTGTTCACAAACTGACATGAAATCCAGCTGAATTCTTCTCTTCGTAAACCATCTCGCCTCCTTTTTTTTCTTTAAAGACATTATCTTGTAGCCTCTGTCCTCTCTTCTCACGAGACCAGTAGGGCTCTCTGGCCCTACTCTGTAATTTTTCTCTGCCTACTCCTTGGATTTCTTGGCTTTTCTATTTTTAAATTTATTTGTTCTCGTGGAGTCCAAACTCTAGAAACGTCCTAAGAAAGCATACATCAGAGGTAGGTTTTTGTAAATTCGTTCTTGTTTGGAAATCTTAATTCTACCCCATTGTCTGCCTGATAGGAGGCCTGGTGGTGGCTGCTGATCACAAGGTCAGCAATGAAAGCCACCTGCCACTCCTCAGGAGAAAGAAGAGGCTTTCCACCTCCTGTAGGGAGTTAGTCTCACCCCAGCCCCAGACAGAGCCAAGGCCCGAGCCTCCTGGCTTCTCATGCTTTGACAACCACCACTCCCCTCACCTCCCAGCACACCCTTCCGCAGGCTGTTTCCACTGAGGAAAAGGAATTGTATGTCCACTATCCAGAACTTCCACTCTTTTGACTGCCGATACAAGTAAGGGTGAAGACCTGCTTCCTGCTGGGACTGAGGATCATATCCATATACGAATTCAACAGAGAAATGCTAGGAAGACCCTTATTACTGTCCAAGGGATCGCTGATGATTACGATAAACAGAAATTAATGAAGGCATTTAAGAAGAAATGTGGCTGCGGTGGTACTGTGAGCATCCGGGATATGGAGAAGTGATTCAGCCACAGGGTACCAGCGCAAGGACATAGGCCAGCTCCTTGTTGAGATTGGACTGGCTAACGATGACCACCTGAAGGTTCATAGGGTTGTTTGTTTTTATTTTTTTAATGGTTATGGCTTACAGAAGCTTAAGTGAGGATTTTCTTGACATGAGTAGGAAAATTCCCTCTGTCCTTTGTCACAACTTTAAAACCTCACAGCTTGTATGTAACCATTTAAAGTCCACTTTTAACTTGGACTAGTGTAGCTCTTTCATGCAATAAACTGAAAAGAGGGGGCAGAGGAGTTTCAGAAAATCAGAGGCAATTCTACCCCTGACCTACAAGGTTGCTCTGAGTCAGAATCACTTCACTGACAGTGAGTTTTGGTTTATCATTTTTATCAGACTGATATCTTGATTTTTAATGGAATGTGTATTAAAAACTTTACTCCAAGAATTCTGAAGGAATTGCTCTACTGTGTTTTGGCTTTCAGTTTTGCTGTTGAGAAGTATTGTTCTTATTCTCAGTCATTTGTATGCAACCGTTACTTTCATTTTTAAAATCCAGTGCTCTTAACGCATGCCTTCAGTTTTGAGATGTGTACTTCTTAATTACCTGTGTGTACTTCATAATTACCTGCGATAATCTTCTCCCCTCTGTTTTCTCCCTTCTCTCTGGTGCCATTTAGCTGTTGATTCATAGACTAATTTCCCGTTTTTGTGTGTTCTGTCTTCAGAGAAACTCAAATTCACTGCCATGCCGTCAATTCTGACGCAAAGCAGCCGTGTAGGGCAGGGTAGAACTGGCCCAATGGGTTTCTAAGACCATACATCTTTGTGGGCATAGAAAACCTCATCATGCTCCCTTGGAGCGCTGCTGCTTTCAAACTGTTGACCTGGGTTATCAACTCAACTCAGAACCCACCGAGCAACCAGAACTCTTCTCTTCAAGAATAGTTCTGGAATTTTAGCTTTTCACTCTTCTGTTGAATTTTATTTCAGACCTCATTTTTAATCTAATAGTGCCATTCTTATTTTAAATGCAATGTCTTATTTCTGAGGATATTAATTGAAGGTTTTTTTCTTTTTGTTTTGTTGATTTCTATTTTCCCTTGTATTTCCCCCAAATTCAGTTTATTAGCTTAATCTCTTTTATAGATTGCAAGCATTCTTTAGTTTTTTGGATCCTTTGTAGTCTTTAAAAAAAAAAAGAATGGCATTTGATATGGGGGTGACTTCTTACCTCCTACAACTGTGCAAGGGGAGGTGAAAATAATGCTCTGCAGCATCAGCTAAAGCCTGGCTGCTGTGAGCCTGAGCCCTGGTCGCAGAGCGGGTCGCATAGTGGACTGGAACTGCAGATCAGCTGCTCTGCTCGAGAAAGATGCACGAGACTTCTGCCATAAAGACTGAATGCCGTGTTGCCCAAAGTGGGTGATACTGTTTTCCTGAGGAGGGTTGCGGGGAGCAATGAAACAGTGGGGAGACCTTGCCAAAGCAGATAGCTATACATTTTCCTGGATTAAGGACTATTGTACAAAAGTTTTTAGTGCCAGAGGACTGCTGAGTAAATTTTTCCTCATCTTTTCCACTTTCAGTGGTTCTCAACCTTCCTAATGCTGCGGCCCTTTAATATAGTTCCTCATGTTGTGGTGAGGCCCCAACCATATAATTATTTTCATTGCTACTTCATAACTAATTTTTATACTGTTCAAAATTGGCGACCCCTGTAAAAGGATCATTTGACCCCCAAAGGGGTGGTGACCCACTGGTTGAGAACAGCTGCTCTATCTTATTTTAGCTTTTTTCTCCCTTTTGAGTGATCTCTGAGCCTAAAGCCTGTCTAGTTCTAGAACATGCACTCGTGTTCTGAGCTTTTCCAGGGAACTGGGATTTGAACAGGTATCTCCACAGATGCTCTCTTTAGGCAGAAGGGTCATTGTTCTGCAAACGCCTCCATCTGCTTCCACTCTCCTACGTTTATTGTTCTCTCTCATACTTTATTGACTTTTCTTTACTTTGTTCCTGCCATCATCTGTGTCAATGGATGTTGCCGTGTAATCAGTTTCAATTATGACTGTTTAATTCTAAGAAGCCCTGATGGTGCTGGCTGCTAACTACAAGGTCAGTCACCCCTTAAGATGAGACCTTCTGCTCCCAGAAAGATTTACAGCCTCATAGTCTCTTAGGGGCATTTCGGCGCTGCTCCATAGCAATCACTTTGAGTCAGAATCGACTTTATGACACACTTTTTTTGTTTTTTACACAGCCTCACACTTAACCTCTGCTATCTATGGTTCTCAATCTTGGACTTGCTATGCAAACTTTCTGACCTCCAGTCTGCTGTGACATGACATTTTACTCAGGGGTTAACTTCTAAAGTCAGCACATAAGTGGAAATTAGGTTGTCAGATAACCTCTGAAAATGCCTTAAGTTGTTCATAATTACAATATTTATAGTCTTCATAGTCTGATTCTATACAACAAAATATAATTATACAAGGTGAAGAGAGTACTTTTACTATACAATTGTAATCAGGATGTTTTCTTCAGAGAATATAGTTGGCCCCATGCTCGTTTGAATATGTGTATATTTGAATATATGATAATTGTATTTTTATTTGTAAAGCCCAGTTCAAATGCTGCTTTCTAGGCAAAGTCGTCTATGATTCCCACCATCTCCAAGTAATCTCAGGGGCCTAGGAACTAGAAGTTGGACTCTTAACTTTATTTATCTATATACTTTGAAAAGAGTGGAGCTTTGGTGCCCATTTGAACATCTCTTAAAGATTCCCCAAGAGCAGGATTTGAGTTCTTATTCTGGAACTGTGTAACCGTAGAAAAGTTACTTGGTCTTATTTAGGAAATAGAGATTTTAATACAAAATCTCATACAGTTATGGTAAGAAGTGAGCTGAAGGATGTAGCACAGAACCTTCTGTGTAATATGTGCTTAATAAGTAACAATTATTTGTAAATGTTTTGGTAAATGACAGTGGGGTGGACAGAACTGACCTCATGGCTTTCTTATTGCCATGATCAGGGGTCCGTCATGCCTGTATGCCATCCTTCCTTAGCTATTTTGACACCAACCATTCTTTCCGGAGCAATCTACTTCTATGATGTCTTCCAGAACTCTGCAGTGGCAACAAGTGAATCAGAATGCTCATGATTAAGAGAGTTTCTTAGAAAAATTAACACAGTCAGGAGCAGCAAACAGTAAGGACACAGTCATTGGTCCACAGCAGCACCTCTCCTTAGCTAGCAGCCAGGTCTCTTCAGTCCTTAGTCTCTTGGCCACGAGATCTCTCAACCTTTGCCTCCATGGGCCAGGAAGCCAATCTACCTGTCACTGCGTTCCACAGTTCCATAGACTTGGGCCAGAAGGGGAGAGAGAGTCTTGGCACTGTTCCTCTGCGTCTCCATGCTACAGTCTGATGCCGTTGATTTCCTCAGCCTCTGCTCCTTCAGGAAGAGGTCTTGGGTCGGCTTTTCCAATGGTAATGCAATTTCTCTATGTGACTCTTGTGCACTGAGGAGGCTTTGATGGAGGCATAGCCCTCCAAAGAAAGCAAAGGATGGTATCTGAAGTCACACCCTCTAATAAAGTGTTTAGAGGCACCCAAAAAAACAAAGGGTGCAGCTTGATTCGCCCTCTAATTAAAAATTCACAGCATGAATCGATCCTGCCTAGTAGCAACCCTGTAGGACAGAGTGGAACTGCTCTTGTAGGTTTTGGAGACAATACCTCTTCACAGGTATAGAAACCTTATTCTTTCTCCCTCCGAGTGCGTGGGAATTTCAAACTACTGATCTTGTCGTTAGTAGCCCACCTCATAATGACTAACCAAGGCACTACCCTCTGCTACACCAGATCAAACTCACTGCCATTGAGTCAACTCTGACTCGTAACAACCGTATAGGACGGGGTAGAACTGCCCCTGTGAGTTTCTGAGACTGTAACTCTTTTTACAGGAGTAGAAAGCCCCATCTTTCTCCCACTGAGCAGGTGGTTTTGATCACAACCCATCTCATAACCACTATGCTACCAGGGTTCCTTACTCTGTGAAAGTCAGGTCTTAATCCTACCTTAATCTTGTCCATTCGTATAGTAGAGAATGCTCTCCAAGATGAGATAGTCATGGTGTATAAAGTCCAGAATAGCATCACATGAGAAATTATGGCTAGAAGGGCCATATTAATTGACTACAACTCAGATGTATGTGTAGTTTTGGAGTAATCATGGTAGAGATATGTACTTTAGCTGTTTTATTTAAAAGTATATAACTACTTGTCTAATTATTATAGATTATCATTTTATCCACCAAGTAGCCTACACAGAATTGTACCTGTTGCACCATAAGTTTTACTTCATTGTCCTCTTGTACATATCACTAGATTCAATGGTATAAGCATTTTAATGCACAATTTTATTTATTAGTTGTGGGAATGTTTAACTTGAAAAAATAAAGCTGAATCTTTTTCTTTAAAGGACAAACTATATAATAAGAAGTACATGCAAAAAATATAAGAATTATTTAATTATATACGAATTCTATATTATATATAATTATATAAGAATTGCATACAAATTTCTTGCCAGTAATTTTCATTCAAATGTTTAAGAAGTAATTAAACCAATGCACTTTAGTTGTCTCTATGTTACGGTCTGTTTGAAGTCAGTGCATGTTATGTGTACTCCTAATGCCCTGCTGGACATTCAGTACTGCTACTCTACAGGAACAAACGCTGTTGATCTTCTCCTGGACATGTTTAACTACTGTGGTCAGGGCCTTCTTACACAAAAGAAGAAATCACTTAGACATCATAAAAAATTGCAATTTATTCCTGAGCCAATTGTCTTGAGCAAAGAATAAAACCTAAGTCATCTTAAAACCAAATAGCTTAGCTCGACTGGTGGAAGGAACGTAAAACTGCTCTTTTTAAAGAACTATATAAAACCAAATTGACAAAAGAAATTTCAAAAATAAAGTAGAAACCTTTATAGGGCAGTGAATTTATAATAATTAGGGAGGAACAACTGAGAAAAGGATGGTGAGAATCATTGTGCAACTCACAGAATGTAATCCGTATCATTTAAATGTACATCTAGAAACTATTGAGTTGGTGTGTATATTCACAACAGCAATAAAATAAAAGTTTTAAAAGTAATACTTTTGGCACAGTTCAAGGCTGATGCATACAGTAATTGGAGCTTTTTGGGGGTGAGTTTGTTTCTTTTTACCCATAATGATTTTTCTACATGGCTTTTGCTATTCATAGTAAAACTCAAGTTTATTTATTGCCTTTGAGTTAATCCCAGCTTGAAGGTGTTTTTCCTGGACCGTAATGTTATTTGAGAGTAGAAAGCCTCATCTTTCTCCCTTAGAGCACCTGGTAGTTTTGAACTACTGACCTGGTGGTTAACAACCCAATACATAACTTGCTATGGCTCCAACCGTTCACAATTACTTGGACATTTTCTGCTCCTGCAGGTTATTCTTGCATATATAAAGGTTATCTATCAGTGTGCTACGGGGCTCCTAAAAGTTCATGAGAAAGTTTTATTATCTTTCAATTTTATTTTCCACAAACTTTTTGAAGCCCCTCATGTATAAAATATTCGTGAATAGTATTATTTTTCTAACATTTCTGGCATAGAGGAATATATGAAGCTGCCTTATATAATGTATAGTTTTAAAAGCATACTAATCATTATTTTGGAGTGTATATACTTAACCAAAGATCTCTCTACTTTTAAGGCTTTGCACACACTTGAAATCAAAAACATTAAAGGGGAGGTATATCTTTGAGAGGAGATTTTATTTTGGAAATAGCCAGTTATATCACACCTAGCAATTATAAGACTAGGAGATATCGGCAGCAGTAAAGCATTTCTGAATAATCAATATTCAAAAAGTAATTCAGAATCAAACACATCATGGAGCCAAGGAGCTTCTAGCAGCAATTGGCTGCGGTGCAAATCCCTCAGGCAAAAGCAGGTCACACATGGAGAGAATGTAAGAAGCCCTAGTGTAAATCAGAGGTTCCCAAATTTATTTGGCCGACGGTACTTTTTTTAGGAAAAAAATTACTCGGCACCTCTGGCAATTAAAAATGTTAGCCATACACTTTATCCCATAAGCCAGGATAAAGTATAGTTTTCTGCCTCTGCAGCTCCCATAGAAATATCCCATGGATACCACCCACTTTAAGAAACACAGTTCTAGACTGGGATACCCTGGTGGCACAGGGGTTACTGCTAACCACAAGGTCAGCTCTTCAGTACCACCCGTGGTTCTAAGGGAGAAAGAAAAGCCTTTCTTCCATAAGGAGTTATAGTCTCGAAAACCCACGAAGGCAGTTCTACCCTGTCCTGTAGGGTCGCTATGAGTTGGCATCACTCCATGGCAGTTAGTTTGGATAGGAGTTTTATTCTAGACTAAGGTTGGCAACCTGACCAGTATCTTTATTTCCCTAATAGACATGGCTGCTTTAATACTACATCAGCAAATTTAACCCTAATATGTGTAGCTGTTTTTATACTGAATCAGCAAAAGGTAATCGTTGTGACAGAACTGATGGGCCATAAACTCTAAAATAGTTACCATATCATTCTTTTACCGTATTCTTATAGGAACTGTTTCTCTCATGACTTTTTTACTGGATTTGATAATTAGTTGCAATAACCACACAGAACTTACAGCAAAACTTAGCATTGTGGAATTTTTAGAGAAGTTAAAAGGTAAACAAATCAGGAGTAGTAAATTGTAGGGATACAATCATTGGTCCATGCTATGCTTTTCTTCAGCCAACAGCCAAGATGCGTGTCTCTGATTAACCATATGATACCCTGGCCTCTGATCTCAACAAGAAAGCCAGGTTGCGCTAGTTCAGTCTCAGTCTTTTGGCAGTGATCTCTTAGGTCTCATGGCTTCCTTGCATTGGCCTCTTTTGGTTTGGCACGGCAGCTGCCATTTCAGAGGAGGATGTGCTCTCCTGGTGACTCTTCGTCATGAGGATCCCAGGAACTCTGTCTGTTCCTGTTCCTGGGATGGCCCATTCGTAGGGCCAGGGGAGTGGCAACTGAAACTGAACCTTCTCTTCTGTACGTGTTACGCCTGCCCTGTTTGCAGTCTCATTCAGCTACTGCGTGGGAACTAGACGTTGTGCCATCTGCTTATTGTTAATGACTTTCCTCCAGTCCTTCCTGTAGTCCATTGTCTCAGGTCGTTTGTGTGTCATACACATTAAATAAAGAGAAAGGATTACAACCCTTTCGATGCTGTTTGTTAAAATCTTAAGCCATGTTATGTATACCCTCTGGTGCAAGTTCCCCAGGTGAACATAGTGGCGAGTTACTCTGCTATTGATTACACCAATTTCTCATTCATCTACGAAGTCTGAGAGTCCCATTTTTTGACATTTTTATCAAAACTTGATATTTGTAGAAATCTGGATTTTTGCCAGTTAGGTGTGGTATGTCTTTTTAGTTTTTTAATTTATAATTTCCAAGTTCTGGGGGATTTGAGTAACTTCTCATATTTCTGAACATTTCAGGGTTTTCTTATCTGTGATAGCCTTTACCTATTTAGGGGGGGGTGTCTTTATATATGATTTCGGATGCTCAGAGTTATTAGGTTTCATCTACTTTATCACACAGTCTGTAGCTAGTCTTTAGCTTTGTGTTTTATTGGCTTTAGTTTATTGGGTTTTTTGAGTTAACATGTTAGGTGTGAATACTTAATAATTTTAGTATCAAATTTAGCAAGTTTTTTCTTCATGATTTATACTTTGTACCTTGCTTAAAGATAATTCTACTCTTATGTCATAAAAGTTCTCTACTTCTACTGAAATCTAAGTTTGCTTTGTATATTTGCCTTTGGAGTTCCTTTTTTTATACATAGGTATAATGTAAAGATTATTTGTCCATTATAATTAACCATATATACGAGCATCAGCCATTTTTCATTAATTTTTAATGTCATCCTTATGAAAACAGGATTTTTTTATGTACATTGGTTATTTTTCTAACAAGTTATTTCTGGCGGATTGGAATACTCTCCCCCTCCTCCCCTTAACACTTTATTCTCTTCTATTCCAGCAGATGTCAGTAAAAACACGTAAGATTTTATTATTAAGAATCTATTTCCAAGAACGCTCTGTATTTTCCTCTGTAATTAAAGTTTATAGATGTATAGATCTTAATTCTGAACAGTTTCTAAATTATCTTTTTTTCCACTTAGGAGGATAAAAGGAAACGCGATCGAGACCGTGTGGAGAATGAGGGAGGAAATGATTTCCAGTGTCAGGCGCCTATAAGACTAGACCTGCCTCCTGAGAAGCCTCTCACAAGTTCTTTAGCTAAGCAAGAAGGTGGGATTAGCTGCATTAACTTTCCTGATTGAGGAAACTGAACATGTTTTAAGGTTCATAGTCAAAGAAAGGGACTAGGCTTTCACTTTCTAAATTTTAAAATCACCCTCACTGCTATCAAGTCAGTTCTGACTCAGAGCAACCCTATAGGGCAGAATGCAACTGCCTTTTTTGGTTTCTGAGGTTGCAAATCTTTATGGGAATGGAAAGCTTCATCTTTTTCTCTCAGAAGGGCTGGGAGTTCGATCAACTGACCTTGCACTTAGCATTCATAATCCACTACAGCACCAGGGCTCTTAGCTTCTAAATTAAAGTATTACCCACACCCCATCTCCTTACCCTCCCCCCCAAAAAAAACAGCTAATGCCAACTTGATTAATATCAACCCTACAGGGAAAATTAGAAGTCCCTTTGGGTTTCTCGGGCTATAACTTCATTTATGGGCGTAGACTGCCTTATATTCTGTGGACTGGCTGTGGATTTGATTACCAGCCCAGTGCATAGCTAACTCACTGTGTTACCAGGGTCCCTTAAAGCATAGAAATTTTTATGTTTATTTTTTTCTGTTTTCTTAGCTGTCTTTATCACTGCATAAGAAATATCAATTCAAAACAAAAGCAAATTAGCTTGTGTTTTAAATTGGTATCCTTAAACTTCAACATAAGTGGAATTTCTGTACAAGATGTTTAAAATGTGTGTGAGAAAAATCATGTGGGAAAAAATAAGATAAGTGCTCTAGAATCTTCCTTTCAAAAATGCCCATTTTCTTTCTTCTTTGCTCTAGAAGTAGAACAGACACCCCTTCAAGAAGCTTTGAATCAACTGATGAGACAGTTGCAAAGGTAAATGTTCTTCCAACATTTTCATAATATGGAAATAGCACAAAGTATAGGGTTCACCACACCACTTCTCTCTCTCGCTCGCTCGCTCTCGCTCTCTCTTTTTTCCTTCTTTATTTGGACTACTTAAAGCCACAGCTCTGGCCTTGATTCGAATATACTAGATTTTAAATTGGATGGTAAATATTTTGTCAGGAAAAGTACTCCAAAAGGTTGACTTAGATGTTCTCATTTGGAGTGTTTTAACTGGCAAATTGAAGACTGCTACATAATACTTTTAAATATTTCATCTGAAGTAATTCCTATTGTTATCTCTTTAAAGCAGAAACAACACAATGATCATTACAGTTTTGCTAATATGACTTAAAAAGTTTATGAAACAAAGTGAAAGATCATAGAATATTTTCACAAAATTTTTGAGCCTCCTTGTACATGCAAATATTTTATGTATATTTGTGCAGTGTTCAGCAATTATTAAGCCTAGCTGTAAAATATACCATGAATTAGATTTGGGTCTTCTTTTAAATGTAGACATTTATTCTAAAAATCTCAATGTCTAGGTTAAACCTAACTCAATATTAAAATATTGTTATACCCCCATTACTCAGAATTTCAAAGACATTTATAGTATATTTTAAAATGACAGAGTTCTAAGTCGTGTCTTCTAACCGTGACTTTGAGAGTGGATTGTAAATAATTTTTTAAATATACACAGCCTCTATTTTTGTTATCTAGTAAGTACAGCTATGCCACATCACACTTAACAAAAATGATGGCTTTGGACATGAACTAAGTCTGTTTGGAAGAAGTGCACCAGGCTGTGTGATCCAGAGATGGTAAATAATAAAATCCAAGCCTGAAGAAGGAAATGATATCAGTTTAAACTGTGAACACTCAGTTTGCAGAAGACTGTGGATGACAGTGGAAGTTCAAATCCATATTCAAGGCCCCACATGGATTAAGCCTCTGATAAATCCCTCAGAACCTAATAAAGGGACATGGCTAGCCTACCGTCAGACAGAAAGCATCGTAGAATCGTTAATGGCAGATGTAGTTAGGTTAATATGTGTAATACTTGAGCCATTTTTCTCTCTTTTGACCCATTCTAAAGTAGTTTTGGTTTTTTAATATTTTCTACTTTCCTTTTGATCAAGGTTTACTGTTTTGTCTAGTTGTCGTTTTTCCTTTCTTGGTTTTTTTGTGTGATTTTCTATATATAAAATTCTACAATAGATAAATCTGTAGATACAGTCAATGGATTGCTAATTGCCTGCAAACATTGCAAGAGGAGTGGAAGAAAATGAGGGAACTAACAATAAATATGAGAAGAAAATATTCTGAAATTGATTATAGTGATTGTACAGATTTCAATATAATCGAATGGTTAAATGTTATGGTATGTGACATATATGTCAGTAAAGTGTTTAAAAGAATGTTTGGCTTTAACAAACAGAATTTATGCTCAGTTTAGGCGACTAGACGACAAATTCAGACTGCCAGCAGCACCAGGAGAAGACTTGCTCTCTTTGCTGGCTCTAGAGGAAAGCTCTTGTCCCCGCTCAGTCTCGTCAGGCCTAGTGTTTCATAGAGATTGGCAGTGTCTTGGCACTGGTCTCCCTAGGTCCAGGAGTGTCTCAGCATTGGGACCAAATAAATACATTTTCTGTTCCCAGCTCTTCTTTCTTCATGGTAGTCAGGTTCGTGCTTGTTGTTTGTTTATCTCCTTTTTCCTCTTTTAAGGTAAAAAGTGATGCAGGCCACACACATCCCATTGCATAGGATCTACGACCCGAGTAAGGGTATTTTATCCCACCTTCATCTCATTGTCGATGATTGAGCACATCAAACGACAACAGTGGTTGCATCATGACGGTAACTATGAAACCATCAAGAATCATGGTCCACCCAAGTTGACACACATTCGTAGAAGACAGAGTGTAATCCAGTGGGTCTTCCTCATGCCGCAACCCTTTAATACAGGTCCTCATGTTGTGGTGACCCCCAACCAAAAAATTATTCTCGTTGCTACCTCATAACTAAATTTTCTACTGTTAAGAATCATAATGTAGATATCTGATATTCAGGATGTATTTTCATTGTTGCAAATTGAACATAATTAAAGCATAGTGAATAATCACAGAAACAATAAGTATATGTTATGAAATATTTCTAATTACAAATAAATTAAATTTTATCTTGAAGCATGGTGTAGCATGGGTAGCAGTCTTCATACTGAGTACGTAGTCGTATGTGGGTGGACCCATCTGGAGATGGATAGAGAAGTGGTGTCTTGGTTCCTAAGACCATCGGAAATATGTTTTTTCCGATGGTCTTAGGCATCTCCTGTGAAAGGGTCGTTCAACCCCTAAAGGGGTCGCGTCCCACTGGTTGAGAACTGCTGATGTGATCCATGAAAGCCTCTAAATCTATATTTACAGCTGAGGAAATCCAGAGGCAGCTCTACTCTGTCTTACAGGGTCACTATTGGAATCAAATTGATGGAAGTGAAGTTTTAATGGTTGAAGTACTTACTTTAGGGAGCCTTTTAGGTATCTAAGAATGACAGCCCACTATCATACAATATATCATGAGTACTGTTGAAAGTCATTCGTATAAAGATCACTTGGAAATCAGGGTAATTCAAGCACCCATTAAACACCTTGTTTCTGTTGCCTGCTCCACTGATTAGTCTCTGGATAGTTTTCCTGTTCCCTTAGCAGTTATTAATTAGAATAATCAGCTCCAGGGCATGGACCTAATTTTGGGGGTAACAGCTACTATCACACAAAAAAAGAAAGAGCTTAATAATTATTCATTACAAAGCTGAATGGGTACTGAATATAGAGAAATTTAGACGCTATCATGGATTACACTGTGTCTTCTAAAATGTGTGTCAACTAGAGCGGACCATGATTCTCGATGGTTTCATGGAAGCAGAAAGCTTCATCTCCTTACAATTGGCAGCCAGTGAGTAAACCTCCATGCCATTAGGGTTACATATTTAAAACATAGTGAGTAGATAAGTAAAAATGTGCAGAGGCCACATCTGCCCTCCTCTGGCTACACCAGCCCATGGCCTGTTGCTATGAGGCAACAATCAGACATAGCTCTACCCTTTATCCTTCTTTAACTTGCAGTACCATCAACTGTTCCTCCCACAGCACTCTACTTCTCCACTGGGTTTGATTGTCTGTAGCAATGACCACACAGTACTCACGGATAATCATGAGTAAGAGAGTTCATTAGAGAAATTAGGAGGTTACCCAAAACCTAGTTCAGAAAACATTAAGTATATACAGTCATTAGTCCATAGCAACATCTCTCAGCCACCAGCCAATTCTCTTTAGGCCTCAGTTACCCCAAAGAATCCACAAGAAAGCTTTTAGAACTAATAAATGAATTCAGTAAAATTATAAGTTATAAAATTCATATAAAAATGTGTTAAGTTTCTATGTACTAGCAGTGAACACCGTCTAAAAAGGAAATTAAGCAAATAACAAATAGCTTCTCTAAATTGTAGCTAGGTAGAAATATAACCAATGAAGTGAAAGAATTGTGTGCTGAAAACTGATATATCACTGGGGAAAAATTTTTTAATTGGACTGTACACCCCTATAGTGTTGCCATAAGTCAGCATTGACTTGATGAAGGTGGAAGTGATGTCCCAGGGGGAATGATTGATAATGTTCTCTATCATAAAATGACAGTGATGTCTCCAAGGTGAACCAGAGACATATAAACCATAGATGCATGATGAATTTGGGGCTTGCACATCATTCTAGCCCCAATGTAATTAGTTCTTATGACATAGCTCTGCTTGATGCTCGAACTCATGATGAGATCACTGAAGATGTGTGTGGTGAAGAAACTAAATGGTGACCGACTATCAGGATAATGTCTGGGGTCTTAAAGGCTTGTTTTCAAACAAGCAGCCGTCTAAGTGATGGCTAAGTGTCAACTAAATCCACATGGAAGAAGCACACCAGACTGTTTGATCCAAGAATTGTAAATAATATCCAAATCTAAAGGAGAGAATGGCATCAGAGCTTAAATTGTGAAGATGACAGTGAAAGCCCAGAATCCATTTGCATGGCCCACTCGTGGATTTAGCTTCCCGTGACTCCCCTCTGATCATGTTGAGGGAGGCCAACAGCCCTGTTGCAGTGAAAAGCTGATTTTGGCAGATGGCATTAGGTCACAATATAATATGTTATCGTTTGCTTTCCCGTTGGACCCAATTTAAAGCTGTTGCATTTTTAGTTAAAGGTGAAAGGAAACTCGACTTTGGATTAATTCCCTGGTCAGTCCCCTTTGGCCATGGACAGGGTTGTGGACAGCTTTGCTAACATACAGACTGCAGTGGAGAATGGATTGTTGCAGATGCAGCTAGAATTTAGCGCCCTATCAGTCCATCTTCCTTAGGATCCATTTACATTTGTTCTAGATTTTTTAATTATTATTTAATCATTTTGTTGGGGCTCGTACAACTTATTATAATCCATATATACATCCATTGTGTCAAGCACATTTGTACATTTGTTGCCATCATCCTCAGAACATTTTCTTTCTACATGAGCCCTTGGTATAGCTCCTCATTTTCCTTCCCCTCCCTTCCCCTTCCTTCATGACCTCTTGATAATTTATAAATTATTATTTTGTCATTGTCTGACATCTCCCTTCACCCACTTTTCTGTTTTCCATCCAAAATTTGTTGTGGTTTTTAAGATTTTCTGCTTTCTTTTGTATTGAAATTTCTTTTTGTTGTTTAGTTTTTCATTTGTTTTTTAATGCTTTTCTCTATTTGAAATCTGGGATGGGTAGCATATATACTTGCGTATAAGCCGAGTTTTTCAACACATTTTCTGTGCAGTTTTTGTGGTAAAATTAGGTGCCTTTCCCGACACAATCGCTGAAGACAAATGGGTGCATAAGCATAGGTGATGAAGACAGCTGATGGTGCCCAGCTATCATAGCGTCTGGGGTCTGAAAGACTTGAAGATAAACAAGCAGCCATCTAGCTCAGAAGCAACAAAGCCCACATGGAAGACGCATACCTGCCTGTGTGACCACAGGTGGCGATGGGATGAAGTATCAGACATCTAAGACCCAGAATAAAACCATACCCAAGTTAAATGGGGGGTGGGGTATGGAGTGGAGACCCAATGCCCATCTGTATACAATTGGACATCTCCTCACAGAAGGGTCACAGGGAAGAGATGAGCCAGTCAGGGTGCAGTATAGCACTGATGAAACACAACTTTCCTCTAGCTCTTTGGTGCTTCCTTCACCCCACTATCATGACCTCAATTCTTCTACGTTATAAATCGGATGAGACCAGAGCATGCACACTGCTACAGTTTGGAGCCCGCAACCGAGGTATTCCAGGATAGATAAACCTCTCAGGGCCAACAAGGAGAATAGACATACCAGGAGGATTAGTGTAGGGGAAGAAAGGGGGAATCAATCACAAGGATCAAACTAGAACTCCCTCCCAGGGGGTCAAATAGCAGAAAAATGAGTGAGGGGTGATGGAGGACGATGGAAGATAGGAAAAAATAATCTATAACTTATTAAGGGTTCATGAGGGAAAGCGGGAAGAAATGGGGAGCTGTTATCGGGCTCAAGTGGGAAGAGAATTCTTTGAAAATAATGATGGTGGCAAATGTGCTTGACACACTGGAGGAATGTATGGATTGTGATAAGAGGCGTAAGAGCCCCCAGTAAAAGTTTGTTTTTTTAATTAGGTGCCTTGGATATTCAGGTCAGCTTATACTTGAATATATATGGTAAATCTATAGAGTAAATGCATTAATGGGTCCTTAGGTGTGTGGCAGGTGTGCTTGGGAAGGAAGTGAGCTAATGATGAATACAAGAATGAAGAAAATATTCTGAAAGTGATTGTGGTGATGATTGTACAACTCTTTATATGATTGAACTATTGTATGATACATGAGTTTTATGCTAGTAAAGCGTGTGGAGGGGCAGGGGGAGATTGAACTGCACAGGATTGACTAAACAGGAATCGAATTGTCTGCATCTATGGAGAGCTTCATTATTGCCAGTCAAGAGAAAGCCAGGCACCAATTGTTCATTTGCAAGTTCAAGTTTTAAGAAAATCAAGGCCAGTCCACAGGAATCAAAGTACAACCTTTAGTACAGCTCATCTGATGTATGTACTCACTTTTATGACTAAGTTGCGTTTGACCCAAGCCATAATCCTTTCTATCACCTCTTATGCCTATAAAAGGCTATAAAAAAGTAACATTGAGAAGAATTAATGCATTCAAACTGGAGTATCAGTAAACACTAGTGAATATAGTGTGCGCTACCAAGGTTATTAATATAAATATGAATATAAATTTAAATTGTATAATATAAATTTATATTATATTTATGAATATAAATAGTGAATATAGTGTGCACTACCAAATTTATATCAGTCTTTTTTTTCAATCACTTTATTTGGGGCTTGTACAACTCATCAATCTATATATACATCCATGTATCAAGCCCATTTGTACATTTGTTAACATCATCATTCTCAAAACATTTGCTTTCTACTTGAGCCCTTGGTATCAGCTCATTTTTTATTAAATCATTTTATTAGGGGCTCATACAACTCCTATCACAATGCATACATACATCAATTATGTAAAACACATTTGTACATTCGTTGCCCTCATTCTCAAAACATTTGTTCTCCACCCAAGCCCCTGGCATCAGGTCCTCATTTTTTCCCCTCCCTCCCCACTGCTCGCTCCCTCATGAACCCTTGATAAGTTATAAATTATTATTTTGTCATATGTTGTTCTGTGCCACATCTCCCTTCACCCACTTCTCTGTTGTCTGTCCCACAGGGAGGAGGTCACATGTACATCCTTGAAATAGGTTGCCCCTTTCCAACCCACCTTCCCTATCCCCTCCTAGTATCGCCACTCACACCACTGGTCCTGAGGGGATCATCCGCCCTGGCTTCCCTGTGTTTCCAGTTCCCATCTGTACCAGTGTACATCCTCTGGTCTAGTCAGACTAGAAAGGTATGATTTGGATCATGACAGTGGCGGGGGGTTGGGGGGAAGGAAGCATTTAGGAACTAGAGGAAAGTCATTTTCCATCATTGCTACATCACACCCTGACTGTCTCGTCTCCTCCCCAACACCCTTCTGTAAGGGGAAGTCCAGAGGCCTACAATTGGGCTTTGGGTCTCCACTCCACACTCCCCCGCTCATTCACTATGGTAAGATGTTTTGTTCTGATGGTGCCTGATACCTAATCCCTTGACACCCCATGATCCCACAGGCTGGTGTGCTTCTTCCATGTGGGCTTTGTTGCTTCTAAGCTATATGGCCGCTTGTTTACCTTCAAGCTTTTAAGACCCCAGATGCTATATCTTTTAATAGGGCATCATCAGCTTTCTTCGCCACATTTAGTTGTTCACCCACTTTGTCTTCAGCGGTTGTGTTGGGAAGGTGAGCATCATAGAATGCCAATTTAATAGAAGAAAGTATTCTTGCATTGAGGGAGTACTTGAGTCGAGGTTCAGTGTCCCTCTGCTACCTTAATACTAACCTTATAAATATATGCACATAGATCTATTTCTCCATCCTCATGTATAAATATATTTGCATATGTACATGTCTTTGTCTAGACCTCTCTAAATGCCCTCGGCCTCCCAGCTCTTTCCTCTATTTCTTTTGACTTCCTTCCTGTCCCACTATCATGCTCAGTCCCCCACCAGGGTTTCAGCAATTCCGCTTAGTTAAATTACCCTTGATCATGCCCAACCAGGCTTCCCACACCCTCACCACCACCGATTTGGGTCACTTGTTCCCTTGTCCCTGGGTTTAACCACCACTACCTTTCCCCCCAACTCCCCATCTCCCATGTCCACATGGAACTATCTGTCCCATTTTCTCCTCCAATTGTTCATCCAGCCTATCTTATTTAGACAGACCTGTGGGGATAGTAACATGCACAAAAACAAGAAAGCACAAAACTAAACAACAACAGACCAATGACAAAAACAAAACACAACAAGAACGAAAAGCTTGTAGTTAATTCAAGGATTGTTTGTTGTCCTTTAGAAGTGCTTTCCAGTCCAGTCTGTTGGGGTACCATGCCCTGGCCCCAAAGTTCACCTTCAGCATTCTCTGGGGACCTTGCCACTCCATTCCCTTGCTGTTCTGTTGCACCCCCTTAATGTTTTGCCTCGGTGTGTTGGGATCCGATCGGGTGCAGTTCCCTCACTGTGTCTCCGATATTGTCGCCTGTAGGGCTATGGGTCAGTGAGGGATGTCATGTCTCATAGTAGGGCCGGCCATGTGGTTCTCTCTGTCGACTGGCAGCTCTAATTGGGAACATAGACCTCCTGGCCTGGTGGGCCATGATGTGCTCCACTACCTCCTCCTCCCTCTTCATCTGCTCCCGTGGTGCTGGTCTGATCAGATATGTCCCTCTTACAGAGCTGTAGATTCAGTTCCGTCCTTTGAAATAAATTCTTCTGAGGGGAGGGGCAGATGTCCCCTTAGTAGTTGGGGTTGGGGCCAGCCCACAGACCTCTCCACTGGTTCCCTACTCCACGCTGACATGTTGCATTCACATCTTGGAGCACCGAGTTGAAGTCTGGTCCCTCTTTCCCTGTGGAGACACAAACAATACCCTCCTCTGGGTGGGTTAGTGCCCTGTGCCCCAGCTACCCTTTTCTTTTTAAATTTTTTTAAATCTTTCC
This sequence comes from Tenrec ecaudatus, assembly GCF_050624435.1. Classification (NCBI taxonomy): domain Eukaryota; kingdom Metazoa; phylum Chordata; class Mammalia; order Afrosoricida; family Tenrecidae; genus Tenrec; species Tenrec ecaudatus. Next base: position 40,107,860 of record NC_134547.1, on the reverse strand, counting down.
CCACCTCCTTTTTAGTTGTCTACCATGTGCATCCCTGTTTTTGGTCTGGTCCCTGCCTTATTACCTGGTTCTCACCCCAGGAATGTTTGTATACCGTAGATTTTTCCCTATGCCCCTTTTGCCTTTTTTTTTTTTTAAGCTTACCTCAGCAACCTTTCAAGTCTTTCTATATTTAAGTCAATGCTATCTTGAGGTCTATTTTCTCTTTTTTGCCCTCTGCGTGAGGTTGTTTTTTGCCCTCTGCGTGAGGTTGTTCTATGTGGTGTCTCTTATTTGTGCTTGGTGAGTATTGTTCTTCTGCCCATACTGCCTCAGCAAGGATATTTTGTAGGGCTGGGTTTCTTCTAACAAATTCTCTGACTTTTTCCTTGTCTGGGAAGACTCTAACTTCTCCATCTATCTTGGTCGATAATTTGGCTGGGTAGAGTATTCTTAGGTTTGCATTGTTTTCCTTCAATTTTTGGAATATGTTACTCCACTCTCTCCTCTTCTTCATAGTTTCTGCTGATAGGTCTGAGCATATTGTTATTTGGGAACCTTTGTATGTGATTGCTTGTTTTTCCCTAGCTGCTCTCATGATTTTCTCCTTTTCCTCAAAGTTGGATAGTTTAACTATTATGTGCCTTGGTGACTTCTTGGGATGTAGTCTTACTGGGGTTCCTTCAGCCTCCTGAATGGTTGCCTGGTTTTCATTCATTAAGCTGGGGAAGCTTTCCTCCAAGAATTCTCTCACTATTGTTGCAGATGACTTCTTTGTTGTGTCTTTCTCCGATAAGCCAATAATTCTAATGTTGTTCCGCTTCATAGCATTAGACATAGCGCTTAAGTTTTCTTCAGCTTCTCTGATGATCTTACTAGAATTTTGTTTGCGTTTGTTAAAGTCTGCTTGGCTATCCTCCAAGTCACTCATGCGGCTCTCTTATTCCTCCAGTTGCTTCTTGAGGTCCGTGAGTCTGCTACTGGTTTTTGTTATCTCCTCCCTAAGCTCCTATATTTCTCTTAAAATCAGAATATTCCTTAGAAGCAATGATGGTGAGATTTTGGCTTTCTCCCTTTAGATGTATCAGACCAATTACTCAAAAGGACGTGGTGTTTTTTAAAGTACAGGGTAACCCTCAGTAAAGTGGATTGTCGATGTAATGCAATAGCTGTCAGCGTGCACTCAGATATTCCAGGGACCTGAAAGCTGCACAGCACTGAGTGCCTTTATTGGTCATATCTAGATTGCCGTGAGTCAGAGCCAACTCGATGGCAATCAGCAACATCTCATGGTCATGGACACGAAAACACAATATTAAGTGTCAATACTGGCATCCTCAGGTTTAATATGATTCCTATCAAAATTCCAGTAGCCTTTTTACAGAAAGGGAAAAACAGCTACATCGTTTCATACAGAATTAATAACCCTGCAAAGCCAACATGATCTTCATGAAGAGCAAAGGAGAATGCCTCCCATCCCCTGATTTCAGAACACAGTATGCTACAGTTACAGAGCTGAGGTACTAGTGGAAAGGTAGGCATGCAGACCAATGGGATAAAGGTGGTAGTCCAGAAATACATATATCGGTACTACATTGATTTTTGAGATAGGTACCAAGTTCATTCAATTTGTAAAGAATAACCCATTTGACAAATGGGGCTGGGACAACTGGATTTCTACATGCAAAAGAAAAGTTGATCTCTCACCATGTATGGAAACGACGGAAAATGAATCAGTGACATATATTTGAACCTCTCAGAAGAAAACAAAGGGGTAGTAAACCTTCAGGAGATTGTGTACTGACTTAGTGACAGTGGGGTGAACTTCTCAATGTACACATTGGATTTTTTGAACTCCTTTTGTGATTTTAATGTGTTTAGAACCTTTAATAGCAAGCATTAAGCCTCAAGTTAAGGGTATTGGGAAGACTTCTTCAGACCAACTTTTATATGCACGCATATGAAAGAAATTGTATGCACTGTTTGAGAAAATGCAGATATTCAAGGATGCAGTTATTCTGTAGCCCACCAGGAATCCATGTCTTAGAAAGCAGTATGAAAATTGTAGGTGTATGTTATCATTTCTGCCTTTTCTCCCATGATTAGGAACAATATGTAATAGTAATCTTCCAAAAGCTAAGTTCTTGTTAGTTTTAAGACACTTCATTTTCCAATTTGCATGAGGCGCTATTTATTAATTTGGCTATATATTTTAAAAGAAAAGGTCTCTGTTTAAGGGTATAACTAGTTAAATAATGTGAACTTGTTATTAAGTGATCATTATCTTTCCTTTCAATTTTCAGTGATAAATGTGTTAGCATACTCTAGGTTCTTTCTACATCTAGAGAGTTTTGCTTTTCGTAGACTAGTATATTTGTTGTAGACAAAATAAATCACGAAATTGTTTGGTTGGTTTTTTTTTTAATCTTCACAGAAAAGACCCAAGTGCTTTCTTTTCATTTCCTGTGACTGATTTTATTGCTCCTGGCTACTCTATGATCATTAAACATCCAATGGATTTTAGCACTATGAAAGAAAAGATCAAGAACAATGACTACCAGTCCATAGAAGAACTAAAGGTAATTGTAATGGTTTCTCTTTTGATTGGAGAAAGAGATAGAGTGCTCTTAAACAAACTTAAACTTTCATATCTTTAAACTCTTGGATCCTGCATATACAAAAACTTGGGGAAAATATGGAAATTTGGTATTCAGAATGCTTGCAAATCTTTTTGTTTTGATATTTAAAATATTTGTTTCTCTCTTGGAAAACTTTTATGAGCTCAGTGATAGAAAACCAGATAAAATAAGACATCTCCTATATTTTGTTTCTGGTGAATTTCTGAGTTTCACCTGTATTCTAAAATATTTTCTCAGCTTTTAAAATAAAAAGATGTTTTCACCTTATGATCAGCATAGATAAAATTAATATTTTACTGAAAGTATGATTGGAGTAGGCGCTCAGATGGCACAGTAGTTACAGGTTGTGCTGTGATCCTGACGTCTGCAGTTCAAAACCAGCAGCCAATCCTCGGGAGAAAGACAGGGCTTTCTACTTAAGTAAAGAATAGCAGTCTGAAACTCACAAGGGTAGTTCGACCCTATCTTATGGGGTCGTTATGAGTTGCTATCGACTTGATGGCAGTGAGTGAATAGTGGATAATTGGAGTAAAATTTACTTTTCTATTTCTTGATGTTTAATGTATGTCCTGCCTCTTGATAAATGGAGAAAATGCTGACGTCGGGGATTTTGTCTTTATTGGGTCCACAATCATTGCTCATGTAGGCAGCCGTCAGGAGATCAAAAGATAATGTTGCTTTAGGTAAATCTCCTGCACAAGACCTCTTTAGAGTTGAAAAGCAAGGATGTTTACTTTGAGGACTAGGTTGTGCCTCACCCAACCCATGGCATTTTCAATTGCCTCACATGTATATGAAAGTTTTGAATTGAATAAGGAAGACTGAAGAAGAATAGATGCACTTGAATTAAGGCACTGATGAAGAATATTGATAATCTGGACTGCTACAGGGACAAATCGATCTATCTTGGAAGAAGTCTGGGCAGAGTGCTCCTTACAGACAAGGATGGCAAGACGTCGTCTTACGTACTTGGGACATGTTAAGAGAACCAGTCCCTGGCGAAGGACAAGATGCTTAGTAAAGTGGAGGGACACTGAAAAAGAGAAAGCCCCTCAAGGAGATAGATGGGTTGTCGCAGTGGCTGCAAAAACGGGCTCAGGCAAAGGAACAGTCGTAAGGACGGCGCGGGACCAGGCAGTGTTTACTTCTGTTGTGCATAGAGCCGCTGTGGATCAGAACCGACTCAATGGCACCAGCACCATCTTCTGAAGTAGAGAATAGTTTACATGTCAAAAATGTGGAACAGCAGTTTAATTATATTTCCTGTTTTTATGTAAATTGATTATTCCCTGAAGCCACATATTTTGTAGCATCTTTTCCTTCAACTTCGAGGGGAAAAAATAAACTTACTAGTAAAGAGATTTGATTGCCAAGATAATGTATATGCTTTATAGTAGGAGCTTTGGTGGTGTAGTGGGTTACACATTGGACTGCTAACCTCAAGGTCAATAGTTCAGACCAGCCACTGGATAAAAATGAGGCTCTCTGTATTCATAAAGATTTGTAACCTCTGGAATCCACAGGGGCAGTTTTACTCTGACCTGTGAGGACACTATTATGCGGAATTAACCTGATGGCAGTTAGTTTAGTTAATGTTACAGTTAAAGCTTTGTCCATTATTAAAGACTCTTGGTATATTTTGATACCAAGGGTATACTTTATTGTATTCTTGCAAAGGCAAGAAACAATCAGTATTTTAAATTTGCTCTGTATCAAACCACTACAAGCATAGCTAGTGTAGGTATTTTCTACTTTACCTTTATCTTTGCCTCGAGTGGTTTAAGACATAAGGTCTGGGCCTTAAGTAATTGCAAAGGAAAATAAGACTTGAATGATATCTTTATCCTTTTTTTCCCTTACCTACACGTAGATCCACTGAGATTTATGAACAACACTGGTGTTTAATTCTATCATTATCAGTTTTTACTGTATATGTTTTTCTCGCTCTGAAAAACCTAAATTATGTTCTCATATTCAGAGATAAAATTTTTTCCCTCCTTTATTTCTGGTGAAAATTTGTCTAGAACTGTTTTGTTGTCCCAACATATTTCTAACCTATTTTTACTCGATGGAAAAATATTTCCTTGCTTTTTCTTTTATGAATGGTTAAGCATTCTCTTAAGGCAACAAAAGAAATATGTCCCCTAGGTGTTTTTTGAGCAAAGTGGATTAAGGAAAATGAATACGTTTTCTACATATTACCTTTTTTTTTCTGGGAAAGGTTCAATAGCCTAAAGTAGTATGTGCTAGCTTACATAGCTCATTAAGTTGTTAAAGTAAAAATTTACATGAAATGTGTGCAGAGCAGTTCTTTTAAATGACCAAGTACCATTACAGAAATGCCTCATAAAGCCCAAGACATTGCAGTTAAGGTATAAGGAATCTAAATTGCCTAAAGACGTCAAATCGGTGAATATTCTAGCTCAGTATACTTTTGCACAGTGTTTATTTAATGTGCGTACATAATCATGTGTCTCCTTTCGCTTGCCTTTTCTCTCCCAAAATATATATTTGATAATTTTTAATAGAATGGAAATATTTTAGGTTAAGTATAAAAGAGGTTTTAACCTGGGGTTCCATGAACCTGCTAAAATTACATGAAATAAGTTATGTTCAATCCAAAACTTGGATCATTTTTCTAAATCTAGCACCAGCAGATTGAGAGGTCAATCCAAAACTTTGATCGTTTTTCTAAATCTAGCACCAGCATAACTAGAAAGCTCAGTAGGAATATATATACTCCATCTTCAATAAATTCATTATGTATTTGAACAGTTTCCTTACTTAGTAGAATTCAGTGTACCTAGTCTCATTCCATTTGTGTGTTTCAAGTTGTCTTTACTAATTAAAAAATGAAGTTTGATTATTTGGGGAACAGGGTTCCATTTTTTGTTGTTGGATTTCATCATTTAGCAAGACACTGGCTGATCCCTTTCATATTTATATAATGTGAAAATGACTCATCCATGGGAAAAATGATGTGGGATCAAGTTGTCTAGAATGTGCTCATACTTTGAAATTTAAACCAAAAATAAAACCATTTTGATCATTTGGCTGCTCCACTTGCTGAGGTTCTACTCCTCTTTGAGACTGTTGTTGTTCACTCAATTTGAATGTGACAGGAAACATTGGGACAGCTTAGCACTCTTTCTAGTTTTCAGTCAGGATCTGAAATAATTTCATTCCAAAATGGATTGTAAAATGTTTGTTACAATTTTGAAATGTATTCTTAAGTTAGCCCTGGTGGTTTAGTGGTTATGCATTTGGCTGCGGTCTGCAAGATCAGCAGTTCAAAATCACCAACCGCTCCAAGGGGGAAAGAAGGGGCTTTCTAGTCCCATAGAGTTGTAATTTTGGAAACCCACAGGGCCAGTTCTTCCCTCTCCTATATGGTGCTGTGGGTTGGCATCGACTCAGTGGAAGTGAGTATTTTTAACTACTTAGCTACAATTATTTTATTATTTTCTTCTAATTCTTTGTCCAACAACGTTATGCTAAAGACACTCAAAAATTTCATTCTTAAATCTTAAATTTATATAATTACTGTAAAATACTTCAAATTTTAGGAGACAATGTAGCCTATTTAAATCTACAGTATTTGTTTCATTGGTAAGCCCTAATTTTTTTTAAATTATAAGTTGATATTAGTGTTGCTTAGTAAACAGTGGAAGAAGATGTCTCTTTTAAACCTTTAGACTTTCTGTATCTTAAGCCTTGGGTAGAGAGTTACTGTTTTGTTTTAATGCCTCTTTCTCCTTTATATTCTGTCTACAGGAAAATTTCAAACTAATGTGTACTAATGCTATGATTTACAACAAGCCAGAGACCATTTACTATAAAGCTGCAAAGAAGCTATTACACTCAGGGATGAAAATTCTTAGCCAGGTAAAGTAACTCTTAAATAATAATTCCTGTAAAATTTGTGTCCCTGCAGTTTTTGGTCATAAGGATACAGTCTAATACACTACTGGTCTTATTTCATTAATAGATCATATTAACAAATGATCCAAATTGGTGGTCAGGTGGGTGTGGGGGGCCTAGTAGAGCATGATCAAGGATAATATAACAAAGAAAAATTGCTGAAACCCTGGTGGGGACTGAGCATGATAGTGGGACAGGAGGAAAGTCAAGGGAAATATAGGAAAGAGCTGGGAGACAAAGAGCATTTATAGAGGTCTAGATAAAGACGTACATATGCAAATATATTTATATATGAGGATGGGAAAATGGATCTATGTGCATGTATTTATAGGTTTAGTATTAAGGTAGCAGGAGGACATTAGACCTCCACTCAAGTACTCCCTCAATGCAAGAATACTTTCTTCTATTAAATTGGTATTCTATGATGCTCACCTTCCCGACACAACCGCTGAAGACAAAGGGGGTGAATAAGCAAATGTGGTGAAGAAAACTGATGGTGCCTGGCTATCAAAGGATATAGCGTCTGGGGTCTTAAAAGCTTGAAGGTAAACAAGCAGCCATCTAGCTCAGAAGCAACAAAGCCCATATGGATGAAGCACACCAGCCTGTGTGCTCATGAGGTGTCAAAGGGATCAGTTAACAGGCATCAAAGAACAAAAACATCATATTGTGTGATCACCTCCATGATTCAATGCTGAAGACAAATGGGTGCATAAGCAAATGTGGCGAAGAAAGCTAACGGTGCCTGGTTATCAAAAGATATAGTATCTGGGGTCTTAAAGGCTTGAAGGTAAACAAGCGGTCATCTAGCTCAGAAGCAACAAAACCCACATGGAAGAGGCACACTAGCCTGTGTGATCACGAGGTGTTGAAGGGATCAGGTATCAGGCATCATCAGAACAAAAAAATCTTGCCATAGTGAATGATGGGGAGAGTGTGGAGTGGAGACCCAAAGCCCTTTTGTAGGCCACTGGAGATCCCCTTGCAGAGGGGTCTCGGTGAGGAGACGAGCCAGTCAAGGTGTGATATAGCAACGATGAAAAATACAACTTTCCTCTAGTTCCTAAATGCTTCTGCCCCCTTCACCCCTCCCTACCACCCCATGATCATGATCCCAATTCTACCTTGCAAGTCTGACTAGACCAGAGGACGTACCCTGGTACAGATAGGAACTGGAAACACAGGGATTCCAGGGTGGATGATCCCTTCAGGACCAGTGGTGTGAGTGGCAATACTGGGAGCATAGAGGGAGAGTGTGTTGGAAAGGGGAACTGATTACAAGGATGTACATGTGACCTCCTCCCTGGGGGATGGACAACAGAAAAGTGGGTGAAGGGAGATGTCGGACAGGGCAAAATATGACAAAAAAATAATTTATAAATTATCAAGAGTTCATGAGGGAGGAGGAAGCAGCGAGGGAGGGGAAAAATGAGGACCTGATGCCAGGAGCTTAAGTGAAGAGCAAATGTTTTGAAAATGATGAGAGCAATGAATGTACAAATGTGCTTTACACAATTGCTGTACATATGCATTGTGATAAGAGTTGTATGAGCCCCTAATAAAGCAATTTTTTAAAAATAGATCATATTATACTTAAAAATACTGTAGAAAATGATTTATTAAAGAGAGTAAGATTAAAGCAGGAAGATTTTCATTTGGCATTGATAAAATTAAATGTTGGCATTTACTTGTAATTATTTCTTTAGAGGCTCTTGAATTAAAGTTCACCAAATAAACTTGTTTGCTGTGGCCAAGATAATTATGCTGTGAAAGAACCACCAGCTTGAATTCTATGATGAAATTAGATTAACTAGACCTTTTAGGAGGAAAAAAAAAATCTGTATTTCCCTTGTGATGATAGAATCTAAGTTTGGGGTAGTCTTGTACTTTGTGATGCATACAAACTCAACAAAGTACACAAATGAGAAATACCGTGGTTTCCAAAACAACCTCATGCAAAATCTTCTTTAAAAGACCAGAATTGTTAACATGAGAAGACATTTGAGACTGGATAGAACCCTAGACACATCATCATCAAGTGGCATGACTGCTGCAGTTAATGGCCAAAACTGAGGCTCTTAGCAGAGTGACAGCTGATGAAAAACCTTGAAGGATAAACTGAGGTGATGACTGGATCTGCTGAAAAAGATTGAAAAAGACAGCAAATTTCCAAAAGAAAAGAAATGAGTGTCAGGCACAGGGAGGAGAAAGGAATGTAAATTTAGACTTTGAGTTTAGAACCAGAAGTGTTAGGGATAGTAGGTGAGTCCTAATTTTTTTTAAATTATAAGTTGCTATCAGTGTTGCTTAGTAAACTATAAGGTCTCTTAAGTTTCAATGTTTTAAAACATGGGTAAAGAGTTACTGTTTTAATACATCTTTATAGTCTACATGAAAATTTCAAACTAATGTGTATGATATACAATATTAGTTTGATTTAGTCATGATTAGTTACATATGGTTTTCCAATTTAGTGATTATTTTTAAATTCTTAGGATGAGCATCTCCATGACGGTTCTATGTTTAAAGCAATGTGATGTGCAGAGATCCAGGTGTCTGCTTGAGTCGGAATGATTTCGGGATATACTGAACTGGGGGATAAAAACATTTGAGCTGATGATTCTTGTACTCCTAGAATGTAGATAGCATCCATTCTCACTCTGAAGATTTGGAATACTGTAATATAGGCACCCCTACCTGGCAAAATTTGCAGAGGCAAAAGGGAATCTAAGATGTTTATCCTACTTCTGTGAAGAAGACTCAGAATCCCAAACCAAACCACATTCAAGGATTATAAACCAGCAAATGCTTGTATATGAAGGAAAAATACATCAAACAAATGCAATCTTTGTTACACCAAAATATGTGCATAGTATTTGGAGGAATAGTTAAACTTACTGATTTGACCTATAAATAATATAGTTAATGTAATATGCAGAAATTTTCAGTATTTTTATAGTGATAGGCCAGAAAAAAACACTCTGTTTTCCCTTTTCTCGCTCTTCAGAGCTCTTCCTGTTGAAAAGCCATCCCATCGCTTGTTGTAGCTTCCTGTGGACTGTTCTCTCCACCCTAGATGAGAGGGCTCCAAACACCACTAAGTATAAAATGTTTCCATTCAGACCTTTGCATTAACTATTCTAATAGCAGTACTCCCGATGGAACCTCGCACACCCTTCCATAAATGTTACTGTTACAGTGACCCATAGCAGCCCTGTGTGCAAGACTGCCTGGTCGGGGCTGTCCTGACCATTGTTCTTCAATTTGAGCCCATTGTTGTAACTACTGTGTCAGTCCATCTTGCTGAGAGCCTTCCTCTTTCCCTGTGCTTCGACTTTACTGAGCTTGATGTTCTTCTCCAGGCACTGATATCCCCTGACATGGAAAAGTAAGTGAGACAAAGGCTTGCCATCTGGCCCCTAGGGAGCACTCTGGCTGTACTTCTTCCTAGACTGATTTGTTTGTTCTTTTGGCATTGTTGATTTGGAACTTTCAGTAGGACCATAATTCAGATGCATTGATTTTTTTATCTTCCTTTTTAAATGGTCTTTTTAAATTCTTAACAGATTTTGATTATTTGCTGTAAAGTTGTAAATGTACAGTGATTCACACATACATACATTTTTAAAATCATTTTATTGGGGCCTTGTATACCTCTTATCACAGTATATACATACAGTATGTACTAAAGTATAAGCCGAGTTTTTCAGCACATTTTAATCAGTTTTTGTGGTAAAATTAGGTGCTGGCAGATACTTGGGTCAGCTTATACTCGAGCATACACGGTACATCCATTGTGTCAAGCACGTGTACATGTATTGCCATCATCATTCTCAAAACATCTTTCTGCTTGAGCCCTTGGTGTCAGCTCATTTTCCCCCTCTGCCACCCTCCCTCCCTCATGAATGCTTGATATTTTCACATCTTACACCAACTGCCGTCTCCCTTCACCTACTTTCTGTTGTCTGTCCCTCTTGGAGGGAGTTATATGTAAATCATTGTGATTGGTTCCCCCTCTGCATATTTTTTTAAGTTACACCAAAGTGTCCTTACAACCAAGTCACTAGTTGGCTGTAACTAAAAAATGATAAGACTTGGCTGCAAACAAAAGGGAATACTGTATGCTTTAAAATCAGGAGAGATGCTTCAGGGTTGTATCTCTCCCCATACTTATTCAGTCTGTATGCTGAGCAAATAATGACTAGATTATATGAAGAAGACCGATGATTTATTAACAAGCTGTGATATACAGATGATACAATCTTCTCACTTGCTGAAAGTGAGGAGGACATGAATTACTTGCTGGTGAAGTTCAGATTGCAGCCTTCGGTGTGGAGTACAACACAATGGAAAGTAAACCAAAACCCTCACAACTGGACCAATAGGTAACATCATCACAAATGTAAACTGGTTGAAATTGTCAAGGATTTCATCTTGCTTCAGTCCACATTGTCGATGGAAGCAGCAGTCAAGAGATCATTGCATTAGCAAATCTGCTGCATAAGACCTCTTTAAAGTGTTGGTAGCAGGCAGGTTACTTTGAGGACTAAGGTACATCTGACCCAAGCCATAATATTTTCAAATCCCTTGTATTCACGTGAAAGTTGAACATTGAATAAGGATGATTGTCCAAAAAATTGATGGCATTTGAACTGTGGTATTGCTAAAGAAGATTGAGAGTATAATGGACTACAAAATGAACAAACGAATCTGTCTTGGAAGATATGCAAGGATGGCAAGATTTCATCTCTCGTACTTCAGATGTGTCAACCTGGAGAGACGAGACGAGTCCCTGGAAAGGAACGTCATGCTTGGTAAAGTAGAGGGCATTGAAAAAGAGGAAGGCCATCGATGAGATCAATGGGCACAAAGACAAGAACCCCTGTGAGGATGGCACAGGATGGTGATTCACTCTCTTCTACATCAGGTCACTGTGCATTTGACCAACTCTACAACACCTACCAACTAGAAATTTTAACCTTGATGAACAATGGACATGCATATGTCGACTCTTGATCTCTGTAAATAAGTACTTGAGTAGAATACTGCATTTAATATAGCATAATGGCTTCAGACAGAATCCAGCTACTGTATATACTTGTGTATAAGCTGAGTTTTTCAGAACATTTTTCATGCAGTTTTTGTAGTAAAATTAGGTATCTCGGCTGGTATTCATGTCGGCTTATCCTCGAGTATAGACAGTAAATGGTTTATTCTACTACTGCATAAAGGATACTATGTAACTTTTCTTAGCCTTTTTACCCTGCCCTATAAAACTAGGATTAAGCTAGTGGGTGTAAGCACTCAATTAGTATTATTAATGGAAAAGAACCAAATGCTTTTACTCTGTTATTGTAAAAGTGATGATCAGTAAAGAGTATGCTAATATGAGCAAGTATTAATGACCAAAAAAGAAGAAAGCATTTCACTGAAAGTAAAATTAATTGAACTCAATTTTCCCCTTGTTTCTAAATTTAAGAGAATTTATGTAATTGAATTATATTAATTCTATGCATACTGCGTTAAAAAAAATTCTTAGTCTGGTTTTTGCTGTACATATTTTAGGATGGGTACCTAAACCCTGTGATCAAGACCCATTCATTTAACCAACATTTAGTGAGCACCTATTCTGTGCCAAAGAGCTCGTAGTGTATTTGACTGGTTCGAACCCACCAGTGGCTTTGCTAGAGGAAAGACCTGACTGTCTGCTCCAGTAAAGACTGTAGCCGGGGGGACCGTGTGGGGTACTTCTGCCTTGTCCAGTCGAGTTGCTTGCTGTGGGTCAGAATTGACTTGATGGCTCACAACAGTGTGCCAACACACTGGTGCTCAGCATACGGGGATAAGTAAGACCTAGTTTAGGTGACATACATGGAAAGGACAAATGACCATTAAACATGTTATCGACCTATCTAATGCATTAATATTCTTAAAGATATTTTTAAAAATTAAATGGCAATTTCTTAAAAACTGCATTTGGTCAGAATTCAGAGAAATTTCCAAACCCTAATAGAAACCGTGCTTGCTGGGAGGCAAGAAGCCCTGGTGGCACTGTAGGCCTAGGCATTGGGTTGCTAACCACAGCAAGATTGGTGCTTCAAACCCACTAGCTGCCCTGTGGGAGAACGATGTGATCTGCTTTCATAACGAGTTAGAGTCTTGGAGATACTATGTAGGATTGATGCAAAATTGATTCTGTGACAGTGTGTTTTTTGTTTTTGCGGGGGTTTCTAGAAGGCAATTTGGCAGTACATATCATAATCCTTAAAAATACTCATTCACTTTACGGTAGTGTTTTCCACTTGAGATTTATCCTAAAGCGTTATTAAGAAACTCTAAGAAGTTGTAAAAAGGTCCATGGGATTGATAATAGTTGAAACCCTGGGTTAGGATGTTTTCTTGATGCATACTTAACCTTTATATAAAACTCTGATTTAAAAAAAATAGTTGAAACCAATGTATAATCGAGTGCCCAAACAGTAGGATGTTAATACATACTGGTACATGATGTGGGATGAAATGCTAAGTTGTGATCAAAAGGGCTTTGAAGAGTAATGATATGGAAGAAAAATGCTTGTTACTAAGTATTCAGTATAATTTAAATTTGCTAATATGTTTACTGTTTTCAAAAACGCTTGAGTGTTCAACCTGTTAATTCTTGTTTTTCAATGGTAAGTTGATGTTTGGTTTTTCTTTCTTAACAATATCTTTTCTTTTTCTAATTAAAATATATTACATTGACAATTTTAACATTGCTTTAAACTAAAATAGCATTTCCAGCCTTTCTTCAGGCTCTCACAGTTTAAGAGCTGTGTTATTGTAGCTTAGTGTGATGAGAAAAGACCTGTCATGAGAGGCGAGATTCCCAGTCTCAGTAGGATTTCTGGGCTACATTACTCGACTTTGAGTGACCAGTCCTTCCTGGTTCTAGATTCCTTCATTATGCAAAAGTCTTTATTCTCTGCTGTTACTTTGTGGTCCTGAGAAGGCTGAGCTACACTCTGTAGTTTACACATTGAGAATTCTTGGAGTTAACTACTCCATTAACTGCTAAGTAGTTAGTAGGAGAAAATCTGCCCCTTTAAAATTGGTCCCAAAACCTCAAGGGCTAAACCAGTGGTTCTCAACCTGTGGGTCGCAACCCCTTTGAGGGTTGAACAACCCTTTCACAGGGGGTCAGTCACCTAAGACCATCAGAAAACACATAAATACTTCACAGTATATAATTACATATTGTTTTGTGATTATAATAACTATGCTTTAATTATGTTTAAATATGTTCAGTTTGTAATAATGAAAATACATCCTACCTGTCAGATATTTACATTATGATTCATAACAGTAGCAAAATGAGTTATGAAATAGCAACAAAAAAATTTTATGGTTGTGGGTCACCACACATGAGGAACTGTATTAAAGGGCCGCGGCATTAGGAACGTTAAAAACCAATGGTCTAAACAATGAGAATTTCAGTGTCTTATTGCACAAAACAGAAGAAAAAAATGGCAAAGTCTTAGGTTACCAGACTATACGGACATTTCATGTGTTCACATTAATATACACAATAATTCTTAAATTTCAAAGGTAATCCATCTTGTTTAAATCTAAAATTTTAATGCCTTATTAAATAAATCTTACTTTTTAAATTCAGTGCTTCAGACTGTTTATCTGATAGTCATAAAACATTCGCTTAAAATGGAAATTACCTGAATTAAAGGGATAGTTTTATTGTCTTGGTTTCTAAATGTGATACCCTTTTGCTTATATTTGTTTTCTTCCTTAGTTAATGCCAGAATAAATGTAAATGCTTAGGGGAGACTGCCTTGTTTGAAAAGTTAATGGCAAACAGAATAAGAATACTCTTGTATATTCTTAGGAAAGAATTCAGAGCCTGAAGCAGAGCATAGAATTCATGGCAGACTTGCAGAAAACTCGAAAGCTGAAAGATCACACAGACACCTCTCAGAGTGGTGAGGACAGCAGCTGCTGGTCAAGGGAGAAGGAACTCTCTGGAGCTGCAGAGCCACAGGCCATCAGAAGCCCCAACAAGGAAAATAAAAAGTAAGAATCTTGGGTGTATTCTGGGTGAACTCTCTTTCTCACGCTAATAAAGGGAGCTAATTCCCGACTCGCCCGTCATTGGGGAAGACCACTTCCTAATCTGTCAGCGGCGGGGTTGGCATGAGATAGCTATCATGAACAAGTCCGTGTTGATAAGTGCTGAGTCTCATGTCAAACAAAGCACTGTAATTGTTCATATAGTTCACAGAGCAATTCTGATTATAGATTCTTAATTTAAGATCAATAAACTAAGACTCATTGTCAGTGCATTTGTTGAAATAGAATATTTAAATAAAATTCCTTAGTTCTTTACCTAATCCTATAAATGGAGTTGAAATAGGTAAATACAAACACAGTTAAAGCTACTTTCTGAATAGATGGGCTGTCCCTGTGTCCACTCCACCAACACACACACACACACACACACACCTGGGCACAGTGCCATCAATTTTGGAGAACGGCATTGATAGCAGTTTGAGGTTTCTGATGTAATAATGCACTTTTGCAAAGGAACAAAACATACATGATCTCTTTGCGTGACAGCAAGTTTCCTCTGTAAAATTTATCTATTAAATATATATATATATATATATATATATACCCACCCCCTCATGTTCCTTTTTTTTCATGTTCCTTTTTTATGAATATTCCAAGAAAAATCTTAAGACAGTGGTCAAAACAAGGGGAAAGTTACCTATTAATGGTTGTCTTTCTGTTTTTACTCCTTACTGGATCATGTAGAAACTGTCTTAGTGGATGACAATTGAGCAGGGGCCTCTACTTTTAGCTGTTTTCATACTTGAAATTTCATTTGAACATTCTGATATTTTTCTTTCAATAATTGGTGTTCATGTTTCTTTTCAGGAAAGACAGAGATATCTTTGAGGATAAATGTAAAAGCAGTGCTTTAGAAAGAGAACAAGAGCAGATCGACCGGATCATTAAGGAGTCTGGAGGAAAACTGACCAGGCGCCATGTTAATAGTCAGGTGAGTGATTATTCATCCTTTCCTTTCCCATGAAAAAATGCTCACCTTCTCCTCTGTCGATTTTTATTTGGCTGTTTGTTTAAATAAATGTACAACTCTTAGTTTTTCACCTGTTTGTGCACATTTGCCCATTTGGCTTTTTAATCCATCTCCACCATGATGTCCATCATCAGGATAATACTCAAGGAAGAAGACTGATACCTCTATTGTAAAATACACCATTAATCTCGCCTCTACTAGGGAGTTCCAAAAAGTTTTTACAATACCATTATCTTTTAATTACATTTTTTTCCACAAAAATTTGAAGCTCCCTTTTATTATTGGATTTTTCTTTATTTTTTTCCTTTTTGTCAAGGTAGTATGTTGTACATCGGAAAATGGATTTATTCCAACTTAAAATGTACATACATGCTCTGGTTTGGGGAACCACATTGTTTTGCATGTTGGTTCTAAAACCGATGGTTAAATAGTTGACTTTGGGCAAGTCACTTTTTTCCAGGTCTACAAATATCCTCCTTTCTTGATAGAATGGGCAGAATTAAATGGCTTTATGGGTTTTTTGGAGTGCTTTTAAAATGCTGAAGTGGTTTTTTTCTTTTTTGCTTATCAGAACTTATATGCATGAAAAATTAATGTTTGAGCTTAATAATTATGATGTAATACTGATTTTATTAAACTAAAACGCTAGCATGCTACAGATACATAACCATTTAGTCCATGTGATTACTCTGGGTAATTGCAGTGTGAATTTGAAAGAAGGAAGCCAGATGGGACAACAACACTGGGACTTCTTCATCCTGTGGATCCTGTTGTCGGAGGTACACTCGCAGAGGGAGACCGCTAAATCCAGCTGTGATAAGTAAAATCAAGATAAACTGCCAACAGCTAGCCTTTCCCCAAAGCCTAGAATAGGAACTGTATATCTAGTCACCGTTCAAATAAAAAGCCCTGAAATGTTTTATACCTGTGAGCAGCAAAGTCGGGCGATTTAGGCAGTAATTTGTAGACATGGTTTTGTGTTCGGACGTTTCTAGAGATGTTTAAAAGCTCTCAGACTATAATTTTAGCCAATATTTAAGATTTCAGTGAATGAAATTGATATGCCTGCCACCTTGTACTTTAATAATATTGAAGTGGTTGCCCTTAACATAATGCATGGTAGTGGGTAGAAAGTTAAAAAGCTTTGAATTTACTGTTTTAGAGCCTCCATATTTACTTACCCTGGTAAATGTATTAAGGGAGCTAATAGAGGAAGCATTTTGAAATTTCATGTAAGACTAGGAATTTTTTCTCTAGAAGATTCATCTGGGAAGAAAATCATGCTTTCTGATCATGTAAATGGGAGAATTTGTTTTATAAATATTTATCTTAACAGTGTCATTGTGAGAGAGCCAAAGTATGTAAAAGTGAGTTGTGACAAAATCTTCTCACTCGGGAATAGCTATCAATGTTCACTTTTTCCGTGGGCTAGACGCAGTGTTGGGAGCTGAAAGTGGGGCGAGGGTGCAAAACTGAGAGAGACATCCTGACATTCTGCAAAGAGCAGAGCACAAGTGGAAGCCAGTCGTGTAAAGACGGGGACTTCTGTCATGGAAGAGAGCAGTTGTGGGGGTGGACAACAGTTTGGTTGTCTGCAAGGTTTCCTGTGATTGCTTCCCAAAAGAAGCAGGTGTGGAAATGAGACGCATAGAGAAAACCTTGAAACAGGAAAGATCTTGATGAATTTGAGATGAAAAACAGCTGGAGAGGATTTAGGTCGCCTGGAGAAAACTTCTCTCTCTCACAATGATAAGAAAGTGAATATTCTCCCTGAGAAAGCTGAGGCAGACTGCTCCCATAAAGACTTACAGCATGGAAACTCACAGGAGCCGTTCTGCCCTTTCCTCTGGGGTCCCTGTGAGTCAGTATTGACGTGATGGCAGGGACTCTGTGTGCTGTCGGAAAGCATCAGATCACTTGAAGGTTTTAAACTCTATCCTTGCCATTGAGTTGATGCCAACTCCTAATAACCCTGTGGTCAGAGTAGAAATAACCGTGTGGGTTTCCGAGACTGACTAACTCTTTACGAGAGTAGAAAGCCTCATCGTTCTCCTGTACTTAGTACTGTAGCAGGGAGGAAAGGCGGGGGGTGAACCCCGCTAATTTAGCTATTGAATAATAAATAAGTTCTAGGCACTTATTTTTACACAGTATCTTCTTTAGTCATGTCAATAGCCCTGTAAGAAGACTAGGTGTTGAACCTCTAGGTTGGTTCCAAGCCACCCTCTGGTCTGCGGGCAGAAGACCAGATTGGCTGGTCTTAGGGAGATTTTGCCTTGGAAACCCTGTCTAGGGTTGCTGTCCGTCAGGATTGACTTGATGGCAGTGGGTTGGATTTAGGGAGAAGATCGCCTTTGTCACACTTTATTGAGGAAGAAACCTCAAAGTTCTGTATAGCTAATCAAAACTTACTCAAAGCCTTCGGCTATGCTTACAGAAGTTGGGTGGGGCAAGAGAGAAATAAGACAGCTATCCAAATAACTTTTAATACCAAGCAAAGTATGAAGAGTGACCATTGCTTCCCACGAGTCAGAATGGACAGAGTGGCAATGGGATTGATTTTGGTTTTCCCTGAATAGATGTACCATGAACTACTTGGGGTTGCTTAGAGGAAAACAAGTCTTCCAACCTACAGACAGATTCTAGCTTCCTCACTTTTAAGCAGCTATGAAAATATTCCTGTAAGGCTGCCCATTAAAATGGGACTAGGGCTTAAAGAGGCCCGTTTAATTAAAAGTAGCCTGGTCCTCACTGTCCCAAAGCATTGTTTTCTTTGAGCCCATGGCTACAACCATTGTGTCAATATGTTTTATTGAGGCTCTTCTTGCTGACCCTCCACTTTAGCAAACATTAGGCCCTTCTCCGGGCCTCGGTCCTCCTGCTACATGTCCAGAGAATGTGAGACCAGGTCTCAGCAGCTCAAGTTTCCAGCTGCTGGAGGCAAACTGACTTCACTCCGCAAACTTCTAGCGAGGCCCCTAAAAGGCGAGTGTCGTGATGAAAGTGGCATGCCATTCCCAACTCCATCGAGCTGATTACCAGTCACAGCCATCCTGTAGGACAGAGGAGAACTGCCTCTTGAGTTTCTGAGAGTTTAAATCTTTACCGGAGCAGAAAGCATCATCTTTTTCCTATGAGGCAGTTGCTGACCTCATGGAGTTCCACACTGCTTAGCAAAAAAGAAAGAAAACCTGACATACGTGATTTCTAACAGATATTTGATGCACATTAATTGCTTATGGCAGTGTTTTCTAGAGGGAAGCATGGTAGAAAAAGGAGACAGGACTTTTGTTCTGAGCGAAAACATTCAATTTGCTATTGCTGGAGATAATTTTTCCTGATGGCATCCTTTTCATTCCTCCTAAGTGCCCACCTTAATTCTGCTTATGTTACATATTCCCAATAAGCATTATTTCAGGCATTCATTCCTGGCTTATAAAGATCACATCTTTAGAAATGATTCCTTGTTGCTTTAAAACGTACCTCCAAATAAACAAAAAGGCAAGACACTCCATCCAGTTTGTTCTGATCCACGGTGACCCTGTACAGTGGTACTCCCTAGGGCAGTGGTTCTCAACCTTCCTCATGCCATGACCCTTTCATACAGTTCCTGGTGTGGTGGTGACACCCCCCCACCCCCAACTATAAAATTATTTTCGTTGCTACTCATAACTGTAATTTTGCTAGAATCCGGCGATCCCTGTTAAAGGGTCATTCGACCCACAAAGGGGTCGCAACCCACAGGTTGAGAACCGATGCTCTAGGGTTTGTTTCCGAGGCTATACATTTTTAACAGGGGCTGACAGCCTCAACTTTATCCTGCAGAGAAACTCGTGGGTTTGAACTACAGCTTTGAGGTTAGCAGCCCAGTGCATAACCCACTGTTCTACTAGGGCATCCTAAGGTATGCCCCTACCGTAGCCTTAATTTAGCCTTACTATATTTTGAATTGTCAGATTTAATCCATCATTTTTTCTACTGATTTAGTCATCTTAACATTAGAACACTTAGCTAAAAAAAAAAATCAAAGACATTTATTTTAATGACGTCTCAGTAACTATAGCCAATTTGATTTAAAGAAACCATCATGAATGCATATTTTAATAAGCTTAGAAAATGTTCACAATTGAGTTTAAATTTTAAATAAATGTAAATTATCACCAAAAGAGATGTATCCCAAAAAAAAAGAAAAAGAGACAGGTAAGACTACATCTAAGTTATAGGAAATATTAAATCAAGGAAGAGAATGTATTCATAGGTACATTTCCAATAAAAAAGAAAATGGAGATTTGCATTTTTTTTAAAAAAAGAGATGTATCCCAGGAAACTCAGTCTCATTGTACAAAAATATTAAGTGACATGATTTTTAAAACATTAGCGTATATAATGACAAGATTCGGGTTTGGGGCCTTGGTTACATTCCTGCCATTCTAAGCATGGGTTTTTTATCTTAGGAATGAGCGTAGTAACAGTTGTCGGCTGCTTCCCAGGGTCACGGTGTCGGTGACATGAAGCATTATTAGTAAAAGCACTCTGCAGAGTACCATTTAGTTACTACTCCTCACGCCCTCACTAGCTGGTTTTCTGTTCTAGAACCAGGCTACTGTCCTGTAAAACTGGGAATGGCCACTGGAAGACTTCATTCTGGAGTGAACACTTTGCAGGGGTTCAAAGAGGATAAAAGGAACAAAGTAACTCCAGGTAAGGTTTCCAATGAATGGTTCGTATTTTTCTTTCCTGTCTTTCAGGGAGCTAGGAAAAGAAAGTATAGTTACCATTCGTTGCTAACTAAGGTTGTGATCTTTAATAAAACAAGATAACAATAGATTGATATGTAAGTTGAAAAATAATGTTAGTTTTTGTTTTCATCAACAGTGTTATACTTGAACTATGGACCCTATAGTTCGTATGCGCCACATTATGATTCTACATTTTCAAATATCAGCAAAGAAGATTCTGATTTAATCTATTCAGCCTATGGGGAAGACTCTGAATTTCCAAATGATTTCAGGTAAATAACAACATACATACGTGATTTGTAGATAGACTTACAAAGTTTTCCAAATGATGGAAAATGTGTTATTTTTTCCCTAAAATTAAATAATCCTTAGTTAACATTATCTTTTGGAGAATCTGAATATTTTCAAGAGAATGCGTCTCCAGTATTTTAATTCTTACAAACATTGTTGTAAAGATATACTACATACTTCATGTAAAACTAATGTTCAAGAGCTTCTTCAGAATGTTGACGTGTCATCTGACCTATCATATTTCTGAGCCAAAGAGTATGTCCCCAAACTTTATTAGTCTTTGGAACCCACGGAGCTATGAGATGTAAGACTTGGTGATTTGATCCCTAGGTCAACCCACATTAAGGCTGTTTCACTCAACACATACTAACTAGATAGATTTGCAGTCATAGTCCGCCATCCCTCATTACATGCTGGGGAAAGCCTTTCTCTGCTCTGATTTAGAATGCTGGCTACTATGTATTCCCTCAACAAGGTAACAGCCTGATTTTCCCTTTCTCCTGGCTGACAGTGGAGCATTCAGCTTGGATGATTCTTCCTGGGCACAAGTAGCTTTGCTAACTTTTCATTTTGTGAAAGAGAATTTAACTCTTAATCTTTCCCTGTCATCCTCACAAAGACAGAATCTGGTCACTCTGATATATATGGGTAGTGTTGTGATTAGATCCAGAACAGGATCCCTAGGTAAGAGAGTCTAGCTGAAGATCAAGCTATTTTATCCTTTAGATTGCCTATCACTAGCACAAACAGATTGTTTCCAGAGTATTCATTCACCCATGAGTTCCACGAATAGGCATTGCATGTCCACTCTGCTAGGTGTTCTTGTAGATAGTAGTAGAGGTGTTCCACAAGATAATAGCACTGACGAAGACCACATAGCCTGGTAAATGGTGATAACTGTTTTTGGACAAAGTTAAGCAGCAAAGTAGGGAGGGAATATGTTTGGAAGAGGAGTGTGATTTTAAATATGGTAGTTGGGGAGCATTTTCCTAAGACGTTAAGCAATATGTTGGGCTGGGTTCTCTAGAGACTCAAAACCAGTGATGCTTATCTATGTATATAAAGAGATAAATTCACATCAGGAAAAATGGCTCACACAGTTGAAGGGGGAGCTCATCTAGTCTAGTTCAAGTCTGTGGGTCAGATGTTAAGGTGGATGCTCTTCCTCAACCATGCAACTGCTGGAGCTCATGAACCAGGAATTAGGAAGTCAAAGCAGGAAAAGGATAGGCCGGTAGATGTCAGTATATCAGGCCTGTAGCTGGCGGAAGAGTAAAATGAATCCAAGATTGTCAGGCTCCCCGAATTGGCAAGCAGTGTAGTAGGCCGTTGGCTCAAGAACCCCAAATCATTGACAGATAAGGGATCCAGGCAGGCACGAAGATGAAGCTCTGCACAGGCAGGCCTCAACTTAAAGATCAGGCAGACCACACCTCCCAGGAGATAACCCTGGCCCAGCCAGGTGGGTACAGAAGCTAGCTGTCACAGCAAACAACCAGTGCAAACGCCACAAATTGCCAGACAATCTAGAGCATGGCTTCTGAAACTTAGTTGACCTACCACCTCCTTTTCAGGAAAAAAGTTACTCAGTACCCCCTTAGTAATTAAAAACGTGTATTATAGCCAAGATAAATGCTTTTTCGGCCTCCCAGGTCGCCCCAACATCCCCCACTTTGAGTAACACTACTGTAGGGAGCAGCCAAGGCCGCGGTGAGGTGGGTCTGTAAGGAGAGAACAAGTAAAAGTGAAGGTGGTCAGAGAAGTAAGTAACAGATGAGTGCAGAGAATGTGCAGTTTTATTCTAAATGATACAAGAAGCTAATTGGATTTTTTAACACAACAGTGAGCCACATTGACTTAAGAATTTTAAAATAATCATTTTGGGTGCTGTGTAGAGACGAGACTAGGGATGAGGACCCTAGGGAGACCACCCTCATAACCTAGAGGGGAAGTGACAGCCATGTGCGCCATCAGAGCAGCTCTTGATCTATTGAGAAATCAGCAGGGCCAATATTTCTTCCTTCATTGAAGGTACAGTGCAAAAGAGCGCCAAGGCTGGTGACTCCAGAGATTTCAGCCTAACCCTTAAAAACTGAAGTTGGTATTAAGGAAGATTTTGCAAGGAGTTGTTTTGGGAAAGATCTAAGAACTCAGTTTTAATTCTCTCGTGGTAAGGGTACCAGCTACCATGAGGGAATTATATGAAGTATGTCATGCTTAGAAAGTTGTATATTATGGTATATAAACTAAGCCTCTAGTGGAAATGTTTGATTATGTAGAAATATTAAGCCAGTAAAGATTTTTATGGAACTGACTGCCCACTCTCTCTTTCAGTGTTCACGAGTTTTTGGCTGCATGTCATGATTATCCGTATGTCATGGCTGATAGTTTACTGGACGCTTTAACAAAAGGAGGATATTCGAGGACCCTACAAGAATTAGAGATGGTAAGAACCTGTGAAAGAAACAGGGTCGTTTATTATTGACTCTTAACCATTAGTCATTCAGTGTTATGAAACCATGGTATTAACCACTGTAACAGCTGACATCCATTCCCTGAAAGACAGCCCAGCCTGGGTGGAGGACAGTGAACAGAAGCAAATGTAAGTCAGCTCCTAAGATCTTTGAGGGCCGGGATAGTGTCATTATTTCCTCATCTTGAGAATGCTGTACAATTCAAAAATGGCCTTTAGAACTCAGAGTGCTGTGTTCCCCCCAAAAGGGAAAAACTCTTACTGGTTTGAACCTAAGGTAGCTAAAATGATAATGAATCGTCTGGTGGTGATGATGCTACAGTAAACTTCAAATAACCCCCTTTTTCACTGTCTTTTATTAGCGCACGTAAACCATCTCTAGTTCAGCTAAAGGTAGTTTATATCTGGATTAATTCAAAATGCAGGAAAGAGAAACCCCTCAGGAACAGTAGTGGACGTAGTGATGTAATGAGGGTAGGGACATGGTCAGGGAGGGGGAACCCCACCCCAGCCCACCAAAGGGGATGAGTAACAGAAATGCCGGTGAAGGGAGACAGTGTAAGATATGAAATAATATATAATTGATCAAGGATTCACGAGGGTGGGGGGTAAAGAGGAGCTTATACCAAGGGCTCAAATAGAAAATGTTTTGGAAATGATGATGGCAACATAGGTAAAAACATGCTTGATACAATTTATGTATAGAATGTTATGAGAGCTGTTAGAGCCCCCAATAAAATGACTTTAAAAAAACCCTTTATATCCAAATGCCCTTAGAGGCCATAACTATCAATGCTGGCTAGAGTAGCCATGTCCTCTGCTCACGGGTAGACGTACAGGTTCCATTCTTTGACCTGTTAGCAACGCTGAAGTCAGTCCTCAAGGTTCAGTGTTGACTGCAGTGAGATTTTCTCACAAGCACTGCTTTTGTTACATGGCCTAAAGTATATTAAGCTGTATTAGTTCAAAAATACATCCTTCTCAGTAATCTGAGTTATTTTCCTGTAACAAAAATAGAGTTTCTTTCCTTGGGTTACTCTGGCAGTATGCTTCAAAATGTAAAGGTTGCCGGCCTTTCATTAAGCAGTTTCTTTCCTTGGGATTTATCCTAGAGAATAAAAATTGGGAACTTGTTAAATCACAGTACACTTTTTAAAAAAAAGATTATTATCGATTAATGTCTATGATATTTGTCTATCTTTGAAAAAATGGAATTGTGTGAAATTATCACATTCTCTGTAATATTTGAATATTTTATGATGTCACCTGTTAAAGAAGATTGCTTCATTAATGTCAAGCAGATCTAGGGTTCTTATCAGATAAATTCACTTGTTATTGAAAGCAGACTTCATTTATTTAAATAATTTATTAGGTATACTTTTTAAAATGTATATAACTTTTACGGGCCAAATGCAAGACCAAAGGATTGCAAGTGTCCTACCATACAACTCTCCAGGCTATAAATTGCTGTCCTCTAGTGACATGTCCCACTGGTGTGGGGAAAGAGACTTCTTCACGGTACTGAGCACCTGGCTGCTAACAGCTTTCCTTGCACGAAAGGGAGGCGGACCTGTTGTGTGCCTGCCCCGCCCACATGCTCTTGGTTACTCCTTGGAGGCAACATAGAAAGTACCATCCAAGATGAGTAAAGAAAATAGTACAGAGGACGAGTGGACCTCCTTGACCTTGAGACCAGAACTAGATGGTACCCAGCTACCACTACTAACTACTCTGAAAGGGATCACACAAAAGTGGATCCTGAATAGAGAGGGGAAAAAGTGGAACAAAACTCAGTCATAAATTAGAGCAAGCATATTGGTCTGATGGAAGCTGGTGGCATCCTGAGATTATGGCCTTTAGCCATTCTTCACTCCTGAAACTGAACTCGCCCCAATGACTCAAGTTTCAGCCAAACAATATGCAGGTCTAAAAAGAAAGAATAACACCCCAGAGGTTTAGATTCCTTAGAACAATCAACCAGACAAAATCAAAAGAACAGCATTTGCCTGGAGATAAAATTCTGAAAGCAGGAAAGGACGAGGAAGAAGGATGAAGTGTAATGGTGAAACAGGGAGAGAGGGAGTAGGAAGAGTGCTATCAAAGTAATGAAACAACGTATGAATTGTTGAGTGGAAAACCAAATTGTGCTATAAATCACAAAAAGTGGGGTGTTTTGCACGTGTGTGTGTATAACATTTTGATCGGGCATAGAAATAACAATCTTAAAATTACCAGTAAAATAGCGACCCCGACTCAAAATCCTAGTAATTGTATCTAACTCATTTTCAGTCACCTATATTATGATCTTAGCATGAAACATGATATTTTCCTGTTTTTTGTGTGTGTTTTAACAAAGAGCTCATTTTATCTTTCTAGTCATCACCTGAAGAGGATGGCCAAACTAGGACACTTGACATGTCGAAAGAGATGGAGGTGACTATATTTTATCCTTTACCATAAATAAAAATGGAGAGAATAAGCTAAAAGGCCTAGGTGTTAAAGTTTTATTTAAAAGAAAAATATTGTCTATCTAGGAAGCTCAGAAGTAGCCAGTGAGGCAGACAAGCCTGGACACAAGGGAGTAATGCAGTGTATTGACATGTTCTGTAAACGCAGGTTGGAGAAACACAGGGATGTACACGAATTTTTCCATAAAAGAGAGGCTGCGTGGGCTGGGTCTTGGAGGAGGGATAGATCTTAACTAAACAGGTAGGGCCAAGCAGCGTTCTGTCTCAGAGCAGCAGGTGTATGTGTGGAGAGCCCAGGAAGTTGGGGCTGAGGAAAAGAGGACCAACGGATGCGTCGTACTTGCAGTGCTGAGAAGTTAAGATTTATCTCAGAACACAGTGTGCTGTGATAAAATATGAAAAGGAGAGACTGGGACAAGAAGGACCAAGGAGAAGCTATGAATTTGTCTAAGCAAAAGATGACCAGCATGACAGTGTAAAGGAGGGTTTGAAGCCTTGTAGAACGTAAGTCGGCAGAAGCTGGTTGACAGGCCAGAGCGCTAACATTAGCTTGAATAGGAAGTAGAGGAGTAGGTCAAGGTCTAAGCCATGGCTGTGGACCTCATAAAACCAGCAACAGGTCAAAGGACCGGAACTTGGGAAGAGATTAGTTGTTGTCTAGGTAGGAAAACTGGGTTAAAGAGAAATTTTAAGGTCAGACTTAAGGACTTTAACAAAGAGAGACATTGAAGATGTGATCAAGTCAAGATAGATGCAGGACAAGAGAATCATTTTTTCCAAGAAAGATAAGGTCATGTTCTCAGTAAGGGGGCAAATGTAGAATAGAAAACTTGAAATAGGAAAGGAAGTTGGATATGGAAAGGCTCGAGTAGGGCTGAGAGCGCAGCCACAAGGGCAGACCATAAACAGATCACCTACTTCATAGGTTAGGGCCTGGCGGCACAGTGGGGTGAGCATCTGGCTGCTGCCCTCACAATCCGGAATTCAAACCCGCCAGCCGCTCCTCAGGAGAAGGCTGTCTGCTCCCAGAACCCCAGAGGGGCGATTCGCCATGTAGAGAAGAGATCAGGTATTCAGATTATCTGAATTCATCTATTGCTAAAAATAGTGATGTGATTATAGAAACTTTGAGTTCTGTGATTTCAAAAATAAAACTCCACTCTTAAGTGTTTTGTGGGGGAAAACAACAACCTAACGGCATGGGCTATCCAAGCTCTTCTTTAATAAGCCATATATACTCGAAAATAAGCCATCCAAATATCCACTGAGGCACCTAATTCTACCACCAAAACTGCATTTAAAATGTGCTCGGAAAAACTCGGCTTATACACAAATATATACAGTAAATGTGTGGGCAGAAGCCTTCGTCTCAAACATGAGAAATTGCCGTCAACACCAAAATCTCTGTATAATTCAGGCAACAAGAAGATACTGGCTGGTTTTTGTTGTTTTTTTTTCTTGGATTGGTTGCCATGTAAAAGAAATGATACAAACTATATACATCGTTATATCACAGTAGTACAGATCTGGGGGAGGGCACTTTTTGCCAGGATTTGAAATGGCATTTTAAAAGGACAGTCTGGGCAGACATTTTATAAGCATTAAATCATGGCCCCAAATTAAATTACATGGAATGACTTTGCCCATAAACACAAGCCATCTTACAAATTTCAAGTTAGTAGTGTTATAGGTCTGCAAGTTCAAGTACATCTTTCTGTTTGTTTTTTAAAAACAGGTTACAGAAATAGAGCCAGCAGAAGACTTGGACTATAGCAACCACGACAGGCTCACAGCACTGAAAGCAGTCTCAAACTTTGGCATGCCAGCTGAGGTGTTTGACACCGAAGGTGAGACTGTCTCCGTGGTGTGTGAAGGGAATGCACTGCGCACGCTCTCAAGACTTAATGACGCATGACATTGTTGCAGATCAGCATATTCTTTCACCACAGAGAAGTCCTGGTTAGTGGGTCAACAGTAAAGCATGCAGATGGTGAACAGTTCATTTGTGGGAGAGTATACCTTTAAAGGGCCCGATGCATGCTCATCTGCTGACTGAAAGGTTAGAGGTTCGAGCCCACCCAACGTCTCTAGAAGAAAAAGCTGGTGATCTGTTCTCTTCAAAGTGATGACCTAGAATGGGGGGTGGGGTGCTGAGTTCTATGTCACGTGGCATCACTATGACTCCGCTCCTTAGAGGAGAGACCTATCAGGGATTAGCAGTGGTTGGGCTCAAAGAAAAGAAAGGAAGGGGGTTCAAACATAAATGTGCCTTTGTTGGCTTTCGGGTACGCTTTTTCTCACCTTACAGAAGCTGAAATATTCCAGAGGAAACTTGATGAGACCACCAAATTGCTTAGGGAGCTCCAGGACGCCCAGAATGAACGTCTGAGCACCCGACCCCCTCCCAACATGATCTGCCTTGTGGGTCCTTCATACAGGGAAATCTCTCTCGGTAGGTGCTGCCTTGGGTACGAGGAGAGTCGGGTGCTTAAAGGGAAAATCCTTTTGGTGGTGACTTGTAAACAAACAAATAATAAATTAGCTGAATAAGTTTCGTATCTAAACCATTTCCATTTCATTGTAGCGGAACAGGTGACCAATAACCTTAAAGAACTTGCACAGCAAGTTACTCCCAGAGACATCGTAAGCGTGCGTGGAGTTCGGAAAGCAATGGGGATTTCCATTCCTGCCTCTCTCGGAGAACACAGCTTGGTCGACTTAACAGAAGGTGCGTGCGATGTTTTTATGCACCGTTAGTGTATGAACTACCTTTCCATCCTGTCTAAATAGTAGTTTACCACATTCGAATAATATAGCTTGACTAGCAGTTAATCTTTTGGTTGCTAGCCTTCCGTGTACTTACCTCTTTTTAATTAAAAGGCAGGGAAAGTTGAATGAAAGGGAGGTCATTATGTCGTTTTCTTTCAGATCTTGAAGAATCAAACAAGACTGATGCTACTGACTGTACTTGATGGCCTTTGAAGCAAACTGGGTGTATATAATGTACATGTTTTCACTCTTGACTTGGGAATGCTTTTCAGAAGATACTAAATATTTGTAAATTGTGTTTTTTAATTAAACTTTGGAACAATTTTAATGTTCCAGAAATTGGACTTCTATTAAGTAATAAAGTTGATCCTGAAACTGAATTATATCGTGTATGTCAGCTAAGCCCGTGGCCTTTCTGGGAGCTAAATCTGAGGCTGTAGTGATAAAGATAAGAGGTTAAAAATATTGAAAAACAAGCCCCCAAATAATTGGAGCCCTACATTTACAAGACTGAATTATAACTTATAAGGCTCATCTTGTTTCATTCTAGTAATGACTTTAATCGCCCTTATCAAG
This sequence comes from Tenrec ecaudatus, assembly GCF_050624435.1. Classification (NCBI taxonomy): domain Eukaryota; kingdom Metazoa; phylum Chordata; class Mammalia; order Afrosoricida; family Tenrecidae; genus Tenrec; species Tenrec ecaudatus. The sequence goes on along the minus strand of NC_134547.1, from coordinate 40,078,917 downwards.
AAGGAAAGTGGCATTGGACTATTGCTATACCCAGCACCCAACAGAAAGTGGAAGTGGACCTGGGCCAGGTTCTGGGTAGGAGGTAATCCTTAGGTTTCACAAGATAGAAGGAAACCCCTCCCCACTTTTTTTTAATGCCTCTATTCAGTGAGATTTTTCTATTTATATCTTGAAGAGCAAAGAAACAAACAATTTTAGAATTTACTACCATTGTTTAACCCACTAAGTACCTGATGGGGGTGATTTGAGGGATGATGAGTCTCTGGAAAAACAGCTTTACAGCATTAACATGTCTGTTTGTTGAGAGGGATATCTGGAACGTCTAGCAGAGGGACTAAGGTAAACACCTATGATTGAGAAAATAGTGTATTAAAAGGTATTTCTTTAAGCTTAGTAATTGTCCTAAAGTTTACATCTGGTCATGCCTTCCCACTGAAGTAGTCTTGGTCAATTTCACCTGCAACATTATGGTCGAGTGCCCAATTTAAACTGGACTTGCTAGTCTAGTTTAATTAAATATGAGAAATATACCTCACACCACTATCTTCACCTCGCCCCAATCTTCTATAGCCAATAACTGGTCTGTTGGAGGCGATTTTTTTAGTCTGTTTAAATTTATAACTTGTTTAGGCTAAAATAAAGTAGAAGAATAAAAATAAAGGATATATGTCACGCAAGTAGGTAGCGAATTAAATAAGCCCCGCTAGCATTGTGTGGAGTCTGCTTGTGAAATACCCAGTCAGGAGGAACCTTTCCGTGGTGGCCGTCTCAGTTCACTGTTTTGAATTTGATTTGACATTCAGCTAGAACAAATAAAAGCAACGCTGATTCTCTGAAGAGTTGATCTCTTTAAAAAAAATCTTGGCCAAAAGAATTCTAAACATCAGTCAAAATACATTTCATCATTTAGTCCAACATTAATCGTTAACAAAGTTTTTTCAGTAATTGATTCTTAATCTTTAAGAACTTGGCTAAAGACCACGAAAAACATGACAATTCAGAACACTTCAGGGCATTCAATTTTCACATTGCTAATGTGTGAAAAAGCAGTTAAACAAAGCTTAGAAACCATGATACTTTATAAAAATGCTAAGTATTATGAACATGGTAAAACTTGTTAAAGATTTTTAAATATTCGATATGCAGAATAAACTAGTTATTTGTATGCATATGCATATTAAAGCATATTTTTACATTGGTTTATTACATACAGTGGTTAGTGCTCTGTTAGGATATGTTCTTAAGCCAGAAAACTAGGCATTATTTTCCCATGAGACTGCCTTACTGGAAACTAAGCAAGTCTATAACTTATACAGAAAAAATCAGCACACGTTTACTCATTCCTCTCAAACACAAAATGACATTTGTGAAGAAATTAGTTGGTAATTAGAATGCATTTCTAAAAATAACTGCATATGACTTAATGGTTATATTCTATGACCTAGACATTAAGAACTTAAAAAAATACTCCCCAAGCCCAGAGCTTTCATTGGAAATAAAAATACATAGTACCCAGTTATTTTTAAAACTCCCAATTGGGGTTCTAGTTACTAGAGAAGAAACGTGACTTGAATATTGGCAGGAATAGAAAGAGGCCCGACCACTGACACATGTCTCCGTTATGTCAGTAGGCCTGATTTCCTAGGAGGACACCCCTAGCTAACCTTGGTCCCTGAACTTGCCTGGGACCAGCCCTTCATATGAAATGTTGGCATTTGGTGGCAGCGGGAGGAAGGGGGATCAAGTTTTAGTTCCCTTACCAGAGCTTTTGCCATAAAATTTCTTTACATTGCACATTCACTGCCGCTGTCCCACTCAATCCCTGTGCGCACGTGTGATGGTTACTCACTGATCTGCTAACCATAAGGTCGGGCAGCAGGTTGAAACCACCGGCTGTGCCACAGGGGAAAGACAGTCTCCTCCCATAAAGAGTTCAGCCCGGAAACTTACAGGGGCAGTTCTGCCCTGTCCTATAGGGTTGCTGTGAATCTCAGAATTGACTCAGTGGCACAGAGTCCCTTTCTTGGGCTGTTGGACACAAGGCCAGCAGACAGTCCTTGTTCAGTGACCTCTTCGGGCACAATGGGGTTGCTGGTCGCCGATCTCCAACCCTGCGGAAGCATTTGAAGGCTCCCCTTTACGATGTTTTCTGCGTCACCTTAGGGAATGTTCTGCTCAGAAGTGACATTCCGTTGAATTGGAAACTCTGTGTGTGCTCCACATGTCAGTCTTTGTGCTCTGGTGATGGAGCAGTTCGGGGTGTCCCTCACCTTCAAGCAGGTGATTTGTTACAACCGATTAGGCCTTTTGCACATGTTCAGAACATGCACATCTTTTGTGAGAGGACTGTCTTGCTAAAAGCAGGGATCTCTGTGCTGGTTCAGTAGATCTTTCCAGTTTAGAAACTCTTAAAAAGGATCAAAAGAGGGAAAGTACTATATATACATGAGTATAAGCCAACTCAAATATCAACCGAGGCACCTAATTTTACCCCAAAAACTTCATAGAAGTGCTGTGAAAAACTCAGCTTATACACAAGAATATACAGTAATATTACAGGTTGTCCCAAGTTTTCGCTATGTATTCTTTTCCAAAACAAATGCTAAAATAGAATGGGCTTCCAAAAGTGCAGAGATTCTTTTAACTCCAGTTTTCTATGTAATTTTTGAAGCCACTCATAGCTGAAGATTGCAAAGAACTCAAAAATGCATGAATGGCCAGGGAAAGATCTATTCCTGCCTTTTCTAGGTTTCCAGCTCTTTGAACCTAGCCCAAAGGTTTGTGTCAAAAGTTCTCTGATTCACAACCAAGGCTCCTTGACCTTCTTGCTGGAAGGTCTGTCCCCACAGCGCACACTTCAGATATTCACAAGCTAATCCCATAAACTAATCCTGGACAGTTAAACATTCCCAAGATGGCAAGCAGGAAAGGAGCAAGTGTCACTTTTGGTTTTCCTATCATTGGAAGCCGTTTGTAGATTATAAACACTTTCCCCACTTAGAATGCGTATGTAAATGATCATAGAATCCACGATCATGTCCAGCTAGAAAGAAGCAAGTCCCCAACTCATTCCAGACAACTTGTCTTAATGCGCCTTGGTAACTAGAAAACTAGTTCTTAACTCGTACTCCCTCACAAGTACTAAGGGGGGTGTGCTCTAAGCCCATCCCCCTTCCCTGCCCCACAATACCTAAGGGAACAAGGAAGTAAAATAGTACAACTGTAAGAAGTGAGCCTCTTCCTGTTTGGGAGAGTGCCGTGTAGGCCCCCAACAGCATGGCAGGATGGCTGCAGGCAGTTGGAGTCAGCATCTGATGTGCACATCAGAGGTTGTCCATTGTAACACAAGGAAGTCAGGTACAGCCTTTCAGGGTTGGTCATGGCCAAACCACCTCAATACCTGTGTGGCTGGCATGGTGGCCTTGGCTTGCATCAGGAAAGGAAACGGCTTCCCAGCATATGCTGAACCCACCGAACGCTCTCAGTTCAGTCCTAGCCCCTGGAACTTGGCAGTGTCTGTGAGACAAAGTAAGTCCTCAGTTCGCCCTTGCCTTTGACATTAATCAGTCCACGGCACTCACAGGAATAGCCAAGTCCTTGCAGGATGGTGCATGTCTCTTCAGTAACCTAAACAGGAAAGAGGTTAGAAGGAAGTCTGGGTGATGCAGTGATAGAAATGGGCATTGTGCCACTCCAAGCACAGGGCTAACTGGTGGCAAGAGCCAGGTCTTAAGCCTAGGTTCCTTAACTTCTAGGAAGTTCTCGTTCCCCCTTGGTTACCTGGACTTTCCCAAGTTCCCCAGTGCTCTCCATTCGGCTGGCAACGTTGACTGTGTTTCCCCATATGTCATACTGAGGTTTCCTGGCTCCAATCACCCCAGCAATTACAGGCCCGTGGTTTATACCTGGAATTGGAGAAGCAGTTAGCAATCAGAGAGAGACAGGACACCTTGGGCTTCAGTCCTTCGGCAGGCATCTAATCACAGAAAGTGTTAGCCACCAGAATGGACTGAAGGGAAGACTGGAGCCGTGCTTCTCAAAGTGTGCGCACCAGGTTTTCCATGGGAGGTGAGAAAGCCATTCTCCGGGCAGTTTCTTCCCAGAATTCCCAAACATTTCAAGGAGAAATCTGAGCTTGATGTTAACACTCTCCTAGTATCTGTAAATCTCCCTTTTAGCAAAAAAAAATAAATTGACTTTGAGTTGCAGTCCTTTTAGCTAACAGATTTAACCACTGCTTTGTTCTCATTGTGTTTGAATTTCACCTGTTTACAGCAAGTGATTTTGTTTCTCCATTTTCAGTAATACTATTTTTAAACATGTCAATAAAGGTAGATTTCTTAGTGGTATGTAAGAAAATCATAATAATTATGTAACTACTTGGATTGTAAAATTTAATCAAGGAGGGGGTTTCTAAAAATATCCAAAATACGCTGAAGACAAATGGGTGCATAAGCAAATGTGGTGAAGAAAGCTGATGGTGCCAGCTATCAAAAGATACAGCATCTGGGGTCTTAAAGGCTTGCATCTAGCATCCATCTAGCTCAGAATCAACAAAACCCACATGGAAGAAGCACACCAGCCTGTGTGACCAGGAGGTGTTGAAGGGATCAGATGTCAGGCATCAAAGAACAAAAAATCGTATCATTGTGAATGAAGGCGGGGTGGGGGAGTACAGATTGGGAACCCAAAGCCCATCTGTAGGTAACAGGACATCCCCTTACAGAAGGGTCTCAGTGAGCCAATCAGGGTGCAGTGTAGCAACAATGAAACATACAACTTTCCTCTAATTCTTAAATGCTTCTTACCCCCCACTATTATCCCAATTCTACCTTAAATCCGGCTAGATCAGAGATGTACACTGGTACGGACAGAAACTGGAAACACAGGGACTCCAGGATAGATGACCCCTTCAGGACCAGTGGTGAGAGTGGTGATATTGGAGGGTGGAGGAAAGGTGGGGTAGAAAGAGGGAACCAATTACAAGGATCTACAAATAACCTCCTTCCTGGGGGATGGACAACAGAAAAGTGGGTGAAGGGAAGGAGACGTCGGACAGTGTAAGACATGACAAAATAATAATTTATAAATTATCAAGAGTTCATAAGAGAAGGAGTGGGGAAGAAGGCAAAAAATGAGCTGATACCAAGGGCTTAAGTGGAGAGCAAATGTTTTGAGAATGATGAGGGCAACAAATGTACAAATATGCTTGACACAATGGATGTATGGATTGTGATAAAAGTGGCATGCGCCCCCAATAAAATGATTTTTAAATTATATATATATATGTGTATATATATCGCCATAATACATGGCAAAGGACAGCTTCTGTAGACCATCCTCAAGCTTGGAAGCAGGGGTCTGGGGCTGCATAATACCTCTACCCCGACCCCACCCAATCCCAGCTTCCTGCTAGGGCCCTCACCAACTCGGAGGCGGAAGGAATTGAACGAGTGCCTGTTGATGCCATCCAGCTTACTCATCAGGGCGACACTGAATTCCACCATGATGCCAATGTGGGCGTGCTGCCGCTCCAGGTCCTGTGAGACAGAGGCAGTCCACTCAGGGCTTGGTTCGTGTCAGCCTGCAGCCCACAATACCTTGAGCTGGCACACCGGTGTACTGCGTTCATAGGAAAGCCATCAACGAGGGCCATGACCGTCTCCCTCGCATGGGCCCCAGGAAAGTACCTGTGACCCCAGAAGGCAGCACTCAGAGGTCTCACTGCCCCCACCAACACTCTCCTTTGTCCCTTTCACAAGGTGGGCTGGGATGCTCCCTGAAAGGGGGACAAGTCTGGGGACACCGCCACCAGACCAACCCGGTACCTGGTTCTCGTGCCCAGAGGTGACGCTGAGCCCTGCAGCCGCCATGTATGTGCTGCCGATGGTCTTGATTTTCTCCACACCACTGAACTTGGGCTTTAGCAGCAGCTGTGGGGCGCAGAGGGAAGTAGGAGGGGGTGGGGCCCTAGACTTCACAACTGCAGCCCAGGCCTGTCCCAGATTTGGCTGCAGCAATTCAAACCCCTTTTCCAAGTGTCCCGTTCACCACAATTTTTCACGCAGACTCTCATAATTGGTCCTCTCAGTCAGCTCAGAAGCAAGTGGGAACATGGCCTCTGGGCTACCCCTCTGCTCCTCCCGTCTTCCCCAGCATTTTCTTTCTCTGCTTCATTCCTTCCATCTTCAGCTGTTCTCTTTAAGGATCGAGTGCAGGTCAAGCATAATCCACAAAGACGTGTGGGCTTAGTTGGTCTAGCAAAGAGTTAAGCACAACTGGCTTCCTCTGAAATCCGCTGAGGGCGTATGCCGAGTTGGAACTGCAGCTATTCTATGAATGTCTTGAGCCTAAATCCAGTCTTCCAGGGGCCTGGCCCCGAGAAAGTCTTAACAAACAGTAGAAAGGGCCAATGTGTACTGTTTACCACTTGTGTAAGGTATGTGCTTCCCAAGGGAGCTATGTCCGCTTTTATAGGACGGACCGTTTTGAATGCTCCACGGTACTGCTGGGTCTAGGTACCTCGTCAAAGTCTGAGATGATCTCGTTGAGCAGGCGCAGGCACTCCAGCCCTTCCTTGTTGACGTCACACTCTGTGTAGAACACTTTGAAGTCCGGCACAGATGCAAACATGACACACACGCAATCGTACGACTGGTGGTACCAGTCCTGGATTCAGGGAGGGGAAGAGCAGGCTGAGGTGGCTTTAGGAGATGTTAACCTAACCCGCAGTAGAGATTACTAGCTAGGACCATGGCAATGACTAGTGAGATTCCGAACCAGTGGGTTAGGAAAGGGCCAGGATCAAGTTTTTGTGATTTTTTTTTTTTAGATACCTCCGGCCCCACACACCCCACCCCCACCCCAATGATTCTGCGTGTAACTGGGGTAGAAAACAGCAAGTCACCAGACATATCTATAACCTCTACCCCTTTTTTACAAACAACTGTTGAACGCTATCAGTACAGAATGTCTACAAGCACCTGGCCACATTTGATCGCCGTGACAACCTTGTGAGCCCTGTCGACCCCATTTACAAATAAAGCTAAGACTCCAGGCGGGGCTGAAGTATCTAGGATCACACGACCCAGATCTTGGACACCCAAGCCTGTATTCTTGCAGTGCTGCCCCAAATTAGCCAAGGTCAAGGAATCCCTCCTCAGAGAGCACCTTCCATGGATTAATACTGACTCAGCCGGGCTGTACACTTGTTCCCTCTCCCCACCCCGGGCCCTTGTCCCACCACACCTCATTTAACTTGTCGCCAATGAAGTGAGCGGCTACGTGGGCTGGCAGCACATTCTCCAGAAGAAGACGATTCACACTCTCCCTGGTTTCAAATTCTTCATGTTCCTGCTTGAACTTCTTCTTCCACAAGTAATCCAAACGGCAGTAATAATCAAGCTGCACAGAGCAGGAGTCAGTGTCCTATCTGTCGGCCAAAAACGCCCCACCTAGCAGCTGGCAGGGCTCTGTGGTAACCTCGGGGCGGCCTCACCTGGCAGCTCGGTACTGCCTACTCTTGCTAATGGCAGACCTCTAACTGAGCAGGGCTCACCAGTGACCTTAAAATCTCTTAGCACTTCATTCAGCCTTAACTAGTGACTGTGACCCATGGGGTTAAGTGTGTCACTTGTGTCCTGAAGGGAGTGACCCGAGAACCAGAGCCCTCCCTCCAGGCCCATCTGCTGTCGATTGCTAGTCCTAACCTCAGGCTACCCCCACACCCACTACATTGCCATATGGAGTCAAGAAAAGACTACCAACTAAAACTGTGGACACGAAACGATGGGCATTTTCCAGTCTACCTGTATAGACAGCACGATGAGGGTGATGTAAAACAGGACCAGGTAGAAGTTAGTCATTGTCTTCAATGAACTGGGGAGATAAAGAGCAAAGGTCGGATTTGTTCCTGTCACATGACACCTCCCAATAGGTACACCCTGGTTCGATCCCAGGTTTCGACACCAAAAAAATCAAATAGGTGCACCCAGGCCCCGTGCAGGAGGTGGTCCGTAACCTCCCGTGCAGACCGGCGCTTCAGTCAGTGTTCTTTGCTACCCAGGGAAAGAGGAGGAACACGCCAGATCTCTGACCTCTCAGTGGCCACATCATAGTGGAAAGATCGGAAACCAGACCATTTCAAACTGGAAGGAGAAGAGTGTAAAGGAGAGATTGGCTGCAGGTGAGATGACATGACATCACACCTGGATGACAGGGACTAATCCACAGCCAGCTTCAGAGAGGGAGCAGCCAGAAGGCAGCTCAGAGAGTAAGGGAAGCCCCGCCAGGCCATGCGGTGACTGGGCGTTTGCAGAAGGAACAACAGAAGGCCCGCCTTAATCTCCAGGTACTCACAGGCCAGACCCACAAGAGCAGCCAGTTGTTCGGGGTCCAGAGCTTCCAGTTTAAAGACAGCCAGCTAGCTAGCTCTTGTCAGGCCCTGGCGGGGTAGGTAGGGCTGCTAGAACTGCCCCCCACCCCCGTGGTCTGGTGAGCCCCTCTCAGGCGACTGGTATCACTTCCCCTCCGGAGAGCGAGCAAAAGCAGCTGCCTTTCGGTGAAGGTAGGAGTAGCAAGAGCCTCCCTCCCTCTTTTCTAACCTTTACAATAGGTTCAAACAGTCCACCCTGTCTGTCGATAGCAGTGGGGTGGGGTGCACCTCTGTAACTCTGACCCAGCTTATTGAAGAATAGCAAAAGCCATGTATTGAGTCCAAACTGTCATGACACTGGGAGGTGCAAATGGTGACTGGCTCATCTGCTAACTGAACAGTTGGAGGCTCGAGTCTACGCAGAGGTGCCCGAGAAGAAAAGCCTGACTGCGTACTCAGCCCCGGAGCACCGTCTGCTCCACCACGTGAGTAGCTATGAACAACGGGACGGAGGAGGAAAAAACTCACATTTTCTCAGCACTAACTCAGCAGGGTACTCTGCATGTGTTAAAACAAGAAAACAAGCAGCTGCCTTTTCCATGACTGGGGAGCCAGGCCATGACCTACGGAGGAACAGGGCATGAGCCAGGTCTCTCTCTCTAGCCTCTGTGGCCTCGAAAGCAGGCACATGCCCTGGGGCACAGACTCCCCAGCTCTGAGTGCACAATACTGGGAAAGTCACTACCCTGCATAAAAGGGAAACCCTGGCTCCGAGCCTCAACCCCACAAGCACCTGGCGCTGAAATGGGACTGAAATAAAATGTGCCGCACTCTTCGGGCCAGTGAGATGTACAGGGGGGGTTGGGGTCCCAGAAGTGGGCCTACCTGAGGGTGCCATTGGTCTCGGTGCGGTTGCACAGGTGACAGTCGCAGCAATTGCACTGCCAGAATGCGGAGATGTTAAAGAACGCCAGGTAGGCCGCCAAGGCCACGGTTAGCAGCAGGAACTTCAGCTCCAGGCTCATCCGCAGGAAGATGGAGCAAGCAACAAAACCCAGGATGCAGCTGCAGGTGTAATACTGGGGGGGGGGGGGGGTTTACTCCGGTGGGCCAAGGTCATGCCACCGCTGTGCCACCGATGAAGCATTCCTGCTGGACCAGGCCTTACCGCGGCGACAGGTGCCGTTAGTGTTAACTAACCCTGACACACGGACTCTCTTGCCCCTCTTGGGGTTTTATAGCAGCGTGTCTTTAACACGACTTCCCTGCCTTGCTGATGTCCCATGTTGACAAAGAGCAGACAATAAAATCTAAACATTTGTGCCATTGCTGTGTACTCACTGTACGCGGTTTAGGATCAGTGAGGTCTGTGAAAGGGAAAACATGTAAAGAAACATGGAGGTGGTAGATGGACATTAAAGGCACAGGTGTGTACTAGCAGGCCCAGGTTCTGCGATGAGCTTGCCCTTCCCAAACTCTATCTCTACCCACATTGTTCCCTGGCTCCAGATCACGCTGTGGCTCCCCGTTGCCCTCAGAGTAAAGCTAAAATATTCACCCTGGCACTCATGCTGTGCCCTAACCTGGATCAAAGTGACTTTCCTGGCTACATTTCCCTATTTCCTGCCACTAACCTCTCCTATGCTCTCTCCACCAGGGGGGGGGGAATCATCTGACAATCAGTCCTACTGCTCCCATTACAACCCTCAGCCTTTTCTCATCCTAGCGCCTCCACCATTCAGAAGAAGCAATCACCTCTGGATGCCCACAACCCTCATTCTGTGACCACTGGGACATTTCAGGGAAGTCTGAGGCACCAGGGTCAGTCTGCCTGAGGCCCAATCCTGGCCGACCACCGCTGTAGACAAGTCGGTTAACCTCAGAGCCCTGCTTCCCTGTCTATAAATAAGGTCTGGCCCTGTGACTGAAGGAGCTCCTCCCACCCACCTCAGATTAAACATGCAAAACAAGACGCCTCGATGTTCCAGGCCCAGAGACAAATTCAGCCCTGTGTGTTCGCGAAAGGCTAGGCTTGGTACCTGTACATGCCTGAGCATCTGTGACCTGACTGCAGTGGGGACTGGCAGCACTGCTTGGAGTGTGGGGGCTGGTGCACTCACCAGTAGGAGCTCACATGACACCTGGCTGTCCTGAATCCCGAGGTTCGTCTGGTTCCCTGCAGACAGCCCTGGTGCTGGGATTGGCAACAGTATCTACAGAGGAAACAAGACCCAGTGAGGGCCAGTGACTCAGAACCTGGCATGGCCCAGCAGGGCACAGTGGCAGCAAGAGGGGGTGCTAAGGACCAGGCCCCAAAGCCCCAGTGAACTGCCAAACCCATCTCCAAGCACTATCAGAGCTGAGTCATGGGGCTAAGGGTGCAAAGCAAATTGAAGATACGGGGACACAACTCCCAGAGTGTTAGAGACTGGCCCAGCTTACAAAAAACATCTTGTTCTATGGTCCCTTCTCTTGAGGTGCCCTTGAGGAAAGGGATCACAGAAACATACTTTAAGGCTGATGTTCTACAGTATGGAAGTAGGGCTGGGGAAAGACCCTAATCCTTAGGAGCCAGGAGGACTAGTCCAGCTACTGACCACCTTCTGCACCAGTGCATTGACACAGAGAAGCAGGGCTGTCACCCCTGTCTCAACTCGGGCCCGTAGAGACATCCCAGTCTCAGATTCAGGGGGCCCAGAGGACTAGGATTTCAAGTATACAACCCAATGGGGTCCGTCACTTAAGTTCTCTGGGGTCCTCAAGACTACATTTGGCCTTGGTGAAGTCTGAAATAGGGAGATGGGGAGCCCTGGTGACAGAGGGGTTACATGTTGGGCTGCTCACCACAAGGTTAGCCATTCAAACTACCAGTGGCTTTAACGAGGCTTTCTACTCCTGTACAAAGTTACAGCCCCGTAAGCCCACTGAGTCAGTTCTACCGAGGCCTGTAGGATCACTATGAATCAGCATCGACTCAGTAACAATGTCTGGTTTGGTTTCTATCACCCACCCACAGAGCTCTAACCCCAAGCGCCACTGCTATCAAACCAATTCCAACTAACAGTGACTCTGTAGGACATAGAATGTTCCTTAGTTTCTAAGACTGAAAACCGTTATGGAAGCAGACAGCCTCGCAAGACCTGTATCTCCCAAGACACAGCTGGTGGGTTTGAACCATTAATTTTATGGTTAGCAGCCCGATGCTTTAACCCAGAGTGCCACAGGGGTCCTACTTATAAAGTAAGACAGCAAGAGTCCAGGGTTCCAGGACCTTGAGATTCCCAGTGTGCTGCCATGGGCACGAGGGACTCACCAGGTTGATGATGGCGATCGTGAGCAGGCTGCCAAGGGTCAGGATGGCCAGGAACACTCTCAGCAGGGGTTGTGTCTCCACCCTCTCAGGGATGACTCGAAGCATCCCCCAGGCTGGGCAGCACCTCTGTGGGAAACCAGGACCGAGTCAGCGGGGCAGGCACATGAAGCAGGTGGGAGCTTGCTGAAGACTGCGCTGTGAGGCCCTGGAAGGCCTTGGCCCCAGAGTCCAGAAGAGCTCCTGAGAGCAGACTGACAGCTCCTCTTCGGGTGGTGGAGGGTTCATGACCGTGCCCACTGTGCCTAGCACGAGGTGAGTCTTCATTGAGTGTGCAAACAGGAGGGGGAGTCTCGCCACTGGAAAGCCATGGGCAGTTACTTGGGAAACTCCAGCAAAATGCAGGAAGTCAGACTTTCAAAAGTGGCCGAGCACCCCGCCAGTTGTCTTTGAGGCAGGAAGTGCTGAGTCAGGCACCCAACTTGCTCAGAGCCCAAGCAGGAGGGTCTGGTGGGGCAAGGGCTGCGTGAGCACTGCTTGCCCATTTGGGTGATCAGGGAGCAGGAGCCCTCCGGCTGTCTTTCCTAGGGCTTCTCTACTCACCAGGAACTCGTCGGCAAAGCACAGGACCAGCACCAGCACCAGCACGCAGGCCACCAGCCCGAAGGACACACCTGGAGCTGCCATCCTGAGTTGGAGGAGAATGATTAAATCCTGAGAGCTCATGGCCCAAGAGCGAGCCACAAGAAACATGCCACCATTTTCAACTAAATTCTCTAGCTCTCAAGTATCTTCTGCCCCTTTCCCAACTGCCATTCTGCTCTCAGAAAGCCGGGGTCCTATTTGTTACATAAGACACCTGACCAAAACCCACAGCTCATAGTAGCATGGCATCTCCCAGGTGGGACTCGGTCTATAAGAAATGAAGACTACCTTGGTGTCCTTCTGTCTAGCACACGGTACACGCCATACGGAAGAAGTCTCCCCTACTGTGTCCTTAGTAAGAAGATCCTAGCCAAGACCCTAGTGACTCTTTTTATAGAAACCATTGAATTACATGTCAATGACCCCATTTTTAAAAATCCTAACATGTACACTGGTGCAGATAGGAGCTGCACCAGGGCGGACGATACCTTTAGGACCAGGAGTGTGAGGGGCGATACTGGAAGAGTAGAGGGTGAGGGGGTTGGAAAGGGGGAACCAATTACAAGGATCTACATGTGACCTCCTCCCTGGGAGATGGACAACAGAAAAGGGGGTGAAGGGAGATGCTGGACAGGGCAAGATATGACAAAATAATAATCTAAATTATCAAGGGCGCATGAGGGAGGGGGAAAAAGAGGACTTGATGCAAAAGGCTTAAGTGGAGAGCAAATGCTTTGAAAATGATGAGGACAAAGAATGTACAGATGTGCTGTATACAATTGATATATGTATGGATTGTGATAAGAGTTATATGAGTCCCTAATAAAATGTTTTTTAAAAATCCTAACTGCGGTCTTGGTTCATCTCTCAACCAATTATCCTTCTAGAAATCAAGTAACTGGCCTTATGCACCCTGCCCTTTGACCTCCTCTTATCCCAGCCCTGACCAACAAGGCCCTTGAGCAAAAGTGCGGATCTCAGTGGCTCTTGAGGTATTTGCCGTGCTGCCTTGTATACATTATTAACTTCTCTGAGCCTCACTTTGCTCACATATAAAAGAGGTGGCTGTGATTTGAGGAGTCTACAGTTCTGGGACCCCGTGAACTTAAAGGAGGCTTCATAAGCCAAGAGGCCAGCAATGGCTAAGCAGAAGAGAGACTGCAGAGTTTGGGTGATACTGGAAAACAGTGAGGACTGTGACTTCAATGGGCAACACATCGGTGCCGGTCTTTCCAGATGCCGGCCCCGCCACGGCCCACAGTTTCCAGGAGCTGCTGCTCGTGAATCCCAACAGCCAGCCCTTCAGGCCTGATGCTGCAACTTCAGGAGTTGCCTGCAGGTTTTCTGGTGGGTTCTGCCAAGGTCACCATCACGCCTCCAGCTGGATCGTCCATCCCACCCCCAACTGACCTGGGTATCAGCAGGACGTGGACGAGCAGGATGCACAGGAAGACAAGGCTAGCACAGGCGAAGTAGTGGCGGGCCCGGGGTATGGGTGTCAAGCGGTACTAGGGTTGACAGGAGAGGTAGGGGTCACTCACCTGAGCATCATGGCCCTACCTGCAGGGTCAGTTCCTCCTACTCCTCTGCAGGCCTCACCCAAGTCCGTCTCCTTAAATATAATCTCACCTCCCTCTAAGTGTGGCAAGTGATGGTGTCGCATTTAATAATGGCCATCCCTCTCTCGGTTGCTGTCCCTTTTTTGTATTTCGAAGCAATACTACCCTTTTCTCCTTAACCAGGTCTCCTGGTTATATTTCTGAGGCTCCTAAAAAGCCCCATGCCTAGAGTTGAAGATGGGCATTCGCTGTTTGAGTTCTCGGGGCTGGTACAGCTGATGTGGATGGGGGTCTGCCCTCACCCAAATCAATGGTTAAGACTGGTCCCAAACCTTGAAGCTGGTGCTGGTGATGAGAAGGGGTCTTACTGTCATTTAAGGCCAATCCAGGAAGGTCTACAGATTGGAAAATCAAGGCCAAGATAAGTTAGCAGCCTGTCCAGGGTACCAGCAGAAGGCCATCCGGGCAAGTTTCACAGAGGTCACATCTGCCTCCAAGGAGCCTGGGCTTGAAGTGCTTAAACACTCGGCTGCTAACAAAAAAGTCTCCATTTGAACCGACCAGCTAATCTGGAGGAGAAAGACATGACAGTCTGCTTCCATGAAAACTAAGACTTGCAAACCCTGGGGGGCAGTTCAGTACTGTTTGGAAAAGTTGACTTGAGTCTAAATCAACTTGATTGCTCCCAACAGCAACAGCCTGCCTCCAGACTCAAAGCTCCTGGCCTAGGGAGCCCCGAATTTGAGGAGCATCCACAAGGGTAAGTCTCTGCCCTGCCGTCCAGGAGAAGAGTGCTTTCCTGTTGCCTCAAGCTGGCAGGAGAGAATCAGGTCCCAGTACTGGACCCTGTGGGCTGTGACCATCCCCAGGGTGTCCCTGAAATGAAGAGTCTGCTTTAGCCTGCACATTTAACATCGCAGGCCCACAACTAGCTTCCTGCCTGTGCAATGAGGGGACCAGCTCCCACTTTACCCAACTGTTATGAGGGTTAGATTATATAGCATATGGGCCTACGCGGGTGTCAGACCCAGTTCACTATTACTACAAAAGCCATGTCATCCAATCAGGTCCCTTTCAACCAGGAGACTACAGCTTGGGTGGTTTTCTTGTTTTCACTTATAGGGCCAATACTCTCAGCCTGCGTGTTCCCAGTCCTGGGCAGCTGAGGTCCTGGTATTTGATGGCTGGTATTTGGTGACTTACCATCACGGTGGCGTGGGAGTGGGGGTTGAGGGGATGGAGAAGGATGTCCAGAAAAGGAGGGAGGTCACAGGAAGAGAATCTAAGACAGTGGTTCTCAACCTTCCTAATGCTGTGATCCTTTCATACAGTTCCACCATAAAATTATTTTCGTTGCTACTTCATAACTGTCATCTTGCTACTGTTATGAATCAGGCAACCCCTGTGAAAGGGTCATTCAACTACCAAAGGGGTCGTAACCCACAGGTTGAGAACCGTTGAGCTAAGAGATTGAGATAGGTAGGTTTATTGTGCCAACCTGGCTGATAGGAACATTTGGGATTAATAAGGTTGCAGTTTGACTGGAGGGCAAAGAGATAAATGGCTTGACATGCCCGCCTGTCTCTCTCTTGCTGGCGATCAGACCAGCATGCGGCTGCCTTAGCTACTTCTCTGCCTCAACTCATGAGCTACGCTAACTGTGGGACACCCACCCGTGGATCGGGTCACTCGAGCTTAAGGTTCCTTCGAGACCTGCTTTGCCACGCTGCTGGTGTATACATCACTTGAGCTTGGGGTATCAGATCCTATCTTCTTGTTGACTGTTGGTGACCCACCCTGCTCTTTGTTGTCTGTGGCTGGACTGCCTGCATTGCTCTAAGGAAGACTCAGCTGTCTGCTCCCTTGACCTTGGACCCAGCAGCCCTGTGAGTTGAAGGACTTCCAGTATATTAACTGTTCCACAGAAGTGAGTTGAACTGAGCCCTCTGTACTGCTGTGTGGACTAATTAGCTGTTATATTCTTCCATGCTATATCTATCTATCTATCTATCTATCTATCTATCTATCTATCTATCTATCTATCTAATCGTAAGTGTCCTTCTGGATTTGTTTCTCTAGAAAAACCTGTCTAACACAGAGATGGACTAAAATATTCACTTGGATTCTAGGAGTGTTATTTTGACTGACCCACAACCCGCACTCCTACCCCACCCCAGCCACTGGAGACTAGTCCCTTGGGGATGTGGGCTGCCCCAGGGCCCTCACCTCTCGCTCAAAGCCCATCTCCAGGAAAAGGGGCACACAGATGCGGGTGTAGAAGTCATCTGACTTGGAGCAGCAGGGCCTGGGGACAGCAGGACTGGGCATGAGGAGTGGGCCCAGGAGAGTAGTAAGGTTGAGCCTCCACCCACCACCCTTGGGACACAGCATCAACAAAGTGGGAAGGAGCTATCTGGGGCCACAACTGGAGGTGGGCCACACTAGGGCAGGTGCTCGGTATGTCTGTAGGAAGCATCCCATTTGGGGCCCAGCGTCAAAGAGCCTCACCTTGCTGAGCTGAGCCCCTCGATGGTTGACAGCATCTCATCATCGCAGGCATCATCCTCTGACCACCCCTTCGGAGATGTACTTCTGGAACCAGACACCCCCCACTGAATGCCCTCGGGGTCCCCTGTCTACAGCCCAGCAGCAGAGGAAGAGGAGAGAGGACTTACCCATGTGCTGCACCCTGCACTTATGGAGGCCACGCCCCCCCCCTCACACAGGGGAGATGAGGGAGGGTCCCCCTGAGGCCCACAGAAGGCAGGTGGCAAGCAAGCCCAGACACATTGGGTGGCCATTCACTCAGCCGGAAGCAGAAGACAGGCCTTGCCCCCACCTAGACCCTCTTCTCCTCCGCCCACAGGGCTCCCGTGAAAACCAGTCTCCCTGATGTCACACACAGGTCAGGTCAACACTAGGAGCTCAACCACTGCTCAGGACCATGCAGGAAAGGCACGGAGCAGGCAGTTCTGGTTCCTACAAACACTCTCGCCTCAGCCACAGCAAACTCCTGGTTAGGGCGGCCTGCCTGGTGGCGCTAACAGGCTTAGCCGGGAAGGCAGGACATTGCTGGGGAAAGGGAAGGGACAGCATACATACCTTTCTAGAGTCCGGTGGCGCCTCAGGGGAATGGCCTGGAAGGGAGAATCATATGACCCAGACACTTCCCAGAAGGCTTGGTCTGAAGCCCATGGGATCGCTGCTGTATCATCCAGGGCCCACTTCAGATTCACAAGGGGAAGTGCCAGGCTTGCCCAACCAAGATGCAGGGACCCTGAATTCAATCTAGATTCTGTCTAGGGAGTGAGGCGGCAAGGACATTACTGGTCGTCTGAGGTATTCCACCAATGCTTGGCATTTTCCCTAGCCCCAGGAGGCAATCTGGGCAGAGACGGACCACTTCAGAAGTGAAGAAGGTGAAGTTCCAAAGGATCCCTGGGCAGAACTCCCCCGCCTCCCCCAGGACTCCGCTCCACAGCTCTCCGGCAGTGGGGCACTCACCCTGGGCCTCCGGACAGGAGGAGCAGGGGCCTCGCTGCTGCTCACACTGTCCCGGTGGTTGAGGTGTGCAAAGGGCCGGGCAGCCCCCCAGGACTCCAGGTAGCGGGTCACCCGCACCGATGCCCTCATCTTCAAAGCCGCCTCCCCCTTGGACTTCGGGAGGTGCTGGCTAGCTGAGGGCAGCTGCTGACTCTGTAGGCAGAGATTGGGTCTCTCCTCAGGAAGGGGGCCTTCGCCTCCCAAAACACAACATGTTCTAGAATGGTCATCGAGAGAACTAGGCAAACTACACAGTCCTCGGGTCCCCTTCGGGACAAACTGAAGACCAAAGCAGCTTCGGCTCCATTGTTAGGAGATTGTGCTCAGCATCTGTCCCTGCCCCAGGCAAGGACGCAGCTGTCCATGGCCCCTTCGGGCCAACTGAAGTTCTGGTTCAACTTGTCCCTGACAGGCTCCTCCAAACCAAATGCTGGGGGCCGAAAGTAGGGAGGGTGGATGATGAAAGGTCCTGGAGCCACTAGAGATAAACTGAGGTCATCACATGAGTCAGCAAGGACTGTCTGTCCCCAAACACTCTCTGTCTCCTCCGGAGGCTGCAGGCACCCACAGATATGAGCGCCCATGACCACAGTGCTCGTTTCTCTCCGCCTTTGGGCATGGGAATGTGTGAAAGCCCCTAGCCGTGGTCAGGGGAGGTCGCAGGTTGTCAGGAAGCCGCACCGGCTGCAGTGCTCTGAAGCTTCCGGACGAAGGCGGAAAGAAAGGCCTGGTGATGAAACTCGACCAATGAACCCCTGCTGGATCCTCGGCAGCGAACTGATGGTGGGCACGGGGAAGCATTTGATTGCATGATCCACGGAGTGAGTCACCCTGAGTGGGGCCAAGTCGAGGGCGATTTAACACCAAGAGTGTTGGCTGGAGGACAGAGGCACGAGGAAAGCCTTTCACTACATGCGTCCTGTGCCTGCTAAAGCTTCAGCTACGCGAGTGCATAACTCGCTTAAGAACATATATATTAAAAAATAATTTAATTAAATTAAAAAAAACAACAACAAAGAATACATATATTAAACAAGGGGATGAGCGAGGCTGCCAGCACCCTGTAAATGCTACCCGAGCCACGCTGCTGATAGGAACGCCGACACGGTTTAGCTGAAATCTAAATGTGCCTGGGTGTTCTGAAGTCTCACGTACTGAACCTGGTGGCCTTGGGGGGAGTGGGTTTTGGGGCCATGCCTCCTGCTTGCTTTTGTGGCAGGGGTTGTGCTTCATTCATTCCCTAAGGACCTGGGTGCCTGCTCCCGGCCTGCGCTGTTCTGGGTCTGGAAGCTGTGGCTGCAGTCTGGTGAGGAAGCACCGGGAGCTCCTGCGGCTTGGAGCCCGCACTGATGACACACATGCATGCTGGGACAGAGGAAGAGGGCTCTGGGCAGAGGAGCAGGCATGGGAAAGACTGTGGAGGAGCTGGGAGAGAGAGCGTGTGGTTGACACCACGGGGCACAAGAGTGGAGATGGGAGGGTTAATAGCGGTGGAGTCTGAGTGTGGCCGGGTTCCAGGGACTTTCCTGAGTGACAAATTCAGTGTTAAATAAGAGTATTCCCTGGGTGATGGCACCATGGAGGAATCCACAGGGGAACAAGCCTGGTGCCAGAGACGGGTGAATGGAAGGCCAATGAGGAGACCCCAGGCTGCCTTGACTGCCTTGAAATTGCAGTCAGGACAGGCTGGAGGTCCAGACCCGTGGGAAACTGGTAAAATCCCGTCATTCCTGACATGTCCTGATCTCGCACCAAAGATGATTCACCCAAGAGGCTGCCGGATGAGCTGTGTAAGGTAGTGGGAGGGGTGCTTGGGCTGGGCAAACTCCGGAGCCATGCAGCTTATCCCACGGGGCCCTTGGGCAGACTTGGGAACACAAGAACAGGCTTGAAGGAGGGGAAAAGGCAGCTGACGCCAGGGTCAGAATCCAGGACATTCATAGGTCCCTGACCAGGAGCCCCCTGGCCATTCACTTCTGGACCGCCTGGTTCTCATCCAAAGTGTGTTTTGAAAATGTGATTTGAAAATCTGAGGGACCAGCAAGCACGTGGGGGAAAATCCGCTCCTAGTGACTGCTATGTCTAGTCTAGAGTGGCTATGACCCAGCCAGGGTGGGGGAACACACCGCTGAAATGACCTCTTTCACTCCTTTCCAGGGTGCGTACCCCCCCACCCCCCACCTCATAGCAAGAGTAGAGCAACCCCAGAGATGAGGCGCTCGCCCCTGCTCTGGTAGGTGGCTCCCCTGAGCCAGCTACAGAGAGGCAGCCACGCCATCGCTATCTCCCCCAAGGTCTCTTCAGCCTTCCCCACCCCCATACCCCTTCATACCCGAGGGTCGATGACCAGATAGGTCTGGATGTTCATTTCCTTCAGGTAGGCGTCCCTCTGCTGACCGTGCCCATCCTCCACCTCGTATGCCTTGCCCAGGTGGTTCAGTGTAGCCTCCGTGATATGCACCCGACTAAGGGATGGGAGATTCAGACAGAGCCCAGACTCCTGGGACCTGCTGGGGAGCACTGAGGGCAGGGCCCTGGCTGCTCCCCGACTACAGGTCCACCCCTGCTGCCGCCCAGCCACCGCAGGCTGCCCCTGGCCTTGGCCTCTGCTTCAGTGAGTCTCACCCAGGAACTCCAGCCGCCTCCATCCTGTTGGCCAGGGACACGTCATGGGACCACACGTCATACTGCCATTTCCGAAGCCCAATGACCCCGCAGAGCACATTCCCTGAGTGGATGCCCACACGCATGCTGATGTCCACACCTGTGGCCTCCCGCACCTGCCTGGGCAGAGTGAGTCAGTCACCCCATGGCCTGAACTCTGGGTGGGTGGGTGGGTGGGTGGTGGAATGACTGGGGGGCAGAGCACGGTGGTGGTAGAGGATGCAGCAAAATACAGGAAACTCAACTTCCAGGAGAGAATGTTCTCATGCTGACAGGCTACATCCTACAGAGGAACCAAGCCGCCTGACCCTTGGAGTGTGCCAGGGACGTGTCACCCAAGTTCAAAGGAAGAATGGCCCATGTCACACACTACAAAAGACCTTGTAATTGGGTCTCTACTTCACCCTGGGTGTTTCCCTGCCTGGCAGCCTGCCTGGGTTTGAAAGGACTGTCCTCGGCTACAGAGGGACAAGGCACCACCCTAACCCCTGCTGAGATAACTGCCCTATGTGGTTTTGACCCCCCATCTCTGGAAGTTGGGAGCCTTGTGAACTGCTGGCCCCAGGACATTACTCCGCACTGGATCTCAAGCCCCTTATCAGGGAGCTCCACCGGCCCCCGAGTTGCCCTCCAAACATAAGCAGTACCCGAGTATCTTTAAAGAGTGAGTGGGGGGCAGAGTACAGCCAGTGTCATGTGTCCTCCCATCAAGAGAGCTGCCAGGGTCAAAGCCCGAGAAGGTCTGAAGGGTTTCCGTATGGCCTCTGGAATCCAGAAGAAAGGTAGACACACCTTCCTGAGGTCACACAACTGGGACATAGTCAGGCAAGAACCACGACGCCTTAGGGCTTTCCATGGCAGCTCTAGCCACTTCTGGGAAAGCCGGAGAAGCTGATGGGCCCACCTCTGGACCCAGCCGAAGCACGGGTCAACTTGTGGGCACAGAGAACCTCACAAGACTTAATCTCTGGCTTCTGTTCTTAAGGTGTTCTTGCAGCGTAAGGTCTCCCTGCTGCTCCAGATCTTCAGAGAGGAAATGACGCAGTCGAAGCCTTTTCTGAACGTTCTCCTGCTGTCTGTCCTGAAGTCTTCCTGCTGATGCTAAAACTCAGTTCTTGACAGAAATGGAGCTCAGTTGCCCCACCCCAGATAGGAGTTGGGAGACTTTTCTAGACCAAAAGCCCTGGCACAGTGAGTACATAGAGAAGATGTAAGCATACTGATGTGGCCCCTCCAGCTTGCTGCCCGAGCCCACCATCCTCCTCTGGGAACTGGGAGCGAAGCCCACTCCCCTCCTCATGCACGGGGAGGCAGGAGCAGCTCGTGGTGCAAACAGGTCTGCCCCTAGTACCTACTTAATGGCCTCACATATGTCCAGCCCCATCTGCACACAGTTCCGGGCGTGGGTGGGCAGGGACACAGGCAGGCCCGACACACAGTAGTAACAGTCACCCAGGATCTTGATCCGCATGCATTCGTTGGCCTGTGGGACCAGGAAGAGGCTGGGTCAGTGGAGAGCTGGGGTCCTGAAACTGCCTCTCCCTCCTAGGGCGAGTCAGGCCTTTTCCCAGCCAGGAGCTGCCTCCTGGGATATGCGTCACCAGGAACTTCTGCCGGGGCCGAGTAAAAGAGGAATCCCATCCCCTCAGCCAAGCTTCCAGTGTTCCTAAGGGCGGCCACTGAATGCTTCTCGTGGTGTAGTTGCCTTTGTTTCATTTGTCCATGCAATGTCTGAGTGCCCACTGAATGCCTAGTCTTGGAATATATCAGTCAAGAAACAAAAGCCCCTGGGACCCCAGAGCTCATGTGTGGTGGGAGAGTTAGCCACTAAACAAACAACAATCCAATCAGGATAGCAAATGGCGATGAGTATTGCAGAGACAAGCAAAGCACAGAAAGAGAAAAGAAATCCCTAGGAGGCGAGAAGGCCTCTCAAAGGTGGTGACATTTGAAAAAAGCAGCATTGTGTACAAAGGTCCAGAGTGAGTGAGGAGAGAGAGGGACAGGAGTGAATAAGGCAAGAAATTTGGGCAAAGCACCTGACTTGAATACCTGGGACACAGGCGAGACCCCAATCAGAGGCAGCAGTGTCAAGGTAACCCAAAAGATGGCTGTGCGGCTAGGCGTGGAAAATGCGCAGGGCTTGCAAGGTGAAAGATGTGTGTAGGGGGCAGGACTTACGAAGGTTGCGGTCTCATGGAGCAAGGCTAGTGTGAAGAAATAACCAGAGAGGGGGCATAAGGAGAGGGGTGTCCAAGGATCCACTTGGGATGATGCTGTGGTCACAGGGATCCTAGGCAAAATCCACACAGACAACTGCCTTGGCCCTCCATCCCACTTCCCACTCTCAGCCAACCCTAGCCCTCCTGCTCTCTGTGGGACCATCAAAAGTCTTAGGCTCTCCTCTTAGAGAGTTCAGCCGTGGCGGGTCAGAGGAGCGAGGCAAGGGGGCTGGTGCGACGGAATTCCAGCATCTGCTTCCCCCATGCCCTTCAGGCCAGCTGCCAGGGACTCAGCACAGCCCCAGCCTTCCCGGAGCTCCCTTGCACCTGTACACCCGCGCCCCCCCCCCCCACCTTGTAGATGTCCTAGTCCCTTTCCTTCACCCTCCTTTAGTGGGTGCCAAGTCTATCTTGCCAGGCCTGTCTGGCAGAACCTGGGTTCTGGAAGGTGGGAGGGATATGAGGACAGAGCTTTTCAAGAGAGAGAGTGGCAGAAAGTTGGGCGAGGCTTTGGACAGCTCGGGCCTGGCTCGGGCTCCAGTTGCCCTTCTCCTCACTTAGGCTTGTACAGGACTGCCTTCTGGATTCATCCCAGCTAGTATCCGCTATCAGGAATTGGTATAGACATGGGAGTCTGGCACCAAGGCCATATTTCTCCATGCCATTCCCCTGGATGGTAAGTCCACTGTGGTGTCTGAAAGTTACAATTTTAGTATATGTGCTGCCGAAGCAAGCACAGTGTCTGAAGGTTACAATTGGAGTTTGGGGGGAATACGCCTGAGCCCAGCTGACAGGGTAATCCTCAGAGAGAACATGGCCTGGTCCCCATGAGAGGTTACTGGTTATGGATGGAAGAATTGGCCAGGACCATCTCTGCCCAGAGGCTGAACTCTCCATGCCGGAGGCTGCGCCTGCCCTGGCCTCCCTTTCCCTATCTGGACCCTGGGGCCCCTCCTTCTGAGCATGCGGGGAAGGAGAAGCTGCTGGCAGCAAGAGGTCCAAATGCACAGTGAGGCCTGGGCCCTCTGCCCACCTATGGCCAGCCCCTGGGCTTCCCACCCAGAGGTTCAGATGTGGGAGTTCCTGGATAGATGGACTGGTGGAGCACCTAGCCGCTGATATCTATGACAGGACACTTCTCCCCCAAAGCCCTGGCAAAGGCCCTCACAACCTGGAATACTGCTCCACATTCATTCCATGGACATGCCGTCTTCTTGTTAGTCTAGCCAAGGGGGTCATGGCCCTGTGATGAGCAGCCCAGCCCTCGATGTCAGAGTCCCTCCGACATTGAGAGGGCCACCTCCTGGCTTGAGCAGCTCTGATCAAAAGAACTCAACCTAGAGTGGGACCAGTACTTTCCTCCCATCGAGTTCCATACCCTTGGTCTTTCACACAAAGGGGGCTCTTGAAAATGTTGATGGGTGTAGGGAACGGGCACTGATGTTCAAGTTTCCCACGTGATTCAACCATGCAACCAAGGTAAAGGGCCACTCCTTACACCCACACTGCAGTCTCCTCTTGAAGCCGCTCCTGACCACTTCACACCGAGCTAAGTGTGCCCCAGGTGAACCCCTCTTCAAAGCACCTGTCATGTTGACCATGAACAATTTCCAGGCTGGCCTGGCAGTCACCCAGTTTCAAGACCACTTGGTGAATGAATGAATGAATGAGTATTCCTCCCGCCCACAGCATATGTTCATACCGACATACATGCCTCGAGCTGGGTGCTGCTCATAAAGATAAAATCGACAGTGAAGGAGACCACAGCAGAGCCCTGTCTTGTCTCCAAATCCCTCCTCAGTCAGCTACACACTAGAGCCCCTCCCTGCCCAGTGCCCTTCTCCTGGTGGGCACTTGCCCTGCTCCTCCTCACCTCATCCCTCAAATCTTTGAGTATCTGGCCTTTGCCACTTTGTGCCCTCTTAGTCTGCGTCCCACACTGAGTCATAGCCATTCAGTGTATGAAGCTTTTGCACATACTGTTTGTTCACTAACCTATATGTTGTTGCTTTTCTTCTGAATCTTCTACCTTTCTTTCTGGCTTCCCCAAGCACGAATGTGCACATAATCCACCTAGCAGCAGCCTGGCATTCTAAGATCTAGGAGGCCAAGGCTGTGGCTTTGTACAGAGAGGATGAGTCATACTCCTGCAAGCAACCTTCCTAAGCTTTTCTGAGCTCCGACGGTACCCATGTATTCCTCCGGCAAACACCGTCCTTCTTTTTGTGGAGGGTTCTGATGGATTGACCCACTTCTACCTTCTCCTGTAGCTCAGGCTGGTGCACAGTAGGCACTGGGGATCAATTGTGGACTGAATGCTAAGATTCATCCAAGGCTTGTCTGTCCTGATCCCAGCGCCATGCTGGGCACAGCCCATCCATCATGGATGCAGTGGGAGGGTGCAATGATCGGCAGAGGAAAGGGTGGGGTCACATAGCAGCCACACGGGGCAGAAGGACTGGCAGGCATGCTCACCTTGGCAATCTGGTCAAATTTACCGAAGAGTTCATTGAGCACCATCACTAGCTCTTTGGGGGAGCAATCACTGGCCAGTCTCGTGAAGCCCACGATGTCCGCATAGAGGATGCTAGGGGCGAGGGGCATTGGAAGGTTAAAGTCAGCTCTCTGGAAGGTAGGACAACACAAGCAAGTGGCCAACTTGGGAGCCCTGAGCATCCGCCAGCCCTGAGTTAAAGACTCCCTCACCCACCACGGCCCCAACTGCCCCTGCCTATTACCAGTTTCCATAAAGAAGGGAGCGTAAACATAAGTCTAGACTTCTTGTCTAACTCAAGCAGTTCTGCTTTGGATTGCCTCGTATGTATGTGAAAGTTGAACCAAAATTCCAAACTCGCTGTCTGCCATCAACTCTATCCTGACTCATAGCAACACTATAGGACAGGATAGAAATCTCCCTTTGGGTTTCCAAGACTGTAAATCTTCCTGGGAGCAGGCAGCCTCATCTTTCTCCCAAGGAGCCACTGGTGGGTTTGAACTGCTAACCTTGCCTTTAGTTAGCAGCCCAACACGTAGCACCCACTGTTAACACCAAGGCTCCTTTGGCAGCTGGACAATTAATATGAAAAACTGAAGAACAATCAATTCTTTGATTTATGCTGATATATATATATAATACCATGGGGCTTCAAATTTTTGTGGAAAATTGGATTAAAAGATGATTTTATAAACAATTTTTAAGTCTTCTATATTCCACAGAGTGGCAGAAAAATCAAAAATCTATCTTGAAGGAAGTATAGCCAGAAGGTTCCCTAGAAATGCAGATGGCAAAACTGCATCTCTTACACTTTGAGCCTGTATGTCACCACGAGGGACCGGTGCCTGGAGAGTGCAATGCTTAGTGGAGGGCCAGTGAAAAAGAAAGCCCTCAAGGAGACGGAGTGACACAGTGGCTGCACCCCTGGGCTCCAACATAGCTCCCACTGTGAGGACGGGAGGGACCGGGCCGTGCTTCATTCTGTAGTGCATAGAACCACGATGGGTCAGAAGCTGATTTAAGAGCAATCTAACAACTTCCTGGGGAGCATCGCTGGATAGTGCAAACATTTCAGGGGTCCAGCTACTCACTGGAAAGTTGTGGGCTTAGATTTTAGACTCCAGAGCAGGGAGACCACCTGCGAGGGCTGGGTGAACTCGATGCGCTACCCACCTGACATTCTGGTGTCGCCTGACATAGAGGCTGTGGAAGTTTTTGTCCGGCATGTAGCGGCGGTCCCTGTGCTCCTTGAGCCGCTCGATGATGGCTAGCTTCATGCCCATGGAGATGTGGACTGGCAGCACTGAGAGCAGCAGGCTCTCCTGGGAACGGGCAGGCCAGTAGGAAGAGGAAGGTGGCATCAGGGCTTGGCATGGCCTCTATTCTCCCTGCCCACAATGACTCCATCTTGCTGAGTTAGGTCCTGTCACCATCTCCCCCAACCCCACAATCTCCCCATCCCCTGGAATGAGACCCTGTGGGTATCTGGCCAGTCTCGCCAGATACATGGCTGCTCCGAAAGATCTGAGGGTCCAACAGAGGAAATGAAAGATGGAGGTGAGGTCGCAGTATGGGGCATGTTGGGGGAATGGAGGGAGGAGTTGAGGGGAATATAGTGTAAGGATTGTAGGGGTAGCAGGAAAATGGGAGGCAGAGGTGGAGTGGGGTCATGAGAGAGGAGGTAGAGCATTTGAGGGAGTGTCAGGGTAGGGCATATGAGGATATGTGGGGAGTGGGAAGTGGTGGTGAGGTTGTGGCGGAGAGGCAGGCTTTGGAAAAGGTAAGATCAGGGAATAAGGAATTAGGAAATGGGATTCTGGAATCAAGTCAGGGTGAAGGGTGGGGGCAAGCCCACAGCAGGCAGTGGCTCTAGTGGGGTGGGGGGTGGGGCACCTGCTGACGCTTCTCGATGCGCAGCTTGCTTCGGATCTGGATGCACTTCACAGTGTAGGTGAAGAGGTCTCGGGAGGCATCCTGCATCTGGTACTTGTGGAAGGCCCCCGTGAAATTGCCACAGAGGAGGATAATGGCATTACCTAGTAGCTGGGGGCAGGCAGAGTGGGGGGTTACATTCACTCTAGTCATGTCCTCATTCTACTCAGACCCAGGCCAGCTAGGTGTTTCCACCCCACCCCTCCCACTTTCTGAGACTCAGCCCACTCAGGCTGAGCCTCTGCATCCTCCAGGCCAAAGACAGGGAGGCAGAGGCAGCACCACCTCAGGGAGCCCAGAGACTAAGTGAGCACCAAGGGTGCTCTTGGAGAGTCCAGCATTCCATGCCACCAGAGTGGACTCAGCTTCAGCTGAGGCAAAACAAAGGAGGAGTCACCATGGATTAATAATAGGCTCACCTCACTCAACACAAACTGACAGGATGCTATGCCCAGAGAGACCCCCGGGCCTGCCAGTAAGACGGGAAATGTCGAGGACAGTAACTGACAGCAGTGGGCACATGGCCTGGGCAGGGAGATCAGGGCCAGGACTGAGGGGAGCCCTTGGCCACCAAAGAAGAAAGCAGGCAGCTGCTTCAGTAGCCAATATAGGGGACACTGTGACCTGTCTTCAGATCCTGCTTTGAGGCATCAGGGTCCAATTAATCCCATGGGGCCTGGGTTGCCCGTAACCCCAAACCACATATCTTGCCCTAAAGGGCCCCATCCTGCCTCTCACCTTTAATCCCACAGGGTCATTAGGCGCCACTCTGGTCCCCATCAGGACTCCAAGCACAAGGAGGTGGGAGATGGTGGAGACAATTCCCACGGCGATGGCCCCCCACATATTGAAGGGCAACAGTGTGTAACCCACGAAGATGATGAACAAGAAGAAGGGTACCTGGGAACATGCCACCATTAGGCTCAAGTCATCAGTCACCTTGCAGGGATGTGCCTAGCCAAGTTGCCCAAGCCCTAAGACAAAGCCCCACGGCTGAACTGAGAGCAGTGTGCTGTGCCGCATGTGCAGCTAACTCAGTCCTTAGCTCCTCAGAGTGAGACATAGCCAGGGCCCTCCATGGACATGCAATGGAACAAGAAAAGGTCAAACTGGGCTCTAGGTCCTAAACATCCAGCACTACCCATTGTTTCCTAGGCTCTGGTTTGGTTCTGTGGCCAAGCCTGAGCATCCTTAGGCACAAGATTCCACATCCCCATGTGGCAGGACAGTAATTACAGAAACGTCCTTAGGTGCGGGTATCCATCTGCTGCGTATCCATTCCGGGAGTATGGATCAGTGAGACTCCTACCTGCCCTGAGCTTTCCCTCTCACCTTTGAACTCTCGATCTATGTGCTTTAAGGAACACTGACCCCATGCCAGCAAAGATGTGGGTCCAGGGACACTGAGCAGAGTGGACCATCCTTCACCCACCATGTCCACGAGTCTCAAGGTAGGGTCTGTTGCTGGTTGGTTTATAGCCCTCTCGTTTTTGTAGCGTGGCTAAGCTGGTAGATGGGTCGTCTGGGGCTGCTAATTGACATTCCCGCTCTAAGTGGGGCAGTCTATGCGGGAACAAGCACCATAGGAAAGCAAGGCCAAGAGCTGGGACTAGAGACGCCAGATCTGCATGGGTGGAGCCCCAGGACTAAGCCCTCAACTCTTCCCAGTACATGTGACAATTTGTACCTCTTAGCCTCTTCAAGTTAAAGCTTCCGCCATTTCTAACCAAATAGGATATGAACTCTTCTACTCTGTCTTATGAGGTTGCTATGAGTGGGAATCACCTTGATAGCAATGGGTTTGGCTTGAGAGGGTCCACCCACAAGCATACAGCCAGCCATTCTACCTGCCTCCACTAGCCAAGCCCCATCCTAAGTCTCAGAGCACAGTGAGGAGGAGTGGGCAGGGAGCCATCCCATTACCTGGTCACACGCACGGGTCACATTTACCCAGGAATCGAACAGCAGCACATAGCCCAGCGTCATGAGGCAAACCCAGATCAGCAAGGCCAAGGCCCTGAGCCCCCGTCGTATGAGGCAGTCGACATAGACCAGCAGGTATAGGGCAACAAATATGAAAAGCATCAGGGATACTATCACCAGGACGATCTTGTAGCTGGAGTGCTCCTGGATGGGAAGATAGACACATAAACGCTGCAGCTCCCCCCCCCACCCCGAGAGCGGCCCTGACCAACACCACTGCAGGCACTGTCCACGTGCGTCAAGTCATGGCTCTGCCAGGTAGTTCCTGACCTAGGAGCCTTCATCAATGATATGTGTAGCAATGCAGTAGGATCACAGGGAAGGGCTTGTCTGTGGGCAGAGAGCCCTGGGAAGCTTTCTTGGGGGTGGGGATGGGGGGCATTATTCCTAACTCTCAAAGAATAAACTGAGGCGTGTGAAGGGATGATCTGAAAGGCCTCTCAGAGGGAGGAGCTTGAGGAAAGATGCACAGGTGGGACCGGTGGCGAGCGCAGGAAAGAAAGGTGTGCTCCTGGAACAGCGCCCAGCAGGTGTTGGTTGCTGAGATTTCTGTTTCCCCAAGTAGCTCCTTGGGGGCAGAGGCATCTCGGAAGAAATGCTGGCACTCTAGTTCTGCAAAAATATCGGTCATTGAAAACCCGATGGAGTACATATCTCCTCTGACATACTCGGGCGATCGGGAGGCAGAGTCCTCTTGGTGGCAGCTCCTTTGAGGAGTCTGTACGGAGTACAAACGGTCACTGTGCTCAGTTTCTGACCGAAAAGTTGGAGGCGCAATAGAGCCACGAGTGTCTTGGCAGAAATCCTAGCTTTCTACTGAAAAACACCCGACCCCTTCAAAACCCCGAAGGAGTACAGTTCTACTCGGTCAGTCACGGGGTTACCAGAATCCACTTAAAGAAAACTAGTGTAAATATAGGAAACAGGGAAAGAGCACCTACTCTGTACTCATTTACTAAGAACACTTCCATTGAAACAGCATACAATCTCCCATGCTGCCTTCTAGAACTCTGCTTCCTGGTAGCCACTAGGCACGTGTCACGATTTCACCTTAAACGTATACTAATAAAACTTAAAATTTTTCCATTCAGTTGGTCGCATCATAACATCGCAAGTGCGCTGGAGACACAATAGCCATAGTGGCTGAGTACGACAAGTCTAAGCCAGAGATGCAGAGGTACAGGCGCTCCGGAGAGTTATGTGGAGGAAGAGTGCTGGGATCAATTAGTCATGTCTGCCAGCTGTGGAGCGGGTGGAAGCAGGTAGACACAAGCCATCCCTGACCTCGGTCTTCAATAAAACCTACTATCATCATTGTGGGGAAAAGTGTGGGTATTCAGTCAAAGTAATGTAATATCTAAATCTACCTCAGACTTTAAAAAAAGAGGAAACTCTTGTCTTCCACCAGTCTAAATGTCTTCCAAACTACTTTTCAGATGAGGAATCTGAGGTTGAAAGAAGGCAGGTACTCCCCCAAAGTCTTTTCAGTACAGAGTGTCTGAGTTGAGGTTGAGTCCCAGCATCCTCTGCCTACCCAGACACCGTGGTCACTCACCCTATTAATAACGGTGATGGGGATGAGAGCGGCGCAGGCCAGGATAGCCACAAACAGGAGCATGAGCAGCAGTGGCCCCTGCAGGTTGGTGATGCTGTACTTCTCAAAGAGTGCATTTTGGTCTGTGCTCTCTTCCCCCTCACTGAGGAAGTAGCGCCCCTTGGTTGGCATTCTCCACCCTTTGGACATTCACACCAGCCCACTCAGGAGACCTGATGGTCTCAGCCACATCTGTCTACTGATACTGTCCCCTGCAGGTCTGTGCTTCGGGCCTCCTCAGGCCTGGCAGGTGAGGCTCAGGAGCAGCCTCCAGCACCTGCTATGCCGTGAGCCCCGTGGTGCCTGCACACACCAGCTGCCAGCCGGCTCGGTGCATTCCTGGTATCTTGCTCTGTATCCAGGCCAGACTGATCAGACAGGTAGGGTTCTCAGTTCTGCAGAGACACAAGAAAGACCTAGGATTATACCTTGATACGCTGAACCATAAAGGGTGACTTCAGGGAAGGGAAGAGCAGGGTCACTGGGACCAATTTATCAATTTAATCCTAACCCAACTTGTTCTATTGTTGTTCCTTGCAACCAAATCAGCCTCGGATGCATGGTGGATTCCCAGCACAATGGAATGAAATGCTGCCCGGTCGTATTCCGGCCCGGTGATCCATTGTGGATTGAACGATTGCGATCCAGAGGGATTGTACTGGCTGAGTTTTGAAACATCACCAGGACTTTCTCCCTACTCCATCTCAGTCTTGAAGCTCTGCTGAATGAAACCTGTTTAGTATCTTAGCAATAGCCACTCCTCCACTGACAGGTGCCTGCGATATAAGCCTGCTACCTGTATATTTTTTATTCACCAGCCCCTGCAATCCCATGAGCCAGCAGAAGTCTCCAGTCGGCCTCCTGACATAGTGTGTGAGGTCTGTGTGGAGTGTGTCAATATGTCCCCCAACTAGATGCTGTTGGCAGAAGGGATTGCTATGGAAATAGCTAAGCAGTGGAGTCTGCTGGCATAGTAAACACTCACCAGGCCTCCCTGTGAGCCCTATAGCACTGGCCTTCCAAACCAACAACAGTACTTAACCCCTGTGGAGGCAACTCAGATCTCTTTGTTCCCCCTTCTTATTGGGACTGAAGATTACTGAGTGAGGCTGTTGCATACTAGGAAGCAAGCAGATGACCTTTTGTAGAAACGTCAGTCATAGCCAACATACTTCTGGGCAGATTGTAATAACAGGCTGCCGTGGGAGTCTGTTTAAAATGTGACTGACTGCTCCTCCTGCAACCACTAACTATGAGTTGATGAGCTGATAAAAATTCCTGCAGGAAATTCCTCACACTGGAGTCAGAAAGTGGCTCACTTAGTGGAGACTGCTCCCTCAACTGCCACAAGGACACTGGCTTTCTGAAAAACGGCAAGGCATCTTCGGAAGGTCCTTCTGGGGAGTGCCAGTCCCGCCTCCACCTGAAATGGAGGAGGAGCTTCCCTTCAAGGTCGGCTTGACATAAACAGTCTCCACAGGACAGAGAGAAACCTCCCTGTAGAAGCAGAGGCCAACACCCAGCCTCAGAGGGAACTTGCTGGGTGTGGATTTTCTGACTGAAAAACATGCTTGCCGAAATGGAGAAGGGAAACAAAAAATATCTAGAGAAAGGGACTTTGTCCCCTGTTGGACAGGATGATTAGTACACTCGTGGACAGGCGAGCCACACCATATCCACTGGTGTGTGGAAGAGACTGAAAGTTGGAAAATAAGATCTGAAACTGTGGGATGCCAATTAAGCCTGGGAGAGAGGAGGAGTTAGCACATAGAGAGAGAGCGCAATAAAACAAGTAAGCAAAGGCTTATGCCTCTACCCACCTCTTGCAGAAAGTAGTGTGGGTAAAAACACCAAATTCTGAGGAACACTGAGAAATTCCACACCCTCAAAAATTCTAATGCCTCGCTAGACAAAAAAAATCACAAAACATACAAATGACAGGGAAACTATGGCCCATCTAAATGAACATGACAAAGGGAGTGAAAGTGCATCTAGAGATGACCAAATGATGGGGGGGGGGGAGGCGGGGGGAGAACATAATACATCAGACATAATTGAAAGCATAAGGAAAAAGAACAAAAAGGATATGGAAAACAATGTAGAACAAAATTCGTATCTAAGAAAAGAGATACTACAAAAGGACAATAACTAAAATGTAAAAGAAACACACTAGAGGGACATAATAGACTTAATCAAAGAGTAGACAGAATCAGTGAGTTAGAGGATGAAATTGTTAGGATTACAGATGCTGAAAAGCAACAAGATGAAATCTCAAGAAGGTTGGGCAAAGTTTAATGAAACTATGTGACAGCAAGTGATCTAATACACACATCATGGGAATTCCAGGAGGAGCTGAAATAGAGATAGGGACAGAAAAATGTCCAAATCTAACAAAAGATAATGGATCTAAAAAAATCTAAGGAGCTTAAAGAACCCCAAACAGGATAAACCCAAAGAGATCTATACCAAGATAAACCATTACTTAAAAAAAAAAAAAACACCCCTCCAAACTCCCTGCATAGAGTCAATTCCAGCTCACAGCAACCCTATGGGACAGGGTAGAACTGCCCCTGTGGGATTCTGAGACTTACAGGTAAAAAGCCTAGTCTTTCTTTGGCAGAGTAGCTGGTGTTTTCAAATTGCTGACCTTGTGGCTAACAGCCCAACACTATACCACCAGGACTCTCAAAAAATAAAAAGAGAGTCTTGAAAGCAGAGAGAAAAAGGCAAGCAGTTACATACAAAGGATCCCTAACGTTCTGATTTTCCTTCAGGAACATTGGAAGCCCGAAGGAAATGGGATAATATATTTGAAATGCCAAAAGGAGGGGTGGGGTCGGGGTACGGTCACTCAAGAATACTATATTCAACAAAACCACCCTTCATAAAATGAGGATAAAAGGAAAACATTCCCAAACAGACTGAAGCTGAGAAAAGTCATACTTTCCAGGCTGCCTTGCAAAAACAGCAGCTCTGTAGATGGAAGGAAAAGGCACTAGTAATTCAAAGTCAGACATAAAAAGAAAGCTCCCCAACAAGATAACAAGATTAAGGGCTAGTAATAATGTATCTATTGAGATAGTTAAAGTTTATTGTGCCAACCTGGCCGATAAAAACATGTGGAGTTATTTGAAGGGCGGAGGGATAAATGGCTCAGTGAGCCTCGCCTTTTGAATTCTCGGGTCTCTTTGCTTTGTCATGGTGGGACCAGGGTACAGCTGCCTTAGCCAGTTCCCCGCTTCAGCTGTCAAGGCTCACTTCCTGCAAGACATCCCCGAGGAGAAGCCACATGGCCCTACTCCGATGCAGCCCTGGTTGCTGGAGCAGCCGTGTGGAGACCCCTGCCAGCGCTGAGATGCTTACACACCGACTGACTCGGCTTTCCTCCTGCAGTCGGCAACATTATGTGTGTTTTGTGAGATGGACTTTGTGGATCGGTGTCACACATATGGGTTAATGTTGGACTTGTGGGCTTGGGAAGCACTGGGTTGGGATGTTTTCCTTTTTAAAAAAAATATTAATAACCTCCTATCACATGGGACTTGAGAGTTGAGTGAGTGGGATGTTTTCTTAATGTGCACTTTTTATATCAAACTCTCCCTTATACATATAAGTTTCTGTGGATTTGTTTCTCTAATGTACCCAGACTAACACATCTATAATTGATCATTCTGTCCTGTCCTTCGTGTTTCTAAAATAACAAATATATAAAAGGAAAGGTTAACTATATTACAAGGAAATGTAATGTATTACATTAGTTAGTGGTAACAAGAATAAAAGTGGGAGGAGAGGAATGGTATACAGATTTTTTATAAGCTATTGAAGTTGATACCAACTTAACCAAGAATATTAAAAAGAAACTCTTAAACACAATCGCCATGGCAGTTACTAAGGCAGTACATTAAGAAAAACAATGTCAAAGGAATGAGATGTAGACATTTTGTTACATATAAACTCACATAAGTCTTTAAATTCCCTATAGGTGGCTATAATGAATAACTCTTCACTTGTTGCATACATTGTAGCAAAAAAGAGAGAAAGAAAAAAATACACAAATGGAAAGGAGAAAGGAACCAAAAAGGCTCACTAAAATAAACCGACAAAGCAACAACAAAAAGGTTTAGCACAGCAAATCACAAAACAGCTGACACATGTAATTACAGCAACTGTAAATGAATAAAACGTGCCAATCAAAACAGGGAATGACAGAATGGGCAAAACACAAAAACATGATCAAACTGTATGATGATTATAAGAGACATGCCTTAAACCCAAAGACACAAAGGTGAAAAGTGAAAGGACAGGAAAAAATATTCCTTGAAATAATAACCAAAAGAGAACTGGGATGGAAATCTTAAAGTAAACTTTAAGACAAAATCTGTCAGAAGACATGAAGATGGAGAACAATGATAAAACAATCAATTAATCGAGAATATTTAACAACAAGCATACTTACATCCAACATCAGAACACCTAAATATATAAAGAAAACACTGATAGAATTGAAAGAAGAAATACCATTACAATAACAGCTGGAGACCTGAATGTGCTAGTTTCCGTTTTGGACAGAATGTATCAAGTAGATCAAGAAACAGGATCAGAATGATGCTATAAACAAATTACTTAACAGATACATATAGGAAAGACCTTCCCAAAACAACAGGGTGCACGTGATACTCCTGTGCACCTGGGTCATTCCCCAGGACACATCACAAAGTCCTTCTTGAACATTTGAAAACATACAAAATATTTTCTCTGATCACAATAGAGTGAGGCTAGGCATCAATAAGGGGTTGGGGGCAATATAGAAAATATATAAACATGGGAATTAAACAACACACTAAATACCAATGGGTCAAGAAAGAAATCAATGTAGAAGCTTGACTGAACGAACTGAGCCCTACCTCAAAACTACCTGTATCCTTAGATTTAGAATTGAAATACTCTGATGGGAAAAGAAGCAAAGGATGGCCACCCAAGACTGTGGAAATGGTGATCATTGGACCTTGGGTGAGACCCCTGGCTTAGTCAGTATCTGCTGACAGGGGATTCAGAACCACCATATATTTAGTACCTCAGTGATTACTTTGCCTTGATATTACAAGCTGTAATCTGATAGACAAGGATCTGAACTGGTAAAAAAATTATACAGAACATTTTCCCTTGACACCAACCCCCATGCTCAGTGTAAGCAGAGC
The DNA here is from genome assembly GCF_050624435.1 of Tenrec ecaudatus. Classification (NCBI taxonomy): domain Eukaryota; kingdom Metazoa; phylum Chordata; class Mammalia; order Afrosoricida; family Tenrecidae; genus Tenrec; species Tenrec ecaudatus. The sequence goes on along the minus strand of NC_134547.1, from coordinate 40,043,399 downwards.
CCAATCAGTTGAGAAATCAATCTGTACAAAGCTCATGGATTGGACTATATACACATAAACTCCTCATATCAATAGTATCTTAAATTCTATGTCATTCAAAAATTATTGATGTTACCAATCCAATGACCTTAAACCCCAGGGGGTTTGGATTGACAATGCTATTCTTTTTTGTTTCTTTGTTTTTTTGCCTTTTGTTTGTTTTTGCTCTTGGTTTTCATTTTTTGTTTTGGTCATATGACCCCGCCAAAGTAAACCCAGGGACAAACAGATGGATTCGGGGCTCCCACTTAATTCTAGCCCCAATCCAAGAACAGTTAGTTCTTATAATATAGCTCTGTTTGATACTCATCTTCATGAAGAGATCACTGAAGATAGAAGAGTGCTACCGCAACATGTGGTGAAGAAAGCAGTTGGTGCCTGGTTATCAATTGGAAAGTGTCTGAGGTCTTAAACGGCTGTGTTCAAACAGCCTTCTAAGTGAGCCATTAAATAAGCCCACATCAATGAAGCACACAAGCCTATGTGATCCAAAGATGACCATTGCAAAATCCAAATATGATGATGGCAAAAGTATCAGAGCCTAAATTGTGAACACCCAATTTGTAGAAGGCTATTGAGGGTGGTGGGCGCCCAGCCCAAATCCATCTGCAGAGTGTCTAGTCAGATTAAGCCTCTGGCGGATCCCCTCTAGACTTAACAGCTTTACTATGAGACAGAGATTATTGTAAACTCGATTGTGGTGAATCAAACTACAGTATAATATGATCCTTGGTCAGTTGTCCTCCCTCTTGACCCAACTAAATTTGCTCTAGACTCAAATATTTCTCACTTGTTCCATGACAGAAATTTCTTCTCTGGCTTTTTAAATATTGATGATGGTCTTTTCTTTCTTACTCTTTATTTTTACTATTATTTTCCTCTTGCTGTTACATTTTTGTTTTTATTATGTTTCCCAGTTTTAAAGCATAAAAGGAGTGGCTGCATAGAGACAAAAACTGATACACTGGTTTATCAGGGACATTGGGGTACGAGAGGGGGGAGGGAGAGGGGATTTTGGGAGTAAGTAATGAATGCAGTAGGGGACAAGGAGCATTAGAACTGATTGTGATGATGTATATACAACTCCTTTTTTAAGTGATTTATCTACGGAAGGGTATATGTTAATACTACTAGAATACAGCCAGAGGCACTTTTTATTGATCATTTGCTTTTCTTATAGAGGGACACTAGTAAAACGTAGTCCTATTTCATGTACTCTATCCCTATTGTTAGAAAAATCTGTCTTAATTTTTGGTCAAACCACAATAATAGGAAACAAAATAAGTCCAACAAAACCCGGGGGGAGGAAAAGATTGACAAGTTTTTAGCTAGACCGACAAAGAAAATACACAATTAATTAAATTTTAAAATGTAAGGTGACATTGCAATTGACCCAAAAGTAAAGATAATTATGACAGAATTAGATAACCTAGAAAAATGGTCAAATTCCTAGACACATACAACTTATGCAAACTGATTCAAGAGGAAAGAGAAAATCTCATGAGATTCATAGCAAGTGAAGAAATTTAATCAGTGATAAAATTCTTCCAAGATTGGCCCAGACCAGATAGTGTCACTGGGGAATTCTACCAAATAGAGACAAATTAACACCACAAGTGTTTAAACTCTTCCAAAAAGATAGATAAAAAGTCGTTTTTAATTCACTCTATGAAGCAAACATAACTGATACTCAAATCAGATGAAGCCACCACAGAAAAATAAAATTTCAAGCCAGTATTTCTAATAAATAATAGGTATAAAACCTCTCAACCAAATAGTAGCAAGCAGAAATCAACAGTGTATTAAAAGAAGCGTACACCATGAATATGTGACAATTATTCCAGATGTATAGGAATGCTTCAATATTAGAAAATCAATCAGTGGACCATGCATATCAGTAGAACAAAGGAAAGAACCACACAACCATCTCTTTGGAGGCAAAAAAAAAGCACTTGATAAAATCCAACACCTTTTTTTGATGAAAATTGTATATTCAGTATCTTTTTGGAACATATGTGAAAAATTAACCACCAACATTATACTTAAAGAAATACTGAGATGTTTCCCCCTTTTAATTGAGAACAAAACAAAGGTACCACTCTCATCTATTCTGTTCAATATCTTCTTAGGCATCCTAGCAGAGAAATTAGACAAGAAAAAGATAAAAGGTATTCAGATTGGAAAAGAGGAAGTTGGATTATCTCTACTCATGGGTGGCATACCCTACATATAGAATATCCCAAAGAGCCCACAAGAAAACTTTTAGCAGTGGTTGTCATCCTTCCTAATGCTGTGACCCTGTAACACAGTTCCTCATGTGTGGTGATCCCCAACCATAAAATTATTTTCATTGCTCCTTCATAACAATAACTTTGCTGTTATGAATCATAACATAAATATCTGATATTCCAAATGTAGTTACATTGTTACAAATTGAACATAATGAAAGCAGAGTGATTAATCACAAAACAATATGTAATTATGTATTGTGAAATATTTATTTCTAACTACAAATAAATGAAATTTTGTCTTGAAACATGGTGGATCACGAGTAACAGTCTTAATATAACAATGGTAAACTACATTGCTACATTTTGCCACACTATGCATAAAAACCCCACAGCAATGCCAAGGTCGAGATAGCTTCATTCTCACCAGATCAGCATATCTGCATGTGGGAGGATCCGACTGGAGATGGAGAGAGGAGCGGTGTCTCGGTTCCTAAGACCATGGAAAATGTGTTTTCCAAAGGTCGTAGGCGACCCCTGTGAAAGGGTCGTTCGACCCCGAAAGGGGTCGCGACCCACAGGTTGAGAACCACGGTAATAATAGAGGAATTTAGCAGTGTTGCGGGGTACAAGGTGAAAAAATAAAATGTCAGGTTCCTAAACACTAGCAATGAAAAATCCAAAAGGGCAATTAGGGACCAATTCCATTTACAATAGCATCTGTAGGAATAAATTTAACCAGAGTTGTGAAGGATTTATGCAATGAAAACTATAAAACACTGCTGAAAGCAATTAAGAAAGACTTAAATAAATGAAAAGATGTTCCACATTCATAGATTGGAAGACTTCCTATTGTTATTATATCAATACTACCAGAAGCGACCTTTGAATTCAACTCAATTTCAATAAAAACGTCAACAGCCTTCTTTAGAGAAAAAGAAGAAACAATTCTCAACATGATATAGAAAAGCAGGGGAACCTGGACAGCAATGTTGAAAGAAAAGAATAAAGTAGGAGGACCATCTTTCATAATTTTAAGACATATGTGTATGTGTTGGACGGCTTACCACTAGTCCAGTGGAGAGATGGGGCTATCTGTTCCCACAGAGCTGTGCAGCCTGGGGACTCTATGTAGGATCACTGAGTCAAACTGGCTCCACGGCAGTGGGTTTGGTTTATACCACAACAGTAATCAAAACATGTTGGTACTGGGTACAGCAACAAACACGTAAGCCACTGGAAAGGGCTGAGAGTCCAGAAATAAACCCACACATCTACAGTCAACTGATTTTCTCCCTCAGATTCTGACAATCTTTTATTATACAAAAATAAGCAACACTAGGCACTGGATCTTGCAAAATACAAGGGTGTACCCCTCAAAAAATCCTGTCATACGCATATTTCCCCAGCTAGGTGATTACTAAGCAACTCGCTCTGAGTTAGTGCACTCAGTGGAGTTGCCTGGGAAGGTTCTTTCCAGTCACAGTGAATTTTTTTGTAAAAGCAATTTTGTTTGAAACTCATTTTTGGTGATGGCTCATTTAAGGGAAGTGTATGACTATGAAGCTTTGCTTCCTGCTCTGGAAAAGTGCTGCAGAAACTGTTGTGATGTTGAACACAGTTCACAAGGATAGCACTATGGGAAAAACTCAAGTGTGCAAGTGGTTTTCTCATTTCCAAAAAGGTGAATTATCAATGACAAACCTCATTCTGGAAGTCCATCAACTTCCCACATAGAAGAGAATGTCAACTCAGAGTGCATTTGGAGTTTGTTCCACCGGGTTAGACTGTTAATCAAGCTTTCTAGTTAGAGTTTCTGAAAAGGCTGTGTAACAGTGTGCAACCAAAAGGCCTGATTCACAGCAGACGGGGGACTGGTTCTGCCACAAAAATACACACGCTCACACAGTCATCTCAGTGTGCCAGTTTTGGGCAAAACATGGCATGCCTCTCATGCTTTCCACACCTTATCCACCTGACCTCACTCTGAGTGACTTCTTTTTGTTTCCATGAATGCAGAGAGACATGAAAAGACAGCAATGTGACCATGTAGAAGAAGTGAAGAAAAAAACAAGGGAGGGGCTGTCAGCCATCCAAACAGATGAGTTTGAAAAATGTTTCCAAAAATAGAATCACAGATTTGACAAATTTATTAAGTGTAATGGAAAGTGCATTGAAATGTGATAGCATTGTTTTGTTTTTTAAAAAAAACAATTCATAGCTTGGGGAGGAAAAAATATCTTTCTTTGGGGTTCCCCCTTGTATGTCTTAATCAACTCTAAAACTTTCCGAAATGAAAAATGCCTTAACCACCTCTGTAAGGTTTTTAGTGAACAGAAAAAGTCCAAATTTTCATATGCATAACTGATCACTGTATAACTGGCAATCTCAAAGCTAGATATTACATTTTCTTCAACAAATTTCAGGGTTGAGGGTGGGGGGAAACGAGGAATGTTCATCCCAGTAAGTATAACACTACATTTCGGATTTACATGTAAAAAGAACTTTTGAGGAAAAATGGCTGCTACTATCCTCAGATTTATTCTCATATTAGCGTTCACTGCTGTCGGCCTGTCGGTCCATCTTGGGGAGGGTCTTTCTCTTCGGCTGACCTTTACTTGACCAAGCTTGATGTCCTTCCCCCGAGGCTGGTCCCTCCTGAGGATATGTACAAAGGACGTGAGACCTTTTGGTATCCTTGCTTCTAAAAAACATTCTGGTTGTATTTCTTCCACTATAAATGTGTTCATTTTTAAAAAATCATTGTATTGGGGGCCATACAATTCTTATCACAATCCCATACATTCATCCATGTGTCAAGTGCATATGTACATTTGTTGCCATCATCATTCTCAAAATATTTGCCTTCTACTTGAGCCCTTAATATCTGCTGCTCATTTTCCCCCTCCCTCACCACTCTCCCCTACCTCATGAACCCTTTATCATTCATATATTATTTAATGTGTTCATTCTTTGGGCAGTATAGGGTACCTTCAATATTCTTCTCCAGCACCAAAATTCAAAGGTATCAATCTGTCCATGGCCTTCCTTATTCGTTGTTCAGCTTTCATATGTATACAAGGCAATTAAAAACACCATGGCTTGAGTCAGGGGCACCTTCATACTCAAAGTGACACTTTACAGTGGTCTTTTGGAGCGGTTTCGCCCAATGTAATACATCATTTCATTTCTTAACTGTTGCTTCCATAAACATTGATGTGAGTCCAATAAAATGAAATCCTTAATACTGTCAATCTTTTCTCCATTTATCACGATGTTGCTTATTGGTCTAATTTCAAGATTTTCTGATTTTTGTTAAAGTTGTTGTCTTTGATCTATATCAGCAACTGCTTCAAGTCCTCTTGACTTTCAACAAGGTTGTTTCATCTGCATATCACATGCTGTTAATGAGCCCTCTTCAATCTTGATATCATTTTCTTCATTTTGCCCATGTTCTCAGATTATTTGCGCAGCATGCCCTTTGAATAAGTAGGTGGCAGAATGCAGCCTTGACACACCTTTCCTAATTTTAAACACTGATTCTGGTCACATGACTGACTCCTAATCTACAAAAAATAAACACAAGCAACTAGTTCTTAGAAGAACAGCAGGGATGATGCTCTCTGGTCTAGTTTTCAACAATGGATGATCCAATACAACAATTGCAGTAAACAGCATGAGGACCTTATCTGACCTCCTCTGGCTTCCCTATTGCCATGAGGCAGGGGTCATACGAGCTTCTGATTCTTCTTGCTTTATTCTGACACTAACAGTCCCTCCCGTGCTACTCTACATACATGCTGGGTTCAATAATTTGTTGTAATGGCCAAACAACTCAAAGACAATGCTCACAATTAAGGGGGCTTACTAAGGAAGACAATAGGCTAAGACAATCAAGATCTGCAAAACAGTAAGGATACAGTCATTGGTCTCCTCCGCCAACAGCCATGTCTCTCTTCAGTTTAGTCTCTGAGCCAGGTGGTCCCTTGGCTTTCGCCTTCATGGGCAAGGGAGCCAGCCCACCTGTCCCTCTGTCCTACAGTTCCTCAGTCTCAGGCTAGATAAGAAGGTCCCTCACAGCCTCAGCACTGCCCTTCTGAAGGAGTCTCCAGGCCACAATCTGTGATTGATGTGTCCCAGCAGCCTCCACCACTTCAGTCATAATCCTAAACACACTCTTCCAAGGTCCTTCGAAGATGGCTCATCCTCACAGACAGGGTGGTGGTAACAAAAACTGACCAAGCTCCTCTATTTGTCTCACACATCCCCTGTTTACAATGTCCCATCCAATCATTTACTGGTAGTTTCAGAGACTGGGGTATAAGAGTAAAAGTCACTTAGCAGTTGTAGCCAGCCTATACTTGTATAATATCTTTTCCTTAACAGTGTTTTATAAAATTGGCTAAATTAATGACACTAAATAGCATTAACTTAAGCTCCAGGGGGATGATTGATAAGTCTCTATCATAAATTGATAATGGTGTCTCTAAAGTGAACCAAATACATACATATATATGTATATATACATACATATGTGTGTATATATATATCTAAATGGATTTGGGGGTTTGTTCCTAATTCTGGCCCCCATCTAAGAACAATTCATTCTTATAACATGGCCCTGTTTGATGCCTGCTTTCCTAGAGAGATCACTGAAGATATGCATGTTACAGTGAAGTGTGGTGAAGAAAGCAGATGGTGCTCGGCTATCAGAAAGCAGAGGCTCTGGCATCTTAAAGGCTTATCTGAAAACAAGCAGCTACCTGAGTGAGGCATCAACTACGTCCACAGAGAAGAAGCACATCAGCCTGTGTGATCCAAGAATTGTAAATGATAAAATCCAAATCCGAAGGAGGAAATGACATCAGAGCTGCTTAAACTGTGAACACCCAGTTTGCAGAAGGCTGTGGATGACAGTGGAAACCCCAAATCTATTTTCAGGATCCACACCTGGATTAAGTCTCCGGTGAATTCCCTCTGACCATAGTTGAAGGATGTGAATAACCTTGTAATCAGAAACCATTGTAAAGGTGATTATGGAAAATGTACTTAAGTTAAAATGCAATAACTTATCATTTGATCTCCCTTTTGAACTATTTCAGGGTTGTTTCTATTTTTAAAGAACAAATGAATGGTAATACACATGGATTAAGCCTCTGGTGAAGTCCCTCTGACCATAGACCAGGGATGTGAATTGCCTTGCTCTCACACAGTGCACTGGAAAGGGGATGATTGCAGATGCAGGCAGGTTAAATTTTCACACTATCATTGGATCTCCCTTTGATCTCATTTTTAATGTCTTCTGTTTCCTTTTTATTGAGGTTTTTCTTTGTTTTATTTTGTTATTGCTGTTGGATTTTTTGTTTATTTTGGCTTGTTTTTCTTTTAAATAAATAACTTGTGGTATTTTCATTAATTTGGATATTACACAACAAGAGTGTAAATTTTGCTACACATAATGTGGATGAAATAACAAATATATTTTAAAAGTCAGTACCAAATGTCTGAAGTGAATAAAAAAGTACTGATACAGAATCATAGAACCCCTTATTAAATAAAGCTATCAAAATATAAAGCTACTGTTTCTCTACAGTTCTTCTATCTAGGTCTACAAATGTGTGTGTGTGTGTGTGTGTGTGTGTGTGTGTGTGTGTGTGTGTGTAATGTGAAAATAGCCTTTATTTTTTTGGTCCCATATAATATGTGCATTTTCTGTGTATGAAATTCAGGGTAGTAAAATTACAGAGAGAGTAACTGGAAGAATGGCTCCTAGGGGGATGGAAGAGGGGGTTGAGGGGAAATAGGGAGCTAGTAACATGAGGGCAAGGAAGAAGAAAATGTTCTAAACTTGATTACGGTAATGGTTGTACAACTCTTTAATATGACTAAACTTTTGCATTGTATGATATGTGAATTACATGGCAATTAAAATTGTTTTAAAAAGTGATGCAGGGGGAGATACAGAACAGAATTTCCACTTTTCATTGCCTCTAGACTTTCTGGGATATTAAGGTAGATGAACTCCTGAAAGTATTATTCTGAGATAGAGTCTCTTTTGTACTCTAAAACAAAGTTCAAAAGTCAAAGGATTTTAATCTTGATTTAGAGTGCAAAGAGATCTCAAATATAGTTTGAGAATATTTATTAAGTCTTCAACGGACAAGACACAGACACATCATCTAGATGAAGGAGACCATTAGCACAAGGCCATATGGTGTCCAAGTATCTATAAACACACAGCTACTTAAGTAAAGCAATGGCTCCCAAAAGGAATCGTCACTGCCCTCTCAGAAGGGTCACAGCCAGGGCACAGTAGAGCAACAATGAAACACACAATATTCTTCTGATGTGGCTTCCTCAACCCCAATGTCATGACCCCAGTCTTGCCTTTCACTGTGGACTAGATCGGAGCATATACACAGGTACAAATAAGAGATAAGAGCTCACATCACATGGAACACAGGAACAGGAATGTGAGTAGCGATGCCAGGAGGGTAGGGGGAGGTGGGAAGAGGAGAGAAGAGGGGGGAACCGATTGCAATGATTGACTCATAACTACCACCATCCCCCCTCCAGAGGGATGAACAACAGAAACGGTGGGGGAAGGGACACAGCAGTTGATATAAGATATGAAAATAATAATAATTTGTAATTATCAAGGGGTCACCAGGGTGGGAAATGGGGAGGATGGAAGAAAGAGGAGCTGATACCAAGCGCTCAAATAGAAAGTAAGTATTTTGAAAATAACGATGGAAACATAGGTACTAATATGCTTGATTCAATTAATGTATGATTATAAGAGCTGTAAGAGCCCCCAATAAAATGATCTTTTATTTTAAAAAGGGAACGGTCACAAAATCCTTTGATCTGTGTTCAAAATGATCCTATGATCAGTGGCAAATCAATAGATCACAGTTACATTTGAGACTACAGAAATGGGAAAGGACCATGACTGGACTCATACATTGTTAGGTAGAAGAACTTACAAGATTGGTCCAGGGCCGACCAATTAAGACGGTCAGGGAAAGACTGAGAGGGCATGACTAGGCCCCGACTAGGGGACCCCTAGTACGATCCCTAAGGGAGAATGCCTCTCCCTGGGCTGGCTGCAGAAAAGGGTAAAGGTCGTCTACTTTCTAATACACTCTACCTGAGAGCAAGACTATTCACATTCTTGTTGATGGTTAGCAAGAATTCAGTGGAGGCTTAATCCTAGTGAGGATTCTGCAAATGGATTTTGGGCTTTCGATGTCATCTATAGCCTTCTACAAACAGGGTACACATTTGGCCAGGCAGCTAAAATAGGCAGAGCTCAAAGAAGTACATATGTGTTCACACATACCACCTTTATATGCATTGTACACACACACACGTGTCCAAACTGCTCTTCCAGTTACGCAAATCCCACTGAGCTAGTCCGAGAAAGAGAAGGTGCGGAGAGTCCATAGAAATCCAAGCATGATAAACATTTCTGTCAGGAATCTAATTAGGCTGCTTCCTGAGCAATGGCAGGTGGGAATAGGCAGATAATGGACAGTACTTGGCATCTAGGGATCTCTATCAGATCCTAAAACAAGACAGGTTATATGAGGCGGGCATGGAGGGACACAGGAGAATCGAAGATCAGTAGACACGTCCACAAGCCAACTTCTCTGTAGCAGCCACCACCAAAGCTAGATACAAAAGTCCTCCCCCACACACACATATATCTTGGCAAGGGAGGGTTTCCAGGCTTATCTAATCATCAGTTCTTCTGCCAGTCATGGGTGCAAGTAATCCTGGCAGGGTCCCTCTGAGATCACTGAATGAAAGAATCCATCGGCACATGTCCAACAAATGGTCTTGTAGCCTCAACGTTAGCAACAAATGGTCTTGGAGCCTCAACGTTAGCAACAAATGGTCTTGTAGCACACCACTTTACAGAGATGTCCCATCCATCACCGGCATTTCTGGCTGTGAGGAAATTCTAACCTACCTCCCCACTGGTATCTACCTGACCCCTAAAACCCCTCAAGAAAGGATGTGCACTTGGTGGAGTCCAGGTCCCTTTACCTGGAGGGGCTACAGTCGCAGGAACCCCTGAATGCCGTTCTCACCTCAAAGCCACCCTGGTGGCTGAGCAGCAGGTACAGTTCTACCTGACAGGGAAGCTGAGGTCCTGCAAGGGTGCGATTTGAGAGGAAGGCATTTCTTATTTCGGCTCGGCAATATCCCCTACTCCTCTCAGCATCCTTGTTCCAATGGCCTCATGACCCAGGTCTGGCTAAATTGAATAGTCTCTCCTAAGCTCCAGCAAGTAGTTTAGAGAGGGATATGTGACCACAATCAATTTAATAAAAATATTCTTCAGGATTTACACTGACCCATGGGAAAGGACATTCTTTCACCACCTGTGTCATTGTAAGGCAATAGCCCACCTGAGAAAATGCCCAACACAGAAAACTGGAGAGAGACAGAGGCCTGACAACACTCCCTGAGCCCATGGATCTAATTTTGCCAGGTGTTCGGAAGTCTCCAGGCAGTTTAATCACATGGGATAATCAATGTTCCTTTCAGCTTAAGCCAATTTAAGTTTCTGTCACTTGCAACCAAGAATTCCAAATTTCATGTCAGGCTTCCTGCCCCTTAAAGTGTCTAAGGAAGCCTCCAGGACTCCTCATTGGGTTCAGAGTCAGGGGGAGGGTCCTACTGACCTTGGAGATGAGACTGGCTCCCCTGCAGATACTGCCCAGTATCCTATGATCTCCGGCTAGGAGCGAGGCTAAGGAAGCAGCACTCTAAGGCATACCTTTCTGACTTAGGTCTCAGACGCTACAGCTCAGGCCTAGTCAGGCTTTAGAGAACATGGGGAAACTGGGGAGGAAGTGGTCTGGGGCTGGGAGGGACCAGGGGTTTTCCAGCATCATCTTCAGTTGCCTCCAGATGAGCCTTGAAGAAGGGACTAGGGAACTCGGATGCAATACTTAAATTGAAATCAATACAAGAAGAGTCTTGCTTGCACCGCAAGTATTCTCATCCTGTGATAGAAGCAGGAAGGAGATGCCCTGAACACAATCCGTGAAACACTTAATGGTGCCAGGCATTGTGAGTTCTTTACAGCTTCACAACTGCCCTAGAGGTGACTATGAAGTTTTCTCCATTTTATGTATCCATAAACTGAGGCACAAAGAGTCACACGCTCAAAAGAGAGAAAGCTGAAATTTAAATGGAGATCATTCAGAGTCTATTCTTCATCCTGCCTATCATCTTCATGGTGTCATCCACAGCCCATTACATATCCCTCTCTTTCCCACCCCTTTTACAAGGTCCAGGTCAGAGCTATGGACAAGAAAAACAAGAAACAAAACTCACTGCCATCAAATCAATGCCCACTCATCGTGACCCTCTAGTCCAGTAGAGCTGCTCCTTGTGAGTTTACGAGGCTGTGACTGTTTCTAGGAGTAGAAAGCCCCATCTCAGTTGGGGAAAGTAAACCTTATAAGGTCAGGCACCAAGCCAGGAAGCCTTCTCTGAGTCAGAGAGAGGTCTACTAGGACTTCCTCTTCCAGGAAGTCCTCTGAGCTAACCCCCCCAAAACAACACACATATTCTCCTTTCCTGTCCCCTAGGTCTCTGTTTGATATCAATTGATGCCATTCAGAAAAGCTGCTGTGGGTAGAAGGCTGATCCCATCTTTTGAGTATTGTAGGACTGGATCCTAAGGGGTGCTTAGGAAGCCCTTTCCCAGAAAAACGGGCAGCATCCCAATCTTAGCACAACCACCGGGATGAGAGTATTCTAAACTATCCCCAGCTTTCGCAAGGAACACAGACAATACTCAGGGGACCCACTTCCTTACTTAGTAGGTGTTTCCAGGAACATCAGCCAACCTTTGGGGCCCAGCCCCAGCAGACCCCAGACCTGAACAGGTGCTGGTAACCTCAGACACGGGAAGTGAGGGGTCTTGATGTATGATGAGGGGCAGTCGGGCCAGAAGAAAGAAGGGTTAGGCCCCAGTTAGATCTCGAGGCTGGGCCCTGCACCCACGCCTAACCAGGGTAACCATGTTGCTGCGGTCAAAGACCACAGGCACAAGACTTTGCCTTCCGGGTCAGCCAACTGCACGCTTTCCTTGCTAATCCGTATCACAGGCTCGGGCTTTCTTTACCGGGGAGTCTCGCGCCCATGCCTTCTCACGGCGATACCAACACTCTTTTCAGAACATGTCTGCTCACAGGGGTGCCCAGGAAATGGAGGAGGGAAAATATCAAGAGGATTCCAGCCTGGGATCACTTTAGTCTTCAAAACCTCTCAGGTCTCACTTCTGCCACCCTCACTTCCCCTCTACAAGTCCCCGAACACCCGTCCCTGAGCCTGAGAGCCTTAGACAGTCATATCGGCGTAGGCTGGTGCCAAATCTGATGTTTACCCCACATCTGATCCCTCCGCCCACTTCACGATGGGGAGGAACAGAAACAGGAAGTTAAGCTGGCCTTCAGGATCTCATGTGGTTCCAGCCCTGTCCAGGATAGCATGACAGGAGATGCCTATTGATTTCACGCTATGCCCGGGAGCCCCCGTGGCGATGATGAGGCATAAATGAAAGTAGGACACAGGAGAAGAGACCATTCCACATATCCAACAATGGCTGAAAGCAGGAGCCTGGTTAAACAGGAGTTCTGTAGGGGGATAGAAGGTTACATTTGACTCTTAATTCCTGTATTGTCAGTTACTTGTATAAACAGGAGCAAGAGAACCTAGATCTACAGCCTATACAGAATGAGTTCCAAAGATGGCAAAAACCTGTAAGAGAATTAATCTATATTGTGATCTATGTTGTAAAATAATACAGCCTTTCTAACCTGACATAAAATGCAAAGCTATAAAGAATAATATATTGAATTACACAAAAATAAATTTTACTATATGGTTAAAAACCATAGAAACCCAAATCAAAATATGAGTGACATATTAGGAAAATATATTTCCAATTCATATCACAAGGATCTAATTACTCTCATGTGTAAAGCACTCCTACATATAAAAAGACCAACAACCCAATAGAAAAATTGGAGAATATGAATAATGAGTTCACAGAAAACACAACCAACATGGCTCAAATTGAGGGACAATGAGCTTTACTGTGGCTCTGCCAGCAAAGTCTCTAACTACTGCCACATGACCTGTCCCTGCCTGGGTCTGGTAAAAGTGGGGGGAAGATACTGATACGATCACCTGTGAATAATTGCAAATAGGATTTGCTGGAGTGCCATCTTCCTATGTAAATGAGGAACCCTTTGGGAAGCAGGAGGCGGGATCTCATTACCAGCAAGAGCCCGGAGTGGAGCACATCCTCTGGGCTGGAGACCCCTGCACAGTGAGCCAGCGCCACCCTGATGACAGCTATGACACCAGAGCAGGAGCCAGAGCATGGAACAGAGCGATGGACTTCCCCACCCACTGTGTAAGCAAAGCTGGGTGCTTTCATGCAGAAGGCTAGCTTGCAAAGTCGGGTGTTTCTGAGCCCTTAGCTGGGGAAGCTGGGCTTGCTGACCAGGGAAGTAAAGTGGGGTGCCTTCAGGCTGTCTTTTTTTTTTTAATGATTTTTTTTGGGACTCATAAAACTCTAATCACAATCCATACATCAATTGAATCAGGCATGTTTGTACATACGCTGCCCTAATTCTCTTCTAGACATTTACTCTCTATTGAGCCTTCAGTACCGGCTCTTTTTCTCCCCACGACCCACCCGGATAGCCCCCTGATAGATTGTACATTTTTAATATTTCATCTCTCACACCGACCACTGTCTCCCTTCCCCCGTATTTTCTATTGTTCTTCTCCCTGTAGAGGAGTGTATGGTTATATGTTGATCAGTGTGATCAGTTCCCCCTTTCTCCCTTCCTCTCCCCGTCCTCCCCCTACCCTTCGCATTACCATTCCCACTCCTGGATTCTGGGTGTCGTGAGCTCCCACCCCTTTCTATACCTGTGTACATGTTCCAGTCTAATCTGAACTGGGAAGCAGCAGTGGGGTCATGGTAGTTGGGAGTGAGGAAGCCTCAAGGAACCAGAGGAATATGGTGTTTCATCGATGCCTACTGTTATGTGTCTGCTGATCAGGCTGTCTTACAGCAGAATGGTTTGCCCTTTGGGCATTTATGAGTAGACTTGACAGAAAGTTGTAGTCCGTCAAATGTACAACTCAGCTTTCAGCATTTCTCATTGTAAATACAACTTGTTAACTTCCTTAATGGACCTTTCGATCATGAATTATGTCTGTGATTTCTGTGTAGCAATTACAATAGATAGTAGAAGCTAGAGAAGTAAAATGGGGAACTTGAATAAGACAGTATAATAAATATTTGGAACAAAGTTGCTTTCACCTATGGCAACAAAAATGCACATTAAAACTACCACAAACAACCATTTCTACCTATCAACTTGGCAAATATCAAGACATTTATTAGTTTGGGTTGGCAAGTCTATGGAAAAACAGACCATTTATAGTCACTATTTCACAGGCATAGAACCCAGGACAACTCCTATGGAAGGCAATTCAGTAATATCTAACCATGTTACCAACATGAAAACATAACTTTATTTTGTAATATGCCACAATTTTTATTGTAACGTGGCCATTTTTGTGAGGTGAAGAGTTGAACTCAAAAACAACGTTCCATTTAAGGCTCTTTTACACAGAAATCGCCCTCATGACTGATATTCAAAATATTCTTTAGTGTTGCGACATCACATGGCAAACATAAAACTTCTAAACTCAGTAGTGTGCCCTGAGTGGAAAACCAAAGGGCATTAACAGCGATCGCTTTCACAAAGACATGCAATGCAGGGGACGGGAATGAACACTCAGGTCCCGGGACAAGTTGATGACACAGTATCTGCTACTTCACTGGCATTCCTCTCACGGGAGGGGGGGGGGGCGGAGGGTTAAACGCATTACAAAAAAGTGTGTTCAATGCACAGTGTTTGCTCTGCGCTGCCAAATAGGCAAACATGGGCTTGCCAAGGCAGGTGAGGTGGGTGAATGCTTGAGCTCCGCAGAGCTGCAACCAAGGGCAACGATTACAAAGAATGAATGAAGTCTACCATCTGACCAGTGGGTCACACTTTCCAAGGCATTCAATTAGCTTACTCTTGACAGTGACAACCACCTTCCCTGTGGCACTTGCCCAGGGGAGCCACGTAGCCATTGTTTTGGCTAAAGAAAGGCATTCCTTGAGTTCTATATAAAAGTAGCAGTTGTCACAGTCTAATGGCAATCACTGATGGGCTGCTTAATGAATGCTATCTCCTTTATTCATGGTTGAAAGGACCAGGGGGAGGGGAGAAAACGAACAAACAAGAACCCTAATACAATTCCAATGGCCTGGACTGGGGTGAGGAAAGCTCCTAAGATCCAGATGGCACGTGACTGTCATTTTATAAGGGTTTTCCTTCAAGTGAAACTACTCCATTGCCTCCCAACTTCTCCCCAAGGGTCCAGCCATCCTTTTTTTGTTGTTGTTTATTTGGGGTTTTCTAAATCCTTTTATTGGGGGCTCGTAGACAGCCATCCTTAATATCACCCAAGCCATTAACTTGCCACTTGTGTTTACTGCCTGGAAACTTCTTTTTAATGGCATCTTTAGATCTAGCATCAATCATCTTGCCTTTTAAAGGTGCACTGTCCCGAGGCCAGAATATGCATACTAGGTCGTCTTTCTTAGACCCTTTTGTTTCCTATCATACAAAGCATATGGCAATCATTCAGAGGTAGCAACTTCACAAAAGGTGTGTCTTCTACAGTCTCCCCACCAGGATCTGCTTTGCTTCCTCTACAATTATGTGTCTTTTGTCATCGCTTAAACAGAAGAGGACAGCTTTCTTGGTGGTTTTTTTTTATTTCCTCTTGTGTAGAAGATTTTCTTACTTTCATATCATTAAAAACTTTGATGATTTCATCATTCACTGTAACTCCAGAAGCCACGGTGCCGGGGCTATGGCTGCGACAGCTGTTCAGGCCGCTGGGTAGGAGTTGGAGGAGGGCCGGAGACAGCAGGGAGTGGGGGGCACACGGGGCACTGCACTGCAGCCAGCGAAAACATAACTTTTGACAGACCCCAATTCAGTTTTATCCTACACACATGTGTGAAATAACATGTGTGAAATCACATGACTAATTACAGTATTACCTGTAATAGCAAACGGCTAAGACAACGTACGTGTCTACCAGGGACTGGTAAGACAAACTACGATAGTCCCTGAACCCTGAGTCCTGGTGGTGCAACAGTTAAGTGCTCGCCTGCTAACAGGGTAGTTGGTTGGTAGCTCAAACCCACCAAGCAGCACTGGGGGAGGAAGACCTAACACAGCAAAAAGAATACACAAAGAAAACCCTGGGGAGCGGTTCAAATCTGTGGCCCGGGGTTACTAGAAATCAGCATGTTCTGTGGCACGCACACGAGAACGGGAAGAATACTTTGTGGCTCTCCGAAGGATGGGTCAGTTGATCATGGGGTGTCCTACAAACAATTCACATGGTGAGAGTGATACCAGGGTGAACAGATAAGGACATGGAACAAACAAATCCTGCTTTGACGGAACAGATCTCTCGCTCTCTTTATTTCCCCCCTACTGTCACAATATAATTTCTAAAATTCCCTTTTTTTCCAATTAGAGAAAACACAAAGATCAGGCCATCATGTCAAAGTTTTATGACCCAAAGCAAGTTTCCCTTTTCCTCATCTAAGCAAAATGGAGCATCTAACCACACAGGGGCCTGAGTTACTCCCTGGTCACCTCTTGCTCCTGGCATTGAGCATGTACAGCACGTTTGACCAAGCTGACAGCAAGGGGCCTAAAGTACAGAAAGCGAGTGGGCCAGCTTGTTCCGGTTCCATCCTACCTCAACCTCGACTGACAGAGATCGAGAGGCCCAGCCCCCACTCCCTCTGCTCTGGGAGTAGCCTGGCCTGCAGAGGCGATTGGGAACTGAGCTGTCAGATGAGTTGACACCCACTGGGTGGTGCCTAGTTGGGCCTTGAAAGGGTGACAGTACAGTGAAACCCAGGGTCAGCCGGAGGTAGAAATGCTGCCTGAGTAAGGAGCCCCAGGTGGCATGGCCCTTACCCCAGGCCTTCCAAACCCAATACCAGGAAAGAAAGCACAATGCCCAGCCCTCAAAACATGATCCATAACTCTGAACCCATTTTGAGTGACAGAAAGAGCAGAAAAATGCCCAGGGAGGCTCCATTTCTTGAGATCGGTACTGTGGGTTCATGAGGAGAAAGCAAGTTCTAGCTCAGTGATCACCTGTGAGAACCAGACTCTTCTACACTGGACCCTTAGTGGGGAGGTGTGTGGGTACTCTCCATTTCTCAACAAGGGAATTGATTCCTGAAGTCTAACACAGGTTTCCAAAACCCCCTAGCTAGGGAGCTGTAGAGCTGGGATTCAATCTGGGTCTGCCCCTATTCTTTCTTAACCCAAACATCTACATTCCCTTAACAATAACAGTTGCACATAGCACAGAGTATGGGGATCAGCTCATTTATCTATTCATGGGCCCGTGGACCAGCCCTAAACTTGACTTCCCTTAGTGAAAAGAGCAGGACCCAGAGGGGAGGCCAGAGTGGGCAGAACATGACTTCCCTCCACTCCCTGGCTCAGCGTTCCTAGCCTCTCTCAGGGTAAGGCAAAGAGAAGGCCCGCCCGCCCGCCTCAATTTTCTAATCTATCATAGGTTAAAAAAATAAAAGTACTGGAGACAGAGGTCTGGGCTACAGCTCTAAGGCACAGTTCAAGCTGCACTGCCGCACGCTCGCTGTGTGACTTGGGCAATTCCTCACCCTCTCTGGGCCTAGCTCTTTACAGGAAGGCACAGCAACCAAGTCTTGAGGCCTCTCCTGCTCAGACCCAGCAGAGAAGCAGATCTTAGGGGGGGTCAGTGAGTGAAGCGAATGGTAAAAGGAACCCCTTCCATAATTCAGTAGGCCACCCAAAGGGTGAAAGGGGACCGTGCCATAGCCTCTTCTGTGCCATCTGCAGAATTCAGAGAAGCAATACTGCCTCGTCTGGTCCCTCGTACCCATTCATTACAAGCCCGAAGTCATCCTTTGGCCCAGAATCCCGCAGGTCAGGCCCTACCATGCCAGCTCATCCTAGGGCTAAGACCTCCACCTACCCCAGAATGCCTCATAATCTGACCAGGCCAAAGAGGTGGCAGGCCAGGGCTTCCTCATGAGTCTGAGCCGCGCACCCAGAAGAACTCTTCTCTGCAGGAGAAGCAGCCCTGCCCAACCTTCCCCCACTAAACCACAGCCCTGACTTCCGGAGTTACACCCACACAGGGGTTCAGGAGGCCCTCACCACAGCTGTCTGGAGCCCAACCCCCCTCTCCCTCCCCCAGCCCCCATCGTCACTCACTCCTTCAACAAACATTTGTCTTCTGACGCCAGGTTCTGGGCTAGATACCAGGAGTTCGCCGCGATGGTATCTTGGCTCACAGCAGACTCTGTACCCCAGGCCTCCCATAGATGGTCCACCATGGGACCCCACAACTGTCCTGGACCCCAAGGAGACCAGACTGTCTTTGCTCACTCCTTAACCAAATAGCTCTGTGGCTCCCGTGGCCTTCCTGGTTGCATGATTTGGCTGATTTCAGTTCCCCAATAAGCCACACCCTTTCATCCGCAGTCTCTGACAGCCTAAAAAAGCTGCACATCCCGAAGATTCCCTACCCATCACCCTTCAAAGCAAGCCCACTGGGGTGCTGTCTGGTCCCCTCCCAGTCTAGTCTGGGTGCCTGCTTGGGGCTTCCGTGGTGTCTGCATTTTCTATCAAGGCTTTGGCCTTCAGCTTCCTGGTTGCTGGCCATCACCTCACCTATTCTCCCACTGCCCACAGAGGACTGGATATTCAGGAGGTCACTGAAGAGCTTCCAGATCCGATCCTCTGCCTAGCACATAGGGGTCGCTAATCCCTTCTTTAACGGACTGCCTCTAACATGGCAAGCGTGGAACAGATAGTAGGGTGCTGACCCCAACTTAGTATCCCTAATCCTGTCCAAGAGAGTTTGGCAGCTCACCTGCGTCTCAGGACCTTCTCACCTGTGTAATGGTGTTGATGTACAGTGGTTGGTGTAAGAGATGAAACTATTCTGGGGAGGGGGAAAAATGAAAAGCTGATACCAAGGGCTTAAGTGGAGAGCAAATATTTTGAGAATGATGAGGGCAATGAATGTACAAATGTGCTTGACACAATGGATGGATGTATGGATTGTGATAAGAGTTGTATGAGCCCCCAATAAAATGATTTTTAAATGATTTGTTAAAGAAAAGAAAATATTCTGAAATGAAACAAGTTCATGGCTATAAAATCTTCTTATAATAAGGTAACTTTAGACAGGGTGGAGCCATTGTTTCTACCACACAGAAAAAGGCCCCAACTTGGTTCCTGATGCCTTCACTGAAGTCCTCGGACTCTTCATTTAAAATATTTAGCCCAAGGATGCCTGGTTGGGCTTGATCAAGGGCAATGTACCTGAGAGGAATTAATGAAACCTGAATGAAGGTCAAATATGATAGTGGGAAAAGAGGGAAGTAAAAGGAAATATAGGAAAGGACTAGGAGACAAAGGACATTTATAGAGGTCTCAGTATAGGCATGTACATATGTAAACATATTTATATATAATGATAGAGACCTAGATCTATGTTCATATATTAAATGTTAAATATAAGGCAGCAGATGGACATTGGACCTCGAGTCACGTCCTCCCTCAACACAAGAACACTTTGTTCTAATAATCTGGCATTCTGTGATGTTCACCTTCCCAACATGATTGCTGAAGATATAATGGATACATAAGCAAATGTGGTGAAGACAGCTGATAGTGCTTGGGTATCAAAAGATATGGCATCTGGGGTCTTAAAGGCTTGAAGATAAACAAGCGGCCATCTAGCTAGAAAGCAACAAAGCCCACATGGAAGAAACATTGCAGATCAGGGATCAGAAGACCTAGAAGAATCATATCAATGAGAACAAAGGGGCTGCAGAGTAGAGACCCACAGCCCATCTGTAGACAATTAGACATGCTCTCACAGAAGGGTCCCAAGGAAGGGATGAACCAGCCACGGTGTACTATACCATGAATGAAACATGCAATTTTCCTCTAGTTCTTTAATGCATCCTTCCCCCACCATGATCATGACTCTAATTCTACCTTACAAGTCCGGCTAGACCAGAGCATGTACACTGGTACAGATAAGAGCTCTTGACACACGGAATCCAGGATGGATGAACAACTCAGACACAATCATGAGAGGAGCGATACCATGAGGGTAGGGGGAAGGTTGGGGAAGAAAGGGGGAACTGATCACAATGATCAACGTATAATCGCCACCCCCCCCCCCAAGGGGGACAGACAACAGAAACGTGAGTGAAGGGAGAAAGTAGTTGGTGTAAGACATGAAAATAATAATTATTTATAAATTATCAAGGGTTTGTGTGGGAGGGAGGGTGGGAGAGGACAAAAATGAGGAGCTGATCCCAAGGGCTCAAGTAGAAAGAAAATGTTTTGAAAAGGATGATGGCAACAAAGGTACAAATGTGCTTGACACAATGGATACATGGATTGTTATAAGAGCTGTAAAAGTCCCCCTCGAAATTATTTAATAAAATGTTTAGCCTGTGGATGGCAATAAGATATCCAAGAAGTCAGATTGCATGTCTTATTTAACGATTCCCTTTTCCTAAACAATTCACGTTGTTGAAATGTGAAGAAGTCCCTGAGTGGTGCAAGCAGGTCATGCACTCAGCTAGTAATCGACAGGTTCGAGTCCACCTGAAGTGCTGCAGATGAACAGCCTGACATCTCCTAACAAAACAATCAGCCCCCGAGAGCCCTGTGGAGCACAGGTCTACTCTAACACACATGGAAACGACCCCAGCAACTCCCACTCCCACCAAGTCGATTCCAACTCATAGAAAGCCTGGACAGGGCTTCCAAAGCTAATTCATGAAAAGAGCAGGCAGCTTCCTCTTTCTTCCACGAAGTGGATGGATGGTAGGTTCGAACCATGACCTTGCAAATTAGTAGCCTAATACCTAGTCCAGTGTCTTCAGTTCAAGTTAGACATGTACATTCGTGTACAGGCTAAAACCACTTCAGGGTTTCCAGTGGTGCCCAGGACAAATTGAGAAATGTAGAGGTCACCTGGCCCCACGGGCCACCCAGCTCCATGGCTGTGTGGTAGGTGCTATATCTCCGCAACTTGATCCCACAGGAATTTGCTCAAGTGTTTGCTGGGATCGCACCATGTACCAGGTGTAGGTGAGGAGTGTAGACTAAAATATGCAGGGCAGACAAGGGGTTCCCTGTGGAGGTCACATTGTGGGGAGAAGAGATGCCCAATAAATGATACATGGGGAAAGGGCTTAGGGGTTAAGGCAATCGTCTCACCTGACCTCAAAAAGAACAGGTGTGTTAATTAGGGGTTTTTTGTGCCAACATAGCACCTGTAAGAAGGTGTGGGTGGTGTTTAGCCTGTCAAACAGGTCACAGCTTGATGACCTCATTTGGGATGTGACAGAGAAAAATGGCTCTCTGGAGGCCCCCCTCACCCCTTTCCTCCCTGGTGGTTGGACCAGTGAGTTTCCTGATCAAGCTGCTCCACCTCCTCACGTGCCTGTGCCACCTGTGGGCCATGTAGCGCTCTGCTCCACCTGGAGAAGCCAACCATGGACCGAGTCGCAGTGCCGCGCTGTTCCACACTACAGCACCGCCCCTTCCTGCCTTGTCTGCTGCCTGTGGGCCAACTCCGGTCACCTTGCCATTAACTCCATACACCGCGCCTCCAGCCAGCCACTTCGCATCGCTACACCGCTACACTGTAAGGCACCGCTGTGACCTGCTCCACCTCGCTGCGCTACTGGCGCCTGTCTCATACATCTCATCTTCCCACTGTGCTTCCTTGGCCTTGGGCTAGTGGCCACGTGAGTTGGAAGACCTTCGGTATCTTCACTGAAAGTGAGTTGGACTGAGCTCTCTGTACTGCTGTGTGGACTACTTTGCTGTTATATTCCTTGTTGCAATATATATTTGTAAGTGTCCTGGTTTTGCTTCTCTAGAGAATCCTGCTTAATACAAGAGCTTTGAACTTCTCTACTTTGGGGAAATTGCATGACCCTGGGCATGTTAATTAACCTCTCTGGCCCATTTTCTCAACCACAGAATAGACTGTAAATGAGACTTAATACACAGGGCCTACCACAGCCGCCTACATACAATGAGTTATCTCCAAACAAACAGGAGGGTTGGCAGTCTGAGAGAGCCAGGAAACTGGCACTGAGGACACCTCTTCAATTCCAGGATTTCATTTCCTTTCTGCTGTCCCCGTCCTTCCATCCCCAAACACATGCATGCATGCACACAGGCACTTACCCATTTCCCTGCTGCCCTAGAGCTGAGTCTACCAAAGGGGTGCTGAAGTGCTGGGACTCTTCCCAGGCTTGACTTCCCAGGTAAGACACCCCTTCCCCAGAGGGCTTGGCGGGGCCACGTGGACTTGGGTAGTGGCTCCAGGGAAGCTAGACATTTTAAAGGTAGTCCCTTTCATCCAGGTCCTCCATTAAAGCAGTACCTCTACCTTATTTCAAAAGGCTCTTCTTCCCCAGTCCAACGAGCCCCAGCAGAGGGATGGGGGAGGCTGGAAACAGGGCTAGGCAAAATGGACATCCATAACTGCATCCTAGGGGGATGCACAGACGGTAGAATGAGTGCACCTCCTGGAGAGTTAGAGAAACTGGGGGGAGAAGGAGGAGAGAACTTTAGAACACAGGACTAGGATGAGTCTCCCAAGATTGGCCCCACATCTCATGAGTGAAGATAGGTCAAATGGCAGAGAGGAGAGAGAGTGAGATGGGAGTAGGGGAAACGAGGAGAGAGAAGCAGCCCTCCAAATCATGTCAGCCCCATCCCACCCCACCCCACCAGGAATACCCACACGCTCCCTGAGCTGAGGAACACTGTAAGCCTCAGTTTCCCATCTATGCAGAGAGCAACTGGACTCCAGGATCCTGGGCTTCTCCCTGCACAGCCAGTGACTCCAAGAGACAGTAACTTAAAATGAATTGCACCCAAGGAATGTAAACTGAGTCATCTACAGGTAGGGGAGCGATAGCAGGGGCAAGAAAGGTCCAGGTAAGCAGCCAGGGCCTGAGAGGTAGCTCGGACCTGCTTATAGGGATGTCAGGTTTCCTAAAAGCCAGCTCTGTCACGCTCTAAGCTTCAAACCATAAGTGGGACACCAGCTCTTTCTGAGGACAGGCCATGGCCAGTGTCTGAGTCATGACTGATCTTTCTACTCCTTCGATCCTCAGGTTGGGCCTGGGCACCCAGGTAGGAAGAAAAGGAAGATGGCCCCTAGGAGCCAGGAAATAGGTCCCCAAACTTGGAATTCCAATAACAAAGGCATCTATTTGTTTCCCGGTCCCTCAAGCACAGTTGCAGGGTAATTCCCTCTAGTGATTAACCCAGCAGGGCAGAAGGGGCAAAAGTGGCACAGCGGGGAGGCTGGAGAAAGCAGGGTCTTTCTGGTGTCCTCCAGGTACCAACAGAAAGGGTGGGTGTCTCAAAAGGGTCAGAAGAGTCACAAAGTGGACCAAAGTCCCTTCAGAGGAGCTGAAGTTCCTCCTCAAACTAGTGAGAGTCCCTAAACCCAATCCCCATTAACCTGCAAGCCCCACTCTCCGGGACCCCTATGCTCAGTTTTGGGTCTCACCAAAGACCTAATGCAGGGTCTTGAGTTCACCTCCAGGCATACTGAATTGTAGTTCTCCATGAGAGATGGCGTGTGCAAGTGGGTATTCTTGGTAGCCAACCATGTGACCCAGGAGAGGACACTGTCTCTCTGGGCCTCAGCTGTCTCCTCCGCAAATGTGAGGTCACTAGCACCTACCACATAGGGCAGTGGGGGGGGGGTGAGGGGGTGGGAATGGACTAAGCCAGTAGTGAAAATGTTAAAAAGAAGTGCACATCTCCTATTGTTGTACTTGGTAGGTGCCATTGAGTTGGTTCCAACTCACAGTGACCAAAACACTTTCCAGTCTTGTGCCATCAACACAATTGTTGCTTGAGCCCATTGCTGCAGCCACTCTATCAATCCCTCTCATTGAGGATCTTGTCTTCAGCTGACCCTCCATTTTACCAAGCATGATGCCCTTTTCCAGGGACTGGCTCCTCCTGGTCCAAAGTACGTGAGACAAAGCCCTCTCATTTTTGCCTCTAAGGAACATTCTGGCCATATTTCCTCGAAGCCATATTTGTGTTTTTGGCCATCCATGGTATATGCAATATTCTTTGCCATGATCATAACTTAAATGCATCCGTTTTTCTCTACTCATTATTTATTGTCCAATTTTTACATGCATCTGAGGTGATTGAAAATACCCGGGCTTAGGTCAGAAACACATTAATGTTCAAAAAGACACCTTTATTCTTTAACATTTTTTAAAAATACTTTTATTGGGGGGCTCTTACATCTCATCACAAGCCATACATTACTCCAATGTGTCAAGCACATTTGCACATATACCGCCATCATCATTTTCAAAGCATTCTCTTCCCACTTGAGCCCCTGATATCAGCTCCCGATTTATTCCCTCTCCCTCCCCCATATTCTTTAATATTTTAAAGCAGTCTTTTGCAGCAGTTTTGCCCAATGGTATGCTTTCTTGACTAGTGCTTTCATAAGCATTGATTATGAATCCAAGTAAAATTTAATTTTTGATTATTTAAATACTTCTCTATTTATGGTGATGTTGTTTATAAGTCAAATAGCGAGGCTTTTAAATTTTCTTTCTATTACACTATAATCCATACTGGAGGCTGTCGTCTTTGATCTATATTAGTAATAGCTTCAAGTCCTGGCTTCCAGCAAGAAAAATAAAGTCTGTGTCTGCATATAACAGATTGTTAATGAGCCTCAAATTACAGCACAGAAGGATGTAATGGGGAAACTATTGAATAATGGAGGAAAAGACACTGTATCAAAAAAAATTGGCTTACATCGAACTATTTCAAGAAGTAGCTTATGGTTAAGAAGGAAGGGAGAAGTCCAAGCTGTACTGAAGGCATTCATGAAAAACAAGGTTCCAAAACTGATGAAAAAACCATTGAAATGTTGCAACAGCTGCAGCAGCACTAAAAACACTCTCGAGTCTATGCCAAGACATGTGGAAGGTTTCTGGCTAACATATTGTAAGAGATCCATATTTGTGCCCATTCCAAATGAACATGACCCAAAATAATACAGAAATTATTAGATAATAGGAACTTGTCCATGAATCAAGAGGCAGTTTTGAAAAGAGAGAAAATGAATCCCGCACGGTTTATAATCAGGAAAGGTGGGGATCCTGGTTGTATCCTCTCACCATCCTTGTTCAATTGTCTGCTGAGCAAACATCAGAGAAGCTGGCTGAGCTGAAGAGTGTGGCATCAGGATTGGAGGACGCCTTATGTAACTGCGATATGCAGTTGACCCAAACTTGCTTGCTCAGAGTGACAAAGACCTGAAATGCTTGCTGCTGAAGATCATGGATTGCAGTCCTCAGGGTGGGTTACAATACAATTTGGTAAAGAAAACCAAAATCCTCACAACTGCATCCATAGGTAACATCATGATAAAAGGAGAAAAATTTTAAGTTGCCGAAGATTTTGTCTTGCTTGGATCCACAATCAATGCCCATGGGAAGCAGCCAACAGATCAAAAAATGAGTTCATGAGGTAAATCTGCTGCATAAGACCTCTTAGGGAGTATTGAGAAGTAAGGTGCTTCCACTGTAGTGGCTAGTGTGCCAACCCATCTCACCAGGGGTCTCACAGGCACTTATTGGTCCTCTCCTTCACCAAGCTTGATGCCCTTCTCTAGCCATGTATCCCTCCTGATGACATGCGCAAAGCAAGTGAGCCAGTTTTCTATTAGGATCCATAGGATTTCATGGACTTATTTCCAGAAATAGATAGCCTGCTTCTAGATATTTGTCCAAGCTAAAAATGCACATAAGCACATATGTTCATGAAATACTTGTACCCAAACGTTAACTGCAGGTTTATTCAAAAGACAAATTCACTGCCATCGAGTCAATTCTGACACATAGCAACCCTAAAGGACAAGGATCTGCCCTGGTGAGTTTCGGAGACTATGACTGTTTACAGGAGGAGAAAGTCCTGTCTTTCTCCCAAGGAACTACTGGGGGTTCTTACTGTTGACCTTAAGGGTCGCAGCCCAGTGCCTAACCACTATACCACCGGGGCTCCCTTATTCACAAGCATAAACCTGAAAACCACCCAAATGTCCATTGAGGTAAATAAACATGCTATTATATATTCAGGCAATAAAACGTAATAGTCTACAACACTCCACTACCAATGAATCTGAGAGTAAGCTAAGGGAAAGAGCCAGACACAAGAGTATGTTCTATATGGTTCTCTATAGATAAAACTTTAGTAAAGACAAATTTATAGTGCTAGAAAGCTAGATAGTGCTACTGTCTACTGGCTTGGAAAGGGCACGCGATTTTCTTGGAGTGTATGCATAAAAGAAGTTATACTTCATTATCTAGGGGCTGCCAACACAGGTCTATGTATTGTACACTTAAATTTTGTGGAAATTATCAAATGGAAAGGGGAGTTGGCTAGTTCAGTCAATGGAATTATGTGGACAGTGTAAAAAAATGGGTAGATATGGAGCCTGTGCGGGGACAGCAATAAGCAAAGGGGAAATGGTATTCGATAGGGCTGGGAGGTTGTCAAGATATGCCACGCAGATCTCCTGGGCAAGGATTCCCAAGGGGGCTGAGAGGTCACTGACAAGGGACAGTGAGAAATCCAAAAGATTGACTCAGCTGCATCTTGGAGTAGGCTTGGAGAGACCACATGTAGAAGCCAGAATGTGCATTGGGAGGTACCTCAATGTCTACAGTAGGATCTGTACTAGCCATTGAAAAGTGTAGCCTGATCCACAACACCAGGCTCAGTGCTGGTCATACATCAAATTTATATATATATATGATTCTATTTTATATATACATATATATAATTCCAAATCATGATGGTGTGTCACAATAGAATTGAATTACACAAGGCTTACAATGACTGCGATATTTCAGAAGTAGCAGCCAACTTTTCTTTTAAAGTGACCGGGTGGATTTGAACCACTACCCTTTCAGATTAGTAGTCCAGTACTTAAACATTTGTACCACCTGGACTCAAACTCTGGTATTTCGCCACAGAGAAGGAAATAGAGCCCGTTTCCCTAGTTACCACCTCCTGCCCTCTGTTCTTACTCTTGCTAGTCACACTGTTCCTTGCATTGTTCTGCAGCCACAACTATGATGGAACGAACTGAAACTCCCTCCCACAACTCTTTCCAGCACTAGACACCTGGAGCTTGATACCCCCAGCCCCTGTGGTAGTTATATCATCTGTTGTCAATTTGAGAGGATTAAGAGTGAATGGAGTGACGTTTAGCCTGTCAATCAGGCCGCAGCTTGATGACCTCATTTTGAGGTGCTAAGGAGATAAACAGCTCGCTAGAGACAGGATGCAGGCTCAGTCCCTGCGAGACATTCTTGTTGACAAGCCACATGGAGACAGGCTGATGGTAGCCAGAACCTCAGTGCTAGAGGAGTCACGTGGAGACCCCTGCCAGCACTGAGATGCTTACACCACCATGGATCCACAAGACTTTCCACCCACTGGCCTGTGATCATCCTGCATTCAGCATCATTGCACATCAATTTACAGATTGGTATCAGACATATGGACTAATGCCGGACTTATGGACTTGATCTGAGATGTTTTCTTCGTATTCAAATTCTCTTGTATAGAAAGCTTCTTTCTTATACTCATATCTGAGTGCCTCTGATTTGTTTCTCTAGCCAACCCAGACTAACGCCACAACCCCCAGATCCCCAACCCCTCATGGCATCAGTAAAGCCCCTGTGAACGTGACCTGTTTACCTCAGCCACTACATGCAGACTAATGTTATGTGGGACCACACTGTCAGCACAGCACAGCACAGCTTCCCTCGCTTACCAGGTAAGATCTGCCTCTCGTCCCCTATGCTTTCACTCACCCTGTGACACACTCCCTAGGAAAAAGGCAGGACTTGTTTAGGAATAGGCTGTTCCTACACCCATTAGACCTGCCTTGGTGGGGTTCCTGCATCCCAAGATCCCCAAATCTCCAACGCGGTTCCCAGGCCAGAACAATACCCTTTCTCTTCTTCAATTCCCTCCAAAGGTGGGGGAAGCTCAAGCCTTCTCACCATGAGTCAGGAATCCTGGTCCCTGCTTGCTCAAGATGCTAGGGCATAAAGCATCACTCAGGAAACACCCACCTACCTACCTACCTGTGGGCCAGATTTTTCCCTGATCCTGGGGAAACAAACATGACTTGGACACAGTCCCTAATATGCAACCTCCATAGTTGGGAGGATGGCCTAATGGGTAAAATAATGCCCACCAATGGCTTAGCACAAAGATCAAGGGACAAAGTATGAAAAGAAAATATGGGGTCCAGATTCCACGTGAGAGAGATCCCACCCATCGATGGGAAGTTGTGAGGAGGGATCCCAAACTGGGATGTTTCAAGCTTGGTGATGGCCTGTGGCAGGCACTGTTGTCAGACAGTGGAAAGGCTGTGGAATTGTGGGTAGAAACAAAACTAGCAAAACCAGGCAATCAATGGTTGTAATTCAGTTGTCAACCAGTGGTTGTCAATCAGTTAACAAGGTAGTCAATGGTTGTCAAGTAGCTAAACAATGCAGAGTAATGAGCAAACAGCTTAGCCCCATTAAACAAACCAAGATGTTGCCTTTTTTTTCTTTTTGGACAGTCCCACAACACATTTCCAACCTGTGCATTCTTCCTGAGAATAGAAGTGGCATTCCAATGCCCCTAACTTCCTGACGTCTGCCGTCATTTATCCTCAGTTGGATATGCTAAGTGCACATCCTTCGCCAGGTTGGAAACCTACAGGAATGCTATGGTTTACCTACTCAATCAACAGGCAGGAAATTGGGGTTACAAGACAAGAAGGGGCTTTCTGAGGTCACGTAACTGGGCAAAAGTCTTAAGGCAGAACTGGGGCCTTTAGTGGTGGTCATAAAAGTTCTTTGGGGGGTGAGTCCCAAAGCCACTCCCCATAAATGCATGTTCCAAGCATCTTTGTTGTCAACTGAACTTTCCTTAGCCACGGTCACTGCCACATGGAAACTGAAATAGCTGTTTCTTTCCCCAAATATAATGCCAACGTATGTGAGGATGAGCAAACCTATCGTATGGGTGGTAGGCCTCCCTAAAGGCAAGAGGCTGGCCCATTGCCCCTGAGATCCCAGCTCCAGGAGGGAGACCTGGGCAGCTATGACTTTGGAGAAGGAGAGGGCAATTAAGGTCACTGTGCTGCGCAACAGCAGAGCATTCTGTAGGAACAGATGTGAAAGGGATGGGCCTGCCAACTCGGAATCATACTGCTGGGAAAACCTGGCACTTGGGCTGCACTGGTGGCAGCCTCCCTCCACCAGATGCGGGGAAACAGGGGGGCCACGATCCCCTCTCTGGGATGGAACTTGACAAAGTTAAGTAAACTGTTCCCCCAGAGGAATATGATCCCTTTTTCATTTAATACAGCAGATGTACATTTATTTGTTTTGCACACAAGAAAATCTACGAGGAAACGCTTTCAATTTTAAGGGCTATTATTAAGTCATAGAATTGAGCAGTTTTTGTTTAGGATTTGTCTCTGTGTGTCATCTGTTTCCCAGTTTTCTCTAATGAAAACATACTACCCACACAGTTTAAAGGTAAAGGGAGAAACTATACAGACCCTCTCCAAGGGTGGGAACATCCACCTCACAAGCCATTCACCACCAAATCAAACTCACGGCCATCAAGTTGATGTTGACTCAGTGACCCTAATAGACAGGGTAGAACCGACCCTGTGAGTTTCTGAGACTCTCTAACTCCTTACAGTAGCTGAGTAGCTGGTGGTTTCGAACTGCCGACCTTGCAGTTTGAAGTCCAATGAGTATCCACCAGCCACCAGTGCTTTCTTGCATGCTACCGAAGAACCACCAATACCACTAACATCATATGCCTCATCAAAGAGAAGCAATTCCAGCGATCACATTAAGGATGAGTTAACTAAATGTTTGACCAAACATAGCAGGCTAAGTAAATATATATATGTACATGTGTATATATATATATATATATACATATATATACATGTTTATTGGCATGATTCACAAATCATACAATTCAATGGTTCAGTCACATTAAGAAGATTTGTACAGTCGTCACCACAATCCGTTTTAGAACATTTTTTGCATTCTTGTACTTATCGTTATTAGCTCCTCGGTTCTCCCCAACCTTTCCTGCTACACTCCCAAGGAAACATTAACCCAGTTACCGTGTCTCTATATTTACCTACCTTGGATTTCAGATATAGAAAAACTTTTTAAACGAACAAAAATAAAGTAAAACAGAAACACCTCAATTGAAAAGAAAGCAGAAAATATTAAAAACTAGAACAAATTTTAAATGGGTCAAAAGGGAGATCAAATGATAATACATTTTAACCTAATTATATCTGCCACAGTCAACTTTCCAGTGCGCTCTTCTGATAACCAGGTTATTAACGGCCCTCAGCTCTGGTCAGGGGGAATGACCTGAGGCTTAATCCATGTGTGGATTCTGGAAATGGACTGGGGGCTTCCGTTGTCACCCACAGCCTTTTGCAAAATAAGCATCCACTGTTTAAGCTCTGATGTCATTTCTTCTTTCAAATGTGGATTTTATCATTTACAATCTCTTTATCACACAGGCTGGTGTGTTTCTTCCATGTGGACTTAGTTGATGCCTCACTCAGATGGCTTCTTGTTTTAAGACAAGCCTTTAAGACCCCGGATGCTATGCTCTTTAATAGCCGGGCACCCTCTGGTTTCTTCACCCTTCGTGATCTCTTCATGAGGGTTAACTGAGAAGAACTAAGTGTTCTTAGATTGGGTATAGAAGTAAGTGTGGGCCAAAAATCCATTCATATATCTATGGTTTATGCATGTCTTTGCTTCACCTTAGAGACAGCATTGTCATTTTTTGTTAGAGAACATTATGAATCATCACCCCTGGGACATAAGATAATTGTACCAATAGTCTCATTGATGTAGCCAATGGTATAGCCCTTAAAATACTATTGAGAAAAGTAAACTATATGCTTATAGGCCAACTATGAACTGCAATACATGAATTGTTGGCTTGCACAGATTAAACCTATAAGTGATTGCACACTGTTACGTATTCTTTCACAATGGCAGAGTCACGCTTACCAGATTAATACGTCATAAGAAAAGCAAGGAGGGCATAAAATAATAAATATTCTTTAAAAATATTATTTAAAACAAAAAATTAATAAAATAAGGATATCGTAATTCTGGACTACCATTCAGAATGAAATCCAGCATCTGCCAATTATATGCCCTTGGGACAGCAGTCATCTGCTTCTTTTCACTAGGGAAGTTCAGCCTAAAGTCCAAGGGCTACAGGTGACTTTAAGGTAAAACCCAGTTTACTTAGTAGGGTTTCCACATCGAATCCTTCTGGTGCAGCCCATGACGGATGCTGTGAGCCTCAAGGAACAAAGTCTAAAGTCCCGGTAGTCCACAGCACATGGCCTGGCTCACTGAGTGTTGCATAGGAACTAGATGAAAGTGTCCAATTAGGTAGACAGCACCAGGTGTAGAGTCCTGGCTCGTCCTCCCTTCATCCTCCAAGCAACTGGCAGCACCCCACACTCCCTCAGCCCTTGCTCTCCTTGAGGCTGCAGCCTCACCCTGAGGGATTGGGCCTGTGAATTTCCCCTCAATCACCACATCAGCAGGATTTGTAGTGCCTGACAAGTGGCCTGTCTTCAGTCACCCCTGGGAGGCCAATATTTATTTCCTGGACTCCTTTCCAGGTGCCCTGACCCCCAGTAGCCCTCTGGGCCTGAAACTCAGGGACTGAATACCTTCCAGAAGCAAGTACCCCGATCACAGCAACCTCTGAGCTAGTAACAAACTACTTCTGGATCCAGTGCACTGGCTCAAGACAACATCTAGGATGACATGATCTATGTCTAGGACAGGGCATCCCATTCCTTCACTTTCCCCATGCGCTTCTTGGCTGACGGAGGTGGGAGCCCATTGGGTCCCCTCGTTCCATAATTTCCTCCCCATAATTGCTGGTTTTTTCTATTGGCCTAGTTCAAGCACCTGGTGCTTTGTCCAAGTCACTCGGCTGCCTCAACTGGCTGCCCGCTTCCATGGTCGCCTTGGCTTTCTCTCAGCCATCTAGCTCACTCGGTTGCCACTGGTTGAAGTGAGTCACTCAGTGTATGAGACTGGTGCTTTCTCCAGGCTGCCTGCTCCTTCAGTTGCCTGTGAGTTCACGTGATTGCCTTGGTCCCCAGTAGTCCTCACAGTGTGTGTAGAGTTCATATACAGCTCTGCCAGCCATAGCCCCACACTGGCTATCTCCCTCAACGGCCTTCTGGTTAAAATGATTGACTTCTTTTGTACTGGGTGCTTTTTCCTGGCCAGCTGGCTCTTCCCGTTGTCTACTGGTTCATGCAATTGCTTTAGCTCCCTGCCAGTGCTCCTGCCTGGTACTTTAACCGCCCACTGATTTCAGTGATTGACCTGATTCATGCACCTTGACCTTCTCTGACTCCCCAGCTTCCTCAACTTCCCCCCTCATTTTAGTAATTGCCTCAGCTTCCCACCAGTCCACACATTCTCCTTGCCTGGCTCCTGGCTGGTCAGAATGTCTAATGTTTTCTCTCTGCTCTCAGCCTCCAGTTGTTTCCTGTGCCTCTCCGTGATGGGCTGAATCACAAGGCCACCGGAGTGGGCCTTTCACACTCCCCAGATGCCACCCACGTTTGCCTTGCCTTGCCCTCTCTGCCAGAATGAACCCAAAGCCCTCCGCAGGGCTCTACCATCTTCGTGGTGGTGATATACCATGCTTTTGACCACTCTAGCCGCAACACCCTTAAGCAGAGGGAGGAACCCAACTAAACAGATTTCTCTCCTTTTTATTTATTTTTGTTACAATTTTAAAAATTTGAACAAGCTTCTCTCTTTTGTCTTTTTTCCATAAAGGTCTCATTATATAACTTATTAATTAGTAAAGCCCTATTTTCATTCTCCTCCTCTTTTCTTGCTCTTCTCTTTCTCCCTTCTCCTGTTTCCCTCTATTTATTTTGATAGTTTTATCATTCCTGTCCTGCACCACCTGAGGAACCCTGACTGCATAGCAGTTATGAGTTAGGCTAACTGTAAGGTGACCAGTTCAAACCCACCAGGCGTTCCCCAGAAGAAAGACGGAGCTGTCTGCGCCCATAAAGACTTACAGTCTCACAGAGGGAGTTCTGCCCTGTCCTGTAGGGTTGCGATGAGTTGGCATCAACCCAGACCTAACAGCTGCTTCAAGATGTTAAGGAAACAGAAAATATCAGTCCACATGAAAAGCAAACAAAGTAAAACAAGATACGAACAATTCAGCAAAACCCAGACCCAAAAAGATTGGTGGAAGATGTATAAGCTCTGGAAATAGGAGGACAAGAAGTCATGAAAATGGTGATTGGGAACTATCAATGGATGGAGAATATTCTAAGAGAAAAACAGAAAAACTAGAGACCTTACAAGAAAAGCTCCAAACAGACACAAAGATGTAGATTAAGACATTACATATGGAGGCTGGCCCCAATCCCAACTACGTGGATAGCACCCCCCCCACCCAACCACCCACCCTGCAGAAGAATTCACTTCAGAGGACAGCATTGAAGCTACAGCTCAGGGAGAGGGACATGTCTGATCGGAGCACATGGGAGCAAATGAAGGGGGAGGAAGAGAGAGTGGAACATATCCTAGCCCACTAGCCCTGAAGATGATATCCATGCTTAGAGCAGCCAATGCACAGAGAGGATCATAGGGTCAGCCCCACTAATAGCCACAATGTCCCTCATGACCCATAGCACTATGGGGGACAACACTGGAGACACAGTGAAGCAATTGTGCCCAATCTGACCCCACCACACCGAGGCGAAACACTAAGGATGTGCAACAGAATAGCAAGGGAACAGAGCAATGACGCCCCCACGGAATACCAAAAATAAACTTGAGGGCCAGGGTGTTGCACTCCATCAGACTCGACAGGAAAACATTACTAAAGGTCAACAAACAGATCTTGAACTATTTACAGGCTTTTATATTTGTGTGTCTTTTTTGTTGTTCTTGTTGCTGTTTTTTCTTTCGTTGCTTTGTTTTGCTCTGTCTTGTTTTTGTGCATATTCTTCTCTCTGCAGGTCTGTTTAGATAAGATTGGCAGGATAAACAATCTGGAGGAGAAAACAATAGGACCAATGGTTCCAGGGGGACATGGGAGAGGGGATGGTGGGGAAATGATCCAAAATCAATGGCGAGGAGGGTGTAGGAGGTCTGGTAGGGCTTGATCAAGGGCAATGTAACAGAGTTTACTGAAACCCAAATGAAGGTTGAACATGATAGTGGGACAAGAGGAAAGTAAAAGGAAGCAGAGAAAAGAACTAGAAGGCAAAGGGTATTTATAGAGATCTAAATACAGGCAGGCACATATGTAAATATATTTATACATGATGATGGGTAAATAGATCTATGTGCATATATGTATAGGTTTAGTATTAAGGTAGCAATAGACATTGGGCCTCCACTCAAGTACTCCCTCAATGCAAGAACACTTTCTTCTATTAAACTGGCATCCCATGATGCTCATCTTCCCAACACAATCTCTGAAGACAAAGAAAATGTGGTGAAGAAAGCTGATGATGTCTGGCTATCAAAAGATATATAGTACCTGGGGTCTTAAAGGCTTGAAGATAAACAAGTGGCCATCTAGCTGAGAAGCAACAAAGCCCACATAGAAGAAGCACACCAGCCTGTGTCATCAAGCGGTGTTGATAGGATCAGGTATCAGGCATCAAAGAACAAAAAAATCATATCATTGTGAATGAGGGGGAATACAGAGCGGAGACCAAAGCCCATCTATAAGCAACCAGACATCCCTTACAGAAGAGTCGCAGGGAGGAGACGAGCCAGTCAGGGTACAGTATATAGCACCTATGAAACATACAACTTTCTTCTAGTTATTTAATGCTTCCTCCCTCATCACCCCCCCCCCACTATCATGATCCCTATTCTATCATACAAATCTGGGTACACTGGGCATCTACTGTACACTGGTATAGATAAGAGCTGCAGATACAGGGAATCCAGGACAGATAAATCCCTCAGGACCACTATTGAGTGTAGTGATTCCAGGAGGGGAAGGGGAAGGTGGAGGAGAAAGGGGGAACCGATCACAATGATCTACATATAATCCCCTCCCTGGGGGATGGACAGAAAAGTGGGTGAAGGGAGACATCGGACAGTGTAAGATATGACAAAATATTTATAATTTATACATTATCAAGGATTCATGAGGGAGGGAGGTGGTAAAATGAGTAGCTGATACCAAGGGCTCAAGTAGAAAGCAAATGTTTTGAGAATGATGATGGCAGCAAATGTACAAATGTGCTTGACACAATGGATGCATGTATAGATTGTGATAAAAGTTGTATGAGCCCCCACTAAAATGAGTTTTTTTTTTAATTCAGCCACTGTGGGAGGAGGAAGATCTGTAAGTGTCCCCAATAAAATCAGCTTTTATTTAAAAAATAAAAGACATTACACTGGTAAAACAGAATTACACAACACTATAAAAGAACAGGCCAATAGAAGTGAAGAAATAGAAAGTCAAATTAGTGAAACTAAAGACAAAACATTCTAATAAGAATAGTAATCTACAAGAAGAGCAATGAAATCCGAAGAAAATCTAATAATTGTGTGGGACACAATCAAGAGAAACACCTTAAATCTCATTGGGGCTCCAAAATTGGGACTTCTTCAGAAGAAAAGCTCCCACCCAAAAAAATCCACAGAGGAAAAGTATAGTAACTCCTGGAAGAAAACTTCCCTACAAGAATAAATAAAGAAAAAATATCTATCCAGGAAGCTGAGAGAACCACACACAGGATAAACTTCAAAAAGAAAAACAGTTCAACATATTATAGTCAAACCCTCAAACATCAAGAACAAGAGAGAATTCTGAGAGCAACCAGGAGTAAAAAGACATACAAAGGAAAACCAGTTAGAATAAAGTAATTGTTTCCAGCAGAAATTATGCAGGTAGGAAGTCAATGGAGTGATATGTACAAAATCATGAAAGAATAAAACTGCCAGCAAAATTATAATTCAAAAGAGAGAAATAAGACTATTCTAAATGTCCCGCGGCATTTTTAAAAAGTTCCGATTTTTGGAAAGAATGCATGACAAGCTAGGGTATACGGTTTTTGGCTGCCATGTGGCTATTTCACCAGGTTATGAGTTTTATCAATGGTGTCCCACTGGTATCCCGCTTTACCAATGTTAAAATCTGGTCCAGAGAAGGATAAATTAAAGGAATGTCTAAAAACAAGACCAGTATCGCAGAAAATAGTAAGTGGGGTACTCTGGACAAATAATGAACCATAAATAACAGGTAAACTTGAAAATCATATGCAACACAACTCTATACAAAACTCAACACACCACAAATTTACAGGAAAAACAAAGAAACAAAGCACACAAATAACAGCAACAAGCCCACCCATATTAACAATGACACTGAACATTAATGAGTAAACAGATCAGGCAAGACTGCATAACAAAACAAGTCTCTTCAATATGCTGCTTCCAGGAAGCACACCTTAGACACAAAGGGGAAAAAATAGGCTAAAAAAACATCAAAGGATGGGAAATATATATACTAAGCGAATGGGAATCAAAAACAGCAAGAGGTGGAATATTAATCGCTAATAAAAACAGATTTCAAGAAAAAATCTATCATGAAAACAAAGCGCATTCATTATATAATGACTAAGGAAACAATAGGACCAGAAGACATAGCATAATAAACATATACACACTCAATGAGTCATGAAATACCTTAATCAAATACTTAAAAAAATTTTTTAATCAAATACTTTTAACACTGAAAAGAAAAAGAAGATTCGACGATAATAGTGGGAACTTCAATGTACAACTCTCAAAGAAAGGCAAATCATTGGGAAAGAAACTCACTAAGCATATACATAAACGAACGAAACGCAACCAACACACTTTTGGACATGTGTGCAGCACAGCCCCCAACATGGAAATACACATTCTTCCGCAGTACTTATGGAACACTGTCCAGAGCAGACCATACAGTTAGGCCACAAAGTAAGCATTACTAAATTTCAAAATATAGAGATCCTGAAGCGTCCTGGGAAAGAAAGGAAGCGGACGTCTTCAGGGAAGGAGCGGAGGGTCTTAAATCCAGTTGGGCTGTGGAACCGGCAGGGAAAGGGGGTGGGAGGCTGAAAAAAAAAAAAGAGATCCTACAATCTATTTTCTCAGACCATCAAAACTCACTGCCATTAAGTTGATGCTGACTCATAGCAACCCTATCAGACAGGACAAACTTCCCCTGTGAGTTTCCGAGACTGTAATCTTTACAGAAAGATAAAAACCCCATCATTTTCTAGTAGAGTGGCTGGGGGTTTCAAACTGCTGACCTTGCAGTTAGCAGCCCAACATGTAACCACTAGGTCATCAGGCTCCTCTCTTCGTGGACCATAATGCTATAAAATTAGACATGAACAGTAGAAAGACCAAAGACAAAAAAAAACCCCAAAACTATTTATAGACCAATATAAATTTTTTAAAACCCTTGATCAAGTGGGATCCATACGAGGCACACAAGATGGTTCAACATTAGAAAAACAATTAATGTAATCAACCACAGAACAGAATAAGAACCACATGGTCACATCGATTAATGCAGAAAAGGCATTTGACAATATCCAACACCTATTCCTGACAAAAACACTCAGCAAGATTGGAAAAGAAGTGAATTTTCTTAACACCATAAAGCCCACACATACACTAACCTACCAAAGTGGGGGGTATTGTTTGTGTCTCCCCAGGAAAGGGAGAACCTCATTCCAGCATGCCAGTCCACGAGGACAATGTTCCTGAATGGAGCACCTCGTTCCCAGAGCTGACTGCAGGGCCCGGCTCAGCTCAAGACTTAACTGCCTCTCCCTAGATGGCCAAGTTGCAGAGTACGACCCTGAAGACACAGCTCAGGGAAAGCAACTGGTCTGACCCGCCTTCTGGGGGCAAACTAAGAGGGGAGTGCACCAGACCAGTGATGGGAGCCAAACCATAAGCTCCCAAGAAACCCTGATTGTCGACTTCTGACTCCAGGGGCTGTACTTGGCACCCCACTTGAACTGGTTGGGGATTACTCACAAGGGGACCACGTTGAAGATCTAAGGCATACATTGGGCTGGGGGTGGGACATGAGACTGCTCCATCCTCAACTGTGGGAATAGCAACTTGGACCTATGGGAAACTCGCCTTTTGGACATGAATGTGGCTCCATGTCATGATCCCTGTTAGTCTGGTGGCTATCTGTATATTGATGTTTTCTTTTATAATTTTGGTTTTTGTTTTTTGGTGTTGACATATACAAGAAATGCAGGATGGGAAGTCTTATGGAGACAGTGGCTGGACCAATGGTGTCTGGGGGCGTGGGAGGGGAGGTGGCGAGAGGTGAGCAGGAAGCCAACAATGGTGGGTAAAGGGAATAGTAAGAGTTCTAAATTGGACTGCAAAGCAGGTGTAGCTTGTCTGGGTGCGTTTGACCGATCGAATTGTATCTGAGAGGTGAAAAGCAGGCAAGCATAACAGTGAGGTAGGAGGCAAAACCAGAAACAAACCCGATATATATGTGCATATATACACATATGTGAATACATGTATGTTTGTGTATGTATCTATATGTAAAGGTAACAGACTCAGATGGACTTTGGGCCTCTACTGAAATCTTACCTCTGGACAAGAATGCTTTGTACTAATTACATGGCACTATATGATACCCACCTCCCTAACACGATCGCTGAAGACAAAATGGGTGCATAAGCAAATATGGTGAAGGAAGCTGATAGTGCCTGGTTATCAAAAGATATAGCATCTGGGTTTAAAGGCTTGTAGTTTAACAAGTGACCATCTAGCAGGGAAGCAATGAAGCCCACATGGAAGAAGCACACCAGCCGGTGTGATTGCAAACTGCTGACAGGATGAGATAACAGAAGTTCAAAAACCGCACATCCAAATTGATATGAATGGGAGTGGATGTAGTGGAGACGCGAAGTCCACCAGCCAGACAAATGGATAGTCCCTCTCAGAAGAGCCCCAGGAATGGAGGATAAACCCAGGATGCGGTGTGGCACTGAAGATCCATTGATGAATTATCTTCTAGTTCTTTAAGATTTCCTCCCCTTACTGTATGGTTCATATGGGATGTACTTCATTAGTCAAGTTAGACTTGCAGATGTTCATCTGTGCATTTGAGATCGTTCGGTACTTGGTAGTCAAAATAGATGATCCCTCAGACACGGACCGGAGTGAGGGTCCCCTGAGGGTACGGAAAGTGACAGTGGTGGGGGGCGGGGGAAGCAGGGAGTTGATAGTATTGATTATACAGCCTCGCCCAATGGGGTTGAACAACAGAACAGTACGGGAAGGGAAGGGATCTATTGGATTGAGTAAGATATGTCAATAAAATATTATTCTAAAAAAGAAAAAGCCCATCGATGAAAAACCAATAGCCAACATCTCACTCAATGAGAAAAAAAACAACCCAGAATGCATTCCCCTTATGAACAGGAACCAGACAAGAATACCCTTTATCACCACTCTTTAAAAAAACAAAAACTTTTATTGGGGGATCTTATATCTCTTATCACAATCCATACATTCATCCAGTGTGGCAAGCACATTTACACAGATGCTGCCCTCATTATTTTCAAAGTATTCTCTTCCC
The DNA here is from genome assembly GCF_050624435.1 of Tenrec ecaudatus. Lineage (NCBI taxonomy): Eukaryota > Metazoa > Chordata > Mammalia > Afrosoricida > Tenrecidae > Tenrec > Tenrec ecaudatus. Next base: position 40,003,126 of record NC_134547.1, on the reverse strand, counting down.
ACTTGAGCCCCTGATATCAGCTCCCCATTTCTTCTCCCTCCTTTTCCCACCTGCCTTCCCTCCCTCATAAACCCTCGATAAGTTATCGATCATTATTTTCATATTTGACATCGTCCTCCATCACCCGTCACCCACTTTTCCATTGCTCGTCCCCCTTGTCTATCACTGTTACGCAACATTGTGCTGGCAGTCTTAGCTAGTAACCTGAGATAACACAAAGAAATCAAAGACAAAAAGAACATTCGCAGACGCTAGGATGTCGTGCTTAGAAAAGACCAATGACTCCACAACGAACGTTGAAAACGGTCAAGAGATGCGGCAGCATGGCAGGACACAAGCTGGACAGTTAAAAAATAATCGGATTCTTGTATACTAATGAAGAGAGTTCTGGAATGTAAATCAAGAAAAGAATGCCATTTACCATAGCCACACACAAAAATGAAATACTTAGGAATCAGCCTAACCAGAGAAACAAAAGATTGAACAGGGAGAACTACGGGAAACTACTTCAAGAAACCAAGAGACCTTCAAAAGTGGAAGAATAATCTATGTTCATGGGTAAGAGGGCAAAATATTGTGAAAGTGCCAATATTCCCCAAACAATCAACAAATATAATGCAATTCCAATCCAGATCCCACCTTGGATCTTTAAATAAATGGAAAGGAAGAGACTCAGGACAAGCAAAGAAGTTCTTAAGAAGAGGCCTATCGTTTCCCAATCTCAAAAACACCTATTACCTAGTTACAGTAGTTAAAGTTGCCTGGTACCGGTACAATGATACATAGACAAATGGAACAGAATAGAGAACCCAGAAATAAAATCATCAACTTACAGATAATTGATCTTCAACAGAGGGCCAGAATATATTAAACTGAAAAATATATAGTCTCTTCAACAAATGATGCTGGCAACATTGAATTTCCATATGTAGGAAAATTATATAGGAACCATATCATACCCTATGCACAAAAACTAACTCAAGCTGGATTGCAGGCCTAAATGTAAAAAGCATCAATATTTTACATATCAAGATCATCAATGAGAAGACAGAGGTAAACTTAAGAGCCCTATTGCAAGGCATAGACACATTATCAAGGAATGCACACATGGAGATGACAAAACAGATGACTGGACCTACTAAAAATAAGACACTCGTGTGCATCAAAAACCTCATCAAAAAAGTAGAGAGAGCCGACGGAATAGGACATTTTTTTTCAATGCCACAATGGACTAGAGACTAATCTTTACACTACATAGAAAACGGCAGCACCAGTTTAAAAGTGGGCAAAAAAACATGAATAGAGAATACACGAAGGATGACCTCCAAATTGTCGACAAACATGAAGAAATTCTCATGATTACTAGTCATCTGAGAGATGTAGATAAAAACGAGGACATTTACATGGACACCCAAGTGTGATAAAAAATGAAAATAACAAATGCCAGAGATGCTGTAGAGAGATTAGAACACTCATACATGCTGGTATATGTCCAACCACTATGGAACATGATACAGCATAGTCTCATGATCCAGCAACCCCTCTGCTAGGTATTCATCCTGAAGTAGTCAGAGCCATAACATCGACAGCCATATGCACACCCATCTTCAGTGCAGCAACGTTCATGATGGCAAAAAGATGAAAACGAACAAAAATACCCATCAGTAGAAGTATCGGGAAAGAAATTCTTGGGCGGGAAATTCTGTCCCTCACAAGTTTAAAAATTATTTGAGAGCTATAGTTTTACAAATGAAATCACTATTATCTAAATTAAAATGAAATCACTGCCATAATATCCTTTAAATGAAACTATGATAGTTTTCATTTTCATGGGGGGGGGGAGAGGAGGAGTTTTAATTTTCATTGGCAGGGGACAGGCAGTGTTTCAGCATGTGCTTTAATACTACGGGCATTAATACACCAGAGAGTTATTTTTAGGAACAAAAAGTCTTCAGTTATGTCCTGGGTTTCCTTGATATCCACCCTCATCTGCTTGGCAGTAATTCCACTGATCTGTGTTTGGCGGATTCAGGGGCAGCAGGCGCCGAGATGGTAAGAATCAGCACCACCAGACACCTCGGAAGAAAGCTTGGGAGGACCTCGCAGTTGTCCTTTTTAAATTAGCCGTTAATGTAGGGCACCCAGTCCAGGATCAGCCTCCAGCTGGTGGCCCACACTAGCCTGCAGAACCCATGGTGCCCCCCTCCCCACAGATGTTTGCCAGCTCCCAGTAGCCCAGGCACCTGTTCAGTATCACAGTGCACTCGATAGCCCTCACGGTCACCCTGGCCCGGAAGTAGCTCGATTCATTGTCAGCTTCAGAGCTACCATCCATAGCCAAAGAGATGCATGTGCGTCTTGAGCTGCAGTTTGCCAACCCCTGTTCTAGTATATACACACAATGGTATAATAATAAAAGCATAAAGTACCTCATGATATGTCTAGATCTGGGGAGCATCATGCTGAGCGAAATTAGTCAATACCTTAGAATAATCACAGTTGTGATCAAAAGGGCAGCACTTAGCCACAGACAAATTTCAGGATTAGACAGGAAGAGGCATAGAAACAGGAAACAAAGGGAGAGTGATGTATTGAGGAAATTGCAATGAATGAAACGAAGCAAAATGTACATGAATTGATGATATGCTCTGTAAACTCTCACCCCATTCGCAACAGAAAAAAAAACCTCTAAAAAGAGATTAAAAAGAAAAAGCAATTACAATGCAGACAAAACCAAACTCATTTCCGTTGAGTCAATTCCAATTCATGGGGACCCTAGAAGACAAAATAGAACTGCCACTGTGGGTTTCAGGACCTGTACTGAAACAGAAAGCTTCATCATTCTCCGGTGAAGCAGCTGGTGGTTTCAAACTTCTGACCCCACAATTAGCAGTCCAACGCATAACTACTACAATATCAGGGCTCTTCCGCTTGCCTGTCAGTGTTTGGTGCTCTGGGATCTTGTGGCTTGCTGTGGTGGTGGAAGCTTTGTCACTGGTATTTCAAATAGCAGCAGGCTCCCCCAAAGGGCACAGATGTGCCAGAGCTTTCCGACTAAGAACAGGACTAAAAAGAAGTCCTAAGCTGTCCGTTCAGGGGCATTAGCCACTATATGGACCGCATGGAAACACTTTCAGAAACTGACAACCTCATGACTGACTAGAACACTGTCCGAGACAGAGCAAAAAGATGCAGGCCTGAAGTCTTGGGACCTTCCTGTGCCGATGAGGCATGACGCAAAATGAGATGGAACAGCTACAAATGTCAATTAATAATTGCAACTTGGAAGTGCAAAGTTACACATTTAGGAACATTGGAAGGTGGGAAAATTAAAAAGTGAAATAACATCAATAATCCAGGTGTTCATGAGCTGACATGGAGTGGGATTGGCAATTTTGAATCAGAAAATCTTATGGTTTACTATTCCAGGAATGACAGATTCACGAGTCATGGTATATTCGTCATTAAATGGGCTTTTCAGACTTCCAGGAAGATGGCGATGAGTAACACATACCAGAGGGAGCCCGCAGAAATGAGCGCAAGAGAGTTGCTAAGAGGGAAATTCCACACTGCCGGTTGCAGGAGGAGCAGCATAAAGATAAGTAGGCACAGATCCAGTAGATTTTGAGGAGCTGGGGCTTCTGGCTTACCACAGTGGAGGCCGGCTAGGGGGTGACCTTAGCCCGGCCACTGTCTCGGCCGGAGCCGGGACCATTTGGAGCCGGCACAGGGCTTTATTTGAACACAGCCACAGCTTGCTGCTGCCTCAGGGCAGGGAGTAAGCACCTCCAGCCCCAGGATTAGGGATGGGGGTTCTGCTATATCGTTACTTTTGTTTCCCTCTCTTCTCTCTTTCCCCCCACAGTCTCAGTGGGCTTAGTTTCTTTTCTCTCTCTCTCTCTCTCTCTCTCTCTCTCACATGCCACTGCTGACACAATGGATGGATGTATGGATTGTGATAACAGTTCTAAGAGGTCCCAATAAAATTATTTTTTTAAAAAGAACTCTTCAAGATCTATATTGAAGGACAGTGTTGTCTGTGATAGGATAATATCTACCTGCATACAAGAAAATCTAGTCATTACAATTATTATTCAATAGCACATCAACCACTAATGCTAGTGATGCAGAAATTGAAGAATTCTACCAACGTGTCTAGTCTGAAATTGATCAGTCAAGATACATTAATAATTATTAGCAATTGGAAACAGCAGTCCAATAGTACTTGGAAAATATGATCGTAGTGATAGAAACAAACCTGGAAATCTCACTACAGAATTCTGAAAGATCAAAGATTTCTCCAGAGCAAATATCCTGTTTTAAACAATAAAAAGGCAACTATACACATAAGCTCCTCCAAGTGGAATACCCAGGAAGCAAACTGACAACATCTGTGGGAAGAGATGGAGAACCTCAACATCAATGGCAAAAACAAAGCCAGGGCTGACTGGAACAGACCATCTTCATTCCTTGTAAATTCAGGCTGAAGCTGAAGAAAATTAAAGCAAGTCCGTCTGAGCTAAATTAGGATTTTAAGTCTAACCCATCTAAATTTTGAGACCAACTCAAGAACAGATTTGACACATTGAACATTAATGACAGAAGACCTGATCAACTGTGGCATGATATCAGAAACGCACGTTAAGAAAATAAAAGGTAATTAAAAGGACAGGAAAGAAAAATATCAGAAGAGATTCTGAAACTTGCTCTTTATTATACAGTAGCTAAGGCAAATGGAAGAAACAATGAAGTCAACGAACTTTATTTTTAAACAGTTTAAAATTTTAATAGTAAAATCAGTTTAAATTCTATGCTTTCTAAAGTTTTTTTAAAATTATTTTATTGGGGCTCATACAACTCTTATCGCAATCCATACATACATCAATTGCATAAAGCACATTTGTACATTCATTACCCCCATCATTCTCAAAGCATTTGCTCTCCAGCTAAGCCCCTGGCATCAGCTCCTCAAAGTCAAAGAACTTAAATTTTCAAAGGACAACTCCAGAAGACAAAGCAAAATATGATAATAAAATGTGCAAAGACTTAGAGTTAAAAAAACAAAAGGGGAGAACACACAAAGCATATCTTATACTGAAAAATGTCAAGAAAAATTCAACCCTTAAGTTGCAATATTGAGAGCTTCTATAGGCAAAGTTCTTGCTTTTCAGCACTTTAAAGATGCCTGTGCAGGAGATTTACCAAATGCAAATAATCGTTTGATTTCTTGAATACTGCTTCCATAAGCATTGGTTGTGCATCCCAGCAAGACAAAATGTCACAAGTTTAATCTTTTCTCCAGTTATGATGTTAATATCTATTGGTCCAGCTGTGAAGATCCTTGTTTCCTTTAGATTAAGCTGCAATCCTAATTGATGCCTGCAATCCTTGGTCTCCATCAACAAGTGCTTCAAGTCCTCCACCCCTTCAGCAAGGGTGTGTCATCTGCATATCGCTGGTTATTAGTAAGCTTTCCTCTAATCCCAGTGCTGAATCCTTCTCCTATAACCTAGTTTCTCAGATTATTTACTCAGAATACAGATTGAATAAGGATGATGAGAGGCTATGACCCTGATGTTACTTTGAGGACTAAGGTGCACCTGACCCAAACTATGGTATTTTCCTTAACATCATACACATGGGAAAGTTGTATATTGAATAAGGAAGACCAAAATCTTGATGTATTTGAATTATGGCATGGGTGAGGAATATCGAAAGTCCCAGGGACTCCCAAAAGAAATAAAAAATCTTTCTGTGAAGATGTACAGCCAGAATGCTCCTTAGAGTCAAGGATGGTCAGACTTCATCTCACATACTTTAAACATCTTGTCAGGAGAGAACAGACCCTGGAGAAGGTAGAGGGTCAGCAAAAAAAAAAAAAAAAAAAGGAAGGCCCTCAACAGGGCAGATGGACACAATGTCTACAATGATGGGCTCAAACATAACTATTATTCTGAAAATGGTACAAGCCTGGTCTGGAAATGCTAGAGAGTAAACATAATAGACTCCAAAGTGCTTGGGAGTATAGGGAACTGTCTAAATATGGGATGATATGATTCATGGTTCATTACAATCAAACGACACAGAAAACAGACTGGTCTGTTAATTAAATAATTTCATGTCAACTTGAAGATATGTAAAAGTGTGGGGGTGTTATTCAGCCTGTCAATCAGGTCACAGCCTGATGGTAACTCCTCATGGGTGTGGTCTTCTCTTAAGGAGGACCATGGGAACCTCTTTCTCCTCTCCCCCTCCCCTCCCCTTCTCTCTGCCGTCACCTTCCTGCTGGTTAACCTGAGATTGCTGCCAGAGGCACCACCATTGGATCCACACAACTTTGCACCTACCGGCCTGCGATCTTCCTGCATTCTGCACCATTTCATGTGGCTGTGTGAGTCTAAAGGGGCAATTATGGACTAGTATCAGACATATGGACTTGAGTTGGACAGGGCTGGGATGTTTCCTTGATATACAATTACTAGTTGATATAAAGCTCTTTCTTACACAGCTATGAGTGTCGCTGGATTTATTTCTCTAGTCAACCCAGCCTAACGTAACTGGACAGTGTTTTGTTCTGTTGTATACATAGTTGCTATGTGTTAGAACCAATACAATAGCACCTAAGAACAATATAATGGGCGAAACATGGGATATTAGGAAACAACAAAAGAGGATACAATTAATACACCGAGTTACTGAATCAAAAAAGAACTAACCGTATATACTGGTGTATAAGCCAAGTTTTTCAGCACAAAAAATGTGCTGAAAAACTGAGGTTCGGCTTATACACGGGTCAGTGGCATGAAGGGATGTCATCTGGTCAAGCCCGACTAACAAAAGGAGGAAATCTCATGAAGCCTGACAGAGTTAATAGCAAAGTGGGTTCGAGATGCATGGGAAGACATTCCAGAAGATATGGTGCGACGTGCCTTCCAGAAATGTAGTATTAGTAATGCTATGGATGGCAGTGAAGACTGCGCTTTGTATGAAAATGACAGCAGTGATGGTGATGACGGCGATCTCAGTGAGGACAGCGTCTATGATGACCTCACACCAGCTGAAGCTCTGCATTGGGATACAGATGATGACGAGGAATCCAGTTTTGAAGGATTTTAACTCTTTACATTTTAGCTTGGTTGCTGACTGTGCTCAGGGAATAGTACTCGTAAGGTATCATTGTTGATACCTTATTGTTTTTGTTGAACCTATTTTCCACTTACTGTGCTGGTTTACTAATGTTAAATGACTTGTCTTTTTCTTTATGTTTTTTATTTAAAATAAATATTTAAATACATTACCCCACTGATGTCTCAATTTTTAGTAATTTTATTTTCATTTGTTTGATTATTGAAACTCACCAATAGCTTCTGCATTTTCCACCCTAGGCTTATACTCGAGTCAATCAGTTTTTCTGGTTTCCCAGGTAATAATTAGGTACTTCAACTTATACTCGGGTCGGCTTATATTTGAGTATATACGGTAGTCTACATTCAGCCATTTCAAGAAGTAGCATATGAGCAAGAACTAATGGTACTGAAGCAAGAAGTTCAAGCTGCACTGAGCAATAGCCAAAAACATGGCCCCAGGAATTGGTGAAATACCATTTGAAATGTTTTAAAAAGCTGATGAATCATTGGACACACTTATGCATCTATGCCATGAAATTTGGTAGACAACTACTTGGCCAACTGACTGGATGAAATCCATATATGTACCCATTCCAAGGAGATGTCACCCAGTAGAATGCTCAAATTACAGAGCTATATCATTAATATCACATGCAAGTAAAATTTTGCTGGAGATCATCAATCAACAATTGCCACAGTAGAACAAGGGATATAACGGCTAAAGTCAGATGGATCCTGGCTCAAATCAGGGACTACCAGAGAGAAGTTGACTGTGTTTTATCGACTATTAAAAGGCATTCTATTGTGGAGATCAGGGGTCCTCAAACTACAGCCGGAGGGCCACATGCGGTCCTCTAAGGATATTTATCCAAGCTACCAGGTGTTTTTGCCCTGTTTTGGTTTTTACTTCAAAATAAGATATGTGCAGTGTACACAGAATTTGCTCATAGTTGTTTTTACAAACTACAGTCCGGCCCTCCAACGGGTCTGAGGGACAGTGAACTGGCCCCTTTTAAAAAGCGTGAGTACCCCTGGTGTAGATCATAAGAAACCATGCATAGCCTTGAGAAGAATGGGAATTCCAAAATATTTAATTGTGCTTATGTGGAACTTGTACATGGATCAAGAAGCAGTTGTATGAGCAAAACAAGGGACTAGTACATGTTTTAAAGTCAGGAAAGGTGTGCATCAGGTGTGTAGCCCCTCATCATACTTATGATATAGTTTGATACTTTTGTAATGGGACATGTAGTCACCCTTCATGATAAGATCTGTTATGAGTAGCCAGTCAAGGGATTTTCTTTGGGTGTAGACTAAATCCAAGATAAGGTAACATTCTGGTATAGTTTTCTAGCATTTTGCTTGCTCTGTATTCTGCATCTAGTTCTCACCATCTGATCTCAAGTTTTTGAAACTTGAGCCAGCAGCCTGCTATATTGCCTGCCAAACTTGGGATTCATTGTCTCTGTAGCCTGTGAGTCAGCAGCCAGCTGACCGATCTGACTTAGTTTCATCAGTCCCTGAAATTATGTGAGTCAGGAGAAATCTCCAGCCTGGCCTGACCCATGTACTTGGGATTTGCCAACCTTTACAGCCAGATGAGTCATTTCCACAGTGTACTTATTCTGTATGTGTAAATCTTAACCTCTATGTTAACAAGGTGGGAATAGAAGCACCTTAATGAGTAAGGATAAAATACACAAAATTAAGCTGTATCTTCAGTATCAAACAACACTTTGATGCTATGCATAAGATTTGCAGTGGTCAATTCCTCCTAAGTGGGCAGCTGAGGCACTGAATTATAGTTCTAAGGGACAATGTGGAAAGTACCATGAACTGCCAAAAGATCACACAAATCTGTCTTGGAAGTACATCCAGAATACTCCTTAGAGGTAAGAATGGCAAGATTTCATCTCACGTATTTTTGGACGTCAGGAGAGACCAGTCCCTGGAGAAAGACATCGTGCTTGGTAAAGGAGAGGGGCAGCGAAAGAGAGGAAGGCCTTCACACAGATGGATCAACACAGTGCCTGCAACAATGGTTTCAGACGTAAGACCAATTATGAAGATGGCACAGGAATGGGAGGTGTTCTGTTCTGTGGTTGGTACATTGGGTCTCACTGAGTTGGAGCTGACTCATTAGCACCTAACAAGTACAGGTTGTGTCTTGGATAAATTTCTTTGGAGACCTAAAAGGGATGAAACCATCACAAAGACATGAGAGGAACCTCAACATGTCCAAGAAAGACGAGCTAGGAGAGCAGTGTGACCCCTCCAGGGCCAGGACAAACAGAAATACCCACCTAGAACAGCAGCCCTCAACCTGTGGGTCGCGGCCCCTTTGGGGGTTGAATGACCCTTTCACAGGGGTCACCTGATTCATAACAGTAGCAAAATGACAGTTATGATGTAGCAACAAAAATACTGTCATGGTTGGTGGGTCACCACAACATGAACTGTACTAAAAAGTCACGGCAATAGGAAGGTGAAGAACCACTGCCCTAGAACTTGCACCCCGAATTTGGATTTTAGACCCTAAAACCAAGTTTGGTAAAACTATTCACTTGTGTTATTTCTGTGATAGCAGAAATATGCAATGTAGATATGTAATATTTACAAAATGGGCAATCACACACAAAAAAAGCTGCCAGGGCTGCTAATACAAACAAAAACTTCATGGGATTTGCTATCTTTTAGGCCAAGCAGTTGGCCTGAAAGCGTGGTTAATGCTTCTTGTCTACCCACTCGTTCAATATATAGGGCTCAAATCTCACAGGCTTTCAAACAGCCACCCAAGACACACCAATCTGTCTCTATTCATCCGGAACAACAAAGGAAGTGGGAGAAGGTCAGGAATGTGACTCCACTGCCTCGGTACAGGATCAGAAGAACTGAGCGTGCCAACCTACCATCACTGAAAAATGTGACTAAACATTCTTGGGAAGAATCCTGATTAAAAGGGCAAAACATAGAACAAAATTTAAAATTCGAATGAACACGAGACTTCCTGGAGCCATGGAGAAGGTAAGGCCCCTTTAAACGATTGCTCTGAAATAATCTTTGAACCTTAAGCCAAATTTGTCCCCTAGAGTCTGCATAAAGCTAAATGAGAGTTTAAGCATAACTGGTAAAAATATTACCTTTGATTACTAGGTTATTTTAAGAACTATACATATGGGATTAAACTGATAACTAAAAAATTACATAGGAATCTTCTAGAGCAATGAATTTATGTTAATCAAGGTGAAACAATTCCGAAAAGAGCAGTCAAGTTGAAAATACAGAGGAATAGACAATGGTTGGAAAATATGCCCTTGGCGATAGCAACAAAGCTAGAAATGGCATGATCAAGTTTTACAAGATTAAGGACATTGTTACTATAAGTATCTTTTCTCAACAACATAAACAGCAACTATATACACAGACATCACCAGACAGAATAGGCATCAAACCGACTACATCTACAGGAAGACACAAAGCAGTCGAAATGAGAGCAGGGGTTGACTCTGGAACAATCAATCAATTGAAATATTTCACCAAGCTGATGAAACACTGCAAGCACTCACGAGTTTATACCAATAAATTTGGAAGACAGCCAGACCAACCAACTGAAAGATTAATATTTGTATCCATCCCAAAAAGAAGACTCAACAAAATTATCAAATTATCAGAAATTATGAGAAATCAAAGTCCTTACAACCGGACTAATAGACAACATCTCGATGAACAAAGAAAAGACTGAACTTGCTAAGAATTACATTTGCTTGATCCACCGCCAATGCTCATGAAAGCAGCAATCAAGAAACCAAGTGACATATTACAATGGGCAACCTGCTGCCCAAGACCTCTTTACAGTATTGATGAGCAGGAATGCCATTTTTCTGTTTTTATTTTGTTTTAACTTCGTTTTATTGGCATATAATTCACATAATCGTAAAATTCAATAGCTCAATCGCATCAGGAAGAGTTGAACATCATCACCACAGACCATTTCAGAACATTTCAGAGTAAATTTTAAGTGGATCAAAAGGGAGCTCAAATGATAAAGCATTAAATTTTAACCTAACTGCACCTGTCATCACTCACTTTCCAGTGCATTCTACGTGAGAGCAAGATTCACATGTCTGATCTCTAGACAGAGGAGATTCAAAGAGGCTTAGTCCACATGTATTTCCCATTCACTCTTTTTTAACTCAAACAACTTTAAAATAGGGCAAAGGGAGATCAAATAATAAGATATTACATTTTAACCTAACTACATCTGTCATAATAGACTTCTCAATGCTCTCTGTCTGCTGACACGGCTATTCACATCCCTCTACTATGGTCAGCGGAGAATCACCTAAAGCCAGATACATGTGTGGACACTGGAGATAGATTTGAGGCTTCCAATGCCATTCAGAGCCAGGGTTCACAGGGTTAAACTCTGATGCCATTCCCTCTTTTAGATTTGGATTTTATTATTTACAATCTTTGAATCATAAGGGCTGATGTGCTTCTTCCATGTGAGTGTAGTTGACACCTCACTTAGACGGTTGTTTGTTTGAAGACAAGCCTTTAAAGCCCAGATGTTATTTCTTCTGATCGCTGGGAAGCATCTAGTTTCTTCACCACACTGTCCTATAGTATCCATACCTTCATTGATCTCTTCATGAGGGCGAGCATCAAGCAGGATTATGTCATAAAGACTGTCACCACTTAACAGACTAAAGCTTGCGACGTAGCTGGCTCCAAGTAGTTCTTAGACTTATTTTTATTAGCTCCCAAGGAAAAAACCACAGGGCTCCTTTTCCTCACCAGAGAAATGGGAACTCAGCATGTCAGGGTTACTCACCGATATTCCTTGCCCCTGGAGAGGTAGACAGAGTATATGAGGTCCCACTGGCCATACTCAGACCACCTTCTGATCAGAAGCCCCTCCTTCCTAGGGCACCAACTACAATAGACTATAGCTACCCTGGGACCGTACATATGTAGCAGACAATTCTGAGTTGTGTAGCAATCAAGGGAGCCTTCTGTCATAAACACTAACAATTGAAAGAAAGCACTCTCCCTTTCATAAATTACAGGACCAAAAAGGGACTCTGGTAGATTGAATATACCCTGCAAGCACCCCAACCATCACAATCTCTGGAACCTGCTTCCTACACCTCAACAATACCCATTTCTCCTCCAACTTGCCAAGTAAAAACAAATCTCCAATAACCCTCTTCACCAACTCATTAAAAAATAACACACTTACTTGGAAGGCTTCCTACGAGTAATATCCTAAAACATGCTCCCAAGCACTTATATCTTGTTTCTCCTATACACCCAACTAATATACCTTTCTCTGTCACCTAGCTGATCCTCCCCAAAGTTACAGACGCAGGCCCTCCACCCTACAAATCACAGAAGCCAACACAGAACCTTACTTCATCCACGATGTGATACAGACAAGAGCCAACACGAGCAGCTGCCACAAAAAATCTGGAGAAGCAAAAATCAATTACAGAAGATGACCCAAACTTAAGAATCTACACAAAAGACCTTGGATTGCCAGGTAGAGAATTCAAGGAGAAATCACTTAATCGACAATTATAGTATGTGATTTTAACACACCACTCTCAAGGAAAGATAGATCAATAGGCAATAAACTCAATAAAGGAAGGAATGAGCTGAGCAAGATGGTTGATCAACTTGACCTCATAGATACTTAGAGCTCTCCATCCATCAGCCAAAAAATGTGCATTCTTCTTTAATGCACGTGGATCGTATTTTAGAATAGACCAAATGCTGGGACATAAAGGAAGCCTGAGAAAATTTAAACACATAGAGATCATTCAATTCATCGTCTCCAACCACTGTGCAATTAAGCTGGAAATCAACAATAGAAAGAACAAATACAGACAATAAGTTGGAGACTCAACAATTCAGTAATTCAAGTAAGAGAAAATTAGCAAATTCCTAGAAACTAACGAGAATAACATGACATACCTACACCCTAGAGGATGCAGCGAAAGCTGTTATCAGAGGTCACTTCATTGTAATAAATGCACACATAAAAAGACTCAAAGTCCTTGTGGTTCTTCTTTTAATCTGGTGCCAACTAGAGACTACTAAGAGTGAAGGTGTGGAGTTTAGCCTGTCAGTCAGGTTGCAGCTTGATGACCTCATTTGGAAGTGCTACGGAAACAAATAGCTCGCTGGAGGGTGGACACAGACACTCTCTCCAAGACATTCCTGCTGACAAGCCAGATGGAACTATACTGATGCAGCAAGGGTTTGGAGCTGAAGGATCCACATGGAGACCCAGACCAGAGTTAAGATGCTTCCACTGCCACTGGATCCAAAAACTTTCCACCTACTGGCCTGTGATCTTCCTGCACCCAACATCATTGCAGGTGTTGCATGAATCTGAAAAGGAACTTATGGACTGGTATTGAATATGTGTGTTAATATCAGACTTGTGGACTTATTCTGGACTGGGCTGGGATGTTTCCTCAATATACAATTGCTCTTTTATTTAAATCTTTTTCTTATACACATGAATGTCTATGAGTTTGTTTCTCTAGAGTACCTGGACTAGTACAGTCCTTAACAAAGCATCTCCAATAATTAGAACACAGACAATAGTATAATCCCTCCAAAAACAAATGGGGAAAAAAACTAGAACAGAAATAAATGAATGGAAAACAGAAAAATAATGGAAAAAATGAACAAGAAGCTGGTTCTTTGAAAGGATTAACAAAATCAACAAACTGTTAGCAAACTTAACAAGGAAAAGAAGGAGCAGACATCAATATCAAGAATTAGTGATGAAACAGGGAAAGTCACAACAGACCCTAAAGAAATAAAAATATTAATAACACAGAAATCAATTGGGTTACTCTGGGAATACAGTGATGGGAGCACCAAAAAAGATATCAAGAAAATAATACCATTCTCAATAACTATGCAGAAGCTAAAATATTTAGACACAAACCTAATCCCAAACCCTACAGAATTGTACAAAGAAAACTACAGCGCATTACTACAAGAAACCAGAAGGGATCTACAACAAATGGAAGAGTATCCCATGTTGGTGAATTGAAACACTCAATATTGTAAAAACATCAATATTACCTAAAGCACTATACAGATTCAATGCAATTCTGATCTAAATCTCAACATCATTCATCAAAGATTTGGGACAAAATGATTGCCAACTTCTTAAGTAGAAGGAAGAAGCCTAGGATAGGCAAAGAACTCGTCAAAGAGAACAAAATAGGTCATCTTGCTACATCAGACCTCAAAAACTACTACACAGTTACAGTTGTTAAAACAGCTTGGTACTGGTAAACAGACTAATTAATCAGGACAGAAAACCCAGAAATAAAAACATCTGCATACAGACAATTGATTTTTGACAAAGGCCCAAAAAATATTAAATGGGAAGCAGATGTCCTCTTCAATAAATGGTGTTAGAAAAGCTGGATACCCACTTGCAGAAGAATGAAACAGGAACCTTATCTCACTCCACACACAAAAACCAACTCAAGGTGGATCAAAGACCTAAATGTAAAACTCAAAGCTATCAGGATCATCAATGAGAAACTTGGGACAAAGCTAGGATCCCTACTGCAGGGAATACACAGCTATCAGAATTAACAAATGAAGCACGTGCCCTGGAAGATAAAGTAGATGAATGGGACCTATTAAAAATAAAACACTTGCGTACATTGAAAGACTTTATTAAAAGAGTAAAGAGAGCCCACAGACTGAGAGAAGATGTTTAGTAAAGACATAAGAGACAAAGGACTAATTACTAAAACCTACAGAATTTTACAAGCTTATAAGAAAAAACTAACAGCCCTTTGAGGAGGTGGGCAAAAGACCTGAACAGACAATTCTCAAAAGACACAAAATGACACTGAAATGGCTAATAAGTACATGAGAAAATGCTCCCAGTCATTAGCCATCCATGAAATGCAAATCAAAACAACCATGAGATACCACCTAACGCCTATTACTGTAGTCCAATTTGAAAATCTGAGAACAAATGTGGGAGAGGGTGTGGTGAGATAGGAACTCGTATCCACTCTGGTGGACTCAGAAATATGTACAGCCACTGTGGAAGGCGATTGACGATGAAACAGATGGCAACTGAACTGCCATTTGACCCAGTAATATCATTACTGGGCATAGACTCCAATAAATGAGAACAGATCACCAGCAGACATTTCCTCCCCTGTATTCATCAATAGCATGAAGCTGGAAACAGCCTAAGTTCCCATCAGTAGAAGAGTGGATAAAAAATCTCTAGTACAACCAGTGGTATGAGTGGCGATACTGGGAGGGTAGAGGGAGAGTGGGTTGGAAAGAGGGAACCAATTACACTATCTCCATGTGACTTCCTCCCTGGGGGACAGACAACAGAAAAGTGGGTGAAGGGAGACGTTGGACAGGGCAAGATACGACAAAATAACAATTTATAAATTATCAAGGGCTCATGAGGGAGGGGGCAGCGGGGAGGGAGGGGAAAAAAGAGGACCTGAGGCAAAGGGCTTAAGTGGAGAGCAAATGATTAGGGCAAAGAATGTACAGATGTGCTTTGCACAATTGATGTATGTGTGGATTGTGAGAAGAGTTGCATGAGCCCCTAATAAAACAATTTTAAAAAACTAGTACATACACACAATGAAATACTATGAATCTCTAAAAAAACATCGATGAAACCATGAAACACTTCAACTCATGAAGGGATCTGGAAGACATTAGGCTGAGTGAACTTAGTCAAGTACTAAAGGACAAATACTGTGTGCGTAGAAACAAGCAGCAGAAAAGGCACAAGTTCAAGAGTGTAGGCCATCCTGTCTGCTAGCCGAAGACCAGACAGCCTGCTATAGAGGCAGACCAGTGCCAGTGAACCACCTGTCATCCACTCCAGGTAAGCATAGTGCAGCTCACTTGGCAGGAAGGCACCTCATGACAGCTGAGATCAAATGGACGGGGGAGAATGGGGGGATGCTGTCTCCTGTGTGGTAGCCATGCAGATGTGGAGTGAGGCCCCCCAGAAAGGGAGGCGACCCTGTCAGAGGGATGAGGCTTACTGATGGGAGAGGCAAGGCAGAAGTGGGAAGGGGGAATCGTCAAGTTTGTGGGGGAACATAGGTGCATGTCTGTTATGGGGAGGGGAGGGAGGGCTGACCTCCAGGTGTGGGGAGGAGAGATTAAGGGTGCTCATGGGAACATTAGGTGGGGAGGGTCTTTAGTGGCATGCAGCGGGTGGGCAGAACTGACCTAGGGCATTTGGGGATGTCCCGGGAACCCAGGTCGGACGCCGAAGAATGCTTGGAAATTGAATCCTGCACCCTCAGGGTGCATGACATGCTCCAGAAGCTGCATCAGGGAGACCCCATACGGAACCCCATTGGATGACTCTACCTCAGACACCCTTGTAACCTGAGAACTTCAGGCAGAAAACACATAATGTCTGAGGAAGCAGATATCCCAAGAGTGGTGCACTTGGTGGGCAAACAAGATCTTGCTACATCAACACCCAGGATGCCATGTTAAGATATGTACTACAGGATGGTGCCCAGCTATTAAAAGATACAGTGTCTGGGATTCAAGTTAAACAAGTGGCCACCCAACAGTGAAGCAACAAGTCCACGTGGACGAAGCACACCAGCCACTGCGATTGTGAGGTGTCATCGGGACTGGGCAACAGGCATCAGAAGATTCACAACAAACAATAAACAAACAAAAAGCATTGGTGAGAATGGAGAGGGTAGGAGGGGAGACACAAAGCCCATCTATGGACAATGGAATACCCCCCCTCAGAGGGGTCACAGAGAGGGGGTGAGTCAATCAGGGTGCAGTAGAGCACTAATGGGTCACGCAATATACCTGTGTTCCCTGGAGGCCTCCTCACCGCGCGGCCCCCCCCCCCACACACACACACTGCTATCATGACCTCAGTGCCGCCTCCCAATTAAGATTAGATGGGGGAGCATGTAATAGGTATAGACAAGAGATAAAACTCACAACAGATGGAACCCAGCTACAGGAATGGGAATAGAGAAACCAAAAGGGTAGGGGAAAGGGTGGAGGAGACGAGGGGGGAGAGAGGCGAGCACTGATCACAATGAATGTCACATAACCACACACTCCCAGCCAGGGGGAAGAACAGCAGAAACCAGAGGGGAAAGGAGACAGCAGTCAGTGTGAGATTTGAAAATAATTAGCAATCTACAATCTCTCAGGGGGCCACAATGGTTGGGGAGGGTGGGGTAGGCGAGGAGGGAGGGAAAAAAGAGGAGCTGATCCCAAGGGCTCAATGTAAAGTAAATGTCTAGAAAAGAACGATGGAATATATGTATTAATATGTTGGATACAATTGATGTATGGTTTGTAACAAGAGTTGTAAGAGTACCCAATAAAATAATTTTAAAAAGATATGTACTATTTCAGCAATCCCTTAACAGCTCTCCTGTTATATTTTGCTTATACATGTGTATATTAGGGTGTGTATCAGAGGTGAGCCCCAACTGGGGGTCACTCTCTTGAAGCTGTGTGATTTGTTTCTCTTTTTCAGTAAATGAAACCCAGGAACATTGAGTCGACAGGGAAAGAAAACATAACAAGGGCTTGGGAGGAGGGGTGAGATAGAGGGGTGGGGATGATAGGAAAGAAATTATATCAAGAAGCCCAGGAAGGAAAAGTGTGTTTGGAGCCGAATTATGGAAACAAGTGTATGATTATGTTTGACATGATTGAACTATGGAATGATGTGACATATGTATTAATTCCCAAGTTATAGCAATTTTTTTTAAAAAAAGAAGCAAGACCCAGGAATAATATCTGGGCTCTCGTTAAATCCTAGCTCCCACCTTCATGAAATGATCACTGAAAATAAGGGTGCAAAGTGTAATGAAGAAAGTAGATGGTGCCCCGCTATCAATAGAAATAGTGTCTGGGGTCATAAAGGCTTGTATGCAAAGAAGCAGCCATCTAAGCAAGGAATCAGCTAAGTCCACACAGAAGCAGCACACCAGGCTTGTGTGATCCAAAGATACCAATAACAAAGTTCGAAAACGGTGAAAAATTTCAGAGCTAAAATTATGAACACCCAATTTGGTGTTATAGGCAATGCTGAGGTGGGGGGATGGGTGAGCGGGAGGGAAGGGGGATTTAGGGAGTAAATAATGGAGCGGGGGAGGGAGAGAGCACCATAACTGATGGTGATTGTACAACTCAGTTTAAAGGCGATTTAATCATGGTGGGGAGGTGGGGGGCAGTTCTAAGATAGAGGTGGTGGTAATTGTACAACTTCCCTTGATATGATAGAATGATTGAACTACTAAATTGTATGATATGTAAATTATGTGCCAATAAAACTGCTGGGAAAAAATGTGGAACCAGGATTGGAGGAAGTTTCATTAGCAACCTGCAATATGCATATGACATACTTTTGCGCACAGAAGCAAGCGCTTAATGATGAAGATCAAAGACTTCCGCCTTCCATACTGATTATGATATAAAGAAAACAAAAATCCTTACAGCTGGACTAAAGCCATTATCATAACCCAAGAAAAGACGGACGGTGTCAAAGATTTACTTTTACTTGGATCCACCATCGACACTCGTGGAAGCAACAGTCAAGAATGAAGTGATACATTGAATTGGGCAGATGCAGGTAAATCTCCTGCAACACATCTTTAAGGTGTTAAAGAAAAATGTTGAGGACTTTGAGGACAAAGGTGATCCTAACCCAAGCTAGAGTATTTTTCATCACTGAACAGCAAATAAGGAAGACCAAAGAATTTTGGTGCTGGTGAAGAAAACTGAATATACCACGGACCACTAGAAGAACAAATAAATCCATGTTGGAAGATGGACAGCCAGATAGTTACTTGGCAGTGAGGATGACAAGACTTTATTCCTTGAACTTCGGGCATGCTATTGGGAGGGGCCCGTCCCTGGAGAAGGGCGTCAAGGTAAAGTCGAGGGTCTTCCGAAGAGTGGAGAGTCTCAGTGAGATGGCTTCAACAATGATCTCAAACATTACAAGTTTTGTGAAGATGGCTCAGGACTGGGCAGTGTTGTGCCGTTGTGCACAGGGTTGCTCTAAGTTGAAACCATCTCAAGAACTCCTAACAGTAACAAATGGCACAGGTAGAAATGGTAAGCAGACATGTTTTTTCTCATAAAATTGATAGAATATTTTAGCTTAACTAGTAAAATGTTTTTAAAAATACATATATTCAAGGGGAAAGATACTATCTTAGAGTCCTTTGGGAGGAAGAGCAGGAGTCTGCAAAGACCAAGCATGCATCCCTACCTCCAGCACAGAGGTAATCCCGCAGGTACGTTCCCTATCGATTCACTTCACCCCCAGGGGCTTAAAGACTTCAATCCCCAGCCTGCGTGGTGGCATCTCTCTCTTGGGGAGCCCTTCTCCCTTTCATCCTGTGACCATAAAGCAATTTATAGAGACCAGGAACTCTCAGCCCTTGAGAGTTCTACTTGCACCTCTGCTTTCAGCCCAGAGTGGCCACAGAGTTGACAAATGTGCCCATTTTAATGCCCCAGATATTCAGCGACCGAACTACATGGGAGTTTATCGCAGTGCTCTAACTGCAAGCAATCTACTTGTGTAGCAATAGGGGACAGAGAAACAGGAATCCTCCTGTTTCAAGTCCTGGGGTGACCACACCCACCCAACAACTCTACACACAAAGCCTGAAAGCAAGCTGGATACATATGTATATAAAGCTCCTTAAAAGATATTAGGGAAAACAGTGAGTGGCTCAATATTTTTCTTGGCATATGTCAGAGGAAAGAGACGTCACTGGTGAGGACATGAAACAAACTAGTAATGAGTACTTCGAAGAGTAAAGATTCTAAAGTTTTTTTCCCTCTTAGTTTATCGCTGTGTTTCCTATTTCTTCCAATAATAAATGTGCATTACCTCTATAATTAACAAAAAAAACTAAATTCATTTAAAACTACAAATGGCCACTTATCTGTCAGCTTATCTTACTTTGTGGTGGTGTATTGCTCTGACGCTGGAAGGTGTTCTACAAGATGGACTGACACTGTGGCTGCGACAAGGTACTCAAATATAAAAACTATTTTGAGGCCGGCACAGGACCTGGCAGTGTTTCCTTCCGCTGTACATGGGGTCGCTATGACTCAGAACCTACTTGACGGCACCTAACAACAACAACAACAAGATCCTGGAAACCATGCATCAGTATCCGCAAAGCGAAGAGACTAGGAAGGCCTATTTCTGGAAATCAGTCCATGAAATCCTATGGATCCTAACAGGACACTGGCTCACTTGCTTTGCTCATGTCATCAGGAGGGATACATGGCTAGAGAAGGGCATCGATCTTGGTGAAGGAGAGGACCAATAAGTGCCTGTGAGACGCTTGGTGAGATGGGTTGGCACACTAGCCACTACAATGGACTTGAGCATGTCGGTGATTCAGAAGACGATACATGCAATGATCTGCTATGCTTAAGATTGCTTAGTCTGAGTTGATTCAGCAGCAGCTCAATGAAATAGACCGACTTTCTCCACGTCCCAGCAATGTAGCTCAGTGAGCTTTGCCCAAGAGGAAGAAGGTCTGGCCTCCAGTCAGCATTGCTGCTGCCTGAATGCTATATTGCATCTCTTCTCTGAGCTTCAGTTTCTCCACCTTCCACCTATCAAGTCTATTTCCTCCTCTGGGAGATAAAGTCCATTAGGGAAACCTTCAAGATTACGTAAGATGCCTACACAGTCCCTGTCTACTACGGAGCTCCTGGTGCAGGTTCTGCTTCTGCTCAGCTGTTCCTTAGCCTCTCTCACCTCCACTGAGCAAAGGGCACTGTTTCAAGGCTGGTGGGAGCCAGGGGTATCAGAAGCCAAGCAATCATCATAGCCATATACCACTCTGAACCCACTTCAGGCCTTCCAATCCTTCCAACTGCCCTCTGATTCAGACAGTAGATCTGCATCTTACAGACACTGCTGCTACATCAGGCAGAAATGAAGACTGCAGTTGGGGGGTCCTCTGGGAGTTCCTTTGTACCTTCCTGATAGGTAGATCACCCAACAACTTTGCACCTCTTCTGCGGAGCCAGGTGCACCCCTCCTGCTGCTGTTGGCGAACAGAGGGAAAAGTGGGGGCCCCAGCAGGTTGGAACCCGCAAGTCTCTCCCTCTGCAGCTCTCTCCCCACACGCACATGTGGGTATTTCAGGATGCTGCGTTTAGCAGGTGCTATCATATTGGTTCCAACAAAACAGTGTCTTGTCTTGTGCCATCCCTAGAATCACTGCTGCTTCAGCCCCTCGTGGCAGCCACCATGTCAATCCATCTCATCAAGGGGGTTCCTTCTCCAGGGACTGGTCTTTTTTTTTTTAAAACATTTTATTAGTGGCTCATACAACTCTTACCACAATCCATACCTATACATACATCAATTGTATAAAGCACATCTGCACATTCCCTGCCCCAATCATTCTCAAAGCATTTGCTCTCCACTTAAGCCCTTTGCATCAGGTCCTTTTTTTTTCCCCTCCCTCCCCGCTCCCCCCTCCCTCATGTGCCCTTTGTAATTTATACATCGTTATTTTGTCATATCTTGCCCTATCCGGAGTCTCCCTTCCCCCCCTTCTCTGCCGTCCATCGCCCAGGGAGGAGGTCACATGTGGATCCTTGTAATCAGTTCCCCCTTTCCAACCCACTCACCCTCCACTCTCCCAGCATCACCCCTCACACCCTTGGTCCTTGCAGGACTGGATAGGGCAGAGGTTGTACACTGGTGCATATGGGGGCTGGAGGCCCAGGGAATCCAGGGTGGATGATACCTTCAGGACCAAGGGACTGGTCTTTCTTGATCACATGTTCAAAGTCCCATGACCCTTTGTTCCAAGATAAAGTCTGCCTGTACTTCAGAGCTCGAGTAACACACTCACTGTCATCAAGTCCATTTGGACTTATTGCAAGCCTATAGGACAGTATAGAACTGCCACCGGACATTTCCAAAACTAACTCTTTAGGGGAGTAGAAAGCCTCATCCTTCCTCCATTGCACAGCTGGTGATTTCAAACTGCTGGCCGTGTGGTAAGCAGCAACACCTAACCCACTAAGGCAAGGGCAAAGCAGTACCTTCTAGGCACAGGAGCTGGTGACGGACGGGAAGGAGCCCGGATGGACATAATGGAGGAGAGGCAGAGCACACGTCTTGAGGCCTGGCACCTAAGATCAGATGTAAAACGCCACCTCCTTTAGGGGCATCAGCAATTAGGCTGACTGGCTGGGTGGGGAGTGGGGCAAATTGGAAGCCCAAGCCGCGTATGTTGCTGTTGCTGAGTTACAGCCTGTAATTCCCACATAGTAGAGTCAATTTTCATATAAAATCTTGTGCTTTTAATTGTTGGCAATTGATCCAACTTCTAAAGATCCCTGCAGTCCTCCTATCAGAGACCCGGGAGGCTAAAAGGCCCTGAGAAAATCATGTAATCTCTTGATGTTTCATTTTCCCCATCTGTACAGGGGAGATCCAGCATCTGTCTATCAGGTTTACTGCGAGAATGAGGTGAAATACACTTTGCCTATGTAATTATAATCAAAAGTGAAAGTAGCAATAACAGCTAATGTTCCCGAAGACCACTCAGACACTGTTAAAAATGTTTCACACGAATTAGTGTCATTTCATTCACAACAGAAAGTTGTGAGAAAAATACAAAGAACCCTCCGATATTGTTTATCCAGATTTGCCAATTTCTAATAGTTTGCCAAGTTTTCAATATAATTCTCCAATGTTTATCTATAACGTTTGAGAGCGCGTTGCTTATGCGATGCCCTTTTACTCCTAAATACCTCTGTGTGTATTTCCAAAGAAAAGCAGATCTCAAGTCATTTGATACTGATACGACACTTAGCTGCTTACTCTAGGCCATACTGCAATGCCCTCGGTTTTGCTAATAATGGGATGGTGAGGAGATATTTTCCCAGTCTAGACACACCTATTGCATTTGGTTTGATCTTTTTAAAATTAACTTGGAACTTAGGCCTTTGTCTTTAAATATTCTAATTGCCCTAACTTTCCACATAGGGAAACTGAGGATTAGACAGATGGAAGCACTTCCCTAGTCACTAAGCTATCACAAGCTGGGACGCTAGCCTAGCAGGCTCCCTCCAGAGTTTCAGGTCAATAGCGTGCAAATAAGGGCCCTCATTAACGGAAAACAGCCCCCTCTGCTACTCAGGAGACAGTCATTAGGTGAAGAGTTGCCGCTCCTGCACACACCTGCTGGGCCTTGTGCTTCCAATACTCCCACATGGCATTGGCATGATCTGATGCTCACCACCCCCACCGTCTCAAGCCCCTTATTTAGCCGTTTCCAGATGAAGAATGGGCTCAGGTTTGGAGGAGTCTCTTCCTCTACAGGGGGACAGAGAAGGCCAGCCCTCATTTCCTTTTTTGCTTCTTAAAGTGACAGTACAGATCCAAATGCCCATGAGTCCAAAAAGTCTTGACAAATTCCCCAGAGCCTGAAGTCATGAGTCCCCAAGTCACAACACTGGCTCAAACGACGCAGAGCAGAAAGTGGCCCCATAGATCGCTGTCTAAGGCAAGCATTGTGTGGATACACAGAAGGGAAAGGTTTACAGGGTAAAGAACAGAGTGGTGCAAGGTATCACCACAGAGCAACAAGGACCCAGCAGTCACATGCTGTGGGACTATAGTAGGGAGGGCCTGTGGGCTGCCCCACATCGTCACCTGCATTTCATCGGGACCAATCAGAGCAGGTTGCAAGAACCAAGAGGCCAGCGAGACCCTAATCCCAACTCCATGCCTAATTTGCTAAAAAAGAAAGAAAAAGAAAAAACCTTATGCTCTCAGTTTTCCCACCTGTAAACGGGACTGGTACTCTAGGCCTGCCTCACCGGAGGGGTAACAAACATCAGACAAGGGAAGTATAACCTAGCCTGCCCTTGAACTAGAGAAGTGTCCACACTGTTGTTCTTACTGCATTTGCTTCCCATCCCAACCCTCAGCTTGGCCCTCACACTTCCTCTCCCCTTGAACTTTAACTTAAAGCGGCCCTAGACAAGATTCACGCCAGCCTTGGCCTTGGCCAAGACTGGGAAAAGTGACAGACCAGCCTCCTTCTGCCATGGGATGGGGTTTCCCAGGGAGCGGTCTAAGGGTGACCGTAGAGCAGGGGCGGCAACACCACTCTGTGTCCCTCTGTCGGCTCCAGTCTTATCTTCCGGAAAGTGGGGAAACTGAGAAGCCTGAGGTCACTGTGTTTACCTGGGAGGCCAGGGATGACGGAGGGCAACTGGAGGCTTTTGAAAAGATCAGACTCAAACAGGAGAAAAGGGGAAGATTATAGGGGGGAGAGCATACCAGCCCAGGGCGGAGAGCAGAGCCGGCCGGCCCGGCGGGGCGGGTGCTGCAAGGCTCCCGCGGGTCAGAGGGACCACTAGCCCTCCCCGCCCCCCCCCCCCCCGCAGCCATCACCCTCAAACAAAACCCCAAGAGGGCCCTAAGGGGGCCGCCAAGATTCAGGGCTGCGACCCTACGCCTCCGTTTGGGTGGGTTCTGTTCTGGCCCGCGCATGGTGAGGACCCTCGCCCCGCCCGGGCATCCTCGCCCTTGTCCCCCACCGCAGGGGCTCGGGCCCAGGACCAGCAGGGGACACTCACGCCGGGAACCGCCGCGCTCGGGCCTCCGCGCCGCTCGCCGGCGTTTTCCGGTCCCGCCGCCGCCGCCGCGTTCACCTGCCGCTGCCGCCGACGCCCGTGGGCCCAGGGCGGGCTCCGCGCCGAGTGGCCCGAGTGGCGGCGCGACCTCAGGCGCCCCCGCTGGCCACCCTGCAGTCCGGCCCGGCGCTGGGCGGCGTCCCGCGGCGGCGATGGCCCGGCCAGTGTGGGACCCTAGGACCTGGCCCCCTTCCCAGCGCAGCTTTGCTCCCGAAGTGCTGGCCAAGCGCAAACGGCCCCCGGCCCCCGCTGGCCTCCCCCAAGGAGGCGTGGGAGGAAGGGCCAGGCAAAACCTTCAATAGGCATCAGGGGGGGCAAACGGTTTCCAAAACAAGTAAGGTTTTGCTTGGGTTTTCTCCCAAAGAAGCCTTACCTGTTGGAAAACACCGCACTCGGCCCCACCCGCAGAGGGAAACATTTTCCAGCAAACCCTCCTTTTAAGCTGTTTCAGCTTCACATCTTACTCCACCCCTGCCTGCCCCTCCCTCTGAAGCACGGCCCAAGCCTAATTTCTGGAAGGATCCGCAGACAGTTACCTTAGTGTTCCTTCTGGGGAGAGCGGGAACCCTTCCCTCCTCCTTGGTCTCATGCAGGTGGAAAGCGCCTAAGAGTGTCCACAGGTGGGTACCAGTTAGCATACCCCTGCACGTGGGGGCCTTTATTGCCTGTGGTTCAGTCCTTAGCAACAGGATGATGACAACTGAGAAAATAGTGTCCTCCACGAAGAGCTGAAGAGCGCATCAACTGTGATCTAAAGACGGCAATAACAAAATCCAAATACGAAGGGGAAAATATCAGACCTTAAACTGTGAACACCCAATTGGTAGAAGGGGAAGGAGGCCAGTGTGACCCCCAAATCCATCTGTAATCAACTAAGCCTCTAGCCACAGGTGGGGGAAATGAACAGCTTACTCTCAGAGTTGATTGCTAACTTGATTATGGTGGATTGAACCTTGATCTAATATGATACTCAGTTGAGCTCCCTCTTTTCGTTTTTCAAAACAATTTTATTGGGAGTTAATACAAATATCATATCATTCCATACTTCAGTCACATCGAGCAGTGTAGTAAAATTGCTACCACAATCAGTTTCAAAACATTATTTTCCTTCTTGAACTCTTCACACCAGCTTCCTATTACCACCACTGTACCCCTTCCCACCCCACCCAGAAACCCTTTTTCTTCCTGCTGTCCCTATGGGTTCATCCACCCAGGGTTTTATATACTGAAAAACAGAAAGACATAAAACAAAAATTCAAGAGAGCCATTACCATTGGCAAACATATATGAGATAAACCCCGATAGGAACCAACAACAAATACATAGAATGTGTTGAAAACCACATCAGGCCTAATGTGCCTCAGAGGGAATATCAACTGACAAGGTTTTAACCGGTTGAGGTAGTTCATTGTGCCAACCTGGCAGATAAACACATGTGGGGTTAATTGAAGGGTGGAGGGAGGGATAAATGGCTCGGTGAGCCTCACCTTTCGAGTTCTCAGGTCTCTTGCTTTCTGATGGTTGGACCAGGGTGCAGCTGCCTAAGCCAGTTCTCTCCTTCACTTTCAAGGCTCACTTCCTGCAAGACATCCCCAAGGAGAAGCCACATCGACTTACCCTGATGCAGCCCTGGGTGCTGGAGTAGCCGTGTGGAGACCCTGCCAGCGCTGAGATGCTTACACATTCACTGATTCGGTTTTCCTCCTGCAGTCAGCATCATAGTGTGTGTTTTGTGAGATGGAGGACTTTGTGGATTAGTGTTGGACGTATGAGTTAATGTTGGACTTGTGGGCTTGGGCAGCACTGGGTTGGGATGTTTTCTTGATGTGCACCTGACCCTTTATATAACACTCTCTCTTATACATATGAGTTTCTGTGGATCTGTTTCTCTGAAGGACTCAGACAGACTAACGCACGGGTCAAGTCAGGTTATCATTGTGACCTTCCCTCCAGTGCACTATGGAAACCTTCCCTATTATGGGTAGAAGGAGATCACCAAAGCCTATTTCCTATGTAGATCCCACAAATCTGTCTGGGGCTCCCAGTGCCGTTCATATCCTTTGGCAAAGCAGACTCTCACAATGTAGGCTCTGGCACTATTTCTTCCTTCTGCTTTGGATTATATTATTTACAATCCTTTGGTCCCTGGTGTTGGTGTGCTTCTTCCTGGTGGACTTTGATGTCTCTCACTTAGATGGCTGCTTGTTTGGGGAGAAAAAGCCTTTAAGGCCACAGACACTATTTTATCTGACAGCCGGACACCATCTAATGCCCTCAGCACCCTTTGCTGTGGCACCCATATCTTCTTTGTTCCCCTCCTGAGGGCAAGTATCCGGCAGGGTCAAGATGTCAGAACTAATCGTTCTTAAATTGGAGCTAGGATTTGGGGCGAACCCCAAACCCATTCCTGCATCTATGTTGTTGTTGTTTTTTATCCGCTTTTGGCTCCCTTTCAAAGCCTCCTGTTACTTTATGGCAAAGAGTCTTATCGATCATCTCCCTAGGGAATAAAGGTCTTCAGTTCATATTGTCCTTGATTAGCCCCTGGTACTTATGTTTTAAAGACCTGTTGAGAAAGGGATATTGGGCCAATGTAGGCCAGCTCCATATCGCAGTACCTGAATTATTCACTTGTACAGAATCAATCCTTTCGTGGCTGGATGCTATTTACACAAACAATGGGAGTTGTTTGTCAGAGAAAATTCACAATAATATTCAGTAAGAAAGTCAGTCACAGGTTTGCCAGAATAATATATATCTTAATACAGCATAGAGGGCGATGATGTAGCAAGACTGTGGTTGTCTACCTTCCAAGAGTTCAAAAATCTTGGTACAGCTGTCTTCTGCTTCCTCAGATATTAAGACTTTTCCATCCTAAATCCTCAAGTTACAAGTGTGTCTGAGACATCTAGCACACCAGCCTGTGTGATCAGGAGGTGTCAACGGGATCAGGCATCAGAAGACAAGTATATCCATGTGAACAATGGGCGTCAGAGTGGAGACCCAAAGCCCATCTGTGGGAAAATGGACATCCCCTCCCATAAGGGTCACAAAGGGATGAGCCAGCCAGGGTGCAGCATAGCATCGACGAAACACAACATTCCTCTAGTTCTTTAATGCTTCCCCTACCCCACCCCACCCCCACCACTATCATGACCCCAGTTCTACTGTACAAATCTGGCTCAAGCAGAGAATGTACACTGTGACAGATAAGAGCTCTCGGCGTGGAATCCAGGACAGATGAAGCCCTCAGGAACAATAATGGCAGCAGTGATACCATGAGAGTATGAGGAAGGTGGGAGGAGAAGGAGGAGAAAGGGGGTATCCATCGTAATGATCGATGTATAACCCGCCACCACCCCCCACCCCACCCACCAGTCTGGGACAAACAACAAACATGGGTGAAAGGGACGGTGTAAGATATGAAAATAAAAATTTATAATTTATCAAGGGCCCACAAAGGTGTGAGGGTTGGGGGTGGGAGGAAAAAGAAGAGCTGATACCAAATGCTCAAGTAGAAAGAAAATGTTTTGAAAATGATGATGGCAACATATGAACAAATGTGCTTGATATAATTGATGAATGGATTGTTATAAGAGCTGTCAGAGCCCCCCAATAAAATGATTATTTAAAAAATCGTGTATCAGAGGTTGTCCAGTTCACCCAGTGAATTTTCCACATCAGATCTCACTGATGCATCCTCTGGAGTGTGCCCTGCACCCTGAAAATCTAGGAGTCAATGCCCCAGAGTTCCACGTCATCGGCCTGGGTCCCCAAGAGGCCCCCAGAAAACCGGATCAATTTGGCCCATTCAGTGCATACTACCAGGGACAAATCCCCAGGGTCCTCCAAAGCATTTTCATTCTTCTCCCCACCTGGTGGTGGGTCCTCCCACATTTCCTGCCAACAGTCATACATTTGTGCTCCCCAAGTGTGTTTGCTCCATTTCCACTCTCCTGACTAGTTTCCCAGCAGTCTCCCTCATCCCTCTGACTGTCTAACTGTCCCAGGGAGGAGGGGCGCAAGGAGAGTTCTTATCTGTACTAGTACACTCAGTAGACAATATCCCTTTCCCATCTCTTAACATCTCTGATCTCAGCACACGCCCTCTGGCAAAGTGACCTTCAAGATACATACTTAGAGAGGATGGTGTGTGGTTCATTGGCACCAGTCAGGCTCTCTGCCAGGCTGTCTGGCCCCCTTGGCTAGCAGACTGGGTGCCCTGGAAGCCTGAGCTTGTGTCCATCCAGTTGCTTGTTCCTACATCAGTGGACTCATACAATTGTTGTCCTTTTGTGATTGACTAACTTCACTCAGCATAATGTCTTCCAGATCCCTCCATGTCATGAGGTGTTTCGTGGTTCATGGCTGTTTTTTCAGGGATGCATAGTATTCCATTGTGTGTATACACCAGAGTTTTTTTTCATCCAAATTTCTACTGATGGGAATTTAGGCTGTTTCCAACTGCTTGCTATTGTGAACTGTGCTGCGATAAACATATGTCCGTTCGTGATCTGTATCTTATCTCTCTGGGGCATATTCTCAGTAATAGTATAGTAGTTCTATTGCCATCTGTTTTAGGACTCTCCATGTCTCTTTCCACGGTGGCTATACTTATGTACAAATCCACCGGTAGTGAATAAGAGTTCCAGTCTCACCACACCCTCTCCAGCATTTGTTGTTGGCAGGTTTTCTTACCGGGACTATGATTATGCATGTTAGATGGTATCTCATGGTTGTTTTCACTTGCATTTCCTGAATGACTAGTAGTGAGAGTATTTCCTCATCTCTTCATAAGCCATTTGGATGTCACCCTTTGTGAATCATCAGTTCAGGCCCTTTGCTCACCTTCTCAAAGGGTTGTTAGTTTTTTTCTTGTAGGCTGGTGTATACTGTAGATTCTAGCAATTAGTATTTTTCTGTTATGGCATTACTAAATGTATTTTCCCAATCTGTGGCCACTTGTTTTACTTTTTTAATGAAGTCTTTCAATGTACATGGGTGCTTTATTTTTAACAGGTCTCAATCATCTATTTTATCTTCCTCGGAGTGTGCTTCCTTTGTTACATCTGGTAGGCCGTGTATTCACTGTACTAGGGCACTTAGATGTGTGCCAATTTCCTCATTGATGATCTTGATAGTTTGGGGAATTACATATAGATCTTTGATCCACCTTGAGTTTGCTTTTGTGCATGGAGTGAGATAGGGGTCTGGCTTCATTCTCCTGCAAGTGGATATCCACATTTTCTAACACCATTTGTTGCAGTGGGCATCCGCTTCCCATTTAATGCTTTTTCTCATTGTTTTTCTCTTTTCCAGGTCATTGATTTCTGCTCTAATGTTTATGAATGTTTTCTTTCTTTCTTTTCTTGGAAAGTTTATACTGTTGACCCTCTTCTATTTGTTGGAGGTGTTGTGATACGGTGTTGAACATGATTCTCCCTTCTCTCTTCATTCCTGTGTGCCTTCATTGCTACAAAGTGACTTCTCTGATACCTGCTCTTGCTGTACCGCAAAGGCTTTGATATGTTACATGATCATTCTCCTTTATTTATAGGAACTTTCTGACGTCATCTCTTATTTGGCCTAGTCCCCAGTCTTTTTGGAGTAGTGTGCTGTTGAAACTCCAACTATTTGTCTTTGTTTCTCTATTCTATCTTAAATTTCCAGTTTGATGGAATTTGTTCAATCTTGCTTTATGGCAAGATGCGGTCTATGTTAGAATATGAGCCATATGTGTTGAAGAGGAATACGTATTTTTTGCTCTTGGTTGGATAATTATGTAAATATCTTGGAGGTCAAGTTGTTTGATTGTGTTGTTCAGCTCTTCCATTTTGTTTTTGAGTTTCTTACCTTTTGATGTATCTTTCTTTGAGAATGGTGTTTTATAGTCTCCTACTATAATTGTTGATCTAGTAATTTATCTTTTTATCTCTTTGAGGATTTGGTTGGCAAATTTTGAGGATGTTTCATAGAGTGAATATATTTATTATGTTTATGTGGCCTTGGTGTATTAATCCCTTGATCATTGTGTAATGCACATTCTTGTCTCTTGTTTTATCTGGTACCTTGAAGTCTATTTTGTCAGAGATTAATATTGCCACCCTGGTTTGTTTGTTTTTGCCATTAGCTTGGTAAATTTTTCACCAAATTTTGATTCAGTCTATATTTGTCTTTGAGTTTGAAATGTGTCTCCTGAAGGCAGCAAACTGATGAGTCTTGTTGCCTCATCCACTCTGTTCCTCTTTGTCTATTGATTGGTGAATTTAGTCTATTGACATGCAGTGTAATTAAATATAAATGTAGATTAGTCGCTGTCATCTCATATTATTTGTGCTTGATATTTTCCTTCTAACCCCCTTTGATGGTGTGTGTGTGTGTGTGTGTGTTTATTTGTGTCTTCATTTCCCCAATAAATCGCTGTTGGTTTCTTGGTGTTCTTACACTCTGTGGTGGTCTCATGTTTGGAATGCTGAAATTGTTGGATTTCTGACCATAAAGAACTGGCTAATACTTTTTGTAGTGTTGTTTTTGTTTTTATGAATTCTCTAAATATATCCTTGTTTGAGAAAATATTTTATATGTCCTTCAAATTTGATGGATAGCTTTGGTGAATAAAGGATTCTTGGATGACAATTGTCTTTCAACTTTCAGAATATGTTGCTTCAGTTTCTTCTTTCTTTTTAAAAAAATAATTTTATTACAGGCTCTTCCAGCTCTTATAATATTCCATACATTAATTGTATCAGGCTTATTTGTAATATGTTGCCATCATAATTTTCTAAACATTTACTTTCCATTGGAGCCCTTGGTATCAGCTCCTCTTTTTTCCCTCCCTCCCCATACCCCATCCACCTCACTCCTTGATAAATTATAAATTATTATTATTTTCATATCTTACACCAATCACTGTCTCCCTTCACCCACATATCTGTTGTCCGTCCTCCTGGGGAGGGGAGTGGTTATGCATCAATCATTGTGATAGGTTACCCCTTCCTCCCCTCCTTTCCCCCATGTTTCCCCTCCCTTCCTGGTATTGCTACTCCCATTTCTGTTCCTGAGAGTTTTATCTGACCTGGATTCCATGTGTTGTGAGCTCTTATCTGTACCAGTGTACATGTACCGGTCTAGCCAGAACTGAAAAGCAGATCTGGGGTCATGATAGTGGGGGGTGAGGAAGTCTCAAAGAACCAGAGGAGTACTGTATGTTTCATCAGTGCTGTACTATGCCCTGGTTGACTCATCCCATCAGTTTCTTCATTTTTGCATGATTTCTGAGGAGAGGTCTGAGCTTCTGTTTATCTTTTTACGTGACTCTCTAGCTGCACTCAGGATATTCTCTTTTTTCCTGGAAGTTGGATAATTTGACTACTATAAGTCTTGGTGGTTTCTTTTTTGGAGGGGGTGAGGGGGTTTATCAGTTTAGTGCTCAGTCTGCTTCCTGGTTAGTTATTGTCTCCTTCTTTGTGATATTGGGGAGAGTGTCTTCTAAGAAACTGTAGACTTATTTTTTTAATTCCTGCTCAGCACCCTAATAATTCTAATATTATTTATCTTCATGGCATCCCACATCCTCTTCAGTTTTCAGATTCTTTCAGGGTTTTTGTGTTTGATTGTTTCTCTTGTTTGCAGAAGTCTGCTTCTTTGTCTTCAAGTTCACTTAATCAATTTTACTTTTCATCCATTCTATTGCTGAGCTCTTGCACCATGTTTTTTATTTCTGCTAACTCATCACTTAATTTTTAAAATTTTCTTTGGGAGTGAGATTTTTAGTATCTCCATTTCTTCTTTGGTTTTCTGGACTGATCCCTTGATCACTTGTATGGCCCTAAACACCATTCTCTTTCTGGTGGTTAAAGGACTTCTTTTTATGTATATCCCACTAGGTTTGGGTAATCTCCACTGGCTAACTTGATTTTCTCTTGATTTTTTTGTGGTAGCTGCTGATGTCTGTTTGCACCGCATAGTGTCTCAGCTGTAGATGATGTGTAGGCTTCTGGGTTGTTTAGGGCTGGAGGAAGGGGTTGGCTCTTTGGGTCAGAGAAGGATCAGACAGGAACTAGAAATTATATCGTGTGAAAATCAGAGTGTGATAGTTGGGTGGGTAGGAGGAATAAGAACTAGGTGCTCAATAATGGGTTTTAAGTGGTGGAATTAATCACAGGAATATAGTAAGTTTTCATGAGTTAGGAAATATGATTATAAGAAGTGTGTGTTACTTGGTAGGTTATGAGAGAGTCTGGGTTACTGAGGCGGGAGGAATAGGGTCTCGAGGTAATGGGGGTTGGGGTAAGTAAGGGGTATATTAAGAAGCCTACAGAGTGATTTATCAGCCTTATATATTATACAGGGAGAGTGCAGCTGGTCTGCTATTTTGTTTCTATCAGAAGGCCCTTATTCTATCCGAAGGGTATGCAGTTTCCCTGTTCTCTAGGAGGGTAAGTCTCACATTATATTATGGCTCAATATTGGTTTCTGCACCACTCAGTACTGTCCACTTTTCACGTCAGTATCACAAGTAAAAAATACGCTACTGGAGTGGAGACCCAAAGGGGCAGGGGGGAGGGACTCACAATCAGAGGGAGGCCTTGTGTTAGGCTGGGTTAAATAGAGAAACAAAATCTCTCTTAAATATGTTTGTAAGAGAGAGCTTGATGTCAAAGAGCAATTGTATATTGAGAAAACATCTCAACCCAATCCAGATCAAGTCCATAAGCACTATATTAGCCCACAAATCCAATACTAGTCCATAAATCCCTCTTCAGACTCACGCAGTCACATGCAATGATGCAAACGGCAGCAAGATCACAGGCCAGTGGGTACACAATCTTGTGAATCCAAAGACAGTGGAAGCATCTCAGCGCTGACTCGGGTTTCCACATGGCTTCTCCAGCTCTCCAAGTGTGGCTCTTGAACAAGAAGGTGAAGCAGAGAGAGAGTGTGTGGCCCACCTCCAGGGAGAAATCTGCAACCTGATTAACAAGCTAACCTCGGCCCACATGTTCTTACGGAGCCAAGTTAGCCAGAACACCTACTGTGTTTCCCTGAAAGTAAGACATCCCCCCAAAATAAGACCTACTTACAGTTATACCTCTCGCTGAAATATAAGGCACCCCCCCAAAATAAGACCTCCCTGAAAATAAGGCCCCCCGGAGGTACCGCAACTCTGGACACTGGACCATAGCGGTGGGCTCCTCCGCGCAGCTCACTGTTGGACGCAGTGCAGCCAGAGCAGACATGAAGTGCAAGGTCTCTTTTAATAAAACAATAAATGTATACCATATTCTTCATGGAAAAATAAGATATCCCCTGAAAACAAGTTCTAGCGCATCTTCGAGAGCAAAAATTAATATAAGACACTGTCTTATTTTCGGGGAAACAGGGTAACTATCGCAGACTGTAAGTCCAAATATCAAGACAGATGCCTAAGTAGGGGAGGGGGAGCCCTCAAGAAACACTGGAATATCCCAGGCCCTCTGGTGGGAAAAAGAGTTTTGTGGTTTTATTCTAGGAAAGAAACAGGACAAAAATCTAACATAATCTTGAAGCCCCCAGAGTTCAAGTTGTGTTCCTGGCTTACGTGGGTGGGCTTCCTGGTTGAAATAGATGGGAGTCATTAGAGCTTTGCTATTGCAAGGAGATGAGGAGAGAGAATCTGGTAAGGGGGTGAAACCCTGCAGGCTCCCTTCCTCATCCACTGTGAACTCCAGCCTCCAGGGCTCCCAGTGGTCCACAGGGTGAGGGGTTGGGGGTTCCACTAGGGAGGTGGTCTGCCATGGGATATTCCCCTACACCCACAGGTCACAGAGCTAGAGAAAAAAGGAGGAAGCTGGCCCTCCCTGCCCCACTGACCCCATTGATCCAAGGAAGAGAGGGACCACAGAGAGATCAGCTGCTTTTTCTGGGGTGCTGAGAATCCAGGGCCCGAGTCTAAATTCCCAGAATTGGCCTCCTTGCCGACTGATATCTGGGCCACACAAGGGCACTTCTAGGCAGGGCACTCTACCTTTCCAGGTCTTGATCTCCCTCTTGACCCAACCGGAATTTTCTCTAGGCTTAAATACTTCTCACTTGTTGCACAACAAATATTTTTTCTATGGCTTTTTAATATTGTCGGTGGTCTTTTCTTACTCCATATTTTAATTTTTATCTTTATGTTATTGTTATTTCTGTTTCATCTTGTTTTTGTTTTCTATTGTTTCTGCCATCTCTCCCAGTTTATGAAGCACAGAAGGAGCAGACGCATACCGTCAATAACTGGTGCAATGGTCTATCGGGGAGGGGGAGGGGGACTGAGAAAGGGGAGGGTGCACTAGAACGGATTGTGATCATGTACATGCAACTCCTTTTAAAAGCAACTTAACTATGTAAGTGGATGATGTGTGAATTTTACATCAATGAAACTTAAGAAAATAGATGTTATAACCCCATAATGAGCCCAATCATTTCCTGTGATCCAGATTGGGACCCCAGCGCTGTCTGGTGTCCAAGGTGCTCAGACTGGGTGAGATGGAAACACTCCTCTGGATCGCCTGAGGGATGCTCCAGTGTCAGAGACCCTGGAATTCTTTGCATCCAGCTCATAATTCTCTTCTTTCCTGTCTATCCACACTACCATATTTCCACTGTGAAATGCCCATTAGTTGGGAATATAGTTTACCAAGCACCCAAGTGACCCTAACTCATAGAAACTAGCTCCCCATTTGGGTTTCTGAGACTTTAAATCTTTAGAGCAGTAAAACTTCATCTTGCTCTCAGAGCCGCAGGTGCATCAGCACCAAAGACTTTGTACTTAGCGGCTCAACTCATTCCACTATTCAACCAGAGATCCTCCCGGTGATTCCGGACCCGTCAAACACACAGAAGAATGGTGCGTCTGAAGTAAGGTGCTGGGAAAGAACAAACAAATCCGTCTTGGAAGAAAGATAGCCAGAGTGCTTCTTAGAAATGGGAACGGCTCCGAATGCTACCGTGCAGGGCTGGATAGGGCAGAGGTTGTACACTGGTACGTATGGGGGCTGGAGGCACAGGGAATCCAGGGAGGATGATACCTTCAGGACCAAGGGTGTGAGGGGCGATGCTGGGAGAGTGGAGGGTGAGTGGGTTGGAAAGGGGGAACTGGGAGAGTGGAGGGTGAGTGGGTTGGAAAGGGGAAACTGATTACAAGGATCCACATGTGACCTCCTCCCTGGGAGAGGGACAGCAGAGAAGGGGGGAAGGGAGACTCCGGATAGGGCAAGATATGACAAAATATCAATGTATAAATTATCAAGGTTTCTTGAGGGAGGGGGGAGTGGGGAGGGAGCGGAAAAAATGAGGACCTGATGCAAAGGGCATAAGTGGAGAGCAAATGCTTTGAGAATGATTGGGGCAGGGAATGTGCTGATGTGCTTTATACAATTGATGTATGTATATGTATGGATTGTGACAAGAGTTGTATGAGCCCCTAATAAAATGTAAAAAAAGAAAAAAGGAGAAAAAAAAGAAAGAAAATGATTAGGGCAAAGAATGTACAGATGTGCTTTATACAATTGATGTATGTATGTATATGGATTGTGATAAGAGTTGTATGAGCCCCTAATAAAATGTTTAAAAATAAATAAAATTTTTTAAAAAAGAAATGAGAATGGCAAGACTTCATCTGATGTCCTTTGGACATGTTATCAGGAGGGACCAGTACCTGGAAAAGAACATCATCTTTGATAAAGAAGAGTGTTAGCACAAAAGAGGAAGATCCTCACGAAGATGAATTGACACAGCAGCTGCAGCAATGGCTAAAACATAACAATTGTGGGGATGACACAGAACTGGGCAGTGTTTTGTTCGGTTGTGCTTGGGGTCACTATGTGGTGGAACTATAACAGCAACAAGAAGTGATCCTTATGTGGACACTGGTACAGATGGGAACTGGAAACGCAGGGACTCCATGGCGGATGATCCCCTCAGGACCAGTGCTGTGAGTGGCGATACTGGGAGGGTGGGTTGGAAAGGGGGAACCGATTTCAAGGATCTACATGTGACCTCCTCCCTAGAGGACAGACAACAGAAAAGTGGGTGAAGGGAGACGTGGGACAGAGCAAGATATGACCAAATAATCATTTATAAATTATCAAGGTTTCTTGAGGGAGGGGGGAGTGGGGAGGGAGCGGAAAAAATGAGGACCTGATGCCAGGGGCTTGGGTGGAGAGCAGACGTTTTGAAAATGATGAAGGCAACGGATGTACAAATGTGCTTTACACAATGGATGGATGGATGGATGGTGATAAGAGTTGTATGAGCCCCTAATAAAATGTTTTGGTTTTTGTTTTTTAAAAAAGAAGTGATCTTTATGACAGGTAGGTTGGTGAGTCTGGTTGGTTAGAACATTCCTATCTCTCGTTCTGATGTATCTGCTCTCGAGAAATGTCTGGGAGGTTCCCTTCCTATCCAAGCACTTCTATTAAAGAGTTTAAAGATCCCAATAATATGATCGTACCTGGCATGATATCTATATAATTCTCACAACCACTTTACCCATCAAAGACAGGGAGAGTCTGGATATTGGCACATCAGAGAGGTGATGACATTCATGCCCAGAATTGGGATAAACCAGTGGGTTCTGATGCAGTTGCCCAACGAGACCCTAATTGGATTTATCAGCTTGGTCCGGGCGACCAGACTCTCAGAGATGACATGGTTACCCGTTTCATTAAGGGCTTCCTCAAAACAGCCAAGGCAGTCAATTATGACAAAATCACAGAAATCCTTCAGGACCCAAAAGAAAGCCCTGCCCAATTTTAACTCAACTCTCGAGGCTCTACTTCAATATCCCGGAGTCGAACTCTAGACACCAGCTAGTTCTACTTCACTTCTTTCACAGCCAGCTCCTGACATACAGGAATAGGGGAGAGGGGTGTGTGTGTGTGTGTGTGTGTGTGTGTGTGTGTGTGTGTGTGTGTGTGTGTGTGTGTGTGTGTTTAATAGAGTATGGCCCTCAGACTGTGTGTGTGTGTGTCTGTTTAATAGAGTATGGCCCTCAGACTGTGTGTGTGTTTAATAGAGTATGGCCCTCAGACTGTGTGTGTGTGAGTGTGTGTTTAATAGAGTATGGCCCTCAGACTGTGTGTGTGTGTGTGTCTGTTTAATAGAGTATGGCCCTCAGACTGTGTGTGTGTGTGTGTGTTTAATAGAGTATGGCCCTCAGACTGTGTGTGTGTGCGTGTTTAATAGAGTATGGCCCTCAGGCTGTGTGTGTGTGTGTGTGTGTGTGTGTGTGTGTGTGTGTAATAGAGTATGGCCCTCAGACTGTGTGTGTGTGTGTTTAATAGAGTATGGCCCTCAGACTCCGCAACGAGACTTTCTAAATGCAGCATTCAAAGTTTCCAATAATAGGGAGGAACAGGAAAAATTAAGCAAACTACAAAGGGACAAAGCTAAATATCAACTGCTGGCTAACACCCTTCAGGCTAAAAGGGTGAATACTAGCCATTTTACACTGGCCACAGGCAGGTGAGCCAACTAGACCCTGCTTTAAATGTTCCCAGATGGGACATTGGACATGAGAATGCTCCCATCCTCGCCCTCTACCAAAGCCTTGCTCACGTTGCAGACAAGGAGGGCATTGGGGAGTTGACTGCCCTTTCAGTGTAGCAACAATGAAACTCAAAACCTTCCTCTAGTTCTTGAACGCTTCCTCCCCTCCCAATTATCATGACCCCAATTCTACCTTGCGGACCTGGTTAGGCCAGGGGATGTACAGCGGTGCAGTAGGGATCTGGAAACACAGGGAATCTAGGACGGATGAAGCCCTCAACACCAGCGGTGGGAGTGGCGACACCGGGAGGTAAGGGGGTGTAGAAAGGGAGAACCGATCTTGAAGATCTGTGTGTAACCTCCTCTCTGGGAGATGGGCAATGGGAAGGTGGATAAGGGGAGACGCCGGGCAGTGTAAGATAAAATAATTATTTATAAACTATTAAGGGAGCAGGGGAAAGGAGTGATCAGGGAGGGAGGGAGGAGAAAAAAGGAAAGCAAGCTGATTCCAGGAACCCAAGTGGAAGGCGAATTTTGAGAATGATGAGGGCAACGAATATATAAGGGTGCTTTGTTCAATTGATGTGTGTATGGATTGTGATAAGAGTTGTATGAGCCCCAATAAAAAGATTTATTAATTTAAAAAATAATATTTTTTTAAAAGAAGGCAGGAAGGATAGACTCTTCCATAACACCTCCAGAGCAACCTGCTTAAGCTGCTTCATTGTCAGGCTGTTAGGACTGGTGATGGAAGATTGATGATGCCCAGGATGGAGGGTCCCCACAGAGATCACCTATCTCACACCCAGGGTCATGATAATCAGTTCAGGTAAGCCAATTTCTTTCCTTTTAGACATGGGGATCACTTATTCAACACTACCTGAACACTCAGGACAAACTTCTTTAGTCCCCACCACTATTGTAGGAATCTTAGGCATCATTTCACAACCACTTTTATGGAGACTTTATAATGTACAATTCCCACTTCAGTTTCTAGTAATCCCAAAGTGCCCCATCCCCTTACTGGGCAGAGATACTCTTACTAAATTCAAAACTGTTATAACTTTGTATTGGCCAGGGGCCTCTAGGCTCCAAACTTACTACTTCTTTTGCAAGCCATGCCATACACTCTACCTGCCTCCATCTCCCCCCAAGATAACTCTACAGTCTTGACAACCCCCACCAATTTCCTTCCTTTACCTCTGGGTAATCCACGTGTGTGGGATGTCACCCAGCCTTCAGTTGCTAGACATCACTAGCCCGTTTATATCATATTAAAAGACAACTCAAAATTTCCTAATATTCTCCAATATCCCATAGGTCTCCAACACCTAAAGGGCCTTAAAACTATAATCCTCAAACTCCTCAAATCAGACCAGTTAAGCCCCACCCACTCTCCCTACAACACACCCATTTTACCAGTTACTAAACCCAATGGCAGTTCCAGGCGTGTTCAAGATCTAAGAACCATCAACTCCAGTGTCTTGCCAATCCATCCTGTTGTTCCCAAGCTCTATACTGTTTTTTACTAGACCACCTCATACCACTCACCATACTTTTTGGATTTAAAGGATCCCTCTCGATGAAAGGTCTCAAGACCCTTTGGCCTCCACCTGGGTGGCTCCTGACGCACTACATTCTCACCAATTACGAAGGGGTGTCTTCCTCCAAGGGTTCTTAAATAGCAGTCACTTGTGTAGTCAAGCCCTAGAGACAGACCACTTGTCTTTAAACCTTTCCCTCAGCTTTCTCATCCTGTGTATAGATTACCTCCTACTATGTAGCCCTTCCCTTCTGTATTCACAACATCACGTCAATGTTCTCCTCAACCTCCTAGCAGATAAAGTGTCCCCCACCAAGGTCCAGGTTTTTCTATCCTCATGCATCTATAGCTGGCTCAGAGACAAGAGCCAGGGAAGGCAGAGTGCCCAATGAGGAACAAAGTATTTGCCAAATCCAGGACTCCCTCAGTCCTGTGGGGTTCAGAGCCCAGCCACACAGAGAAGATAGCCTAAGATCAAGTGTCCTCAAAACCAGCTCCTTCATTCACTCACTCATCCATCCATCCTGTGATTGCTTCTGGACATTGAGTATGAGCCAGGCATGATAGGGGTTATGCTGGGCTCACATTAAACAAATGTGCAAAAAGGACTAATTTCAGAAAGTGAGGGATTACAAGGCAGAAAACAACAGGGGACGACTGGCAGCTGAGGTAGGGTGAGAGGAGAGGGCTCTACGGCAGCAACTTGGCACAGATTGTCTTCTCCATGGTCTGGAAGCCCTTCTCTCTCCTTTTGCCTCCAGATTAACTCCTAACAGCATTCTTCAATGTTCTGCTCAGTTGTGGCTTCATCCAGGAAGCCCTCCCTGAACACTCAGCCTAGGTTGGCTAGCTTTGCTCCAGCCTCATAGAATTTTAGAATGCCTGGGTGCAATTATACCCTTGTTTGTGGAATTCTTTGAGGCTGTCTCCTGTCGCTTGTGGAAGAATGGTAAGGCGTCAGTTTCTACCCCTCAGTCCCAGCACTAAGCACAGCACCTGATCACATGAAAGGAATGCAATACTTATTTGTACAGTGAATGACTGTTGTGTGAAGGAATAAATGAGAGAGTATATTAGACAGGGTTCTCTAGAGAAACAAAATGAGGAAATTTATGATTTTATAGATTGAGAGATATAATATAATAAACAGCTAATTAGGCTACAGAGGACTACAAATGGCTCAGTTCAACTCACTTCCATTAGACAGTCAATACACTGGCAGTCCTTCAACTCAAGAGGGCTGCTGGGTGCAAGTCAAGGAAGCAGACAGCTGAGTCTTCTGTAGAGCAATACAGGCAGTCAGGCCACAGGCAGTAAAGAGCAGAGCAGATCACCAACAGTCAGCCAGATGACAGGGTCTGACAGTCCCCAGCTCAAGTGATATATATATATATATATATATATATATATATATACCAGCAGTGTGGTGAAGCAGGTTTCAAAGAAACCTCAAATTATATTGACACAGTGCACGGGTTGGGTGTCCCACAGGTGGTGTAGCTCACAAGTTGAGGCAAAGAATTAGCTAAGGTAGCCAAACACTAGTGCGATCATCAGAGAGAAAGGTGAGGCTCACCGAGCCATTTATCTCTTTGCCCTTCAATTAAATTGCAACCTTATTAACCCCACATGTGTTTATTGGCCAGGTTGGCACAATAATCCAACCTATCACAAAGAGTAAATGAATAAAAGTTGGTGGATGAAGTCCAAATTCACCTACAACAAACAGCTTGTTCAAAAATATATTGCTTTATCTTTGTAAACTCATTAAAATGTTCCATCTTATTCTTTAGCCAGATTTAATATGAAGTAATGTCTTACATTACCCGCTGCCATGTGAAATTGATGATCCAGGGAAACATAGGTGCATCTATAGTCTTATGTAAATTCTAGCACACCATTATGTCTCCTCAGATGATATATGGGTCATTGTTTTAGAAGCCAAGATAATTGTGTGCCTGCCACCTCTTGTATGATCCCTGTGAAGGAGAGGTCAGGATTCTCTCATCTCAGCGAACATTTGGGTCTCAGATTCGAACTTGCAGACACAGGAGGATAACAGGATTTCCCACAGAACATGGAGCTTAGTGGCTCTCTTTATTTATATTTTACTTACTTATACCTTAAATAATATTTAAGTGTGCCCTTGGAAGGTAGGTAAGAAAACGAAACTGTAAATGTTTCCTCCCTCTTTGACTCTCAGAGTCACTACTTGAGTGAGTTTGAGCAAGTTCAATGAGTTTTCTTGCCATAAAATGAGGAGAATCGGAGTCCATAGTCCAGAGGGTTGTTGTGAGGACTGAGAGAGTCCTCACCAAACTCACAGGACTTGGTAAGGACACATTAAGGCTTAGCTGTTGCTGTTCATAATCACATCTTGGGGCTTGGGGAGTGGGAAGTCAGAGAGCTGAGTCTGGCCTTCAAGAGACGGGAGCTACACACAGATCCTTGGACTCACTGAACATGGGAAGGCAGGTCACGCGTTGGGAAAAGAAGAAAGTTCTGTGGAGACCACTGTGTCTCTCTTCAGGTGTGGCTGAATGGGTTCGTTGAGAAGACAAATCAGCAAGGGAGTATTTGTGTTCACTGACCCCCAGCAGGTGGTAGGGTTGGTAATAGCCAGGCCTTGGGTCACCATGAGTTATTTCCAGGTCCTTGGATCAAAAGGGTGTGGGGGGCTTTTCTATCGGTAAGGAGTCCTATGAGGAGGCTTCAAAAAGCTTGTGGAAAGTGGCATTAAAAAATCATGGAATTTTCCACCAAATCTTTGAAGCCCCTTTGGATGTAGGAGTGGGGACGAGGGGTGTTCCTCTCCTTGGGTTAGCTCCTTGGCCATTCTCCCCACCCACTGAGCTGCTTTTCTCAAGGAGCTTAAGAGTTAAAAATGACCAATGAAAACTGGAAGCTGAGGTGGTAAGAGTAGCTAGTTAGTGCCCTGGAATGCAGAGATAGATCAGGACATGGGCATAATTACTTAATTGGTTTTGACCATAGCATGGATCTTTTCGGGGTCCCATTTCGAACATCACTGAACAGAGAGATGTCTTGTTTTTGTTTGTTTATTTGACAATTGTTGTTTTCTATATGCTGACAGCATTGAACCATGCTCGGGCCAGACTCCATCTCTCCCTCACCTCCCTCAAATGATCTCCATTCACTGAAACCCATAGCATATAATTAACATGTTGCCATTTAAAATTATGCTAACCCTCATGGTAGTGGTAGATGTAGCCAGGGAAAATGTTTGGGGAAGAAATAATATAAATAACTTAGAAAGGCTGCTGAAATACCTCATGATACATGTATTGGTACACACAAACATACTTTGTTTCGCAGCATAGTTTTCTTGTGTCTCAACTCACCATCTCTCAGTGGAAGTGAGAATGTTCAAGTTCAATTTACTCATATGGAGAGTGTGTTTCCCTCCCTCATGCTCTAATAGTGTTGGTTGTTCTAATCTTATTTCAGCTAAAGAATGAAGGCTGATACAACAACCATGTCTTAATGTAATACTTGTTACTGTAGGTGGTTGAACCCATGGCAAAGCAATCAGAGAAAACGTTACAATGCGTCCACCTCAGACCGAGAACAATGTTCACTGTAGTTGTTGGGAAGATTCAAATTTATTCGTTCTCTCCATTGGTCTCTGTGGGTTTTTCCTTATCTTTGGCTTACTCATCAGGATATGAAACACCCATGAGTTTAGGCGACCAAGCAAAACCCTATCATTGTAAAAGTGACAAGGAAACATTGGCCACGATTCCTGTCTTTGACTTAAGTAAGCTGCTTTTGCTTTTCAGCAAAGCTTGGCCCAAGATCCTTCCCCCAAACAGGACCTAGAGGAAGAGTAGTCCAATTGTTCTTTGAAGCGATCAAAGACTTCCCAGAGCTAACTTTTGGAGTCATTTTCATTCACAATGTCCATCGCTGTTTTCATGTCATCCTCGACAGTGTCCTGGTGTTCAAGAGGGCAGGACTGTGACACTATTGCTGGTGAGTGGGTCTCTAGTTCAATGCAGTGAGAACCAAAGAGGGGTCAGGTTCAATTCTAGTTCTGCCACTTGTGAACTAGACAGCTACGGATGAGTTCTGTGAAATTACAATCTCTTCTCTAGTCATTCTCCCCTGTGGGTTCTTCCTCCTTTGTAAACCAGTATAACATTGCCCAGCCACATTCAATCCTAGGTCCTTTTTCTTATGGCCCGACTCTTTCTATCATCTGCAAAAAAACATCTAGATATACTTCCATGAATTGTCAATACCCAAACAAACTCCTTTAATCTTCAGACATTTATATTCATCACCAGATGCCCACTTTCAGGATGGCCTGTCCAGATTCGACTTTGCTTATGG
Source organism: Tenrec ecaudatus (assembly GCF_050624435.1). Taxonomy (NCBI): domain Eukaryota; kingdom Metazoa; phylum Chordata; class Mammalia; order Afrosoricida; family Tenrecidae; genus Tenrec; species Tenrec ecaudatus. Next base: position 39,958,861 of record NC_134547.1, on the reverse strand, counting down.
ATGTGGACTCTTTAAAGGTCCCAACTGGAATGAAGTTTCTTTACAACAAAGAATATGATTGTCTCCTCAGAGCACTGGATTAATGTAAGTAGGCAGTACAGAAATTGGTTACCAAAAAAAAAAAAGCATAAAGTGGCTTGCTTACAAACTTTTGTAGACAGTGAATATAATAGGATTATAGGATTAAGATATAGGTGATCACTTAACTGCAATTATCAGGCATAGAATATTATTGTTTTATTCAATTTTAGAATATTATGCTTGAATGGTTTAAATGAGGCTGGCACATATTGAATTTTAGCCTGTTAGGCACATCTATGATTTTAATACTGTCCTTGTTTTAAGAATTATATAGGGCTAAAGAGTTGTGTAAATGTGTCAAATTGACAAGTCTGGGAGTTGCACAATTTCATGTCAACTTGATAAATAAGAATGAAGGGGTAGAGTCTAGTCTGTCAATCAGGTCACAGTCTGATGATGCCTCCTTGTTGGGCATGGCCTTCTCATGACGATTCTAAGACTTCTTCTCTTCCTCGCTGGAGATGGGACACTATCTGCTTCATATTCCTGTTGACACGCCACATGGAGCCACGCTGATGGCAGCCATAGCCCTGGAGATGCATCCACCGCCATTGGACCCACAGGACTTTCTACCCACTGGCCTGTGATCTTCCTGCATTCGGCATCATTGCATGTGCTGTGTGAGTCTGAAGAGGAATTCGTGGGCTAATAATGACCTTATAGGCTAATATCGAACTTTTGGACTTGATGTGGACTGGCCTGGTAAATTTCATTGACGCACAATTACTTTTTGATATAAAGATCTCTCACATATATGAGTGTCTCTGAACTTGTTTCTCTAGTTAACCCAGTGTAATCCAGTGTCTACTCACAAAACATTCCAGAGCGATTGTAGTGGACAGGAAGCAGCTTCTTGCTCAACTTCCACTCCTTCTACAAAAACTGAAATACTTTCCCTTTTAGGCCTCGCAAGCTATCTCAGGCTGTGGATTCCTAATTTTAGTGTGTTAGCTAAACACTAATTTTAGTGCGATGCCCTCTATGAAGTGGCAAAAGGGGATCTCACTAAACATCTACACCCAGCAACAGCTATTGAAAAGCAGAACCCTTCAATCTGTCTTGCTTTCAGCTCCTGCGCTCTCTTCCGATCTAGCCCTCCCTTTTGCTCTGTAAGGAAGTGAAACTTGTTCTATGGCCATGGTAGTCCTAGGCCAGGAAGTAAGACCCTCCTTCCCTGGAGCCACCTATTTATCCAAACAGTTAGATCCAGCCCTCCGAGAGTGGTACCCATGCCTATGGGCCCTGGAAGCAGCCTCTCTCCTAGCCCCCAAAAAGCAAAAAATTACCTTTAGCCAAGATCCCTGCACTACATCCCCTCGTCATCTGAAAGACCTAGTCTCCCACTATGCTGTGTTGGCCCTTATACCCGCTCATCTACAGCTATTTCATCTCACCTTTATTGAAAATTCAAATTTTATATTCCAGCCATGCTCACCACTAAATCCAGCTACACTAACTTCCATTTCTTCATCTCCAGTCCAACGCTCCTCTACTGAAGCCCTTGATCTCTTTGCCGCTCCACTCTCTCTCATCTCTGCCTCACCCCTGCCCGACTCAGATCCCACGTGGATAACAGATGTCATCTCCAAGGGTGTCTAACAGGCTGGCTATGTCATATCCATCCCTCAGGCACTGTCGAGGCATGTCCTCCTCCCAACAACACCATGTCTCTGAAGGCAGAGCTAATCCCTCTGACATGAGTCCTCATGTCAGCCAAAGATAAAAGGTAAACGTTTACACAGAATGTAATTATTCTTTTCGTAGTTTGCATTCTTTTTTGTTTATTAAAAGATCATTTTATTGGGGGCTCTTACAGCTCTTCTAGCAATCCATATATCAAGCATATTTATACATATGTTGCCATCATCATTTTCTAAACATTTACTTTTTTTAGTTTTTTTTTAACATTTTATTAGGAGCTCATACAACTCATATTTTGCATTCTTATGGCACTATCTGGTGGGAAAGAGTTTATATGACAACCAAAGGAGGGTCTATTACAAGTGGCAACCCAATACACTGGCTTTTATAGCCTTGTCTCCTCCCACAGCAGGCAGCCATCCTCCACTGCAAGGGACATCAACATTCCACTGACCCTACAGTGGTGGAGAAGGACAGGGCAGACCCTGAAGCCCAAGAAGCTTCCCTACCAACCCCACCTGATCTACACCGAATAACCATTCCTCTTGTCCACCTAACTACACCACTACAGAAAAACAAGAACTTCCTTTTAAAGGGGCTCAATTCACAGTCGGGTGGATCATGATGGAAGGCCTATGTGTCTTACCAGACACACAAGCACTGAACATTCTAATGTACATAATACTCTGCATGTGGTTACTGTCCTCTTTGGCAATTAATCAAAACTGCTTTTTCTCACCCACCCCTATCCACAATGCTCCAACAGCTCCCACAAGGGGGTACTATGTTCTCCATGACAACATCTCAGGGGGGAATCCATCCCCGCTCATTTCCCTCCCACCCACCAGACAAGGGGATATGTTCCTGAACAAGACTGGTCAATCGATTTCACACCCGTGCCCCCTCATAAAAAGATCATATACTTGACCACCTGGTTGGCACTGTCTCGGGATGGGTGGAAGCATTTCCTTCTACCTCAGAAGGAGCAAATCAAGTCATCCAGGTACTCATAGATAAAATCATTCCTCATTTTGACTTACCAGCATCCCTACAATCAGACAATGGTCCAGCCTTCCTCTCACAAGAAACAGGTCACATCTCAGGCTCCCAACTACAATGGAATCTACACATACCTTCCCATGCTAGGAAAAGCAGAAAAGGCCAATCATATCCTTAATCATCTCCAGTCCATCTATCGAAATTCACTTGCCTTGGGCTCAGCTCTTACCTCTCTACCTAATGCACATACGGGTCACACCTCATAAACCTCTCCTCAGCCCATTCAAGTTCATGTATGAGGGACTGTTCCTTTGAGGCACCTCCCTTCCTCATCGCCTCCAATAGAAGATAATATATATCCGATCTAAGCCTTGTTAGACATCTTCTCAGCATACAAGCAAATATGCACCTACCTCAACCTTAGCCCACTGGCAAGATACACTTTTCAGATTCTCTCCAGGACAACATGTATTATTAAAGTCAAAACAACTGCGTTCACTAGCACCTAGCTGGGAAGGACCATACATGGTCCTTCTAACTCCTCCCACAGCAGTACAGCTCTTAGGGAAACCTTCCTGCGATCATCTTTCAACGATCAAGTACATAAGTCCGATATTATCCCATATGTCCTAAGCCAGACTATAAATTCAGACTCACGCAATACATGCAATGATGCCGAATGCAGGAAGATCACAGGCCAGTGAGTGGAAAGTCTTGCGGATGCAGTGGCAGTGGAAGCAGCTCAGTGCTGGTGTGGGTCTCCATGTGGCTCCTCCAGCTCCAGGGCTCTGGTTCTATCAGGAATTTCCAGGTGGCTTGTCAGCAGGAAGACAAGCAGAGTGGCTGTGTGTATCTGGCCTCCAGTCAGCTATTTATCTCTGTCGAGGCACCAATCAAGCTCCACCCCTTCGTAAATTGATGAGAAATTATGTAACTGCCACGTAAAGAGATGAACCAATAAGCGTTGTACGAGCCCCCAATAAAATGCTAAAAAAGAGAGAGAGAGAGATTAACCTGTCCAATGATTCCTACTCCTCTCAAGTATTAGGACGAATGAAGTTTAAATTATCTCGCTGGCTCTTGGCGTCCTGAAGAGACAGATGCTCTCACTGACAGATGCAGCGCTGGTTTCAGCCCTTTCCTGCCTGTGCTCTAGATGCGATCACCTGGTTCACCCCTGCTGCCATCTGCGAGTGGATGTAAGACCTCTGGTTACAGGGTCTTTATGGTATTTTCCTGTAAGGAAATTGAATTTTTCTTGTTGCTTCTAATTTGCTCCCTAGTTCTACTGTCTCTTCCACCACTAGAGATCCCGCGGGCGGGAGCTTATCCAAAGACCCTGTTAGCATTGTATGTCTCATTGGGCGCTTTCTCACAGGGCTCCTGTTTGGCATTGGTTTAAGTAGCTGTTCCTCCAAAAGACTGGGGCCAAGTCCAAGAATGTCTACTTGTGAGCGTATACTGAGCGATGATTTACTCATGTTACTTTAGTCAGTGGACAACAGATGCGCTTCAGCTCCATAGTTGCCCTGAAACCCTCAGACACCTAGCACTAAATATCACTTAGTCTTTCCTGATGGATGTGTGAAACCCACACAGTTATATTGGTTATATAGGTTCTGGGGGAAATATAGCGAATTTTGGACTTTCCATGCATGTCGGAGTTCATGTCAGCCCTGCTGCTTTCAAACTTGCCAATCAGGAAGATGTGCATCACTCTCACACCTATTAAGCACAGCCAGGAGGCATATTAATGCATGGTTTCTTTGGGTAGTCCCTTGTGCCTGCTCTTGCTGTTCTATTTCTCCCCACCAGGTTTCTCTACTGGTCCTGGCTTCCCCACCTTGCCTCTCCCTGCTCTCTGTTTCTCCACCTATTCCCCACTTTATCTTTTTCATTTTTCTACCCTCCTAGAAAAACCTGCAGGTCATGTATTTCCAAAGAAAGTTGTAAGGTCTCTCTCTTCCGGGCTAGGTTTCAGCCTCGGTCCTTGGCTCCGCGCGAGAAAGATTTCACGCCGAAGCCGGGCTCATGATCCAAGTGAATTTAATGAGAGTTAAAAGAAGCTTCAGGTTTTACGCGGCACCCATAGGATTCCTTTGACCATGCGGCCTGGTCACAGAGACTGCTCCAGGTCACGCAAGGATCTCTCTCCTCCCACAAAGACGACCAGACCACCAAGCAAGACCCTCTCCCTCTCGGTTCCTGCCTTTTTAAGGGTTCCCCGGGGAGGCGTGGTGAACGACCCCAGATCGCTCCCATTGGCTGAATTGCAATCACCTGGCCCAGGTGGGCTGCTCCAGGTGTAACGCCCATCTGCACCCACCGGCGGGAAAATCCAGCTTTGTCCTTTGCTGGCTCTCCTGGGCATGCGTCAATGGACTTCCCAATTCCCTAGGCTAAGCTGCCTAACAGTCTGTTAATCGATACTCACTTTCCATTCCAGTCTGTAATTTCTATACTCGCCATATCTAAATCTGAATGAGCACAAGAAAAAATTCAAGCCTCGAGTTGCAAAATTAAAAGATTCCACAGACAAAATATTGAATTAAAAAATAAATTTTGAATTATGCAGGAAGCATCAATAGAAAATGGAAAGAATATACAAAACCAGACAGGGCAGGGACTCGTGGAGAACAACACAAAGGAGGCACTGAGAGGGACACACTACGCTTCCAGAACACACTCTTCCCATCATAAAAATAAGTAGACGCAAATTTACTAAAATTAGAGAGCAGCAACATCTGCCCATTAGAATCCCCTTGGTCATCTCCCCATGGTATTTGGCAGGCTGGAAGCAGAATCCCAGGTCTGCAGACCCAAGAGCTTGGGGCGGCAGGGAGGGGGTCTAGTCCAGGGTGGATAAAAATACCTTGGTGGATAAATAGCTTTGGTTCTCTGCCCAGGCCAGAAGATCCCCGCTGGATAACCAATAGCAGGGACAACACAGCCTACCAAGCCGCATGGGGTGAGTCAACAGCACTGCCAAGGGCAATGTAAGTGGAAAACCCAAGCCCAGGGAGCTCCAGCCCCACCGGATCAATCTAATCCCCCACACCCTGAGGTACAGCTCGGCACAGCCTCAGATTCCAAGACACCACAAATTCCCAAGACCTTAAAAAACACGGGCACTCTGGGGCTTCTTTTTTTTTTTTTACTTCTTAAACTTCTCTGGAATGCAGCTATCGCACCCTTGGTTCATTAACAAATTAGTAGCATAACAAAATAAGGAGAAACTGCAACAGGGTTTTTGGGGTTTTTTTTGTATTTTGTTTTGTTTTTTTAAATCATTTTATTGGGGGCTCATACAACTCTTATCACAATCCACACATACATCCATTGTGTCAAGCACATTTGTACATTTGTTGCCATCATCATTCTCAAAACATTTGCTTTCTGCTTGAGCCCTTGGTATCAGCTCCTCATTTTTCTCCTCCCTCCCCACTCCCCCCTCCCTCATGAACCCTTGATAATCTATAAATTATTATTATTTTGTCATATCTTACCCACTTTTCTGTTGTTCATCCCCCAGGGAGGAGGTTATATGTAGATCCTTGTAATTGGGTCCCCCTTTCCACCCTCCCTCCACCTTCCCAGTATCACCACTCACACCACTGGTCCTGAAGGGATCATCTGTCCTGGATTCCCTGTGTTTCCAGTTGCTCTCTGGACCAGTGTACGTCCTCTGGTCTAGCCGGATTCAGCAGCAGGTTTTACAACCATAATAGCTTTACGGATGATTGCAGCGACATTAGGCTTGAGACAGACCTAGGAGCTCAGAAGCCACTCTTGGCTCATCTACATAGCTACGCAGGCCCCAGTCAGTAACCCAAGCTTGTCACACAAGCCACCTGCCCTCTGAGTAGGTCATTGCTTTGTTGCACCCGCCTAGTGTTAGGTAGCAAGAGACAGGGACAGGGGTTGCCCCTCTCCATGCCTGAAGACCCCTTACAGGAGGTTGGGAGAAAATCAGATGAGCCTTAGCCAGCCATAAAGACTACTGGGCATGCTCCAAATTCATCCCCAGCCCCGCCCCCAACCCCAGTCAGGTGGGTGGTATACCTAGTTGGCCCAAACTAGGCCCAGGTGGGCTTCATTTAGTCAATGGGGTCAACCAATATCTTTGACCATGCCTCCCAACCAGGGCCCTCAAATACCTTGACCTCGGCACTTCCAGCCACCTGCTCAGTCTTACCATGGTCTCTCTGGCCTCAGGCTACTACTACCTGTGGGTCATTCCCACAAGGCTGCCTGTGTTCAGTGACTATAAAACCTGACACTTCCATCCTTTATAAAAGCCCATTCAGATCACAAACCAGGCTTCAGCATGAATTCTTTCCTGTGCAAAGCCAAGAACCCAGGGATTTCCTACCCGAGAACTCTAACACTAGGACACCTAAGTAGGTTGTAGGTATAGCCCCATTCCCTACTTGGTCACCACCACCAATCTGAAAAGAGCGAACCCCACACCTCTGACCTGATTCACCAGAGGTCTATTCTCTCAAGATAATTGACTTAAATCACAAGAATACAAGAATTTCCCTGGCCCTATTCTCAACCCTACTGTGACACCCTACAAGAATGCAAGATTGTAATAGATCACACTGCCAGACACTGTCTCCAGCTTCATCAAAGACCTCTGCCCTGCACGGTACCGACTTGCCCCACCCCCACCCTCCCTGCCGCCCCCAGAGAAAGATGGGGGACCCGGCAACTCTTTTGCTGGTACGGATGTGTTTGACACAATGGATATATGTATGGATTGTGATAAGAGCTATAAGACACCCTCCCCAATAAAATTTTTTTAAAGATGTCACTTGGATATTTAAACCTAAAAGAAAATAAATAAAATAGTCTGGCACTGGTACATGAGAAGCATAGACCAATGGATCAGAACCGAACCGAAAACCCAGGCATCAATGCATCAGCCTACAGGCATCCAATGGGAGAAAGACAGCCTCTTCAGCAAACGGTGTTGGACAAACTGGATTTCCACATGCAGAAGAATGAAACAAGACCCCTACCTTTCTCCATGCACAAAAATGAACTCAAGATGGGTTAAAGATCTAAATGTAAACCCCAAAGCTCTCAGTGTCATCATTGAGAAGACTGGAAGAAACGTTAGGGCCCTATTGCAAGGTCTGTATAGAGTACCAAGTATAATGCAGGAGGCAACACAGCAGAAGATAGATGATTGGGACATGTTGAAATTACATCATACGATTTCATCAGGACAATGAAACAAGAGCACGCAGAGTGGGAAAACAATTTTACAAAAGACACATCAGACAAAGGGATAATTCCCAAAATATACAGAACTCTACAACAGCTCAATAAGAAAATAGCAACAGACCCAATTAAGAAATGGAAAAAGATATAAACACCCACTTTACCAAAAATTAAGTACAAGTGTCTCACAAACACATAAAAAAGTGATCACCACAGCTAGTCATCAGGGAGATGCAAATTAAAACCAAAATGAGATACCACTTTATACCCACAAGGCTAGCTGAAATCAGAAAAACAGGAAGCAACAAATGCCAGAATGAATGTGGAGAGATTGGAACTTGTATACACTGTTGGTGGACTTATAAATACATACAGCCACTGTAGAAAACGAATCTTAAAGCAACTGGGAGTTGAAATCACATATGATCCAACAATACCACTCTTAGGCATATGCCCTAAGGAAATAAGACACAAAACACAAGTGGAGGTATGATCTCCCATGTTCATAGCAGCACACCCCACAGTAACAAGAAACTGGAAGCCGCCCAAATGCCCAACAGTGGAAGAATGGATAAAGAAACTATTGAACATACACTCAATGGAATATTATGTATCCCTAAAATACATTGATGAAAGCATGAAATACTGCATGACATTCACTGCATGACCTGAAAACCATGATGATGAATTAAATAAGTCAATCACAAAAGGACAAGTACTGTATGAGTCCACTATTATAAGAACACCAATTAAACAAATCTTAGGAACCAATTCCTGAACAAAAGTTGAGACGTCTACCTACCATCTATGAAGCATGCATCACCTCCCTTTTGTGAACTTCATAAGAGCCAGCTTGAAGGAGGAGACTTCACGTTGTCTGGGACCCCTCCTTGAAGAGTGGGGAAGAAGAGATGTCCATCTACTTGAGACTATACTGCATGGTGACAAGACTGGTGTAAATCGATGGGTCCCCCACAGGAATGGATGGAGAATTGTACTAGAAAATCAAGGTAAGACCAGGGTAGAAGACCACCCACATTTTGGAGGAGACGTCGATATGGTTGGTGACATTGGTGAGGATGGTGGGTCATTGGGGAGAACTAACCTCGCATGGGTAAGGGATGCTAAACAATAATTATAGGGGACCTAGGGGCACCTAGATTTATGTTCCTCAGTAGACACTACGAATAAGTTTCTAACCAGCCTTTGGTGAACTACACCATGGACTAAGCACGGTGATGATTGTGGAAGCTGACTTGCAGGCAGCTTGCATGACATAACACAGGGCCACATTACAATGATTTGGCATGAGGTCTGGCTGTAAGAACTGAGCCCTGCCTCAAAGTTGCCTGCACCCTTGGACTGAGGACGAGGGTACTTGGATAAGAGAGGAAGCAAAGAGTGCCCAACCCAGGACTCTGGAAATGGCAGTCAATGGACGTTGATGGGAACATCCTGGCTTATTGAGGGTCCAGTGGAAAGAGACCAAGAATCACCATGTATTTAGTACATCTATGCCCACCTGCAGTTACATGACAGGGTTCCGTCTGCTGGGAAGGGATTTGCACTTGGAGGAACTGATCCAAGAAAGTCCACCCTGGCACCAATCCCCATACTTAGAGTGAACAGCACAATCGAATGGGAGATTGAATTGTGTAGGGCAACAACTCACGGACGGCAGCTCAAGGTGGAAATGTTATTGCATAGACTGCTCATACTGACAGTGTCCAGAGGGCTGTGTCATTCGGGAAATTGATGATGCTCTCAGTGTGATCACCTTATACCCCAGGGGCATGGTTGACAATGTTATACATTTTTCCTGCCTTTAGCTTCTTTTCCCTTTTCCTGTTAGTTTGTTTGCTGGTTGGCTTGTTGCTGTTATTGGCGGAGTTGGTGTTACAGGGTTTTGATTTTGTCATATTACAGCCGTGAAAGTAAATCTGAGTCATGCATGTCCCATGAATATGCAGATGGATTTTGGGGCTCTTACTGAACTCTATCCCAATCCAAAAACAGTTCTGATCACATGACCCTGCTCGCTACTCACATTCCTGAAAGGACCACTGACAATAAGGGTGCTACAGCAAAGTGCAGTGAAGAAAGCAGACGGTCTTTGGCTATCAATTGGAATAGTGTCTGTGGTCTTGAAGGATTATATTCAAACAAGCAGCCATCTAATGAGGAATGAACTAGGTACACATGGAAGAAGCACACCAATTTGTGTCATCCAAAGATGATGCTAACAAAATTCAAACATGACAAAGGGGAAAGTATCTGAACTAAAATTTCAACACTCAATTGGTAAAAGGCGATGGAGGCCAGTGGGAGCCCAAGACTCATCTGCAGACTAACTAGTTAGATTAAGCCACTGGCGGATCCCCACAGGCCCCAGGCAAGGGTCTCGAAGAGCCTTACTGTCAGACAGAGATCACTGGAATCTTGATTATGCTGGATTGAACTTGAGACTTGGTCAGTTGCCCTCACTATTGACCCAACCTGAATTAGTTCTAGGTGCCAGCATCTCTTGCATGTTCCATGATGAACATTTCTTCCCTGGCTTTTTAAATATTGAGGGTGGCCTTTTCTTTCTTACTCGTTATTTGTATTTTTATTATTTCTGTTGGCTTTCCCAGTTTGTGAAGCACAGAAGGAGTGGATGCAGAGAGGTACTAACTGATGCAAGGGTTTGCAGGGAATGTCAGGGTGGGGGTTGGGAGATAGGAGGCTGAGGACATTTCAGGAGTGAACAATGAAGGTGGGATGGAGGAGGGAGCACTAGAATGGACTGTTGTTATTACACAAGACCTTTCAAAGGCGATTTAACCCTGGCGTGTGGGGGGCGGAGGGGGGGTGTTTAATTGTTCTAAAATTGATTGTGGTCATGATTGTACAACTCTTTTTGATACGATTGAATGATTATGTATGTGGATTAGATACCAATAAAATGTAAAAAATCAAAAAGATTGCGGTCTAAAAATACAAAAAGAACAACAAATCTGCTTTAGAAGAAGTACAACTATAAAGGTCCTGAGAAGCAAGGATAGCAAGCCTCATCTCACTTACTCTTGGACACGTTATCAGGGTCTCACCTGTCTCTGTATGACCGGTAAGCCTGGTCTCTTTTATGACTGAATTTTGTTCTACATTTTTCTCTCACTCTATCCAGGAACTTCTAATTTGGTCCATTTCAGAGCAGGTGGTAGTGGTAGCTAGGCACCATCTAATTCTGCTGGTCCCATGGTTGAGAAGACAGATGCTTGTACAGTTCATTAAGCTATTGGACTAATTAATTCCATATGTATTTCAATTCTCATCACTCTTTATTTCCTTCTGAATTGGGAGACTTACAATATATTTGAGCACAAATAATTGTTAATTTTCCTTTAATCTTATAAAGTTGGTACTTTTATTGCCAGTGGAGTGTCTAGGTGGTACAACTACTTAATATCCTTTGCAACTAACTGAAAGGTTGGAGGTTTGAGTCTACCCAGACATACCAAGGAAGAAAGACCTGGGAATCTACTTCTGGGAAACCAACCAACAAAACTATATGGACCACAGTTGTCCTATTGCTCATTTGGGGCTACAGTGAATCAGAACCCACTTTTGATGGTAGCTGGTCCTACTATTGTGCTTATTTTGTAGTTATTAACTCAAAGATTAGGGTAATATCCCTACAGGGCCATAGTTAGAAAAACCAAAAAACGTCTGCTCATTTGCCCAACCACTGTAAAATAATTCCAGCAGAAGGAAAGTGATACAGAGCCAAACTGTTTAAAAATTTTTTAGTTTTGAACATGTTAAAAAATACCAGTTTACACCTATATTAATAATTTTCTCTTTCTCCCAAACTGCAAGTTATTAGAGTGAAATAAAATTATCATGACTTCATTTTCTCCCCTAAAAGTAAATGATTGCTGTAGTATAGAAGTAGTGATTAAGAAAGCTTGTAAGTAGGATTTCTTTTTCTATTTCCCTTCCTGTCTTATCTGTATCTAAGGTGCAGAAAGGTAAGTTAATTGTAATCTTTGTGTAGCACATGGTATTGATCAAGACGCCACTCCTCTTTCATTAATCTCTTCACAATATTAGTTTAACCCTATCAGAAACATCTGTATGACTTAAGATCTCTCAATACATGGAATCCAGGACAGATAAACCCCTCTGGAACAATAATGAGAGAAGCAATACCATGAGGGTAGGGGAAGGTGGGTGGAGAAGGGAGAGAAAGAGGAGCCAATCACAAGGATTGATGTAAAACACACCACCCCACCAAGGGGGACAAACAGCAGAAAAGTTGGTGAAAGGAGACAGTAGACAATGTAAGATATGAAAATAATAATAATTTATAATATATCATGGGGTCACGGGGGTGGGAGGATGGGGTAGTGAGAACAAAAAGAGGAGGTGATAACAAGGGTTTTAGTAGAAAGAAAATGTTTTGAAAATGATGATGGCAACATATGTACAAATGTGCTTGATACAATTGGTATATGGATTTATAAGAGCCCCCAATAAAATTATCTATTAAAAAAAGAAATATCTGTATATGTCTTCAGTTACTTAAGGTTGTTTTTTCTTTATTTTTTATTATTATATCTATCACTTTACTGTGAGCTCCTACAGATATAGCATTCCATAATTCAATCACATCAAGCAGTAGTGTACAATTGCTACCACAATCAGTTTCAAAACATTTTCTTTCTTCTTGAACTTCTTGATATCAGCTCCCCTTTATCCCTTCCCTCCCGCACCCTATCCCCCAGGAACCAATTTTTTTTCCTATAATAGTTTTGTTGTTTGTATGCATATCTTATACAATCCAATATATCCATTCACATACAATTCTCTTGTTTGAACCCATTGAGTGGGATTGTACAATCATCAATACTATCTGCTCCCTATTCCCCCTTATTACCCCCATCCCTCCACTCTTCCTGGACCCTCAGGTAACCATTGCTCCTGTTATCTATCTGGCTTTCATATACTGAATAATCTTACATATAAAAATGAACATATACAAATTTAACATTATTTGGGGTAAAACAAATAAAAACCATCATAGTAAATATTAAAGAACTAGAGGATAGTTATATGGTTCATCAGTACAATACCACGTCCTGGATTTATCATCCCTTCTATGTGGCCCTTCTGAGAGGGACTGTCCATTTATCTTACAGGTGGGTTTTGGGTCTCCACTACATCCATGCCCCCTTATCAATTTGGTTGCTTGTTTTTGAACTTCTGATACCTCTTCCTGTTGACACCTCATAATCACACAGGCCAGTGTGCTTCCTCCCTGTGGGCTTTGTTGCTTCCCTGTTAGATGGCCGCTTGCTTAACTACAAGCTTTTAAGACCCCCAGATGCTTAATTTTTTAATAGCTGGGCACCATCAGCTTTCTTCACCACATTTGCTTATGCACCCATTTTATCTTCAACGATCATGTCAGGAAGGTGAGTATCATACAATACCACATTATTAAAACAAATCATTCTTGTATTGAAGTAAGATTTAAGCAGAGGCCCAAGGTACACCTTGTAACATTTACTCATATATACATATATAAACAGATACACATATATTTATATATTTGTACATATACATTTCCTTTATTTCCTCTTTTTTCTTTTTCCCTCCTGCCCCACTGTCATGTTTACCATCGTTGTTCACCCCTCCCTAATTCCTCTCCAAAACAATTTGATTATCAAGCATGATCAGAAAAACTGCATCCTACTCACCATTAATGTAGGAACACTTACTATTCCCCTGTACCCATCATTACTGGCTCACCACTCACCTCCTTTCCTCCAATACCCCCCAGGAACCATTGGTTCAGTCTCTGTCTCTGTAAGATTGCCTATCCTGCCTATCTTATATAGATCAATTAAAAAAAAAAGGAACATACACATAGTCACAAGTCTAATGGGGATCCTGACATTGAGCAATTGAGCAGATGGATATCTCTCTGTTAAATAGAGAGACAGACATGTCACAAACAATCAGTCCAGTCCCCATTTCTTTCCAGGTTACTGATCCCGGATCCCGCTCACCTAACAACACACACCCTTATATCTTCAGCATTCAAATCTGAGAAGTATGCATCCTAAAAGTCCCCATTGCTATTGCCACACTTAGGTCTAGTGCTCCCCCTCCCCCCACTCATTAGACCGTTAGACTTTCAGACTGGCCCCTTTGTGAGTAACCCCCAACCAGTTCAGATGGGGTGCCAAGTGCTGCCACCCAAGTCAGATGTCTGCAATCAGGATTCCTCAGGACTTCCTGGCTTAGCTCCTGTCACTTGTCTATAGAACTCCCCTCTTGGTTTGCTCCCATGTGGGCGGGTCAGACAGGCTGCTCTCCTGGAACTGTATCTTCCTGGCTGTCTTTTGCAGCATTGTCCTCTAGGGAAAGGACTTCACATCTCAATCTGAGGCTGGCCCTGAAAGTCATCTCTGGGAATGAGTTGGTTTGAGCAGGATCATTGCCCTCAAGGATTATGGGTACTTTAGAGAAAAAAATCCACAGAAACTCATGTATAAGAGGAGTTTTATATAAAGGGTAAGTGAGCATCAGGACAACATCCCAACCCAGTGCTACCCAAACCCACAAGTCCAACATTAACCCAGATTTCTGACACCAGTCCACAAAGTCCTCCATCTCACAAAACACACACTATGACGCCGACTGCAGGAAGAAAGCCAAATCAATGAGTGTGTACACATCTCAGCCCTGGCAGGGGTCTCCACACGGCTGCTCCAGCACCCAGGGCTGCATCAGAGTAGGTCCATGTGGCTTCTCCTTGGGGGTGTCTTGCAGGAAGTGAGCCTTTCCAGCTGAAGCAGGGAACTGGCTAAGGCAGCTGCACCCTGGTCAGACTATCACAAAGCAAGAGACCCGAAAACTAGAAAGGCGAGATTCACTGAGCCATTTATCCCTCTGCTCTTCAATTAACCCCACGTGTGTTTATCGGCCAGGTTGGCGCAATAAACTAAACAGATTAACACACTGGAATGAGGTCTAGTCTCACTCTCACTTTCCTGTAGAAATATAAACAATATCCTACCCTTGAGTGGGTTAGTGCCCTGGCATCACCCTCCCCCCATTATGTCGTTTACCTCTCCCCATGCCTCTGTGGATCTTAAAGACACTGAAGGCCTTATAGGTGCTCTCTGCATCTGGTTTGATGACATATAAATCCTTGGGTTTGGGATGGCTCACACCAGCATATCTGGTTCTCAGCCCGGGATTGGGGTGTTGTGAGCATTTTCCCTTATGCCAATTCTGCTGTTTGAACTTACCTCCGTGGACTCATGTTGTACTTGACCTTTTGTGCTTGGCTAACTTCACTCAGAGTAATATTCTCCAACTCTTTCCATGAGATGAGATGTTTCATTGTTTCACCACTATGTTTTAGGGATACATAGTATTCCATTGTGTGACTATAGCAGTTTTTTAATCAATTCATCTGTTGATGAAAATTTAGGCTGCTTCCAATCCTTTGTGATTGCAGACTGTGCAGTGATAAACAATGAGGAGCAGATGTCTGGTCATGGTCTGTTTCTTATTTCTTCTGGGTGTATATCCAGAAGTGGAATTGCTGGGTCATAGGGTAACTTGATTTCATCTATTTGAGGTATCACCAAATTGCTTTCCACAGTGGCTGTACCTATCTACAAAACCAGTAAATGGGAGTTCCTATCTCACCACACCCACTCCAACATTTGTTCTTTCTGGTTTGTTTGTTTTTTAATTGGGCTATCTTTGTGGGGGTGTTCGGTGGTATCTGATAGTTGTTTTGATCTGCAGTTCCTGGACGGCTAATGATAGGAAACATTTACTCACATATTTATTGGCCATTTGGATTCCCTCCTTTGTGAATCTTCTGTTCAAGTCTGTTGCCCACCTCTTCAGTGACCTATTAGGTTTTTTCTTGTTGCAAGTTTGCAGGATTCTGTACATTTTAATAATAAGCCCTTTCTCGATATGTCATTACTAAATATCTTTTCCCAGTCTGTGGGTTCTCTTATTACTCTCTTGATGAAATCTTTTGATGTATACAAGTGTTTTATCTTTACTAGGTCCCACTCATCTATTTTATCTTCCTCTGGGTGTGTATCCAAGTTTATTCAAGAAAACTTTTGCCTCACCTTCAATTTTGATAGAAAGTTTGGCAGGATAGATTTTTGGAAGATGCCACTCCTCTTCTTCGTGATTTCTGCTGGTAGGGCTGTGCATATTCTTATCTGATTACCCTAATAGGTAATTGCATTTTTTTTTCTCTAGCTAGTCTTATGATTTTCTTCTTTTTGTCAAAGTTCGATAATTTGACTACTATATGCCTTCGTGTGTTCTTTGGGGGATTGAGTGTAGTTGGTGACCTCTCTGCTTCCTGGATGATTGCCAGATCCTCCTTTATTATATTGGGGAAGTTTTCTTCCAGGAATTTCCTTGCTATTTTAGCTGTTGACGTCTTCATTACGTCTTGCTCTGGTATCCCAATTATGAGAATATTGTTTCTCTTCATATCATCACTCATTTTTCTCAGGTTTTTCCTCAGCTCCCTTAATTTGTTTGATAGTCTTTCTTTGTGTTGAATTCTGGTTGCCTGTCTTCGAGGTCATGGATACGGCTCTTCACTTCTTCCAGATTGTTTTGAAGTCTTTTATCATCTTCTTTGCTTCTGTTGCATCGTCCTTAACTCTTACATTTCCCTTGGTATGTGGACTCTATCCTATTATTTCATCCTTTTCCTGTATTGATTCTGGCATATCCTGCATGGCTCTAAGTAGCATTCTGAAGGTTTCTTTCTGTGGCAGTTCAGAATCTACTTCTTCTATGTATGTTGGATTTCCTGTCCATCTCAGACATTCTGTTTTGTTTTTCTTGCTTTCTTGTAATGGTTGCTGATGTGGGTTGTGGTCTGCATGTCATTTTGTTTCACCTTGGCGCCATTTTCCCAGGAGACTAGAAGCCCTATATATATATTTTTTTCAAAGAGGCTAGTAAGAATGATTCTAAGGACTACCTGGAGCCAACTGCACAGGATCAAGCTGTGTCTATTTCAGTGGGGTTGACCCTCTCCCTAGAAAACCGAGTTTATCTATTTTGTGGGCAGCATGGGTGACACTCTTAGGAATCACAGGCAGGGCAGTTTCAGACAGCAAAGGTGGTACTGGGAAGGCCAATCACACACAGTGCAGGCTGATGCTCACAGGCTGCGTGGGGAGGGAGTTTCTCAGGGGACCTGGGTGAAAGCTGGTCACAGGCTCCAATCATGAGTAGCAGAGCCAGGGCAGTCATTAGTGGTGAGGGCGGCACTGGGCAGGCCAATTGCATACAGACAGACCAGTGTTCTTTGGCAGTGTCGGCCAATGGAGTGACTCAGGGGACCTGGGCACAGTCCAGTCACAGGCACCAGTGGCAAGCAACTGTGCCAAGTCAGTCGTGAGCAGTGAGGGACGTACTGGACTTGCCAATCGTACACCATGTGGACCAGCATTCATGGACCACATTGGGGAAGGAAGCAACCCAGGGGACCTGGGCATCAGGGTTATGGGGGCTACGTATTTAGTTGATAAGTTATTGGAGAATAGGTACTGTCAAGGTTTAGGAAGCAGGTTCTAGAGGTTGGGGTTATTGGGAGCGTGAAGGTATACTAAATCTACCAGGGTCTCTTATCAATGCTGTATGTTGTGAAAGGGGGAGGGCAGTACTTTAATTATTTGTGTTTATGACAGCCCCTTTATAGTAGCTTGCTGCACAACTCCAAATTCTCCCCTCCTTACGTATGGTTCCAAGTTAGATATAGGGTATTGCAGTAGGAAGGGCAGAAGGTGGTCTGGGTAGAACCAGTGGGACCCTGTGTTTGCTGCCTATCTCTCCAGGGGAGGGAGGGAAGGTCTCTAAGTAACCCTGACATGCTGAGTCCCAATTCCTGTGGTGAGGAAAGAAGCTCTGTTTTCTTTTTCCAGAAGCTAATAAGAATAGGTGTAACAACTATCTGGAGCCAGCTACGCCATGAGTTCGAGTTGCATCTTTGTCTCCCTGGGGGGCTGGCTCTCTCCTTAGAAAGCTAGGGTTATCTGTCTGGAGAGCCAGGCCAAGCCCTTGAGGCATAATCCCAGCATGTCCTGAGTCTGGGATATGCTTCTATATTCCCTGATTGGCTTGCTTTGGTAGTTGGTGGGGTGCCTGTAGCAACCAGAGAGAGGCATTCCCTAGTGTAGGGAGAGGCTAACTCAGCGTGGTTTTATTGCGTTCCCCATGGACAAGGATCTGGGTGGAAAGTCTGGAATACTCCCTAGGTGCCCTGAGTCTGGGTCCCACTTCCAAAGTCCCTCAGTTGGTCTGTTTAGGTAGGGGGACAGAACTCCTGCCACAACCAGAGAGGGTAGTTCACTGGGGCAGAAAAGGGGAGACCTTAGCAGGAATCCACTGCCTTCCAGGTGGGCAAGACTTTGGGTGGGAAATCTAAATTGCTCACTCAGTGCCCTGATTCTGAGTCCTGCTTTGAAATTCCAAGTTGACCTACTTTGTTACAGGGGTGGATGTCTGGCCAGCACCAAAGAGGGGATTTCAATGATGCAGAGGGGAAAGGGGACATCAGTGTGGTTCCACTGCATTCCCCGTGGGTGTGAATCTGGGTCTAAATCGCTCCTGTGGTGCCCTGCGTTTGAGTCTTACTTCTAAATTCCCTGGGTAGGCCTGCTTTGGTAGGGTGGTGAAACTCCTGCCAGAGCCAGAGAGGGAATTTCAATGCCATGGGGTAAGAGACACCTCAGCATGGACCCGCTGCATTCTTTGTGAGATGGAATCAGAATGTGGAGTCTGAGCCATATACCATAGTTCCAAGAATCTAGGCCCTGTGTCTTGGTTCCCCAACTTGGCCTCCTTACCCGTTGTTCTCTGGGTAACATGGAGAGGTTTAAGAGCGTATTCTACTTCAGTGCCATCTTCCCAGAATTCTCCAGGTATATTAAATTTTAATGAGTTGAAGAGGGTTATGCAAGATGTGATCATACTTGGTAAGTTAGAGGAGGTTGTGTATTGCTAACATGAAAGGAAAAGGCTCCGGCAGTATGAGTGGAGTAAAGGTGGGGTATAGTGAATCCACTAGAGTCCCTTGTCGACCCTGTGTATTATGGAGGGACAGTGTTTGGTGGTATGCTGTTTTACTGCTTTGTGATCTTGTAGGGTGTCAGAGAGGGGGCAAGATTAAGGCTAGAGGATGATTTGGTGTCTGGTATGGCTGCAAGAGCTGTATTCTAGTGATTAGAATTCATTTTCTTGAGAGAATGTATCTTTGGTCAATCAGGTCAGAGGGTAAGAGGTTTTCTCTTTTAGATGGTGGAGGTGACCAAGTCAGGGCTGGAAGATGGGATCTATGCCTGTCGCCTACCTAAGTAGTCTAGGGGGATGGAGTGTAGCAGTGTCTTACTCAGCAGGCTGGTGTCTTATGTGGAAGCCTTGTTTTTGCTGACTTGCTGTTATATGGTCTTTGAGCAGTCTCTCAAAGAGTCCCCTAGAACTCTTTGTCAAGTTCAACCTGGTAAAACTTGTTTTTAGCTTAGGCTGCTGTCTTTAAGATCTTGGTGGTTTTTCCTGTTTTGTTATGTGAAAACTTTGTTAATGAACCAGGTGTGTGACAGCTGGGATCCAAAGTAAAGGAAATAAAAACAGCCTTAGAATGATTATGTTTGTTAAGTGTTTGTTTGTTTGGAGGTGCTTTTTGCACTGTTCCCCAGGGAAGGGGTATTAGATTGGCCGAGTGGATTTGGGGCTCACAGGGCCTGCATTCTCCACCTCACCTGCTCTCGGCTGCCCTACCAGCTCACTCCCGCATGATTCGGTAGATCTGAGATCTGCTGCGGGTAAATAACCAAGGAGCCTCTAATAGATAGGCACATGCCAATGCTCTCTGTAATCAGTTTGTGTGTAATCATCATTCATTACACCGTGTGAGCAGGCCACATGCGGAGCTCTTAATCTAACAATAGCACAGGGCAGGTGAGTCTTCCTCAGCGCCATCTTCCCAAAGTCTTCCTATTTTGTCTTCTACTAGAAATTTTTAATACAGCTGCCATTAAAGTGTAACAACAATTGAGAGGCATGTACATACACCAGATATGTTTAGTTCACCAAATTATGGCATTCATATAATCTCATAACAAGATTAAAAAATAGAATTGTAAAAACTGCAAAAAATAATAAAATACACAGAATCACTGTACCAAAAAGAATTAGTCGACAGACCATCATTTTAGAAGGTGGCATATGAGCAAAAACCAATGGTCCTTAAGGAAGTTCAAGCTTCACTGAAAGCATTAGCCAAAGACTCCAGAAATTGATAGACTACCAATGGAAATGTTTCAGCAAGCTGATGAAGTGCTGGAATCACTCTCTTGTCTTTGCCAAGAAATTTAGAAGACAGCTACTTGGCCAACTGACTGGAAGAGATCCATATTTGTACCCATTCCAAAGGAAGGTGACCCAACACAGAATGCCCAAATTGTAGCTATTGCATGCAAGTAAAACTTTGCTTAAAGTCATCCAGCAAGCGTTCCAGCAGCATATTAGCAGGGAGCTGCCAGAAGATGAGACCAGATTCTGAAGAGGACGTGGAATAGATCTTGGCTGAAAACAGAGAATATCAGACAGCTGTGTGGTGAGTTCCACGGACTGTGCCAAGGCATCAACTGTGTGGACCATCATAAACCGTGGGTCGCCGTGAGAAGAATGGGAATGCCAGAGTACTTCATTGTGCTCATTCGGAACTTGTACATGGATCGAGGCAGCTGTGCATACACAGCTGGGCATGGTTTCAAATCAGGAAAGATCTGTGTCAGGGTTGTATCCTCTCACCATGCTTGTTCAATCTGTCTGCTGAGCGAATGATCAGAGAAGTTGGGTTATATGAAGAAGAGTGTGGCATCAGGATTGGAGGAAGGCTTATTAACAACCTGCAGTATGCAGATGACATGACTTTGTTTGCAGAAAGCAAGGAAGAATTAAAGCACTTGCTGATGAAGATCAAAGATTGTAGCCTTCAGTACTGATTTTGACTCAATGTAGAGAAGACCAAAATTCTCACAACTGGGACAATGGGGTACATCATGATAAATGGAGAAAAGGTTGAAGTTGTCAAGGATTTTTTTTGTCTTGCTTGGATCCACAATTAATGCTCATGGAGGTTCATAGAAAGACATATTGCATTAGAGAAATCTGCACAAGATCTCTTTAGAGTATGGAAAAGCAAGGATGTCACTCTGAGGACTGAGGAGAGCCTGAGCCAAACCATGGGGTTCTCCAGTCTCATCTGCATGTGAAAGTTGGACATTGAGTAAGGAAGACAGCAGAAGAATTGGTGCGTTTGAATTGTGGTGCTGGGGAAGAGGAGCATGGGGTGCTCAGTACCATGGAGTGCTCAAGGGGCAAGCTGATTTGCACTGGAAGAATGCAGGCAGGCCAGAGTGCTGCTTAGAGGCGAGGATGGCAAGACTTCGTCTTACATATTTTGGATATATTGTCAGGAGAAACCAGTCCCTGGAAAAAGGACATCCTGCTTGTTAAAGTGGACGGGCCACAAAGGAGGGGAGGCCCTCAAGGTGATGGGCTGCCTCAGGGGCTGCATCAGTGGGATCAGGCGCAAGAACAATTGTGAGGAGGGCACAGGACCTCGCAGTGCTTCATTCTGCTGTGCATAAAGTCACTCTGGTCAGAGCCGACTCGATGGCACTTTACGACAACGAAGCTAGGATTTGGGATATGATTGAAAACAAGTTAAATCTCTTCATTTCTGTGCTTTTTAAGATTGAATCCCTACCTGTTATAGTTTTATATTTGCTTTCTATAGAAAAATGTAAGGAGTTTATTTTAAATTTATTGGCTTACTTGTGGTCTCAGAATACCACTTAAAGTAAGCATCACATTTCAGGCTGGTTTTCTAGTGAATAATACTATTATATCTGGCAACTTAAGAATACTATATACTTGCTATTTTCATACTTTTATTTGCTTTTTGTCACGTCTGTTTTGCAGACATAATCTTGCCTTAGGTTAATGAGTATTATTGACAGTTCTGCCTAATGTCTAACTCTTATTGCTTTGCAGTGTTCAGTTACTTAAGTTTTTAACCTTTAGAAGTGTACATTCATGTATGTTAGTCTAAAAAGCTTTCCTATATCTGCACATTTTCCTTTTCCAACTAACACTTTAAATTCCATACCATTGACTGGAGTAATGATAATTAGAATGATATTAGAATTGCCAAATGTCTGTCTCTTGGAGATTACTTGTCAACAAGCTGCTTCTAAAGTGGACCAGAGATACCTATACATTTTTGATATATGAATAAGTTTTCAGCTCCCATTAAGTTGTCAGCCCTAATCTAAGAACAATTAGTTCTTATAACGTGGCCCTGCTCAGTACTTGCCCTCATGAAGTGTCACTGAACATATGCCCGCTATCGCAGTGTGTTGAAGAAATCAGATGGTGCCCAGCTATCAGAAAGAATTGTGTCTGGAGTTTCCAAAGCTTTTCTTAAAACAAGCAGCCATCTAAGAGAACCGTTAGCAAGGTCCACATGGAAGGAGCATACCAACCTGTGTAATCCAAGCATTGTAAACAATAAAGTCCAAAATCAGAGGAGGGAATTGTATTTGCCCTTAAATTCTGAGCTATGGATGACAATGAAAGCCTAAATCAATTTTCAGAGTCCCCACATGTATTAAGTCACTATTGCTTTCTCTCAGACCGTTGACCAAGGATGTGAATAGTCTTGCCCTCGGAAGAAGGCATTGGTAAGTGCAGTACTGCAGATGTAGATAAAATGTAAGGTAATAGAACTTGTTTTCTCTTTCGACCCTTTTTCAGTTTCTATTATTTTCTGCTTCTCTTGGATTGATGATTTTCTTTTATTTTGTAATTGTTTGCATATTTTTAAAAAATATGAAATCCAAGATAGGTAAATTATAGAGACTCTAAATAGATTAATAGTTCCTTGGGTTTATGGCTGTGGAGATTGGGGAGTATTGGAGGGCTAATAATAATGGGTACAAGAATAAAGAACATTAAAAAACTAATATATTCAAACCACTGAATTGTATGGTTCATGTCAAAAAAAACTTTTTCAAAAATGTGATAGTGCAGGACCAAGCACTGTTTCGTTTTGTTGTATATCAGGCTGCTATGGGTCAGATTGGACTCAATTGCACCTAACACCAACATCAGCTGCTGTAGTGACTGAGGTGGCTCTTTTCCTGTTCCCTCAACCCCCAACTCCTATCCTGGTAGGGTAGCCACTGGACTTGGTTTTTACCCTCCTTTCTGGAGATGCCTGTGTTTCTGCCATAAAATATTGGGAATAAGTCTCACTTCATGAAGATATTCGGAGCTTCTCCTGCCTCTGCAATTGTTCCATCCTTCCGAGAGTAGAAAGCTTTGTCTTTCTCCCAGGGAGCGGCTGGGAGTTTCAAACAGGATAGCTATGAAAGTGAGATCTACCTGATTACAGGGATCCACATGTGACCTCCTCCCTGGGAGATGGACGGCAGAGAAGGGGGGGGAAAGGAGACTCCGGATAGGGCGAGATATGACCAAATAACAATGTATAAATTACCAAGGGCACATGAGGGAGGGGGGAGCGGGGAGGGAGGGGAAAAAAAAAAGAGGACCTGATGCAAAGGGCTTAAGTGGAGAGCAAATGCTTTGAGAATGATTGGGGCAGGGAATGTGCGGATGTGCTTTATACAATTGATGTATGTATATGTATGGATTGTGATAAGAGTTGTATGAGCCCCTAATAAAATGTTTAAAAAAAAAAAAAAGAAAGTGAGATCTACACAGAAGCCCCCTTTAACAAATAATGTTGTAATAGTCGGCACAAAGCGAATTCCTAGAAGGCAGAGACCCTGCTCTCCACTTTCCAACCTCCTCCCTGTTTGACTCCAGACGCCCCTCCCTGCAGCAGTCTACTTCACAGTTAAGTTTGTAAAATCACTGGAACATCTCATCCCAAACTCACGAACTGTGCTTCTTTGAGGTTATGAGGCGTAATGGGCTATAAGACACACTCAGAAGAATTGGACTCTACAGGAAAGAGCATCATGGGTAGCTACGCTCAGGAGAGGCTATGAAGGGCCATGGCATTACTGCGTCAGTCATCAATGGACTTATTGTCCGTCCTTACCCACGTGGGCTTCCTGACGAGCCCCCCTCAAGAGCACAGCCCTTCGATTGTGTTAATGGGGCTCAACTACTTCCTGGATTATGTTAGAGACCAAGGAAGATTCCTAACATCTTTAGGTAAAGTAACAACCCCACACTTTTCATTTTTCTTTCCCCCATACCGTTTTATTAAGAGGTAAGCCAGATGTCATACATCAGCCATTGTTGTCATATCAAGCCATGCTGTACAATCAGTTCCAAAACATTTTCTTCTTTCTTAAACTCCTTGATATCAGCTGCCCTGTGCCCCAACCCCCGCTCCACTGTGCCTGCCAGCAACGCTTATTCTAGTTGTCTCTACAGACTCACCTATCCTGGGTTTCATATACCAAAAAACATAGAAAAACACATTAGAAGCAAGAAGGCTACCAACCATGCAAAAATACACCAGACAAACCCCAATATGGAAAAAAAACAGGAAAATATTAAAAATGAGATCAAGCACAAAAGTGTATCAGAAGGGAGATCAGTGACAAGGTTTTAACCATTCATGTCAGATTGATCATTTTAATCTACTATAGGTGTCTCTCCAACAGTCCCTGTCTAATAATCAGGTTATTCCAAGCCTTCAGTTATGGTTAGAGGAAAATCACCAAAGGCCTATTTCTGGTAAATGTATTTTGGGCATTCACTGTCTTCCATAGCTGTGTTTATTATGATAAACTTGCCCCAGGGGCGCACGCGCGCGCGCACACACACACAAGTGTTGTTAAGATTTTCCCATAGAAAATTAATAGACAGTACTTAGGTTTCACAGGCATACAGTTGATTTGTTTATAGTAGTCACAGCAAGGCACACAAGTAAGGCCCCATAACATTAAAAACAGAAACAGAAAACAAAAACCCCACCCCGAGTCATGTTGAACTCATAGGAACCCCGTGTACGGTTTATGAGACTTTGTAAATCTTTTGGGGAGCGGATATCGCCTCATCTTTCTCCCTTCGAGTGCCTGATGAGTTTGAACCAAGAGCTGGGCGGTTAGCACTCCAAATCCTACCGACATTGCCATCAGGGTTCCTTTAAAGACGTTTTAGAAGCAGAACTCAGACTCAACCATTAAAATGCTAGGTCGATGGTCAGAACTTAAATATTTAGACCTTTGACTAGCAGTCTCAGTAGGAAGGCTTAACCACAACTTGAACTTGGTGGAGGTTCCCTATACCTAGGGTCAAGGTCAGTGGTAGCTGACAAAAAACTTAATTTCATGTTTTCTCTCAGTGAGAACTTTGTTGTTCGGTGTGACTGAGTCAATTCCATCTGCTCTGACTCATAAAGAAGCGATACAGAACAGAATGCTGCTCCGTCATAGGCCATGTTCACGGTTATGGCTGTGCTCGAGTCTACTGCAGCAATCACTGTGCCAATCCATCTCATTGAGGGGCTTTCCTCTTTTGGGCTCCCTGCCAAGCAGGATATCCTTCACCTGGGACAGGACCCTCCTTGTCCAAGGACACAAGATGAAGTCTTGCTATCCTCCCTTTTCAAAGTGTTCTATTTCTTCCAAGACAGATTTGTTCATTCTTCCGATAGTCCATGGTACCTTCAATAGCATTCATCCACACTATAATCCAACTGTGACAACCTCTTCTTTTTGTTTTCTAGATTCCACATGTATACGAAGCTATTGAAAAATCCCATGGCTTGGGACAAAGTGACATCTTTTTTTTTAGTTCTATAAAGAGGCCTTTTGCAGCTGAGCAGTTTAGGGTGTATATATTGATTTATTCCCTTGGCCCCACACAACAGGCGAGTGTGACATTAATGAACAGTGGGTTATCTTTTCTCTAGGGCTAAGAAAATAGGCAGGTGACAATTTTTTTCTTTAATATTAAAAATTAGGGAGGTTGCCTAGATTTATTTTTTCAATAGTTTAAGAAAATTAGCTGTTAGGTCTTTTTTTGATAAAAGTATGTCAGATAAAAGCCAACTAAAAGTTGTTGACAATCTTTACATTTCATTAGCATGCTTCCATGTTTCTATGTCTAAGTTGAAAGATATATTTTTGCAAATCAGTATGACTGCAAATGTAATTTTTCAACATAAAGAGCCACTATACACAGACTAGATGGAATCCTCAGGACTAAAACAGACATCTGTGGGGAAAGCTTGGTATTAGCTGCCAAAATGAGACCAGGAGATGACTACAATAGATCACCAATTGCTTATATGTAAGTTCAAGTTGAAGTTAAGGAAAATTAACCCAGGCCCACTAGAGCCAAAATACAACCTTTAATACATCACACCTGAGATCATCTCAAGAACTGAGTTGATGCACTGAACAATAATGACCCAAGACCTGACAAGCTGTGGGATTACATCAGGAACATAATACATGAAGAAAAGCCAGAAAAAGCAAAATCTGTCGGAAGAGACTCTGAAACTTGTTCTTGACTGTACACTTACTACAGCAAATGAGATAAACGACGAAGTAAAAGAGCTGAACAGAACATTCCAAAGGGTCTCTCAAGAAGACAAAGTAAAATGAAATGTGCGCAGACATGGAGTGATAATGCCAAACAGGAAGATTGTAAGTAGCTTATCTCGAGTTGAAAGAACTGAAGAAAAAAATTCAAACCTTGAGTTGCAATATTGAAAGATTTTAGGGGCAAAATATTAAACAGTGCAGGAGCCATCCAAAGAAGAGGGAAGTCCTGAAGCAACACGTTGAGGCTTGAAGCAGAAACATATTTGATATATACTGTTCCCTTGTACATCACAAATAAATGACATACAAAAGAAGGAATGAACAGTCACTGTATCAAAAAGAACTGGTTGATGTTCCACCATTTCAGGAGGCAGCACGATCAAGAACAAGTGGTATAGAAGGAAGAAGTTGGAGATGCCTGGGGATTGTATCAACTAAAACTCCTAGGTAATGGCAGGGGCACTAGAGAATCCAACCTCACACATAATCCATGCTGTACTAAAAGCTTTAGAGAAAACCAAGGATCCAGAAATTGACAGAATTTTCATGGAAAGGTTTCAGCAAACTGGAAGCACTCATTTGTCTATGCCAGGAAATCTGGAAGACAGCTCCCTGACCAACTGACTGGAAGAGATCCATATTTGTGCTCCTTCCCAAGAAAGATGACCCAACCCAATGAGGAAACTTGCACTGACAAGGAGCTGGCAGAAACTCAAGTCAGGTAGAGAAGAGAATGTGGCATATGCTGAGGTCAGCTGGCTCTCGGCGGGGAGGAGAGTACCGGGAAAACGCCTACGTGGTGCTTTACTGACTATGGAAAGGCATTTGATCCTAACAAACTGGGTAGTATTGAGAAGAATGGGAATTCCAGAACACTTCAATGTGCTCATGAAGATCAAGCGAACGGCACGTGGTTTAAAATCAGGTGTGTGTTAGGGTTGGATCCTTTCACCACATTGAATCATCTGTACGCTGAGCAAATAATCTATATGAAGAACACAGCATCAGCGATGAAGGAAAGCCTAACAACCGGCAATGTGCAGATCACTCACCTTGAAATGACAGACTTTAATGCTGCTTTAATGCTTTAATGCTTTTATGGATCACAGCGAGTGTATAGAAATCCAAAATCCTCACTGCCGGGAAACGTGGAGACAACATCGTGATAGAGAAAAATCTTCAAGTGGTCCAGGATTTCATTTTGCGTGGATCCCTAATCAATCTTCATGGAAACCTCGGAAGCCATCAAATGCATGGGGCAAGTCTGCTGCACAAGACCTCTGTAGTATGCAAGAGCAAGGATGTCACTGTGAGGCTAAGGTGCAACTGACCCAAGGCAGGGTACAGTTGCCTCATATGCATGTGAAAGCTAGCCACTGAATAAGGAAGACCAAAGACTTGACGTATGTGATGTATGATGTTGGTGAAGAACCTTGAACTGTGGACGGCCACGACAAACAGATTTGTCTTGGAAGAAGTACAGCCAGAATCTTCCTTAGAAGCACACACTTGAACATCAGGAGAGGCCAGTCCTGGAAAAAGATACAATGCTTGGTAACATAAAGGGCCAGTGGAAATAAGGGACACTCTGCGAGATGGAATGACACAGCGGCTGGGACATAGGCTCAAGCACAGTAACGGTGAGGACCTAGCAGGGTTTCATTCTGTTGCACACAGGGCCATTATGAGTCAGAATTGACTCGACAGCCCCTACCAATGACTTATATAAGTTTATTTAGCAATTTTCAAGTAAAACTCACCATACTAAAAAGAAATAACACAGATCTCTGTGTGTACTGATAGGGAAAGATCGCTGTGGAGGGAGACTTGCAGACGACTACAGTACGATCCCGTTTGTGTAAAAGTATCCCTGCATACTTGCATTTATACATGTAAATGTCCTAGAATTAAGCTTAGAAGGATTTTTCCCCAAAATAATTTTATTAGGAGCTAATCTAGATATGATCCCATTCCATAGTTCAATCATATCAAGCAGTGCTGTACCATCACTATGACAATCATTTTCTAAACATTTTTTTCTTCCTTCTTGAATTCCTTGGTATCAGCTTCCCCTTCCCCACCCCTTCCCCCACCTCTCCTGTCATACCTGCCAGGAACCTTTTTCTAGCTATTGTCTCCGTAGATTCACCTATCCTGGGTTTCATATACCAGAAAATATAGAAAAATACATAACAGAGAGTCAAAAAAGCTACCAACAATTACAAAATACAACAGAGACAAGGCCCAATATTGGGGGTGGGTGGGCCACAAAAATATTAAAAACCAGATCAAGCTCAAGTGTATCAAAAGGGAGATCAAATGACAAAGTTTCAACCACCCAAGTTAGATGTATCATGTTAATTGTAGTCATCTCTGCCTGATAATCATGTCAATCTTAAGAAGGATGGTTTCTCAATTTAAAGTAGGGTTAGCTCGGGGAGTAGGTAGGAATACACCAGAAGAGGGACTATGTTTACCTACTTGTACCCTTAATATTGACATTTCTTCACAATAGACATATCTATATATTCCTTTTGAAATTAATTCACCAAATAGATGGACAAAATTGTTCTGTATATATTCAGTTGAATCTCTTTATTCACCACTTGAGAACTTCAGCGATATAATTTAATAGGATTATACCCTTGCTTTTTTAAAGAGAATTTCAGATTTATGTTTAAGAAGTGAGAAGAAACCAGGTTAGGGTAGGCAGTCTTGTTGAATAGCCAGTTGTCTATATACTGCTGAGCAATTCTTCATCCTAAATCCAGTGATTATCTAAGTGCAAATTACTGTTTTCTCCATTATCACTCAGACAGCTGCCAGTGCAAACTAAAAGAGGGAGTATAATTTTCATTATTCTGTCTGTGTAAACTCTCCTCCATCTCACAGGTGGTAGAATATTTCAGTTTCTTAGTGTAATGAGCAGAAACCCTTACATTAAAGAAGGTAACAGTGCGACTCGTATTTGCAAATGGCCAAATCCTAGGGAGTTAGCTTCCATGACTGGGAAGGTCAACCGATACAGGCAAAACGACCTTCTAAAGCATCCCCGTTTCACGGCGAGCATGTAAAAGGATGGAAATCCAGCATAAGAAAACTTCCCACTGGTCTAACCAGAGCTATCTTTAGAATTGGAAGATAAATTCATACAAACAAACAAGAACCTGGTCTTTCAAGTTTTGCATAAAAAGATTATATCAAGGTTTTGATGATAAAGCACAAAGCCTGTGGTGAACTGGAGATTGCAATTGAAGAAATAGTTGTTAGCTTTAAAACACTTCTAGATGAGCAATTCATCCATCATATTCATAACTTGTGCCCGTAACATATTCTTAACTTATAGGCCCTCAGAAACTGTCAAGATCTCATAAATCATTTGCATTAAATCTTTTGTCCTATTAAATGCCTTATAATCCCTGAAAAAAGTAACTAGACAAGAGTGGAAAGCTTTCAGAATCAGTCAAACTTCCAGCACCTCACAGAAGTCCACATTTCTTAGTACAGAAGAGAGTGCTAATCGGAGAGAAATCAATGAAAGGCTTATTTAAAATTGGCATGGGTTTCATCAAACTTCCTAGACATGAATCTCTAGTATATTTCATTTAAATGCTTTCAGAAGAAACTACACTCATCACACCTCAGTTTTTGCCTGTAACATCGGGTGTTTTTAGTCAGAAAAGTGTGAAGATTCAGACACTTTTAACAAGTCCAAAATACAATAATAATATTATTTTAAGGAATAATCGTCAATTACTACACCCAATTTAAATATAAAAATAAGTTTAAACCCAAAGCTTGTGGCTGGTAATATGTAATTTCAGGCTCTTTGAAAGTTGAACTGGCCGGGCCCCAGACGACAGGTACTGATTACATCACTCAGCTTTCAAGACTGCGCTTGGCTTCCCGCTCCTCTCCCTTATTCCACCATTCCACCCTTCCGGAAAAGACTGGCTTGTCTTACTTTATGATCTAGCATTTGTGCTATAGGTACTATGTTTATGTAGCACCTTTAAGCTAGAACAACACCCTTAAACACTGTAACTCTATACTTAGTAGAGACCTTCCCTGTTATCGGGCCAAGTGAAAGCTGACAAATGAAAAGTATCCAGGCCAGAGAACCGAAAGGACTTAAGTTAAAATGTGAAAAATAAAGCTGATATACAAATAGCATAAAAGCTTTCACTGACATATGCAAATTAAGAGTCTGATTTGCACACGTCATCTACTCTTAGGAATGTGGCAGAAATGTCTCAGTAAATTCAGGAGATTCTTGAAGCAGCGGTGACATAAGGGTTCATGCCATTGCATCTCCCTTAGGCTATTAGGCCAGAAGCCAGGTTAAACTTAATAAGACATACACAAGGAAATTATAAAAGGCATATGCTTTCTAAAAACTGGCATAGAGTAAAACAAACATTTATCACTTTATTAGCTCAAAGTTATTCTTAAATATTTAATTCTGGATACCAAAGAAATCAGATTTATCCAGAATCTCTAAGTAATTTTCAATTTTTACATATCTTTTAGCTTATTCTCTTTGATGAAAAAACTTGCTGCTTTAAGATGTGATGTCCAGAAAGCTCACAAGAAGATTGTCGAGAAAAATATTTTAAATATTTCTTTGAGAAAAGAGAAAACGTCCTAAAATTGATGTTGTAATGATGACACAACTCTTTTTAATATGACTGAGCTCTTCACCTGTGAGGTCTGTAGAGAGATATGTAAGATAGACACCAACAGAACTTAAAAAAGGAGAAAGAAAACTTGTTTGCTTTTAAAATGGGCTGCTGGGCTATGTCATGGTTGTGCGCCATACCAATAATTCCCAGTCCTATCTGGTTTGGTTCACAGTTATGTTATATATAAAGCAGTAAGTTAAAATTGGTTCTCTAGTGAAAATGCACTGACTTTGTTCATACGTGCTGGGACAAAATGGCAGGCTAGCTGACATCCTGAAGTTTTAGAAGCTGAGGCAAGATGGAGAAAACACCACCATGGAATTACTTACATAAACCTTTGATAATAATTACTCTAGAGTGATGCTAATAAAGAAATTTTTATCCATCTGTCACAATTTGCGCTTGCTACAGCAAAAGAAGTCTAACCTATTCTGGTGTTCTCTCCTCAGTGAGACTAGCCATTATATAGACTTGAACAAGCATTAAAATAAAATTTTTTTAAAAAGATATTTTTATCAATTAAATGTAATGAAGCCACTTATGGAGTAGTATGCTCACAGAGTACTTTGAAATATTGCTTTTCAGTAACTAAAACAACTTAACAAGCTAGGAGAGTAAGATGAATAAAAATAAATATAAAAATAAATCTTTTGATCATTAATTTTAACATTTCAATATTTATATCACAGCAGCATTAGGAATGACAATTTTTCCCCCTATGGAAATTTTTTCACCATGGAGTTTTAAGAAATTAATTGAGAAACAACCAATTCTTATAGTCATTCCCACTTAGTAACTGAAATACAACAACAACAAAAAATTTTTAATGGCATGGTATAATTGAAGGAATTGATCAGTTTCTAATTATAGATCAATATCAAGATAAAATAGAAGTGTATTAATGAACAATTAAAATATCAGCAAAGCATCAATAATACCTGAGAAGAGTGATTCATAATGAGTAACCTCTAAAATGACGTCCTAATCACTGCGGAGGTCTTTGAAATGCACATCAACGGAGTCAGTCCGTTCCCATGGCAGCACTCTCTCGTGACCCTGCTGCCGGGCTGGACACACCAAACACCAGTCCACCAGGTAGGCAAACACACCTCAAACTTACGAGTCCATGGGGAGGAAGGAAGAAATCATACGGAACGAAAAGACGCCTTCAAGAACAGACCTGGAAAAAATTTCCTCACTAATGACTTTTACTCTGTGAAGACGTCATTCAGAATATCTAGAGCCAATTTAAATAACTAACCATTGAGATTAAAAATCCAAGCAAAAGTAAAACATTTAAAATGGATGATCAACTGTTGACTAGATTGGAGGGCAAACACATGAAAAACAGTAAATCTTGTGAGTCAAAGCTAGATTTAAAGTCTAAATGCAGCATCTCTAAATAAAAGAAAAAAAAGATACGAAAAACAGGCACCTTAATCAGAGCCTTAAAATTAGAGGGGGGAAATTCAATTATTCTCATCATGAAAATATAATCAAATTTTGTACTGACACTTCTCTGATCCACCAGTACCTCCAAAAACTAGTAATTAAAAAATAAATTTTATTTTGCTTGACAATGACCAGGAATCCATACATTACTGCCAAAGAAATGCCACCAGGGAGGCTGCATTTACAAAATCCTACTCTATAAGTTCTAGCAAAGGAAAGTTATGATTTATGGATATGGGTGGGCTACGGTTCCATGACACATTTCGGATAGAATCACCAAAGCTTTATAAAAAGTATTGAAACTCAAAAAAGAAATAAGACAAGTTAAATATAGAGATGAAATGTACAAAACAAATGAGCAGGCAAACTAAAAGTTCTTGAAAGTATTTTACTTCAAATTGAAAAATGAACAGCGTCCACTGTTCATAGCAAGATACACAGTATTCACGAATACAATGCTGGTCATTTGAGGAAATGTACACACCTCAATTTATCCTTCATGCTTTTTCTTTTAGAAAGATACTGTTTACCAAAAAGAAACATCAACGGTACAGGAAAAATTATTTTCCCAATAAATTTACGAAACCTAAGATTCCGAATGGAATCAAGATTATCTTCCCGCTACCACCACCTTAATATAAATCACATGCTTATTGGGACACTAACACCACACCCTAAGAGTATGGTGCCTTTCGACAATGAGGGCGACCCTTAAAAAGAACTTCAGTGTGGCCCATGTAACATGGATTTCTGCAAGGATTGAGTATCTGAAATAGGCAGCTAATACTGGATTTAATATTATTTCATAAATAATTGTTCCCTTAGCAGTAAACATCAGTCTACACATTCACAATAGTACTACAAAATAAATACTGTGATTATGCATAACATGTCTTGACAAACCAGTTTCAAAAAACAAAAGCTTGACATCTTGATAAAAATTGTGATCTGAATAAAACGTGACTCTAAAATTTAAAACACTGTCAAAATAACATCACATTTAAAATACTCCACAGTTTACACAAGTATTATGAGTTTCCGGGTTTAGAACACATTTTTCAATGAATTAAAATACGAACATACTTAAAATGTTAGTTTCAGTGATGACATCAGTTTTGGTCTTACGTTATCATTATTTTCTTTGTAAAAAAAATTGCACTAAGTGTCCATTAATGGTCTGATTGGTCTTATTTCATCAATGTATATAAAAGAAATTCCTAAAAGCTAATAGTAAAATAAAGAAATATATATGTGTGGCTGTCTGTATATATTAATTTCATCTAAAAATGGCTGTATTTAACAGAGCCACAAATGCTAGTACTACACATGAGCTTTCACCTTGAAAAGGAAGCATTTTTAAATGTCACTTACATTCTACTATATCAAGTATTTCCACCTGAATTTCAAACTCAACCTGTGATGAATAACAATTATATATCTCATTTGCACTCAAAGCTGGCCATGACCAAAATTTACCAGTATGATTGCAACAAGCCAATGTTTTAAAAAAGTTTTAATTCAAGGTGATAATTCCATGAAAGGAGAGGATAAAGAATGAGATGACAAGTAGTATTTGGTCTTAATAAGGCAATACAAAATAGATCCATTATCAAAGACCATTTAATTTTTAAAGATAAACAATACCAAAAACAAAAGTATAAGAAAATATCTTTTCTAAGTATGATTTAATTAAAGCTGTTTACAGTCATTCTCTCCCACAGTAGTTAAGCATGAATTGTAAAATGAATGAAAGAGGAGTCAAACAAGCACACTCAGCACACAGGTTCAGAGGAGCCAGCATGCAAACATCCGGGAAAGTCGAGATTTCACTGCAACAAGAATGGGACAAGACTTGGGGTATTTTCTCTAGGGTTTCTTTTTTTCTTTTTTAAATATTGGGGGGGGGGGAGAAAGACTGCAAAGTAAACAAACACAAAGTCTTGTACTTGCCCAATTGCTCGAGACAACAGCACTATAGAAAACAGTTGTAAGTTAATTCTCAGAGATGACGGGAGGGGTTTTCAGTGTCTGCACAAAAGTACAAGTACTTTTCATTTTACAAAATAAAATAAATGTCATTTGCCACCATAAACCCTTTCTTTAGAGAGAGAAAAAAATTTTGCAGCAGTTCACAAGGGTTCTAGCAAATCATCCCAATGCCAATCATTTTCTCATATATAGATATTAAGATGGAATTTCAGATTATTTTTCAAACTAATCCTGAGAAAAATCTGTTGACAGTTTAAACAGTAATGTTATGTAAAAAGTATTAACAAATCCACTATTACAAATATCAATTTCCTATATGGTTTTCTCTCTCTCACACACTTTATATATATATACACTCACACACACAATAAAATGGTAAATTTATGCAAAATATTAAAACAAAATAAAACATGCACAGATCACGTTCTTCTTTGGACTCTGGACTTCCTATTATATACTTTTGTTTTTTCTTCCCCATCCCGTTTTCTGAAACTGTTGTTTCTATCACTCTACCCACACTGAACACTAGTCCCTAGAGCTCTGCACATAGCCAATGAGAAATATATTTATTTTACATTCAAGCTTAAAATCTTAAAATGACCCTGTTGTAGCATATGATTTTTCACATGAGCAGCCTTTCCCTACCCACCCACCCCCTTTTTCTGCTTGCTTTTCACTTTTGCAGTTGTCAGTCTTCATGATCCATTCTGTGGCGAGCTGGGAAAAAACACAGTTGCTAAATCAACATCTGAACAGTGTAAGGCTCCTGCATGTCTCCCAGGGGTCCCTACCCGAGTGTCCTGAGCAGGAGGTCGTTGTACACGAACACAGTCCTTTACAGAATGCTGACTATCTACAAAGGTGTGAGAGGGGCGCATCCCGCTTGTGTTTCCTCTTCTTGCCATGGTAGGGCTGATTATTCGATTTGCCTTGATGTGGCTTGTTTGTCATTAAGGAACCATGGCTTGTTTGCGTTGAACCCTGGAAGCCTTTGCTGGAAGAACGAAAGAGTCTTGCTGCTCCATGCTGCAGGAAAGAAAAACAGTCAAAGAGACAGACACCGGGGTGGCAGATGAAGCAAACACTCAGAAGAACTCAGGGGAACTTTCCAACTGGCAAGATGCTGAATAGGACGTTAAGCTACTGACCCATGAGTTATCAAATACAGCTTCTGAGACAGATGAGGTTCATTCTTTTGAGCTCTAATACTTCCACAGTATGTTTTCATGGAAATCTTGAAAAGCCTAATATGTGAACATTTTCTTAAGGAATCTATCAGCCCATGTGCCACACAATAAAGGCCCTTTTGGAAGGCACAGCTAGTGGGTGGCGTGTGCAGGTGTGTCATCAGCTGATGGCTGTTCGTGGAGCTTTCTCTTTCGGCCTGTCTCCTATTAGCCCTGTCACCTTCAACGCTATTTCTAAATGAGTTTGGGTTTGGTGTATACAGCTAAGGTTATATAGGTAAAGTGGATTCTCCAAGTCAAATCAGACATGAGCTTTATCTCTACTGCCAAGAAAGAGGCCTTTGCCGATGTTCCGCGCTGTGCTCTGAGAGGGTGGGATGACCTGAGGCCAGAGCCTTCTAGCAAACTGGCTTCTTCCTCCCATTCCCATGTACTTCTCCTGGTGATACAGTAATCTCAGATACCTGAAAAACGTAGACTACACGATCTCTGTAGCTTTCCAACATCAAAGCTAATGCTAATCAAGTGACCAAGACTGACCTGAGCACTTCCTCACAGATTATTAAGTACTGAATATTAAAAAGGACTGAATATTGAAACAGAAAAAGGACATGCTATCTCCGGGGATGCACGAGTGTCATGAGCTCCTGCAAAAGCATCGTGTGAGTCTACTTCATGAATGACTGAAGCCTTTCTATAGCTGCTTATGGTTTGCTTCTGAATCTGTAAAAAGGCCTGCTGGTTGGGGCTTCGGCTACGTTACAATAGTGTTTTAGATGATCCTCACTGAAAATACTGTTATGCTTGGGAATCTCTTAAAGTAAAATAGGTTTGCTTTTTACGCTAGTTTTCTTCAAAGACATCGTTTAAATTATTTACATGAGAAAGTCTACATATTTTGCATTCACTGCTGACAGTTAAAAATACAAAATGCACGCACCTGAGATTTGTTGGTGCTGTTGGCTGTGTTACTGGGTTGGGTGCTCTGCACTCTCCCCACTGCCTGAGAGGACTCCGAGGGCACGTCTTGTGACCCCACGCGGTTCCCAGTGGATGGACGGCAGAGCAGCTGTTTCGGGGTTTTGCATGGTGTCGCATCAGAATCCTGACACAAGTGACACGAGTTATAAAGTAGCATATTAATACTCTAGATATTCAATATTAAGAACGGACGACAATTTCAGCTAAGCACTCTCTGGATTACATTTCAAACATCTGGAAGTTAAAGGAAGCACACTGAGGCAACTGCTGAATAAAAATGTTCCCCTAAACATTTAAAGTGACGTATTTTGTCAGAGTGCACCGGTTCATTGTCAAACCCACTGCCCTTATCGGAGCTTGTTTACCAATCTTGAAGGAGTGTGCAGATGTGCAGGGGTATTTCCATTTCCAGTGCCATAAATTGAACCGTGGTTTAATGCACGGGACTTGGTCAAGAATGACGTCCTAGTTCCGGGTTAAATGCCTTCAGTCGAACACAAAATCAGTGGTCTAAGAGGCTCACTCTCTGAGAACTTGTGATTGCAAACCAGTGTGGGGATATGGTGTCCCCGGGAAAATGGCCGCGCCCCCATCTGTTTTACACTGCTGAGGGCGTGGACGATGCTACTTCTCAGGTGTCTACATTTGCCCTCCTACCCTACTTTGCATTTTGGAATCACAAACTCTCAGCCCCTCATCCTCCTCGGAGGCCAGATCTGCTTCTGGCCCCGTGTTGGTAACATCCAGCGCAGCAGTCTATTCTCTGCAGCACTGCTCTGGGAACAAAAAGGCACACAAAGAACCTGCAGCTGAGGACATATGAGTTCGTAATGACTCGTGATCATTTTGAACAACATGTAATAGTGCTGCTTATGTATTTGGATTGCTTCTTGTCATACACTTTACTGATGTCAAAATTCATTTGAGATCTCAATTAAATCAACTCAAATTAGGTTGATAAATAAATGTTTCTGTAGATGCAATGGCCAGTTATAATCCATTCAGGACAAAGATAGGAATTAGATTATTGGTTACCCGGGATGGGAGGAAGTCGAGTTGAGAGAGACTGCTAACAGGCATAAGGTTTTTTGGTGGGGGTGGCAGCAGAAATGCTCTGAGATTCAATAGTGGTGGTGGCTGCATTGTGAACATATTAAAAGTAAATAAATTGTATACTTAAAAAATAGTAAATTTTATATGAATTATATCAATTTTAAAAAGTTCAATCAGAAAGCTCACTACTTTGAGTTTTAAAAGGTTTCCACAAAAGCACACATAATTAAAAAACACACATACTACATGATTCCATTTATATAAAATTTTGGAACAGACCAAATGAATCTATAGCATTAGAACATATTAACAATACATGTCCCTAAGAATGAGATTGGGCTTCACTAGGAAGGATCGTCAAAGAGTTTTCTGTAGCAATACTTTGTCTCTTGTTAGGGCTTTCAATCACACATATATAGACAGCTGATAAAATTCGGTGAATGTAAAGATGTATCTATTTCTTCCTCATATGTCAATTTTATATCAAAAGTAAAACTTCAGTTATTAAGCTCTAGTTAAAGCAAGTTGTGGTATTTCAGAGATGTACTGATGTGTGTGATTTACTTTAAAATGTGTCAATGAATAAAATTAAGAAGAGA
Source organism: Tenrec ecaudatus (assembly GCF_050624435.1). Taxonomy (NCBI): domain Eukaryota; kingdom Metazoa; phylum Chordata; class Mammalia; order Afrosoricida; family Tenrecidae; genus Tenrec; species Tenrec ecaudatus. Next base: position 39,920,315 of record NC_134547.1, on the reverse strand, counting down.
TGAACAGAGAAGCAACTTAAACATTAATGGTGGAATCAAGTGATGGGTAGATGGATGTTCATTAAAATTCTTTTGCCTTTGCTGTATGTTTGAATATTTTCAAAATAAAACATCAGGGGAAAGTAATGCTTATTAAAATCTCCCCAGGAGCTCCTACTTATTTCTAGCCCCAATTCAAGAACATTTATTTCTTATGAGATGGACCTGCTTGATATTCACCCTCATGAACAGATCACTGAAGATATCAGTCTACAGCAAATTGTGGGGAAGAGAGTAGATGGTGCCCAGCTACCAAAAAGAATAGCACCTGTGGTCTTAAAAGGTCATAAGGCATCAACTAAGTCCACATGAAAGAAGCACACCAGCCTGTGTGATCTCCAAAAATGACAAATAACAAAATCAAAATACTATAGAGGGAAAGATGGCAAAATGTAAATTGGGAACACCCAGTTTATAGAAGGCTGTGGAAGACAGTGGGATCCCAAAATCCACCTGCAGAGGATCAAGTCAGATTAAGCCTCTGGCAGATCTCTTCTGGCCACAGCCGAGGGATGTGACCAGCCTTAGGAACCAGGTTATGTATTGTAAGCTTGCTTATGGTGGCTGGTACTACAATATAATGACATGGTCATTTCATCTCCTCATGACCCATACTGGATTTGTTCTAGGTTTAAATATTCCTTGCTTGTTTCTCCACAGAGGTTTACTCTCTAGCTTATTTCAGTATTACCTGTGGTCTTTTCTTTCTTCCTTCAAATACACACACACGGTTTATGAAGCACAGAAGAGGTGCATGTATGTATGTATGTATACAGACAATAATTGGCATGGCAGCTTATTGGAGACAGGGCAGGGGAGGCGTTAGAGGGTAACTGGGGAGCAAACAATGAATACAGGAGGGGAAGGATGTACTAGAACTGATTGTGGTGATGTACATGTACAACTTTCTTTTAAAAAACAACTGAACTATGGAAGTATATGATATGTGAATTTTATCTCAATAAAACTAAAAAAAGATTAAAACTAAAGAAATTTATATAAGAAAAAAAAGCTACACATATTAAAAACTATTAAATTGGTACACAGTTTGACAAGTACAGTCTTAAAAATAACAAAATTAATACAGTTTAGCAAAAAACAGAAAGCCCAAGAACACAAGAGAAAATAAGTTAGGCTTGTACCTCTAGGCAGAGGTAACCCAGCAACAGAACTCCTGGACTTAAAGGTTTAGAAAGTTGTGCTGTTAATACTTACTACATCACTAGAGCTGGACTGCGTGGCAGAAGAGGAAGACACTGGACCTGATGAAGAGTTTGAAGAGTGTTTACTAAGAGATTCCGAAGTTTTACTTCTACATTTTCCAAGGGCTTCATTTTCTTCAGACAGATTATTATTACATTTATCTAACTGCTGAGTATCTACTATCAAGGTAACACCATTTCCTGAAAGAGTGGCAAAAGATTGGAAAACGTTTCTTCCCATTAAACGCATACAATATAGAAAGCCTCTAATACTCGGTCAATCAATTAAATGTTTAAAATCTTACCATTGCACGAAGGGGCAGGCCTATTCTGCAAACCCCACTGCTTTGATATCCAATCTCTGTATGTGGCAACTTCATCCGTTACTCTAATTATTCTACCTAATATGCTGCATGTTTAAAACAAAAGGGGGAGGGGCAACATTAATTTGACGATCAAAAGCCACAACCAATCTTGACACAACAGACTGATTTTAGCTAAAAGTTTACCTCTCCGTTTCATTGTTGGGATAGTACTTTGCGATTGGTGATACGGCATGACTCAACACAACGTAGGCATAATCAAAAGCCTGTTTTACTTGCATGGCCCCATATGAACTCCTTCCAACATCATTACCTTAAAAGAAACGTACATATAAAATGGTATTCCAACAAACAAAATTCATTAATTTTCTTTTTTTAAGTAAGCTTGACCAAGTGCCTAACGTGGACTAAATGTGCATGAACTGTCTTCAGTTATAAAATGAAAATTCAGCCTTCAGCAGAGGTGATAAATATTCCTGTAAGAGCTGCATCTGAAGACTAGACTTTCGGTTGTGCCCATCGTTCTTCAGTCTCTGAGTTTCTATCATGCAATATTTTATTATGGCATAAAAATTGCCTAAAATGTACTTTGACCCAGTAGGAATGATCGTATATATAAACAAATACCTGCCTGTTCTCTCCTAAGAGTAAAACCAATATAAATTGCAAAAATCTTTTTTCTTTTTGTGTTACTATTAACTACATAGATATTGTTTCCACCAGATTAAGAGGTCCTAAAAAACAAGACATTTCAGGAGCTATCTTGAAGCACAATGCTGTCTGTGATAGGACAATATCTATTCGCATACAATGAAATCTAATCAATACAACTATTATTCAAATTCATGCATCAATCATGAAAGGTAGTAATGTAGAAATTAAAGAATTCTAGCAACGTCTTCAGTCTTAAATTGATCAAACAGGCAATCAAGATGCATTGATATTTATTGATAATCCCCAGCTATGGGAATGTAAGAGCTGGAAACAAAGGAGAAGGTACAGTAGTCAGATAATCTGGTCCTGGTGACAGAAATGAAGCTGGAGATCGCATGATGTAATTTTGTAAGACCAATGACTCCTCTACTGCGAATACTGTTTTATCAGCAATAGAAACAATGGCCTGCTATACAAGTAGACTTCTGACAGACTACACAGAAATCAAATTCACTACATCTCTAGGATGAAAACCTAGAGAAGCTCAATATCAGAGGCTAAAGCAAGGTCAGGAGCCAACTGTGGACCAGGCTATCAATTGCTCACGTGAAAGTTCAGGTTGAAGTTGGAGAAAATTAAAATAAGTCCATGAGAGCCCAAATACAACCTTGAGTATCACACCTGACTTCAGAAAAGATCTCAAGAACAGATTTGCTACATTGCATACTAATGGCGGAAGACTTGCTGAGCTGTGGGAGGACATCAAGACCATCATTCCTGGAAGAAGCAAAAGGTCAGTAAAAAGGCGGGAAAGCATGAAAAGATCAAAGTGGGTGTCAGAAGAGACTCGTGAACTTGCTCTGCATCTTAGAATATGTAAGGCAAGTGGAAGAAATGAAGTATGAGGGCCGAAGACAACAATTCAAAGGGCAGCTCAAAGGCAAACTAAAATATTATAATGAAGGGTGCAAAGACCTAGAGTTAAAAAAACCAAAAGGAAGCACACAATCTGCACACCCGAAAGAACTGAAAGAACTCAAGAAAAAGTTCAAGTCTCAAGTGGCAACATTAAAAGATCCTAGCTGGAGAAAATACACAGTCACTGTACCAAAAAGAACCAGCCGGCATTCCATCTTCCATCACTTCAGGAGGTAGAATATGGCTCTGAGGGAATACCAAGAGAAGTGTTTCAACAAGTTGACGAAGCCAGGGAAGCACTTACGTAGCTCTGGCAGGAAACTTTAAAGATAGCTACTTGGCCAACTGACTGGAAGAGATCCATATTTGTACCCATTCCAAAGAAAGGTGACTCAACAAAATGTTCAAATCATAGAACAAAATGATTAATGTCACAAAATTCTGAAGATCAACCAGCAGCAGTTACAACAGTACATTGATAGGGAGCAGCCCGTGGTTCACGGCAGATTTATAAAAGGAAGTGGAGCAACGGATAGCACTGCTTCGTCAGCCGGCTCGTGGCTGAAAGCAGAGAATACCAGAAAAATGGATCCTTGTGTTCGATTCACTATACCAAGGTATTTGACTGTGTGGATCATAACAAACTATGGATAGCCTGGAGAAGAAGGGGAATTCCAAAACACGCCATCATGCTCATGGAGAAACTGCACGCGAGCCGAGAGGCAGTTGTGTAAGGAGAACAAGGGACTACGGCATGGTTTTAAATCGGGACAGGTGTGTGTAGGGTTGCCTCCTCTAACTATATCTGCGTGCTGAACAAATAACGTGAGAGAAGCTGAATTCAATGAAGATTATTGAGGCATTGAGGCTGGACGAAGGCTCACTAACAACCAGTCACACAACCTTGCGTGCTGAAAGTCAGGAGAACTTGAAGTACTTGCTGATGAAAATCAAGGAGTGCAGTCTTTCGTATAGACTACCACATGACATACAGAAGACCAAAATCCTCACAACGGTACCACTGGGTAACATCATAATACATGGAAAAGAGATTGAAGTTGCCAAGGATTTCATCTTTCTTGGATCTATATCCAATGCTCATGGAAGCAGCAGTCAAGAGATCAAAGGACACATTGTATTGGGTGCATGTGCTGTACAAGACTGTTGAAAAGCAGGGAGGTTCTATTGAGGACTAATGTGAGGCCGACCCTGGCCATGGTGGTGTCAATTTCCTCACATGCATGTGAAAGCTGGACACTGAATAAAGAACACCGGAGAAACTTCAAAAGTATCACGGGTTGCCCCCCGCCCCCCCCCCCCAAATCAGTCTGTCTTGGAAGAAGTACAGCCAGAATGCTCCTTAGAGACAAGGATGGTAAGACTTCATCTCAAGTACTTTGGACATGCTGTCAGAAGAGTCCAGTACCTGAAGAAGGTCATCATATTTGGAGAAGTGGAGGGGCAGTGAAAAGAGGGCTCTGGAAGAGATAGATTGACAATAGGTTTAATATAACAATAATAAGCTGCAATGAGAGGTTCAAGTACAAGAAGAACCGGGAGGATGGCACAGGATCAGGCAGCCTTCTGTTCTGCTGTACACAGGTCACTATGAGTTAGAATCGACTCGACAACACCTAACAGAAAACAAGGAAGTCCCATCTGAAAAATGGTGACTGTCCTATGTACACTGCCTCTGCATAGAGCAGGCACTTAGTGGATATTTCCTGGACGAACAAACACACAAAACTGTTAATGTGATAAGATCGCTCAATAAACCAGAAAAGAACCCCTAGACAACCAGCATTTCTCCCTTTCTGAGTTCATACATTAAAGGAAATGATTAAAAAGCATTTACATTGGAGTCTAATAATGCAAAGTCTAAAATTTTTACAATTATATCAGAATTAAAAATATGTCCAGAAAAACTGAGATACGAGCAAGCAAAAAGGTGCAGTTGCTGGGTGCTGTTGAGGTGACTTGAGAGACCCAATGTACAACAGACAGAAACACTGCCTGGCCCTCCACCGCCCTCACGGTGATGGCTGGGCTTGAGCCCATATTGCTGCTGAAGGGAAATACAGAAAGGAATTTTTCTTTTTCCTTTTCTCTTCACTTCCGAGACAACATCAATTTGGAAAAGGCGCAGGGAGACTTTACAAAAATAAAAAGCAAAGAAAGGATTCAAAAGAAAAAAACATCTCCTTGAACCCTTTTGCTTATGAATCCAGGAATATGTCACAATGCTCATTACTTCTGAGAGTTTTCCAGTGATCATACTAACGTCCCACTGACAACTGGTTAGGCTAATGAGCAATAATAATATAGGGAGAAGAAATCTTTACACTGAAGATGCACACAAACCCACTCAGGCCTATTCCCCTTTGTTTCTAAGAGTTGAGTGGCTTCTACTTCTATCGGGAGTAAGGCATTTCCGTTCAAAGTAAAGTGAAATACTAAAACACCCTCTCATTCCATGCCCACCAATTTACCTAATTTTAATACCTGGTTGTAAAGGATCTTCAATATAAAGCATGGATGGTCTGTAGCCATCGAGCATATTTTTCTGTACTTCATCTTTGGCTACATACGAACCACCATCTTTTATCCGAATGCCAGTCTTTAAATAATTGAAGTGTCGTCCATATAATTCAAAAAATTCTATTAAGAGAACACCATAATTTGTATTTGGAATGCAAGCATCTTCCCTGGGATGTAACTAAAACAGAAAAGGAAAAAAAAAAATAAATAAAAGGAAGAAATCATGTTAACTTTTTTTCTAAATTATTATAGAGGGAGGGATATAAATAACATCCTAAGTCAATATTGTTTCAGCTCTGCAAAGTCTAGCAGCCAAAAGGAAAGGGGTAATAGTTTCTCAACAGATAATGGGATAATAGGGCTGGACTGTTTTCATAGACAATATGAAAGCTCCAGGGGAGGTATGAAGTTGGTAGAGAGGATTTTTACAGATGAATTTGATGGCTGCTCAGGACGCTGACATGCTCTTAGCCCCACACACCAAAGAGAAGTCACGGGTGAGTCAGGCAGCGGACAACACAGTACCACATAAATATGCTTTTATACTAAGCATTCTAGTTCAGGTGGTTAAGTACAAGGTTAGTTGCTTAGAAAGCTTTCTTGCTCTTTTAATTTTGGGGCCTTTATACTATTACTTAAATTTACAAAAAAGCAAACCGTACCTTTGCATGTTAAAGTCTGCAGTGAAAAGTCTCAAAAGTATCAGAACATAAGAGGATTAAAAGCAAAATTCTTAATCATTTAAAAACATTATTCAATAATAATTTATTTAAAATGATTTATTATTTTTTCAATTATTGAGGTTAAGGTGAAAAGCCATTAAGTGATCAAGAAAAGCATTCCACTTAAGATTTTGGGTTAAACGCTTCTCAACGTTTTTTCTAGTATACCTACCATAATATATACTATTATAACTTACCTGAAGGAAACTGACTGCCATTAAAAAGAGACTATAAGAACCAATTCCACCTGTAAAAACTTCATTAAGGTCCCTCTGTAATAAGAATTGTTTCAGTACTAAAACCAAGTAGGGTAATACAGGATATTTCTGAAAAAGAAATAAAAATGTATTTTTGGTAAATTCTCCTGTGAGTAATAACTCTAGGCATAAACAGGGGCATTGATTTATTTCTGTATTCTAAAATAAATTTAGTGGAGATATGCAATATGCTTACATTTCTATTTTAAGAGTAAGTTATTAAAAAGTAAGAACCAAACAAAGCCATTGTCAGTGAGTCTATTCCAAGTCTGAGCAGCCGCACAGGGCAGAGCAGCATTAACCCCTTGGGTTTCTGAGGCTCCAGATCTTTCCAGGAGCAGAAGCGTCACCTTTTTCACTACAAAGACTGGTAACCTTTCGGTTAGCAGCCCAATGGGATGCAATGATTCCAGAGCACTATACAAAATTAAGCTATAATTATGTGAAGGTTTTCTCCCTAGTATTTACGTCTCCTGCCATATATGCATGACTAGTACAACCCGAGCCCTCACTAAGGAATGGAAACACTGGATATTTCCTTGATGACATTCATTGTGAACATCACTATGCAGTAATCATTTCGAAACAGGTAGTAGAAATAGTACAAGAACAAAGGTTCCTAGCGTGCTAACGCACTAACTACAGCAGTGGAATTTAAAGAATGGCTGTTTTTAGGGGTTACAGACGAGGGTTCTTTATTCTACTTTGTCCACGAACAGGGGCGGCCCTGCTGCTTGTCTTCCTGGTCTTCACAGAGACACGCCTTCCGTGTTTCACAGAGGAGGCAGAGCGGGCAAGTACGCATGGGTTCTTTCCAGCTCGAGGCAAGCGAAACCCTACAGCCATTACCTCTAATGGTGACATTGCTAATGATTTCTATTTGCTTCTTTATACTTAGTATGCTTTCTGCCTACTCCTTCCATTAAAAGGTAAAAGGACTATATTTTTGCATGTCATGTCAAAGCAAGCAAGCATGGGAAGGAAAAATCACGTCTGAAGAAATAAGTATTTTTAAATATTATAGTTGAAGTTAGAAATAGTCTCTTTAAAGGTCAGCTAAACAAATGTTCAACAGATTAATGTGCATATACCCTTTGACCCGTCAATTTCACTTCCTGGAAATTTCCTAAAAACATTTTTTGCAAGCGTAAATAAAGATGCAGCTCTGGCAGGATGTTCACCACAGCCGTTTTTTTTATAACAGCGGAAACACTGGAAAAGAAGAGAAATTCTCTTCAGGGTTTCTGGAACTGTAAATCTTCACGGCAGCAGAAAGCCTCGTTTCTTTCCCGAGGAGCCGCTGTTGAGTTTGAAGCCCCACCTGGAGGCCGGCAGCTCATTCTGTGTAGCCCACGGTGGTAACACCGCCCTATTTACATACCAGGGCTGCTAAACAAATCGATACATCTGCAGAAAGGGCTAGGGAGTAGCCGGTAAAAAGAATAAAGTAACCTGTATAAGTATCAAGTTAAAAAAGTAATGTGTAGGAGTCTGGGTGGGAAGATAGTCAAGTGCTTGACTATAGCTAAACGGTTAGGAATTCAAACTACCCAAGGGCGCCCTGAAAGACAAGCCCGCAGGTTTGACTCCACAAGGTCAGCTTTAAAAACCCTCTGTAGCTCAGTTCTACTATGCAGAAAACATACGTCTTTTATGTTATTCTTTTATATATATAAAAATCATTTTGTTGAGGGCTCTAAAAATCCACATATCAATTGTATCAAGTGCATTTGTACATATGTTGCCATCATCATTTTCAAAACATTTTCTTTCTACTTGAGCCCTTGGTATCAGCTCCTCTTTTTTTCCCCTCACCCTAGTGAACCCCTGATAAATCATTAATTATTATTATTTTCATATCTTACACCATGCGCTGTCTCCCTTCACCCACGTTTCTTCCTTCCTTCCTTCCTTCCTTCCTTCCTTCCTTCCTTCCTTCCTTCCTTCCTTCCTTCCTTCCTTCCTTTCTAAATACCTTTATTGGGGGCTCTTACTTTTGTTATCACAATCCGTACATTCCTCCAATGTGTCAAGCACATTCGCACATGTGCCGCCATCACCATTTTCAAAGCTCTCTCTTCCCACTTGAGCCCCTGAAATCAGCTCCCCATTTCTTCCCCTCCCTCCCCCGCCCACCTTCTCACAAGCCCTTGATAAGGTATAGATTATTTTTCTATATCACCCACGGTTGCCTCGGGTTGCGGGGCATGAGGGTTTCTACATCAATCATTGTAATAGATTCCCCCCTTCTTCCCCCAATATGTTACTCTCTTATGTATTTAAAATTTTCAAAATAGGATAGACAAGTCAAAGAAAAAAAATGTTGGTGGTAGTACATTTTGAAAGTTGATCTAAGCAAAAAGAAAAAAGAGTTGTTCTAAGCATCTAAGGTGTTGAAAATGACTAGCTTTTCAATATTCCATTATATTGTCAAATTTCTTATCAAGCATATTATTTTCAATTTTAAAATATTTCTTTTCTGGGAAAAGATGCTTATACATACATTTAACCCCACAAAGAGAATTGGATTATGGATAATATTTCTTTGCCTGCTTTTCTGTACTCTGTGCATTTATACAATATGATAGAGTAAATTTTTTGAGCCAAAGAGAAATTGTAGCACTGCTAAAGAAAAAAAAAAAAGATTGTGACTGGGTAGAAAAGATATTCGACATAAACCAGTTAAAGTTTTTAGTTTAGCGAGAAAAGGCTGTCACCTGTGTTTAAAAGATGTGAAATGTTCTGAAAATGATATTGGTAAATTTTCCTCTATCTTGGAAGAAGACAAAACAAATAACAATAGACATCAAATCATACCAAGATAAAAATCAGGACGCCAGCAGGAACCAACTAATAGACATGTATATGATGTTGGGATGAAAAGCCAAAACGCTTCCCTAAGGCGGTTCTTACATCTGACACCTCGAGATTGAAAACAGACAGGCATCAATTGTGCTGCACTGGTTGAGAGAACTTCTTTAAGAACTTTGTAGCCCTCAAGTCTCACCTGAGATCACATTACAAATCATTGGTAATTACAAGCAGGTTCTAGTAAATGGCGGTATGGTAAAGTAAGCAGCATTGGTCAGCAACAGGCAAATGCAAAGGTTTAACAAACTCTTTGAACACCATTAACCAACAGAATCTTCGAGCCAAATTACATTCCAAAAGTTCCATCCTGCAAACACTACAAGTTCTCTGACCTTTGTAAAATCTTTGATGAGGTCAGCCGCTCTCACACCATTCTGTACATTAAAGCTGATATCAACTTTCACTTCAGTAAAAGAATCTGTTAATTTAATAATAGGTACCTAGAAAGAGAACAATAGCATTAAACAATTTAAAGTAAGTGACAAAAACAGGATAAAAGATCACTAGATTTAGAGTCTAGACCTCTATTAGAAGGCTTAGAAATGCAGCCTTCTGTATACAATTCATTCCAGTTAACTGGGATGTCTATAGGCAATTTACATTATATTAGCATTTAACCTAAAAATATGCTTTAATAATTAAAACCTGCTTTATTTTCAAACTCTTAATTTTTTCATAAATACAAAATAAAATAGACTCACTATAAACTATAATAGAAATACCTATTTGGCTTATAGTGTTTCATATTTTTATACTATCTGCAATGAATACTGAGTGTGATAAAATCATGGATACATTTTCTAAAGAAGCGCTTCACCAGGATAAGTGAATTCATTTCACAGCTAAATTTTTAGATTCATAAGCACTGTGATATCAACAAAACCAAAAATAACACAACTGTGCTCACAAAATCAGATTTTAATTTTGTAAGTTTCATAGGTAAACAACTAAAGATTTTAAGATAGAATGTAAAGGGCATACAGTTGCTTTGTCAAGAACTTTCACAGAATCCTCATCTGCAACTTTATGTTTCCGAAGAGCTTCTTCAAGGGTCCACAGGGGCAGGTTCTCCCACTTCCCAAATACCACAAGATCTATGTCGCTGAACAAACACAAAAATAAGCTGTTTGAAGAAGCAGGTAAGTGCATTTGCTTTAGCTTACATCCAAGATTACGGATTTCAAATCAGTGAAATTAAAACCTGCATTTCACCATGCCCAATGGAGACGAAGGGTGTTTTATTGGTGATCTGGATTCTTCAGTGGGGAAATGGGAGGCACTGATCTTAATTAACTACCTTTTGCTGTTCACCAGTTCTCAGAATTCAGGCCTCCGGGAATTAATAGGGTGATTTTGAAAAAAGGAGATCCTCAAAAATTAATAATGCTTCCTTTGGGGCATGGTTTCTGATACTAAGCTTAAAGGATTTTCCTATATAAATGAGATTGCAAGTTAAAAATAATGTTAGGTCTGAAAAGCAAGATGCATTTCTAATATGCTACCATTTGTGTACAACAGGAAGAACACATACATACTTCCTTTTACATTCATAGAATCTATCTAGAATAATGTTCCAAAAATTGATAAGTGATTGCCTTCACAGAGGGGAATTGAGAAACACAGGTACGATGACAATTGTTCACTGTTAATTATTTTTTGTGCTTTCTCAAATCTGATCTATGTGAATTTATTTCTATTCCTAAAATTTAATTAAATATTTTTGGAAAAGAGATTCAGGGTTTTGCTGAAGCTCAGAATGTAAACAAAGAAAATTAATGGACTCCTAGCTGGGATGGGGCTTTAGGGGAATGGAAAGTTCTAAGAACTAGCCGCTTCAATACACTTAAAATAGTAAGAATAATAAGTTAGAGTGAAAGGAAGCAAATCAGGTCATGCAATGGAATGTTTTTCCTTCTCAAAGTTTTCACCCACGAGAAATATCACCATTCTTACGAGGGAATTCTCCCCGGAAGTGACTCAAGGTAGTCCTCGTTTGAAAAGGCTCCAAGCATGGATAAGCCTAAACGCAAGTTCAACTCACAGTGACCCAAAGGACAGAGTGAAATTGCCCCGTAGGGATTTCAAACTCTGCACACAAGCAGATTGCCACAGCTTTCTTCCTTGGAGTGGCCAGTGGGCTCAAGCCATCAGCCTTTTGGTTAGCAGTCAACCATGTAACCACTGTACCACCAGGCTTCCTATCTTAAAAGACCACGCCTTTCCTTAGGGCAGCATTTTGTACCTTGCATTTCTGGGTCTGGATGAGAGAATAGTATCCAGAAGTGTGCATTTTTTATTTTAAAATGAGACCTTATGTTCCACAGTACACCCACGAACCTCTACAGGTCTCCTGCCCAAGTACTTAACATTGTGCTAATGGGGCAAATGATGGAATACAGAGGTTCTCTGCAGGGTAGTTAAGTGCTAAAATTAGTGACTAACAGAGTCTATGGTTATGTACATATTCGCTTTTATATTAATCTGTATCACCCAGGACTTGATAAGATGATCTGTCTCAAGGTAATCCGAATAAAACACAGGTTAATAATTTTTTTTTTCAAGAGTCTGGTTGTTTTTGTTTCTGTAATTACATATTGTTTAATCAAAGTGAATACACTCTACAAATGTTAAATCCTTTGAGAGATTCACAAATGTACTAACCTTGTAGGTAAATACAGGCCCGTTTTAAAGCTTCCAAATATCTGGACCTGAAAAAGAAATGATTATATTAAGGGTATTTGACGAAAGTCACCCAAATGTGGGAGTTTGCTATCCTCTAGTGGTCATTTCCAGTACTACAACATATTTTATTTCCGACACCATGTTTTCACAGAATTGAAATCCTGTCTCATAGGTATGGGCATAGACAAAGACAACATATAAATATACCTATGAGCATCATATAGTATAAACTTTCAGGTTCAAATAGAAAATAGACTACACAGGAAACTTCTTAAAAGATTCAACGCACTAATGCTACTTTACAACACAGAAACATGCCTTTCACACGGATCTTACCGTGGACTTGTCATGTAAAACCTTCATTCATAAAATAATGTGAAATTCTTGTCACATTATGATACAAATCCTTAATCTTTGTCCTCTAAGCAAGATTCATCTCATAACTAAGTGAAGGTTAACCAAACCCATTGTCCTCAAATACATTCAAACTCACAGTGACCCTACATAAGGTTTAGGATACTGTAAATTAAAAAATCATTTTAATTTGGGTTCCTATAAAAAGCATACATCAATCGTGTCAAGCACATTTGTACATAGGTTGCCATGATCATTTCCAAAACATTTTCTTTCTACTTGACCCCTTTGTATCAGCTCCTTTTCCCCCTCCCTCCCTCACCCTCATGAACCCTTGATAATTAATAAATTATTTTTATTTTCATATTTTATATCATCCACTGTGTCCCTTCACCCCTGTTTCTGTTGTTTGTCCCCCAGCGGGTGGGGAGGGGGAGGTGTACATAGATCATTGTGATCAGTTCCATTCTCCGCCTTCTCCCCCCACCTTTCTTTCCCCTACCCTCATGGCACCGCTTCTCTCAGTAGTAGTCCTGAGGGTTATCTGTGTGTCGAGAGCTCTTATCTGTACCAGTGTTCATGCTCTAGTCTAGCCATATTTGTAAGGTAGAATTGGAGTCATGATAGTGGGGGGAGAGGGAGGCAGGGGTGAAGAACCATTAAAGAACTAGAGGAATGTTGTGTGTTTTGTCAGTGCTATACTGCACCCTGGCTGGTTTGGCCCTTCCTTGTGACCCTTCTGTGAGGGGATGTCCAATTGTCTACAGATGGGTTTTGGCTCTCATTCCAACGCCCCTTGTTCCCATCAAAATGGTTGTTTTGGGTCTTCTGACACCTGATCCCGTCAATACCTTGTATTCACTATGTGTGCTTCCATGTGGGCTTTGTTGCTTCCCTGTTAGATGGCTGTTTAATTACAAGCCTTTAAGACCCCAGACATATCCTTTAACAGCTGGGCATCATCAGCTTTCTTCACCACATTAGCTTCTGCATCCATTTTGTCTTCAATGATCGTGTAGGGAAAGTGAGTATCACAGAATGCCAGGTTATTAGAACAAGATGTTCTTGCATTGAGGGAGTACTTGAGTAGAGGCCCAATGTCTGTCTGCTACCTAATCGTTAACCTCTAAATATACATACATGGACCTATATTCCTATTGTTATACATTAATACAGTAACAACATCTGTACATGCCTATGTTTATACCTCTATCTTCTGCCTACTAGTTCTTTCCTCTATTTCCTTTTATATTCCTCCTGTCCCACTATTGTGTTCGATCTTCATCTGGCTCTCCTATTTCCTCTCAGCTATACTGCACTTGACTGAACCCCACCAGGAATTCTATGCCCTCCCGCCATCGATTTTAGATCTCTTGTTGTTTCCTTCTCCCTGGGTTTGTTGGCTCCTCACTCCCTTTCCCCACTGTACATTTTTATTGGAGCACACAGCCACGTCTTTCTCCTGCAGTTGCTGAGGGGTTTGAATGCCACTAGGTGCCATTAAGGAAGCAGACTCACAGTGATCATGTGCACACTGCTGGGTCCTGCACCGTCTCACAGTATTGACTGTGCCCATTGTTACAGCCGCTGTGTCAGTCCGTCTCCTTAGGGTCTTCCTCCTTTCACTGACCCTCTACTCTACCAAGCATGATGTCCTTTTTCAGGGACTGCTCTCTCCTGACAATGGGCCCAAAGTAAGATGAAGTGTTGCCATGCCCACTTCTCAGGAGTATTGTAGCTGGACTCCCACCATGACAGATGTGTTTCTTTCTCTCTTTTTTTGCAGTCTATGTTATAGTCAATATTCTTTACCCATAGAGTAATTCAAAGGCATCAGTTTTCTCCAGTCTCTCGTATTTATGGCCCAGCTCTCACATGCATATGAGGCAATAAAAATGCCCAGTGTCAGGCACACTCTATTTCTTACAGTAACTTATTTAGTCTTTAATGCTTTTAAAGGTCTTGTGCAACAGATTTGGCCAATGAAACACATAAATTTAATTTCCTGACGGTCGATAGCATGTGCATGGATTTTTAACTTAAAATTAAGTTAAGGTTAGTTGACCTCAATTACAGACAAATGCTGGCCCACAGAAGACACTAAATATTGTCATTTTACCATCACGTTGTGACATAAAACCTAAGCCAATCTCACTCCATTTAAAACAGTAAAAGACTAAGGCTGGTAGATGTGAAAACGCACAAGAGATTAGGAGTGGGGATTGTGCAACAATGAATAAGCAATGAAAACAAGTTCAGCTTCTGACATGAGATGGACCTAGACTGGAATCACAACCTTGTGTTTCTTATCTCTAAGAACATAGGGATAAAATGTTCCATCTCAGGGGGAGCGGGGAGCGAGGGGATAAAAAAGAGAACCTGATGCAAAGGGCTTAAGTGGAGAGCAAATGCTTTGAAAATGATGACGGCAAAGAATGTACAGATGTGCTTTACACAATTGATGTATGTATGGGTCGTGATAAGAGTTGTATGAGTCCCTAATAAAATGTTTTTAAAAAAAAACTATTAAAAAAAAGAATTGTATAATCATTACCACAATTAATTCTAACAATAACAAAAAAAGAAATAAATAGACCAGAATGGAAATAATGATGATGCTGACACATTGTGTAGAAATGTAACCAATGTCACTGAACAATATGAATAAAAATCATTAAATGAGAGCCTAACTGGCTGTGAAAATGTTCACCAAAAATACAATAAAATGAAGATAAAATTTTTAAAAATGTTCCATCTCAGAACCATGCAGATTACTTAAATCTAGGGTTTTCTACGCTAATACTACCGACACTTGAGCCAGATAATTATGTGTTATGACGGCTGCCCAGTGCCTAGTTAGCAAGATCCCTAGCTTTTACCCATGATATGCCAGAAGCACCTCCCCAGTAGTGACAACTAAAAATGCCTCCCCAAAGAAATCAAAAGTCATCTATCAAGTTGATCTTGATTAACAATGACCCTTTAGTTGGTCTTACGGTTTTCATTGTCATTGTTATCTTTGGATCACATAAGCTGGTGTGCTTCTTCCATGTGGACTTAGTTGACTCCTTGCTTAGATGGCTGCTTGTTTGAATACAAGCCTTTAAGACCCCAGACACTATTCCAATTGATAGCAGATTGGGAGGTTTTTAATGGCTGGTGGATTCAAACTAACCTACTTCAGCTATAAATAATTACTATTATCTTACACTGAGGAGTTTGGGAATGACAATAAATAGGTTTGATAAATCACATACCATAATAAACTACTACAAGGAGATGTGATTTGCTTTTCTTTCTGTTACACTTGTGAAAATGACTAATTCTTTTTTTTCGACTTCAAATATTATTTAATTTCAATTTTGGCTAGGTGTTAGGGAATACAAAAGGGTATCCTGCTTTCAAGGAATTTATAACCTAGCAACCTCAAAAATGAGAGGAAAAAACATATTTTATGTTTTCCTTTGCTCCCTCTTACATGCTTTCAAGGTGATTGATTCTATTGGATCATTTCTGATGAGAAGTCAGCTTCCATCCTGAATATGAAGAATAATCTATTTTCATGCATAAAAAGGGGGTAGAGGGTAAGTCATCATCTGCATGTCCAGGACTTAGAGAATGCACAGTTTCAAATTGGAAAAGAGAGATTCTGATGTAGTTTCAACTCTTAAAATTTGATTTCTTGCCATCAGATATCCAGCTTTTATCTAGGAATCATGTTGAACTTCATCTCTTTATCATGCTCTCAGCCATTGAACCTCGATTTTCAGAATGTCCAAATGCAAATCCACTTGACATTTAGAGGGGTGCTACAGTAGATGTCATGCAGGTGTTTACATGCCTCTTCTGTTCTGGTTGCTGAAGAACCAGGCCTTCTCTCCTTGGTGTAGTCAGCCAGCTCACCAAAATGGTAAAAGACAGTAGAAAGCTGTAGAGTTCGTGTTTAGTAGTTGCTACTTAGCGCTCCAAAAAGAGTTGATCACTCAATTCAATAAAAACCATCCACTCTCTCTCACTGCCATTGAAATATCAATGACATAGCTTCCAGCATCACAGCAACACACAAGCTACTTCAGTATGTCTGACAGACATGTGGTGGAAGAAATTATGAAGTCAAAGAACTGAACAGAATATTTCTAAGGGCAGCTCAAGAAGACAGAGTAAAATATTATAATTAAATGTACAAAGACCTAGAGTTAGGAAACCAAAAAGAACACCATCAGCTTATCGCAAACTGAAAGAATTCAATGAGTTCTGGGCTCACAATAAATCATACTTAAGAACATTGTGTTCTTTCATCATGGCCCTGCTCACTACTCACCTTCATGAAATGATGACTGAAGACAAGGGTGCTACAGCAAAGTGTGGTGAAGAAAGTAGATGGTGCCTGGCAAGCAATTGGAATAGTGTCTGGAGTCTTAAAGGCTTTATTCAAACAAGCAGCCATCAATGTGAGGAGCCAAATAAATCCACACAGAAGCATACCAGATTGTGTGATCCAGGATAACAATTACAAAATTTGGTATGGTGAAGAGAAAAGTATGAGAGCTAAAATTATGAACACCCAATTTGTAGAAGGCTATGGAGGACAGTGGGAACCCAGAACCCATCTGCAGAGTATCTAGATAGACCGATCTGCTAACAGATCCTCTGTAGCCAAGGCAAGAGCCCAGAACAGCCTTACTATGAGGCGGAAACATTGTAATCTGATTATGCAGGATTGAACTCGGGACCAGGCCAACTGTCCTCCCTATAGACACGACCTGAATTAGTACTGGGTGCAAATATCTCTTAGATGTTCATGACAGAAATTTCTTCCCTGGCTTACTGAATGTTGATGGGGTCTTCTCTGTCTTATGCATCATCTGTATTTTTCCTTTTATACGAATAAGACTGTACCCATACCACTTTAGTGTGACTTGTCTGGCATTGTTTTCTGTGGGGTTTCTCAGCTGTGAAGCACGGGAAGAATGGATGCATGATGGTAATAACTGTTACAAGGTGTGTAGGGAATCGGGGGTGGGGGTGAGCGATGGACAGGAGAGGGGATTTCGAGAGCGAACAGTGAGGGCAGCAGTGGGGAGCGAGCACCAGAACGGACAGTGAATGCACAGCTCAGTTTGTAGACGTGCTGGGGATTGAACGACTGAACTGTTCGACTGTGTGATATGTGAATGATGTGGCAATACAAATGTTGGGGGATGCATTTAAATTCAAGCCTCAAGTTGAAATACTGAAAGATTCCATAGAATTCAAGATATTGAATAATGCAAGAAGCGTCCCCCAAAATGGAAAGAATACACAGTCACGGTACCAAACAGAACTAGTTGACAGTTCATCATTTCAAGAGCTATAACAAGAAATAATGGTATGAAGGAAGAAATAAACTACGCTGAAAGCATTAGCCCAATGCAAGGCTCCACAAATTGATGGAATACCAATAGAAATGTTTCAACCAGCTGATGAAACCCTAGAAGCACGTATTTATCTATGTCAAAACATTGGGAAGACAGTTCTTTGGCCAACTAACTGGAAGGCATTGGTATGGCGAACTTTATAGTATATGAATACTGTCCTAACTCACTGCCATCAAGTCAATTCCAACTCACAAGGAGCTTATAGGACAGCTTAGAAGTGCTTCTGTGGATTCCACGACTGTAAATCTTTACAGGAGTAGAAACTCTCATCTTTCTCCTGAGGAACAGTTGGGGGTTTCAAACTGCTAATAGCCCAATGAGTAATCCACTATGCTGCTAAAGCTTTTACGCAAAAATCATTAGGAAACCCAAATATTACAAGTTGCAAAAAAATGGTTCATCTTTAAAATGTAAGTCTCACATCTCAAGCTAGCAGACCAAAATAGGCTGGGAAGGCTGGAGGAAAATATACCATAAAAGTGGCAATTCAAAAACAGCAGGGGCTGCGATTCTAATCTCTGACAAAATTGATCTCAAGGTGCAAGCCATAACAAGAGACAAGGAGCGGCACTATATAATGCTCAAGGGATCAGTACACCAAGAACCAGTGAGCATAATAAACATTTACACACCCATGACAGATCCGCAAAATTCGTCAATCAAATGTTCCAAAAGATGACAAAAGAAATCATAGTAGGTGACTTTAATACACTGTTCTCCAAGAAAGGCAGATCACAGGGAAAGAAGCTTAACAAGGAAGTTACAGGCTACAGACCTAAACTCTACAATTAAGAGACTTGAGCTGATAAGACATTTTCAAAGCTCTCCACCCAAATTAAAAAAAAAAATTACATTCTTTTCAAGCTCACAGTGCACATACATACTTTAAGATAAATCATGCTGGGACACAATCAAGCCTATGCAAATTCAAGCACACAGAGGTCACTCAATACTTCCCTCCCGGATTACTATGCCATAAAGCTGGAAATCAACAAAAGGATGATTAAGAAAAAAAAGGGCAAACAACTGGAGAATGAATAAATCTCTACTGGAAAACGAGTGGGTATTGACCAAAGTTCAGAGACAAAATCTGGAAGTTTTTAGAAACCAATGAGAAATGAGAGGACGGTGTACCAAAACCTCTGGAACCCAGGAAAACCAGTTATCAGAGGTTTGATAGCGATAAATACACCCATGAAAAAGGAAGAGAGGCTTATGATTGATATGCTGGCACAAAACCTCCAGCATATAGAGCAGAGTCAACCGAACAGTCCTACTAATAGCAAAAGAAAAACCATATATACTTGTGTATCAGCCGAGTTTTTTCAGCACATTATTAATGCAGTTTTTGTGGTAAAATTAGGTGCCTCAGCTGATATTTGGGTCGGCTTATACTCAAGTATATATGGTAGTAAAATTCAGGGCAGAAGTAAACAAGTAGAAAAACAAGAAAACAATGCAAAAAAATCAATGCAGCAAAATAGTTAGTTCTTTGAAAAGGTTAACAAAATCGACAGGCTGCTGTCAAACCTAACCAAAGAAAGGAAGGAACAAATATCAATAGTCTGAATGAGGAATGAAACAGGGGAAATTAAAATGGAGTCTAATGAAATGAAAAGGCTAATTACACAGTAATACGAAGGCTTGTACACTAATGAATTCAGCAACTTGGAAGACATAGACAAATACTTGGAAAAACAATCCATCCCTAGACTATCCAAGATGGATGTCAAAAACCTCAACAGACCCATAGCAATAGAGGAAATAGGCAAGGTTACCAAGGAAATACCAACCAAAAAATCCCTCAAGCAAGAAGGCTTCACAGGAGAATTCTACCAAGCATCCAGGGAAAATATTACAGCAATCCTACACAAACTTTTCTAGATCTTAGAAAAAGATGGCAAATTCCCAAACTTTTTCTATGAAGCTGGCATAACAATGATACCTAACATGGGCAAGGGTCCCACAAGAATTGAAAACTACAGATCTATAACTAATAAACATCAATGCAAAAACCCTTAAGAAAATACTGGCCAATAGAATACAAAAGTTTATAAAACGAATAATTCACCATGACCAAGTGGAATTCATTACAGGAATGCAGGGATGGTTCCATGTGAAAGTCCATCAGCATTATTTGTCACATTGACAAGAAAAAGGATCAATAGATGCAGAGAAAACATTTGACAACATCCAACACACATTCGTGTTTATGACACTTAAGAAGATAGAAATGGAAGGAAATTTCTTCAAAATAATACAAGCTATATATATGAATAGTCAAAGTGTTCGTCAATGGGGAAAAGACAAAAACAATCCCACTGAAAAAACGAGACCAGACAAAGATATACCTTATCCCCACTTCTATTTAACATCGTACTGGAGGTGCTAGCTAACAACCTAAAGCAAAGGAAAGATATCAAAGGTATTTGTCTGGAGGAAGAAGAGATGAAATTATCGTTATTCGCAGATGATATGATCTTACATATGGAAAAACCCAAAAGCTCCACAAGAGTAGTGCTGGATGTGATAGAGGGTGGAAATCCAAATGGCCAACACACATAAGAGAAAATGTTCCCGATCATTAGCCACAAGGGAAATTCAAAATAAAACTATGAGATACCACCTAATGCCCTCAAAGATAGCCCAATTTACAAAAAAAATGGAAACAACAAGTGTTGAAGAGGGTGTGGTAAGAGAGGAACTCTAATCTACTGCTAGTGGATGTTTAGGTATATGCAGCCAAAAAGGAAATTGATTTGGCAATACCTAAAACAAATGGAATTCGAGCTATCATATGACCCTGTAATCCCCCTACGGGGCACACACCGAGAAGAAGTAAAAAACAGATCACGACCACACATCTGTGCGCCAATGTTCATCACAGCAAAGTTCACAATCGCAAAGAATTAGAAAGCAACCAAAATTTCCATCAACTGACAAATAAGATTAAAATTAGCTGGTATGTACATACAATGGAGTACTACACATCCTTAAAACACCATGATGGATGCAGGAAGCACATCGTTGCATGGGAAGAGTTGGAGGAAATTATGCTAAGCGAAATAAGCCAAGAACAAAAAAGGACAAGTACAACATGAGTCTACTGAGGTAAGCTTACAAAACACAAGGGGCGGGGGACTTCCGAGAAGATGGCGACGGAGTAACACTGTAACAGGTACCAGAGAGACTCCACAGAATTCAGCCCAGGAGAGTTGCTTAGAGGGAAATTCAACACTGCTGGAAGGCAGGAGGAGCATCATACAGATAAGTAGACACAGACATATGAGATTTTGAGGGGCTGAGGGCTTTAGGATTACCTCAGTGGAGGCCGGCTGGGGCTCGACCTTGGCCCCACCACTGTCTCTGCCGGAGCAGGGACTCTTTGGCGCCTGTAAGGCAGCTTGGTCTCAACATAGTCACGGTTTGCCACCACCCGCCTCAGGGCAGGGACTAGAACCTTGAAGCTCCTCTCTGTCCCCTCCTCGGTCTTGGAGGGCTGCGCAGAGGCCTTTTCTCAACACAGCCATAGCTTGGCATTGCCTCCTGGGAGCAGGGACTAAACCCTTGAAGCTCCACTGGCGGGGATCTCAACTCAGCTACATTGTTGCTTTGGTTCCATCTCTTCACTATATCACCTCCTCCACCGCCCCCCACAGGCTCAGCTGGCTTGCTTTTTAACTTTTTTTTTTTTCATCTTTGTCTCTTTCTTGGTCTCTCACACACTACCGCTAACCTCCAGACCATTCCCCTTAGCCTAGAGCATTAACACCTGTGCCAAACCCAGCTAGGTGAGCTCCACCCTGGGAAAAGCCCTGCTGACCTCCACCAGTGGATACTCTGATCAACTTCTTACTGGGAAATTCTCTGCCTGTGTGCTGGGGTTCTAAGGCAACTCGGCAAACACTCCTCAACACTCCAAGTTGCTGCAGGAACCTCTGCCCAACCTCTGCAACACGAAAGTAGGCAACCCTTCTGGGTCACTCCACTGGGACAGAAGCCACAGGAGGATAAAGTGCTAGGTTAATTCCACAGTGAAATAAGCTATAGGCAGTTCGAACAAGCACTCCTACAAGTCTCACAGAGAAAGTCTGACTCTTTGACTCTCTGGAAAACGGCACATGGCTCCTCTAAAGCAACACAACGCAAACAGTCATCAGCCCCACTGACCTCAAGGAAAAAATGGGAGAAACAAAAGGCAATGCCAGATGCAAGGGGCTTAAGTGGAGAGCAAATGCCTTGAGAATGATTGGGGCAGGGAATGTATGTATGTGCTTTATACAATTGATGTATGTATATGTATGGATTGTGGTAAGAGTTGTATGAGTCCCTAATAAAATGTAAAAGAAGAAAAGAGAAAAAAAATGATTAGGGCAAAGACTGTACAGATGTGCTTTATACAATTGATGTATGTATATATATGAACGGTGAAAAGAATTGTATGAGCCCCAATAAATTGTTAAAATTTAAAAAAAAAAAAAAAAGAAGATGTCCTGAACATAATGACATAAATAGAGGAAGCAGACATTGAGCTGCCACAGAAAGAAATTTTCCGAATGCTACTTGGAGTCACACAGGATACGAGAGAAACAATACAGTAAAAAGGATGAAATGATAGAAGAGGTAAAAGCCATAAACCAAAGAGAAATAGGGGGGCTTAGGGAGGAGATAATAAAAACCAGTAGCAGATTCACGGACTTCAGGAAGCGACTGGAGGAATCAGAGAACCACATCAGTGACTTGGAGGACAGCAAAGCAGACTTTAACAAACACGAACAAAAATCTAATAATATCATCAGAGAAGTTGAAGAAAACTTAAGAGCTATGTCTGATGCTATGAAATGGAACAACATTAGAATTATTGGCTTACCGGAGGAAGACACAACAAAGAAATCATCTGAAACAATAGTGAGAGAATTCTTGGAGGAAAGCTTCCACAGCTTAATGAATAAAAACCAGGAAACCATTCAGGAGGCTGAAAGAACACTAGCTACAGTGGATCCCAAGAAGAAGTCAGCAAGGCACATAATAGTTAAATTATCCAACTTTGAGGAAAAGGAGAAAATCATGAGAGCAGCTAGGGAAAAATAAGCAATCACATACAAAGGTTCCCAAATAAGAATATACTCAGACCTAGCAGCAGAAACTATGAAGAAGAGGAGAGAGTAGAGTTACATATTACAAAAATTGAAGGAAAGCAATGCAAACCCAAGAATACTCTACCCAGCCAAATTATCAATCAAGATAGATGGAAAAGTAAGACTCTTCCCAGACAAGGAAAAACTCAAAGAATATGTTAGAAGAAACTCAGCCCTATAAAAGCTCCTTGCTGAACCAGTATTAGCAGAATTACTCACCAAGCATAAAAAAGGGATCACCACATAGAACAACCTCACCCAGAGGGCAATAAAGAGAAAACAGACCTCAAGATAGTATTGACTTAAATATAGAAAGACTCGAAAGGCTGCTGAGGCAAGCTTTTAAAAAAAAAGGCAAAAGGGGCAGAGGGAAAAAGTTATGGTATACAAACATTCCTTGG
Source organism: Tenrec ecaudatus (assembly GCF_050624435.1). Classification (NCBI taxonomy): domain Eukaryota; kingdom Metazoa; phylum Chordata; class Mammalia; order Afrosoricida; family Tenrecidae; genus Tenrec; species Tenrec ecaudatus. The sequence continues at coordinate 39,896,799 of NC_134547.1, read as the reverse complement.
GTGAGGACCAGGTAATATGGCAGGGACCAGACCAAATACATGGTAGACAACTAAAAAGGAGGTGGGCAACAGAAAAAAATAATAACAATAAAAAAGAAAAGGGTAGCAGGGGCACAGGGCTCTAACCCACCCAAGGGGAGGGTACTGTTTGTGTCTCCACAGGGAAAGAGGGACCAGACTTCAACTCGGTGCTCCAAGATGTGAATGCAACATGCCAGCGTGGAGTAGGGAACCAGTGGAGAGGTCTGGGGGGGCCGGTCTCAACACCAACTACTAAGTGGACACCTGCCCCTCCCGTCAGAAGAATTTATTTCAAAGGACCGCACTGAATCTACAGCCCTGGAAGAGGGACAGATCTGATCGGAGCACACAGGAGCAGATGAAGGAGGAGGAGGAGAGAGTGGAGCACATCATGGCCCACCAGGCCGTGAGGATGATGTTCCCTATTAGAGCAGCCAGTCGACAGAGAGGACCACATAGCCGGCCCCACTATGAGACACAACGTCCCTCACTGACACATAGCCCTATAGGGGACAACACAAGAGACACAGCGTGGGAACTGCACCCAATCAGATCCCACCACACTGAGGCAATACATTAAGGGGGTGCAACAGAACAGCAAGGGAATGGAGTGGCGAGGTCCCCAGAGAATCCTGAAGGTGAACTTTGGGGCCAGGGCGTGGTGCCCCAACAGACTGGACTGGAAAACAGTGCTAAAGGCCAACAAACAATCCTTGAACTAACTACAAGCTTTTCTTTCTTGTCGTGTTTTCTTTTGTTTTGTTTTTGTCATTGGTTTGTTGTTGTTTTGTTGTATATTGTTACTTGGTTGTACTCTGTCTTGTTTTTGTGCGTGTTATTATCTCAGCAGGTCTGTCTAAATAAGATAGGCTGGATGAACAATTGGAGGAGAAAACAACGGGACCAATAGTTCCATGGGGACATGGGAGACGGGGAGGTGGGGGGAAAGGAAGTGGTGTTAATAAACCCAGGGACAAGGGAACAACAAGCAATCCAAATCAGTGGTGAGGAGGGCGTGAGAGGCCTGGTTGGGCATGATCAAGGGTAATGTAACTAACAGGAATTGCTGAAACCCTGGTGGGGACTAAGCATGATAGTGGGACATAAAGGAAGTCAAAGGAAATAGAGGAAAGAGCTGGGAGGCAGAGGGCATTAATAAAGATCTAGATAAAGACATGTGCATATGCAAATATATTTATACATGAGGATGGGTAAATAGATCTATTTGCATATATTTATAGGGTCAGTATTAAGGTAGCAGAGGGACATTGAACCTCCACTCAAGTACTCCCACAATACAAGAATACTTTCTTCTATTAAACTGGCATTATATGATGCTCACCTTCCCGACACAACCACTGAAGACAAAGTGGGTGAACAACTAAATGTGGTGAAGAAAGCTGATGGTGCCCGGCTATCACAAGATATAGTATCTGGGGTCTTAAAGGTGTGAAGGTAAACAAGCGGCCATCTAGCTCAGAAGCAACAAAGCCCACATGGAAGAACACCAGCCTGTGCGATCAGGAGGTGTCAAGGGATCAGGTATCAGGCATCATCAGAACAAAAAAATCTTACCATAGTGAATGAGCGAGGGAGTGTGGAGTGGAGATCCAAAGCCCATTTATAGGCCACTGTATATCCCCTTACAGAAGCGTCTTTGGGGAGGAGATAAGACAGTCAGGGTGCGAAGTAGCAACAATGAAAAATACACTTTCTCTAGTTCCTAAATGCTTCCTCCACCTCCCCTCCCACTGTCATGATCCAAGTCCTACCTTGCAAGTCTTACTAGACCAGAGGATGTACACTAGTACAGATGGGAACTGGAAACAAAGAGAATCCAGGGCGGATGATCCCTTCACGACCAGTGTTGCTAGTGGTGATACTGTGAGGGCATAGGAGGATGGGTTGGAAAGGAGGAAACGATTTCAAGGATCTACATGTGACCTCCTCCCTGGGGGACAGACAACAGAAACGTGGGGGAAGGGCTATGTGGCACAGAGCAAGATATGACAAAATAATAATTTATACATTCTCAAGGGTTCATGAGGGAGGGGGGAGAGAGGAGGGAGGGGAAAAAAATGAGGACCTGATGCCAGGGGCTTGGGTGGAGAGCAAATGGTTTGAGAATATGAGGGCAACGAATGTACAAATGTGCTTTACACAATTGATGTATATATGGATTGTGATAGGAATCGTATGAGCCCCTAATACCATGATTTGAAAAGAAAAAAAAAACCCACAAGGGGCATAGGGGAAAAGCCACCAAGTACATAAATTCCTGAGGTGAGGCTCAAGCTCTCTGGCAGGGGTCAGATTCAATCCAGGGAGGAATATGGCAGCCAACTAGAAAGGAGGGGAGAAAGGAAAGAAAAGCAAAAGAGGACATGGATAGTAAAGGAACAAGGCACTGACCCACACATGGGGAGGGTATTGTTCATGTCTCCACAGGAAAGTGAGTTAGGGATCAGTTCTCAACCTTGGGCACCAAACCTCAAGGACAACAAACCAGCATGAAGCAGTGAACTAACAGAGAAGTCTGCAGGGATGGCCCCAGTCCCAGCCCCATCGATTGATTTGCTCCTCAGAAGAATGCACCACGGAGGGCAACACTGAGGAAACAGCCCGGGGAGAGTGGCAGGTCTGCCCAGACAACATGGGGGCAAACTAAGAGGGAGGGAGAGAGGAGTGAAGGGGAGAAGAGAGAAAGAAAGATAACTACATCCTGGCCCACCCAACCCCAAGGACAACATTCCTGCTCAGAGCAGCCTATGCACAGAGAGGACCATAGGGCTGTCCCACCATGAGACATGACGCTCCCTCAACAACCCGCGGTGTTATGGGGAACAGCACTGGATACACAGTGCAGGAATTGTACCCGGTCTGACCCCACACACACAAACTGGAGCAAAACACAAAGGGAGCGCACAGAACTGCATGGGAAGCCATGGAATACTGAAAATAGACTGGATCGGTGGGCAGGGCTTGGCACTTCAACAGTCCCAATTGGAAAACATTCATAAGCATCAGCAGACAGACCTGGAACTATTTATAGTCTTTTCTTCTTTTTTTCATATCTCTCCATATAAGATAGGCAGAATAAACAATCCCAAGGAGAAAATAACAGGGCCAAAGGCTCCAGGTGGACTTGGTAGAGGAGGAGATGGGAGAAAGGGAGGCGGGGAGGCAACAAACCCAGGGACAAGGGAACAATATGAGATCTAAAATTGATGGCAAGGAGAGAGTAGAATGCCTGGTGGGATTTGATCAAGTGCAATGTAGTCAAGAGAAAATACTGAGAGCTGAATGAGTCAAACAGTATAGTGGGACAGGAGGAAAGTAAAAAAGAAACCAAGGAAACAACTAGGAGGCAAAAGACATTTATAGAGGTATAAACATACGCATGCTCATATGTAAATATATTAATATATAATGATAAGGATATAGGTCTCAGTATATATATTTGTTAAGTAATAAGGTAGCAGATGGTCACTGGGCTTCTACTCAAGTCCTCCCTCAATGCAAGAACACTTTGTTCTAGTAACCTGCATTCTATGATGCTCACCTTCCTGACACAATCACTTAAGTCAAAATGGGTACATAAGCAAAAAGTGGTGAAGAAAGCTGGGGGTGCCTAGCTATTAAAAGATATAGTGTCTGGAGTCCTAAAGGCTTGAAGTCAAACAAGTGACCATCTAGCAGGGAAGCAACAAAGCCCACTTGGAAGAAGCACACCAGCCTGTGGGATCACAAGGTGTTGATAGGATTAGGAATGAGAAGACCCAAAACAAACAAATATATCAATGCAAATGAGGGGGGTCAGAGTAGAGACCCAAAGCCCATCTGTACACAATTGGACATTCCCTCAGAGAAGGGTCACAGGGTGCAGCACAGGACTGATGGAACATACAACATTCTTCTCCTTCCACTATCATGACCCCAGCCAACCTTACAAATCAGGCTAGACTGAAGTATGTACCTGGTACAGATAAGAGCTCTTGACACAACAGATAAACCCCTCAGGAACAATAATGGGAGTAGTGATGCCATGGGGGAAAAGGGAAGGCGGGGGAGAAGGGAAGAAACAGGAAACCGGCTACAATGATCAATGTATAACACCCAGCCCTGTCCCCCAGGGAACAAACAACAGAAAAGTGGGTGAAGGGAGAGAGTAGATGGTGTAAGATATGAAAATAATGATTTATAATTTATCAGGGGTTCACAAGGGTGGGAGGGTGGAGCAGGGAGGGAAAAAAAGGAGTTGATACCAATGGTTCAAGCAGAAAGAAAACGTTTTGAAAACAATAATAGCAACTTATGTACAAATGTGTTTGATATAATTGATGTACATGTTGTTATAAGAGCTGTTAAAAGCTCCCAATAAAAGAATTTATTAATTTTTAAAAAGTAAGTCTCCAGATGCATAAGGACCTGCATGTTATGACTCTAAACAAGATACTAACATTACTCCTCTCCCACCCCATTAACAAGGATGTGACTGAGCACCCAGTTCCCAAGCAGGTACTCACATCGGCATTGGGCCAGAGTTCCTTTATTACACTCTCAATCCTCTTTACCACCTCCATCCGCATCTTCTCTTCCTCCGGTCTGGGTGACATATACTCATAAAAATCACTGATCTCTTCATGCAGGCTGAAGAAAAACAGAGGATAAATAATTAACATTGATGTAATGAGAATCACCATCTTAAATAGTCTCATTAAGTCTTACAATTTCAAAAGATGACTTTATACATTGTTACCTTAATGTTAATGTTACATTTCATGTGTAACTGAAATGGTTACGTCTAGAATTTAATATGAAAAATGAAAATAATTAAATGAAATAAGAAAATCCAAGAAATCCCATTGGAAGTACAATAGTAGCCTTTGTAGCATTTCTTAACTGTGCTGGGTGCTGCTGTCGTCAGGAGCCATCGAGGCCCTTCGTAACCATGGTGACCCTATGCACAACACAGCCAACACCGCTCCATCCTCACAACTGTTCCTATGCTTGAGCCCACTGTTGCAGTTACTAACAATCAGTTCATCTTGTTGTTGAAGGTCTTCTTTCCAGTGTCCCTCCCCTTTATCTTCTTCCGGCACTGGTCTCTCTGGACAATATGCCCAAAGTATGTGAAATGAAGTCTCGCCATCCTGGTCTCTAAGGCGCAAGCTGGTTGGGCTGTACTTCTCAGACAGGTTTGTTTGTCCTTTTGGCAGTCCACGGTGCTTTCAATATGCTTCACCAGCACCAGAATTCACTTGCATCGATTCTTCGTCAATGCTCCTGATGCAGTGTCCAACTTACACTGCATATGAGGTAACTGAAAGTAACATGGCTTGTGCAAGGCTCACCTTCATCTTCAAAGCAGCTCAGTTGTTTTTCAACATCCTACAGAGGATTTATGCAGATTTACCCAATACGATCGTCCTTTGATCTGACTGCTGCTTCCATGCGCACTGATTTTAATCTAAGAAAGATGAAATCCTTGACAACTTTAATCTTTTCTTTTCTCCATTAATCATGATGTTACCTATTAGTTCAGTTGTGAGGATTTGGGATTTTGTTGTTTTTCCAAGAAGAGATATACAATCATTACCACAATCAATTTTAAAATATTATCTTTTTCTCTGGAGCTCATTGTTATTCATGTATTTTTTCCCAATTTTGGCAAAAATATACACACCAAAACATTCTCCCATTCAAGAACATCTACACATATAATTCAATGCCATTTGTTATACTCTTTGTATTGTATACCATTATTGATATTCCTCTCCAAACTGTTCTACCACCATTAAAATCAACTCAATGCCCCCTAAGCAAAATTCTTCCTCCTTCACCCATAGTAACCATAGGTTAAGTTTAATATCTATTTTTAGGATTCTTGATATAATATTCGCATGCCATATACTTCCATAGTAAAAATGCTTCTAAAAATAGTTGAATGTATACCACAATGAGATCTAATTCTCCTCCCCTCTCCTGCATCCACTGACCATTCCCCAAATGACCCCCTACCATGTTCATGATAAAACATCGCATCGATTATTGTCTCTATCAAACAAGGAGACCTAAGAGAAACAATAAAAAAACAAAACAGAAAAAAGAAAACAAAATGCTATAAAGATAAAAATAAAGAGTAAGAAAGAAAAGACCCCCCAACAATGTTAAAAACTAGAGAATAAATTTTTGTCATGAAACAAGTGAGAAATACTTGAGCACAGAGCAAATTCAAGTTGGGTCTAGAGAAAGGTCAACAGACCAAGTACCATATTATACCATGGTTCAATCCACCATAATCAAGTTTACAATAACCTCTGTCTAGAAGTAATGCTGTTGAGTCCCCTGTCTGTGACTAAAGGGGATCTGCCAGAGGCCCAAACTGACCACACACTATGCAGATGGATATGGGACTCCCATTGTTTCCCATCTGTTGATATACATCAGGGCAGCGCGGCAAATTACAATTATATTACTTTTTCACTTTCAATTTAATTTGCTTATCTTCTAATCCCTTAGCACATCGTCAATCCATAAATTAGCACTCACATCAGAGACAAAACTCCTGGGTAAAGATTAGAGGCAAAACAAACCTACATTAACAGCTCTCTTGCTTCTTACTATATATTACTATCCCAATTACTATTATTATTATCATCAATTTTGGTACCTTTTGTTTCTTGCCCTTTCCTTACTTAATTTTAATTACTAAACTTTTATTTCATAGCTCTGTTTAATATATTTTTTCTTTTCTTTCTTCTCATTGATCCTTCTCTTTCTCATTTACATAAAATGAAAGCTTACATTACTCATATCTTTTTTCGATCAAATATTATTACCCATTCATTCCTCATTGGAAAACTGACATTTTTGGGGTCTAATTTCCTTTCTTTTAACCTATCAATTAACATCAATGATCCCTTCCTTTTTGTGTACTTCTTCCTTTCTTTCTCCGTCCTCTCACACTCTCCCCCAAGACTTTAATTTATCTACCGTGCCTCTACTGTACTACCTAACAGAATTAACTACTCCCACATAATCCCACCTCCCTAAAATACCTAATAGCTACCCCAAGAGGTGAAGGAAACAAGACAAGATATCGGTTCACACAAAAAGGTCAAGAGAGATATACACATATAACCAACACCAACAAGAGCTAAATGAAATGGCTGAAATTGAAGAGGCTAAGGAATTACCACATAAAACTTACGATGATAACTGCACTCATACAACGGACGAAGGAAGAGACAGAAAGTGAAAACAGAAAAGCTAGACACCTCACTACATGCCTAACAGATATAAACACAAACGTCAAACATGACAAAATCCGAAAACAGAGAAACAGAATTGAATAGATGGACTCCCAATAGGCTATAATGTAAAAGAAAACAAATAACAAAATATGCAAAGGATACCAAAAAAGCTTGAAGACAATCCGGACACAATCAAGAGGAACAACCAATGTCTTATAGGGATTCCAAAAGAGGAAGAAACAAAAAATCCACAGAGAATAGTTCAAGAACTCCCGCAAGAAAGCTTGCCCAGCACTTAAAGTATGAGGAGATGTTATTCACAAAGCTGGGGGGGAACAATCAAAGGAAATCCCAAGAAAGAATACTCCCAAGCATAATTCAGTCAAGATGTCTAACATCAACAAAGAAAAAATTGTAAGAGCAAGCAGAGAAAAAGGAAAATTATATACAAAGTGTAAGCAATTAGAATAAATTCAGATCTCTCAGCACAAAGCATGCAGGCCAGGAGACACAGTGGAGTGATGTATAAAAAGTCTTGGAGGGGAAAAAACTGCCAACCTAGAATCTTGTGCCCAAAATAAATATCACTCACATATGATGGAGAAATAAAAATATTCAGGAACAAGGAGAAAATAAAAATGCTTCCTACGAGAAATACCCCCTCAGAAACACAGACAAGAACAGATTAAAAATCTGAGGCTGATCAAAAGTGTGCCAAGCAAACAGCCACAGAAAAAAGTAGGGGTAGCAATACTAATCTCTAAGAAAATAGATTTCAAGGCAAACAACATAATAAGAGAAGAGAGCAGACACTATACATAGTGACAAAGGACCAATAGCCTAAGAAGGCATAACTATAATAAATATATTTGCATCCAATGAAAGCTCTTTGAAATACATCAATCAAAACCTTAAAGAATTGAAAAAGAACATAGACACTTCCAGAATAAGAGATTTCAATATGCCACTCTCAAGGAAAGACAGAATATCGTGAAAAGAAAAAAAAAACTCCTTAAAGACACAAAAAAACCTCAACACCACAATCAACAAAATCGAAATCGTAGCTGTACACCGAATGCTTCGCCCAACAAAACCCCAGTATGTGTCCCCGACACATATGGAACATTCTCAAGTACAGACCACACACTAGGCCACAAAGCGTGTCTCAACAAGTGTTTTTAAAATGGAAATGCTACAACATTTGTTCTGGGACAACAATGCTTTAAAATGAGAAATCAAGAATAAAAGCAACAGAAACATAAACACATGGAGATTGAACATTAGAAAATGATTGGGTCATAAAACAAATAAAGTGGTAAATAACACAATTCCTGAGATAAATGAAAACCGCAAGTTTGTTTTGTGCTACAGGGTCACTGTGAGTCAGAATCAACTTGGTAGTAACGGGTCAATTTTTGAGGTTTTGTGTAACTAAGAGGAGTCCTGGGTGGTGCAAATGATTAATGCACTCCACTGAGAACTAAGAGAGTAGAGGTAGAAGGGCCTGGCGATGTACTTCCCCCAAAACCCCGTATCTTCCAGCGAAACTCCTCTGGAATGCAGTTCTACTCTGACACACATGGATGGGATCGCCATGAGCTGGAATCAACTCCACAGCATTGGTAGTAGCACATAATTTGGAGAGGACAGATGGACACGGACACACACACACACACACACACACACACAGAGAGAGATGAGAATAGTATATTCAACGGAGTAAAAGTTACATTAATTTCAAAGGTCATGATACATAAAAGTTTAATATAACAGGGAGCAGACAGTAACAACAAATTTCTGTATAAAAAAAGTATAAAACTTTTTAGGAGAGGAGATGGGTCAGTCAGTGTGCGAGGTAGTACCGATGAAGAACACAGCTTTCCCCCAGATCCTGGATGCTTCCTCCCCCCAACTACCATGATCCGAATTCTACCTTGCAGGGCTGGATAGGGCAGAGGTTGTACACTGGTGCATATGGGAGCTGGAGGCACAGGGAATCCAGGGTGGATGATACCTTTAGGACCAGGGGTGTGAGGGGCGATACTGGGAAAGTGGAGGGTGAGTGGGTTGGAAAAGGGGAACTGATTACAAGGATCCACATGTGACCTCCTCCCTGGGAGATGGATGGCAGAGGAGGCGGGGAAGGGAGACTCCAGATAGGGCAAGATATGACTAAATAACAATCTATAAATTATCAAGGGCTCATGAGGGAGGAGGGAGCGGGGAGGGAGGGGGGAAAAAAAGAGGACCTGATGCAAAGGGCTTAAGTGGAAAGCAAATGCTTTGAAAACGATTAGGGCAAAGAATGCACGGATATGCTTTATTCAATTGATGTATGTATATTTATGGATTGTGATAAGAGTTGTATGAGCCCCTAATAAAATGTAAAAAAAAAAAAAAGAACCACCTTTCTGATCAAATTCTGGTGTGAAGATAATTCCTTCAGGTACTGTAAATTATTTCTAAAGCAAGCCAGATCAGCAAGGAACTATGCATTTGTAGTATATTTTATTGATTAGAGGATTGTTTTCACATTTTTGTATGATGACTTTACCCAATACTAAAGGATTGTATGAGATTAAAGCCATGAAACAGCAATATGTGCACAGAAGTTGAGATTTCACTGACAGGCATGCATGTCTCCCCCTCTGTCAGGCTCATCCAAGTACCTGCCTGAATTTTCCTAGATTGATTTTTATCTTTGCACAGTGTGAAGTGTTTAACCAGCTTTGCTTTTCCTCTTTGCAGAAAGCTTAGAGCCAAAGTCAAAAATAAAATATACAGAATACCCCCCGCCCCAAAAAAAGAATGAACGGATGTGCTTTATACAATTGATGTATGTATATGTATGGATTGTGATAAGAGTTGTATGAGCCCCTAATTTAAAAAAAAAGTACACCACCGAAATAATTCAGGTTTTAAAAAATAATTTTTGGCCTTTAAGAGAAGATCTACACTAGCAAAGGAAATGTGACCCTTTCAAGATTTACATTAATTTTATAATATTCATCATGGAGAAAAACGGCAAAAATATGGCCCTTGGCAATGAAAAAGAACCTCCACTTCCCACCTATCAGCTGGGCCAAATGGGGGTCATGCAGGACTTCCACACCCTCAAAACAAGAGGCAACATGGAAGCTTCAAGTCAGGGTAAGCAATGACCCACTGCTGACACCTCAGCTCAGCACTGTCCCCTACAGGCCAGGTAAGCATCTGTTCAGGAGTTAGAACTGCTGCCTGAAGGATACCTGTCCCAGCCTACGATACGCCTGAGACCAACTCCAACATCTACATTCCAGTTTTTATAACGGGAACTCAGAGCAAACCATGCCATCTTTTTAGTTACCAATTTCATACTTCTATGAAGGCACTGTCAAAGTTCTATTCAAATTACTGTCAATATTACCCCAAAAACATTTTTAAATGATTTAACTATATCCAGTTTTGATAACTGTAGCCCACAGGTAGCCTAAGGGATTTTACTCAATGTAGTTGTCTCTATGGAATTTTTATAACTTGCTACAATACTCAAAAGCAAACTGGTTGGATGTTGGTGGAAAAGCCACAGAACTGTAACAGTCTTTTCTTATTTGCCTGACTGTTAGGGAGTGAAAAGCTAGGTCCTACTGTCCAGTAAGTCAACAGAGATATCCTGAGACTGAGCTAAGTCCTAATGAAGCTTATTGTCCTGGTTTGCTTGCTCATGGTCAACAACTGTTTACTGTGGCTATCCTGAAACCTGAGTTAATATAAAACAGCTGTACATGACTCTCCAAAGTATAAATTCCAAAAGAAAATATATTTTTCTATGAATTCTTATTTCTAACAGGATGCCGTCAAGACAGCGTGTTTTATTGTTGATCCCCTATAGTTGATGACACATTCTAATAAACTTTTTCCCCCCTAACTTGGAGTTGGTGAGTTGGCTGTGCTGCTCCAGCATATACACCCTTATTAATAGTAATACAATGGTGAGAAAGTATAAATTAGCACAGCCTCTCTGGAAGTTACACTAGTAAATAATAAATATTTTATAAATAATTTAAACCACCCTGCTTCTTTCCATCCTCCAGAAATATTTCCATGCAGGAACAAGACTACAGCACAAGGGTGTTCACAGCAGTATTTTTTGGAATACAGTGATACTTCAGTTGTTGTATTCAATTTGTTCCAAATTCATGTTTGAACACCGAAACATTCAAGGATAGAACATATTTTTCCCGTGAGAAATAATGGAAAACCAAATAATTGGGACTGAGGTCTAAAAATTACACTTATAAATTCACTTCCAGGACACAAAGTTAACAGCCCTAGGTAGTGAAAATACCCCCTAAAACATCAAAGCACAATACAGTAAAAATTAACTTATTTCATTATGTTCTGTTGTTTAAGCATCCATGATTTTTTTGTATAGTCTCTCCCCACCCCCGCCCCCTTCTTTTGGTGTCTATACAAGATAGGCAGGATAAGCAATTCCAAGGAGGCAGTGACTGGACCAGCGGTTGGGGAAGGGGCGCATGGGAGGGGAGCAGTGAGCCAACAACAACAGGGACAGAGGATTAGCAAGGGTTCTAAAATTGATGTGTTTGATCAGCTGAAATATATTCAAGAGAAATTACTGAGAGGTGAAGATGGGTAAACATGATAGTGGGTCAGGAGGAAAGAAAAAAGAAAAAGAGGAAAGTAAAAATTATATATATAAATATATAGATAGGTGTATTGGTGTGTGAATGTGTATATACATGTATGTGTGTAGATAGATAGATAGATAGATAGATAGATAGATAGATAGATAGATAGATAGATAGAAATACAAGGAAACTTATGGACTTTGGCCCTCTACGTAAATCTTTGGGTATAAGTATCAGAAGTTCAAAAACAAGCAATCAAATTGACATGAAGGAGCATGGACAAAGTGGACACCAAAAACCCACCTACAAGATAATTGGACAGTCCCTTACAGAGGGCCACATGGAAGTGATGACATATCCAGGATGCGGTATAGCACTGATGAAACACATAACCATCTTCTAGTTTTAATATTTCCTCCCCTTACTATCACAGACTTTGTTTCACCTCATTAATCATCTTAGACCTGCATATGTTCATTTGCATAATTAAGTAGGTTGGCTGTATGAAAGCCAAGATAGATAACCCTTCAGAAACAGTAACAGGAGTAATGATTCCCTGAAGGTATGAGAAACAGAGGATGGAACAGGGGATGGAGGGGAGGGGAAGGGCTGATAGCAAGGATGACTATATAACCCCACTAAAGGGGAATGAATAACAGAATTGTAGGTGAATGGATACATTGGATGATGTAAGATACAGCAAAATAGTAATATAAAACAACAAGGATTCTTGGGGGTGGGGGGAATAAAGAGGAGCTGCTATCAAAGAGTCCAAGAAGAATGTTTTGAAACTGATGGTGGCTTCAATTGTACAATTATGCTTGATTTAACTGAATTATGAATTGTTATAATATCTGTAGGAGCTCCCACTAAAGTGATTTAAAAAACAACAACCCAAAACTGGCTTTTCAACATGGTACACTTAACAAGGGGTTCCACTTTAAAACCCCCCACTCGCGTTTCCATACAACCAGAGTGAGCCTATCTTTCATAGTCTTGTGGCCTGGCAAGGCCTTGTCCTCTTTCGTAATGAAGGTCCTAGTGGGCATTTCTTTCCAAAAGAAGGCTAGTTTCATAGCAGTTGAACACTTACTGGGGAGCGAAATCCTCACCCTCTAAGTATTCAGCAAATTCAGACACCAAGTTACCAGTGTTGCCTTTATTTGCACTCACTCCTTCCTCGTGCCTCACCGCACTCTGTACACCTGTTCTCTCAGCACTCGCTTAAATCGTTATGGAGCCTTTTAGCCTTCCTGCATGTCACTGTTTTTGATAAGCCATCGCCATCAAGTTCTTCCTGGTTCATCTAAATGAACAGTAATTGTTCAATCTCTTCGATGGTTTGGGTTCTTTTTTTGTGGTTAACGTTTCCCACTTTTTAAAAGATTAGCTACTTCAATCACACACCCATACAGACTTAGCCATGTTGTATCCAGCCACCAAATCAGACAAATGGCAACCTGATTCAAATTTTGCAATGATTTCTTTCTTTAATTCTGCCATAGTTGTCATACATTTCCTCTTAGCATTACTGCTGGTATCACTAACTTTCTTTGGAGCATGGTTATGCTATTTTATGCAAATAAAGCACAAAAAAAGTAAAAAGGCAAATGTTGTAATGCACTAACACAGGAGCATGTTATCTGAGGGAAAGCAGTGCTTTGTATCCGATGTGAGATGCAAACATGATTCATACAGGTTTTCCCAAGTCTCATTGTTTGTTTCTCAAGTAAAGTTCCAAAAACCAAGCACATCTTTTTCTGATTTTGCTGTTTGCTTATTGGAAAAGTTTGAGCTTGGCATCCTTCAACAACCCAAGTATTATACTGAGAAATGTAGAAACGGCCTCAATATCCATCAGTGGGATCCAATTAGATAATGGTCTACTCACTCCACAGAATAATATGGCTCATTTAATAGCTGAGGCAAAGCTATGTGAACTAATATAGTGCTCAGTTTAAAAGAAAAAGTATATGTGTTTAACATAATTCACTTTGTGTGTATTAATGGGTAATAACAGTTGGTTCTGATTCTAGAACAAATGATCTGGAAGGAGGCAATAAGCTGTAACAACAGTACCGTGAGAAGGGCTTTGTCTCCATGCAGGGTATGACTGCAGAGTTGGGAGGACTTTTCACTCTCTATCTTTCTGTACTATAATGATCTTTAAACCACTACCATGGATTTGTCCGTTTTATTAAATACTTGGGGAGGTTACTGGCCATTTGTATTGTTTACATTTTCAGGACAATCTATTCTATAAAAATCTGTGTACATGTATATATTTTCCCCCATATAAAAGGTTTATATACTACATTGTTAACAATGATTAAATCTAGAGATTAAAATAACTTTAACAGGAAGGCTAACTTTATAACTATATATGCATACATAGATATTCATACACCTATGTAGTATGGCTTGTGAATATATATTTTAATTACCATTATACTAGCATGCTTTGATTTTATTATTTGATTCCTAGTAACGTAGAGAATATGCTCCATGTTTATTGAACATTGTAGTCTTTTTCTATTCAGTTCCATAGCCTTATGATAGAATTTACCATTAAAGCATATGAGCTGTACTTCCAGCAAGATCGATGTGCTGCATACACTCTCTACAACAGTAGTTCTCAACCCTTCCATACAGGTCCTCATGTTGTGGGGACCCAACCATAAAATGAATTTCATTGCTACTTCATAACTGTAACTTTGCTACTGTATGAATTGTCATGTAAATATCTGATATTGTTATCAATTGAACATAATTAAAGCATAGTGATTAATTACAAAAACAATATGTAATTATATATAGTGAAATATTTATTTCTAATTACAAATAAATGAAATTTTGTCTTGAAGCATGGTGTAGCATGGGTAACAGTCTTAATGTAACAACAGTAAACGACATTGCCACATTTTGCGACAGTATGTATAAAAAGCCAACATCAGTACAAAGGTTGAGATAGCCTCTTTCTCACCAGATCAGAAATTCTCGGGGCCGTCTTTGCAAGAGCACAATGAAGATCATCTTCCACAGCAAGTCGACTTCTGTATTTGACTTGATAACCAACAAGCTGGAAAACCCTGTTTCACAAAGATATGTTGCTGGAAATGGAAGGAGGCGGAGCAACACAGTTTCAGACAGAACAGGATGACCGCAAACACTTCTAACTGGCCTTGTAGAGAAATCAGTTCCCGCTGCATCGCTGTTAATAAGTTCAATGAACTCCTCTTGTGCTGTCTCAGGAACATCTTCAACTTTGACTGGGAACAGGCTGCTGGCAAGTGCAAATGGGGTGTCAGGTAGATTTGTAAAGTACAATGAAATTTCGTCTGCAAGCATGTGCAAGTGTTCTTTCACAAAAATTATCATCATAATTCTTTTGTCTGGTTCAATGTCATGCTCCTCAAAGAAAGCCGATGAGGTAAGCAACCTGTAAGTTATTTTTCATCCAATTTTTTTTTTTGCCAAAGCTGAAGTTTCATTTGGAATGATCGGATCTTTGCAGAAAAATCGAGGCATGTTGCATTTGATCCTTGCAGTGATAAGTTTAACTCATTCAAGATGACAAAGATGTCAACCAAGTAAGCTATTTTCTGCAGTTCACTTCTATCGCTGGAAAGTGCTTCGACCTGCGGTCTTGCTTTCTGTGAAAAAACTTTTACAGTTCATCACAAAGCTCAAAAACATGTTTTAAAACTTTTCCTCTCGACAACCATCTCACTTCCGTGTGAAACAGCAGAGTATCGCTGCACAGTTGCAAAATCAGTCGATGCTTTAAAGTGCTCACCTCTACAAAACTGACACAACTTAGGACGCTTTCCATTACTTCTTGTAACTCTGTGGCAGTGTCTTCATTGCTAATATTTGCCGATAAATCATACAGTGAGTTCCAATGACTTTTGGTGACTCATTCAGTACCAAACGTTGAAATCCAGATCGACATCCTAGCACAGCTGGAGCACCATTTGTGCAAACACTACAAACCTTTTCCCAAGAGATCTTATGCTCTTTCAGAAATGAGCCAACTGTGTCAAATACATCACGTGCAGTAGTTGTCGTTTCAAGAGGGTTGCAAAAAAGAAACTCATCTTTAAAGTCACCATCATCAATATACCTCACAAAAACCAGTACCTGTGAACAATTTGCAAAGTCTGTAGATTCATCAAGCTGGATGCTAAATACTGGAAGTGAAGCAGATTTGATTTCCTGGATGACCTGCTCAAGAATATCGCAGACATGCCATCTCTTCTTCGGCGGAGAGTGTCACTAGATAAGGAAATTGCACTCAATTTCGTAACAAATTCATCTCCGATCACAACTCGAACAATGTCTTTGGCCGCTGGCAACAGTAAATCCTCAGCAATGGAGTGAGGTCTCATAGCTCTGGTGATTCTGAGTGCCACCAAATATGAAGCTTCACCAGCTGCTACATTTTGTTTGTAGTACTTGCCACCAGTGTCAAGTCTGACTTTCTTGAGTCCATCTGCACGCTTCTAAAATAGTTGGTATGCTTGCCGGCAAAACTCAGATGCTTGCTATCAAAATGGTATTTTAGTTTGTTCGGCTTCATAGATCCGGCTGATAGAACTTCACAACAATAACACATTGAAGCTTCTCAATTTCTGCTGTAATTATTGAGGTAAAACCATACTGTAAAAAAATCCTCATTATATTTTCTTTTCTTAACATTCTTCTCTACATGATCCATTGTCATGGGATGGTTTGCTAATGAAAATAATATATAACAATAGCTTTAATAATACAAAAGATGATGCATGACATAGTGCAGTCAATACAGTTCATTAAAGTTTCCTATGATTTACCATTCTGTGTTGTTCTTTTTACATACCTGTTACTATCACAAGGGCGCAGTATTCACATCAACCAAAGCATTACTATAAAAAGACTTATGAGCATGCAGATTAAGTTCCCATGGTATACATTGTTTTTTGCAGTTGATGATTTTACAGTACATGATTTTATATTTACCCAGTAATTATAATTCATGAAGTATCATTTTACCTCCAATATTGCTGCTTTCAACACAGTAGCTGCTTTTAACAGAGTAGTTGCTTTCAACACAGCAGTTGCTTTCTACACAGTAGCTGATCTCTACACGTATGACTGGTCCACATAAGTACATTATGGCACCAACCCTGTCATACACACCTGTATTTGTATGGGGTGCATGTGATGAGGTTGGCGCGATGATGTATTATGCTGGGTACTCCTGTGAGCATATCTACATGTTGGCGAACAGGCTGCCTGGAGACAGACAGAGGAACAGTGTTTCAGTTCCCAAGACCATCAGAAATGTGTTTTCCAAAGGTCTTAGGTGACCCCTGTGAAGGGTCATTTGACTCCCAAAGGAGTCGTGACCCACAGGTTGAGAACTGCTGCTCTACAACAAAGACACTGGAATCACAGAAAAACAGATACAGATGATAATCCTGGATCCTTGAGCTTTAGAAGAAAGGATAGAAAAGTAGTTAGAATACTAACCTAATCAGACCAGGAGAGAGCATGATGTCAGACAAGCAACCCTGGGTGGGCAAGAGCCTCTTTCATAACCACCTCACTCCCAGTTATCCTCTGGGCCCGAAAGAGGTTCTTTTCCAGGAACAAGTGCCATGGCCACCTAGAACCTATACAACTTCCCGATGAAGCCCCTAACCTAACCAGCTAGTCTATCAGGGGCGAGACGCTTCTCACCTCCTTACTCCTTCCTCGTTCCGTCTGGCAGAATGTCACATCCACAACAGTCCGGCCCTCCATACTATTCTTCTCTCTGGATTCTGCCTCCGCCCCAGTTTTCTCCTTTCTTTTCTATACTTTTCCCCATCTCAACTTCTATCCTTACTTTCTGTTTTCTTTTACTTTCATTTCCTATTTCTCCTTTTCCCTCCTTCTTTCTCATTTTTCTTCATTTCTCTTAATTATGTTTAATATTCTCTTTTCTTTTTCAGTTTTCCCTTTACTGGTTTTGTTTATTTCTTGTCCTTTGCGTGTTTTTAACCTTAATTTTACTTTCCCTTACTTTTAAGAAATTAAATTATGTTTTATTGCTGTTCTGTGCCTGCTTTTAGTGCTTGTTTTATATTACATTAAGGAGTACCCAAAAAACTGGAACCACGTGGGGCTTTCATAATACACATCTTCTCCACTAGGCGAGCACCTGAGCAACTCTCTCTGAGTTAGTGCACCCAGGACGCTACTAGGGAAGGTTCATGCTGGTCATAGTGAATTTTTTGGTAAAAGTAGTTTCACCCAAACCTCGTTTTTGGTAATGCAGCTGTGAAATTTTGCTTCCTGTTCAGGAAAAATGCCACAGAAACTGTTGTGGTGTTGAGTACAGCTTACAAGGACAGCGCTATGGGAAAAACTCAAGTGTATGGTTGGTTTTCTTGTTTCAAAAAAGGTGAAATGTTGATTGATGGTAAGCCTTGTTTTGGACGTCCATCAACTTCCTGAACAGATGAAAATGTTGACTCGGTGAATTTGGAGTTCATTCCAAGTCAGACTGTTAAGCTTACTATTTTAGAATTTGTGAAAAGATTGCATAACAGTGTGTGACCAAAAAAGGCCTGATTTATGGTTAGATGGGGAATTGGTTTTCCCACCAGGAGAAAGCACCTGCTCACACAGCCATATGAGTACACCAGTTTTGGCAAAATAACAGCATGCCTCTCTTGCCCCACGCACCTCACTTACCTGACTTCTCTCTGTGCAACTTCTTTTTGTTCCTCAAATGCAGAGCAGTGAAGAGTAAAGATAAAATGAGGCATCCCCACCCCAGCCAGTACTGGGGCTTTGGGGCTCAGCTCAAGGGGAGTCCCTCTGGGACATGGGGGTACAGTGTGTGGGGTGACCCTTTGCTGGGCATGCCTAAACAGTAGGGTACACTGGGCCCCTCTAGGGTTTCCTGTATGGGCTCCAATAAATTTATTCCCTTTTGCTTAAAAAAAAAAAAAAGACAAAATGAGGGAGGTGGTCAGCCATTCAAACAGGTGAGTTTGAAAAATGCTTCCAAAAATAGAATCACAGATTTGACAAATGTATTAAGTGTAATGAAGAGCCCTTAGAAGGTGATGAGGTTTTTTTGTTAAAAAAAAAAATTAAATTCATAGCTTTGAAAAAAATCCCATTTTTTTGAAGAGTGCCTCCTCATATTTGTCCTTTTGTGACTAATTTCAGTCATCATATCTTCCAGGATCATTCATATTATAAGGATGTGGTACAGACATAATCTCGTGTCAACTTGAAGATACAAAGTGTAGGGGTGGAGTCTATCCTGTCAATCAAGTCACATCCTGATTGTGCCTCCTTCTGGGTGTGACCTTCTCATAAGGAGGATCTTAAGAACCCCTCCCCTCTCTCGCTCTCTCTGCCTTCACTTTCCTGCTGGCAAGCCATGCTGGTACCTCCCAGAACTCTGGAGATGTGCCCACCACCATTGGATCCACGGGACTTTGCCCCTACCAGCCTGTGATCATCCTGTGTTCTGCATCATTGCATGCGGCTGTGTGAGTCTAGGAGCTATGGAGTTGAGATGCACTGGCTTGAGATGTTTTCTTGATATAAATGTCTCTCTCATAAATATATGAGTGTCTCTGGATTTTTTCTCTAGTCAACCCTACCTAACACAAAGGGGTTTTGTAGATTCATAATTATTCTTTAAAGTTCTGTAGTATGCCATTGTATGTATGTACAAAAGTGTATTCATCCTCGCACTAAATAGCATATAGTGTCCATCTTCTGGTATTGTGAATAGTTTTCAGATGAACATGGGTGTGCATATATCTATGTAATGGCTCTTAGTTCTCTAGCACATATACCAAGGAGACAGATTGCTGACTCATATGTTTCAATTTCCAGTTTTTTGAGAAAGCTCCATACCCCTTTTCCACAGAAATTACCCATTTACAATCCTCTACCAGTGTATGAGGGTTCCAATATCTCCACATACTTACTGCATTGGTTATGTTTTATCTTTTTGAACTTTGCTATTAATGCTGGGATAAAATGATACCTCATTTTTAGTTTGAGTGCAACTCATTTCTTCATGTTTGTTAGTGCCTTGGATGTCTTCTTCAGTCATGTGCTCCACCTTTTAAAAATTTGATTATTTGCCTTTTTCTTCTTGAAGTGCTAAACTTTTTATATGTCCTTTGTCCAACATGTCATTGCCCAAAATTTTATGCACTCTGGGCATTTGCTTTCTAGTCTTTTAGTAAAATCTATCTTCCTTCTTCCTTCCCTTCCCTTCTTTATTCTTCCTTTTTATTGTGATTTAGGTAGGGGTTTACAGTTCATCATTTTTCTTTATTCAACAATTTAAACAACTTATCAAACTTCCCAATAGCTTGCCCCGCCCCTTCTTCCTCCCCCATTTTCTCACGTGTGTAGAATATTATCTCCCCCTTTACCCTAGTTTTCCCTCTTGTCTATTGCCTCCCCTCCCTCCCGACCCTGGCAATCATCAATCTATTTCTTTTGGTATAAAAAAGCTTTGTCTTGTGTTTTTTCTTTCATAGCAAGGTTTAATGGAATTATCCATCCTTTTGGGGCTGGCTAACTTCATTCAGCACAATGTGCTCCAAATCCATCCATGTCATGAGGTGCTTCACAGTGTCGTCATTATTCTTAGTGATACATCGTATTTCCATTGTGCGTATGTACCAGTTTATCCATTCTTTAACTGATGGGCATTTACATTGCTTTCATGTTCTTGCTATTAACAGTGACTAGTTTCATGATGAACATGTATGCTTCTACACCTATGGTCCTTGTTTATTTGGGGCATATGCCAAGCGGAGGGATTGCTAGGTCACGTGGTATCTGTAAACCCAGTTATTTGAGGAGGTGGTTGTGCAGTTCTTTTGTCCCCACAGCAGTGTCGGGGGGTTGCCATCGCTCGACAACCTCTCCAGCACTTGTCAGTTTCTGTGTCATGGCTGTTGTCGTTTAACTTTGCTACCAGTGCCAGTGGGAGGTGGGAGCTCACGGTCTTGATATATATCTCTCAGGCGGCTCGTGATTGTATTTCTTCATGTTTGTTGGCTGCTTGCATGTATTATTTGGTGAAGTATCTGTTCATGTCCTCTGCCTTTTAACTGGATTAGAGATGTTGAAACTTTCTATAGATTTTAGAGATTAGTCCCTTGTCTGGTTTATCAATGTCAGAATTGTTTCCCAGTCGGTAGGCTCTCTTTTACTTGTCTGATGAGATCTTTTAATGCCCATAACTGTATTACTTACAGGAGGTCCCAGAAATCTATTTTGCATTTTGCTGTTGTTGTGTGTGTTTCATTATATCTGACTGTGTTTATGCCATGCATTTGGGGACTTAAATTTGTCCCTGTTTCAATCAACTTTCTAATTCTGGTGTTTACATTTAAGTCTTTGATCCGCCTTGTTTTTTTTTTTGCATATGGAAGGTTATGTATATGATTTGTATATGGTCCTGCTTCAATCTTTTGCAAATGGAAATCCAATTCTGCCAGCACCATTTGTTGAAGAGATTATCTTTTCCCTATTTAATATATTCAGCCCTCTGTCAAAATCAGTCGCCTCTGTCGAATCAGGTGGATGGATTTATTCTGTGCTTTCTATTCTGTTTTGTTCCACTGGCCTCTGTATCTACCACTCTACTATTACAAGGCTCTTTGTTTGTTTTTTTTCTATAAAGAATAATGCTAGGATCTGGATCAAAAATGTGTTATATTTAAGCTTTGCTTTGGGTAGGATTGACATTTTCAAATTGTTAAATCTTACTCTGGATAAACATGAGATAGTCTTTTATTTATGTAGATCTCTTTTGGGATCATGTAGTAGTGTTATAGATTCCTTTATACAAGTGTTTCTCTGCATCTAGGCTTGTTCCTAAGCATTTCAGCTTTGTGCATGGCTATTGTAAATGGTATTGCTTTCCTGATTCTCTTTTCAGAGCTCTCAATGTGTAGACAGGAATCCAATGGAATTTTGTATATTAAGTTTATTTGTATATTTTTATTAATTATTTTATTGGGGGACTCTTGCAAATCTTATAACAATCCATCATTCAATTGCATTAAGCACATTTGTACATATGTTGCCATCAACACTTCCAAAACCTTTTCTTTCTACTTGACCCCTTCATATCAGCTCTTCTTTTTTTCGCCTCCCCCACCCCACCTTCCCACCCTCATGAATGACCATCCTGTCATTCTGCCAAAACTTTCAATTATTTCTATTTTTCTTGTCCAAATCTTGGAGCTTTCTACATATAGATATCATCTACAGAGTTTTACTTCTTCTTTGCCAATTTAAATGCCTTTGATATCTTCTTGATCTCCTAATATCTGTAAAACTTCCAGCACGATAATGAGTAAGACTGGTGATAAAGGGCATTCTTGTCTGGTTCCCATTTGCAAGGTTAATGCTTCCAGTTTCTCCCCTTTGAGTGATATGTTGGACACTCACCTTTTTATTATGTAATTCTTTTATTGCGCTAAGGAATGTCTCTTCTCCTATTTTGCTGGGAGGTTTATCAGCACTAGGTGATGGATTTTGTCATGCTCTTTTCGGCATCAAGTGATATGACCAAGTAGCTCCTTTCCATTGTTTTATGTATATGGTGAATTTTTTTTTAAATCAGGAAGTTCAATTTTTATTTGGTGGGTACAAGTGAGGCAGCACAGGACTCCCAAGGTCTTCATGGATGCACGGCCGCCACTTATCCAGTGGGCCATGGTTAGGGATGTGTTTAACTCCACAGCCACCGGGGATGAGGCACTTCTCAGTCACCATATCCTCAAACTCATCAGTATTAAACTTGGTGAAGCCCCACTTCTTGGAGATGAGGATCTTCTGGCGCCCAGGGAACTTGAACTTGGCCCTGCGTAAGGCCTCAATCACATGTTCCTTGTTTTGGAGCTTGGTGTCACAGACATGATAAGCTGGCCAATGTGGACTCTAGCCACCAGGCCTTGAGGTTTCCCCAAAGCACCTCGCATCCCAGTTTGGAGTCTAATTTAGGAAGAGCAGATATTAGTCAGGCCAGAGGCATCGAAAAGCAGCAAAGAATTGTCTCCAAGGTCCCTTAGGGCAGTCTGTACACACCAACAGGCTGCATACACTACCGAGGAGGCTTGCTGTTTGCAGCCATTGCACACCGGCCCCCACAAGGAGGAGGACGGTCGGCTTAATTGGCTGCTAAATTGCTTTTCTAATGTTGACCCATCCTTGTATACCTGGCATGGATCCCACTTGAATTTTAATATATTTGTGTATATTTTGTTGGATTCTATTGGCTAAGGTTTTGTTGAGAATTTTTGCTTCTATGTTCACAAGTTATCAGTCTATAATTTTTATACTGGTAATATCTTTGCTTGATTTGCATATCGGGGTTATGCTTGCTTCATAAAATGAATTTAGAGTTTGATACCCTTTTCTCTATTCTGGAACTTTGTGTAGAATTGGTGTCAACTCTTCCCTGAATGCTTTGCAGAACTCCCTGGGGAGATCATTAGGTATTGGACTTATTTTTGGTAGAGGAGAGTTTTTTAATGGCTTGATCTATTTCTTCTTCTGTTAGGAGTTTATTGAGGTTTTCTACATCAGTCTGTGCTGATTTGACAGTATGTTTCCAGAAATGTGTCCAGTTCTTCTAGGTTTTCAAACTTGTTGAGGTACAGTACTTCATGGCACTGTTATTGTCTTTTCCATTTCAGTTGGTTTTGTTGTGATGTCACTCTTTCATTTTCTTATTTGATATGCTTTTCCTCTACATTGTTGTCTTGTTAATTTTTTCTATTATTTTGTTTCCTGATTCACTTACTTCTGCTTTATTATTTATTGTCTTCTGGTAGCTGAAGGTTTATTTTGCTGCTCTTGTTCAATTATTGAAGATGTTAAGGTAATGATCTTTGTTCATTCTTTTTTGATGTGTGATTTAGCTGCTATAAATTGCCCTCTGAGTACTGCTTTTGCAGCGTTGCAAAGATTTTGGTTTGTTGTAATTTTGTTCTAGTTCGTTTCAGGAATTTTACAAATTTCATTCCTTATTTCTACAGTTACCTAGTAGTTTTAAGGTATTCTGCAATTTCTTTATTTGTTTTTGTTTGTTTTTTTAATCATTTTCTTAGGGGCTCATACATTTGCTCTCCACTTAAGCCCCTGGCATCAGGTCCTCATTTTTCCCCTTCCTCCCCGCTCCCCATTCCCTCATGAGCCCTTGATAATTTATAAATTATTTTGTCATATCTTGCCCTGTCTGACATCTCCCTTTGCCCACTTTTCTGTTGTCCGTCCCCCAGGGAGGAGGTCACATGTAGATCCTTGAAATTGGTTCCGCCTTTCCAACTCACTCTCCCTCTACCCTCTCAGTATTGCCACTCACACCACTGATCCTGAGGGGATCATCCACCCAGGATTCCCTGTGTTTCCAATTCCTATCTGTACCAGTGTACATCCTCTGGTCTAGTAAGACTTTCAAGGAAGAATATGGATCATGATAGTGGGGGTGGGGGTGGGGAGAGGAAGCATTTAGGAACTAGAGGAAAGTTGTATTTTTCATCGCTGTTACATCGCACCCTGTCTGGCTCGTCTTCTCCCAGAGACCCCTCTGCAAGGGGATGTCCAGTGGCCTATAAATGGGCTTTGGGTCTCCACTCTGCACTCCCCCCATCATTCACTATGGTAAGATTTTTTTATTCTGATGATGCCTTATACCCGATCCTTTCAACACCTCGTGATTGCACAGGCTGGTGTGCTTCTTCCATGTGGGCTTTGTTGCTTCTGAGCTAGAAGGCCACTTGTTTACCTTCAAGCCTTTAAGACCCCAGATACTACCTTTTGATAGCCAGGCACCATCAGCTTTCTTCGCCACATTTGCTTATGCACCCATTTGTCTTCAGTGATCGTATCATGGAGGTGTGCTCCCAATGAGATGATTTTTTTGTTCTTTGATGCCTGATAACTGATCCATTCAGCACCTTGTGATCACACAGGCTGGTGTGTTCTACATGGCCTTTGTTGCTTCTGAGCTAGATGGCCGCTTGTTTACCCTCAAGCTTTTAGGACCCCAGACACTATATCTTGTGATAGCCGGGCACCATCAGCTTTCTTCATCACATTAAGGTACTGTGCAATTTCAATGTATTTTTTCCCTTAATCTTCCTATTCTGATCTCAAGAAATGGTTTTTAAATCTGTAAAAACTTGCTTGTGGCTGAATAAATGGTATATTCTGGATAATGTTCCATGTGCACTGGAAAAGAATGTACAATGAGCTGTTATGGGAAGGAATGTTCTGTACAAGTCTGATTTCGTTCTTCTGTGTCTTTCTTAGAGTCTTTCCAGTTGTCCTGTCCTTCCTTGAAAGTGGTATATTGAAGTCTCTTACTAGTCTATTGCAGTGTATCTACTTCTCTTGTCAACTTAGCTATAAGAGTTATTTTATTTAAAAAATAGAGTTATTTTATTTTGAAGGTTTTTTGTTGGGTACACAAATATTTATTATGATTATAATATCTTATTGCTCAAATTGTCCTTTAATCATTATGTTTATTCTATGTCTCAAAGCCTTGGTGGCATATATGGTTATGTGTTGAGCTGCTAACCAGAAGGTCAGCACCACCTCATGGGAGAAAAATGAGGTTTTTAGTCCCATAAAGAGTTACAGTCTCAGAAACCCAGGCAGTTGTACCTTGTTCTATAGCAGCGGTTCTCAACCTTCCTAATGCCGCAACCCTTTCATACAATTCCTCATGTGTGGTGACCCCAAACCATAAAATTATTTTTGTTGCTACTTCATAACTGTAATTTGCTATTGTTATGAATCAGGTGACTCATGTGAAAGGGTCATTCGACCCTCAAAGGGGTCCTAACACACAGGTTGAGAACCGCTGTGTACAGGGTTGTTATGAGTTGGAACTGACTCAATGACAGTGAGTTTGGGAATTCTGTTTGTTTTGTCTCGAATGAAGAATTTAGCCTTGAAGTCTATTTTATTAAAAGATATTAGTCTTGGCATGCCTACTTAAAAAAAATTGGTCCAAGTTTGAAATATTTCCTTCCATCCTTTCACTTTTATTCTCGTTTTGTCTTTGTGTCCAAGATGTGTTTCTTATAACCAGTAGACTAATGTGTACTACTTTCTTATCCATTCTGTTACTCTTTCCTCCTGACTGGTGTATTTAATCCATTTACATGTGGTGTTGTGATCAATAGCTATGAATTTATTGTTGTCAATTTGCTTTGTAGACTTTTTATCATGTTTCTGAAAATTTGCCCATTTCTTCTAAGTTTTCAAATTTCCTGGTATACAGTTATTCATGGTATTCTGTTATCATCCTTTTTATTTCCATTAGTTCTATCATTATATCTACTTCATTTTTTGTTTTGCATCTGCTCCTTTTTTCTAGTTTATTTTTAACATTTTCAACCATTATACACTTTATATCTCATACACTTCAATAGTTCAATTACATTCATAAGAGTGGTGCAGCCATCAATACAATCAATTCTCTTCTTTCTTGCACTCCTTGTTATTAGCTCCCCACTTCCTGCCAGCTTGCTTTGTCTTATCCCTTTGAACCTATTGATCCAGTTGTTTTCTCTATAGGTTTACCTAATCTGGGTTTCATATACAGAAAATCATACACCAAGACAGAATACAATCCAACAACAATGAAATGAAACTAAGAAAACCCTCAATTGATTGGGTCAAGGGCAATATCAAAGACTATGCTGTCATATTGTAGTAGATACAATTGCAGTAATCCATCCTACAATGTAACAAAGCCTTTTCTATGTCTGGTTCATAATCAGAGGGGATTCACCAGAAGCTTAATCTTCATGGGAGACTCCGCAAAGGGTTTTGGATTTTCACTGTCATCTGCAGCCTTCTGAAACCAAGGGTTCAGAATTTAAGCTCTTATACCACTCACTCCTCAGGTTTGGATTTTATTATATGCAATCCTTGGATCATGAATGCTGGTGTGCTTCCATACGGAATTAGCTGATGCCTCATTTTGATGGTTCTTGTTTTATGATCTGTAAGAATCCATATGCTATTTTTTTCTGATAGCCTGGATTTCTCTTTCTTTACTGCAGTCTACTTCATCTTTTCTTTTTTATATTTGCCAGGGATTTGTCAATTTTATTTCAAAGGACGTAAATATTATTTTTAACTACTTATCAAGTAGTTTTTATGACATTTTTTAAGAAGGTCTTCTGGCTCTGTATTTTGGTCACATGCTTGAGCCACTTTGTCTTATTTCTTTATGTGAACTGAAATTGTTGTTCTGTTTTTGTATTTGTATTTAATTGATGATTATATGTTGGTGTTCTTAGACATTCACCATCTGTATTGGACCGGGTTCTCTAGAGAGACAAACCAGATTGCTAGTAATTATATATAAATATATTTATAAATATAGATATATAGTTCAAGAAATGAACTGTTAAATTATATACAGATAGATAATACATGAAATTAACAGTTAAATTATAAAGCAGTGATACACTAGCAGTCCTTTAAGGCTTGAGAGCTGCCAGTTACCAGTCCCCTTCTGTAGAGAGAGCTGGGATATATATACCCAGGCAGCAAACAGCAAGGCAGGTCCCCAACTGTCATCAACTGTCAGTCCCCAGCTCCAAAGATGAACATTCCAATCGTGTGGGCTAAAAGGGACCTCAACTTACAGCGACACAGTCCACAGGCTAGGCATCCCACAGGTAGTGTACCCCCTTTAAACTGAGGCACAGAACAACCAAGGCGAGGCTCACCGAGCCATTTATCCCTCTGCCCTTCAGTTAATCCTACTTGTGTTTATCGGCCAGGCTGGCACAATAAACTATAGCACCATCTAGCTCCTCGCAGGTCTGTTAAAGAATGTGAGAGTGCACAGAGTTCTCTGTTCGGTTCATGCGGCACAACTGAGGACAGGCACACTGGTTTTGACTGCTGTCTCTTGATGACCAGCGGGCACAGGAGTGGTTACTGAGTTGGTGGGGTTGTAAGAAGTATAAATGCGGCTAGGCCATGGGCACATTGCTTTTTCATACTCGCTCACGAGTATGCATTTGTATTGTCAGTTCACTGTTTCAATCAAATGTCACTTTACAAAACTAAAGCGGGACAGTAGACAATTCATGGGTTTGTCTCTTCTCTCACTACTTTGCTCAGCTTCTTCTAGTTAGTATTCAATTCACTTCTCTGTCCTTTCCTCTGAAGTTCAGGTGTCTAGGATTATCATCGGCATCTGTTTCATTTGGATTTTTATGTATTTGCTGCAGAGGATCTGTGTAGTATATATCTGCTTGGTCTAACATCCTGCCAAAAGTACTCTAATAAAACTTTTTAAAATCGAAAACAAAATACATATGTATACGAACACATACAACAGAATAGATCAAGGCTTAGTATAAATAAAGAGTTCTTAAATCTTAGCAAGCAAAAGACAAAAATATCTTTTTTTTAAATGTATTAGGAAAACAACAAGCAATTGAAAAATAAAAGTCAATGAATGTGAACCCATGAAATATTATTTTCACTAATAAGAATGATCAAATCTTATTTTATATTAGTTTTGTTGTTCGTAATAATACATATTATTAGGAAAGATTTAGGGAAAACTGGGACTCACATATACTGTTGATTGTAAGGACAGCGTAACCTAATTTTTCTACAGAATAACTTGACAAAAGCTTTAAAATGTTCAAAAAAAAACCCCTTTCATGTTAAAGCTAATCGAGAGAGAGAGAGAGAGAGAGAACGAGAACCTCATCATGGCCCACCATGCCCTAGAGATGGTATCCCCACTTGGAGCAGCTGTAGAGCCAGCCCCACGATGACAATGATGAGACACGACATTCCCTCACTGACACATAGCCCTCCGGCGGACAGCACTGGAGACTGTGCAGAAAGTGTGCCTGGTCTGCCCTGCACACAGCAGTGAAACGTGAAGGGAGTGCAACAGGGCAGCAAGGGGAGCAAAGTAACAAAGTCCCTGAGGAATCCTAAAAATAGACTTCTGACTCAGGGGACAGGGCTTGGCGCCTCATCAAACCCGATTGGAAATCACTCATAAGGGTCCAGAGGGTGAGGATGATAGTGGAACAGGAGGAAGGTGAAAGAAAATACAGGAAAGAAGTAGGAGGCAAAAGTTATTTATAAAGGCATAGCTATAGACATATATATATTCAATTATAATGAAAAGGATAGAGGCCAATGTACATATAATTATATGTTAAGTACTAAGATAGCAGACAAACTTTGGGCCTCTACTTCAGGCCTCCCTAAACATAAGAACACTGTGTTTTAATAACCTGGTACTCTTTGATATTCACCTACCGGTCATGATTGCTGAAGACAAAATGGGTGCATAAGCAAATATGATGAAGAAAGTGGATGGTGCCGGCTATTGGCCAGCTATCAAAAGATACAGTAGAACCCCAGTACTCAACTGCATCAATACTCAAAAAGCAGCGACCAGTTGATTTTTATGGAAGGGGATTCCCCTTCCAAACATCCCCATACATCCTCTCCACATCTGTGTCCACAGATACAGATCCTCAGCAAGTTCAAGGTATGGGCTATACCGTAATTGTTAAAAACTTTTTTAATGTTGCTTTTCTTAATTAAATTATATTATTTAACTCTAAACTTATTTACTTTGAAATTTCTGTGCAATGGTTGGGGTAAAAACTTAGTGATTGAGAAAGATTAATCAGTTATTTCTTATGGGAAAAATTGATTCGGGACTCCACTGCATCGAATTCTAGCGTCTTCAAGGTCCAGGGTTCTACTGATAGTGTCTGGCAACTTAAAGGCTTGAAGTTAAACAAGCAACCATCTAGCAAGGAAGCAAATAAGTCCACATGGAAGAATCATTAGGTGTCAACAGAATCAAGTATCGAGTATCAAAAGATCCAAAACAATTACATAAATGTGAAAGAGGGTGGTTGGAGTGGAGACCCAAAGTCCACCTGTAGACAAATAGACATCCCCCCACTGAAGGGTTACAAGGAAGGGACAATTCAACTAAGGTGCTGTATAGCACTGACAAAATGCACATCAATCCTCTAGTTCCAGAATACTTCCTCCCTGGCACTACCATGACCCAGGTTCTACCTTACAAATCTGGCCAGACCAGACACATTGGTACAGATAAGACCTTTCAACACATGGGATTCAGGGCAGATAAAACCTTCAGGAACAATATTGGGAGTAGCAATATCATGAGGGTAGGGGGATAGTGAGGACAGGGGAGTAGAAAAGGTAACCCATCACAAGGTTGTATATATAGCCCACCCAAGGGAACGAATAACAGAAATGTGGGTGGAGGGAGACAACAGACAGTATAAGACAAAAAATAGCAACAACAATATATCATTGGTCAAGGATTCACGAGGGTGGGAAGATGGAGGGAGGGGAAAAAAGAGGAGCTCATACCAAGGGCTCAAGTAGAAAGAAAATGTTTGGGAAATGTTGAAGGTAACATATATACAGTGAGCTTAATAACAGTGAATGATGAATTATCATAAGATTTGTAAGAGCCCCGCCCCAATAAAATGATTGATAAAAAAAAATGTTTAAGGAAAACAAAGAAAGTATTTCTAAAAAGAGAGAATAGTTTACTCAATAATGGTGCTGAGACAATTGGATATCCACATACAAAAAAATCAAGTTGGACATCTACCTTATACCATAAAGGACAATTAGCTCAAAGTGGATCAAAGACCTAAGTATAAGAATCAAAACAATAAAACTTTTAAAAGAAAACCTCTGATACCAAGCCAATTTTGACTCATAGTGAAAAGATAGGTGTAAAGCATGATCTTAGATGAGGCAATTATTTTTTAGATATGGCAACCAAATCACAAGCAACAAAAGAATAAATGGACAAATTAAACTTTATAAAAATAAAAAGTCTTTCCTATTTCAAAAAGCACAATCAAGAAAGCAAAAGGTAATCTATAGGATGGGAAGACACCTATAAATTATCCACTGAGGGGGCTGCATGTGTGAGGAGCCGCCACAGGACATGCAGACGGTTTGTGGAGCCTGTTAGTGCCCCTGGCTGAGAGTCACCCTGACGACATGTCCACTATCTTTGCCCCCCAACACGTCTGAAGATTTACGTCGAGAATTTGGTTGCTATAGTCCTACAGTGGATGTGTATGTTCCACTTGATTCTACATGCGACATCCAAGAGGATTTGCTTATGTTCAATTTGAGGATGTTCGTGATGCCGAAGATGCTTTACATAATTTGGACAGAAAATTGACTTGTGGTCGTCAAATTGAAATCCAGTTTGCACAGGGAGATCGTAAGACACCAAATCAGATGAAGGTCAAGGAAGGAAGGAATGTATACAATTCTTCTTGCTATGATAGTTATGACAGATACAGGCATTCTCGAAGCCGAAGGTATGAAAGGAGGAAATCAAGAAGTCGGTCTTTTGATTACAACTACAGAAGACCGTATAGTCCTCGAAACAGTAGACCGGCTGGAAGACCACAACGTAGCAGAAGCCATTCCAACAATGACAGGCCAAACTGCAGCTGGAATACCCAGCACAGTCCCGCTCACTACACTTCAAGAAAGATCTGAGAAAGCGGCAAAAGAACCAAGGAAGGGCAGTTCAAGCGACCAGAGTGGGCGGAAGGTGCTGCAGTATGCACACTGTGTGAATATTTTGACTCTGCTCTGGGAAAATAAAAGAATGTTAATGAAAACTACATGGAATAATTGAAGTCCTTTCAAGTTTGAAACCAAACATTTTAGGACAAATAAAAGGAAATTCAACTTTGAAAAAAAAATTATCCACTGGGGGCTTCAAAAAGTTCATGGGGGAAAAAAACACATTATCTTTTAATTCCATTTTCCCGTCAAATTTTTTTTTTACATTTTATTAGGGGCTCATACAACTCTTATCACAATCCACACATATACATACATCAATTGTATAAAGCACATCCATACTTTTCCCTAATCACTTTCAAAGCATCTGCTCTCCACTTAAGCCCTCTGCATCAGGTCCTCTTTTTTTCCCCTCCCTCCCCGCTCCCCCCTCCCTCATGAGCCCTTGATAATCCACAGATTGTTATTTTGTCATATCTTGCCCTATCCAGAGTCTCCCTTCCCCCCTTCTCTGCCGTCCATTTCCCAGGGAGGAGGTCACATGTGGATCCTTGTAATCAGTTCCCCCTTTCCAACCCACACACCCTCCACTCTCCCAGCATCGCCTCTCACACCCCTGGTCCTTTTTTTTTTTTTGCATGATGCCTTATACCTGGTCCCTTTGGCACCTCGTGATCGCACTGGCTGGTGTGCTTCTTCCATGTGGGCTTTATTGCTTCTGAGCTAGATGGCCTCTTGTTCACCTTCAAGCCTTTAAGACCCCAGACACTATCTCTTTCAATAGCCGGGCACCATCAGCTTTCTTTGCCACATTTGCTTATGCACCCGTTTGTTTTCGGCGATCCTATCATGGAGGTGTGTAGCCCGTGATATGATTTTTTGTTCTCTGATGCCTGATAACCGATACCTTTAGGACCACGCGATCACACAGGTTGGTGTGTTCTTCCATGTGGGCTTTGTTGCTTCTGAGCTAGATGGCTGCTTGTTTATCTTCAAGCCTTTAAGACCCCAGTCACTATCTCTTTTGATATCTGGGCACTATCAGATTTCTTCACCACATTTACTTGTTCTCCCACTTTGGCTTCAGCAATTGTGTCGGGAGAGTGAGCATCATAGAGTGCAAATTTAATAAAAGAAAGTATTCATGCATTGAGGGAGTGCTTGAGTAGAGGCCCAAGGTCCTTACGTCACCTTAATACTAAACCTATAAATATAGACACATAGATCTATTTCCCCATCCTCATATATATATTTGCATGTACATGTCTTTGCCTAGACCTCCATAAATGCCCCTTGACTCCCAGCTCCTTCCTCCATCTCCCTTGACTTTCCGTCAACTTTTTTTTAAATCACTTTATTGAGGGCTCGTAAAACTCTTTTTTTTCTTGCCTCACCTTTATTTTTTTCCCTTTTAAAAAAAATCATTTTATTTGGGGCTTGTACAATTCTTATCACAATCCATACATCCATAAAATTGTGTCAAGAACATATGTACATTGTTGCCATCTCCATTCTCGAAACATTTGCCTTCTACTTGAGCCCTTAATATCTGCTGCTCATTTCCCCCCTCCCTCCTCACTCCCCAATTCTTCATGAACCCTTCATAACTCTTATCACACTCCATACAAACATCCATTGTGTCAAGCACATTTGTACATTTGTTGCATTTAAGAACTAGAGGAAAGTTGTATGTTTCATTGTTGCTACCCTGCACCCTGACTGGCTCATCTCCTCCCCGCGACCTCTTCTGTGAGGGTTTGTCCAGTTGCCTACAGAACTGGAAGAAGGGGAAAGGAGGCAGTAAGTACTAATGGGTATGAAGTTTCTTTTTGGGCTGATGAATATATTCGAAAATTAGATACCTGTGATGACTGCACAACTTTGTGACCATACTAAAAGCAATGAATTGTATTTTTATGAATTTTGTGGTGTGAATTTTATGATAATAGGAAAAAGGCATTAATCTTGGCTGAGGCAATGGCTCACTTAAACTTAAGTCTTTTATATAAAAACAAAAGGCGGGTTTTTCTGGGATGATGGCCACCAGTTAAGACGCATAGAAGGAAGGGAGATGTCAGACAGGGCAAGATATGACGAAATAACAATTTATAAATTACCAAGGGCTCATGAGAGAGGGGGAAGTGAGGAGAGTGGGGGGGGGGGAGAGGACCTAATGCCAAGGGCTTAAGTGAAGAGCAAATGCTTTGAAAATGAATGCACAGATGTGCTTTACACAATTGATATATGTATGGATTGTGATGAGTCATATGAGCCCCTAATAAAATGGTTTTTTTTTAAAAAGACACATAGAAGGACCTCTTTTAACAACAGAGAAAAACTCGATGAGAAGGATACTCAGGCTCCTTTGAAACCAGAGAACCACTTAAAGTTTAGTTGACCAATTTTCTGCAGTTCACAGTTTGTGGAACACGTAGGGGAGGGGAAGAAGGAACATAAGCTCACACGGAGAGTTGGGCAACTTCTGCTGGCTCCTACTGGCAGCCTTTATGTGCTTTCTCATTTAGAGCTGTCACTGCTCCTGTTGCCTCTTCACCATTGACCAGCAGGTGGGGCCAGTGCTACATGCTCGCCCCTACAACTACTCATACAAACTATGGGTCCTTACTGACGACGCCCATCATGGAGCACCTCTTCTGCTCTTTCTCCTCTGCTTCTTGCCACTGTTTTCTTTGGGGACCCATCAGGGATACCATACCATGTCAGTCACTCAGCAAGGAGGACTCCACCATCCAGTCAGCACCCCTGCCACCACTGCTGGCCCCTCTTCCACATAGCCAGCCACACAAATACACCACTGCTGATGCTGCACAGACTAACCAGTGGCACTGCCACACAATGTTGCCACTGAAGCAGCTGCCACTCCCAACCCCACAACTTATGAGAAATAGGAGCTCCCATGAGAGATCCCGTAGCATAACATTTATTGCTGCTCCCAGGTCCCTCCATAGCCTGCCTCTGTAGTTTCAGCTACAGCAGCCGAAGTGACTTGAGCACCAGCTGGGCATGGCAACTGATGCTGGTGCTTCAACATCCCACTGTACCCATCTGCAGTTCCTCCCAGGGAGAAGATAACCTGCAGTGTAGGACCGTAATCAAGGTTCCCCTCCCCAGAGAGAGCTGCTACCATGGCCATTGCAAAGGGAGTTCCAGCTGTAGAACTCATCCCTAGAGACCCTCGCTAACTGAAGACACACTATGCAAACACCAGCTCCACCACCCGAACACAGGCACTTCCTAGGCCCCTGACCTAGCACCAACAACTTTTGACACCACATGCCCATCCTAGTGCCCCAAGCCCACTCAAACCTACAACAGCAGCAAGATTCTTGAGCTGCAGTTAAGTCCTAAACCAAAGAACACTATCTCTTCTTTTTTCTCCTTTTTAATATCTTTAATTCAACTTATTTTTTAAAAATCTAAGTATACATTTTAATTTTTATTCGACCTTTTCCATTCCCCACTATCTCTTTTCCTCTGAAACTTATTTCTGTATCTATTAATTTTATTACCATCCTTAAAACATATTTTTTCATTATTGTTATGAAACTTATGGTCCTTCTTTAATGCCGCCCACCCAGTTCCTTTGCTTCTTTCTATCCTTGATTTTCTTTTCTGTCATTTTTGTTGTGGTTGTTGTTGTCTGGTTCCATTCCTACTAATCCTCCCCTGCAGCATTCAACAGAGTTAGCTATCCCCACACGGCCTAGAAGTCCACTCAGAAATAATAGCTACATGCAGAAACAGCAATTGCAGGATACACCATCCACACAAAAAAATCAAGGCACAAACAACTAAACAACCACATCCAAAGGATTACTCTAAAGAAACAACCAAGGAACTACCAGAAACAGAACCCAGGAGAATGGTGTTAAGAAACTTTCAATGGATTGAGGGAATAATTAAAAAACCGTGCCAAATAGAACTCCAGAAGATAAATAATATGATAGCAATGTTGGAAAACATGGGGAAAGAGCACAGTGATAAAGTTAAAGAAAATCAGAACACAAATTATGAGCTTGAATATAATTCTTTAGATTATAGTAGAAGAAACAATAAAAAATCAAAAGAATGTGAAAATCGTCTATGGATGATGTGAAGCACCATCAAATAAAACAACCTCTCATTGAAATCCTGGAGCAAGAAAAAAAATCTACAGAAAAAAATAGTACAAGAAGCCATGACAGAAAACTTCTCTAGCACTGTAAAGGAGGAAAAATAGTTATTATAAGGAGAAAAAAATAGCAATTCAAGAAGCTACGAGAACCACAACAAATTGGCTCCCAAAGTAAAACTACAACATAACCCACTCCAACTTCCAACATCAAAGAAAATAACAGAATCCTGAGAGCAGCTCGGAGAAAATGAACAGTCACCTACAAACAAAACCATTAAGAATACATTTGGGTGTCTCAGCTGAAACCATGTGGGCAAGAACATAATGGAGTGACATATAAAATCCAGACAGAGAAACTGCCAACCAAAAATCCTGTACCCAGTAAAACTACCCCTTGATATGAGAGTGAAATAAGTGTAATTCCAGAATAATTTGAGTAGAAATAAAAGGACTTTGTGAAAAACAAAACATAACAGCATTACAAAAAACACTAATGTAAACACACAGAGAATAAATAACAACAGATAAACGAGTGCAACGTGCAGGTCAAGAGCCTGAAGAAGGTTCTCAAAACAGAAACAGAGGAAGAACAAAGAAACCAATAAAACCACAAAAACAAAAATGAAGTGGCAAAATGAAGTGGCAAAATGACAGCAAAAAAACCACATGTATCAATAAGGACACTGAATGTCAATGGATTAAACGCACCAGTGAAGGAACAAAGGGTGGCAGATTGGGTTAGAAAAACAGACCATCATTATGTTCTCTACAAGAGACACATTTTAAAAACAAAGACAAAAATAGACTAAATATCAAGGATGGAAAATAAGTTACAAGCTAATAGAAACAAAAAGGTGCAAGAGTGGCAATATTAATCTCTGATGAAATACACTTCAAGGCAAAAAATGTCAGGAGAGATAAAAAACTGACACTACATAATGATTATAGGAACAATAGAACAAGAAGTGATAAACATATATTCTCCCAATGAGAGACTTTCTAAATACATTAATCAAATTCTCACAGAAGAGAGAATTAGACAAGGACTTCCGGGAAGATGGCGACGGAGTAACACTGTACAATGTACCGGAGACTCCGCAGAATTCAGGCCAGGAGAGTTGGTAGAAGAAAATTCAACACTGCTGAAATACAGGAGGAGCACCATAAAGATATGAAGGAAGGCACAGACCCATGGGGTTTTGAGGAGCTAGGGACTTTTGGCTTACGTCAGTGGAGGCCGGCTGGGGGTTGACCTTAGCCCCGCCACTGTCTCTGCCAGAGCCAGGACCATTTGGAGTCTGTAGGGAGGCTTGGTCTCAACACAACCAGAGTTTGCCATCACCTACCTCAGGGCAGAGATTGGACCCTTGCAACTCCACAGGCAGGGATTGGTGTCAGCTACATTGTTGCTCTTGTTTCCATCTCCTCTCTGTCCACTCACTCAGTCTCAGAGGGCTGTGCAGGGGCTTTTTCTCAACACAGCCACAGCTTGCCTCTGCTGCCTCAGAGCAGGGACTAAACCCTTGCGGCTCCCCTGGTGGGGATCAGGACACAGTTACATTATTGCCTTTGTTTCCATCTCTTCACTATATCATTTCCCTCCCCGACACACCCATCCCACACACCCAACAGGCTCAGCTTGGCTTGATTTCTAAATTATTTTTCTCCTCTTTGTCTCTTTCTTGGTCTCTCACACACTACTGCTAAATTCCAGACCACTCTCCCCTTAGCCTAGTACATTTAAACCTGTGCCACACCCAACTAGGTGAGCTCCACCAGTGTAGCTAGCCATAGGTTGGTGAAAGCCCTGCTGACCTCCACCAGGGGATACTCTGCTCAACTTCTTACAGGGGAATTCCTGCCTGTGTGCCTGGGTTCCTAAGGTAGCTCGGCCAACACTCCTCAACATTCTAAGCTGCTGCAAGAACCTCCGCAACCCACCAGCCTTCTGGGCCACTCCCCTGAGAGGGAAGACACAGGATAAAGTGGTAGATTAATACCATAGTGAAATAAGCTGTAGGCAGTTCAAAGAAGCATTCCTACAAGTCTCCCAGAGAAAGTCTGACTCTCTGGAAAATGGCACCTGGCTCCTCTAAAGCAACGCAATGCAAACAGCCACCAGCCCAAACTACCTCAATGAAAAACTTGGAGAAACAAAAAGCATTGGCAGAAGATGTCCTGAACATAATAACATGAATAGAAGAAGCAGACATTGAGCTGCCACAGAAAGAAATTTTCAGAATGCTACTGTGAGTCATACAGGATATGAGGGAAACAATACAGAAAAAAGGATGAAATGATAGAGGAGATAAAAGCCATAAAGCAAAGGAAAATAGAGGAGTTTAGGGAGGAGAAAACAAAAATTAGTAGCAGAAACACAGTCCTAGAGAATCGACTGCAGGAAGCAGAGAACCGCATGAGTGACTTGGAGGACAGCTAAGGAGACTTTAACAAACGCAAACAAAAATCTAATAAGATCATCAGAGAAGCTGAAGAAAACCTAAGAGCTATGTCTGAAGCTATGAAGCGGAACAACATTAGAATTATTGGCTTACCGGAGGAAGACACAACAAAGAAGTCATCTGTAACAATAGTGAGAGAATTCTTGGAGGAAAGCTTCCCCAGCTTAATGAATGAAAACCAGGAAACCATTCAGGAGGCTGAAAGAACACCAGCTACAGTGGATCCCAAGAAGTCACCAAGGCATATAATAGTTAAATTATCCAACTTTGAGGAAAAGGAGAAAATCATGAGAACGGCTAGGGAAAAACAAGTAATCACATAGAAAGGTTCAGAAATAAGAATATGCTCAGACCTATCAGCAGAAACTATGAAGAAGAGGAGAGAGTAGAGTAACATATTCCAAAAATTGAAGGAAAACAATGCTAACCCAAGAACACTCTACCCAGCCAAATTATCAATCAAGATAGATGGAGAAGTCTTCCCAGACAAGAAAAAACTCAAAGAATACATTAGGAGACACCCAGCCCTATAAAAGCTCCTTGCCAAACCAGTATGGGCAGAAGAACAACACTCACCAAACATAAATAAGAGACCACACCACATAGAACAACCTGACCCAGAGGGCAATAAAGAGAAAACAGAACTCAAGATAGTATTGACTTAAATATAGAAAGACTTGAAAGGTTGCTGAGGTAAGCTTTAAAAAAAAAAAAAAGGCAAAAGGGCAATAGGGGAAAAGCTACAGTATACAAACATCCTTGGGGTGAGGACCAGGTAATATGGCAGGGGCCAGACCAAATACAGGGATACACGTGGTAGACAACTAAAAAGGAAGTGCGGAAAGGAAAATAATAATAATTAATAATAATAAATAAAAGGGTATCAGGGGCACAGGGCATTAACCCACCCAAGGGGAGGGTATTGTTTATATCTCCACAAGGAAAGAGGGACCAGACTTCACCCAGTGCTCCAAGATATAAATGCAACAGGCTGGTTTGGAGTAGGGATCAGTGGAAATTTCTGGGGGCCCGGCCCCAACCCCAACTACTAAGTGGACACCTGTCCCTCCCGTCAGAAGAATTTATTTCAAAGGACGGCACTGAATCTACAACTCCGGGAGAGGGACATACCTGATCGGAGCACACAGGAGGAGATGAATTGAGGAGGAGAGACTGGAGAATATCCTGGCCCACCAGGGCCTGAGGACGATGTTCCCAATTAGAGCAATCAGTCGACAGAGAGGACCAACCACATGGTCGGCCCCACTATGAGACGTGACGCCCCTCACTGACCCGTAGCCCTATAGGGGACAACACCAGAGACACAGTGTGGGAATTGCACCCGATTGGATCCCGCAACACTGAGGCAAAATATTAAGGGGGTGCAACAGAACAGCAAGAGAATGGAGCGGCAAGGTCCCCAGAGAATGCTGAAGGTGGACTTTGGGGCCAGGGTGTGGTGCCCCAACAGACTGGCCTGGAAACACTCCTAAAGGCCAACAAAAAAATCCTTGAACAAACTACAAGCTTTTCGTTCTTGTTGTGTTTTGTGCTTTTTCATTGGTTTGTTGTTGTTGTTTTGTTGTATATTGTTGCTTGCTTTTGCTCTATCTTGTTTTTATGCATGTTATTATCTCCTCAGGTCTGTCTAAATAAGACAGGCTGCATGAACAACTGGGGGAGAAAACAACAGGACCGACAGGTTCTGCGGGGACATGGGGGAGGTGGAGGTGGCGGGAAAGGTAGTGGTATTTATAAACCCTGGGACAAGGGAACAACAAGCGAATCAAATAGGTGGTGAGGAGGGTGTGGTAGGTCTAGTTGGGCATGATCAAAGGTAATGTAACCAAGAGGAATTGCTGAAACCCTGGTAGGGATTGAGCATGATAGTAAGACAGGAAGAATATCAAAGGAAATAGAGGAAAGAGCTGGGAGGCAAAGGGCATTTATACAGGTCTAGATAAAGACATGTACATATGCAAATATATTTATACATGAGGATGGGGAAATAGATCTATGTGCATATATTTATAGGGTTAGTATTAAGGTAGCAGAAGGACATTGCGCCTCCACTCATGTACTCCCTCAATGCAAGAATACTTTCTTCTATTAAATTGACATTCTGTGATGCTCACCCTCCCGACGCAACAGATGAAGACAAAAAGGGTGAACCACCAAATGTGGTCAAGAAAGCTGATGGTGCCCAGCTATCAAAAGATATAGTGTCTGGGGTCTTAAAGGCTTGAA
Source organism: Tenrec ecaudatus (assembly GCF_050624435.1). Lineage (NCBI taxonomy): Eukaryota > Metazoa > Chordata > Mammalia > Afrosoricida > Tenrecidae > Tenrec > Tenrec ecaudatus. Next base: position 39,856,409 of record NC_134547.1, on the reverse strand, counting down.
GGTAAACAAGCGGCCATCTAGCTCAGAAGCAACAAAGCCCGCATAGAAGAAGCACACCAGCCTGTGTGATCACGAGGTGTTGAAGGGATCAGTTATCAGGCATCATCAGAACAAAAAAATCCTACCTTCGTACATGAGGGGGGAAGTTCAGAGTGGAGACTCAAAGCCCATTTGTAGGCCACTGAACATCCGAACCAGTCAGGGTGCGATGTAGCAACAATGAAAAATACAACTTTCCTCTAGTTCCTAAATGCTTCCTGCCCTCCCCCCCACTTGTCATGATGCAAATCCTACCTTGTAAGTCTGGCTAGACCAGAGGATGTACATTGGTACAGGTGGGAACTGGAAACACAGGGAATCCAGGACGGATGATTCCCTCAAAACCAGTGGTGTGAGTGGAGATGCTGGGAGGGAATAGGGAGGGTGGGTTGGAAAGGGGGAACAGATTTCAAGGATCTACATGTGACCCCCACCCTGGGGGACAGACAGAAGAAAAGTAGGTGAAGGGAGACGTGGGACAGAGCAAGATATGACAAAATAATAATTTATAAATTATTAAGGGTCCATGAAGAAGGGGGAGTGGGGAGGGAGGGAAAAATGAGGACATAATGCCAGGGGCTTAAGTGGAGAGAAAATGCTTTGAGAATGATTAGGGTAACGAATGTACAAATGTGCTTTACACAATTGATGTGTGTATGGATTGTGATAAGAGTTGTATGAGCCTCTAATAAAATGATTTTTTAAGAGAGAGAATTAGACAGTACAAGCAATAATAGTTGGAGATTTCAATACACCACTCTCAAGCAAAGACAGAAGAAGCTCAATAAACACAAAGAACTAAACGACACAATCAGTCAATTCAACTTTTTAGACATATACATAGCACGCCACCCAAAAATAACAAGTTCCCATTCTTCTCCAGTGTCCACGGAACATTTTCTAAAACAGAGGTGTGAAGCCACTCAGCAAGACTAAATAAAATTTGAAACATCCAGGTTGCCCAATCCATTTTCTCAGACCACAGTGCTGTAATACTAGAAATAAACTATTTTAATAAAAAACAGCGGCTAAACAACCAACTGTGGAAACTGAACAGCACACTACTTAAAAATTATAGTCATAGATCAAATAAGAGTAAAATATAAAAATTCCTTGAAACACACAGAACAAAAACATAACAAAACTTTGGGACACAGTAAAACCTCTGGTTCACAGCAAACGCAGTTACCTGAGGGCAATATAATTTATAACAACCTACACACACATGAAAAAGGAGGAGCAAACCAAAATTCACCCCTTAGCACAATATCTTCATCAACTAGAACAAGAGCAACATCATAAACCCTCAACCAAAAGAAATTATAAAAATTAAAATAGTAATAAATGAATTGGAATACTGAAAAACAATGGGAAAAAACCAACAAGGCAAAAAGTTGGTTCTTTGAATGGATTCAAAATATTGGCAACTTAACAAAAGATTAGAAAGAGAAGGTGGAAATATCTAGAAAAGAAAGGGTAAAATCACAAAACAAGCAAATGAAATAAAAATGGCTTCACTTTCTCATATTGGAAAGATTAGACAGAATAAAAGTATAATCAGATACTTTTCAGACTGATCTTGTTATTACTGAACAGTAATAACCATTCTTTCCAAAAAAGATGAAAATAATACAAAAATTAAGTCTGAGTACGATATTTCTGATCAGAAGCAAATTTATTTTAAAAGAATATGATATTAAATAGTAATTGAATATGAATACTGTGCCTGGAGAATGAGGATTGTATAATTAAAAAGTTGAGGAGGAAAAAAAATGGCTTCACAGGGAATTCTACCAAGAATTCAGAGAAGAGCTGTCACCAATTCTACCCAGACTTTTCCAGAAAATAAAAAGGACAGCAATCTTCCAAGCTCATTCTAAGAAAGCACAAGCCTGCTAAAGCCCAAACCAGGGAACGGTACTAGGATAGAAAGCAATAGCCCTATAAACACAGATGTAAAAAGTCTCAACAAAATCCTGGCAAAAAGAATCCAATAATTTATATACTTAAAACAAAAATTTTTAAAACACTATGATCAAGTAAGATTTATACAATTTACACAAAGATAATCCAACATTAGAAAAACAAATCACTGTAACCCACCATATTAACAACAGCAACAAAAATAAGAACCACAGGATCATGTGAATCGATACAGAAAAGGCATTTTACAATATCCAACATCCATCAACAAAATAAAGATAAATGAGAAATTTCTCAACACACAAAAAGCCGTATCTGAAAAACCAATGGCCAACGCCTTACCAAAAACATTTCCTCTGCAAATGGGAACAAGGGAAAAAAAGGATCCCCCATTACCACTCTTATTCAAAAATATGTTGGAAGTCTTAGCCAGAACCATTAGACAACAAAAAGAAATCAGAGGAATACAACTGGACAAGGAACAAGTGAAAGTCTGAGTCTTTGCGAATGCTATGAATTTATATGCAGAAAGCCCCAAAGACAAAGCAAGAAGATTGTTGGAAACAGTCATAGGATCAAGCATGGCAGGATACAAGATTAAGAAATACAAATCATTCAGATTCCCATTAAGCTAACGCAAAGAATGCTCTGGAAAAAGACATCAAGAAAACAATGTCGTTTACAATAGCCACACGGGAGATAAACTAGTCGGAATCAACTAATCAGAGGGGGAAAGACCTGTACAAAGAACACTAAGGCAAGAAATCAAAAGAGGCCAACACAAATAGAAGACTATCTCATATTCATGCATCAAGAAACTCACTGCGAGGGGGGTGGCGAACCCTGGTGGTGCTGGAGGAACAGAATGCTAGCTGAGAGGAATTACTGACACATGAAGGGTGAGCATGTTGGTGGGGCAGGAGGAAGGTAAAAGGAAACAGAGGAACAATCTAGGAAGCGAAAACGTTCAAGAAGAAATATAGTTGTCTACATATGTAAATATGTTCATTCATAATAATAGAGGTATTGGCCCACATACTGTATATACTCGTGTATAAGCCGAGTTTTTCAGCCCATTTTTAATGCAGTTTTGTGGTAAAATTAGGTGCCTCAACTGATAATCAAGTCAGTGTATACTTGAGTATATACGGTACATATATTTATATGGCATTATATTGAGGAACTGGACAGACTTTGGGCCTCTACTGAAGCCGTCCTCAATGCAAGAACACTTTGTTCTATTACCCTAGCATTCTGTGATGCTCACCCTCCTGACATGATCCCTAAAGACAAAATGGGTGCATAAGCAAATGTGGTGAAGAACGCTGATGGTGCCAGGCTATTAAACGATATAGCATCTAGGATCTTAAATGCTTGGAAGTTAAACAAATGGTCATCTAGCAGGGAAGCAAAATGCGTACATTAAAGAAGCACGCCAGCCTGTGTGATCACGAGGTGTCAGTGGAATCAAGTAACAGGTATCAGAAGACCCAAAACAAATAATCATATTATTGAGAACAAAGGAGGTTGAAGTGGAGACCCCAAACCCATCTGTAGACAACTGGACAGCCTCTCACAGAAGGATCAAAAGGAAGGAATGCGGTACAACACTGACAAAACATAGACTATTCCCCTGGTTCCCTGAAACTTCCTCACTCACAATATCATGACCCTAGCTCTACCTTACAAATCCGGCTCAACCAGGGCATGGATACTGGTACAGACAAGAGCTCTAGACACATGGAATTCAGGACAGATAAACCCCTCAGGAACTGAAATGGGAGTAGCGATACCAAGAGAGTAAGGGGAAGATGGGAGGAAGAGGAGGAGAAAAGGAGGAAGCGAATGCAATGGGCAACGGATAACACCCCCTCAACCCACCCCCCGCAAGGGCTCAAGCAGAAAGAAAATGTTTAGAAAATGATGATGGCATCAAAGAACAAAAAATCATATCATTGACTACACACCTCCATGATAGGATCGCTGAAGACAAATGGGTGCATAAGCAAATGTGGTGAAGAAAGCTGATGGTGCCCGGCTATCAAAAGAGATAGTGTCTGGGGTCTTAAAGGCTTGAAGGTGAACAAGCGGCCATCTAGCTCAGAAGCAAAAAAGCCCACATGGAAGAAGCACACCGGCCAGTGCGATCACGAGGTGCCAAGGGACCGGGTATAAGGCATCATGCAAAAAAAACAACAACGATATAAGTGTGTGTATATATGTGTATATGTATATGTATATATATACCATATTAAATGAAGGGGGAAGTGTAGAGTGGAGACCCAAGGCCCAAGTGTCGGCCAATGGAGATCCCCTCATAGAGGGGTTTAGGAGAGGAGATGGGTTAATTAGGGTGCGAGGTAGTACCGATGAAGAACACAGCTTTCCCCCAGATCCTGGATGCTTCCTCCCCCCAACTACCATGATCCGAATTCTACCTTGCAGGACTGGATAGGACAGAGGCTGTACACTGGTGCATATGAGGGCTGGGGGTGCAGGGAATCCAGGGTGGATGATGCCTTCAGGACCAGAGGTGTGGGGGGCGATGCTGGGAGAGTGGAGGGTGGGTGGGCTGGAAGGGGGGAACTGATTGCAAGGATCTACATGTGACCTCTTCCCTGGGAGAGGGACGGCGGAGAATGGGGGGAAGGGAGACTCCGGACAGGGCAAGGTATGACAAAATAACGAGGTATAAATTACCAAGGGCGCATGGGAGGAGGGAGGGGGGAGGGAGGGGAAAAAAAAAGGAGGACCTGATGCGGGGGGCTTAGGTGGAGAGCAAATGCTTTGAGAATGATTGGGGCAGGGAATGTATGGATGTGCTTTATGCGGTTGATGTATGTGTATGTGTGGATGGTGATGGGAGTTGTATGGGTCCCTGGTAGGGTGTAGAAAAAGAAAAGAGGAAAAAAAAATGATTGGGGCAGGGACTGTGCAGATGTGCTTTATACAATTGATGTATGTATATGTATGAACTGTGATAAGAATTGTATGAGCCCCTAATAAATTGTTAAAATTTAAAAAAATGATGATGGCAACATATGCACAAGGTGCTTGATAAATTGATAAATTGATGTATGCATTGTTATAAGAGCTGTAAGAGCTCCCAATAAAAGGATTGGGTGGGGGGGGAAGAAAGGAAGGAACTCACTGCCATGCAGTGAGGATAATTCACAGGGGGCAGGGTAAAACTGCCCCCTGTGGGTTTCTGAGACTATAACTCTTTACGTGAGTAGAAAGCCTCATCCTTCTCCTGTGGAGTACCTGATGATTTTGAACTGCTGGCTCCGTAGTTAGCAACCCCATGAATAAGTCACTATGCCACCTGGACTCCTGTTTATAGATAAAAAGACTTAATATTAGGAAAAAGCCAATAATAGTCAAAACAATCTATAAATATGAAGCAATTCTGATCCAAATTCCAACTTCATTCTTTAAAGAAATTGAAAAGCTAATTAATTACTAACATCATATGGAGAAGGTAGAGATCCAGGATAAGCAAATAACTCCTTAAAAATAACAAAGTAGAAGATAGGATAATACTCCAACCTCAAAACCTATTATATAGCCACAATATTCAAAACAACCTGGCACTGACACAGGCATGTAGACCAATGGACAGAATAGAAACCCCAAGAATAAATTCATCCACATAAAGGCAACTGATCTTCAACAAAGGGCCAAAAAACATCAAATGGTAAAGAAATGGTATCTTCAACAAATGTTGCTGGCAATATTGGATCTCCACCTGCAGAAGAATGAAATAGGGCCCATACCTCACCATGTTAAAAAAAAAAACAAACCTCAAAAAGGATCAAAGTAAATTCCAGAGTTATAAAGCTCATAGATGATAAAACAGGGACAAACTTCAGGGCCCTATTGCAGGGCACAGACATACTATCAAATATAACAAATGAAGCACACCGTCAGAAACAAAATATGAGATCACAAAATCAGAGATCACTGGGACTTACTAAAAATAAGACACTATGTGCATCAAAAACTCCATCAGAAGAGTAAAAATAGAGCCCACACACTAGGGAAAATCTTCAGCAATGACACAGTGAAGTGACTAGTTTCGAAGATCTTTAGAATTCTGCAATACCTCCCTAAGAAAAAAATCAAATAATCTAATTTTAAAAGTGCACCAAAGGCATGAACAGGCAGTTCACCAAAAAAGATATTCAAATGGCTAACAAACACATGAAATATGCTCATAGAATCACTAGCCATTCGGGAAATACAAATCAAAATAACAATGAGATATCACCGTGTAGCAAAAATGACAACCCAACTCGAAAAAATAGAAAACAAAAAAATATTTGAGAAGGTGCAGAGAGATTAGAACGCTCATATTTCTAGTGAGTCTGTGACCATGTGCCACTGCTCGGGAACACGCAGTCCCCATGTTAATCAGGGCGCTGCTTCTTCATATCAAAAGGTTGCAAACAGCTCAAAGCCTATCAGTAGGATTGCTAAAGAAACTTAGGTCCATGCACACAATGGAATACTATGTATTGCCAAAAAGCATTGATGAAACCACCAAACACTTCCCAACATGAAGGGACCTGGGGAACACATGAGGAAAAGAAGTGAGGCAATCAGAACAGGACAAATGTTGTACAACATCACGACCTATAGAGACAGGCATCTGTTCTCAAGTCAGATCATCTTTGAATTCAGTCTCCCCACCAACCACTATGGTGACGTGTCTGTCTAATGTGTATGATCTACTTATCACTCCCTTATTAGTACATCTTAAAAACCACTTCTTCAGAGGAGGCTGTACCACAGCTGCGCTCAGTTTTTCGTTTAAGAGGAGAGGGAAAGGACCAAATAGATCCTGCTATGCGGGACTGTCTGATTTGTATTACCGTCTATACTCGTGTATAAGCCGAGTTTGTCCAGCACATTTTTAATGCAGTTTTTGTGATAAAATTAGGTGTCTCAGCTGATATTCGGGTCAGCTTATAGGAGAGTATATACGGTATGATCCTAAGCATGAATTTTTTTTTTACCAAATTTCTATCCAGGCCATGTGTTAGAATAGGCTGCCTGGATTTCGGTTTTGTTTTGTTTTGTTTTTATAAGCTGCACAGCATTCTTCATAGGCCAAATCAGAAGAATCCAATTTGGAAACCCCATTTAAGTGAACCGCACTTTACCTTACGTATAACTCTTGTAGATTAAAGGAACAGAATACACATTTGGACTTAAAGCTGAAATGCCACGGTGTAAGAAGCAGATGACTGCTCTCAAGGTAACTTGGAAGACACTGGAACCATCGGACTTGGCTTAAATCTCTTGCTTTTGAGGTTACTCAATAACTGGCAGCTTCAGATTACCATATGCTTGTTACTTTCCCTCACAGTCTCTTTACTTTTTATGACATTTCTTAGTCCTGCAGACTGAGTTTTGCCTTAGTGAATGAGTGTTATTGAATTCTACAGTGTCCAGCTCTAAGTCTGCACAAGTACACCAACTCATGTGATCAAAGGATTATTAATAATAAAGTCCATGATCATGAGTTTGTATTAGAACTTAAAATCTGACCACCTGGCTTGCAGAAGGTTGTGGATGCCGGCAAAACCGCAAAATCCATTCGCAGAGTCCCCACGTGGACTCTCTCGGATCATTGACTAGGGATGTGAATTGTCTTGCCCTCAGAGAGTACATTGGAAAGTACACTATTGCAGGTATCATTAGGTTAAAATTGAACCTCGTGTGTTTTCCCCTTTGACTCATTTTAAATTTGTTCTACTTTCTATGATCTCTGCTTTCTTTTGGATTGAGGTTTTTCGGAGTTTTTCTTTATATGAAATCCAGGATAGGTAAATGTATGGGACAGTACCTAAATTAATAGTTCCTCAGGGAGGGTTGTAGCAGGGAAAGAAGTTGGGGAGCAATGAGGAGTAAATAATAATGGATACAAGGATGAAGAAAATATTCCAAAATTTATGGTGGTGATGACTGCACAACTGTTTTTAATGTAATAATGCATTTAATGTATTTAATTCCCATATTGGCATATATGAATCATATGCCAATAAACTATTAAAAATAAAAGTAATGGCTATAGAAATACATATAATAGAAAATATTTGATATTATAATCAATTTCTTTTTAAAAAAGATATATCCACAATATTCTGATGTTCCTCTGCCAAAGAAAAAAAAAGATCTTAGCATGAAAATAACATCTTTATATTGAAAATATAATAATTTAAAAGTATATCACACTAGTAAGAGCCAATAATGATCACAGAAATTATGCAATTAGATAATTATGCAGTTATATATGCATTGATATATCTAAAATATTTATACAAGCATTAACAGCAGTTATATCCTATTATTACATGCAGTATTTTTTCTTTTCTTTGGTTTAGCTATATTTTATAAGGTATTGTGTTTTGTGTTGACAATTGATATTTATTAGCAGTATTATATAAATACATAGATTTTCTTAAACTAGTAAGTATTCTTAATGAACAATGAAGTTAATACTAAATTCTCCAAAACTGACTGCCATCTAGTCTATTGCAACTAGATTCTTACTCTACAGGGCAGATAGAATTTTCCGGTTGGGTTCTGAGGCTATAAATCCTCAGGGAAACAGAAAGGCTCGTCTTTCTCCCGTGGAGCAGCTAGAGCAGCAGTTCTCAGCCCGGGGGGTCGCAACCCCTCTGGGGTTCGAACGACCCTTTCACCAGAGTCGCCCGATTCATAACAGTAGCAAAATTACAGTTAAGAAATAGCAATGAAAATAATTTTATGGCTGGTGGAGGGGGTCACCACAACATGAACTGTATTAAAGGGTGGCATCATTGGGAAGGTAGAGAACCACTGCTCTAGTGGTTTCAAACTGCTGACCTTGTGGTTACTAACCCAATGCTTAACCTGTTGTGCCACCAAGGTGCCTTCACCTCTACCAACACAAACAAAAAAAATCACTGGTGGATATTTCAAGGAATAAAGATAGCAAAATAGCAAACCTTATCACAGACGTAACACTTTACTAAATCCAAGTTACTGGAAATTAATTTGGCAAGAGGTTTACATACTTGATTGTGTAATGATATTTTGATAGAGTTAAAACAGTAACTTTAAGGAGCCAGTAAGCAAAAAATGAAAAACAAGTTTCAATTCTTGGTCTAGAAACAGATTGTGCCAGGATGTGAAAATGAAGAATTTACTGTACACAATCTGAAGGCATTATTCATGTGAGGGCTTAAGAAAGTTCACGGAAAAATGAAATTAAGAGATAATGGAATTTTTTTTCTTTTTTTTTTTGATAATGGAATTTTTCCATGAACTTTTTAAAGACCCCTGTGAAAAATATGGTATAAAAGTAACATTTTAAAAAAAAAAAAACTTAACCATTACCCCTACCAACTAACCAAAATATGACTTCACAAAATATAACCTAGCCAACAGAAAAGAAAATGTATTCATAGTCTACAAAAGTAGACTATGGATACAATGTATATTGTGTATACAAAAGTATACTAAGTATACAGACCTCTCCATTTAAAAATCAAGCCAGGAGAATACTTTTATAAAGTCTAGAAAATGAGATTAAATCTCTACTTGATATAAATGGCTAGTTTCTTAGAAAAAGCAATGTGTGTAAAGAAAACACTACAAAGCACTTCAAAATTAAAACGATACCTTTAACATAAAACCAAAAGACATGCTAGTGGCACTGTGGATTAGCCTTAGATTACTAACACAAAAGTCAGAGGTTCAATTCGACCCGATGGACGCTCGTTAAGAGAAAAATGAAACTGTCCGTTTCCATAAAGATGTAGAATCAGAAACCCTATAGAGTCAAAAGTCAATACTGATTGACGGCAGTGGGTTTGAGGAGAGAAAACCAATGTGAAAATTGAAAATCTAAGGCCTTTTAAAGTCATTATTTTGTTTAGAGATTTTTCATCTAGAATATTTTCAATACTGGCAAGAAGTTTTTTAATTAAATGATTAAAATTAGGTAGCATTATCTGTGAGAGGAAATGCAATAAAAGAACAGGGCGCTATAACTCCACTCTAGAACGGCTAACATAAAGAAACTGTGCTAGCCCCAAAGGGATGGCAAGATGCTGAGAAACTAGATCGCTTGTACATTGCTGATAGGAATATATAGTACAGCCACTCTGGAAAATGCTTGTTTTCTTTTCAAACTAAACATGAATTTACCATGTGATACAGCCCTTTAGAAATTTACCCTAGAAAACTAACATTCACGTGTTTATATATATTCTATTTTGTAATAGTCCAAAACTGAAAACAACCCAATGTCATTTAAGGGTGCACGGTTACCCTGTACTACATCCACACCGGGAATACTCTTCAATAGTCAAAATTCATGCACTACTGGCCCGTGCAACACTGTGAATGAATCTCAAAGGAATTACGGGATAAGAAAAAAGTTAGCGTCAAAAGTGACATACTTCTGATTCTATTATATAACATTCTCAACATGAAAAAATTATAGAGATGGCGAACAGAGTGGTCGGTGTGTGTGTGTGTGTGTGTGTGTGTGTGTGTGTGTGTGTGTGTGATGCGATGCAGTAAAGGCAGAGTATGAGAGATCTTTACGGTGATGAAATAGTTTCAAACCTTGATTGTAGTAACTGCAGTTATGAGTCTATAAACAGACAACTATACATACATGTACATAATACACAAATGCATATGAAACTAGTGGAATGTGAATAAGGTTATAGATTGAAGCTATCAATTTCTTGGTTTGGTATTATAAACTATCATAACGTAAGGTAATATCATTGCGTGAAACTGGGTGAAGGCTACATGGAACTCTGTACTTTTTTTTTTTGCAGCTTCCTGAGTCCATAATTATTTCAAAGTAAAAAGTTAAGTACAATTAAATGAAGCTAGGAACCTACCTAAGGGTTTAGTATAGTACTTAGGACATGATAATAAAGGCTATAATTTTACTGAACACTTTTATTATGTCAACTCATTTGAAAATGTAGGTTTCTTCAAATTATATACACAACCATTCCAGCAGAAAACAAGATAAGATAGAATACCTCAGTTTAGTTTCTAGGCACAACATTATATTTGTGTCCATGGCCACATTTTTTGAGATGTAAAGTTCTCACGTGCATAAGGAACCAGGCTACATCATAAAGGGTTCTAAATTCAGGGTTTCTTCCAAAATCTTTCATTCAACTTTCCGAGTGGTCCACGCCTCATGAAAATGTACAACAGTCTCATATCATTAAGCAACTTGCCAGATGAAAAGAAAAGTCTCATCTGTTGTTTGGTTCCAAGTTAATGAAAAGTCTAGCTTGAGACCACTCTCAATTTCAGCCAGCATTCTCTTATTTAAAAAATAATAATTCCATGTAATCTTAAAGATGAATGTGAAGCCTTTATGGTGTTCTGCAGTGACTGAATCCCTAGACAATATTCTGAGTGGTGGAGAGAACATTCTACTTGCCGTCCTCTGAATTCCTCAAGCAGGCTCTGAGCTGTCCAGCCAGCTCTGCAGGAAAGAGCAAAGAGAGGCGTCTCAGACCAGCTGCTGCAAACTGGACCCTAATTCTTCAAAAGTGTCCTTTAAGGCCTATTCACTTCAAGTTTATTTCGTACTTCCACAGGTCATACAAACGAGATTAACACAGGTCTGAGTGTGATGAGTGTGATCCTGAAATAGTTCCCGCTACTAAATGTTCCTCAAACCAATTTAAATGGAGAGAATAAAAAGTTAAGTGAAACAATATAACAACTTTTCTACTTTTCCACAAAAAAAGTGGCTTCATTTCCACACCCACACCCACACCCCCACACCAGCTTTAGCCAGTAAAAGAATACTTAGTCATTTTCCTTGTATCTGCCCCAGACTTGCGAAAGACAGGTTGACAGGTTGTCTGGGAACTAGAAAGTGAAACAAGTACCTGATCAGACCCAACACCGGAGTTCTCCTCCTATGAGCTCTTGGACGCCAAACACCAGGACTACTGGCAGCACTCCCGTGGCAAGAGTTAAGATGTCAGTCTCATGGGAGAAGTTAGATACGGCACACAAGGACTCACATTTTTCTATCACATGCATCCCTTTTCTGCTTAGACTTTTCGAGTACTTATTTCCCCACCTTCCTTTCCTTCAATAAACTAAGATTTTGTGTGAATACAATATATTGCAAAAAGTACACCTACAAACATAACAGAAGTTGAGCTTTCCACAAACTGAATCTGACAGCAACAACATTCACGTTACAGATTTTGCATGAAAGATGGAAGTTGTGCCATGAAAGTAACTGTTGAACACGTGTTAAGATAACATTTTAATGTCTACTTAAGTGGTATTTCAAAACACAAATTCAGACTATTCAATAACCTAAAGGTCTAAGTTCAATAAAGAATTATACATTTGCAAATGCACAAAAACTTTAGGCAAAGGCTTGTAATAGACCTCTCAATTCTTTTAAACTCAACCTATGTTTATCTGATCAATCAGTTCATAGCCAAACTATGACACCAATCCCACTGATTCTATTGCACAGAAATAAGGTGATATCAGTCATAATATTAGGACTGAAGAAAAACATCAGCATCTTGGCTCTAAAGAACAATATGCACAAGGTAAAAGGACAAAAAGAAGGAACCTGTCCTTGATGGTAAAGAACAAATCACTGCCCCCAAATTTTACCTTCCCTTTAGATGTTTCTGCCTAAACTTTTCTTATTATTTGCCCAATCCAAATTTTAATTTTGGGAAAGGTCTCTGAAGACTTCAAGGAAGGCCAAGGTCTTACTCTACATTAACAAAATTTCCATCCATGAGATTAGAAGCAGCACAGATATACAAGGAAAATTAGGCATAAGCTAGCTATTCTAAGCACACTAAGGCAAGTGTTTCAAGAGTTCAGAGGAAACACAAAAACACTGAGAACTCAGGCATCCTGAAAAGTCAGGCTTTTTCACGGAATCTTGAAGGACTGTTCAAGAAATAAATTGGCAACCCATGTGGCCAAAGCAGAGAACTCCAAGAGATAAGGAAGGTAAGAAAGAATAAATATTGTTCTTTCGTCCTCATCGCTTTTCATGTGCTTTTGTCTTGTCTACCTATCTAGGTGGTCAGGTAAGAAGTCAGGGACCATATTAATTTGCTAACTTACTAGTTAAGGGTCAGCCATATGCTAAAATCTCAGAATACTGGTAACATGTTTTCTGTGTTTTTCAGAATAGCAAAGCCATTTTGAATTCGGAGTAAATTTTTAATTCAGATTTTTAAAATATTAAATTAGGATCCATAAACCAAAACATAATTTTAAGGAAACAAAGATTTTTACAAAAGCATACCACAAGTTTAAGGTATTTTAAAGTATAGTTTTCAAAGTTGAAGGTCTTCAAAATTGAAAAATTCTTCAGATTTTGAGTTGTCGAGATCATTGAAAGGACGAGGTAGAATAATAGAAAGTCCCATGGAGTGACAGTTTTAAAAGTGTACAATCAGTTTTTACACAGCACCCCCGAGAAATGAAAATTCCCCTCCTCAATCCCTTTAAAGGGTAATATAATGTTGGAATCAGGAACAAGCACATTTTGTTTCCTCATACACTCAAATGTGAACCTTTTATTTGTACAGTACCTTCTACATTAAATAAAGACTAGCAGAGGACAATATCTAACCTATTCACCAAAGAGGCAGCAGCATTTTGGATCTATACCAATCTCTTTTCCAGACATTTATGCAAAGAGGGCTTCAGTAGGGTTCAACTTGAGAACTTCAAGGTTTTAGTTGACAGTGATAACTTAACAAGAACAGATGCTGTGAGATGAAACTATCAGAAGTCCTTAATATCAACAAACTTGACTTTGAAAATGCTAACAGGATGGAACCACTTGTCTTTTATTAAGCCATGATGACCATGGAGAGCGCCCTTGAAATTTATTTAGCAACAGAAGAATAAACCTATAGGCTAGGCTCCCCTCTGAAAAGTGAGGGCAAGTTAAACGTGTACCCCGGTTCCAGTCCTAAAATGATCAACTGCATTTTCTCCACAGCATGGAAGTTGTAGTGGTAGCTTAGAGGAGACATCAGCTTACTGAAGCAGATGGACCTCCTACTCATTTTACACAAACCTTTTAAAATGTCCACAAAACTCTCTCTTCAACCCCAAGCAGGGCAGGTATAAATGGGTCACAGTAAGAAAAGGCTTCACATGGAACTACTCTCTGTGATTTCATTTGCTTACTATAGCCTCAAGGCAAAACACCCTTGGGGGTTTCTGGGGAGGGGAAAGCCAAATGAAAGTCCTATTCACATACTCAAGCAACACACACACATACAGAAAGTGAGTAACAGAGAGAGAGAGAGAGAGAGAGAGAGAGAGAGAGAGAGAGAGAGAGAGAGAGAGATACAGAGAGACTGACAGAGTGAGAGAGACAGGAAGGACATGGTCCCAAAGGTTTATTCTACAAAAGAAAAAGATTCAGAGCATAGAGACTCTTCCAGAAGGGAAATCTAGCTGGAAGCATTCCCTGCTTCTGTACATAATTCACTGAGGGTCAGGTAAGATTCCATTTTGTAAGAGCTGAACTTTAAACAGAAAGTCATTAATGGTGCAATATTCACTCATTAGCATAAAGTTACCCCCTAGAATGAAAAGCATTGGCTGTCCCTGCCAAGATGAACAACTTCACTGGGGGACACTGGAGCAATAGACCATGAACTCCTGGAAAGTTCTATCACGGGCCTCAGAAGACAGTTCACCACCTCCACCAGCCTAAAGTTAGCTAGTATTCTTCACTCACTACAGACAAGCCATCTAACACCAGGAGGTGGGTTTAAAAAAAAAAAAAGACGGGTCAAAGGGTCAACAAAAGGCAATGCCTTACAGTGCTGCTATAGCTCCTGTTTGAACTTGGAGGTGGGGGAAAGAACATTCTAGATGCTCCTGTTCTTGGCGAAGGAAACACCTCCAGGTCTTGTACCATCAAAAGACACTAAAACGCAAATGTCTTCCGGGAAGGAATGCTGTGCCTGCACTATGCGATCTTATCTTGGGGGGCGAGGACGGCGTGGATGGTTAAATGACTAAGAGCATGGGAGACAAGTTCGGATGGAGAAGGCAGGGTCCAGACAAGGTGTGGATACCCACCTTGGTTAGCCAAGGAAAGGGGAAGGTGTGGATGACTAGGGAAAGAGAGGTGGGTGTGATGACCACCGGGGGGTATCGCCAGGGACAGCCTGGATGGCTAAGAGGGAATGGAGGAGATATGAGTAGTTATGGAGAGTGAGGACATGGTATGGGTGGCTGGGAAAGGGGGCACAGGGAGGGCCAGCAACCCCTGTGGAGCAGCTCTGAAAGGCCAGGGAGTCCCCTACCCCGGTCTCCTCCTAATTCCCCTTTCTGTTGGGCATGTGCCTGGCTGGGCGTGTGCATGGGCCAGGCCGCCAGGCCGCAAGTCACCACTCACCCCATGACTCCCTGGTTGTAGTTCCTCCGCTTCCACGGGGTACCGCTGTACACACCGCCGCTGCTGTCGGCCCGGCTGCCCCCACCGGCCCGCCCTCCACTGGGCTGCAGCAGGCTGTAGTTGAGTCCGTAGGTGCTGGCCTTATTGTCACGTTTGCGCTTGTTGCTGCTGCCGGAGGCCGAGTCGGTAGCTTCCGCCGTGGAAACCGGGACCGAGGAGTGCGGGGAAGAAGATGCAGCGGGGGACAAGGATGCCGAGGGGCCTGCGGCAGCCCGGCGAGCCCAGGCCGCCGGCTGGTGGTGATTGTTGTTGTTGTTGGTCGTCTCGAGGGGCAAAAAGTCTCGCTGCTCCACGGGCAGCGTGTGGCCGCCCAGCAGGCGCTCTCCGGAGCGGAACATGCCGGTCTGGCCCGGGGCTGCGCCGCCCGAGCTGCCGCCGCCGCCGCCGCCGCTGCTGCTGCTGCTGCTGCTGCTGCTGCTGCTGCTGCTGCCGCCGCTGCCGCCGAGGGCCGTGCTGCCGCCGCCGCCGCTCCCCCCGCCGCTACTGTGACAGTGGTGGTTGAAGTAGAGGTTCCTCAGGCCTTGGGTGGTCTCCCAGATCTGCATCCACAGACTGTTGGATGGTCCGAGCTGCTCTGGCTGGAACCAGGCGATCCTCGGATCCATCAAACGGCGGCGGCTGCTGTCCCCGCCCCGGCCGGCTGCCTGCAGGGCCGCCGCCGCTGCCGCTTCGGGCGCACGCCTGGCCTCGGCGGCGGCTGCTGCTCCTGCTGTGGCTGCTGCTGCCGCTGCCGCTGAGGCTGCTGCCGCTCCTTCTCCTCCGCCGCCGCCGCCGCCTCCTGCTGCCGCGGCTGCTGCTCCTACTCGGACTGCTCGGGGCCGGTCGCGCAGGGGGCCTGGCGGGGGCCAGCGGCGTCGCTCCCGCCCTAGGGGGCTCCACGGGCCCTCCCCCCTTCCCTCCGCCCCTATGCCCAAATCCTGCCACCAGGGCTCCCTTGCAAATGGCGGCGGCGGCAGCTGCTCCGGAGAAGGACGAGGAGCGGCAGCGGCGGCGGCGGCGGCGACGGCGGCGGCTAGACGCGCCTGCTCCGTAGCGCCTTCGCTCCTCCGGCCCCGGGGCGGGGCCTGTGTCTGCTCCGCCCCGCTCGCCCCGCCCCTCCCTGCCCCGCCCCGCCCTCCTGCGCGCTGCCCTCCGCGCTGCGTCCTTCCTCTACGGCCTCCGGCCGCCGCTTGCGTCACAGAGGACCCGGAGCAGCACGGCGGCACCGCAACCGCCCAGCCCAACCGCCCCGGCGTCGGGAAGGGGCAGTCCCTGAGGCGGGCCTGAGGCGCGCACACCTGGGCGGCCCGGTGCGGCCGAGCACATGGCCCTGGAGGGCAAGACTGAACGGAGTTGGCCGCCAGCCCCGCCAGGGACACGTTGTAAGAGGCGCCTCCCTGCCCATTGCCTTTCCCCCACCTTGAGTTCTCAGGGGACCTCTTCGACTCTCCCAACCTCTCCTGAAATCTCGGCTCCAGCCTCGTTTTTTAAAAACACTAAGACCCCGGAGAAAATGCAGCCACCTCACCTGGGCATGTGCCCTCCAATTCTGCCTGGCTGGACACAGGCTGGGCACGATCCACCACCACCAGGGCCATGTGGATGTTGGGTGTGCGTCTAGGGGACCCTGCAGATTCCAGGCCAGAGAGCCATAGGCTTTGGAACCCTCTGTGCCCCCCAAGACTAAAGAAACCTGGGCCCGTCTGGCTGGCTGGATACTTCATCTTCATTCCTCTGAGAGACAGGTGTACACAGAGAAATGCAGACACACACTAGCTGCTCTGCGTAAGATGAAGCTTTGCTTGCCTTAAGGTGCACCTGCAATGTAGTTTAAGAATTTAAATATATTCAAAGCTTCCTAAAACTAAAATGAGAATATCATTTGTTGGCATCAGTAGAGATTTTTCCCCAAGGTGTTATTTGCATCTTTCGACTCCCTGTGGTAATAGACTAAGAGAAAGGTAATTTAAATATTTAAATAATAATGGAAAAAACTTGGGCACATTTATGTGTGTACTTTAAGGTTAGTCCAAAGTCCTGAACAAGTCAACAAAGCCTGGTTTGGGCCTTCTACTTTGCGAGCTCGCTATCTTGGAAAGGTTGTTTTGGCAAATGATAAACTATCGAAGGAATCGTTGCTCTACCTTTTTTTCTTGCTTAGAGAGTCGCAGGGCCATAAATATGGGAAACACACAAAAACCCTTAAGAATTTTGGTTCATCGTATTTGGGAAAACTTTGACAAAGATTTGTTGTAAACCTAACAGTGAACAAATACGATGAACCAGGAAAAATGAATAGTAGTGTTGTTATACTGTTCATACTAATGAATTAAAAGTAAATAAATTTATTACTTCTATTTACAGATAGAAATTAAACAGAAATACCCATTGTGAGCTTTATTAAACATCCTTTAAAAGATCTGTCTGTGCTCACATACAGATATATATATATTCAGTCTGTTAAAAGATTTCTTCATATGTTCAAAAACAAATACAGAAAATCTAGGACCAAAGAGAAAAAAAGATATTCAAAATTAGTAATAGTGCATTCCAGTAATTACATTTGTTATATCTGATTGATCATTTCTTCAAACTTTAAGAACTACTAAGCATGAACAAAATATGTAAATGAGTTAATCTACATATAAAGCATGGCTGAAAGACTACAAGGTCATGGACAGGTAACACTGGCCAATTTGCCCTGTAACGTATTTTAAGGTATTCCTTCAATAAATCTTGGTTGAACTTCTCTATGCAGATCTGAGTTAATTTCTATAGAGGAGATAAGTAACCAACACTTCTGACTATCTTCCATAAATTACTGTCTGGTTGGGAGGCAGAAAGACAAATATATAAAGTGAAATTGCAGTTCATTCAATTAATTCAATAAATACATCCCGAACACTTATTTCGTGCCAGATGCCAGGATTACAGTACTGATGAAATCCATGTTGTCATGGACCTAACATAAAGTGGATGTTATACACATAAAGTCAGACAGTATGTGCTTTGAAGTGCTTTGAAGATAGAGAGTATCATAGTGTGAAAATGATGTATTTACATGGACCAATCAGAGAAGGCTGCTTTGAAGAGGTGTCATTTGAGCAGGTACCTAAATTAAGTGCAGAGCTCATGCCCACCTAGTGAAAGATCTTCCAAGCAGAAAAATGGTAGGTGCAAAGACACATAGGCTCTGTGTCCAGGATAAGGCTCTGCGTCCAGGATGCTGAAGGGGACCGTTGTATAGAATCATAACATATCTCTAGAAGATGCCTTTTTAAAAAAGGTCCAGGGTAAAGCATTTGAGAATGTCACCTGCGTAAAACTGTATTTACCCTCTCCAGAAAATGGAGTGTTTTATTTCATAGTAATCTAATACTGAAACAGCCATGGTGGTGCTGTCATGTAAGCATTGGACTGCTAACTGCAAGGTCAGCAGTTCAGACTCACAAGTTGCTTCTCAGAAGGAGGATGAGGCTGTCTGCTCCTGTGAAAATAGATGAAGCCTCAGAAACGCTATACAAATTACTATGAGTCAGAATTGACTCAAGGGTGCTAGATTTGGGGGCTTTTTATTTGGGGTGTTTGTGTTATAGACTGCAGTAGTTCCAGTGATCCATTTTAGAAATGACTCAACCTTTTCATTTTGTTATTAGAGCAAAAGAACAGACATCATAATCTCCAAAACTATCTGCATTATATAAATTGTTGGATTATAAACTAATTTGCTTAGTATCTTTTCACCCACACCAAGTCTATCTGCATTAAACTGATGAGCAAAAACAAACAAACACAGCTATCACAGACTCAGACACTTCCCCCCCAAATCTAGTGTCCTGTACAGCCTCAGTATTCTTGACAATGTTATGCAGTACCATCAAGTCAATCCTAATTCAACAATGCCATGTACAGGGCAATGAGAGACTTCATGGTCCTGTTCTTATGTTTGAACCCATCATTGCAGCGACTGTATCAATCCTTCTAGTCAAAGGCCTTCCTCTTTTTTGATATCCCACCATTTTACCAAACATGATTTCCTTCTCCAGGGATCGGTCCCTTCTGTCAACATGCACAGCACACGTGAGAACAAAGTCTCATCATCCTTTTCCTCTAGGGAGCATCCTGGCTGTACTTCTTCCAAGACAGGTTTGTCTGTTCTATTAGCAATCCGTGGTTGTGGTAGTTAGATAATTTTATGTCAACTTGAAGATATATAAAAGTGTAAGGGTGATATCCAACCTGTCAGCCAGGTCACAGCCAATGGTGCCTCCTTGTGGGCATGGCCTTCTCATAAGGTGGGCCTGGGGAACCTCTGGCTCTCTCTTCCTATCTCTCTCTTCACCCTCCTGCTTTCTGGCCACCCTGAGAGTGCTGAAGCCCTGCCAGGTTTCCACAGACATGGCTCCACACAACTTTACATCTACCGTCATATGATATTCTCCATCATTGCATGTGACTGCATGAGTCTGAAAATGGATTTGTGGACTAGTATGAGACTAAATGGATTTGAGTTACACTTGGCTGGGATATTTTCTTGATATATAATTATTTCATATAAAGTTCTTTCTTATGTATGCGTGTCACTGGATTGGTTTCTCTAGTCAACACAGCCTCACACAATGGTTCTTTTAGTATGTCACCAGCACTGTAATTCATAGGCATCGATTCTTGCTGATAGAGGGTGAGAGAGTATGAAGTTGATGGTCCCTTACTTACAAGATTTACTAAATCCGAGATCCTGAAGAGAAAAAAATTGAGAGTTGGAAAATGAGAAGAAAAAGTTACTTAAGAAATGGGCAAATTTAAGGTCACCATCTTAAATTTCTCAGCTAATCAGGGCTCATGAGAGAGAGCTGGTGCTTCAGTTTTATAATCCTGTGGATTATATAATTTATAATCCAGTAGGATTATTCTCAAAGAACCCCCAACAGAGACAGATAGCACTCATCTTTCCTCTTCAACGTTTCCAGTGTGACCCTGCTTAAATTGCACCCTCCTTCAAAGAAGTAATAAAATCTGATTCTCCTGCCTCAAAACCATTCTTTGAAGGTTACAGTATGACTTCATTTCCTTGAAACAGTTCACTCAAGGAAGACATTGAAGAGTATTGACAATGCCACCCTACTTTTCCTCAGATCCTGCACCTAACGTGATTCCAAGGCTCATCTTACAGTTTCCCTGCCCCAACTGACCATTTCTCCATGGAGTCTTGCTATCTTTGCATAAAAATAAAGTCTTATGATGTAATTAGTATAATTCTACCTCCTGATGTTCAATGACTTCTAGTATATTTGCAAAATAAAGCTATAGAATGCATCATGGTAAACTGACTAATAAAAAATAAAGCCTGCCGCAGAAGAATTCAGAGAATGGCACAGAAGCTATAGCTCAGGGGGAGGGACATGTTTGATCAGAGCACTTGGGAGCAAATGAAGGGGGAGGAAAAGAGAGTGGAGCACATCCTGGCCCACCAAGCCTTGAGAACGATATCCTCCTCAGAGCAGCCAATGCACAGACAGGACCATATGGTTGGCCCACTATGAGACACGACGTCCCGCACTGACCCATAACCCTACAGGGGGACAACACTAGAGAGATAGTGTGGGAATTTCGCCCAATCTGACCCCATCACACCGAGACAAAACACTAAGGGCATGCAACAGAACAGCAAGGGTTGCAGAGCAAGGAAGTCCCGAGGAAATATCAAAAATAGACTTTGGGGCCAGGGCATGGCATCCCATCACACTGGACAGGAAAACACTCCTAAAGGTCAACAAACAGACCTTGAAGTATTTCCAGGCTTTTTTGGTCATTGGTTTTTTGTTTTCTTTTCTTGTGTTGCTTTGTTTTTGTGCATATTATCCCTGCAGGTCTATCTAGATAAGATAGGCTGGATGAACAACTTGGAGGAGAAAACAACGGGACCAATGATTTGGGGGAGGATATGGGAGAGAGGGAGGTGGGGGAAAAGAAGTGTTGATCAACCCAGGGACAAGGGAGCAACATGTGATCCAAAACTAGTAGCAAGGAAGGTGTGAGAGGCCTGGTAGGGATTCATTAAGGGCAATGTAACCAAGAAAAATTACTGAAACCCAAATGAAGGCTGAGCATAATGGACAAAAGGAAAGTAAAAGGAAATAGAGAAAAGAACTAGGAGGCAAAGAGCATTTATAGAAATCTACATACATGCATGTACATATGTAAATATATTTATATAGGATGGTGGGGAAATAGATCTACATGCATATATTTATAGGTTTAATATTAAGGCAGCAGATGGACAGTGGACCTCCACTCAGGTACTTACTCAATGCAAGAACACTTTGTTCTATTAAACTGGCATTCCATGATGCATACCTTCTCCACACGGTCACTGAAGACAAATGTGTGCATAAGCAAATGAGAAGAAAGCTGATGGTGCCCAGCTATCAAAAGATATAGCATATGGAGTCTTAAAGGCTTGAAGATAAACAAGCAGCCATCTAGCTCAGAAGCAACAAAGCACGCAGCCTGTGTGATCACGAGGTGTCGAAAGGATCAGGTATCAGGCATCAAAGAACAAAAAATCATATCATTGTGAATGAGGGGGAGTGCAGATTGGGGACCCAAGACCCATCTGGAAGTAACTGGATATCCCCTTATAGAAGGGTCACAGGAGGAGACGAGCCAGTCAAGGTTCAGTGTAGCAACAATGAAACTTACAACTTTATTTCTTTAATGCTTCCTCTCCCCCCCCTCACCCCCCACGATCATGATCCCAATTCTACCTTACAAATCTGGCTAGACCAGAGGATGTACACTGGTATAGATAGGAACTAGAAACACAGGTTATCCAGGACAGATGAACCCTTTCAGGACCAGGGGTAAGAGTGGCAATACCAGGAGGGTGGAGGGAAGGTGGGTTAGAAAGGGGGACCAATTACAAGAATCTACATATAACCTCCTCCCTGGGGGATGGATAACAGAAAAAGTGGGTGAAGGGAGATGTTGGACAGTGTAAGACATGACAAAATAATTAATAAATTATCAAGGGTTCATGAGTGGTGAGCAGGGAGGGAGGGGAAAAATGAGCTAATACCAAGGGCTCAAGTAGAATGATGATGGCAACAAATGTACTTGACACAATGGATGATTGGATGGGTTGTGGTAGGAGTTGTACAAGTCCCCAATAAAATGGTTTTAAAAAAAAAAGCCTGTGAGATGGTCACGTCAATCAAGAGAGCCAACCTTTTGGTGCTCTCATGGAGTCTCTCTCTTAGTGATACTCAGGCTTAAGGATAAATCCACTAATATTCCAATAAACTTTGTCTTATTGCTTTGTTTGAACTATAAAAATATTACCCAGTAAATTGTCAATTTTCAGTGAATTTATCATAAGAACTCCAAATATAAAATGTTAATAGTCATTGACCTTCTACAAATGAGCAACCGCCCTCATTCACTGTAGAGTGAAAATAGGAAAGTAGAGGTGGAATCAAATTAGAAAAATAATTGTTTCCAACACCTTCTCTTTATTCTCATTTATATCCACGTCATCGCATATTCCTCTTTATGTTATGTCTTTTTCTGGTAACACAGTGTGCTTGTAATTTGTAATTATTTAATTTCTAATGTACTAAATATTAAGTAAATAGGATATATGAAATAAAAGTGTTTATAAATATAGTGAACAAATGGAAAAAGAATGGGACAACTTCAGTCTGACACTTTCAATATTTCTTTCTTTTCAAATCATTTTATTGGGGGGCTCATACAAATCACAATCCATACATACATTAATTGTATAAAGCACATTTGTACATTCATTACCCTCATCATTCTCAAAACATTTGCTCTCCACGTAAGCCCATGGCATCAGCGCCTCATTTTTTCCCACTTCTTCCCCGCTCTCCCCTCCCTCATGAACCCTTGATAATTTACAAATTATTATTTTGTCATATCTTACACTGTCCAACATCTCCCTTCACCCACTTTTCTGTTGTCCATCCCCCAAGGAGGAGGCTACAGGGCTGTGTAGATCCCTGTTATTGGTTCCCCCTTTCACTTCCAATATTTCACATAGTTCATGAAATGTTCAATAATTTGATCAAAAAAGCTGTTGTTACATAATTAAAATAAGAATCAGGCAAAGCTAAATGTTTCATTGATTTATTAGCTTGAGTGAAACAAGAACAATTGCACATACAAGTTCGTATTATTGTCAATTAAATCTTAGTATTTGGTTAAATCACTCTAGTCAACAAGACCCATGGACAAAAGGCAGGTAAGTATCTTCAGTGTTTAGGTTAGGTAGCATTTGTTCCAGGTATTAACAATCTTTAATGTAAGCCTCATTTATACATGTTCCCCCCTTTACACAAAATATACCCCAGAGACTGTCAGAAGAATGAATAAACTGGTCTTGGAAGAAGTGCAGCCAGAATGCTTGGAAGCAAGGATGGCAAGATCATGATCTTACATACTTTGGGCATGTTAACAGGAAGAGCCCACCTCTAAATAAGGACATCAAGTTTAACAAAGTAGAGAGCATAAAAGGAGGCTCAATGATGTGAACTGACCCTGGCTCCAACAACGAGTTCAAACAAGGATTGTGAGGATGGTGCAGGACTGGGTAACATTTGTTCTGTTGTAGAAGATGTCATTATGAGTGAGAGCCAACTGTAAGGCACCGAACGGCATAAATAAAAAGTGAATCCAAAGTAGGGTAGTATTTTTCAAGGAGACCTCAAAATAGGCATGATGGAAACCTACATCTTCTTCAAGAGAGCCAAAACTTTCATTCCTAGCACGGAAAACAAATTACTCAGGTAGTGTGTCATCCTGGGATCTTTGATGTGTACAGGTGTGTGCAGAGCTTATCGAGATAAAATTTGCATGTTTGAAAAAGTCACCACCTGTAAGTGCACGAGTTCAATGCCTCCTAGTGAATTGTGCCACCATCACGACAATCCAATTTTAGAACATTTCCATCATCATCAAAAGGCCCATTTGTAATCAATCATTTTTCCTTGGCAAATACTGATCTATATTCTATCTTAAAAGATTTGGCTTTTTGAATAATCTGTTTTGACTGGTGTCTTTACAGAACATCGCCATGGTGGAACCTAAAGTCCTGGAAGAGCATTGCTTGCCCGACCTAATGAAAGTGGAAAAATACTGCCAGAGTGGGTGAAATGTCTCATAATTTTTGAACACTGCATAAGATGCCCAGATATTTTCAGAGGCAAGTTTCTTATGTCTCTTAAAAGCCTCTCTGACTTCCTTTGCCATTCATGAGAAAAGTAGCACAGGTCCATGCAAAGCAGGAACCTGGACAATCAATCTTTGATGAGAAAGCTCAGAAACTCAGCAAAGATCCCACACTCAAGTAAGTCTGTACATGTTACAATTTTTTTAAGTCCTAGGCACCCAAGGAACGTAGAAGGTGCTCACCCCAGCTTTTCTGAGCTTTTCAACAGATCGAGGGAAGAAATTGTTTTTATAGACATACTATGTAATTAGTCACTACTGCATCGGCTCTGACTCATGGTGAGCCCACGTGTCTGGCTGTTCAGTGCTGCCGGGCTTTTCCGACTCTCAGTGAACCTATGCACAACAACCGAACAGTGTGCCAGTCTCAGAGCTGTTTCCACGTTTCAGCCCACTGTTACAGACCCTTTGTCACTCCATCTTATCGAGGGTCATCCTCCTTTACACTGCCCCACCACTTTACCAAACACGATGTCCTTCTCCAGGGACCAATCTCACCTGATAAGGCCACAGTATATGAGACAAAGTCTTGCCTTCTTTGCTTCTAAGGAACATTGTTTCTTCCAAGACACATCTGTCTCTTCTATTGGAAATCCATGGTACTTGTAATACTCTACACCGGCACCATAATTCAAATTAATTAATTCTTCTTCAGTCTTCCTTATTCTATATCCAACTTTCACATGCATATGAGGTGATTGAAAGTACCATGGTTTGGGCCAGGAGCATCTTAGTTCTCAAAGCCGTCTCCTTGCTGTTAATACTTTAAAGTCTTGTGCAGCAGATTTACCTAATGCAACTCGGCTTTTGGTCCCTTCACTGGTGTTTCCATAAGCAATGATTGTGGACAGAAGTAAGATGAAATCCATAACAACTTCCATCTTTTCTCAATTTATCATGAAGTTACCTATTGGTCCAGTTGTGAGGATTTTTGTGTTCTTTACATTGAGTTGTAATCCATGATGAAGGTTGTAATCCTTGATCTTCATCAGCAAATGATGTCACATAGACAGGCTTAAAATCTCCCAGCAGGATTTGTGACAATACGTGTTAAGTACGGATGACCAGGGAAGCTCATCTGTGCCTTGGTGTCTAGGCCTTTATTAGAGATAAGCGAAAAGACATAACAGTACCCATATGATTGAATTAGCTCCTCAGTCTCCAGGCATCACTGCTAAACTGAGGCTCAACACTCCAGGGATTCCAAAAACAGATGCTCACCATCAATCAGCTTGGTAATATAAACTGTGATGATACCTCATTTTTTTCAATATAGTAATTCTAATGTAATATTTATTTTGATATAACAGCATGGTTATTTTTGGCCTTAATTAATAATTGCAATATATCATTTTTGCCACTTGATCATAAGGTTGTCAAGAGACTTTTAAATTTTGACTGCAGAGAGTGAGACTTGTAGATTCACAGTTATGTGAATTTATGGTAACATGGCTCTAATTTTTTTTAATAAATCATTTTATTGGGGTTCATACAACTCTTATCACAATCCATACATACATCAATTGAGTAAAGCACCCTTAAACATTCGTTGCCCTTATCATTCCCAAAATTTGCCTTCCACTTGGGTTTCTGGAATCAGCTCATTTTCCTTTTTCCCTCTCCCTCCCTCCCTGCTTCCTCTCCCCCCTGAACCCTTAATAGTTTATAAATTATTATTTTATTGTATCTTACACTGCCCGGCGTCTCCCCTCACCCACCTTCCCATTGCCCATCCCCCAGAGATGAGGTTACATGTAGATCCCTGAGATCGGTTCTCCCTTTCTACATCCCCTTCCCTCCCTGTCGCCACTCTCACCGCTGGTCCTGAGGGAGTTCATCCGTGCTAGATTCCCTGTGTTTCCAGATCCCTACTGCACCGCTGTGCAACCTCCGGTCTAATCAGGTCCGCAAGGTAGAATTGGGATCATGATAATTGGCAGGGGGGGGGGGAGTGTTCAAGAACTAGAGAAGGTTTTGAGTTTCATTGTTGCTACACTGAACCCTGAGTGACTCATCTCCTCCCCACTACCCCTCTTCAAGGGATGTCCAGCCTTCTTCACCACACTTATGCACACATTTGTCTTCAGCGTTTATGTGAGGAAGGTGATCACACAATGATGGTTTTTGTTCCTTGGTGTCTGCTACCTGATCTGTTCAACACCTTGTATTCACTTAGGCTGTGTGCTTCTTCTCTGTGGGCTTTGTTGCTTCTTGCTTCCGAGCTAGATGGCCGCTTGTTTACCTTCAAGCCTTTAAGACCCCAGACGCTATATCATTTTGATAGCCGGGCACCATCAGCTTTCTTCACCACGTTTGCTTATGCACACGTCTGTCTTCAGTGATCATGTCGGGAAGGTGAGTATCATGGAATGACCATTTAGCTGAACAAGGTGCTATTGCATTGAGGGAGTGTGCACGAGGAGGCCCAATGTCCACCTGCTACCCTACTACAGAGCCTATAAATATATGCACATAGGTCTATTTCCCCCATAATCATAAATATATTTACATATGTACATGATTGTATTTAGGCCTCTATGTATGCCCTTTGCCTCCTACTCCTTTCCTTGATTTCCTTACGCTTTCCTCCTGTCCCACTACCATGTTCAGCCTTCATTCTGGTTTCGGTAATTCCTCTCAGTTACCTTGCGCTTCGTCACTCCCTACCAGTCCTCCCATCCCCTCCCTGGCACTGGTTTTGAACCACTCGCTTTTCCCTCATCCCTGTGTTGGCCAACATCTGATACCTCATTTGTAGACAATCATTCTAAATTTATGTTTGAACACTAAAAAGTTCAAGAACTGAACATATTTTTCCCATAAGAAATAATGGAAAACCAAATAATGGGTTCTGAGGCTCAAATCACACTTAAAAAAATCATTTTTTCCAGGATTTTTAACACAAAGTTAACAGCCCTGGGTTATAGTAATATCCCCTAACACATCTAAGCAGAATAAACACAGTACATTAAATATTAAAATACAATACAGTAAATAAAATTAACCTATTTTTCATTATGTTTTGTTTAAAGATGTGTTTTCACAATGGTACACTAACATGGGCTTCACTTTAAAATCCCCATGAGCATTCTCACACACCAACAGAGTGAGCCTCCCTTTCATTGGCTTGTTGCCTGGCAATACCTTTTCCTCTTTACTAATGAAGGTCTTATTAGGCTTTTTTTTTTCCCCTCAAAAAAGTCCAGTTTCATCACAGGTCTACATGTGCCAGGGAATGAAACCTTGAGCCTCCACATATTCAGCACAACTCAGCCACAGATGTCACCTTTATTTGCACTCTCCCCTTCCCCATGCTTCCCCTACACTGTGCATGCCTGCTCTCTCGTGAATGTTTCAGACCAGCCATGGCTGCCTTTGCAGCTTCAGACTACTCAGCACTCACTCCCACAACAGTTTTCATTAAAGCACCACAGAGCCTTGTAGCTTTCTCACAGATCTCTGTCTCCGATGCCCTATCACCACTGAGTTGTGTCTGATTTATCAAAATTAACAATAACTTCAACCTCCTCAGTGGTTGGAGTGTTTAATATCACACCTTGCCTACATTAGCTGCTTTAATCACTTTTTTAGATGTTGATAATGTCGACTTAGCAATGTATTCAGCCACCAAATTTCTCAATGATTTATTTCTTTCTTTAACTCTTGTGATTCTCACAGTTTTCTCCTTACCTTTTTTGCTGATATCACTAACTTTCTTTGGAGCCGTGAATACAGTATTTTATGTAAATAAAGTGCAAAAAAATCCCAAGGACAAATGTTTTTACTGCACTACCACAAGCACCACATATTGTCTGGGCAAGAGCTGTGGTGAGGCTGAAGCCTTACCTCTGTGTCCTAGTAGAGATGCGAACGGGAGATGCGTGATTCACCCTTGGCCCGTACAAGTTCTTCCCAATAGGATTTTAGTTCCACTGTGTAGCAAAGTTGTGAACACTACGTGGCTTGTTTCCTAACATTGCTGTTGGAAAACTGGAAAGTTTGGTTTTGGAGCCGTTCAACATCCACGGTATCCTTGTATTTGGTAGAGTCAAACTTTAATGTACACAAAGATGCTCCTTTTTGGAATGATTCTCCAAAGGGAGCAGAGGGCCCCTCTCTAGGATCCAGCCCAAGAGCGATAAGGATTTTATGAATACACGGGGTTTGAAGAGCTCAGACCTGTTGAGTTATCCCTTTAGGGCCCAATTGCCTTACCGACAAGCATGCACTCACCAAAGCAAAATAGCCTCAATGCCTTGACATGATAAATATTTCCAGAGTAAAATAACTTCTTCAGTTTTACTACATGTTCTGCCTTCCTCATCCTTGCGATGCCCTATTTTCAGATTCACTTCCACTCTAATCCCCTCAATGTTTATTTTTGTGAGCACCCATGATCAAAATGGATACACGCGAATTAAATATCTTTAGAAGTTGCAGATAGAGGGACATGTCTGATTGGAGCACACGGGAGCAAATGAAGGGGGAGGAAGAGAGAGTGGAGCACATCCTGGCCCACCAAGCCTTGAGGATGATATTCCCACTCAGAGAAGCCAATCCACAGAGAAGACCACATGGACGGCCCCACTATGAGACACAAACATCCCGCACTGACCCATAGTCCTGCAAGGGACAACACTGGAGACACATTGTGGGAATTCTGCCTGATCTGATCCCACCACACCTAGGCAAAACACTAAGAGTATACAACAGAATACCAAGGGAATAGAGCAAGAAGTCCCCAGGGAATACCGAACATAGACTTTAGGGCCAGTGCTTGGCGCCCCAACAGATGAGACTAGAAAACACTCCTAAAAGCCAATGAACAGTACCTGAACTAACTACAAGCTCTTCTTTCTTGTTGTTGTGTTTTGTTTTTGTCATTGGCTTGTTGTTGTTGTTGTTTTGTTTTATTTTGTTGCTTGGTTTTGCTGTCTTGTTTTTGTGCATGTTACTATCTCCGCAGGTCTGTCTAAATAAGATAGGCTGGATGAAAAATCTGGAGGAGAAAACAATGGGACCAACAGTTCCGGGGAGACATAGGAGATGGGGAGGTTGGGAAAAGGTACTGGTGTTAACAAACCCAGGGACAAGGGAACAACAAGTGATCCAAATCTGTGGTGAGGAGGGTATAGTAGGTCTGGTAGGGCATGGTCAAGGGTAATGTAACCAAGAGGAATTACTCAAACACAAGTGAAGACTGAGCATGATAGTGGGACAAGAAGAAAGTAAAAGGAAATAGAGGAAAGATCTAGGAGACAAAGGGCATTTATAAAGGTCTAAATAAAGGCATGTACATATGTAAATATATTTATATGAGAATGGGGAAATATATCTATGCACCTATATTTATAGGTTTAGTATTAAGGTAGCAGATGGACATTGGGCCTCCACTCAAGTACTCTCTCAATGCAAGAATACTTTGTTCTATTAAACTGACATTGTATGATGCTCACTTTCCTGACACAATCGCTGAAGACAAAGTGGGTGCATAAGCAAATGTGGTGAAAAAAACTGACGGTGCCCGGTTATCAAAAGATATAGCATCTGGGGTCTTAAAGGCTTGAAGGTAAACAGGTGGCCATCTAGCTCAGAAGCAACAAAGCCCACATGGAAGAAGCACACCAGCCTGTGCGATAACAGGTGCCAAAGTGATCAGGTATCAGGCATCATCAGAATAAAATATCATATCATTGTGAATAAGGGGGGCAGTGCAGAGTGGAGACCCAAAGCTCATTTGTAGGCCTCTGGACATCCACTTAGAGAAGGGTTTTGGGGAGGAAACAAGCCAGTCAGGGTGCAATGTAGCAACAATGAAACATACAACTTTCCTCTAGTTCCTGAATGCTTCCTGTCCCCCCCTCCCACTATCATAATCCCAATTCTACCTTACTAATCTGGCCAGATCAGAGGATGTACACTGGTACAAATAGGAACTGGAAATACAGGGAATATAGGATACATGAACCCCTCAGGACTAGTGGCGAGAATGGCGATACCAGGAGAGTGGAGGGAGGGTGGGTTGGAAAGGGGGAACCGATTACAAGGATCTACATGTGACCTCTTCCCTGCGGGACGGACAAAAGAAAATGGGTGAAGGGAGACATTGGACAGGGCAAGATATGACAAAATAATAATAATTTATAAATTATCAAGGGTCCATGGGGGATGGGGGATCAGGGAAGGAGGGGGAAATGAGGAGCTGATGCCAAGGGCTTAAGTGGAGAGCATATGTTTTGAGAATGATGAGGGCAATGAATGTACAAATGTGCTTTACACAACTGATGTATGTATGGATTGTGATAAGAGTTGTATGAGCCCCTAATAAAACGATTTAAAAAAGAATATGATGATTGCAACATATGTACTGTCTGACCAGTAAGACTTGTTTGTGTAGTATTTGTTGTGTAGTATTTTTAGTAGTTCTGGTCCACATTTTTCCTCCCACTCTATACAGGACAATCCTTACTAGAACAGTTGGTACTGGTAGCCAGGCACCGTCTATTTCTTCTGGTTTCAAGGCTGTGGAGAATGAGGGCTGATTGGTCCATGGATTCTTAGTTTCCATATGTGTTTTTATTTTTGTCAGTCTTCTTTCTTCTGGATAGGTAGAGATCACCATATGTGGCTGCTCATGAGCTTTTATATGTCAGTTAAGATCTACATCAGTTAGGGCGCAGAACACTGCTTTTGTAAACTGTTGTGGCAATTGACTTACGTATCCCTCAACACTATAGTCCCGCATTCCAAAGCCCGTCAGTTTATTACCTCAAAGTGTTTGGTTATATCTTAAAAGTTTTTATAAATTTGTCCATTATATGCGCTACCATATTCACGGATATTTTTGTAACAAAAGTAAATATACCAATATCTTGTCAAACCTATATGTATATTTATTTTTAAGTATACTCCCATCCTGTCATTTCCACATATTCAGCCTGCATGTCTATCCAAGCACCTACTTATAGATAACCTCTATTGTAGGATTGTGCATATAACAATTTTTGCAAACTTCCTAGTGTCTTCCTCTGTGCCTATCATTTTTGTTTACTGTCTTCCCCTTACCCCAAATTAATACTTGCATACACTTCCCACCAGGGTAACCATCAAAGGAATGTTTTTTAATGTGGAAAACTTTTTATAATAATGGTTCTCAAAATTTTATAACTGTGATATTATAACTGTGACTAATTTCACTTAGGCCAATATCTTCCAGAGGGAAAACTGTTGGTGTAGTGGTACTCACTGGGTGTGATCTACATAGTTTGCAGTTCAAAACTGCCAGCATCCATGGGAGAAAGACTGGCTTTTCTACTCCCATAAACAGTTAAGAGTTTCAGAAACCCACAGTGGGTTACTATAGTCAGCATTATCTCGATAGCAGTGAGTTTGGTTTGGTTTGGAATATCCTCAAGTTTCATCCATGTTGTGAGGTGTTACTGGTCCACTGCTGTTCTGTAGTCTTGTATCATATTCCATTGTGTGATGTACCAGGTTTTTATATATTCATTCTTTCACTAATAGACATTTAGGTTGTTTTCCTCTTTTTGCTATTGTGAATATTACTGGTATGAAAATGAGTATATATATATCTATTACTCACATGGCTCTTATTTCTCTGTGATAAATTCCAAATGGACAAATTTGGGGGTTCTTTGGCATTGTCTACCATATGGTATTTATTTATTTATAAACATTTTATTAGGGACTCATACAACTCTTATCACAATCTGAACATACATCAATTGTATAAAGCACATCTGTACATTCTTTGCCCTCGTCATTTTCAAAGCATTTGCTCTCCACTTAAGCCCTTTGCATCAAGTCCTCTTTTTTCCCTTTCCTTCCCGCTTCCCCCTCCCTTATGAGCCCTTGATAATTTATAAATTATTATTTTGTCATATCTTGCCCTGTCCGGTGTCTCCCTTCACCCCCTTCTCTGTTATCCATCCCCCAGGGAGGAGGTCACATGTAGATCCTTGTAATCGGTTCCCTCTTTCCAATGCACTCACCCTCTACCCTCCTAGTATTGTCCCTCACACCCCTGGTCCTGAAGGTATCATCCGCCCCGGATTCCCTGTGCCTCCAGCTCCTATTTGCACCAGTGTACAACCTCTGCTCTATCAGACTTGCAAGGAAGAATTCGGATCATGGTAGTTGGGGGTGGGGAGGGAGGAAGCATTTAGGAACTGGAGGAAAGCTGTATTCTTCATCAGTGCTACATCACACCCTGACTGACTCATCTCCTCCCCTAGACCCCTCTGCGAGGGGATCTCCAGCGGCTGACAAATGGGCTTTGGGTCTCCACTCTGCACTTCCCCCTTCATTCACTATGGTTAAAATGTTTTTTTCTGATGATGCTTTATACCTGATCCCTTCGACACCTCGTGATCGCACAGGCTGCTGTGCTTCTGCCATGTGGGCTTTGTTACTTCTGAGCTAGATGGCCACTTGTTCACCTTCAAGCCTTTAAGACCCTAGACACTATCTCTTTTGATAGCCGGGCACCATCAGCTTTCTTCGCCACATTTCCTTATGCACCCGTTTGTCCTCAGCGATCGTATCATGGAGGTGTGCACCCAATGATAGGATTTTTTGTTCCTTGATGCCTGATAACTGATCCCTTTGGGGCCACGTGATCACACAGGCTGGTGTGTTCTTCCATGTGGGCTTTGTTGCTTCTGAGCTAGATGGCCGCTTGTTTATCTTCACGCCTTTAAGACCCAAGACACTATCTCTTTTGATAGCTGGGCACCATCAGCTTTCACCCTCCTGACACAACTGCTGAAGCCAAAGCGGGTGAACAGCAAATGTGGTGAAGAAAGCATATGGTATTTATTCTATGAGCAAAAATTGAAGGCTACAGGAAGCATAAAAAATGGAAAGAATACACAGAGTTATTGTACCAAGAAGAACTAATTGATATTCCACCATTTCGGTAGGTAGCATTTGAGCAAAACCCAATAGTACTGAAGGAAGAAGTTCAAGCTGCAGTGAAAGTATTAGCCAAAAACAAAGCTCCAGGAATTGATGGAATACCAACTGAAATGTTTCAATAAGCTGATGAAGCACCGAAGCACTTCCTCAATTTATTCCAGAAAATGTTGCCAACTGATTGGAAGAGATCCATATTTGTGCCTATTCCAAATAAAGGTGACTGAACAGCATGCTCAAATTATAGAAAAATATCATTAGTATCATATGCAAGTAAAATTTTGCTGAAGATCATGCAATAACTTTAGCTGCTGTACACTGACAGGGTACTGCCAGAGAATCCAGCTACATTCAGAAGACATGGCTATCATTGCTGATGTCAGATGGAACTTGACCCAAAGCAGAGAATACCGGAAAGGGTTTTTTGTTTTGTTTGTTTCCCCAGAAAGGTTTTTACTTGTGTTTCAATGACTATGCCAAAGTATTCAACTGTGTGGATCATAACAAACTATAGGAGAAGAATGGGAATTCCAGAACACTTCATTGTGCTTACAGGTAACTTGTAGATGGATCAAGAGGCAGTTGTGTGAACAGAACAAGGGAAATACTGCATTGTTTAAAATCAGGAAAGGGGTGCAACAGGGCTGTAGCTTCTCACCATACTTGTTCAATCTATATGCTGAGCAAATCATCAGAGAAGCTAGATGATATGAAGAAGAATATGGCATCAGGATTGGAGGCTTACTAACAACCTGAAATATGCAGAAGATATAACTTTGCTTGCTGAAGGCAAGAAGGACTTAAACACTTACTGTTGAAGATCGAAGCTTGCAGCCATCCATATGGATGACAACTCATCGTAGCGTAGACCAACATCTTCAGAACTGGATTAATCTTCAATAGTTTTGTTCAGGATAAATAGAGAAAAGATTGAAGTTATCTTTTCAAAAGGATTTCGTCTTACCTGGATCCACAATCAATGCTCATGGAAGCAGCAGTCAAGAGATCAAAAGACAACTTGCATTAGGTAAATCTACTGCACAAGAGCTTTTTAGAGTATTGAAAAGCAAGAATATTACCTTGAGGACTAAGGTGCACCTGACATGTGTTTTCAATTGCCTCACATGCATGTGAAATTTGGATATTGAATAAGGAACACCAAAGAAGAATTGATGCATTTGAATTGTGGTGCTGGCGAAGAATACTGAAACGACAAGCAAATCTGTCTTGGAAGCGTATGGCCCGAGAGCAGAGGTTGTACACTGGTGCATATAGGAGCTGGAGGCACAGGGAATCCAGGGTGGATGATACCTTCAGGACCAGGGGTGTGAGGGGCGATACTGGGAGAGTAGAGGGTGAGTGGATTGGAAAGGGGGAACTGATTATAAGGATCCGCATGTGACCTCCTCCCTGGGGGATGGACAACAGAGAAGGGGGTGAATGGAGACGCCGGATAGGGAAAGATATGACAAAATAACTATCTATAAATTATCAAGGGCTCATGAGGGAGGAGCGGGGAGGGGGGAAAAAAAGAGGACCTGATGCAAAGGGCTTAAGTGGAGAGCAAATGCTTTGAAAAAAATGATTAGGGCAAGGAATGTACAGATGTGCTTTATACAATTGATGTATGTATATGTATGGATTGTAATAAGAGTTGTATGAGCCCCTAATAAAATGTTTTTTTTAAAGAGTACGGCCTGAGTGTTCCTTAGAGGCAAGGATGGTGAACCTTTGTCTTATATACTTTGGACATGTTGTCAGGAAAGATCATTCCCTGGAGAAGGACATCAGTTTTGGTAAAGTAGAGGGGGAGCCAAAAAAAGAAAGGCAGTCAAGATATCTGACACCGTGGCTTCCACAAAGGGCTAAAATATAGGAACTACTGTGAGGTTGACACAGGACCAGGCAGTGTTTCCTTATGTTGTGCAGAAGGTCACTATGGGTCGGAACCAACTCGATGGCACCTAACAACAAGGTTGCTTTGTTTCAAGCCTTTTGAGGAAATGTTAAATCACGTTTTACTATGGATGCACCTTTTTAAAAATAATCTCAATAGTACTGTGTGAAGGTTCCAGTCTTTTTGTATCCTTGGCACCATTTATTATAACTTTTAAAATATTAACTCTGCTATTAATGCTGAGGTGAAGTAATACCTCATTGTTTAGATTTATATATCTCAATGGCTAATGATAATATGGCCACTTGAATGTTTTCTCTGATGAAGTGTCTGCTCATGTCCTAGCCTCATTTTTTTCATTGAATTTTGTCTTTTTCTTGTTGAGGTGTTAAAAGATTTCTATAAATTTTTAAAATTTGTAACTTGCCCAATATGTCATCTCCAATAAATTTACTCCAGTCTACGGGTCCTCTTTTTGCCCTCTTGGTGAAATCTTTTGTAGTACTTAAGTGTCTTAAATTTTAGGAGTTCCTAGTCGCCTAGTTTGTCTTCTGCTG
This sequence comes from Tenrec ecaudatus, assembly GCF_050624435.1. Classification (NCBI taxonomy): domain Eukaryota; kingdom Metazoa; phylum Chordata; class Mammalia; order Afrosoricida; family Tenrecidae; genus Tenrec; species Tenrec ecaudatus. Next base: position 39,820,318 of record NC_134547.1, on the reverse strand, counting down.
TTAATGTGCTTTTTATTATCTTTGATAGCGTATTCATATCATGTATTAAGGTTACTAACTTTGCCATTTTTTTCATTGATGATATAGTTCTAGGTTTTACATTTAAGTTTTCGATCAATCTTGCATTCTTTTTAATGGATGATGTGACATACGGATCCGGTTTCATTCTTCTGCAAATGGATACACAATTTTGCCAGCACCATTTGTGAAGGAGATTCTCTCTTCCCCACGAAATGCTTGGGCTCTTCACCAAAGATCCTTTGTCTGTAGGTGGCTGGGTTTACTTCTAGGTTCTCAATTCTATTTCATTGGTCTAACGGAAAACTAAATTCACTGCCATGGTGTCCATTTCTGAGTCAAAGTGACACTATTAGAGCAGAAATGTCCCTTTGGGTTTCTAAGACTTTTACATCTTTACTGGCGCACACAGCCTCATCTATCTCCTATGAAGCAACTGTGGATGTGAACCTCTGTCTTTGGGGTTAACAGCTTAATACATAGCTCATTGGGTTCCTTTTTCCTTGTATTGATACCAGGTTACTTTGACTACTAGGGTTTTGTATACATTTTGAGATTATAAAGTAGGAGGCCTCCTTTCTTTGTTATTCACGAGTAGTCTCTATCTTTCCATACAAAGTTGGCAATTAATTTTAACATATCTTTAAAAGATGATGTTGGAATCAGGATAGGAATTGCATTATATCGGTAGACTGCTTTTGGTAGTATTGACATCTTCACAATGTTAAGTCTTCCTGTCCATGAGCATAGTATTTTCACATTCGTATAGATCTCTATTGGTTTCTGTAGTAGTACTTTGCAGTTTTCTTCATAAACATCTTGTGATTCCCTGGTATATTTATTCCTATATATTTCCTGTTTTGGATGATGGTTTAAATGGTATTGTTTTCCCTTTTCAGAACTCTGTTAACATAAATAATCCAGTGGATTTTTTTGTATGCTAATATTGTACTCTGTCACTTTGCTGAATCTTTCGATTAGTTCCAACAATTTTCTTGACAAGTCTTTGGGATTTTCTATGTATGGAATCACAGATTCTATACATGGAGAGTTTTACTTATTTGCTAATTGAGAGTCTTTTAATTTTCCTATTTTTTCTAATGTCTCTGGCTAAGACTGCCAACAGAATATTGAATAAGAGTGGTGATAAAAGACACCCTTGTTTGGTTTCTATTTATAGTTGGAATGATTTCTTTTTCTTTGTTGAGAGAAATGTTGGCTATTGATTTTGTATTTATGCCTTTTAGTATGTTGAAATTTCCCCTACTATTCCTATTTTGTTGATTTTTTTCCACCCGGGAATGGGTGTTGCATTTTTTCCAGTGCATTTTATGAGGAAATTGATATGATCCTGTGCTTCTTTTCCTTTGTTTCATTTAAGTGATGGATTACAATGATTGATTTTTGAAAGCTGAACCATCCTTACATAGCAGGTATAAATCCCACATGGCCATAATGTTTCTATATATGCTTAGATTCTATTGGGTAGGATTTTGTTAAGAATTTTTGCATCTATGTTTATGAGGGATATTGGTCTACAATTTACTTTTTAAAGAATATATCTGTCTGATTTTGATATCAGGGTTATGTTTGCTTCATAAAATGAAATTGAGAATTTTCCATTTTTTTATAATCTGGAATAGTTTGAGTAGAATTGGTATCATTTCTTCTATGAATAAGTTGCCTTTAACTTTTGCAAACTTTCCAGTATCTTCTCTTCTTTCTATCATACCTTTTGCTAATCTCCCTCTTATTGACTACGGCATTCCCCTCACCGAACATAACCCCTGTCTGTCCTCTAGCCCACAACTCTTCTTCCCTCCCTCCCCTTCTCACCTTTGGCAATGATAAAAAAATATCTTTTGTATGTGAAAATCTTTTTTCTTAAAGCTTATTGGGTGATAATCTACATATCATACAATTATTCAATTGTATTGAGAGTTGTACAAGCTTAAAGGCTTGAAGACAAACAAGTGGCCATCTAGTTTGGAAGCAACAAAGCCCACAGAGAAGAAGTACACAAGCCTAAGTGAACACGAGTTGTTGAAGGGACCAGGTAGCAGACACCAAAGAACAAAAACCATCATTTTGTGATCACCTGCCCCACATAATCGCTGAAGACGAATGTGTGCATAAGCAAGTGTGGTGAAGAAGGCTGATGGTGCCTGGCAATTGAGAGATATAGCGTCTGGGGTCAAAAAAGGCTTGAAAGTAAACAAGCAGCCATGTAGCCCAGAAGTAACAAAGCCCACACAGAAGCAGCACACCAACATGTGTGATCATGAAGGGCAGAGGGGACCAGGTTTCAAACAACAAATGCAGGGGGAAAAAAATCTATCACCGTGAATGAGGGGAGTGCGTGATGGGGACCCAATGCCCATCTGTAGACAGCTGGACATCCCTTGCAGAGGGGTAGTGGGGAAGAGATGATTCACTCAGGGTTCAGTGTAGCAACAATGAAACTCAAAACCTTCCTCTAGTTCTTGAACATTTCTTCCCCCCCCCCCCAATTATCACGATCCCAATTCTACCTTGTGTACCTGGTTAGGCCGGAGGATGCACAGCGGTGCAATAGGGATCTGGAAACACAGGGAATCTAGGACGGATGAACCCCTCAGGACCAGTGGTGAGAGTGGTGACACCGGGAGGGAAGGGGGTGTAGAAAGGGGGACCAGATCTCGGGGATTTACATGTAACCTCCTCTCTGGGGGATGGGCAACAGGAAAGTGGGTGAGGGGAGATGCAGATGGATAGAGTAACAATTTATAAGTTATTAAGGGTTCTAGAGGAAGGGAGAAGTGGGGAGGGAGGAGAAGGGAAAAAGGAAAATGAGCTGATTCCAGGAACCCAAGTGGAAGGCGAATTTTGAGAATGAGGGCAACGAATGTATAAGGGTGCTTTACTCAATTGATGTATGTATGGATTGTGATAAGAGTTGTATGAGCCCCAATAAAATGATTTACTAAAAAAAAAGTTATACAAGCATTACCATAACCAATTTTAGAACACTTGATTCTTTCTTGTGTATCTTGTAATTAGCTACCCATTTCCCCTTAACCTCCCTTGTTATACCCTCAAGAAGTCATTAATCTAGTGATTGTCTCTATAGACAACCCATCCTGGATTTCATACACTGAAAAACATACAAAACAAAGAAGGAAAAATAGCTAACAATAAAAACAAAATAAAATATAGAAAATCCTCAATCAAAAAGGAAACACAATATTATAAACTATAACCACTTTTAAATGGGTCAAAATAGAGATCAAATGATACAGTGTTACATTTTAACCTAGCTACATCTGCCATAATCTCCTTTCCCGTGCACTCTGCATCATAGCAAGGCTATGCACATCCCTAGTCTGTGTTCAGAAGATATTCATGAGAGGCTTAATCCACATGTATTTCTTCTTTACTTTAAAACAAAACTGATACAACTTTTTAATGGGTCAAAATTTGGGGATCAAATATGATGTTACATTTTAACCTAATCGTATCTACTATTGTATCTTGTACTTGGCTCTACAATACTCTGTCTGATAGCAATGCTATTTACATCCCTTGACCATGGTTACAGGGGATTCACTGGAGATTTATTTAATCTGTGTACGGACCCTGCACATGGAATGTGGGCTTCACTGTCATCCTTAGCCTTCTGCAAACCAGGTGTTCAAAATTGAAGTTCTGTTACCATTCCCTCCTCCAGGTTTGGATTTACTATTTAGAATCCTTGGATCACACAGGCTGGTGTGCTCCTTTCTTATAGACTTGGTAGATTCCTCACATAGATAGCTGCTTGTTTGAAGATAAGCCTATTCATTTTGATAGCCAGGCACTATCTAGTTTCTTCACCCCAATGTTGCTATAGCACTCATACCTTCAGTGAGCTCTCACGAGGTGAGCTTTATGCAAGGTCATGCCATTAAAAACTAATTGTTCTTAGATTTGGGCTAGAATTAGGTGCAATCATAGGATCTGTTCCTATATCCATGGTTTATATATGTCTTTGGTTCACTTTAGAGACATCGTCATTCTTATGAAAACCTTTTCCTGAATAATCCTAATAGGGAGGTAATAACTACATCTGCTTAAAACAGTTCAAAGTTATTTCATATTGTGACCAAACATTGGGAAAATGCTCACTGCAGTGGATTAGAAACTTATTTATAAAAACATATAACCTATAGCTAATGTTATCACTATCGCTTAAGTATTTTACTTATGTGTACGAGAGCTTAAAGGAATGAACTCTTACTTTGATATTGTTTCGTAGCAGTCACCATATCAACCCGAGACTTGAAAGAATCAAAGGGAAGGCAAAGAAAACCAGAAAGTTACTTCAAATGCATCTGTGTAGTTGGACAAGTTCTCAACTAATACCACAAAAAAGGGTTCCACAGGTGGATCAAAAGGAAATGCATTAAATGTCCCCAGAAATGCTTGGGGAAAACCCAACCTTTATCTCTAAGTCTAGGCATCCTTTTTGTGTGTATCAGATTGACAAAGACTAAATAATATAGTAATAACCAGGGCTGGAAGAACATAAAAAAGACTGTCCCTGTGCATGGAGATATAAAGTGGAGCAAAATCTTTGGACGTTAATTTGTGCCCTATCTATACTATCAATGTATGTGCCCTCGAACAAAGAATGTAGTTATTTATCCTAGATGCATACTTACATATGTACACAAAGTTCTCTGAATAAGTGTATCTTTCACTGCTTGTAGTATCCAAGAACTGCAAACAGACTAAGCATCCATCAGTAGAGAGGTTACATCCAATCAGTAAAATGTTACTATGCAGCTGTTAAAATGAATGAGCACTGTACTCAACCTGTTGACTTGGAAAATGCAATAAAATATGTCATTAAAGGAGAAAAAGAAAGGTGTACAGTATACACTATGATTCAATTCCTGGGTTTATTATTACTATTTTTAATGTCTAAGCACCAATGTTTTCCAGAATGACTCACAAGAAATAGTTGGCAGTCATTACTTCTAAGGAGACAAGGAGGATTTTTTTATTATGCCCTACATGCTGTTTATATTTTGGCCATTCTCTCCCGTGTGTAGGAATTATTTTTATAACATTAGTGTTTTATTTATTTATTAACAAATAAGACTCACTGCATGGCTGTGACTGTTTCTGTCTATGTCTGATGTGGTTGTTCAGGTTTTGTGGATTCTCTATGATTTGACAGTTAAGATCTGTCAACCGCCCATGATGTCACCTAATACAATGTAATCACTTCCATAACAGGATCTGCTGAGTAGCCTATCAAATACAAGATTAGGGTGGGATAAACACCCTTACTATGAGTACAGACCTGATCCAATCAATTGAATGTAACTTTCCTCTGGGTTGTGTCTGATTCCAGTGCTTGCATTTTGTTGCGTTTGCCTCCTGTATCTGGTTACTCCTCGGACCTCCAGCTCTTTGTACTTGAGTCTGTGGTCTGCCATATGGCCCTACTAACCCTGGACAGTATCAGCAGTCTGCCTCCCTTGGACTCATTCAGCTCTGCAGCTAGAAGTTTGCCTGAAGACCTGCAAATCATGGGACCATTCGCCCTTTCTGTTCCACAAGTTGAGCAAAATCTCCAAACTGACATCTGAGCCACAGACTTGGGGTGTGACTGCCTCCACAACTCTGTGTTTCAGTGATGCTGGAAGCTCTATCGCCGGTTCTTTCAATGCCAGCAGGGTCCATAGTGCGAACAGGTTTCAGCGGAGCTTCCAGACTAAGAATGGACAACGGAGACAGAATCGGCTGCCCACAGTGGAAGATATAACTGCTGAAAATCGTATGCATAGCTTGGAGAAACATTGTCAGACACCTAAGGCCTAATGAATGGAAGCCGAACATGGTTTGAGAATGTGTCAGAGGACGGTCCCCTCGGGTCCCAGGGCACTGGAAACGTGACTGAAGGGGAGCTGCTTTCTCAGCGTGGAGGTGACTATGCTGACTTTTATGGAGTAAAGCCTGTGGGAGTGGAGCCGTCACTCGTGAAGAAAGCATTGGTCATCAAAAAAACAGGAAAAAAAGAAAAGATCAAAGTGGATGACTGAAACATGCTATTAATCATAGAGTAGCTGAGGCAAATGGAAGAAACAGAGTCAAGAGCTGAGCAGAACATTAGCCAAAAACAAGGCTCCAGGAATTGAGCATACCAACTGAAATGTCTCAAGCTGATAAAGCACAGGAAACACTCAGTCATCTATTTCATATTTGTACCCATTTTAAAGAAAGAGGACCAAGCAATGCTTAAATTATAGAAAAATATCATTGATAGCACATGCAAGCAAAATTTTGTTGGAGGCCATCCAACAATTGCAGAAGTCCACTGACAGGTTCAGGCGGATTCAGAAGAGGACATGGAGCCTGGGATATTACTGCTGTCAGATGGATCTTGGCCCAATCCAGAGACTACCAGAAAGATGTTTCTTTGAGTTTTATTATTTCTGTCAAGGCATTAGACTGTGTGAATCAGAAGAATGGGAATTCCAGAACACTTCATTGTGTTCACACAGAACCTGTGCATGTATCAAAAGGCAGTTGTGTGAACAGAAGAGGGAATACTGAATGATTTAGAATCTGGAAAGGTGTGTATGAGGGTTGTATCCTCTCACCATACTTATTCAATCTGTGTGCTGAGCAAACCATCAGAGAAGCTGGATTTTATGAAGAATGCAGCATCAGTATTAGAGGAAAGCTTATTAACAACCCGTGATCTAAAGATAACAATCCTTCTTCCTAAAAGTGAAGACTTGAAGCACTCATGGATGAAGATCAAGATTTCAGCTTTCATTAGGATTACAATTCAATTTAAGTAAGACTGAAATTCTCACAGTTGAACCAATTGGTAACCTAGCAAATGAAAAGATTGAGGTTGTCTAAGATTTTGTGTTTTGCTGCACAGGACAACCTCTTTAAAATGGTGAGGAGCAGTTACACCAGACCCAAGCCGTAGTACTTTCACTCAATACCTCAGTCTGAGATGCTCTGATTGGGTTGGTTCCCTGAAGTGGAGGCTGCCAGATGGCCTACCTTAAGCCAACTTGAAGTACCTCACCTACCTTGGTACACTGTAGGAAAAGGTATCTAAAGGCTTAGGGAAACTGGTGTGTTAGAATGGATTTACCAGAGTAATCCTATAGACCCACAAAAGGAGTTCTTCTCCATGACATACCTTTCATTTATCTTTCTTTTTTTTTTTGAGGACATACCTTTCCCAAAACCACAAGGAACAAATTTATGAGGGGGCTCAAGAATCTCTGAAGACTCCTAGGATGGCTATTTTGTGTATCCTAGGTTTGACAGTGTGAATTGCCTTAATTAAGACACTTGCTTGCAATAGAGCTGACTGCACCCTGTGGTGGTAGGGGAGAAGTGTCAGAACTTAATCAACAGAGACAAAGTGTACGTGATTATTGTAACAGACAGCAATATCTAAATTGTAAGAAGAGTAACCTGTCTTGTGCTGACTTATGGCATTGGCCACTTAGCCAGTGTCCCAAGGAGCAAAATACAAGGGAAACATACACAATATTCTTGATCTGTACAAGTGGAAGAATTCTGTATCCGGTAAACAGCAATCCAAGTCAAATCTCCAGAAATAGAGTCACAACCTCCCAATCACTCTTACACTTGAGCCAGTTTGCAGACCCATACCCCCTTGAATAACGGAGAGACAAGGTCCCTTTGAGAAAGGACCTCCGGTCTGGGGGGTCGGCCCCAACCCCAACTACTAAGGAGACATCTGCCCCTCTCCTCAGAAGAATTTATTTCAAAGGAGGGCACTGAATCTACAGCTCCGTAAGAGGGACATATCTGATTGGAGCACACGGGAGCAGATGAAGGGGGAGGAGAGGGTGGAGCCGGGAGGTCGATGTTCCCCATTAGAACAGCCAGTCAACAGAGAAAACCACATGGCCGGCCCCACTATGAGACATGACATTCCTCACTGACCCATAGCCCTACAGGCGACAACACCAGAGACACAGCGAGGGAATTGCACCCAATGGGATCCTGCCACACCGAGGCAAAACGTTATGGGGGTAAAACAGAACAGCAAGGGAATGGAGTGGCAAGGTCCCCAGGGAATGCTGAAGGTGGACTTTGGGGCCAGGGCATGATGCCCCAACAGACTGGACTGGAAAACAGTCCTAAAGGCCAACAAACAGTCCTTGAACTAACTACAAGCTTTTCTTTCTTGTTTGTTTCATTTTTGTCATTGTTTTGTTGTATATTGTTGCTTGGTTGTGCTCGGTCTTGTTTTTTTGTTTTGTTTTTTCCGGTCTTGTTTTTGTGCATGTTATTATCTCTGCAGGTATGTCTAAATAAGATAGGCTGGATGAACAATTGGAGGAGAAAACAATGGGACCGAGAGTTCCGTGGGGACATGGGAGATGGGGACGTGGGGGGGAAGGTAGTGGTGTTAATAAATCCAGGGACAATGGAACAATAAACGATCCAAATCGGTGAGGAGGAGGGTGTGGGAGGCCTGGTTGGGCATGTTCAAGGGTAATGTAACTAAGAGGAATTGCTGAAACCCTGGTGGGGACTGAGCATGATAGTGGGACAGGAGGGAAGTCAAGGGAAATAGAGGAAAGAGTTGGGAGGCAGAGGGCATTTATAGAGGTCTAGATAAAGACATGTACATATGCAAATATATTTATACACGAGGATGGGGAAATAGATCTATGTGCATATATGTACAAGGTTAGTATTAAGGTAGCAGAGGGACACTGGGCCTCCACTCAAGTACTCCCTCAATGCAAAAACACTTTTTTCTATTACACTGGCATTCTATGATGCTCACCTTTCCGACACAACTGCTGAAGACAGAGTGGGTAAACAACCAAATGTGGTGAAGAAAGCTGATGGTGCCCGGGTATCAAGAGATAGCGTCTGAGGTCTTAAAGGTTGGTAAACAAGCGGCCATCTGGCTCGGAAGCAATAAAGTCCACATGAAAGAAGCACACCAGCCTGTGTGACCACGAGGTGCTGAAGGGATCAGTTATTAGGCACCAAAGTACAAAAAAATCATTACATTGCAAGTTCATCTCCATATGATCACTGAAGCCAAATGGGTGCATAAGCAAATGTGGTGAAGAAAGCTGATGGTGCCCGGCTATCAAAAGATATAGCATCTGGGGTCTTAAAGCCTTGAAGGTAAACAAGCGGCCATCTAGCTCAGATGCAGCAAAGCCCACATGGAAGAAGCACACCAGCCTGTGCGATCACAAGGTATCAAGGGATCAGGTATCATCAGAACAAAAAATCTTACCATAGTGAATGAGCAGGGGAGTGTGGAGTGGAGACCCAAAGTCCATTTGTAGGCCACTGGACATCCCTTTACAGAAGGGTTTTGGGGAGGAGACGAGACAGTCAGGGTGTGATGTAGCAACAATGAAAAGTACAACTTTCCTCTAGTTCCTAAATGCTTCCTCCCCTCACCCCCTCCCACTATCATGATCTGAATCCTACCTTGCAAGTCTGACAAGACCAGAGGATGTACACTGGTACAGATGGGAACTGGAAACAGAGGTAAGCCAGGGCGGATGATCCTCAGGACCAATGGTGTGAGTGTGGCGATATTGGAAGGGTATAGGGAGGGTGGGTTGGAAAGGGGGAGCCTATTTCAAGGATCTACTTGTGACCTTCTCCCTGGGGACATACAACAGAAAAGTGGGGGGAGACGTGGGACAGAGCAAGATATGACAAAACAGTAATTTATAAATTATTAAGGGTTCATGAGGGAGGGGGAAGGGGGGAGGGAGAGGAAAAAATGAGGACCTGATGCCAGGGGCTTGAGTGGAGAGCAAACGTTTTGAAGATGAGGGCAACAAATGGACAAATGTGCTTTACACAATTGATATATGTATGGATTGTAATAGGAGTTGTATGAGTCCCTGATAAAATGATTTTAAAAAGAGAAAGGACCTCCGGATGTTGCAAAAGTCTATACTGTTAGTCTTTCTTCCAGCCTTCTCCCAAAGGGATCTAAAGCCTTTAAAGGAAATAATCAGACTTTTCTGGAATTCCTGGACATTGGCTCTGAACTGACACTAATTCCAGGAGACCCAAAATATTTTCAAGGCCCACCAGATATAGTGGGGGATATGGAAGTCAAGTTATTAACAGAGGTCAGGTACATCACACCCAGTGGGTCTAGTGGGTGCCTGAACACATTCTGCTGCCATTTCCTCAGTTCTAGATGGCATAACTGGGATGGACATACTCAGTAGCTGGCAGAACCCCCATACTGGATCCCTGAAATGTGGAATAAGGGCTGTTGTGGTAGGAAAGTCCAAGTAGACACCATTATTACTCTTGCCTAGGAAAGTAGTTAACCCAAAGCCATAGCATATTCCTGGGGAGGATTACAGAGATTAGTGCCACCATCAAGAAATAGAAAGATACAGGATTAGTTTCTACCACATCCTGTTTAACTCACAGATTTTTAAAAATCGCTTTATTAGGGGCTCATACAACTCTTATCACACATAATCCATAATAGATCAATTGTGTAAAGCACATTTGTACATTCATTGCCCTCATCATTCTCAAAACATTTGCTCTCCAAACAAGCCCCGGGCATCAGCTTTTTCCCCTCCCTCCCCACTCCCTCATGAAACCTTGATAATTTACAAATTATTTTGTCATATCTTTCTCTGTCCAAAGGCTCCCTTCACCCACTTCTCTGTTGTCAGTCCCCCAGGGAGGAAGTCACATGTAGATCCTCATAATCGGTTCCCCCTTCCCAACCCACTCTCCCAGTATTGCTACTCACACCACTGCTCCTGAAGGGATCATTCGCCTTAGATTACCTGCGTTTCCAGTTCCTATCTGTACCAGTGTACATCCTCTGGTCTAGCCATATTTGCAAGGTAGAATTGGGATCATGATAGTGGGGTAGGAGGAAGCATTTAGGAGTAAGAGGAAATTGTATGTTTCATTGTTGCTACATTGCACCGACTGGCTCATCTCCTCCCTGAGAACCTTCTGTAAGGGGATGTCCAGTGGCCTACAAATGGGCTTTGGGTCTCCACTCTGCACTCCCCCCTCCCCCATTCACTATAATTTTTTGTTCTGATGATGCCGGATACCTGGTCCTTCAACATCTCTTGATCGCATGGGCTGGTGTGCTTCTTCCATGTGGGTTTTGCTGCTTCTGAGCTAGATGGCTGCTTGTTTACCTTCAAGCCTTTAAGACCCCAGATGCTATATCTTTTGATAGCCGGGCACCATCAGCTTTCTTCACATTTGCTTACTTACCTTTGCCTTCAGTGGTTGTGTCAGGAAGGTGAGCACCATAGAATGCCAATTTAATAGAAGAAAAGTATTCTTGCATTGAGAGAGTACTTGAGTAGAGGTCCAGTGTCCTTCTGCTTTCTTAATACTAAACCTATAAATACATGCACATAGATCTCCCTATCCTCATATATATTTGCATTATGTATATGCATTTAGACCTCTATAAATGCCCTTTGCCTCCTAGCTCTTTCCTCTATTTCCTTTTAACTTTCCTCCTGCCCCACTCTCATGCTGTCTTCATTTGGGTTTCAGTAATTCCTCTTTGTTACATTACCCTTGATCACGCCCTACCAGGCCTCCTACACCCACCTCACCACCAATTTGGATCACTGTTGTTCCCTTGTCCCTGGGTTTGTTAATACCACTACTTTTCCCCCAACCTCCCCCTCCCCAATGTCCCCCCAGAACTGTCGGTCCCATTGTTTTCTCCTCCAATTGTTCATACAGCTTATCTTATTTAGACAGACCTGCAGAAATAACATGCAGAAAAACAAGACAGAGCACAACCAAGCAACAATATACAACAAACCAATGACAAAAAAATAAAACACAAAAAGAAAAGCTTACAATTCAAAGACTGTTGGCCTTTAGGAATTTTTCCAGTCTGTTGGGGCACCAAGACCTGGCCCCAAAGTCCACCTTCAGCACTCCTTGGGGACCTCGCCGCTCCATTCCTTTGCTGTTCTGTTGCACCCCCTTCGTGTTTTGCCTTGCTATGGTGGGATCAGATCAGACACAATTCCCACACTGTGTCTCTGGTGTTGTCGCCTGTAGGGCTATGGGTTAGTGAGGGACGTCATGTCTCATAGTGGGGCCGGCCATGTGGTCCTCTCTGTGGACTGGCTGCTCTAATCGGGAACATCGTCTTCAAGGCCTGGTGGGCTGATGTGCTCCACTCTCTCCTCCTCCCCCTTCATCCCCTCTCGTGTGCTCTGTTCAGATATGTCCCTCTCCGGAACTGCAGATTCCGTGCCATCCTTTGAAATAGATTCTTCTGAGAGGAGTTAACTGACCTATTTGGCCCGTGCAAACAGCCAGGTGGATCTTAGAGAATGACAGTGGATTATTGTAAACTTAAGGTGATGAGTCCAACTGCAGCTGCTGTTCCAAATAGGGCTTCATTGCTTGGACAAATTAATACTTCTAGATATGTAACTACTGATCTGGCCAATGCCTTTTTCTCAATTCCAGTTTCTAAGGATCATTGGAAGCAGTTTGCCTTCAGCTGGCAGGAGCAACATAACACTTTCATAACTCTCTCCCAGGGGTACGTCAATTTGTCCGACCTATGTCAAAGTAGAGTGTCAATCTCAATTAAAACTCGGGCCATTTGGTGCCAGACAAGATTTACACTGGCTACATTACATTTACAAATTTTGTTAAATTTATATTTTGAAGTGAGGATCTAGGACTATATATAGGATAATTAAAACAAGATATAATTGCTTTCATTTAAACATTTATTTTATTTAATGTATTTATAAAACTAAAATTATTCTTTTTTACCCAAAACTTGCCAGCGTTTTCTTCCTACCTCTTATGTTGTGACCAGAAAATATAACAAAGTAACTAATAAAAAACACAAAATGTTGGATAGCTGACAAATGTGATGCACAATCCCTCTAAAAATGTTAACTAGCTTGCCTAGTGGGGAAAAATGTGTACTGCAAAAGCTCTACCCAGAAGTTTTCTGGATTTTGGGGGGCACCTCCACATATAAATTTAACTACTCCTATGTCCTGGTTTTTCTTTTCTATTCTGTCTCATCCACCCTATAAATTTGATATATATATTCCTCTCTGCCTCCATGCCCATCCCTGGTGTCAGTTTTCAAACTTTTACCCTTTGATGTGATAGCCACTTTTTTGCCTATAATAATGGTGTCATTAAATAATTATAAGATTGACTAACTTTGCAAAACATAATGTTCTCTAGTTTGTCCATGTCTGTTGGTGTTTTAAGAGTTGTCATTGCTTTCTACTGATGCATAATATTCCATTGTATGAATGTATCAGAGTCTGTGCATCAATTCCTCTATAATTAAGAGTTTTTAGTTGTGTCTTTCCTCTTGTTATTCTGGAAATTGCTGTAATAAACTCAGGTGTACAATGTCTCTTCATTTTGCATTGCTTCTTTAAAGTATATACCTAGGAAAAGGACTGCAGGATAAGGTAACTATTTGCATTATTTAAAGAAGGTGCCAGTGATTTCCACAGTGATCATACAGGTCTACAGACCTACCAGTAAAGAATGCACATTCCAAAATTTCCATATATTCTATAGCATGTATTTTTTAAAAATGGATAAGAATGTCTCTGTGCGGTGTTATTTTGTTTTAATTTGTATTTCTCTTATTGTTAATGAACACGAGAACTTTTGATGAACACCACTTATTTTAAATCCTGCATTATTTCCCTTTTCTGTTAAAACAACTGCTTCTTGATCTAAATCTAGGTTACACATGAACACAATTAATACCTTTAAATAGTTTATTAAACACAATAGACATCTTTCTGGTATTCTCTGTGTTTAGTCAAGATCTATCAGACACCAACAATGATAGTTTTTGTTTCATGTCTTCTGAATCCAGCCTAAATTTCTGGCAGCTCCCTCTCAATGTAATGTTATAACTGCTCTTGAATATCTTCAGCAAAAATTTATTTGCATGTAATATTAATCAATCTGTAATTTGCACATTCTATTGGATAACCTTTCTTTGGAATGGGTATAAATAAGGATCTCTTCCAGTCAGTTGGCCAAATAGCTTGTCTTCCACATTTTTAAACATAGTAAATAGTGAAGTAAGTGATTCCAGTGCTTCATCAATTTGCTGAAATATTCCAAGTGGTATTCCATCAATTCTTGGAACTTTGTTCTTGACTAATGCTTTCAGTGCAGCTTGGGCTCCTACTTTAGCACTATTGGTTCTGCTCATCTCTACATCCTGAAAAGGTGAAATATTCACTAGCTTTATTTGGTGGAGTGACTGTGTATTCTTACCACCTCTTTGGATGCTTCCTGAATTATATCTTTGCGCATAGAATCTTTCAATATTGCAATTCGAGGCTTTAATTTTTTTGTGAGTTCTTTCATATCTTCTAATAGCTGGGCACTATCAGCTTTCTTCACCATTTACTTATGCACCCCTTTGTCTTCAGTGACCATGTTGGGCAGGTGAATCTTACACTTTGCCACAATATTAAAACAAATCGCTCTTGTAATGAGGTTAAGATTTAAGCAGAGGCCTCTATTTCTTACAAAAATGATTCTGTTACCTGGTCCCTTAACTCTTGTACAGTAGAACCCTGGTACTTGACCCTGTCAGTACTTGACATAACCGGATTTTGATGTGAAATATCGAGACAATTTTGCATCGGAACTCAAACAAAACGTTGTAATCCAACCCGATGCACATGACTTTTGTAAACAACAGCAATTTGTGTTTTGGTCACTTGGCATTAGTTGGCGTGGTTAGTACACATTGTTTGAACCTTTTGCTGCTGTGTTCCAAGCATTCTGCTATTAATTTTCTTAGTTTTTGTGACCTTTTGTACTGTTCTTAGACAAAAATCACTGGTCCTAAGAGTGTTTTGAAAAGAATCATTAAGATAAGGAACTGGTGTTATCGCTATTGCTGATAATTTAGTTAACCCTTTTAGAAAACAGTTAAGCAAATATCAACAGCAGATCACATTAGACAGATTTTTTTTTTTAAGGAGAAAACCAGCCAGGTGCTAGTGAAAAAAGGAAGAAGGGAAAAACTGAAAAGTAGCTACCAGTTGATTTTATGGAAGGGGATTCCCCTTCCAGACAACTCTCTCCAGCCCTCCTCTCCACATCCGTGTCCACAGAGCCAGATCCTCATCAATCTCAAGGCAAGTGCCATACTGTAGTTAAAAACTTTTTTAATGTTGTGTTTCTTATTTAAATTATATTACTTAACTCTGAACTTATTTACTTCGAATTTCTGTCTAATGTTTTGTATAAAAAGGCATGGTTAGGGTAAAAACTTGGTGGTTGGGAATGGATTAGTCCATTTTCAGTTGTTTCTTACGGGAAAAATTGATTGGGAACTCGACTGCATCACACCGTGATGCTCCTCCTTCTAGAACGGATTACATCGAGGGCCGGGGTTCTACTGTTTCTCCCTTCATTACGTGGGCTCCATCTTTTCCATTGCTTCATCCTTTTTCTGAACTGAGTCCCTCATAACCACATTTCTGTGGCGG
Source organism: Tenrec ecaudatus (assembly GCF_050624435.1). Classification (NCBI taxonomy): domain Eukaryota; kingdom Metazoa; phylum Chordata; class Mammalia; order Afrosoricida; family Tenrecidae; genus Tenrec; species Tenrec ecaudatus. The sequence continues at coordinate 39,804,752 of NC_134547.1, read as the reverse complement.
TTCAACATCTGCTTCTTTTATGAGTGACTTTAGGTTCAGGTCTTCCTCCAATGATACATTTTGTTTCCCTTGCGTGTAGAGGTTGCAGTCTGCGTGTTGTTTTGGAGGGGCTCGATGCCATTTCCCTGGGAGTCAGGAGCCACCTGTTACCTCTCTGGGAGGCTAGTAAGAATGATTCTTTTCTATTTTTAGAATGATTTTTGATGGATTGCTATAAGAGCTTTAAGAGCCTCCAATAAAATGACTCATTAAAATAAAATGAATAAATCAATAAATTTAAAAAATGACTCTGAGGGCTACCTGTAGCCAGATGCGCTGTGGCATCAGGCTGCTTCTCTATCTCACTAGGGGTTTACTCTCTCCCTAGATAGGACAGATCCGGTGGCCCTCTCAGGCAGTGCAGGTGGGATAATTGTGGGTGGTGCTATGCAGCTCGATCACATGGGAAGTGTCAAGAGGCAGTGCCCATGGCAATGTGGAACAGTGTGGAGGACGGACATGGTCGCCAACAGAGGGAAGCGCCCCAGAGGGCAGGTAGGGGGGGTGGGGCAGGGGAAAGCGATGGCACAAATCCATTGTAGCACTAGTTATTGGTCCCAGACACCCTCCATGAGCCTCCCGGTCCCCAAACTTAATGCTTGCCAAGAAGCTCCCAATGCGGCCCTCTTATCTCAGCGCCATCTTACCAGAGTTGCCCTTCATGATTTTTCTTGATATCATCCACAGCTTATCAGGTGTTTTGTCATTAATTGTTGAATGCAGTGAACCTGTCCTGAAATGTTCGTAAAACTTGGGTGGCATATATTCAAAGTCATATTTTGGATTGCATGGACTTGTTTGAATTATCTTCTGCTCCAACATAAGCAATTGGTGGTCAGTTCCAAAGGTGGCCCCTGGTCTGGGTTTAGCTGATAACATTGAGCTTCTGCATCATGTTCTCCCATATGTGGAGTCAAATTTGATTTCTGTTTATTCCACCTGGAGAAGTCCATATCTATAGTCACTCTGTGTTGTTGGAAAAAAAGGTATTTGTTATGAACAAGTCTTGCATAATTCTATCATGTGACCTCCAGTTTTGTTTCTATCACCAAGACCAATTTTTTCAAACTATGGTTGTTTCTTCTGTTTCCAACTTTTGCATCGCATTTGCCAATAGTTATCAACGCATCTTGAGTGCACATTTGATCAATCAGACTGAAACTGTTGGTAGAATTCTTCAATAGCTTTAGTGGTTGTTGCATAAATCTGAATGTCGTATATACTCATGTATAAACTGAGATTTTCAGCACAAAAAATGTGCTGCAAAACTGGGGTTCGGCTTATACATGGGTCAGTGGTGCTACCCCAGGTCTAACATCTCGCAGGTGATTGCCACTCCTCCTGCTGTTCATTCAAAGCCCCACTGACACTGCAGGGCTTTGAATGTTTGTTTACTCACATCTAACCAATCAGAGCCGTCCTATGACGTGGACGGCTCCAATTCACAGAAGCACCCATAGTGATTCACTTTGCCGGCAGCTGAACACTGGTAAGGATGTGTCTGTGGCTGCGCTCTATCTCTCCCCTCTGGTCTCTGTGTTAATTCACATCCTGCATTTCCCACCCTAGGCTTATACTCGAGTCAATCAGTTTTTCTGGTTTCCCAGGTAATAATTAGGTACCTCGGCTTATACTCGGGTCGGCTTATATTCAAGTATATATGGCAGTTGTGTTGACTGGGTTTCCTTGAAGGCAGATATGATACAATCTTATTATAGACAGAACTGTACTTCAAGGTAGATCTTGAAGTGTCCTTTTTGATGATGAATGCAAAGCCATTCCTCTTGATTATGTAATTCCAAGCATAGTAAATCATGATTTTCTGATTCAAAATGTCCATTTCAGTTCTTTATGGCTTTCCTTTCGTTTTCGGTGACTTCTAATTTTCCTAGATTTATACGTCATACATTCCAAGTTCTGATTATTAATAAACTGTTTGTAGCTCTTTGTTCTGATTTTGAGTTGGGCCTCATATGCAAATGAATGTTCAGAAGGCTTTTACTCAATCTGCGTCATTACAGTCAACTCTATTGAAAATGTAGCTCTTCCTTAGTCACATCTGGAGTGCCTTCTGACCTGAGGGGCACAATCTTCTGGCACGATCCCTGACAATCTTCTGCTGCTACCTAGGATGTTTACCAGTGGCCAATTCCTCATAAATGAAAAGCCGATTCTTTCTTCATAATCTGTTCTTGGTCTGGAAGTTCGGCTGAAACCTATTCACTTTGGGTGACCCTGAAGGTATTTGAAATACCAGTGACATAGCTTCTAGAACAGCAACATAAAAGCCACCACAGTAGAACAAACTGACAAGTTGTGTTGCTTCACATATATCCAAGGCAATAACCATGAGCAATAAAACACCCAGAATATGTTTAGCTATTATTTTAAATAACATTTTCTAAGACAATGTTTCAATTAAAATACTATTTATTAAAAATACCTCTTAATTACTGTTCTGTAGAGCAAACTAAGGAAAATGTCACAAAGCAATTATTGCTCAGTTCATCAGTACAGAGCATGACAATTACCTCAGTTATATCATTAGCAAAATAGATGAAATATTGAAATAGAAATTCAACTCACTTACTTCTTCACAAAAGGTAACGATAACTGGCAAACTTTATACCAAAATAAATGCTTTAAAAAGTCTGCCATCATCTTTCTGGTCAAGATTCATAAAATCATACTGAATAAAAAGAGCAGCCAAGCAATGCTTTGGATTTTTTCCTTCGTATTTTACAAAATTAAAGAAAAACATGATTGGAAGATTTTTTACTGCTCATAAATTAAGGACCATGTCAGATTCTTTTGCTTCCAGTGATTGAAATATGCTACCAAAAAATTGACCAGAGAGTATTAGAAATGAGACACAGACTAGAGCTTTAAAAAAGTTGATAGATCCTAAAGGCTATGAACCTTATATGAATGCAAAGAACACTGGTATGTTCAGAAACATATGAGATAGCTTCAAAAAGTTCATGGAAAAATTATCCATTATCTTTTAGTTTATTTTCCACGAGCTTTTTGAAACCATTTTGCAGATAGTCAAAAGAAAACCTTCTTGGGTGGTTTAGGAAGTCAGTATTTTTTTTCAACAGTTTCTTGATAAGAAATAAACCTTCTCAGATTTGTTTTCACATTGTTGAGAACACACAGCTGCTCTGGACTGCATTTGTCTCTCCCTTCTTTTTGTATCTGCCAAAAAAAAAAAGAAAACCATATGACCTGGTAAATATTAATTCATTTAAATTGAACAAGTAATTTAGGGTATATTTAAGTATCTTCTAAGCAAGAAGTATTTTCACTTCTAGTTACATTGAAGAAGGCACACCAATCCGGTTGCTGTTGGTAGGTCTCAGAGTTAAGACTTGTGCCGTCCTCACAACTATTCTTATGCCTGCGTCTACTCAGAAGGTTCTCAGTATTGGACATTTTGATGCTATGCATAAGGTTCACAGTAGCTAATCCCTCTGAGGGGCAGCCTATTCCTTTTTTAAGGTCTGTTCTTAATAGTCTGGAAGCACTGCTGAAACCTGTTCCCTTAGCTGACCAGGCTGGGATTTGAAATACCAGTAATACACCTTCCAGCATCACAGCAACACATAAGCCACCAGAGTGTGACAAGCTGATAGACAAGTGGCTGGACATGAAACGTATTAAAAACATGTATCTTTAAGATGAATACCTAATCAAAATGATTAGATCATATCAATTAAACAATCAGCTAATAGACCACAGAATATCTTGAGTTCAGTGTCATTAAAATGGAATAGTGGCTATCTATGCAACGGTAACCAGTTTCAGTCTATACTGTCCCCTGGTTTAGAGCGGTGGTTCTGAAAGGTTAGTGCCACAGCATCATTTGGAAGGCTGGTTAGAAATAAAATGGTGGATTTGTGAAGGCTTGGCCTGAGACTTAACAATCTAACAGGGGATGCTATAGGACACACTGTAAGCCACTGGTTACTTAGTAAAACATACCGTATTGTATTTAAATATAATCTTAGTAAAAGTATGCATTGAACAATAGTTTACCTGAATTATTGTAAAGAATCTCTCTTTTGAAATGTGTCCTTTTACAGAATTGTCTGTGTAAGGTCAAACCAACAATGGCAACCACAAAGGCTGTGTGGATGGGAGGCATGGGGCAGTGTGTTTAAAATACTGGTAAAAGAATAAATTAGAAAAAGAGCAAAGGTGGCCGCACAACTTTAAGAATGCAACAGATGTTACTGAATTACACATGTACACGTTATCAAAACGATAGTATTTTTGGCTCTATTTTCATCATATAAAAAGAAAAAATCATATATTGCAAACCTTTAATGCAATTCTTTTTTCATTTTATACAAAATATTTACACCAAATAACAGTATACATCTAATAAATACAAGTTACAACAAAATATGATAAAGAATAAATTGTCCACTTGATTTTTCTTTGAGAATTTAGTTATCTACTGGTGAAACTTATCTACCTCAATAGATAGTAGCTATTATTACTTGAATTTTAATTGCAACATGGCAAATCATGAAAACGTTAAAAGCAACAATGACTTTAGCTGTAATGAGATATAAAATGTGACAGCACATGTTACATTTTTTCCTACAAAGCAAAGCTATTTAAAAAATGTCATCAAAGTTTTTTTCTGAAAACTCAAAATTTGTACGCATATAAAAATAATATTCAGCTGAAAACTCATCATAGAAGTAAATGAAAAAAGAACTGTCTTAGGGACTTGCGAGAGAAAAAAATATATATTGGAAAACAAGAAAAGTATGCTAATTTCCTCTTCAAATTTTCAATCTTTTGATAAAGATATAAATACAAATACTTAATATGTTCCTTTCTCAAAATTACATAATTTAAACCACCAATATCTAAGATCGAAAGGACTCAGGAGGCAGGAAGGGTGAGGAAAACAGGATGAGTGAAAATGGCAAGTGGGACCGAGGAAGAGTGATAATAGATTGTAGGGACTTCAATATGCCACAAATCAAAACATATGTATGATTACATGGAACATCAATTTACTCTGTAAACTTAAACCAAAATGTTAATAAAAAGATGTTTTTTAAATGAAAAACAGACCTTCTACTAAACAGAATGTTAAGAAACTTGGGCACCCTTGAGAGTAGAATGTGCGGTGAACTTGGAGATTCACTGAACGGCCATTCTTACTCTTTTCTGCACATAAAAAGAAATCCTTTCATAGCTGTTTTAAGGAAAACAGTTTACATTGTATCTAAGTGTTAATAATATTGTGTAAGAGTTGGCTGATATCCAAAATAGCTTCCTTATTAATATCTTAAAATCAAGGACTGGAATTTGGCTCATTGTAAATCATACCCTTCCAGTTTCCTTGCAATGTACAAAGTGGAATAAATATAAACATTGTGGAAAAAAAGGATAATTTTTCTCATTCCTTTTGTTGAAAATGATACAAACTTAAAACTGAGATTTAGACATGAGGAAAATATAAAGTTTTAATTTGTAAATAGCCATGACAGCAATTAGTGGTTTGCTTTTAAACCACATTTGTTTGAAAACTCCTGATTGCTCTTCCTCCCTGCTACCAAACAGTTATGGTGAGTTTTTTAAATTCAAAGTTAGTTTTGATATTTCTGATGCCATTATCAACCGACCAATCAATATGGTTAGTGAAGAAAGATGCATTCTCTAAATCAGAGCACTCTGGATTTGCATAAACAAGCACCACAACAAAGAAATTGGCCTATAGTGCATTACATAAAAAATAAATTATAAATGTACATGTGGTAAAATGAATTCCTTTAAAATAGCAAAGAATAGCCTGGTTCTTTGGAATGACACCCCAAAAGGTTTTTCCTCTAAACCAGTGGTTCTCAACCTTCCTAATGCCTCGACCCTTTAATAAGTTCCTCATGTTGTATTGACCCCCAACCATAAAATTATTTTCGTTGCTACTTCACAACTGTTATTTTGCGACTGTTATGAATCAGGCAACCCTTGTGAAAGGGTCATTTGATCCCCAAAGGGGTAAGGACCCACAGGTTGAGAACCACTGCTCTAAACCCAAAGGAGTTAACGTTGCTCCAGTTTTCTACTTTAGAGGGTCTGTTACTTTTGCCAGGTTGACTGATATTTCCCAAGGAACATGTAAGCAAATTAGTCTTGATACTTTTTCTTTGGTCCTCGACTACAATATGGCTTGTGATTGGTATGCAGCAGCAGCAGAAACAGAGGCAGGAAGGAGAGTTGTAACACAGGTCAAGGGTTGTAACACTGAAGGTGGTGACTGGCCCAGAAGGAGTACCCTTGTAGTGTCAGTGGTGACCAACAGAAGCCACTTCTGAGTGAGACAAGGGGAGCCTGTCCTCAGAGCAGGAGAAAGGGAGGCACAGTCTGTCAAAATTAGCCGATAAAGCAGTTATCAGGCATCAAAGACCCCAAAAATTCATAGCATTGTGAACGAGGGGGAGTGCAGAGTGGGGACCCAGGGCCCATTTGTGGGCAATTGGACATCCCCTTGCAGAAGGGTCGCGGGGAGGAGACGAGTCAGTCAGGGTGCAGTGTAGCACCGATGAAACATACAATTTTCCTCTAGTTCCTGAAAGCTTCCTCCCCACCACTGTCATGATCCCAATTCTACCTTACAAATCTGGCTGGACCGGAGAATGTACACTGGCACAGATAGGAAGCAGAAACACAGGGAGTCCAGGGCAGATGAGCCCCTCAGAACCAGTGGTGAGAGTGGTGATACAGGGAGGGTGGAGGGAAGGTGAGAAAGCGGGACAGGTTACAAGGATCTACATATAACCTCCTCCCTGGGGGACAGACAACAGTGGGTGAAGGGAGATGTCAGACGGTGTAAGATGTGACAAAATAATAATAATTTATAAATTATCAAGGGTTCATGGGGCAAGGGGGAAGAACGGAGGGAGGAAAAAAATGAGGAGCTAATTCCAGGAGTTCAAGCAGAAAGCAAATGTTTTGAGAATGATGAGGGGAGCAAATGTACAAAAGTACTTGACACAATGGATGCATGTGTGGATTGTGGTAAAAGTTGTACAAGCCCCCAGTACAATAATTTAAAAAAAAACGCCCCCCAAAAGCTGATAAACGTGGCCTGCTTTGAAGATGGTAAATTTTGCCTTCATATTCCCTGACCTGAACCTTGACAGATTACTGAAGTATAAATACGGTCCCTGAATCCTATGGGACCATTGCAATGGGTTATCAACCCCGGAGCAGAAGTAGTAGTGGCGTACTGTGGGAGGCACGGCTAGTGTCGAAACAGTTTGCAGAGGAGAGGTAGGTAGGTATGCATGTAGGTAGGTAGGTAGGTATGTCATGTCTAGTTCACAGGGATCTCTCTAAAGGTGCAACAGGTGATACTAGTCTCATTTTACAGTGTGTAAATGTGTTTTGCAAGCTACAGTATTTATAGATTTATACAGTATTTACATATATGAAGTACTGTTAATGAAAAGAGGGACTTGTTAGACATTATTTTGATCTCATTTACAGATTCAATAGAACACTGTGATGCACATTCCACTAAACTGTTAAGATGGTAACTGTATGTTCCCTCATTTCCAGTGCATTTCTAAATAAAATGGAACATACCTTTGTTTTGAAAACTGGCTGGAATTCTTTCAGAGCAGATAACAATTTAATCTGAAGCGAAGCTTTTTCAGCTTCTTTACCATCTGCAAAAACATCAAACAGGGCATCCAGAGCCTCACCGGCCACTACAAGGGAAGGATCTTTGGTGGCAACTTCAAGCAGAAAGCATCCAATGGTCTAGAGACAACAAAACAATCATTACAGTCTAATATTCTAAGGTGAGACTTCAAAGTAGGTATTTTAAATGATGGATAAAAGATGGTTTTATAAACCAATCCATTCTTCCCTCAAAAAAAGCTTCCCTCATGGTGCCAACAGGTTTAGAAACTATTTTTATCTGTAATAATAGGAAAAAAAGAACAAAACATAAAACAAATCCACTCCTTTTAAAATTATATAACTCTCTAAGATAACAAAAAGAACCAAAAACAATTTCATCTTCCTTGGGAAAATGTGAATATAGACAAGGTAGCAGCAATACTAAGAAACTATTAATTAGGTAAGGTGTGATACATAATTTGTAATATAATAATTGGTTATGTAATAAACTACCCCAATTTATTGGGTACATACCGAATAAATGGGGGCAAAACATCACAATACCTTTAATGTACTCAGCAAAGAAACCATATGGCAAAATGGTAGTACCTGTTAAATCTATTTGACGGGTATACAAAACTCAGTGTTTTCTCTCTACAATTGTTTGCAAATGTTAACAAAAGCATTTTTTAAACTTAAACCTGAGAAAACTTGCTGTTCTTCTAAAGTTGAGTTTGAAAATTAGATTAAGAGTGGAAAGTGACTATCCATACAAAAATTTATTTGTAGATGTGAACACCCACTTAATGGTATCTATATATACCCAAGAGCGAGACCGAAGAAAATGCTAGCAGTGACTGTCTCTCCTGGGTGCCGAGGGGGCTGGGAATCTAGGGTGGCGGTGAGTTTTTTCAAATTATATCCTTTTCTTACTTTCCTAGATGTTTTGCTGTATACATAAACTATTTTTTTTTAAGTATTAAAATGATTTGGTCACCTCCATGAACAGATACATGGTTAGATAAAATGTACAGATGTACAATGAATATTACTCAGTTCAAGACAGAAACTAGAAAGTTCTGATATATGTGCCACAATATGAATGAATCTCTATTTATTTTATGAATGAATCTTGCAAACATGCTGGGTTTTCAAAAAGAACAAATGACCTTAATTTATGTAAAATAGGCAAATATATCGATACCAAAGCTTACGCAGGCTGGTAAGGGGAGTGATTGCTTAAGGGGCACTGAATTTCATGGTATTAGAATAATAAGAGAAACTACAGTAATAATGGTTACACAATATGAAAATTGAAAAGTTGCTGAATTATATGTAAAAATTGTTGAATGGCAAATGTTTTGTCATATATATTTTTTACCATAATAAAAAACATTAAATTACTTTATAAAGTTGTTAGCAGGTTAAAACTGAACTCACTGCCATCAAGTAGATTCTGACTCGGAACAAACCTCCAGGACAGGGTAGAACTGATCCCGTGGGTTTCCAAGGCTGTTAACTCATGACAGGAGTAGAAAGCCTCAGCTATCTCCCGAGAAGTCACTGGTGATTTCGAACCATTGAACTTTGAGTTAGCAGTCCAACAAGTAACCACTATGCCACCAGGGCTCCTCTCAGCAGGTTAAGGAATATAGAATAACCAGTTTATTACCCATCAGTGGCACAATGAAGGATCATTTTATTCTTTTTAGGTATTAGTGATGGTGTAGCTCTATTGGTGCTGTTTCTAAGCAACTACACTGAAATTGCACTGAGCCATTTGTACTGCTTTATAATTTAACTGTTCATTTCTTGTATTATATATCTATCTGCATATAATTTACCAGTTCGTATCTTGTATAATATATCTATCTTTATATATACATATATAAAATTATCAGCAATCTGGTTTTGTCTCTCTAGAGAACCCTGTCTAACACAGAAATGAACTGCTGGAAGGAAATATATGGGCTGAATGACTTAGTTTAGTGACAATATTACAGCTGCTGATTAAAACGTATAGAATTATGTAAGAATGAGTGATGTTTTTTTAATGAGTTTTTAACTTAGTGTGCAAAGAAAACTAGGTGGCTCGTCTCTTGATAGTAGGAAATATGCATACTTTTAATCAATACCACAGGAAAAAGACATCTTTAAAAATTTTGAAATTTTGTTTTTCACTGAAGGCACGTTTATTTTGGAAAAAGTATGTTTGGATTAAAATTAAATGGCAAAATGTGACTCAGCTTTTCAAGAACCAAACCAATGATCAAGCCAAAGACTATATTCTAACAATAATGCCTACTGATGATGTCATACTTAAAAAATAGTACAGGCACATGAACTCTATGCCCATTTCTAATTATTTCACATATTATTGATGAAAGGGAATCGTCTTACCTTAAGAGTTTCAAGAGTACCATCTTCTTTGGCTAGGACGCTGCCAGTGATTCCTAAAATACTAACAACATTTACCCTAATTCTAGTGTTACTATTACAAATGCCTGCTTTGCATAACATCATCAGCTGATCAGGAGTCATGCACTGTTGAAAAAAAAAGAAAGCACTTACAGTGTTAAACCCAACCAAGTCCAACAGCATGTAAAGAGGCTGTAAACTTCTAAAAATGACAAACTCTGATAAAAGATTATATGTTCTAATTACTCCCAAATATATCTGTGTTTTCCTAGGTAAACTGAGGCCTGGTCACGTCACTGCCACTATATGCTATACAGGAGCCTATCCAGGAGCTTCAGTTCCTATTAGTTTCATTGAAGACGTCCTTTCATTCCAGATGCACACAAACTAAGGAGATTCTAACTTCTTCCTTTTATACCCATCTTTTTTTTAAAATACCAATCTTAAGTCTTGGAAAAATGTAACTTGGATCATGTAGTTTCAATAAAACACAGCTGGTTTTATACATGATTAGGCCACCTAGGAGGCACACATTGTTTGCGACAACCTGCTACTATAAAGGTTGGCAGTTGGAACCACCCCGTGCAGTAGAAACAAGTTCTTGACTTTTATAAAGATTACAGCCAAGAAAACCTTACAAAAATTCTACTCTGGAATAGAAAAGGCTGCCATGAGCCAGAATTGACTTGATGGCAACAGATTTTAGTGTTGTTTCCTTTTTTATATAAGGGGAGAATTTCCTTTGGGATGTACAAGTGTTACTATAAAGTATTAACGACTGTAAAAGCAAACGAGCGCCTTGAATTAGTGTGTTTTCACCATGCAGTGGTGATCTTAAGTGACTATGACCGTACATTTGGCAGGAGGTATCACGAGCGGGCCAGTGCACACGTCAGGTTCCCAAGCTATCTACCCCAAGGGGTCATGATAAGGTGGTGAGGCCTTGCTACGTGGAGCCAGACAGTGTGATTTCAAACCCCAGCTCCAATACTTACCCCTGGGCAATTCCACCTGGGTTACTTAATCCCACTAAAATTCCCATTTCTCCATCACTAAATTTAGTCATACAATTAACTGTAGTAAAATGTTGCTACAAGGATTAAGATAATGAATGTACTCACTAATTGTTATTTACAAAAACACTGAACAGGTCCAAATCATCAAACTAATATACGAATCATTTCATTAGTTCTGCCAAATCTAACGTGCCAGGTTTCTCAGAAAATACCCAAATGACAAACATCCTGCCAACTTTTTAAAAGATTTTTTATACTTATGATAAATCTATCACCAAAATTGTGAAATGCCCAATAACAAGTTAGGAGTAGGGAGAATAAATATAACCAAATATAACCAAACTCAAAGTTGATTCGCTCATGGCAACTGCCCCTGTGAGTTTCCAAGACTAACTACGGGAGTAGAAAACCCCATCTGTGTCCTGTAAAGGGGCTGGTGGTTTCAAACTGCTGACCTTGTGGTTTGCAGCCCAATGAGTAACCATTGCATCACCAGGCCAAAAATAAAGTGCCCAGTATCTCTCCCAGTTAGTGTACAAACCTTCACAGTTACAGTACACTACTGTCTGCATACCATGGGCAATCCCTCGAGGATGCTAAATTGCTGTTTTGACATGGTGTTAATCAAAGTGTGTGGAATTCTTCAAAAGAGTAGAGAGATGGAAATGCCATTTTTAGAAATATATAGACCTAGATGGAGGCTATGTCAAAAAACAGCTTCACATTTTGATTTATTTAATAAAGGTGTCTATGATTTCATAGGAATACTTTTTAAATTATCTTCACATGGGGAAAACTTTTTTTTTCCTTTTTAAATAAAGAGTATCTAGTAGTCTTGGCTGTTAATCAAAAGATCGATGGTTCAAATCCACCAGATGCTCCCTGGGAAAAAGATATAGCAATCTACTTCCATACAGACTACAGCTTGGGATCCTAGAGGCGTATGGACAGCAATGGCTCTGGTACTACACCACACTTTCTGTTTACTTGTAACACACTAAAGGCATTCCACCTCATCTACGCAAGCCCAGAGGCACTGCTTCTGCAGAGTAAGTGGCTAAGGAAGGACTGAAGACATGCCGAGAGGGCGATGGACAAGAACTGCAAAGCCTAATAAATGGAAGAATCACGTGCATGGATACTGCAGTCATCAAGAATGATGACAGGACAAGTGAGGAGTGAATTATCAGCAAATATCTTCTAGAAAAAAGGAATGCCACGGGGGGCAGCAGATAAAGGAAAAGTGGGTAATATGACCTTAAGCCACGTTAATCAAAATAGAAGGATAACAGAAAGGAAGGAGAAAGTAGAGCTTAGAACAGTATTCGAACACTTTAGTAGGCATAAAAATCACTAAGGTGTTTATTAAAACACAGATTATTAGGTGCCTCACAAAAGTTTTTATGCTTTAGAAGTCAAATTTAAGGTGCCAGAATTTGCCATTATATACAATGAAGAGACCATCAAATCAATAGATAAATGGTTAAAATGATAGGAAAATCACAAAGAAATGCAAAGGCCCCTAAAAACATATGAAAAGCTGCCCAGCCTTGCCATAACAAAGAAAATGCAAATTAAAACCAAGACATATTTTCTCTTCTGTCAAACTGACTAAGATCCAATAGTTTGACAGTATACTGCTAGTTAAGCCATGGCAAAACAAACACTCTCATATACACTTGTGGGGATGAAAAATGGTTCATACTGTAAGAAAGATAACATCACAATACCTAAGGACTCAGGTGTGCCTGCCCCAAGTCACGTTATTTTCAATTCCATACGAAAGTTGGACAACGATTAAGAAACATTGGAGAAGAATTGATGTCTTTGAATTATGGTAATAGGGAAAAATATCTAAAGTACCATAGACTGCCAGAAGAATAATTAAGCTGTCTTGGAAGAAGAGCAACCAGTATGGCTTCTTAGAAGAAAGGATGGCAAGAGTTTCTCACATACTTTGGTCATGTTATCAGAAGACACCAGGCCCGAGAAAAGGAGACCATGCTTGGCAAAGTAGAGGGTCAGTCAAAAATGGGAAGACATTCAACCAGAAGGACTGACACAATGGCTGCAAGAATGGGCTCAAACACATAACAACTGAGTACTGTGTACGACCAGGTGGAGTGTTTTCATCTATTATACTGACTTAAGGTTGCTGGCTGAGTTGGAACCAATTCAATGACATAACAGCAAATCACAAAAGAACTTTGGTGACACCATGTTGCTAACTATAACGTCAGTGGTTCAAATCTACCAGCCGCTTTGTGGTAGAGAAATGAGGCTGTCTGCTCCAGTATCTATACCTCAGAAACCCAACCAGCTGTCCTACTCTGTCCTATAGGGTCACTGTGAGTTGGAACTGAAGGATCAGTATAAAATCATGATTTATATGTCTGCTTCTAGTAATAATTATTTCCTAGCTCTATCAACTAAAAAAAGGCCTAGAAACAAAGATAGCATGATAGCAATAAACATTCCAAAATTCAATTTCCCACTAAAAGGAATAAAGGCTTCTTGGAGAAGTAAATGAATCTAGGTTTTAATTTTTAAAAAAGTGCAAGTCTAAGTTTTTTTTTCTGGATTCATGTCAGAGAAACACAGGAGTTAATCTGAAGGGAATTTTACAATCTGATGATGGGAAAATTTTTATATCAAATGGAAAGATTTTAATAGAATGAAATACAAATAGGCAAGGAAAAGGAGCAAGAATTCATAATAATATGAAAAAAACCCTTGTCATTTTTATAATATGTAAGGTATGGACTCAATATTCTGGGGTTAAGAAAAAGGAGAGAAAAGGTGATTAATACACTTGTCCTACCTTTTTGGGTACAAACTGTATAATTAATGAGAAACTTCTTATTTACAGAAGTATAGCTGGTAAATGTGAAAGGAAGGACAAATTTGCAATCTCTAATGAAATTATGACCACTAATTGTGAAAACCTTCAGGCAAACTCATTGATTAATCTTAGCCGTCACTATTTATATAGTGATGGTGTAATTTAAGATATTCAACAGGGAGCACAGATATTAGAATTATGAATTACTCTTGCCAAAACTGAACTTGAATCTAATTATGCCTCTAGATCAGTATTTCCTTAGCGGGTGCTAGGATGGTCCAGGGGGCCGATGCCTACACTTTAATCAGGAGTGGGGGTATGTTTGAGTAATTTTTTTCTCCCCTAAAAGCAGGATGTAAACCAATTAAGTTTGGGAACCTATGTTCTACACATGTACCTCTTAGCTTATAAAAAATGGGAAAGATAGGGGAAAATGTTAAGTAACATCATCATTACACTGGAATATTACCCATCAATAAAAAATAACAACTCTCTTAAACACTGAAAGACATGGATAAAACTAGAGAACATTATCCTTGGCAAACTCAGTCAATATTATGAAGATATATATATTTTATAACACCTTATTATAAATAAAAAGCAATGTGGTTTAAACAACAAAAGGCAAGACTTGGATGACTCAGAGGCGGCCAGGCTGGTATGAGAACAAGGAGAGGAGGGATAGGATAGTGAGGAAAGATGAAGTCACAATAGGGAGAGGGGGAAAAGGCAAGAGAACCACACTGATGGAGGATTTAACAAGTTGTTGTTGATTTCATTTCTTGAGATGGACTGTGTAAATATATAGAGTGGACTTTAAAAACAAATAAACAAATTATCCTTCACATCTAAATTTTGGTCTGAGTAGCTGAAAATTTTTAAAAAGAGGAACAATACAATTGAAATGAACTTGGGAGTCTTTTGTGTAAAATAAGTTCATTTCAAACAAACAAGACAAAAAACCATCAGGATAAATCAGAGATTATGTGCAATTCTATCAACAAAATTAATTTCTTCAATGAATGGGAAAGGGAAAGGAAATGCTATAGATTTAAGAAATTAAGATGCCAAAATTCTACACAACTGTCTTGCTAATATTCTGATTTGAACAAATCAAGGGTAAAATTACATTTTAAACCAAGCAGGGAAAATTGAACTCAACAGCATATCAGATGATAAGAAATACGTGTTAGTTTCAGGTTTTCAATTAATGGTACTGTAGCTATGTAAATTGTTTAAATTCTCTGTCAGAAATATATGATATGTCTGCAGGAAATAGCGTATCTAGCATTTCCTTTAAAATACACCAGGTAAAAAGTTAGGGAATGAATGAAGTAAACATGGCAGGATAGTGATACTGTCGAGGCTTGACACGTGTGGGTTCATTATACTATTATCTCGAGTTGTAGGAGTGTTTGACATCTCCGTATAGAAGAAAACACTATTTAAATGCAGTAAGGCACCTATCAGAAAAACATGCAGCTGGAGAGCTTTGGAGTGTCAAGAAAATGCTTTTGAAAATTTCTGCAATAAAATGTTAAAAACTTTATATATACAAATATGAACAGGAAATTACATGTAGAGGAATTCTACAATCAAAAATAATCTCTGTGTGTCCTGTGGAAGGAAAAGGATGAACTTTTACTTTTTAATGTGCTGGTGAAAACAAAGATGATGTGTGAGATGATGTGTGATTCTGGGAATACAAATAGGTATTTAAAATTCTTACCTGAGAGATGTTCTTGGAAGCCATTGTTTGCAAAAGGGCCCTCAAGGCACTACTTACAGCTTCAAAAAAGTCAGTATGTTTAGTGACATCTAAAACATAAAAAAAAAAAATGAAATACAAAATGTGTCTTTAAGCTATTTTGCAGAAAACAATATAAAGTTAAAGCAAAGCAGACAGGAAATGTTAACACACTACTATTAAAAAACAAAGCAAACAAAAACACCACTTTTGATGTTTAAGCCAAAACTTTGGTTGTCGCCCCCTGTAAAAAATATATTCAAGTTTATGTTCTTGTGCCAAAACAAAATTAAGATTCTGGGCCACACCCTCCCTAGAGTTGATTAAGACCCTTCAAGAAAGCAATAGAACTGCTCCGTAGAGAATTTTCGAGGCTATAAATCTTTACAGGAGGATACTGCCTCACTGTTCTTCTGACAAGCAATTAGAAGCCCAATGCTTAATACATTACACCATCTCTTAGAGGATGAATTTTGTCCTTTCCTGTCCACTGCCATCTAGTCGGTTCTGAATCTGAGACAAGGGGTGTTTCCCCAGTGCCTGCAGAGGGTCACTAACAGAGGGGTCGCAGGGAAATCAGGCATCCATGGGACACCTATGGAAAAATCCAGAATTGGGCATGTGCAAACTAAGCACTCTAGCTCAGGTATAACCTCAAACCTACCATAGTCTCCACCTAGGGCCAAGACATCACACAGGTAGACCTAATTCAGCCAGTAGAATTAGCTGGGGATTTGAATAAGAGCTGGCTGCAAGAAGCCTGGGGCTCTATTTTGTGGACTCTGCTCCTGTTCAGCTGCAGATGGAGGGTGGGGTCTCCCACATGCAGACACATAAGTGCAAGCATGTCCCCTCAGGGCCTGCTAGGCCACAAGCCCTCTAGGGTTTTACGCTCCCCAAGTGGATTTTCCGCTCCCAGTTTTGAAGCCCAGGTTTTGCGTGACCCAGCAAGCTTTCCTGAAATAGTGTGTACCCTTTCAAGACTGTAATACCTGAAACTTCCCTTTCCTCCATAAAAACTCACTTGGATTACAAAAGAGCTTCTGCCGAGGACTGTGGGTGGGGAGGTGACGAACCAGTCAGTGTAGTGTAGCACCGATGAAACATACAATTTTCCTCTAGTTCTTGAATGCTTCCTCCCTGCCACTATCATGATCCCAATTCTACCTTACATAACCGGCTGGACTGGGAGATGTACACTGGCACGGATAGGAACTGGAAATGCGGGGAATCCAGGACAGATGAGCCCCTCAGGAACAGTGGTGAGAGTGGCGACATGGGGAAGGTAGAGAGAGGGTGAGGGAGAAAGGGGAAACAGATGACAAGGTTTACATATAACCTCCTCCCTGGAGGACGGACAGCGGAGAACTAGGTGAGGAAGTCGTCGGATGGTGTAAGATATGATAAAATAATATTTATAAATTATCAAGGGTTCGGGGGAGGAGGGAGTAGGGAGGGAGGGGAAAATGAGGAGCTGATGAGAATGATGATGGAACGTATGTATGAATGTGCTGGACACAAATGATGTATGTACGGATTGTAAAAAGAGTTGTATGAGCCCCTAGTACAAAATTTTTTTTAAAAAGAGCTTCTGCCATGTGAATTCTTTCAGCGTGTGAAGCAAAGAACAGAGGTAAGCGCTCCAGGAATCTAACATCCTACCGGATTACAGTAGAACTGTCCCTGTGTGTTTCAGACTGTAAATCTTTACAGGAGCATCTTTCTCCTATCCTGTTCCTGGGATCTATAAATGAAAATACCCATTGGTATTAAGCTGACCTTGACTCCTAACAACTCTCTAAGTTTGAGCAGGGCTGCCTCATCAGTCTTCCAAGGCTGTGCTTGTTAGAAAAGATTACACCTTTTCTCTTAAAGAGCAACTGGTGGGGTTTTTTTACCTGACCTTTCAGTCAGCTCCTAAGCAGGTGGCCACTGAACCACACAACTGCTTTAAGGATGTAAGAGGCAGAAAGATGCTCACCTATATTGTATTGACAATGCAAAAGAAATATGTGGATCATAACAAATTATGGATAACATTGTAAACAATGGAAAATCTAGAACACTTAATATGGAACCTCTAAATCAGGAAAAGTGTACATCAGGAATGTATCTTTCAACCACTTTTGTTCAATATGCATGCCGACCAAATAATCCAATAAACTGAAGTATATGAAGAAGAATGCAGCATTAGGATTGGAGGAAGACTCATTAACAGTCTGTGGTGCCCATATAACACAACTTAACCTGCTTAAATTAAAAAGGACTTTATATATTTACTGGTAAAGATGAAAGACAATAGCATTAAAAAAAAGACGATAGCATTCAATGAAAAAGATGAATGAGGTTGGTATGAATTGGAAAAGTCTTGCTAACACCTAACAATACACTAAGTAGAAAAATTATAATGCTTAATGGGTAAATGACAGACACTTCATGAAAGAAAACATCCAGGCAGTAGATAAAACACTCAAAGAAATGTTTGCAATTACTAGCTATTGTTGTTAGGTGCCAATGAATCAATTCTGACTCGTAGCAAACCAATGTACAACAGAATGAAACATGGCCTGGTCTTGTGCCACATAACTGTTCTTATGTCTCAGCCCATTTTTACAGCAACTGTGTCCATTCATCTTGTTGAGGGGCTTCACTTTTTCACTGCCCTTCAACTTTACTGAGCATGATGTCAGTCTTCAGGGACTGGTCTCTCCTGATGACATGTCCAAAGTCTGTGAGACGAAGTCTTTCCATCCTTGACTCAGAGGAGCCACCTGGCTGTACTTTTTCTAAGATGCATCTATTTGTTGTTTGGGCAGCCCCTTTGTTCAATGTCCAACTTTCACGTGCATATGTGCCTGAAAATGCCATGGCTTGGGTCAGGCACCCCTCAGTTCTCAAAGTAACATCTTTGCTTATCAACACTTTAAAGTGGTGTTGTGCGGATTTGCCCAATGCACTGCTTCCTCCTTTGATATCAACTGCTGTTTGCTTGAATGTGGACTGAAGCGAGATAAAATCCTTGACAACTTTCCATCTTTTATTTCTTTTTTTTTAACATAAATTAACCCATTTATTACAGGCCAGAGGTTTCAGATAGTGGAGCTTCTACTGGTCTTTCAATTCCTTCAGTCTTCTGATGGCAGACTTTACTGTTGCAGCAGAGGTGGTATTGTAGGTCCAGGCTCCACCGGCAACTGTCTTCATGCAGGAACCGCAGTGCCAGATGCCCACGGAGCGTCTCTTCATCTTAGTTTTGCCGCAGAAGGAGCAAGTGTACTTGGCATGTTGGCTGATTTCAATTTTCTTCACCATTTTCCTGAGGGAGGCGCCGTAACGGGTCCCATATTTGCCCACGATCCCGACCTTCTTGGTGCGTTTGGCCATCTTGCCGCAAACTAGTCCCGAGCCAGAGAGGAAGGGACGCAGCGCGCAGACGTGGTTTTAGGCGGACGGGCCCAATCTTTTATTTCTTAATTATGATGTTAACTCTTCATCCAGTTGTGAGAATTTTGGTTTTCTTTATAGTGAATTTTAATCCACACCGAAGACTGCAATCCATGATACTCATCATGAAGTGCTGCACATCACAAGCGTATCACAGATTGCTAAAAAGCCTTCATCCAATCTTGATGCCCCCTTCTACTTCATCAGCATATAGAATGAGTAAGTACAGGGAGAGGACACAAGACCGTCACACGCCTTTCCTGATTTTAAACCATGCAGTGGGTTCTGTTCAGCTCTGCTACTTGATCATTTCTCCCACTTGCCTTCACTACTCTACAATTAGGAGCAAGTTTCAGTCTTTTCTGATGTCCACTTGTTATGTCTGGGCACAAACTGTTTCTTAATCCATGCACAGGTTCTGCATGAGCAAAATTAAGTGTTCTGGAATTCCTGTCCTCTCAAAGCTACCCACATTTTGTTAGGATCCATATAATCAATGCCTTTGAATAATCAATGAACTAGAAGTATACGAGAGGGTACCAAAAGAAAAAAAAATGGAAAAAGTGCTCTGTTCGGCAGAGCTTTCACAGTATGCATTTTCCCTGCTAGGCAAGCATCAAGTGCACCCAGTGGCATCACCTGGGAAGGTGCTTTCTGGTCAGAGTTAAGTTTTTTGTAAAAGCAGTTTCACTCCAACCTCATTTTTTGTGATGGCTGATTTAAGAAAATAGTGTGCAGCTGTGACATTTTGTTCCTGCTCAGGAAAAAATGCTGCAGAAACTATTAGGATATTGAACACAGCTTACAAGGGCAGCACAATGGGAAAAACTCAAGTGTACAAATGGCTTTCAGGTTTCAAAAAATGTGAAATGTTGAATGATGACAAACCTCATTCTAGACATCCATCAATTTTCCAAATGTCCGAAACTGTCGACTCAGTGCATTTGGAGTTTGTTCCACCGGGTCAGAATGTTAATCAAGCTTTTTATATAGAGGTTCTGAAAAGATTGTGCAACAGTGTGTGACAAAAAAGGCCTGATTTGTGGCAGATGGCAACTGGTTCTGCCACCATGATACCGCACCTGCTCATACAGCCATCTCAGTGTGCCAGTTTCTGACACAAAAAACAACATGCCTCTCTAACCCCACGCAGCATAGTCACCTGACCATGCTGTGTGATCTCTTTGTTTCCACGAACGCAGAGGGAAACGCAAGGACAGCAAATTTGACGACGTAGAAGAGGTGAAGAAAAAAATGAGGAGGTGCTATCAGCCACCCAGATGAACTTGAAAAATGTTTCCAAGAATGGAATTGCAGATTTGACAAATGTATTAAGTGTACTAGAGAGTACTTTGAATGGGATAAGATTGTTTTGTTAAAAAAAAAATTAAATACATAGCTTTGAAAAAAAATCCACTCTCTACTTTCAGCCAAGATGCAGCTGACATCAGCAATGATATTCCTTGTTCTATGTCCTCTTCTGAATCCAGCCTTAACCTCTGGCAATGGATTGCTACACCATTGTTGGGTAATCTTCAGCAAACTTTTACTTCCATGCCTCAATGACACTGTTCTATAATGTGAACATTTTATTTGGTCATCTCTCTTTGGAATGGGTATAAATATGGATTTCATCCAGTCAGTTGGCCAGGGAGTTGTCTCGCAAACTTCCTGGCAGAGGTGAGCAAGCGCTCCCAGTGCTTCATCAGCTTGTTGAAACATTTCAATTGCTATTTCCATGAGTTCACGAAGCTTTGTTTCTGACGCATGCTCTCAGGGAAGTTGGACTCCTGCCTTCAGGACCAGCTTCTTGCTCATGTGCTCCATCTTGAAATGGTGGCAGATAGACTAGTTCTATTGGTACAGTGACTGCGTAGTCCTTCCGTCTTCTTTGGATGCTTCCTGCATTATTCAGTATTTGGTCTATAGAATCTTTCAATGCTGCAACTTGAGACTCGGATTTTTTCCTCAAATTGCAGCATTTTGATTTTCTAACTCTAGGTCTTTGAACATCATTATACTATTTTATTTTCTTTTCTCAAGCTGCCCTTTGAAATGTCTGTTCAGTTCTTTGACTTCATCATTTCATCCATTTGCTTTGGCTACTATATGATTATGAACAACTTTGAGTGTCTTCTGAATCCACTTTGAGCTTTTCTTTCTTCCTGGTCTTGTAATGACCTGTTGCTTTCTTCATGTATGATGCTCTTGATGTCATCCTATAGTGCATCAGTCTTCTGTCAGTGTTTTATGCATCAAATCTTCTCTTGACATGTTCTTGAAATTCAGATAGCATATACTCAAAGTCATTATTTTGGTTCTCTTGGACTTGTTAAATTTTCTTCAGCTTCAACATGAACTTACTAAGGAGCAATTGGTGGCGTTCTACGGTTGGCTCCTGGACTGGTTTTAGCTGCTGCTATTTGAGCTTCTCCACAGTCTCTTCCCTCATATGTAGTCAAATAAGGTTCTCTGTACTCCATCTGGAGAAGTCCATGTGTACAGTTGACTTTTGTCTTGTTGAAAAAGTATTTTTGTTGAAGTCATTGGTCTTGAAAAATTCTATCATGCAATCTCAAGCTTAGTTTCTATCACCAAGACCATTATTTTCCAACCACTGTTCCTTCCACTGTTTCCAACTTTTGCATTCAATCACCAATAATTTATGCACCTTGACTGCATGTTTGATCAATTTCAGACAAAACCTTTGTAGAATTCTTCAATTTTTGCATCACTATCTATGATGGCTGGTGTACAAAGCTGAATTGTGGTACTGACTGGATTGCCTTGCATGCAAATGAACATTATCCTATCACAGACAGCCTGGCACTTCCAGACAGATCTTGAGGTGTCCTTTTTGATGACGAGTGCAATGCCATTCCTCTTGAACCTGTCATTACCAACATATTCCAATTTTACGCTTTTCTGATTCAAAATGACCAATACTGGTCTATTTTGGATCACAAGTACCTAGGATATCAATCTTTATGGGTTCCATTTTAATTTTTGTGACTTCCAATTTTCCTTGATGTCTATGTTGAACATTCCAAATTCCAAGAATAGATGTTCCCAGTTGTTTCTTCTCATTGAGCAATTGAAGGTTTAGAAGGATTTCCTCTTGAAGGCTTTACTCTCTTTCTTCATTCTGGTTGCCTCTACTCTGGGAAGGCAGCACATCTTCTGGCAATATAATATCTCTGACAATGTTCTACCATTCATGAGGTTCTCAGTAACTGGCAATGTTTCGATGCTATCCACACGTTTTCAGTGACTAATTCCTCTGACGGGGGAAGTCTTTTTCTTCAATCTATTTTTAGTCGGATGAGACATTTCACTGTGTTTCACCCTGCTGTTAGGTGAAATACTAATGACATATCCCCCAGCACTATACACAAGCCATCAAAGCACAACAAACTGAAAGACAAGTGGTTGCATTAGATTAGAGATGCAAGTCAATATTATAATAAGATATCATCTCACCCCTGCAAGGAAAACTTGTGTTGATCAAAAAATGGAAAGAAAAAAGAAAGGTGAAGTTGTGCAACATTGGAATTCTTATACACTGCTGGAGGAATATGTTGTAACCACTGTGGAAAACAGTACGGCCCTAAGATGTAGTCAATTACTTAATATGACCTTTCTAGCCTCTATGCTTGTGACATTTCGGCAGTAGTTCTATGCTAATGGATAGGAGTACGCATCCACCTCAGTAGCGAGAGTGAAACCTTTGTTTCCTTGGGGTATGGTTTGCTGAAATTCAAAAAAACACCACCATCATCAAAGCCATCTCACTGTGGGTAAAAACCATCTTAGAAGCAGAACATAGAAATCCCAGGCCATTGGAAGAAGAGCCACCAATGGAGTATATTCAAGATCTGTCTGATGTGGTGGAGACAGACCAGACATATCAGAGCCTGTGACAGAGACTATGGGACAGAACAAAGGAGCCAGGCTGAGACCAGAAGCCGAGGTAAGGAAACCATGAGACACATAAGAGCAGCACCAAGTCTATGAGACTGTGAGGTAGACTAGCAGGCTGACTTCATGGTCCCTATAGGGAAAGGTCAAGGGACCATATGGCTGAGAGGCTGAAGACTGGAGAAAGACTTCACTGCTGGCTGAGGAGAGGCATAGCTGTGGACTAAGAACTTCATCTTTAATGTTTTTTTGGTTCTGGCTGGTTAATTTCTCCCAATAAAGCCGGCCTGAATCATGAGTATTATCTATGAGTTTAATGTGATCATTGCAATGGATTATCAATCCAAAATGGAAGTAAGAATGCCATGAAAAGAATGGCTCATATCTGACAGATAAAGAAGGGCGGAGGGTAAAGGCAAGAGTTTGACCTTTGTCTCCTGGCAACAGGGACACCAGAGGATAGAGCTCACCCTCTGAACTGTTTTTTATAGGTTCTTGTTCAAAAGGCTACAAATAGAAATACCACCTGACCCAGCAATCTCACGCCTAAGTAAATATGAGGCCAAGTCAAAAAGTATTCTTCTCCTCTCCCAGTTCACACCGACATACTTCTGTTGTTGCTATTCAAGTGCTTAAGCATGTCTCTGCAGTCAGTGGAGGGCTGTAGACAAGGCCTTTCATTAAAACACGGTATTCTCATTAGGGTGTGCGATAGTTTATTGTGCCAGCCTGGCCGATAAACACAAGTAGGATTAACTGAAGGGCAGAGGGATAAATGGCTCGGTGAGCCTCGCCTTGCTTGTTCTGTGCCTCAGTTTAAAGGGGTACACTACCTGTGGGATGCCTAGCCTGTGGACTGTGTCGCTGTAAGTTGAGGTCCCTTTAAGACCATACGATTAGAATGTTCGTCTCTGGAGCTGGGGACCGACAGTTGGTGACAGTTGGGGACCTGCCTTGCTGTTTGCTGCCTGGGTATATATAGCCCAGCTCTCTCTACAGAAGGGGACTGGCAACTGGCGGCTCTCAAGCCTTAAAGGACTGCTAGTGTCTCACTGCTTTATAATTTAACTGTTAATTTCTTGTATTATCTATCTGTATATAATTTAACGGTTCATTTCTTGTATTATATATCTATCTTTATAAATATATTTATATATAATTACTAGCAATCTGGTCTTGTCTCTCTAGAGAACCCTGTCCAACACAGGGTGCTTTAAAAATATTTTTAAGGCCCATCCAAACAGTGTCATCTGAAGAGACCTGCTGGACCAATAACACTCAAGGCAGAAAGGTCAACTCAGAAGGCTTTGACAAATGTTTTCTGGAATTCCAAAGAGGTAGTCTTGCTCAGTCTGTTCTAAGGACATGGGGTGATCATGGGAGCTCATCATGAAGTTTTAAGGAAGAAGAAAACTGTGATGAGAAAAAGGACCAAGAAAGTTAAACCAAGGAGTTTGTCCCCTTATCCCAACAATGCAGTTTCTCTGAGACACCTTACCCTACCTTTCCTATAGCCCTGCTCTTGCACCTTCATGCTTTGTTTGTTCTCCATCTCAAAGAATACTGAAAAGGTACAAAATGTGAGTCCCTCAAGAATGCCAAAATTACTGTTAATGGTGTCAATCTAAAAGTGCAGAATTCTTCAAGGAATGGTTCAAAACAAAACTCAAAGTCCCTGCTATCAAGTCAATGCCAACTCACAGTGACTTTACAGGGCAGGGTAGAACTGCCCTTGTGGGTTTCTCAGACTCTAACACTCTACAAGAGTAGAAAACCCATTTTTCTTCTGAGGAGTGGCTGGTGGTTTTGAACTGATGACCTTGTGGTTAGCAGCCCATCAAATAACCACTACACCACTGGGACTCCTTCAAGAAATGGTTAGAGATATAGAAACACTGACTTCTGAAATGTATAGACCTAGATGGGAGGATACGCTGACAAATAATAGCTTCACATTTTATATATTTGCTTAATAAATATTTCTATGATTTTGTATCTATACTTTTTGACCTAACCTTGTATGCTTGAGAAATACCAACAGAGACACAATTACACATCTGTATACCATGCTTACTGCAGTATACTGAGAATAGTAAAGAGATGGAAACAATGCAAGCGCTTATCAGCAAAATAATGGAAATAAACTATGGCATATATACACAATAAAATACTCAATGTTCAAGAATAACAATGAATTCTCTAAACATCTCATAATATGGATGAACCTGGTGGACATCATGGTGAATGAACTAAGGGCAGATCTATGTAAGACTACTATTACATGTACTTTGACGTCACCAGGAGAGATCAGTCTCTGGAGAACGAAATCGTGCTAGTTAAGAGTAGGCGGACAAGAAAGAGGAAGACCTTTGACATGATGGATTGACACAGTAGCTGTAACCGTGAGCTCAAACAAAAGAACGACGGCGAGGACGAGGCAAGTGTACACAGGGTTGGTATGAGTTGGAATCAACTCGAAGGCAACTAACAGAAATAACTTATATAAAATCAAGAATAGATGTAAGTAAATATAGCATAAATCACTAACTAGATAGTACATGTGCGTTAATTTTGGTGAAAGAAAAGGAAATACACAATATGGGTAGAATCAGCACAACAAGACCAAGGTACATGAAGACACGAAGAAGGATACAAGAATAAGGGACAATTATAGTAAATTCTTTAACATAATCCTGCAATAATAGTAACAGCAAATAATGTATGGATATAAAAAGCATATAAAATAGTGGGAGGCTATATAGTAATATATTCACATGCAGATATAGTTATGGTTGTTGACATTTCTACATATGTATTTGTAAGTGCTGCATGTATACCCATATCTATAAAGATGTCCCTAGGGGGCATATTTGTGGAACTTTCTTAGACACAGCCAATCAATTGACGGGACTAAACTACTGGGCTTGAAGACCAAGGACCACATCTAGGTCAACTGGAAAAATTCATAAAAACAGTGTTCACATCCTAATTTTGTGAGCAGCAATTGAGGTCTTAAAAGCCTATCAACTCCCATCTAATTAAGGAAAAACTATTGGTCTCTTTCTATCTGGAGCAAAGATGAGGAAAAACAGAAATTCAAGGAAGCAATTACACTTAAAAGGCTCACGTGAACACCAGCCCTCAATAGCCTGACACCAAAAGTACAACCTCTACCAATCTCTGACCTGGATCATACAAGGTCCCACAAAATGTACTGCTATGACAGTGGAGGAACCACGGAGGCTACTGCCCTGAAACCTCCCAAATTTAGAACTGAAACTACTCCGTAAGATGGATAACATGTCCAAATTATGTGCAATGAAGTTTCACCAGCCTTGTTGTTGTTTTGTTGTTGAACATCCACAATCTTTTTAATAAAGGACGGGATCTGGAGTGGGTTTTGTAGCAGTGGCTACATGCTCAAACCTTCAGCCCTTGGAGTGGACATATGGTTTGGTGTGGCTGTGGGGGGCGAGGGTTGTCCCTAGAGCCTTGTCAAAATGCCTGTACACCTTGCGGCTCTTGTGTGGACCAGACAACAGGACAGTGCCACAGCCCTTGGAAGATTCCAGTGCCAGCTGGTGAAAGGAGAGGATCTTGCCCCAGCCTGGAGGACGCGACTCGGGGCCTGGCTGCTCACTCGCAGGGTGCATACCTTCAGGTTGGGCACCTCCTGCACCAGCATGTCATCTGTTATGGCCCCCATGACCACAGCGGTCTTGTTTTCTCAGTCAGGAAGCTTCATCACCTGGATCATCCGAGACACGGACGGGGGGAGAGTGAAGGGGGCAACTGATGGGGGGGGGGGCGGTTGGTGCAGCTCACGAACAGCCTCTTCAGCACAACCTGGCTGGAGGTGGAGTTGGTCCAGAAACCCGCACAGCTTGAACAGGAGGTACAGGGAGATGGCATGGCTCTTGGGTTCCTTGCGGCAAACCTTTCTTTCCTTGTAGTGGTGGATGTCAACTCCCCTGATGGAGCCTGCTGCTCAGCCAGGTCTGGAAAGAGGATGCCATCCTTGTTTCTAAGGAGCATTCTCGCTGTCCTTCTTCAAGACAGATGTCTGCTGTTCTGGCAGTCCATAGTATTTCTCACCAACGTCTCAATGTTAATACAGCCTTTCTCCTCTGGTCTTCCTTATCATCTAGCTTGCACAGCATCTAAAAATATCATGGCTCGGGTCAGGCAAATCAACTTCCTCTTTACAGAGGTGCTGTGTAGATCTGCCCATGAAGTACATTATCACTGATTCCTTGACTGCTGCTTCCATGTTGCTAATTGCAGATCCAAGTAAAATGTAATCCTTCCTAATTTCAATCTTTCCACCTTTCATCATGACGTTGTCAATTGGTCAAGTTGTGAGGATTTCTATTTCGTTTACATTAGGTTAGAATCCATACTGAAAGTGCAGTTTTTACTCTATTAGTAAGTACATCAAGTCTTTTCACAAGGAAAATTTGTCACCTGCATGTTGTAGGTTGTCAAGAAGCCTTCCTCCACTCTACATGCCGTGCCGCAGTCTGCACAGGGTCAAGCTTGCCCGGTATTTGCTCAGCTTACGAAGATACATCTTCGACACACCTTTTTTTTTTTTGCTGCTGCAAAAGGAAGCTTTATTGTTTCCATTTGGTCCCCAGCTGGGGGGAGGGGCTCCAGGGCGGTGGTGCTGCGGACGGGTTCAGGCAGAGGGGCTAAGGCCGGCCGTGGGGAGGCAGAGGGCCCCGGCAGGTGGCTCGGCGCCGCAGGTTCCTAGTCTTCTTTGAGAGTGAGCCTCTCGAAGAGATCCTCGCCCAGGCCGGCCTGGGGGCTGGCCAGCCTGCGGAGGTGGGTCAGGTGGTCGCCCACCTTCTTGAGGAGTTTCACCTCCTTGTCCAGGAAGTGGTTCTCCAGAAAGTCATAGAGATGAGGGTCGGTGTGAGTGGACCCCACAGCATGCAGGTCCAGAAGAGCCTGGTTGAGTTTTTTCTCCAGGGCTAGGGCAGCTTCCATGGCGTCCAGGGTCCGACCCCACTCATCTTGAGACGGCTTCTGCACATCCTGGAAGAGGGCGCGGCCGCCGCGCTGGTTCTGCAGCTTCCAGAGACGCTCGGCCCCCTCTCGCTGCTCCTTCGCCAGCTCGCTGAAGAAGTGCCCCCCCGCCTTCCAAGGCCACATCGTCGCAGTCGAAAAAGCAGCTCAGAGAGAGGCAGGTGTCAGAGGCCCGCAGGTGCAGGTTGACCAGACGGATCTGAGAGGTCATGGTGCGTCGGTTTGGAGGTCACCACACGCCAAATAAAAGTGTCCGCTGGTCCCAAGAGGAGGGGCTGGCCGAGAAGATGGTCCCCAAGTTACGTCCGGAAAGAAACCTGTTGCGTGGCAGAGGGTTGGCGGCAGGGAGTCCCCGGATCTGTTCCGTTCAAACACTGTTGAAGCAAGACACAGATCCACGGGGCGAGCTTCCCTTGACACACTTTAAACCATTTAATAACCCCTAGTTCTCTTCCAACAATAGCCTCTTGGCCTGAATACAAGTTTTGCATCAGTACAATTTTTTGTTCTGGAATCCCATACTTCTCAATACTATTTATATAGTTTGCTATGATCCATAGAATTGAATGCCTTTGCATAATATTAACACACAAACATCTTTTTGGCATTCTTTACATTCAGGCAAGATCTGACATTGGCAATTAGAGGCCTCTACTGAATCCAACTAGAATTTATGGCAGCTCA
Organism: Tenrec ecaudatus; assembly: GCF_050624435.1. Taxonomy (NCBI): domain Eukaryota; kingdom Metazoa; phylum Chordata; class Mammalia; order Afrosoricida; family Tenrecidae; genus Tenrec; species Tenrec ecaudatus. The sequence continues at coordinate 39,775,966 of NC_134547.1, read as the reverse complement.
CTGTTGTACCTGCTTTTTATATTTATATTTAGCTAAATGGTACTTGCATGTGATATATTAATGATATTGCTTGATAATTTCCACATTCTGCTGGGTCTCCTTTCTTTGGAATGGGAAAAACATGGATCACTTCCAGGCAATATGCCAAGCAGCTGTCTGCAAAAATTCTTGGCATATACTAGGGAATCTTCTAGCGCTTCATCAACTTGTGGGAACACTGCAGTTGGCGTCCTATCAATTCCTGGAGTCAACAATTTTGTTTCCTCAAGTTGTCCTTTGAAAGGTTCAAGTACACTTTTAAAAAAATCATTTTATTGGGGGCTCATACAATTCTTATCACAATCCATACATACACCCATTGTGTCAAGTGCATATGTACATTTGTTGCCATCATCATTCTCACATTTGCTTTCTACATGAGCCCTTATATCAGCTCATTTTCCCCCCTCCCTCCTCCCTTCCCCCTCCCATATGAACCCTTGATAATTTATAAATTATTATTATATTGTCATATCTTACACTGTCCAACATCTCTCTTTACCCACTTTTCTGTTTTCCGTCCCTCAGGGAGAAGTTATATGTAGATCCTTGTAATCGGTTCCCCCTTTCTCCCTCACCTTCCCTCCACCCTCCAGGTATTGGCCACTCTGACCGCGGGTCCTGAAGGACTCATCTGTCCTGGATTCCCTGTGCTTCCAGTTCCTATCTGTAACAGTGTACATCCTCTGGTCTAGCCAGATTTGTGAGGTAGAATTGGGATCATGATATTGTGGGAGGAAGCATTTAAGAAGTAGAGGAAAGTTGTGTTTCATCGGTGCTACCCTGCACCCTGACTGGCTCGTCTCCTCCCCACAACCCTTCAGTAAGCGGGCAATTACATTCTTTTATATAATAATTTCTAACATTTGCTTTAGCTACTTTATGCTGAAGAGAAAACTTCAAAATCTCTTCTGACATTCACTTTGGACTTTCTAATCTTTTGAATGAGATCTTTTGCTTTCTTCATGAACCATGTTCCTGGTGTCATCCCACCACCTATGGCTCTTCAGTCATTACTGTGCACACAGGGTTGCTATGAGTCAAACGTCACCTAACAGTAGTCTGTTCTTAGTTAGCCTAGAAGATACGCTGAAACCTGTTCACCATGGTTCAACATCTTAGCAATATGCAAGCCACTACAATGCAACAAACTGACGGGCAGGTGGGGAGTACTGCCCCTGGGATATCTATCTAAAATGCTTAACCATGGTGGTGGGCCATGGCTTTCCTTTAATGACGCTAGCCAGTGAATACACAAATAGTTCGAGAGCACTTGAAAACTACATCTGTGGGGGAGACAGAGGGAGCAGAGCACATCCTGGCCCACTAAGCCCTGAGGATGATATTCCTGCTCACAGGAACCAATGCAGAGAGAGGACCATATGGCCAGCCACATTATGAGACACGATGTCCTTCACTGATCCATAGCACTATGGGGTACAACACTGGAGACACAGTGCAGGAATAGTGATCGATCTGACCCCACCACACTGAGGCGAAACACTAAGGGCGTGCAACAGAACAGCAAGGGGAACAGAGCAAAAAAGACTTTGGGGCTAGAGCATAGCACCCCTTCAGACTAGACCAGAAAAAACACTCCTAAAGGTCAACAAACAGACCTTGAACTATTTACAGACTTTTCTCTTTTTGTTGTTTTGTTTTCTTTTGTAGCTTTGTTTTGCCCTGTCTTGTTTTTGGTGTATATTATTATCTCTGAAGGTCCATCTGGATAAGACAGGCGGGATAAACAATGTGGAGGAGAAAACAACGGAACAGACAATTCCAGGGGGACATGGGGGAGGGTGAGATGGCAGAAAGTAAGTGGGTGTTAACAAACCCAGGGACAATGGAACAAGTGATCTAAAATTGATGGCGAGGAAGGTGTAGGAGGCCTGGTAGAACTTGATCAAGGGCAATGTAACCGAGAGGAATTTAAGAAACCCCCATGAAGGCTGAACATGACATTGGGACAAGAGGAAAGTAAAAGGAAATAGAGGAAAGAACTAGGGCAAAGGGCATTTATAGAGGTCTAAATACAGGCACATACATATGTAAATATATTTTTATATGATGGGGAAATAGACCTATGTACACATATTTGTAGGCTTAGTATTAAGGAAGCAGATGAACATTGGGCCTCTACTCAAGTATTCCCTCAATGCAAGGATACTTTGTTCTATTAACCTGGCATTCACCATCCTGACACGATTGCTGAAGACTATGGGGGTGCATAAGCAAATGTGAAGAAAGCTGATGGTGCCTGGCTATAAAAAGATACAGCATCTGGGGTCTTAAAGACTTGAAGATAAACAAGCGTCCATTGAGCTAAGAAGCAACAAAGTCCACATGGACGAAGCACATCAGCCTGTGTGATCACAAGGTATCATGATAGGATCAGGTTATCAGGCATCAAAGAACAAAAAATCATGTCATTGTGAATGAGGGGGAGTGGGAAGTGGAGATCCAAAGCCCATCTGTAGGCAAGTGGACATCCTCTTACAGAAGAGTCTAGGGGAGGAGATGAGCCAGTCAGGGTGTAGTACAGCATTGATGAAACATACAGTTTTCCTCTAGTTCTTTAATGCTCTTCTCCCCCACATCATGATCCCCATTCTACCTTAAAAATCCAGCTAGACCAGAGGATGTGCACTGGTACAGATAAGAACTGGAAACACAGGGAATTCAGGACAGATAAACCCCTCAGATCCAATAATGAGAGCAGCGATACCACGAGGGTAAGAGAAAGGTGGTGGGAGAAAGGGGTAACCGATCACAATGATCTACATAAAACCTCCTCCCTGTGGGATGGACAACAGAAAAGTCGGTAAAGAGAGACATTGAACAGTGAAAGACATGACAAAATAATAACTTATAAATTATCAAGGTTTTGTGAGGTAGTGTGGGGGAGCGAGGGGGAAAATGAGAAGCTCATACCAAAGGCTCAAATAGAAAATGTTTTAAGAATGATGATGGCAACAAATATACAAATGTGCTTGACATAATGGATGTATGTATTGTGATAAGAGTTGTACAAGCCCCCAATAAAATGATTAAAAATAAATTAAAAAAACAAACTACATCTGTGGCTTGACAAATTAAAGGGTCTTAGAGGCGTATTACCACCTCTTATTAGTTTCTGAGTAATACAGATCAAATTGCCGATTAATTTTTTAAAATCTATAACTTCTAAAAGAAGCACAATTAAACTTACAGTACCGCCTATGTTTTAATAGACTACAAACCAGACATTTAAAAAGCTAAAGACCAGTTTTTGAATGTTTACAAATAAGCTTGCAATCGTATGTTGATCTTTTAAGAGTTCAATTCTTCCTTAAAACAAGCAACCATAGATCAAAATGGGAGCATTTGTAGATTGAAGCACTGAAGACAGGAAGGGACAGGAAAGACAGACAAATAGAAATGATAAACAGGGAGTTAGTGGAAGGAGTGCTGTTCATTGTGAAGACTGCAATCAGTATTACAAAATAAAATGTAAAACAGGTTTGTGCAGTAAGCATTAGTCCAAATAGTAATCTTTAAAATCTTATACTTAACACTCCAAAAAGTACTAGACAGTCCACAATGAAATATAAGTAAAGCAATCAGTTTAAAATGTGGAGTAACTTTTGAAAACCTAACCACAGAGCAAATATGACATATCTTCAAGCTTCCCCTTAAAAAGTACTAAAGTATTCTAAAATAGAGGAGCTGAGAGAGCAGTAGATTCACACTTCCCCCAGCTGACCTTAGCTTCAAATGTATGTCAAGTGGCTGAAAGGGGAGAAAGGCCTTTACTATATAAAATAGTTTTTCTTCTTGTTGTATTTTTTTTGTTTGGTTTTATTTCATCTCCTATATTTTAATGCAGCAAAATTAAAGGAAATTCTAATATAATAAAAGTCTACTAAAAGAACATGCATTAAATCATGTATATGACCAGTTATTTCATAAGAATCATCTAAGGTATCTTTCAAGGTTTTTGTGCAAAAATGAGAGGTAATTCACATGAGAAAATTGCACCTTAAGAGTTTTAATGCACCAAAAACGTGGAAGTGTTTGCAGCGTCCTACCATTTTCCTTAACAACATACAAATACCCATTTTTACATCCACTGGAGCTCTCTGAAATCCACAAGAAGCTGGCAATATTGACTTACTTTTGGGTAAAGAAATGGGTGGCTGTGGGATAAAGGAGGGAGCTAATCAAATATAAATCAAGTCATGGGCAAATCTGAGAACAGAATGAAGGCTAAGCAAGGTGATAAACATAAATTAAGTAACTGAACTGTTCAAATAAAAATTAGTTAAAATTTTGAACATTATGAAAGGGTTTCAAAGTTTGTAGAAAATGGAATGAAAAGTTAGGAGGACATTCCCATAAACTTTCTGAAGCCCTTGTATTTACTACACACACACACACACACACACACACACACACACACACACACGGGTGGTGTCTTTAAAAGTGTGTGGGAAAAGTCCCCTATCTTTTAATTCCATTTTCTACACACTTTTTGAAAAATTTCTAAACATTTTGCTGCTTCTTCATATTAAACAAATGATTTTATACTATTATTTCCCCAAATAGTTTAATAAAGGCTAATATTTACACTATTTGTGATTCAGCCTTAATTAATCTGACATAATTAGATATAAACATTTTTTCATTATAAAGAAAATCAGAACTTAGAGGTCGCTTCCACGTCTTGTCTGGATTGGCAACAATAAATGCTGTCCATGATGATTCTTAGCAAACAGGACAGCTTTCTGCAGGTTGGGTTAGAGTGGGCATAATCACAAAGTCCAAGTTCCTGCCCATTCAAAATTCTGCTCCATTCACAGTCGTTCACAGTAAGGGCTATGTTTTTACCTGGCTGAGAAAAGATAAGATGAGCAAAATGCTGCGCAAGTTTCTGGAGGGCTGGAGCGCCTCCCAAATGGTCCACATCCAGGAAGGAAATCAGGCTCTGGAGACACACGAGGGCTCTACACTGAATAGTGTTCATTCTGCAAAGGAAGTGAAATCACAGAAGATGTTGCTCTAAGCCTGACTTAGTGAATTTATTAACCAAATTTAGTGTTTCCTTTTAACCTAATCATCAGGTCTGAGAATGCGTCTAACAAGGAGCCCTGCGGGCACCGTGGGTGCATGTGGGACTGCAAGCTGCCAAGTCAGCAGATGTAAACCACAGGGAGCTCTGGGGGAGGAGGAGGAAGTTTTCCATCTTGAAAAGATTTGCAGCCAAGGGGCAGGTTCTACCCCGTCCTAGGGGGTAGCTGTGAGTCAGAACAGACTCCATGGTGGTGGGTAGAGCCGTTAGTAAAGAAGCTAAAAGCCAACTGTTGATGTGTCCTAAGTCAAATTGCTTGAGTACTCAGGTGTCATTCAGGTGTCAAAGAATCTACTTCATAAAATTTTTATGCAAGATAACAGTTTTAGTTTATATATAGTAATCAACCTTGAAATCACTTAGTAGGCAAGAAACAAACACTGCTAGCATTCTTGGCCCATTTACCTCTTCCAAAATACACCTCATTTTCCTGAGCCCCCAAAGGTAATGAGTCTCCAAACGTTTAGAGGAGATATTCCCTTAATATGATTACCACATATGTATGCATGCATTCCGAAACAATAGTTTCGTTTTCCCTGCCTTTGATTTTTTATATAATGTAAACACAGTGCATATAATTGGTGCCTCTTTTTTGGGTGAAGGAGATCAACATGGTCAGTTTCATCTAAGTTATGACTAAGTCTAACTCAGATCGTTTATATTGCTGCATATATTCCACTGTTTTATTATGCCTGAATAAAGCCACTGATGGACACTGGGGTTGTTTCCAAGTTCAGAAACTTGTGATTCACATAGCTGTGAACATTCTCATATAATCATATGCTGGCATTTTCTAGGATATACATGCTTGAACAGATGTGTTGGGTCTTAAAGGAGTCAGTATCTTCTATCTAATAGAAGATTATTCTATTTTTCTTATGACACAATAAAAATGTTCAATATTTCATATAACATAATAAAAAGTTTTCTTGAAAATAAAAAAAATCTTACTTTCTAATCAAAGGTTTCCAAGTGGGGCTCTTAGAACACATGTCGACAGCAATGTTGTTTGGAAAGGCAGTTTTCCCAATAATCTAGATTTAAGACAAGCAGTAAAGCAACAGGTTATCAGATTAGTCAATTTATAGAATGCGTTATAGAAATTCCAACATATCATGCTTAGTGAAATGATTAAACCTGTAAAAAATATAGACTTTCTAGTCTGCTTCTCGTAATCTAAATGGTGCTGCTTCTCAGGTCTTTCCAATTATCTACAACTTGGAAGAGTGACCTTATTTCTGCATAAAGAATGACTAGCTTACTTAAGCCTTCCCATGAATAAAAGGGTATCTACCTTGTCTGGGATGAGATAGTGAGTGAGCGCAGTGTGCACCTCATGGGAGAGGCATAAGGGAGACAGCAGCTGCCCACCACCGTCACTGAAGGAAGTCTCCATGAAGGCTTCGCTTTCATCACTACTCGAGAGTTCTTCCCATTCATCATCAGAGGGATCTGGGAAGAGTGCAAACACACATCACTACAGTATTTTTAAAGATCTTCACTGACGCTTCCCTCTCAACCCGGGGTAAAACAATGTCTAAATGTAAACTTGTGACGAACCTTCGCTGTAGCACATGTTGACAATAATTTCCAGAGCTGTCTGCTGAGCGGACAGTAGTGCTGTGGTCTCTCTCAGTTCCTTCTCCGTGCGCTAAAAAAGCAAACAACCAACTCTCAATGTGGGCGAAAATATTTTTGAGGGAATTTACTTAAAGCCTGTAAGAAGAGTTTTGGTTTAGAACAGCAGACCCAGGCAGAGGGGAGAGAAGAAAAATCATAAAGTGCTAAAATTACAAACAGGCATTATAACTCCTTTTGGCACTGGGAGAACACAATTCTGAGCTAAGTTTCCATCTATATACATGGTGATAAGTCTCTGAGTGTGATTTAGTTAGCTGTGAAGAACATAAAAATATTCAGAAAGTCTGAATTCAATTTACCCTTCACTAATCTAACATGTTAAGTAGCTTGGTATACTAAGGTTAAAAAAAGGGCTCATTTCATAGATTGAAACCTCCATGTAGCAGAGGCTGACAAAGCAAACAGAAAAAGGGCAGGAAAGGGGCAGGCCCACCTATATGGCACCCAGTGTTTCCCCCAACTTAGTAGAAAAACCCATTCCTAGCCACAGCAAAGCCCTGGGTGATCCTAAAACGCCAGTAAGGCAGGTCACAGGCAGCCCTCAGACCTGCGAGTGACTGCCCCAAGTGGACGTGCACTTCTGTGCTGAGGGAGAAACACACCTAAACAGGTCTCTTTACCTCCTTTAAAAAAAAAATCATTTTATTGCGGGCTCTTACAGCTCTTCTCACAATTCATCCATCTATCCACCCATCCATTGTGTCAAGCACACATGGACACGTTGTCATCATCATTTTCAAAACATTTTCTTTCTACTTGAACCCATAGTATCAACTCATCTCTCCCCCCCTCATGAACCCTTATTTTTTTTTCATGTCTTACACTGACTACTGTCCCCTCTTTTTTTCCTAAATAATCTCTCACTAGCTGCTGTTGTGTCAATACAGAATCACAGTGATTCTAGAGAACAAAGTAAAACTGCCCGTGGGTTTCGGAGCTTGGAAATCTTTACAGGAGCAGTCTCATCTTTCTCTCAAGGAGCAGCTATTGTTTTGAACTGCTGACCTTGAGGTTAGCTGCCCAACATGTAACCCACTATGCTACAAGGCTCCTAAACAACAGCCTTTTAAAATTATTTTTCCTCAAACTGCCTTTTCCCCCTTCTTTCTTTTTTTCTGCCACACTAGTATTTCCTCTCTTTTCCCCTCTTTCTTTTTCATTGTTATTTTGTGGTATTTATTTTTTTTCTCTGGCTCGCCTAACAACTGCCATTAAGATGCTGCAGTGATAGAAATTATGGCTCACAGGAAAAAATTAAAACAGGCAAAAACACATGAATAGCACCCTGATCCAACAAAACTTTTGGATGAAGATAAGGCCATGAAACAACCAGAAAAAAGAATTCATAAGGATGATGTTCAGGCAATTTGAAAAGTCGAAGAAAGAGTTTGAGAGATAAAAGGGGAAAAAATGAGAAATTATATAGATATCCAGAAGATTATTAAGATAACAAAATTACAAAACCTTTTAAAAAACACTCAGTTACAAAGTTGAAGAAACAAAAAGCCAAATAAATGAACTTGAAGAAAATCTTTCAACTCCAATATACAAGAACGACTCACAAAAACAACAAACGTGCCTGAAGAACTCTAGCATTATATGATGCATTATCAAGAGGAACAACTTATGTTTTACTGAGATTCAAGAACAGGATAAACAATTCCACAAAGAAAATAGTACAAGAAATTCTAGAAGAAAATATACCACCAAACAGCATAACAGGTGAAAAAATAACAGGATAAAGAGAACCACAAACACAATAGATACCAAAAGAAATCTATCTCAACACATTATAATCAATTTTTTAAAATATCAGTGAAAGGAGAGAAAACTCAGAGTGGTTAGAGAAAGGGGGAAAAAGTTACATACCAATGGAATCCAATATGAATAAACTCAGATTCTCATCAGTAACGTTGAAGGCAAGAAGACAATGCAATGATATAAATAAAACTTCGAAAGAAAAAAAATTCTAACCAGGAACCTTATTTTCAGCTAACGTATCTCTCAAACATAAAGAAGAAATACACTGGGTTTCCAGACAAGAAGAAATTAAAGGAAAGTATATAAGAAAAAAAAGACCAGAAGATAATCAGTAAAAGCAGCAAACAAACCTGACCTTGAAATCAGAACACTCCAAATAGTATTCAAAATAGCTCAGAAATAGAGGAAGAACAAAGAAATCAATAAAAGTATTTTAAAAAAACACAGCAAAATGACAGAAACATACCTACATATATCAATTACAACACTGATAATTAATGGAATAAATATGTCAGTCAATAGACAGAGTACCAAACTGGATTAGAAAATATCTACCTCCATCAACATACTGCTTAAAAGAAACACACCTTAGATGTGAGACAAAATAAGACTAGAAATCAAAAGATGGGGACAAATTTACCAAGTTAATGGCAAGCAAAACACAGCCAGTATGGCAATACTAATCTTCAATAAGCTTCAAGGCAAGATCCTGACAAAGGGTGGCATACATAATAATTTAAGGTACATCAGAACTGAAACACCTAATTAATTTACATGTCCCCAACAAAAGACCCTCAAATATGCTAATCAAATTCTAACAGAGTAGAAGAGGGAAATAAACAACAATAGGGCAATTCAAACACACTCTTAAGGAAAGCCTTATCATGGAAAGGAATCTCAATAAAGGCAGAAAAACTAAACACAATCAACCAAATCGATCTCCTAGACATTTACAGAGCACTCTACCAAACAATAGTATAATATACATTCTTTTCCAATGCACATGGAACATTCTCACAGCAAACGTTTATCTTAGGGCACAAATGAAACCTTAATAATCCCCCCCCCCCCATCGGGAAGCGTCACTGCTTTCATTCCAGCCAGGACCTGCCACGCTGAGGACCAAGCGGGCCACCTGCCTGCCTGCCTGCCTAGGGCAGCAGGCTGATGTTGGCTGCGGCCTGCACCGCCCATGTGATCATTTACAAAAATAAACATGAAAAGAGGCGCAGCGCATAGGTGAAGGCGGGGTGAGCTGCACGGTGACTACACGTGTCGAAGCATCTGGTATGGCTCTTGAGTGGCACCGGAAGATCTGGAAGCACTTGGTTTGGTCTCAGAGGCAGTGGGAGGGCCGGGCCGGGTGGAGTGGGGTTGGCACGGCAGGTGGGTGCGGGGGGCAGTCTCACATCTCAGAGTCTGCATACATCCCGTTGATCAGATAATCCACCTGCGAGTAGTCCTTCTTTTGGTAGCTCTCGTAGGCCCGCAGAAGTGGACGCCATTTGGATCTCAGGGAAGTGCAGGCAGAAAACCCAGCTGAGCACAAGGGCTGTCCGCATCTTGGGGGCAAGCCTGGAGCGAGGCTGGGCCATCGGGGCACACCACCTCCAGCTCTTTGGGCAGCTCCGAGTACCTCCTGCGTGGTGGAGGGATCAGAGACCGCAGCTCAGGGTGTGCCCCCGGGCTGGGCCTCTGTCCTCCTGAGTGTTGAGAGCTTGGCACCGGGTCAGGTCTGGCTCTGTGGGTGGCGTGGCCACTCCCAGGGCTGCTCCCACGCCTGGCATGCCTCGTGGCATCTGTAGGGCAGGTGCTCTGGGCCGCTGTCAGGCATACCCGGGCGCGGCAGGCCTGCGGTGGCCCGGCTGCCCTCGGACGGCGGGGAAGTGGCGCGGTCCAGCGTGGGGACGTGGCCAGCTGCGGGGAGGCACGGCCCGAAGCCAGGGCAATTCGGGGTGGCGGCCCCTGCACCGGCCCGCCCGGAAGTCTTAATAAATTTTTTAATTGAGATTTTATAATACATTTTATCTGACCTCAATGCTGTAAAATAAGAAATCGGTAATAATAAGAGCAAGGGGAGAAAAATCAAACATGGAAACTGAACAATGTACTATTCTGAAACTACTGGGCAATTAACGAAATAAGGAATGAACTTTTAAAAAATCCCTTGGAACAAAAGGTTGACAAAAGAACATACCAAAAACTTTGGAACAGAGCAAAAGTAGTACTCAGAAGGAAACTTATAGCAATAAACACATCCATGAAAAAAAAAAAGAGAATCAAAACCAACACTCTAACCCAGAATCTTAAACTAGTACAAGAGCAACAAAGTGAATTTCCAATCACCAGAAGAAAAAAAAATCAATTAACAATGAAAGCAGAAATCAATGAAATGGAAAACAGAAAAAAAAATCAAGACAAGATTGCTTCTTAGAATTAGCAAAATTGACATATCTGTCAAACTTAAAAGAAAATGAAGATTCAAGTTATCAAAAATATGAAAAGGTGACATAAAAGATCCAAATAAAATTTTAAATACAACACTATGAAATACTGTACCCCAACAAACTCTAAAGCCTAGATGAGATAGATATTTCTAGAAATTATCTAACTAAATTAACACAGAAAGATGTACCAAATCTCAACAGATCAATAAAAAAAGAAATAATCAGGTCATTAAAAAGCTACAAACAGCAGCAACAAAAAAGTCCAACCAGATGGCTTCACTGGGGAATTCTACCAAGCATTCAAAGAGGTGACACCAATTCTACACAAATTATTCTAAAGTACAGAAAATGACAGCAAACTCCCAACCTCATTTTAGGAAGCGAGCATAACGCTGACACCCCAACAGGCAAGGGCACTACCAATATAGGACTACAGAATGACATTCCTAACCAACTTATGTCCAAAGTTCTCAAAACACTGTGAAACAGAATCAAACTATATTATACAAATAAAATAAAATGCCATGATCAGGTGGGATTCACAGCAGGGATGCAAGGATGAGTCAACATTCTAAAAGCAATCAAAATAATACATCACAAAATAAGAACAATATGGTATCAATTGATGCAGAAAAGGCATTTGACAATATACAACACCCATTTCAGGTAAGAACACTCAACAAAATAGTAATGGTAGGATAATTTCTCAACACAACAAAGGGCATATACTCAAAACCAACATCAAAGATCTTGTTCAACGGAGAGAAATTGAAAGCATTCTCCTTGGAACCAGGATCCAGACAAAAATGCCCCTTATCACCACTTTTATTCAACATTGTTCTAGAAGTGTTAGCCAGAGCTACTAGACAAAAAAAAAAAAATCAAAGTTCTCCAGATTGGCAAATAAAGAGTTAAATTCTCACTATATGCAGATGATCTTATTTATTAACATATGTACAATCAAACTCAAAGAGTTGACCACAAAAATTGATGGAAACAATCAAAAGATTCAGTAACATTGCAGGATATAAGGTCAAGATACAATTTGACTGTTGTATTTTAATGAATAGAACTCTGAAAAATAAATCAAGAAAACAATAGCATTTACAATAGCCACACAAAAGATGAAATACTTAGGGATAAACCTAAATAGAGAAACAAAAGACTTGTACAAAGAAAACTACAGAACATTATATGAAAGCAAAGGACCCATGATCATGGATAAGAGGACTTAATACTGTAAAAATGTCAATACTACCCAATCAAATTAAACTCTCTGCCATCAAGTTAATGCTGACTAACAGTGAGCCGACAGGGCAGAGCAGAGCTGCCCTGGGAGCTTCTGAGAGAAACTCTTTACGGGGGTAGAAAGTAGAAAGCCCTTTCTTTCTCCCACAGAGCAGCTGGGGGTTTCGAACTGCTTACCTTGGGGACTGCAACCCAATACATAACCACTATGCCACCAGGGCTCCTCATATTCAGTCTAGAAATACAACACAATTCTGATCCAGGTGCCAAGTGAATTCTTTAAAGAAATGGGGAAAATATTTACTAACTTCCTATGGAGAGGAAGAAATGCAGGATAAGCAAACAACTTAAGAACAAGGTAGGAAGCCTTGCATTTCAAGACCTCAAAATCTATTAGACACAGCAGTAAAAACAGACTACTAAATTAATTAATTAATTAAAGCCTGCTATTGGCACAATAGTAGATACATAGATCAGTGGAACATAATAGAGATCCCAGAAATAAATTCATCCCCCTACAAATAAAAGCTCTTCAACAAAAGGCAAAACACATTAAATGGGATCAACATAGTCATTACAACAAATAGGGCAGCAAAATTGGATTTCCATCTGTAAATGAATGAAATAGCACCCATACCACACCCCGTGTATAAAAACAAGCTGAAGATGGATCAGAGACCTAAATGTAACAGAACAACAACAAAAAAAAGCCCAGAAAATTACAAATGCTGGAGAGCCTCTGGAGAGATTGGAACCCTCAAGCATTGCTGGTTGTGCTATGAATTTGTGTAACCGCTGTGAAAGCACTACCCCAAACTGCTGGAAACAGAAATTCCATATGCTCTAACAACCTCTCTGCTGGATATATACATGGCCCAGAGAGGAATCGTAACAAGAACAGATACATCAACATCCATGTCCATCACATTAGTGTCTGAAACAGCAAGATAAACAACTTAAATCAGCAGCTCTGACCTGTGGGTCGTGATGCCTTTCACTCGGGTCACCTAAAGCCATCAGAAAACACATAAATATTTTACCATATATAATTGCATATTGCTTTGTGATTAATCACTATGCTTTAATTATGTCTAATTATGTTCAATATATAACAATAAAATATACATCCTGCATATCAGATATTTACATTATGATTCATAACAGTAGCAAAATTGACAGTTATAAAGTAGCAACGAAAATAATTTTATGGTTGGGGGTTCACCACCACACATGAGGAACTGTATTAAAAAAGGGTGAGAACCACTGACTTAAATGCTCTTCAGTAAAACAATGGCTAAAGAAACTTTGGTATATGCACATAATGGAATACTATGTATCACTGAAAAACAATGAGGAAACCAGAAAACAATTCATAGCACTGATGGACTTGGAGAACACTGAACTGAGTAAAATTAGCCAATCACAAAAGGTAAGTAAGACTGTTGTTATAAAGACTTTTTTAAATTGAATCAAAGGGGAGGGAGGCTGAAACAATGTGCTAGAAGGTTGGTGAATGCTGCCTTGGGTGAAGTGAGACATGGTAATCTACAGGAAGGAAAAAGGAAATCAAAAGGTAAGGGAAGGAGTTAAGTGGCTGAAGTTTGATAAGTAGTTTAGACTAAGGGCTACAAAATTAATGATCTGAAATGATCTAAACCCCACTTACCTTGTAACAAAAAATACTAAGAGTTATTTCAGACACTAAGCACTTATACACAGCAAACTTGCTTTTCTATCTTCCTCGAAAGACGTGCATTAATAGCACTAGTAAGAGGCCCTTATATGACCCATACAGCTTGCTTTCTTGGCTTGCTTTGAAGGCTATTCATTGTATTAAGTATTTCAAGGCTGAAGAAAGAAGGGAATATTTCTCTCTGAAACTTGTAACATAAACTTCAATTTATCATTAACATTTCTTGAGCTGGATTATACAAATTCACAAATCACCTATGAAAAATGAAAGATCTGGTGGGCAGGCCCCAATCCCAACTACTAAGTGGACACCTATCCCTCCCCCCAAAATAATTTATTTCAAAAGACAGCATTGAATCTGCAGCTCTGGGAGAGGTACATATCTGATTGGAGCACGCGGGTGCTGATGAAGGGGGAGGAGGAGAGAGTGGAGCATATCCTAGCCCACCAGGCCTTGAGAACGATGATCCCAATTAGAGCAGCCAGTCCACAGGGAGGACCACATGGCCAGCCCCACTATGAGACATGACGCCCCTCACTGACCCCTAGCTCTACAAAGGACAACACCAGAGACACAGTGTGGGAACTGCACCTGATCTGATCCCACCACCCCGAGGCAAAGCACTGGGGGAGTGCAGCGGAACAACAAGGAAATGGAACAGCGAGACCCCCAAAGAATTCTGAAGGTGGACTTTGGGGCCAGGTTGTGGTGCCCCAACAGACTGGCCTGGAAAACACTCCTAAAGGCCAACAAACGATCCTTGAACTAACTACAAAAAAAAAAAAAAAGAAAGATAAGCTCATAATAAAAATATTAGTATAGAAGTTAAAAATATGAATTCTCTTCATATTTTGTCTATTTCCAAATTTTGACAATTGTCTAATTATGTTAATTGGTGCATTTACACGCTGCTAAACTAGTATTATTTGGATATGTTTCCTTATATTAAGTAGGTCAGAGGTAAGAAATATATATGAATTTTGTGACAATTCCATTTGCATTTCTAGAATGCTCACTTCATTTACAATCTCACCAGTAATTCATTTGTGCAACAATGTAACTTAAAATTGAACTATATTTTTATTTTAAAACATCTAATTTAATAACTATCTCAGGGACCTTTAAGTTTGTATTCCTTTTATTATTAGTGTAAGAATTTATATAAGCTCAATTAGTGAGAAAACATCGTATTCTTTTAAAGCATTATCTCTATGAGATCAAATTGACAGCAGTAGCTGTAAAGCATAGATAAAAAGCTTAGGTAATATTGCATTTAAACTGCTCCTTCCCACAGTAATTTGGGGATTTTTTTAACTGTAAAGGAGGTATTAGGCCAAATAAATTTGGAACCTATGGATTAAAGGAATGTAGTGAAATAATTTGGAAATACATAGCAAGAATGATAACACAATGTCAAAAATGTAACCAAATCAAAACTCTTCAGGTTTATTCTCCTTAGATTTCCAAGGGTGTAAATCTTTATGGAAGTAGGGAGCCCCATCTTTCTCCCAAGGAGTGGTTGATGAATTTGAACTGCTGGCCTTGTAGTTAGCAGTCCAACACATAAATTATTAAACTACCAGGCTCTGAAGAATGTAACCAATTGTCACTGAATCGTACATGTAGATATTATTGAACACTTATGTTTGGCTGTGTGTATTTCTACCACAAAAGACACACACACACGAAACTCATTCCTATTGGCTTCGTGTGTTAGTGATATTCAACTGAACAAACATGGATTATAGGAGACTCAAAGTTAGTAAGATATGCTTTTAGGCTCTCATTTATTTAAAAACATATGAAGATCTGGCTTAGAAGGAATTCTCAAATTAAGTTCACTTCTGTATGTAAATCTCCTGCTCAAAACAATTTTCCTGTGTATTGTTATAAAACAGTTAAAAAACACCAACCCCTTGCTGCCATCAAGTTGATTCCAACTCACGGCAGCTCTATAGGGCAGGAACGAACTGCCCCGGGATTTCTAAGGCTGTAAGTGTTTACAGGGGCAGAAAGCGCATCTTTCTCCCAGGGAACAACTGCTGCTTTCTGTCAATCGTGAGGCTAGTAGTCCAACACATAACCATAATGCCACCAGAGATCCCAATTTAAAAACATCTAACAAAATGTTATAATATGTAAGATTTGCTTCAAAATACCTGATAGAGTAAGGGGAGATAAGTCAACTATCAAAAAAAAAAAAAAGCATGAAATAAGACAGACCATGAATTGATCATTGCTAACCGTTGAAAGTGGGAAAGAATTACTTTGTTTTCACATAGGTTTAGAAAAAGGGAAAAAAGCTGTTGGGTTGAACTGCTCTTTCTTACATATTTGTCTGTACCTTCAGTTAAATGATGCAATAAATACTGGGAGGGTGGGTTGGAAAGGGGAAACCGATTACAAGGATCTACATGTGACCTCTTCCCTGGGGTACGGACAACAGAAGAGTAGGTGAGAAGAGACATTGGACAGGGCAAGATATGACAAAATAATAATTTATAAATGATCAAGGGTTCATGAGGGAGGGGTGAGGGGGAGCAGGGAGGGCGGGGAAAAATGAGGAGCTGATGCCAGGGGCTAAGGTGGAGAGCAAATGTTTTGAGAATGACGAGGGCAATGAATGTACAAATGTGCTTTACACATTGATGTATGTATGGTTTGTGATAAGAGTTTTATGAGCCCCTAATAAAACGATTAAAAATGATGCAATAAACAGTTTTGCTTCTAGAGCACTCTTGCAGAGCTACACAGCTGTTTGGTGGAGTGAAGGAAACAGCTGACATAGTTGTATTCTGGGCTGATATCAGCAAGCTTCATATTCTACTGGTACATAAAACACTGGCTGATGACCAGCATGCTGATCACTCAGTCTACTCAGGTATGTTAATAAGATAAGACCACTTCAAAAGCAAGATTTTGCTATAAAGAATCTTTCATTTTACAAGCACCAGAATCCCATTTTAAAATCACGCTAAGAAAGTAAATCTCTACGTAACAGTTTAAAATCAATAGCTCTTAAACAGTGGCAAATCCTATCTTAATCTGCATAGACATGGGTCTTGACTACTCACTTGTTCCCTATAAAAACTCTCTGGAAGTAAGGCTGAAGATGGAAAAAGTTCACAGGAATGAATTCTTCCTTTTCCCAGGAAAGACTTTCAATACTGTGTGAAACCCCTGACGGCCCAAGTATAATTTCCATTTCTGTTCTGATAAGAATATGGAGTGGTAAAACCTGTATCTGTTAGGAGAAACTGAGTCAGTACAATGCCAAGAGCTGAAAAAGAGCCGCAGAGCACTGATCTACCATAGCCTAACTTTTCACATGTAGATATAAAGCCATCTTCATTCCAGGTCTAGAACTTAAGCTTTCTGTAATTACCGAAGACATGACTTTGCAAGGATTTAAAAAATAAACATCCCTTTTAGAACACAAGGCTTATAGGTGTACTTTCCTCTATAAAGCTGTATCAAACAAACACAAAAATAACGCACTGTTGAGTCAATTCTCATTGCTGATGTTAAATTCTAAAAAAACGGAATAGTCAGATGTAACAAGTTGGGTCAAGTACCTGGTTCCCTGTACCAAGAAGTGGTGGTACCATGCTTTTCAAGACACCTTTTCTGCTCCTTGAGGAAAAATGCAAACACTACAAGAACAGGAAGGCCACCTCATTTCTGCATGCGTGAACACACAAACACACACACACAAACACACACACACCCCAGCACTTAATGTAACATTTCCAAATTAAGAGCTATCTGTGGGGAAGAAAATTCTCTCTCTCTCTCTCTCTCTCTCTCTCTCTCTCTCTCTCTCTCTCTCTCTCACACACACACACACACACACACACACACACACACACACACACACACACACACCAGCACTTAATATAACATTTCAAACTTAAGAGCTATCTGTGGGGAAGAAAATTCTGATTTTTTAAAAAATACCACCAATTAATATGTCTTAAGACTTGATGAATATAAAGAACACTATACTATTTTTTAAGTATATTGCATTTAAAGAACTCATCAATAATAAAATCATAAAACTCAAGGACAAATAGGAAACAATTCTCAGTTAATTTGGTGGTATTAGATAAATTTCACCTCTGAACTGTACAAGGGATAGAACACTGATACTATTCATTTTCCGGCTTCATCGTCATTCTTCAGGCTTATTTCAGTAACCTCCTGACTGGTCTCCCCTCCCTGGGCTGTCTGGGTGGTCTCGATAAACACGAGTTTGCTTTCACCGTGCTGTTTCTTACCACCTCATTCTTGGATAGAGTGAACATTTTGACCAAAATACCATATACACTTAAGTATAAGCCATCCCGAATATCAGCTGAAGCACCTAATTTTACCACCAAAACTACATTAAAAATGTGCTGGAAAACTCGGCTTATAAAGAGTATATACGGTAATCACCTTTGACAATCTCTTCATTTCCTCCTGCATCTGGGATGGATTATACATGCCTACATGAAACAACTTAGATATTGGTGCATAACCTCATAACTCATATTTTCCAAGGAATTATGAGATATGACTCTTTTCCCCAACTGGGGGAAGTTTATGAGTGCAGGACCTGATTAAGATGTCTTAATCATCTCATCTCTCTTTAGTATCTAGCACATTGCCTGAAATATGAAAACTCACTGCCATGGAGTCAATGCTGACTTACAGCTACCCCGCTGTGGGTTTCCAAGACTAACTGTTCACGGGAGTAGAAATCCCAGTCTTTCTACGGTGGAGCTGCTGGTAGTTTCAAACTGCCAACCACGCGGCCTGCAGTCCAACGCGTAACTACTACACCACCAGGATTCCTTGACACATGAAAAGAGAGCATCCCATGTGCATCTGAATAAACAAAGTCCAAACGCACTGTCTTCTCCAGCTTCCCACCTATTTTTCTGCTCCTTGAGGAAATGTTCTCACAAATTCTGGTTCCTCATCTACTAGCATAAATAAGGAACAATCATCCACTTTGCAAAAATTATAACCGTAATTCCCCAACCACCCAACTGGCTCTGCTGAACAGCAGGTAAATAAAAGCCTGGGTTACCATTTGGGTAAGACTAAATATGAAAATATCAGATAAAGATACAAAAATTAATAGGAAGACTCACACTAAGCCATCTTAGAACATATAAAGTTAAACAAGAGTTGGTACTAGAATAATGGCGAATGGAATAGAATTAAGCGTCCAAACTAAACTCATACATCTATGGTAAACTAACTTTTAACAGAGGTACTAAAACCACTCAATAAGAAAAGAATTACTTCTTTAATTAATGGTCAAAACTAAATCAAAATGGATCAAGGATCTTAATGTAAAAACTGAAACTATAAAACCCTTAGAAAAAGGGACAGGAATAATGTTTTGGGACCTAGTATGGAGAAATGGATACTTAATACAACAGCAAAAGCAGAAGATGACAAAGCAGATTAAGGAGGTCTTAATCTAAATTTCAAGAAGTTGTTCATCAAAGGACTTTATCAATAAACTGAAGAAACTATAGGATGGGAGAAAATAGGGGGGGCCAAAATTATCTAAAACTAGTTTAATTTTTGTAATACAATTGGAATACCTAGACATAAACAAAAGACAAAACAATTTTAAAATTGGCTAAGGACTTAATGAACAAAGTAAGACATACATACAATAGAACACTACTTGGTCATAGAGAAAGATGAAGTTCTGACACATGTTACAACATGGATGAACCTTAAAAACATTACACTGAGTGAAATACATCAGTCACAAAGAGCATATATCATATGAAGGGCCTTCAAAAAATATACAGAAAAGTAGAATTGAAATATGCACAAACTTTTTTAAGCCCGCTCATATGAAGAATCTAGAATGGAAAATATATGGCTTATTAGTGACTTCCTGGGGCAAGCAGGAGAAGAGAAGCTTTTCACAAAGCATTAAAATCAGTTACAGGTGATGGGAAAATTTGGAACTGGAAATATTGGGAACTGGATAGCTGCAATGAGACCTGTCTCACATACTCTGGGTAGGTTATCAAAGGGGCTGGTTCTAAGACAAGGACATCATGTTTGATAGAGAATCAGGGAAAACAAGGAGGGCTTTTGATGACATGGAGGTGCAGTGGCTGCAACCACGGACCTAACACAGGAGAAAGTGAGGATGGTGCAGGACGAGGCAGCTTTTCATTCCGTTGTGCTATGAGCCAGAACCCACTCGACAGCACCAAACAAATGGCTGCACGCCATGGGGAACGCAATCGATGTCACTGAATTGTGTAGGTAACAAACAAATGGAAAGTGTTTTGTTAGGTGTATTTTTACTATCATAGAAAAATAACTAAGAATACAAGGGACAATCCAAATGAAGCAAAAATTCATTTTGTTTAAGACGGTCTGAGTTGTGTTGATGATCACAGATTTGGCAGTTATATAAAATTAGATTATTCCACCTTTCAGATCTCCTATATATATTTCATTTCAAACAAAATGCCCTCTCGCCACAAATCTGGGAGATCTCTAAATAAGAAAACAAGATTTCTGTTGAAATTGAAATATACTTTTTCATTAATTCTGTAGCAAATTTCTTCTATAAAGCTAAGAACTGCAAAGAAAGAAAACATTAGTATTAATCCACGTTTGAAAGTATCAACCAACTTACTGGAAGTAAATCTGAAATGAAAGTCTTCTGTCTGGCTTTTCTTTTATGAGGAATTTCTTCCATTTCTTCACTTTCAATTACAGCATCACTATTAACATTCTCTACTATTTCCTCTGTCTCTGCAGCAGTCTTCAACCTTTGCGTTTCAGCGACCTTCATCTGAACAACTGTTTCACCAGCATCGATTTCCAAAGTTTCAGATAGGACCTTTAGTAAAGCATTTATGATTTCTGCCTGACTTTTGGAAGGAATGAGGTTCTTTAGATTCCAAACTGTGCCTGGAAAAAATTAACATAGAACAAAAGAATCACCTGTGACATTTTTCATTAAGTATAGCTTCCCCAAGATTCATTCTTTAAGCTGTTTCAATTTCAAAAATCTCAACCCTACTCCCTTTACTCAGATTGTGTTAAGATGTTAAAAAGCACAGAAGAGAGACAGCTCCCTTAATGGCAATCTTTCATGATAATCTCCCTTTCCTGATCCACTACACATCAGTAAACTAGGGTAATATAAATAAAGTTTCCTTTAAAATGGCATATTAAATTGCTTTATTTCCTACCTTTTTTTTAATGCTTCCTCCCGACTCCCATCTTCATTAGTTACTCATTTCCTATCGTTTTAACCTGAGCTATCTTCTCCAAAATAGTTACTTATATTCTAGGAGTAGAATAAAGCGCCAAAGTCTCAGAAAGCAGGTCTCTCTCTCTCTCTCTTTCTCTCTCTCTCTCTCTCTCTCTCTCTCTCTCTCTCTCTCTCTCTCTCTCTCTCAACAAAATAGAATAGTTACTATTGTTAATTAGTGAGATTAAATTATATGTTGTCATTTTTTTAATGATTAACTTTTTATTATAAATTTTTTTCAAAAGACAAAAATGAAAAAATATCCTTGGCTGACTCGATACTTATTGCCATGAAGAGATCACTGAAGATAGGGGTGCTAAAGTAAAATCAGATGATGGAGAAATCAGATGGTCACAGACTATCAGAAAAAATAGCATCTGGCGATGGGGAAATAGTTCTATGTGAATATATTTATAGGTTTAGTACTAACGTCGCAAATGGACACGGGGCCTCCACTCAAATACTCCCTCAATGCAAGAACACTTTGTTCTATTAAACTGGCATTCCACGATGCTCACCTTCCCAACACAATCACTGAAGACAAAGCGGATGCATAAGAAAATGTGAAGAAAGCTGATGGTCCCAGGCTATCAAAAGATATAGCATCTAGGGTCTTAAAAGCTTGAAGATAAATAAGCGGCCACCTAGCTGAGAAGCAACAAAGCCCACATCACTAGCCTGTGTGATCATGAGGTATCATGAAAGCATCAGGTATTAGACATCAAAGAACAAAAAGTCTTATCATTGTGAATGAGGGGGAGTGCAGAGTGGAGACCCAAAGCCCATCTGTAGGCATTTGCATATCCCCTTACAGAAGGTTCCCCGGGAGGAGATGAGCCAGTCAGGGTACAGTATAGAATTGAAGAAACACAGCTTTCTTCTAGTTCTTTATTGCGTCCTCACCCCACCCAAACCCCGCCACTATCACAATCCCAATTCTGCTTTAGAAATCCAACCAGACCAGAGGATGTACACTGGTATAGATAAGAGCTGAAACAAAGGGAATCCAGGACAGATAAACCTCTCAGGACCAACAATGAGAGTAGCAATGATACCAGGAGGGGAAGGGGAAGGAGGGGGAGAAATGGGGAACCGATCACAATAATGTATATATAACCCCCTCCCTCCCTGGGGGATGCACAGAAAAGTGGATTAAGGGAGGCATCAGACAGTGTAAGACATGAAAAAGTAATAATTCATAAATTATCAAGGGTTTGTGAGGGAGTGAGTGTGAGGGAGGGAGGGAAAAAAATGAGAAGCTGATACCAAGGCTTCAAGTAGAAAGCAAATGTTTTGAAAATTATGATGGCAACAAATGTACAAATGTGTTTGACACAATGGATGCACATATGGATTGTGGTAAGAGTTCTATGAGCGTCCAATAAAGCGATGTATTAAAAAAATATCATGTGACGTTTTAAAAGCTTGAGGTATTAACTAAGTCTACACAGAAGGAGCACATCAACCTGGTGTTCAGTCT
Source organism: Tenrec ecaudatus (assembly GCF_050624435.1). Classification (NCBI taxonomy): domain Eukaryota; kingdom Metazoa; phylum Chordata; class Mammalia; order Afrosoricida; family Tenrecidae; genus Tenrec; species Tenrec ecaudatus. The sequence goes on along the minus strand of NC_134547.1, from coordinate 39,753,259 downwards.
TTCGTAACAAAAGCCACAATTAGAGGGAGTGGCTGTAAGAGCTTAAATTCTGGACTCGGTTAGCAAAAGGCTATGGATAAGTTAAAGCAAAAACTCCATTGACAAAACCATCACAATGACCAACTCCTCCAACGCTGACCAAGGATGGCCAAGAGTGCGTCCGAATGCGGATTAGTGCAGATATAGCTAAGGTACAATTTAACATCTTACCATCTGTGTTTCCTTTAAACCCATTTTCAACTTGTTCTAGTGCTTATTATAGTCTAGTATCTTTCAGATCAAGGTTCTTCTGTGTTTTAATCTACTAAAGTTGCTGGGCACGGGTGGTTTCTTTTATTTACTTGAATAAGCTTTGAATGAAACTCAGGATGGATCATAGCAACAGCAACTAGATTGAAAGTTTCTTAGGGTTGACTGGGAAGAAAAGGGGAGCTAGTAATAACAGATACAAGAATGAAGAAAGCATTCTATAATTGATTGGGGCGATGAATACAAGACTCTATTACTGAATTATATGTGAACCATTTATGTCAATCAGCTGTTAGTAAAGAAAAATGGTCTTCGGGCAGCGAAACGGCAAAAGGAAAATATATGAAGAAATTATAGGAAATACATACTACTCAACAGATCACCAAATTATTTACCTACTAAAAAATTCTGTGAAGAAAAGGTTGGGGTTAAAGGGCTTGTCAAAAAAATTTTTTTTTGAGTTCTGCAAACTTTTTTAAAATCATTTTATTGGGGGCTTCCACAACTCTTACCATAATCCATACATACATCCATTGTGTCAAGCACATTTGCAGCCATCATTCTCAATACATTTGCTGTCTACTTGAGTCCTTGGAATCAACTCATTTTTCCCCTCCCTCCCCGCCACCCTTTCCCCCATGAACCCTTGATAATTTATAAATTATTATTTTGTCATGTTTTACACTGTCCAATGTCTCCCTTCATCCACTTTTCTATTGTGTATGCTTCAGGGAGGGGGGTATATGTAGATCCTTGGACTGGGATCCCCCTTTCTACCCCACCTTCCCAGTGTCACCACTCTCACCACTGGCCCTGAAGGGTTCATCTGTCCTGGATTCCCTGTGTTTCCAGTTCCTATCTGTATCAGTGTACAACCTCTGGTCTAATCAGATTTGTAGAGTAGACTTGGGATCATGATAGTAGGGGGGGAAGAAGCATTAAAGAAGTAGAGAAAAGTGGTATGTTCATTGTTGCTACACTGCACCGACTGCTCGTCTCCTCCCCATGACCCTTTTGTAAGGCATGTCCAGTAGCCTACATTTGGGTTGTGTCCCCGCTACGCACTCCCTCTCATTCACAATATGATTTTTTTGTTCTTTGATGCCTGATACCTGATCCGATCGGCACCTCGTGATCACACAGGCTGGTGTGCTTTTTCCATGTGGTCTTTGTTGCTTCTCAGCTAGATGGCTGCTTTTTTACCTTCAAGCCTTTAAGACCCCAGATGCTATATCTTTTGATAGACAGGCACCATCAACTTTCTTCACCTCATTTGTTTATACAGCCCCTTTGTCTTCAGTGATGTCAGGAAGGTGAGCATCATGGACTGCCAGTTTAACAGAACAAAGTGTTCTTGCATTGAGGGAGTACTTGAGTGGAGGTCCAATGTGTATCTGCTATCTTAATACTAAACCTATAAATATATGTACATAGATTTATTTCCCCATCACCATATATAAATAAATTTACGTATGTACATGCCTGCACGTATTTAGACCTGCATAAATGCCCTTTAGGGCTTGTCAATTTTTAAACTCATAATAATAGAAGGGATCCTGATAAATTATTTCCTGTTTTCTAAAAGTTTTATTGGCACATAACCCACATGTCACATAATTAAATAGTTTAACCATATCAAGAAGAGGTGTAGTATCATTGCCACAATCAATTTTAGAACATTTTCTTTGTTCTTCTACTCATTGTTACTAGCTCCCCAATTCCTCCATATCTCCCGTGCCACACCCCCGTGAAACCATTAAGATGCTGTTTTTATAGATTTAACTATCCTGAATTTCATATACAGAAAAACATCAAAAAACAAAGAAAAACACTAACAATAACAGAGGAAAACAGAAAAATCTCAATAGAAAAGCAAAGTAGAAAATATTAAAAACTAGAACACATTTAAAATGGGTCAGGTGAGAAGATGTTAAATGTTAAGCTAACGATAATATAGGCTTGTGATAGCCCACTTTCCAATGCACTCTGCACGACAGCAGGGGTATGCACACCCCTGGTCTGTGGTCAGAGAGGGTTCACCCGAGGCTTTATTCATGTGCACTGCTCCTTTTTTTTTTAAAGGTGGAACAACTTTCAAATGGGTCAATAGGGAGAGCAAGTGATAAGATATGACACTTTACCCTAACTGTATTTGCCATAATAAGCTCTGATGAAGCAGTGGTTACACTCTCGGCTACTATCTATGCGGTCAACAGTTCAAAACCACCAGTTGCACTGCAGGAGAAAGACAAGGCTTTCCATTCTAGAAAATAGTTAAACTGGGAAACTGACAGAGGCAGTTTTATCTGTTCTATAGGGTTGCTATGAGTTGGCACTGATTCCATAGCTTGAGTCTGGTTTGGTCATCTGCCATTATCAACTTTATAATGTTGTCTGATAACAAGGCTTTCATATTCCTCATTAATCTATGTATGGACCCCGCAAATGGATTCTGGGCTTCCACTGTTGTCCATAGCCTTCTGAAAATCAGGTGTCCATAATTTAAGCTCTAATACCATTCTTTCCTTTGGATTTGAATTATATTATTTACAATCTTTGGGTCACAGAAGCTGGTGTGCTTCTTCCATATGGACTGCGTTAACACCCGGCTGACTTTTTGAATGCAAGCCTTTGGAAGACCCCAGACACTGTTCTTTCTGACAGCTAAGCACAATCTAATTTATTTGCTATAGTTCCCATTTCTACAGTATTCTCTTCGTGAAGGCAAGCATCAAGCAGGGTCATGTCATAGGCACTAACTGTTCTTAGATTTAGGCTAGAATTAAGTATAAGGTCAAAATACAAACAAATATTTATGGTTTTTAAATGTCTGCAGCTCACCTTGAAGATGTCACTGCCATTTTATGTTAGGAGCATATCAATCATCTCCCTGAGGCATAAGGTAAGTCTATTGATAATGTCATAAATTTAGCCAAAGGTATAGAATTTAAAACACAGTTGAGAAAAATAAATTATTCAGGTATAGGACACCTATGAACCTCAATATACCAACATTTCACTTGTGGAGATCAAATGCTCAACAAGCGATACTATTTACACCAACAATGGGGGTAGATGATAGAGCTAAACTTTCAATACTATTTCTTGACAGCAGCAGAACCATGCCTTCCAGGTTAATACATGTCCCAGTAAAGCAAGAGGGCACTGAAATCTCTTTATCAGTTAATAATATTTTGTTAGAGAAGAAATCTAGTCTAGAAAGTTTGACAAATATGGAGAACTGCTTGAATTAAGAGTCTCCACTTAGCTTGAAGGTAAACAAGCGGCCATCTAGCTCAGAAGCAACAAAGCCCACACGGAAGAAGCACACCAGCCTGTGTGCTCATGAGGTGTCGAAAGGATCAGGTATCAAAGAACAAAAAAATCATATCATTGTGTGCTCACCTACCCATATGACCGCTGAAGACAAAGCAGGTGCGGTGCATAAGCAAATGTGGTGGAAAAAGCTGATGATGCCCGGCTGTCAAATTATACAGTGCCTGGGGTCTTAAAGGCTTGATGGTAAACAAGGGACCATCTAACTCAGAAGTAACAAAACCCACATGGAAGAAGCACACCAGCCTGTGCGATCAAGAGGTGCCAAAGGGACCAGGTATCAGGCATCATCCTAACAAAAAAATCGTATCATTGTGAATGAGGGGGAGTGTGGAGTGGAGACCCAAAACCCATCTGTAGGCAATTGGACAACCCCTTATGGAGGGGTTGCGGGGAGGACACGAGCCAGTCAGGGTGCAGTGTAGCAAGGATGAAACACAATTTTCTCCTCTAGTTCTTAAATCCTTCCTCCCCCCACTGTCATGATCCCAATTCTACCTTACAAATCTGGCTAGACCAGAGGGTGTACACTGGTACAGATAGGAACTAGAAACACAGCGAATCCAGGAAAGATGAACCCTTCAGGACCAGTGGTGAGAGTGGCAATACTGGGAGGGTGGAGGGAGGCTGGGGTGGAAAGGGAGTACAGATTACAAAGATCTACATATAACCTCCTCCCTGGGGGACTGACAACAGAAAAGTGGGTGAAGGGAGAAGTCGGACAGTGTAATATATGACAAAATAATAATTTATAAATTATCAAGGGTTCATGAGGGAGGGGAGAGTAGAGAGGGAGGGGGAAATGAAGACCTGATGCCAGGGGCTTAAGTAGAAAGCAAACGTTTTGAGAATGATGAGGGCAATGAACGTACAAATTTGAGCTTTACACAATTGAAACGTATGGATTGTGATAATAGCTGTATGTGCCCCTATATGAAAATCTTCAGAACAGACATATAAGCACAAGGTAGGCTAATAAAACCAGGTATGATGAAATGAAGGAAGAATTGAAACATAAGCTCCCATTACTACACGCTAAAAGATACTACATAAAATGATATATTGCCCCTCTGGCTAAATCTTACCTGCTACCAATGTTTTTAATAGAATGTACTCCATAGAATTGACAGGCAATAGCATTGCTGATTCTAGTACGTGCAACCCTGCATCATTAAAAGATTTCAATAACTCTGGGTTATCTTCAGTGACAATCTGCAAGCAGTATGCTATAAAGACAAAAAATTAAATAATTAGAAACAAATAAATGCTTCTTACAGTAACATAAAACAATTCAACTCATGATAAAGCATTTTCATGTTCACAACTACTTTACACACATGCATAATCTACCTCAATGATGGTATAGGCAAGTAAGTTTTAAAAGAATTATCAGTATTGCAAAATACTTAATTTTTTTCTATTGCCCTACAGAACATTTTGATAAAGCACAATTACAAAGTTCTTAAAGGCCATAAGAATGTCAAATTACAATAAACAAGTATAAATTTATTTTCAATTTGTCTTTACCATAGAAATACCAGTCTGTAGACTATCACTAGTTGATAAACCACATTTATTTTCCCACTCCATTACTTTTTAAAACCTACTGGCACATAATTTACATAGCACACAATAGTTCAATCATGTCAAGAAGTATACAATCATTACCATATCAATTTTAGAACATTTACCCCCATGATTAAATTACCTTTACCATGAATTGTGCAGTAAGTCAATTCTAGTACCTCCTCCCCCCTGCCTTCATTCCCACTCCTGAAATCCCCCTATCACCCACTCCTCACTTCTGCGTTAGTTATTGTCCCTATGCATCCAAAATCCCAAATCAAAATAAGGTGGTAAGGATAAAATAATAATATACGGATCAAAATATATATATTAAATAAGGAAAAGACCCTCATCAACATTCCAAAAGCCAGGAAAGAAATTTCTGTTATGGAACAATGAGAGATACTTGCACCCAGAACCAACTCAGGTCGGGTCTATAGGGAGGTCATCTGGCCAAGCATCACATTCAATTCAGTATATTCAAGACTATAATGGTCTCTGTTTGACAGCATGGCTGTTCAAGACTTGCTTGTGGCTAGAGCTGATCTGCCTTCAGCTCAGTCTGACTAGACATTCAACAGATGGGTTTTGGGTTCCCACTGCCCTCTGTAGCCTTCTACAAATTAGACGTTCATAATGTTAGCGCCGATACTTTTCACTTCGCCAAATTACAATTTTTTCATTGCCATCTGTGGACCACACAAGCTGGTGTGCTTCTTCCGTGTGGACTTAGTTGACTCCTCACTTAGATGGCTGCTTGTTTGAAGACAAGCCTTTATGGCCCCAGAAACTATTTCAGTTGACAGCCAAGCAACATCTAGTTTTTTCGCCAAACATTGCTGTAGCACCCTTAACTTCAGTGATCCATTCATGAAGGTGAGTATCAAGCAGGGCCATGTTATCAGAACTCTTCTTGAATTGGGGCTAGATCCATTACCTTCATTTAACAATTTTTTAAATTGTAAACCAGGTGGGGGTTTACATTTCAGATCATCCAGTTTGTATTCAACTGTTTAAGCTAATAAACCCCTCAAGCCCTCCTGCCCCAATAATTTACCCTTCATCTACTTCTTGATTTCTCTTTATCCTCTTGTGGATTGTTCTCTGCCATTTCACCCAAGCTAATGTCTGCCATAGAAGAGCTTATTGCTTTTTCCACCTTGGAATTCTCCTGACTGTTGCCTTCAGTGTGAAAGTTCTCTTTTATTTTCCCCTCACAGTGGTCTCATCTAATACTCGTCCTTCGTGATGGGCGAGTTCTCCAAGTCCATCCATTCCATGAGGTAGTGTTTGGTCACTGTTCTCTAGAGATGCATAGTACTACTGTGTATATATATACACACTGAAATTTCTCTATCCATCCTTCCACCGATGGGCATTTAGACTGTTTCCTCCATTTTCTTGATATTGTGAATAATGCTGTGATGGACGGATATTTCTGTTCATGTCTGAACTGTTACTTCTTTTTAGGATATATACCCAGTAGAGTGACTGCTGACTCATACGGAATTTCTTGTCCCAGTTGTTTGAGGTAGCACCTCATCAGTGTCTGCAGGGGTTGTAAGAATTTACAGTTCCAATCTCTCCAAAGCCTCTCCAGCACTGGTTATTTGAACTTGGCTGTCACTGTTGGTATGGAGTCCTAGTGGTGTAGTGGTTATGAGTTGGGCTGCAATCTGCATGGTCAGCAGTTTGAAACCACCTGCAGCTCCGAGGGAGAAAGGCTGGGCCTTTCCTGTAAACAGTTACTGTCTCAGAAACCCACAGGGAGCTGCTCTGAGTCAGCACTGATGGCACAGCAGTGATTTGAGCTGGGATGGGCGTCGCAGAGCTTTGCCTTGCCTCTCCCAGACAGCTAGCGATCATGAGCATTTCTTCCTGTCTGCTGACCATCTAAATGTTATCTGTAGTGAACTGTCTGTTCATATAATTTGCTCACTTTTTAACTGAGTTAGTTTCTTACTAAGGTATTTCAGTTTTCTGTCAATTTTAGAAATCAGTTCCTTGTTCACTGTGTCATTATCAAAGATTCTTTTCCCCACTCTTTTGATAAAGTTTTGATGCACAAGGGTCTTATTTTCAGTAGGTCCCAGTCACCTATTTTGTCTTCCTTTGTTATATTTGATTCTGTGTCTATGCCCTGCAATAGGACCTTTAAGCTCGTCCCCATTTTCTCACCGACAATCTTTATAAGCTCTAGGAGTTACACTTAGGTGTTTGATCCATCTTGAGTATGTTGGGGCTAGGTATGGGTCCTGTTTACCAAAGTAGAAAGCCTTAACCATTTACTGGCGCTGGTGGTTTTGAACTGCAAACTCTGCGGTTAGCAGCCCAACTCTTATTCTACTACACCAAAAGGACTCCTCCACCTACATACAAGGGGGGTTCAAAAAGTTTACGGAAAAATCCCATTATCTTTCAATCCCATTTTTCCATGAGCTTGTTGAAGGCCCTTAGTATTCACCAAAATTTAAAGTAATAATAGTAATAAAAGACCAAAGAAAGCGGTGTTGAAACATAATACACTGTACTGGAATAGCAGGTGAAAAAAAAACCCAAACAAACTTTTCTATGCTTAAGCTTATTTAACTTGACTTTTATTAAATACATCATATGCAAGTCAAATGGAGAAGGAAAAGCACAATACGATACAATAAAATGCAAAATGACCACAACCCATTTCAAAAAAGTTCATTGGGGGAGGAGTTAGAAATCACAAAATAAACGTATAAGTCATGGAAAGAGAAGTGAAGTTTTTCTTATAAAAGTTATGAATTAACTTTTCTGAAATTCTGTAAAATTGTCTGCTGAGAATAAAAGTCCTCATCAACTTCCTATTTCAAGTCTCCTAAAATCATAGATTTTAAGCGTTGAAGGACTGTAGCCTTCAGTATGGATAAAAATTCAATGTATGGGAAAGCCCAAAATCCTCACAACTGGACCAATAGGTGGCATCAAGATGAATGGAGAAAATGATGAAGTTGTCAAGGGTGTTGTCTTGCTTGGATCCACAATCAATGCTCATGGAAGCAGCCGTCAAAAGATCAAGATTCATTGCATTAGGGAAATTTGCTGCATAAGATCTCTTTCGAGTATTGAAAAGCAAGGATGTTACACTTTGAGGACTAAGGTGCCCCTGACTCAAGTCCTGATATTTTCGATTGTTTCATATGCATGTGAAAGTTGGAAGCATGTGATACTGAATAAGGAAGATCAAAGAAAAATTGATGCATTTGAACTATGGTGTTGGTGAAGAATGCTGAAAGAACCATGGGCTGCCAATAGAACAAGCAGATCAGACTTGGAAGAAGTAAGGCCAGAGTGCTCCTTAGAGACAAGGATGTCAAGACTTCACCTTACATACTTTAGACATATTGTCTGAAGAGATTACGCTTATATATAATAAACAAAAAATAAAGAGAGAGACCAGTCTCTGGAGAAGGACATACTATTTGGTAAAAATGAGGACGGTGAAAAGAGGAAGGCCCTCCACAAGGTGGCCTGACATAGTGGCTGCACCATGGGCTCAGGCACCAGAACAACTGTGAGGATGGCCCAGGGCTGTACAGTGTTTTGTTCAGTTGTGTACAAGATCGCTGTGGGTCACAGCCGGCAGTACCTGACCACAACATCACAGAATTTTGGTAGAATGGAAATTCAGTCAAGAAATTAAGTTTCCTCCAGTATTATTTATTCCATTTTTCTCTACCTTTCACTTAAAAAGGATTCATTAGAGCCAAAAGTAAGACCAATGAGGGGAATTCACTTTGCCTAGCTGGGAGAAACACAATTAAGATGATTGCCATTATGATGGTTAAGAAAAAAGACGCAACTTATCAATAATAATTTCTCTATTCTGACGGAGTAGTCCGAGTTTCTCACTCCTCTGGTTTTTGTCTCCATCCCCTGCTTAACTAAGGGCCCCCAGTGACTCTTGAGTTCAATTTAGAGAAGGGTGGAACAACAATGAAGCTGTTGAATTTTGCTTTCCCTGCCTCATGAAGAGAAGGGCTAAGTGAAGTTCTAATCACTTCTTCCAGGATTTCGGCTGGAAGTATGAGGTACCAGATATTTAACTAAGTCTAGATCTCAATTAACTTTGGTCCAAGGCCTGGTAGTGTGGTTTACTGTTCCATGGTAAATGGAGAAGAAAACTTCAGATATTTGAAGAATCAAGCTTCTAAGAATGATAGTAGACTAGAAGTAAAGTATACGTTCTCTTCCTCCCTTTCAGAGTGAAAAACAGAAGAATTTTATAAGTATTCATCATAGACTTTAAGAATAAAAAAAGCCTCTTCAGCTACATATGTAAATACATTGAGGATGAAATTACTCTAAACATGGTATAGCTTAATGAAAATGTTTTAATAATACTATACATAATAAATCATCACCCCTTTCATCACTTACCTACTGAAATAGCCAGGTCAACATTGGTGGAAAACCTACTTAAAAACTTTAATATACTCTCCAAACACCCTTCTTTGTTGAATACAGATACTGCTTTACTACTGCATTCACTAAAGGGAGAAAAAACAAGTTTTACTACTTGTATTTTATTTATTTTTAAATTTATTAAATACTTTTATTGGGGGCTCTTACAGCTCTTATCACAATCCATATATATACATCCATGGTGTCAAGCACATTTGTACTTATGTTGCCATCATTTTCTTTTTTTTAATTATTTTTTTATTTTTCAATTTTCATTCAATCTTTTTATTTTTTATTAAAGATCATTTTATTGGGGGATCTTACAGCTCTTGTAACAAACCATACATCATGACATAATAGTACATATATTCCACTGTTCTTTTCTAGACATTTACTTTAAGAAATCAACCAGAGTAACTCATGAAAAAAATTGCAATTTCCCTTTCGACCCATTCTTTCTTTATCTTCTTGGGGGGGACCCTTTCTTTAATGTTGTAATTTTAAAAAAATTATTTTGTTTTCTTTTGGAATGAGGTTTTTCTGTGTTGCTTTGTTACTGTTGTTAGGGGCAGAGTTGTGAGTTCCTTTATATGAAATCCAGAATAGGTAAATATATAGACAGTAACTAACTTGATATTTTCATAGGGTTATGATGGGAGGGGACTAGGGAAACACAGAAAGCTAGTAATATTGAGTATAAAAATGAAGAACATTTTCTAAAATTGATCGCAGTGATGATTACATGATTTTTAATATATTCTAATCATTGATTTCTACATTATATGAATTGTATCTAAATAAAATGCTTTTATGAAGCTCCTTTAATTGACACATAAAAAAGCACAAATTTTAAAGACACCCAAATTATATTTTATTGAGTCCTAGATCATGGTTATGTCAATAAGAACTAAGCAGTTTGCAATAGAGAAATTATTTTCAAATAATTATCTTTGAAATTACACTTTTACAAAATCAGACAGCCCATAGATGTTATAATATATGGTAAAAAAATACATGTTAAATGCAAAAGTAAACAGGGCTAATCAGAAAAACTCAGTCATGTTTGCACAGAAAGGTAGACTCCACACATACCACATAAACAAACTTAACAAATAGCTAACAAAAGTTACAAAATTACTTTAGTAAGTTACTAAATCCTTTTGAAACCATTGTCTGTGTATCTAGTCACTGAGACACTACTATAAGCTTGTTCTTAAAATAACCAAAGTTGAGCCTGGAAAATAAAGCATGTTTAAAGGTAATCTAAAAATATAAAGCAAGTATCGTATATACTCGAATATAAGCCGACCCGAGTATAAGCCGAGGTACCTAATTATTACCTGGGAAACCAGAAAAACTGACTGACTCGAGCATAAGCCTAGGGTGGGAAATGCAGGATGTGAATTAGCACATAGACCAGAGGGGAGAGACGGAGCGCAGCCACAGACACATCCTTACCAGTTCAGCTGCCAGAGTAAGTGAATCACTACGGGTGTTTCTGCGAATTGGAGCCATCCACCTCATAGGACGGCTCTGATTGGTTAGATGTGAGTAAAAAAACATTCAAAGCCCTGCAGTGTCAGCGGGGCTTTGAATGAACAGCGGAAAAATGGCAATCGCCCACGAGATGTTACACCTCACTGGGGTACCACTCACCCACGTATAAGCCAAACCCCAGTTTTTCAGCACATTTTTTTGTGCTGAAAAACTTGGCTTATACACGAGTATATACAGTAAGTTAAAAATTATTGTAACTAAATTATATAGATGGGTCTCTTAGGCATATAAAAAAGATATAACTTTGGAGGTATATTCAGGCTCTTTTTTTAAATCATTTTATTAGGGCTTGTACAACTCTTATCACAATCCATATATACATCCATGGTGTCAAGCACACTTGTACATTTGTTGTCATCATCATTCTCAAAATAGTCAGGCTTTCTAAGATTTCTTTAAAATATTTCCAGTTCCAATAATGTATAAAAGTTAAAAGTTATTGGTACAACAGAAATATTGTACCCAGTGAAGCACCGATGAAACATAAAACTTTCCTCTAGTTCTTTAATGTTCTTCTCCGGCACCCCCCGCCCCCGCCCACTATCATGATCCCAATTCTACTGTACAAGAATCCAGGATAGATGAACCCCTCAAGACCAGTGATGAGAATGGCGATACTGGAGAGTGGAGGGAAAGTAGCATAGAAAGGGGGAACTGATCACAAGGATCTACATATAACCCCCTCCCTGGGGGATGGACAACAGAAAAGCGGGTGAAGGGAGACGTAAGACATGACAAAACAATAATTTATAAATTATAAAGGGTTCGTGAAGGAGAGGGGGCGGAGAGGATGGGGAAAAATGAGCAACTGATATCAAGGGCTTAACTGGAGAGCAAATGTTTTGAGAATGATGATGGCAACAAATATACAAATGTGCTTGACACTATGGATGGATGCATGGATTGTGGTAAGAGTTGTATGCGCCCCCAATAAAATGATTTAAAAAGCGGGAAAAAAGTAAAAAGAAATACTGCACCCACTAATTTTTTAAAGGTGCCCCGGTAATGTAGTGGGTTACGGTGCTGGGCTGCTAATCACAAGGTCAGTAGGTCCACCAGCTCCTCCTCGGGGGAAATAGGAGGCTTTCTGCTCCCATAAGGATAAAGTGACTGATGATAAGCAAGTTCAGATGGTTAGGAAGCCAACTTTTCAGGATCCTATTCGATCCTGCATTCTAAGAAACACCTTTGCTTTCAGAGGAAATGTAGTCACTGTTGAGACAGAATAAGGAACTATGACCCAATCTTGCTACAAAATGTGGGGCATAAAATGAGAAAGGGGGAGGGGGAATTCAAGCTGTATCTCTAGCCATTTCAATTCCTAACATGACATTGACTCCACTGCCACCCTGCTACTAGTAATCATGGAATGAACATGGCCTCTTCTTCCAACTAGGCCAAGGTAACTCCTTTTATATATTTGCTTTTCTGTCAAATGGCAGTTGCTCTGGTGGGGTAATTAGTTATGTCTTGAGCTGCTAATCAAAAGGTCACCACTTTGAAACCATCAGCAGCACCACAGGCGATGAGGCTTTCTACTCCCATGAAATTTTAGTCTGACATTCACAAGGGCAGTTCTACAGGGTCACTATGAATTGGAACCAAGTCAATGGCGGTGTGCATAATGTTTGTTTGTCAGATTGTTTAACTGTCAGAGCAGAAAAGTAAGCAAGGTCTGGTTTCTCCAGAAGCCAAACTAAAGTAGCCACTGTACCGGGACCAGACTAACTTGAAGGCTATTGCTGTTTAGGGTATGTGGATGATGGAGAAGAAGGGGGCACGTTAAGTATTCATGGTCAGGAGTCCAAGTGTTTTTCACTTCTTTCCAGTCATCACTGTTGACTAAGTAATACTGAATGTGCCCCTTTTTTCTTCCATCATCCGCATACCCAAAGTAGCAATAGCCTTCAAGTTAAAGACACAAACAAAATGAAGTGGTGCTATGAGGAAAGAGAGCTGGTCTTAGGTCAGCCAGGAGACTCTTATCAAGCGCTAGGTAGGATTTCCAGGTCTATCAAGGAGAACAGAGTTGTGTATAGTTTAATCGAGCAGCAGGCTGGACAGCACTCTAGCAGGAGGCGGTGTTTGAAAAGCATCTTACCATATATTCCACAGCACGTTCACTGCCTCATTGGCTATGTTCTCATAAGAGTTTCTGTTCTGATCTTTTGTATCTTGTGGAGACATCTCATTTGAATCCAATGCAGCACTACACTGAAAGCAAATACATTGATTAGTACCCTGATTCAAAAGAAGAATTACAACAAAAAATGGCCCGGAGATGAAGAACCATAAAACTATTAACATGGGAAAGAACAGTGATTAACAAGCCAATAAAATCCTCATAAAGAGTCAATACCACAACACTGCTTTCCATGTGGCAAAAGCTAAATACGAGGAATATTTTTCCAATCATTGTGAAAACTAGATATAAAGATTTTTAATGAAAATGAAAAATCAATACTAAGTATTTTTAACTGAAAGGTCCACAGTTTAAACTCAGCAATGACTCAGGAGGAGAAAAGGCCTGGCTCTCTGTTCCTTTAATGACTCCAGCCTGGGGAACCCTCTGAGCACTTCTACTTTCATACATGAGTTGGAAACTACCTGACAGCAAGCATTGATATCTATTCAGTACCTTCTATGTGTAAGGAATTATTCTGAGCAATTTTCATATAAGGGGTAAGTCAATGAGTATTGTTACAAAATCATAGAAACTTTCATTAAAGAAATAGCTCAATATTTGAAGCTATTTTTTTCCTAGACATACCCTCTACCTAGGGCTATACAACTCTTTGTTCTCTTTTTTTTATAAAAAGTTTTATTGGCACATATATCACGTGAAACAATTCAATAGTTCCATCACATCAAGAGTTGTACAATCAACACAATAAAGTTTAAAACATTTTCTTCAATCTTGAATTCATCATTCTTTGTTCCTTATTTTCCACCATCCTCTTCTGCAAGAGCTATGCAAGGGTCTCCATTTCTAACACTCCATCAAAGACAGACCCGCTTTTACACCACATCAAATGGTAAGGTTTGCTATCCTCAAGGGACACAAATTATGTTCCCTTTTAAATGTTCTTTGAATTTTGGGGATAAAATGAAATCTGAAGGGGCAAGATCAAAGATAAAGGTTGGATAGGCTAATATTTCACAATAGAATTCTCCAAGGACAGGTCTTGTCAGTCTCAAATGGGCAAATGTTTTGAGAATGATGTAAACAAATGTACATATGTGCTTGACACAATGGATGTATGCATGGATGGTGATAAGAATTGTACAAGCCCCCAGTAAAATGTGTTTAAAAAAAACTTCTTTATAATAAGGTCTCATGACTGTCCTGTGTCTCCTTGGAGAAAAACTATCAAGATAATCCTTTGAATTAAAAAAAAAAAAAAAGTCACCCAAAACTTGAGCTGTCCTCCCAGCCTAGAATTTATCTTTGAAGTCTCCCAACCTTTCTTAAAATGCTAGATTCAACAAGGACAAAAGTTCCAGGAGACAACAAGGACAATTGGCAAACATAGATCACAAGGACAATGTTCCTCATTCTAATTTGGTGCATAGTGACTGAGAGCTTGGAAGATCATGAACAGCCATCTAAGTTGCAACTATTGGTCACTCCCTGTCCAGAGAAAAGAAAAGTGTTGGGAATTGAGAGACACGTGGAAACAATTAGCTTAATCAACCGTAAAAACATGTTTTCACAACCCTGAGATCAGAAGAACTAGATGGTGCCCAGCTACCACTACCAATTGCTCTGAGAAGGATCACCTTGCAAGGCTCTCAAAATCATGAAAGAGAATAGCTTATTGGTCAGGTAGGGAATGAAGGGACTCCCATGAGGCAAGCTGCACAGGGCCATCTTACGCATGGCAGGACACTCAACAGCCCCTTCTCCAGAAGCCAGCAGCAGCTTTCCTAGCCCTAAAAAGCTAAGACCAGAAAAAATACCTTAAAATGTTTACTGCAGAGCAAATCATTCCCAGTTGAGAAGCAGTCCTCTAAAGGGAACGTAAGTAATGTTTGTCATCAAGATCAGGTAACCTTTATATAGCCTTTGGTGAAAATAATCTACCAGTCTAAAGACACACCAGAGAGAGCTACTTGGCACCGGAAGACATCATGCAGTAAGACTGGTGTGTTGTTAATTATAAGAATTTTGAGCTTCTCCGTGAAACTCCCAATATATCATATGTCAACATGGAAATAATGCTGTACAGAATAAATGAAATAATACAGAAAACACCAGACACACAAGACACAAATACTAGTGATTTTTATTATATGAAATTTTAAGTCTAAAACAGGGGTCCTCAAACTTTTTAAACAGGGGGCCAGTTCACTGTCCCTCAGACCGTTGGAGGGCCGGACTATAGCTAAAACAAACTATGAACAAATTCCTATGTACACTGCACATATTTTATATTGAAGTTAAAAAACAGGATGGGCAGCAGCGGCAAAACCACCCAGCGGGCCAGATAAATGTCCTCGGTGAGCCACATGTGGCCCGCAGGCCGTAGTTCGAGGACCCCTGGTCTAAAAGAAACAGTTTTAGAAGGATCTCTTTCAATAAGTCACTGGGTACAAAATTAAGTACAAGGGTGTTTCCAGTAAAAGAAATTAATTCCAACAGGATGCTTTGAGAGATGACAAAGGAGCTAATACCCAATCACTAGTTCAAGTTAAAGAAAACTAAGTTTGCCTACAAACAGCTGTGTTTAGAAACTGCTATGCGTGTATTTTAAGATTCCTACCTCTTTCAGCAGCGCTATCAGCGGAGTCATGATATCCTTGGTCACCATATCATCACAAACATCGAAACCTCCACAAGCACTGAGGTTTCTACAAAAGTCAAAATACATTTCACATTCAAAGCATATTAACAAAACACTCCCTATCAAGCTCTCTCGTTTATTTCTATTTTCAGCCATATTAAAGGTTTCACAGAGGAAATACACTTATTACTTCTGGAAGGTGCTACACAACCAATGGGTTCTGAATCTTGTTCTAAGAGACATAAATGATTTTGTCATGTAGCAAAATTCTAAAGAGGTCTGAGACAATACATAGTTGCATGACTATAAAAAAACAGAGATGAGCCACTTTCCCTACTTAATATGAATAAATTACAGCTTGATGATCTATGAAAGGGCCTTCTCCTGGAATCGATCTTTCAAGCGCAGCAAGGTAAAGGTACTGACAGTTCCTGAGAGAGCTCTGACTAAATTAGTTTAACTGAAAAGACTCTGCTTGCCTTCTGAGTGCACAACTGTGTGCTAGGCACTGAGGATATCCAAATAAATCAGAAGAGCTTCCCCTGTGTCTATGGTTTCTGAGGGAAAGTAAAGTTCTTCAATATGCCATTTCCTGCCCAGTGGTGGAAGAGTTTCTAATTCCTTCCAGCAAAAGGTGAGCCTTTTTCTCCATTCACTCTCACCTCAAGCATTATCCTGTTCCCCACATTTTTCTTCTCTGAACTTCCTCACAGCATCTTTTGTAACTATCATTAGTTGTAAGTTTCCCTTATGTGGTTATTTGGTTAATGTCTAGCTCTCTCTCGCACTAGACTATAAAGTAAAAGACTGTCTTGCTCACTATCCTATAGAGAACGCCTAACATAGTACCTGCTATACATATGATATTAGAAAATATCCGCTATATAATATGTACATGCTATATTTTATTACATATAGTAAATTATGTACATACCATATAGTATGTTGTAAAATATGTACCAACCATATTATATGGTATAACATTTGTTAAACCACTAAATAAAATACAAACAAAGATTTGACAAGAATTACAAATATTCATTTCCATTCCTCCCCCTTTGCAGCTCATTCTCTGCAGTTTTATCAAAAGGTAAATTAGGTCCTGATGCAGAGGGCTTAAGTGGAGAGCAAATGCTTTGAGAGTGATTAGGGCAAAGAATGTATAGATGTGCTTTATACAATTGATGTATGTATATGTGTGGATTGTGATAAGAGTTGTATGAGCCCCTAATAAAATGTAAAAAAAGAAAGGAAAAAAATGATTAGGGCAAAGACTGTACAGATGTGCTTTATACAATCGATGTATGTATATGTATGGATTGTGATAAGAGTTGTATGAGCCCCTAATAAAATGCTTTTTAAAAAAAAACTCCCCTGCCTAGAATAAATCCTTTGGGCCTACTCGAGTTCTTGTCCACCTCTCTAGTCCCATCTCCTAAAATTCCAGGCACACAATTTTCTGTTCTTTGACCATGTGAAATCTTCTTACATTTCGTATCTTTGCTCTTGCTGTTCCCTATGTCTGGAATGCTCTCCAGATATTTTTTCCAGATGGTTCTCTTAGCCTCCAGGTCTCAGATAAAGAGAACTTCCCACCCTAACTGTAACTCTTCATGATCTGTGTCTCCCAGCACATATTATCTTTCTTATGATACAATTATCATTATCACAAGATCTTTGAAAGCAAGGATGTCCTCTCAATGTCCTTCCCACCTGTTCACACTCCCCTGGGACATAGTCTGGCACAATACTTCAAGGGGAAATAAAGAGTTAAGGTACCCGCATGACTCTAGGACAGTGGTTCTAAACCTGTGGGTCGAGACCCCTTTGGCGGTCCAATAACCTTTTCACAGGGGTCGCCTAAGACCATAGGAAAACACATATTTCCCATGGTCTTAGGAACCCAGACACCGCTCCTCTGTCTCCAGGTAGGTGTGCCCACATGCAGACACGCCCACATGATTACCCGGTGTGAAGACTTACCCGTGCTACACCAGGCTTCAAGACAAAATTTCATTTATTTGTAATTAAAAACAAATATTTCACGATATATAATTACATATTGTTTTTGTGAAGAATCAGTATGCCTTAATTATGTTCAATTTGTAACAATGAAAATACATCCTGCATGTCAGGTATGAGCACTACGATTCATAACAGTAGCAAAATTAGTTATGAAGTAGCCACGAAAATAATTGTATGGGTGAGGGGGTCACCACAACATGCGGAAGGTTGCGAACCACGGTCCTCGGGGACACAGTAAGAGCGGTGTGTGCCGAGCCTTGGGAGCAGTGGCATAGTGGAAGGTTGGTGCAGGGGAAGTGTGGCAGGCGGACAAATGCAATGCGAGCGGTCTGGGGGTTCGTGAGATTTTCTGGAGTCCCACAGACCTCAAATGCCCTCTCTGCAAACAGGACGCCTTCTCCAGCTCTCCTGGAGAACTGATGAGCGCGCGCTGGGGGAACGATGGGGGGCCCCAGCCCCCGCCGGCAATTCACCTGAGCACGCCGGCCGCCGTCTCCCTCACTTGCACGCTGGGATCCAGGAGCAGCGGCCCGAGCTGGCGCAGGGCGTCTCCGCGCAGCAGCACCGGGAAGACCCGCGGCTGCTGCGCTAAGCGGGCCAGCCCCGCGCAGGCGAACTCGCGGGCGTCCGCGCTCGGGTGCTGGAGCTGCGCGGGGCGCGAGGCGTGTCCGCGTCGAGTGCGCACGCGCACGGAGGGGGGGGACCGAGAGGGAGAGAAAAAGCCAACGTCAAAGGGCTCCACGCCGACGCCCGGCCCGACCCTCCCGGTTCCGCGGGGAGCTGGCCGAGCCCCTCGCCTCACCTTCTCCAGCAGCTCCGTCACCAGCCCATTGTCCTCCTCCTCCTCGGTCCCGTTCGCTGCCGCCCCCTCGACCTCACAGTCGCCCGTAGGGGAGAAGTGAGGTCGCTTGAAGCGTCTCATCCGGCTCTTGCCCATGGCGAGTGCGCGGCGCGGCGGCAACCGTAGCGCACAGCTGGCGACGGAAGCTGCCGGGCCTGCCGTCAGGGCTACTGCCAAACGGGCTGAAGCGGTTCTGCTCAGCTGGACCGAGAGCACATGGGGGCGCTGCGCGCACGCGCGGGACTCGCCGGCGGCGAGAAGGGGGCGGCGGCGCTGGAGCGGAGAGCGCGCATGCGCAGCCAAGAGAGTGGGCGGGGCCCGACTGCGCAGAGGGGTGGAGCCCTGCAGTTCCAGGAAGGGAAGTTTAGGGAAGGTTGCTCAATTACGGAATCTCACCAAACCTGTGTTTTCATAGTAATAAAATAGAATTCATAACACCTCATTTGCAAGGTTCTGGTGAAGCTTAAGGAGCCATGGTTGCTCCGCGGGTTGAGCGCAGGAGTGATGACCGCAATGGAAATGATTCAAACCCACGATCTGCTCTCAGAGTTAGGCTCAGATGTAGACGGTCTTGAAAAGCCCACGGAATTGAAGGACGAGAAACATTGCCGGTCTCAGGAAGGTGAAAACTAAAAGAAGGTACGGAAGTCGTCTCAACCCCGAAAAGTGTCCAAGTCTATGGCTATCCACCCTCTTTTCGGCTGTTCCCCACAAGAGTTGTCATGTCTCAGGAAGAGGGTTAAACCTCCAGCATATGCGATCAACGCGCTCACATTCGTAGTGAACATGACCTGGAGGCTCTCTCCAATCCTCCAATGCCTCCAATCCTCCAAAACCTAGAGGAGGCTCCTGCTGCTGGAATTGCAAATACATCTCAGGGTCCTCAAAGTGAGATTGCATCTTTGACCAATGTCTCAGCAACCTCATCAGGTAAATCAATGAAGGCTGCAGCAGGGAAGAAGATAGTTCAAGCACCTCAGAGTCTTCTTCACATGGGAATGTACCCAGAGATCCTCTAGACCAGACGGTGGCATTGTTGGTGAATTTCCTGCCGCTCAAGTAGGGAATGAAAGTCCATTACACAGTCATTTTTGCTGAATGTTGTCATCGGAGAGTACAGAACCCATTTCCCTGAGATCATCCTGAGAGCCCCTGAACGCATGGAGATGATTTTTGGACTTGACCTGAAGGAAGTGGATCCCATCCACCACAGATAAGAGTTTTCATCAAGTTGGGTCACACCTATGATGGAATGCAAAGTGAAGAGGGCTTGTCAGAGGAGTCCTGATCTTTATCTTGGGTGTGATCTTCATGAAGGGCAACCTCACCACTGAAGAGGATGTCTGGAAAGTTCTGAATGTAAAGGGGCTGTATTCTGGAAAGAAGCACTTCATCTCTGGTGATCCCAGGAAGCTCATCACCAGAGACTTGGTGCCCAGCAGTCACCCGCCACGATTCAAATTCCTATGGGGTCCAAGAGCACATGCTGAAACCACCAAGATGAAAGTCATGGAGTTTGGGGCCAAGGTCGATGGGACTGACACAAGTTATTTCCCATCCCAATATGAAGAGGCTTAAAAACTGGAAGAAGCACACCAGCCTGTATGACCACGAGGTATAGAAGGGACCAGGTATCAGACATCAAAGAACAAAAAATCATATAACTGGGTACCTTCCCAATATGATTACTGAAGGCAAATGTGTGCATAAGCAAATGTGGTGAAAAAAGCTGATGGTGGCCAGCTATCAAAAGATAGCGTGTCTGGGGTCTTAAAGGCTTGAAGATAAACCAACAGCCATCTATCTCAGATCATGAGTTATAGAAGGGATCAGGTATCAGGCTTTAAAGAACAAAAAGATCATATCATTGTAAATGAGAGTGAGTGCAGAGTGGAGACCCAAAGCCCATCTGTGGGCAACTAGACACCCCCTTACCTAAGGGTCCCGGGGAAGAGACAAGCCAGTCAGGTTGCAGGGTAGCAACGATGAAACATACAACTTTCCTCTACTTCAGTGGGGCAGACTTGCACTTGATGCCCATTTGCAGGCCCACACTTTACTCTCCCAGCAGTGATTTCTCCAGAGCAAGGCTTCTCAATGTTTGGTTCCCATATGAGCAAATACAGAAATTAAATTGTGGATCCAACTCCAGACTTACAAAACTCTGAGGGTCCAGCCCAGGAATCTATCTATCTATCTATATATTTTTTAGCTGAACTCCAATTTTATTTCATATTATTTTACCCTTACTTTTTTTAAAATCATTTTATTGGGGGCTCGTGCACTTCTTATCACAATCTATACATACATCCATTGTGTCAAGAACAAATGTACATTTGTTGTCAGCATTATTCTCAAAACATTTGCCTTCTACTTGAGCCCTTAATATCTGCTATTCATTTTCCCCCTCCCTCCTCACTCCCCCCTCATGAACCCTTCATTATTCATAAATTGTTATTATTTTGTCATATATTACACTGTCCAACATCTCCCTCCGCCTTCTTCTCTGCTGTCCCTTCCCCAGTGAGGAGGATATACCTAGATTCTTGGAATCAGTTCCCCCAGTTCTACCCCACATTCTCTCCACCCTCCAGGCATTGCCACTCTCACCACTGGTACTGAAAGAGTCATCTGTCCTGGATTCCCTGTGTTTCCAGTTGCCTATGCACATACTCTGGTCTAGCCAGATTTGTAAGGTAGAATTAGGATCATGAGAGTGGGGGGAGGAAGTATTTAAGAACTAGAGGAAAGTTATATGTTTCATTGTTACTACTCTGCACCCTGCCTGGTTCATCTCCTCCCCACAACTCTTCAGTAAGGGTGTCCGGTTGGCTACCATTGGGCTTTGAGTCTCCACTCTGCACTCACCCACATTTTCAATGATATGATTTTTTGTTCCTTGATGTTTGATACAGGTCACACAGGCTGGTGTGTTTCTTCTATGTGGGTTTTGATGCTTCTCAGCTAGATGGTCACTTGTTTATCTTCAAGCCTTTAAGACCCCAGATGCTATATCTTTTGATAGCCGGGCACCACTAGCTTTCTTCACATTTGCTTATGCACACGTTTGTCTTCAGTGGTCATGTCAGGAAGGTGGGCACCCACTGATAAGATTTTTTGTTCTTTGATGTCTAATAACTGGTCCCTTCTAAACCTCGTGGTCAGCCAAGCTGGTGTGCTTCTTCCATGTGGGCTTTGATGCTTCTCAGCTAGATGGCCTCTGGTTTCTCTTCAAGACTCCAGACGCTATATCTTTTGATAGCCGGGCACCGTCAGCTTTCTTCACCACATTTGCTTATGCACATATTTTTCTTCAGAAAAAAGATGTGTGCATCCTGGAATGCCAATTTAATAAAACAAAGTGTTCTTGCATTGAGTAAGTGCTTGAGTGGAGGCCCAATGTCCATTTGCTGCCTTGGTACTAAATATATAAATATATGCACATAGATCTGTTTCCCTACATCACATAAATATATTTACATATGTGCATTCCAGTCTTTGGATCTCTATAAATACCCTTTGTCACCTAGTTCTTTCCTCTATTTCCTTTTACTTTCCTCTTGTCCCACTATCATCCAGCAATCCATCTTTTTTTTTTTTCCAGTTCCACTTCCTTTTTATTTAAATAACCGAAGCAACAGCCTTGGCACAGCAGAAGGAAGCTTGGGTCAGTCGTGGTGGTGTGGGAGGGGCAGCGGTGTGGCCTGATGGGGGAATGGGAGCCAGCAATGGGATTGGCTCCCTGTGGGCCAGCAATGGGATTGGCTCCCTGGGGCTGGGGCTCTGGTGGGGATTGACAAGCAGTGATGCCTCTCCAAGTCCCAGACACCCCAAGGATGGGTGCTATGTTAGCTCCCCCAAGTGGCAGGGCCAGGGATCCCAGTCAGGGATCATGGAGCCCGGAAGGCATTTTCTGCAGCGCCAGCGGCTGCGTTGGCAGCTGCTGTCCGGACCGCGGGGTTGGAAAAGACACCTGCCGCGAACTCTTGCTGGGCCTTCTGAAAGCTGGCACCCGTGCGGCGATACAGGGAGTGGATCCGCTTTAGCATCACGATGCCCAGCACGGCGATGGCGGTGAAGAGCAGGGCAACCAGCAGCATGAGCACAGCCACAGCCTTGTTGATCTTTAGCACCACCAGAGCCGAGAGCCAGCCGCTGAAGCCCCAACCCCGAATGCCAATGGCCTGGAGCACAAAGAGCACATCCTGGACGAAGAAGATGAAGAAGAAAATGAAGAAGTTGAATGAACTGTCGCTCCGGAAAGCCTTGTACATTGGGCGGTACCAGCAGACAAAGGAACAAGGAGTGAAGAGGAGGACCCAGATGATGGAAAGCCCAAAGTCCGAGCCACTGGTCTCCACACAGAAACTGGCCAGGCAGGCGAGGAAGTTCAGAAGCAGAGCTACGGTGCTGCACATCCAGAGGTAGTACATGGTGGAAACCGTCTTCTGAAACTCCTGAGGGATCTCCATGGAGATGTCCTGGAAGAAGCAGGGCTGCACTGGGCAGAAGGATGGCAGTGGGGGCCAATTGTTCTGCCGAGTCGCTGTGCCCCCCAAGGCGGCAGCATGCTGCAGCTCGCGCTCCCTCCGGTCCAGCTCCTCGGCCTTGCGGTTGAGCTCCTCCTGCTTCTTAAGCAGCTCTGCGGTGGCTGCGGCTGCGGCAGCAGAGGCCTGAGTGTTGTAAGAGCCGTAGTTCTTAGGTTCTGTGGGACTGAGCTTTCTCGAAGGCTGTGAAGGGGGTGCTGAGGGTGGAGGCAACGGGGCAGGGGCAGAAGGCTCATAGGCTGCTGATGGCTCCCGGGTCTCAAAAGGGTTGTAGACATCAAGCGTGGCATACTGCGGGCTGGGCCGGTGCTGGATCACAACTGGGTCCTGAGGGCAGAGTTCTGGGGCTCAGCTGGCACCTGGTGCCTCGTGAGGGGAAATTCTCAGGGAATGCTCTCACATGCTTGTGGCTCCAAGAACTGCATTCTAAGCGTCACACAGTTGTCCAAACCCTAGCCCCACGCCCTTCACCCCGCAGTGTTCACTTTGCACCCAGCAATCCATCTTTTAACAACACCTCTGAGTCATATTATTATGAAGCAAACTGAAGTTTGAGAACTACTGGACGAGAGAATATAACTCATACCTAGTTCTAATGGTGAAGATACGATCGGGTGGGATGGGTGGACAAATGTCTGCTTGACTGCACTGGACGAGGGCAGAGACTTTGGGGCTCTATTGTGAATGTAAATTTTTAACGAGTCTCCTGTTTCTAACCTTCTGCTTAACTCTGTTTTCTGGCACCTAAGCTTTTCTAGAGTCCTAAAAGACAAAATGGTTCCCTTCCTGAAGAAATTGCTCCTTTGTGGGAACGAAGGATGTAGATTCTTAATCCCAAATCAGCTTCTGTTCCTGCATCTGCTGTCCATCATGTAACACTTTAAAATTTTCTTATCCATTGTGGAAGCCTGGTCACAGAGTTTAAGCACTCAACTGCTAACGAGAAGGTTGAAAACGTAAGACCATCGTTGACTCCGTGGCAGAAGGCCCTGGCAATCTGCTTCATAAAGATCACAGCTTTGGAAATCCTGCAAAGAAATTCTGCTCTGCCTTCTAGGAAATCTATGTGAGTTGTAATCAACTTGATAACAACCGGTTTGTGTTTGAGCTGCTATTGACCTCAAATAAAATATATCTGAACTAATTCTAAAAATGCAATGTTAACTTTTCATGTAGATTAAAGCTTGTTACTTAGGCACTAACCCTATTATTGGGATTTTGTGGGTACAAACTCTGTGTTAGCTCTTCATGATTTCTAATGCTCCAGGTGGGGTTACGTTTACCTACAGCAGCTGTCATGTCTTTGTAATGCCGATGTTTTGAGGCAGTCACGTACACCCTTCTGAAACTACAAACGTTTGTGTCTTTGAGCCAATCCATATGTACAGGTGTATTAATATAACCAATACTGTTAAAAGTCACACTTCATTTTTTCCTGCCTTTGACTGACTTCTGAGTGATATCTCAGTTGTCAAAAACAAAAAAACTCCACGCTAGAACTTAGTACTATTTGAATAGCAAAGTTCTTTTAAAAAATCTGCTTGGGGTTCTTCATTTACTTGCCAGTGGAACCAAAAATCTAACTTGCAAAAGCCCGTATGGAACAAGAGTGGCTCACTGGTTATTCTCCTCAAGCACACAGAGGGGTGGTGCTTCAATCTAAGACCGGCTCTCACTCAGACAACATCCAGTGCAGTGTCAGTGTGTTAAGACAGTCATCATTCTGGTTGTTGTTGTTGTTGTTGTTGTTGTTGTTGTTTGGGCTTTATTTGACTAAAATATGGTGACCATGGCTCCAAAGCAAGTTAGCGATGCCACCAATAAAGCTAAGAGGAAAACCGTGAGGATCCTGATAGAGTTAAAGGAAGAACTCCTTGTGAAATGTGAACCAAGGAGCTGCTTCTCTGATTGGGCGGCTGGATATAACACGGCTAAGTCTACATTGACAGCATTTTTTTGGGGGAAAGAAGTGATTAAAATAGTGAGTGTGGTGAAAGGTGTGAAATCGTTAACCTGAATCAAAGAGTGTAGACCATCATAGAGGTTGAAAAGTTAACGTTAATTTGGATAAACCAGAAATAACTTAATGGCTACAGCACATCTGAGACAGTGATAAGCAAGCAAACTAAAATCCTCTAAAGTGATTCCATGAAACATGACGTGGGAGCGAGTGCTGAGCAGCCCAAAGTGCTCAGAGGCGGCCATGGCTGGTTTGCAAATTTCAAGCAGTGAGGCATGGGCAAGGAGATCAAAGTGGTGGCTTAATATGGTCGAGGCTGAGGGTTTCTTTCCCCAGCAAGTGTACAACTCTGACGAAACCAGACTTTTAGGGAGAAAAATACCCAATAGGACCTTCATTATGCCAGAGGAAAGGGCATTGCTAGACCACAGAGTATGAAGGACAGGCTCACTCAGCTGCGTGGGAATGTTAGTGGGGATTTTAGTGAGCCCATGTTAGAGTAACATTTCGAAAACGCATGCGCTGTTAAACAACAACAAAACATAATGAAAAATAAGTGTGCCGTGGAGGGCAAATAAGAAAGCATGCTTTTCATTGTGTGGTACATGAAGTGTTTGGGCCTAGTGTAAAAATATAGCCTGCAGGAGAAACACATCTATACAAACACTCCTCTTAGTGGACAATGCTCCGGTTCATCCTCCAGGCTTGGAGGTTGAGCTGGATTAAACATGCTCCTTTATTACTGTTAAGCTCTTGCCCCTGAATATGACTCCTCTCCTCCAGCCCATGGACTAGCCAGTCGTTGCTAATTTCAAATAACCGTACACCCAAACACCGCTCCAGTGGTGCTTTGAAATCAGCTCAGTCACCAAGTTACCCCTTCAGGAGTTCTGGAACAATCACGTTCACATCCTCTAGGCAGGGGTCCTCAAACTTTTTAAACAGGGGGCCGGTTCACTGTCCCTCAGATGCGTTGGAGGGCCGGACTATAGTTTTAATAAAAAAAACTATGAACAAATTCCTATGCACACTGCACATATCTTATTTTAAAGGAAAAAAACAAATGGGCCACAAACACCGGTGCCGGCTGGATAAATGTCCTCGGCGGGCCACATGTGGCCCGTGGGCCCGTAGTTTGAGGACGCCAGACTCTACTGCATTACCCTTATTGACAAAGCCTGGGAGAAGTCTTTTACAAGACCACGAACTCTACAAGGCGAACGTTGTGGCCAGTGCTGTGACAGAGAGAGACTTTGAAGCCTGAAGGCTCTGAGGAGCAACCTGTTGTGAAGGATGTTGCGTTTCTTGGCCAGTCAATGGGTCTAGAGGTTGATGAAGAGGATGTGGAGGATTTGGTACAGGAGCTCAGTGCAGAGCTCACCAACGAAGAACTTCAGCATCTTCAGAAGGAGCAGCAGCAGACAGCAACCGAGGAAATATCCTGGGGGAAGGAGCTCCCTAGTTCATTAATAAAATTAATAAAATGCTTGATTATTTTATTGTGCCAACCTGGCCAATAAACACATATGGGGTTAATTGAAGAGCGGAGGGATAAATGGTTCTGTGAGCCTTGCCTTTTTAGTTCTCGGGTCTCTTGTTTTGTGATGGTCACACCAAGGTGCAGCTGCCTTAGCAGTTCCCTGCTTCAGCTGGCAAGGCTGATTTCCTGCAAGACCTCCCCAAGGAGAAGTCACATGAACCTACCCCGATGCAGCCCTGGGCGCTGGAGCAGCCGTGTGGAGACCCCTGCCAGCGCTGAGATGCTTACACATTCACTGACTCGGCTTTCCTCCTGCAGTCGGCATCATTGTGCGTGTTTTGTGAGATGGAGGAGGACTTTATGGATTGGTGTTGGACAGATGGGTTAATGGGTTAATGTTGGACTTGTAGGCTTGGGCAGCACTAGGCTGGGATTTTTTCTTGATGTTCACTTAACCTTTACATAAAACTCTCTCATACATGAGTTTCTGTGGATTTGTTTCTATAAAGTACCTAGACGAATGTAATGCTCAATGGTTGGAAGTGCCCATTCTCTAGACAGAACATCATCCAGATAAGACAATGATACACAGAATTGTGAACCTGGCAAATGAAAATGCTGCTTCTCACTAGGCACATTTTGAAAAGAAGACAGAAATAGGTGTCGTTAGCTACACCAAGAGAAAAGACCCTGGAAAGTATACTACCAGCAGTCATTGTGGAAGAAGATTCTCCTTCCAAAAAATAACATTTCTCCTCCTTCTACAATTTCTCTCCAGCTCCCAGTATGCCAGAGAACCTCAAAGTCAAGGTAATTTACCTATACAATTTTTTTAATTAGCTACTGTATTGTGTTTTCATATCTAATGTAATGTGATTATTGTGCTGAAATGTTTTAGGGGTATTTCCACAATATAGGGTTATGAACTTTGTGTTAAAATCTGGAAAAAATGAATTGTAAGTGTAAATTTGGCCCTCAGAATCAATTATTTGGATTTCCACTATTTATAGGGAAAATATGTTCAGTTCTTGAACTCTTCTGTGTTTGAACACGAATTTGGAACGAACTGAGTTCAACAATCAAGGTATCGCTGTATTCCTCCTATGACATGCAAGATAATTAATTACATAGGATTTGTGTCCCTCCTCAATTCATGAGCTTCAGACCCTGAGGTTTCCATGGTCCCCCATTTGAATTACATAATGGCTTCAATAAATCTCTTAATTTCTTTGAACAGAATTAGATTTTTCTTGGCACAATCTTTGTAGAGTCATAGTTTGGCAGAATTTGAGGAGCTGAAAAACTAGAGTCTGGCACTGAAAAACTGGAGTCCTTTGAACTTCCAACCCCAGAATATATGGAGGTAAGTTGCTCCTGAACTAAACCCTGAGGCTCTGAGGCTTTTCAATACTGTTCTCCACCTTTAATTTTCTACTTGCCGCTGAAGGGTTTTGTTGGAGGTTTAGGTCGCCACCTACTGGCTGCATCCTATGCTCTTGCTCACATCCCTCTTGTTTTCTCTGCCTAGCTCTAATTTGTGACTTACAAGCAGCTGTTTCACTGCTCACACGACTTTCTTTTCTACTGTGTGCACTAAAGTTCCCTCTCAAGTTCTTAATAAATCCATTTCATTTTTCCCTAACTGGAGTCCGAGGGTTACTCTGGGATCTTTGTGGGGGGGTGGGGGGAGTGGGGGGAAGGGAGGTTGGTGCATGGATGGTGCTAAAGTTCTTAGTGTACTTTTAAGCTTGTGATCTTTTTGTTTCTGTTTACTGTCTAAACATTTTGGTAGAAAGGTCTACGCTTGCCAAATCTTCCATCCAGTAAATGAAAAGTGTAATTTCCAAGCCCGACCTCCCTTTTTCCCCTTCAGAGGAGCATCAGGGCCTTTTCTTGTCAGCACATAGAGGTCCTCAAAAGATTTCCTATTTGTGCTCTAGCAAATGACGTGTCTTCTTTTCCATCTGAACTCTTGAAGACACTTTGATCCAGGGCACTCGGTTTTAAACTTACATTTTGCAATGGGAGGCCTCGGAAAATATTTGCTCCCGATTGGATTCAAAGGTCACTTTTCCCAGGTTTGAAATGGATTATTGGGACTGAATCTGAGGGAAATCTCCAGTATTTTAAGATAGGTTGACCTGACTGAAACATTTGGAATTACATGGCTCCTTGTGTGTATATTTTCTTGTTTTGAATTGCTCATCATAAGATGGAAAGTCATAAGAACAAACACAAGCAGAGACCCTATTTAAATTGTTGTTGGAATCGGCTGCAGGGATCTGGTGAGTCTGTGATTTTTCACACGAGACAGGGTCCACTGGCCAAAATCTGCAGTAGGTTACCCAAAAAAGTAGATAAGATTCTCTCATGAGAATATCAGTTTTAATCTAGAGAAACAGTTTGTGGTGGTTACATAATTTCATGTCAAAGATGACCAGTTTTTAACATTGGTAAAGCGGGACACCATTGATAAAACTTATATCCTGGTGAAATAGCCACATGGCAGCCGAAAACCATATACCCTAGCTTGTCATGCATTCTTTCCAAAAATTGGGACTTTTTTAAAACACCGCAGGATGCGGAACAAATTGTTAAAAATCGGGACTGTCCCGCCAAAAGCAGGACGTCTGGTCTGTCAATCAGGTCACAGCCTGATGATGCCTCCTTGTGGGTATGGCCTTCTCATGAGGATTCTGGGAACTTCCTCTCTTTCTCCCTGAAGAAGGGTGACATAATTTCCTGCTGCTTCACCTTCCTGTTGACAAGACCCATTGAGCCACCTGGAGGCCTGTGCCAGCCCTGTGATGGTTGCATTGAATCCACAAGACTTTTCCCCCACTGGCCTGTGATTTTCCTGCATTGTGCTTCACTGCATGTGTGGTGTGAGTCTGAAGAATTTATGGACTAATATTGGATTTATGGGGGCTAATATTGGACTTAGGGACTTGATCTGGCCTGGGATGTTTTCTTTGTATACAATTCCTCTTCTATATAAAGCTCTCTCTTATACATATATGAGTGTCTCTGGATTTGTTTCTCTAGTCAACCTGGTCTAACAATTGAATTAGGTTGTCTCTCCCACACACAACACATGCACCACCATGAAACTCTAAGCCTCAGCTCTGAATAAAACAGCTTATGCCTATCTTATGAATTAGGCTTTTAATAGCTACTCTGAGAAGCTTTCATACAAATTGGTTCATTTATAAAATGTACACTGAAAAAGATATATTGCCTATTCAATTAGTATAAAAAGGACTTTAAATTATTCCAAAAGTTGATTCTTCATAAATCTAAAAATCAACTGCCATCAAGTCAATTCTATTTCATGGTAATCCTACAGGACAGAGTAGAGCTTCTCCCCAGAGTTTCCAACGCTATAAATCTCTATGGGAGGAGCCTCATCTTTCTCCTGCAGAATGGCTGCTGGGTTCAAACTCAGACAGTACCACCAGAGCTCCTTTTCCAGAGGATCATAAAAAAATGACAAAATCATAAAAAAAAATTCCTACCTTCATATGACATTACTAAAGTAGATAACAATATTCAAAAAACTCACTCCAATTGGGCATTGCCTGTAGACCTCATCCAGAAACACAAGAGCATTTCTTGTGTCAGAAAATTGATATCAGAATCAGGCCCCCTGGCTCTTCCTGGAGCTCTGCTGTGGAGCAGAAGTGGAATGAGCCTAGTGTGTTGAAATCCATGTGTGTTGCTAAGCAGTTCTCTAAGGATTGCATGTGCAGTGGTGTCAAGTGAGAAAGCAAGAGCTGCTAAACCAGCACTCCAGGTTACCTGGATGAGTTTTTCAATGTGACTGGCTCTCTCTTCAGCTACGCTCAAGAAGCCAAACCAAAACTCAAGGGATCTGCCAAGAAGAAAGCAAAGACTTGGGCTGCAGAGAAGTTTAAAAAGGGAAACTAAGCATGTATTTTACCCCCCATTATATTATACCTATTTTGTTGTAATCAAATCCTGTAGATTGTATCCTCTCTCATTAAAATCATAAATGTTAGGGTTTACAACACAAGATAATTACACCAGATCACAAAGTAGAGGGTAACTACATAATGCTGGGAATCATGACCTAGCCACATTGACACATATTTTGGGGTGACACAAATCAACACCAGAGAGTGAAAATAAAGTCTTTGTTTCCTTTGAGGCTAAGTAATAGATTAAAAATGTGGCTGTGTGATCCCCCAGGGCAGGAGCTCTACTTTCCCTAAAAAGACTGGAGAGAATGCCAGCGGCGCCATGTGTGCCACAGGTGTTTATTTTGTCAATAAAGATTTACTGAAAGTCTACTAAGTAACATCATTTTATGTCCTGGAAATTTACCCCTACAAACTGGAGGGACCCATAAATGACTTTTTGGGCTATCTAACGTATGGAGAACATAATTTTTATTTTCATTATATTGTTTGCTCTATAGCACTCATTTTTATTTTAATCATTTAATTGGGGGCTCTTATCACAATACATACATGCATCTATTTTGTCAAGCACATCTGTTCATTTGTTGCCATCATCATTTTCTTTTTTTGTTGTTTGTTTTTCATTTTAAAATAATTTTATTGGGGGCTCTTACAATTCTTATCACAGTCCATACATACATCCATGTGTCAAGCACATTTATTGCCATCATCATTCTCAAAACAGTTCTTTCTATTTGAGCCCTTGGTATCAGCTCCTCATTTTTCCCCTCCCTCCTCCGCACTCCCTCACAAACTTTTGATAATTTATAAATTATTATTATTTTGTTATGTCTTACACTGTCCAACATCTCCCACTGTTCTGTTGTCCATCCTCCTGGGAGGGAGTTATATGTAGAACATTGAGATCAGTTCCCCCTCTCTCCCATCACCTTCCCCTTACCCTCCTGGTATTGCTACTCTCATTATTGGTCCTGAAGGGTTTACCTGTCCTGGAGTCCATGTGTTTCCAGCTCTTAAATGTACCCGTGTAGATGCTCTGATCTAGCCAGATTTCTAAGGTAGAATTGGGATAGTGATAGTGGGGGGTGGGCTGGGGGGAACATCAAAGAACTAGAGGAAAGTTGTATGTTTCATTGGTTCTATACTGCACCCTCCATGGCTCATCAATTCCTTGTGACCCTCCTGGATGGGGATGTCCAACTGTCTACATCTGGGTTTTGGGTATGCACCCTGAACTTTCTTTCATTCACATTGAAATGATTTTTAGTTCTGGGTCTTTGATGCCTGATACCTGATCCCATCAATACCTCATGATCACACAGGCTGGTGTGCTTCTTCCATGTGGACTTTATTGCTTCTCAGCTAGATGTCCACTTGTTTGTCTTCAAGCCTTTAAGACCCCAGATGCTATATCTTTTGATAGCCAGGCACCATCAGCTTTCTTCACCACGTTTGCTATGCACCCATTTTGTCTTCAGCGATCATGTCAGGAAGGTGAGCATCACAGAATGCCAGGTTATTAAACAAAGTGTTCTTGCATTGAGGGAGTACTTGAGTAAAGGCCAATGTCTGTCTAGCACTTATTTTTCCATTTCCACATTTAAGTTTAAACTAACCTTTTCGGTAAAACATATAGAAAAACACACAAATTCTAAGTGTATTATATCTGGATGACTTATCACAGATGATGAATACACAGATGAACACATGTTTGCAACCACCATAATAGTGTTAGCAGTATCACAGAAACCACACCACAACTACATTTTTATTTTCCAAAAGTCAACAGTAGCATAAATGAAATGACCTGTTTTTAACTTTATATCGATGTTATCGTACCACATATACTCCTTGTAGTCAGTGTCTTTCACTGACATTTTCTGTGAGATTTGTCCAATTGCTTTATGTAACAGTGATCTATTCACTTCATTGCAGGAATATATCCCATCATACCAAAATTTATCCTTTAAACTGCAGGTCCGTATGTGAGTTGTGCCCCATTTTGAACAATTATAATCTAAATAAAACTGCTTTGAACAATTATAAACTAAATAAAACTGCTAGGATCAATTTTGCTTATGTTCTTTGCTGCACATATGTGGCTACTGTAAAACAGTAACTGGAACCAATGACTCATAGTATGTACGTTCAACTTAAATAGATCTTGACAATTTTCCAAAGGAGTTGTATAAAGCTACACTGTCATCAGCTGATCCACACCTTTGAGAAGATTCTTTGTAGCATTTCAATGTTTTAAAATGTATTGAGGGTTGCTTTGTGGTCTAACATAAGGACTGTTCTGGAGACTGTTCTGGAGACATAAGGACTGTTCTGGAGACTGTTCTGGAGACTGTTCTGGAGACTGTTCTGGAGACTGTTCTGGAGACTGTTCATGTGTGAAGGAAAAGAATGTCAATGTGCTATTGTTGGATGGAGTGCTCTTGATATATCTATGAGGTTAAGTTGGTTGATTGTGCTGCTTATTTTCTTCTGTCTTTTTTGGGGTTTATTTCTAATTGTTCTTTCCTCTATATCTTCATACTGAAAATAGGGGTTCTATAGCAAAGTGTGGTAAAGAAATCAAACGGCGCCCAACTACTAGAAAGAATAGCACCAGGATCCTTAAAGGTTTGTCCTAAAACAGCAACCATCTAAGTTAGATGTCAGCTATGTCCACACAGAAGAAGCATACCAGGTTCTGTGATCCCAGGATTTTAAATAATAGAACTGAAGACTGGAGGAGGGAACTGTATCAGAACTTAAATTCTGAGCACCCAGGTTGCAGAAGGCTATAGATGACAGGGAAATCCCCAAATCCATGAGCAGTCCTCACATCGATTAAGCCTTCAGCAAATCCCTTCTGATCATTGACCAGGGATATGAATGGTCTTGCTATCAGAGTACGTTGGAAAGTGGATTAATGCAAATGTTATTGTTGTTGTTAGCGCCATTGAGTTGGTACTGACCCTATGCACAACAGAAGGCAACACTGCCCATCCTGCACCATCCTGACAATTGTGCTTCTGCTGGAGCCCACTGTTGCAGCCACGGTGTCAATGCACCTTGTGGAGGGCCGTCCTCTTCCTCACTGCTCCACTTTACCAAGCATGATATTCTTCTCCCGGCACTGTTCTTTCCTGATCACATGTCTGAGTTAGTTAGTTTATGGTGTCAACCTGACCAATAAACACATGTGGGATTCATTGAAGAACAGAAGGATAAATGGCTCAGTGAGCCTCACCTTTCTAGTTCTCGGATCTCTTGCTTTGTGATGGTCGCACCAGGGTGCAGCTGCCTTAGCAGTTCCCTGCTTCAGCATGCAAGGCTGACTTCAAGACATCCCCAAGGAAAAGCCACATTGACCTACCCCAATGCAGCCCTGGGTGCTGGAGCAGCCGTGTGGAGACCCCTGCCAGCGCTGAGATGCTTACACATTCACTGACTCGGGTTTCCCCCTGCCGTCAGCATCATTGCGTCTGCTTTGTGAGATGGAGGAGGACTTTGTGGATTGGTGTCGGACATAATGGGTTAATGAGTTAATGTTGGACTTGTGGGCTTGGGCAGCACTGGGTTGGGATGTTTTCTTGATGCGCACTTAACCTTTATATAAAACTCTCTCTTATACATGAGTTTCTGTGAATTTGTTTCTCTAAAGTACCCAGTGTCCAAAGTACGTGAGACAAAGTCTCCCTATTCTTGCCTCTGAGGAGCACTCTGGCTGTGCTTCTTCCAAGACCAATTTGTTTGTCCTTTTAGCAATCCATGGTACTTTGAATGTTCTTTGCCAGCACCACAATTCAAACTCAATTCTTCTTTGGTCTTCCTTATCAAACATACAACCTACACATGCATATAAGGCACTGAAATACCATGGCTTGGGCCAGGGCCACTTTAGTCCTCAAAGCAGTAGCCTTGCTTTTCAACATTCTGAAGAGGTCTTGTGCAGCACATTTACCCCATGCAGCTCATCCTTTAATCTCTTAAGTGCTGCTTCCATGAGCACTGACTATGGATCCAAGCACGCTCTCCAAAGCAGATAGCATTAGGTTAAATATTTTTAACACCTTATCATTTGTTCTCCCTTTTGATCTATTTTATGCTTCCTGTAGTTTTAAAAAATATTTTCTGACTTTTTTATTGTGTTTTTAAACTTTTTGTCTTAGTGTGGGAAGTCTGTTTTTCTTTATATGAAGCCCAGGATAAGTAAATCTGTAGAGATAGTAATTGGATTATTAGTTTCTTAGGGTCATGGCAGGGGAAGCTGGAGGAAATGAGGAGCTAATAATAATGAGCACAGGAAGATGTTCAAAAGGCATTGTGGTAGTGATTGCACACCGATTTTTAATCTCATTAAACCACTCAATTTTATCATGTAAATTTGATGTCAAGTATATGTCCAAAAAACCCAAACCTGTTGGAATGCTAACTACAAAGTCAGTGGTTCAAGCCCACAATCTACTCCGCAGGAGAAAGACCATGCTGGCTTTCCCACAAACATTTACAAAGTTTCAGAAACCCTAAATAGGGTCGCTGTGAGTCAGAATCAGACAGGAAGCTGGGATACTACTATTATAATGACTGTCTCTTCCATTCTATTAAAATTTGTTGTATGGATTTTAAAGTTATTTCATTGGGTACCTAGCTATTTTTTATAGTTATGACTTCTTTATTTTAATTAATCCTTTAATCATTACACACTGCCTATTCTCGTTTTGATATTTTGTCAGTAACTTATAGTGCCACTCCTGTTCTTTTTTCATTGTCATTAGCATATTTTTCCATAATTTGATTTTTAGCCAATTTTTGTTATTATGTCAAGGTATGCCCCTTATAGACAACATAACAATGGGCTGTATATCCATATCCATTATGTTATTCTTTGTCTCTTGGCTGGTATGAATTAAATAATAAGAATGAATTTATTGGTGTCAGTGTGCTGGTGTTTTGTTTTGTGTATGTGTTCCTGCAGGTTTCTTTGTTCCACATAATTTCCTGTGTTGAGTTTATTTTGTTTATGGATTTTTAAAAATAATTTTCATGGTTGCTGTTCTTTTGTTGTTAGGTGCCTTCAGGTTGGTTCCGACTCATAACCACCCCATGTACAACAGAACGTAACACTGACAAGTTGTACATCATCTTCATAATTAGTGTTATGTTGAATCCCATTGTTGCCATTGATTCGTGTCTTCAGGGGCTTCCTGTTTTTGTCTTCCCTTCTATTTTACCATGTATGCTGTCCTTTTCCAGAGAATGTTTCTCTTGATAATTGTTCATTTAGTGCTTACTAAGTTTTTGTGATTTTCCTCATTTGTTTTGATAAAGTTTGTCAATTTTAAGGTTAGCCTATAATTTCTTCCCACATTTAAAGCCATGTGTTAATCGACCTTGACATCAACGTGACTTCTTCCCATCTGGGAGTCCTGTAACTGTCCTGTGTGATTGTCTTCACTGACAAATTTATGTCTCTGCTGCCCTACTTTTTAGTCCTTTAGGTGTGTTTTACTTTGGATATTTCTATACCTACTTTGAATTCTGGGAGGTGTTTTCATGTATGTTAATCTTAGGTTGTTGTCTACTATTGTTCCAAAGACCTTCCTATAGCATGTTTTCTTTCTTTTTTTCTAGTAGTTTTCTTGATAAAATATTCATATATCACCCGCTTCCATGGTTAAATTGCTTTGAAAAAGAGGTATATATACATCATCACATTCAGTTCTAGTGCTTCTTCCCCCTCCTGCTTTCATTGTTTGCTCCCCAAATCCTCTCCCCCTCCCCACCCATCATCACCCTCCACATCTTGATAAACCTGCATCAGTTACTGTCTCTAGGCATCCATTCCTTTTGTGCGTCACAAACTGGGAAATCCAACAGAAATAGTAAGAAACAAACAAAAAAAAACAAATGGAAAGAAGAAAATTATAATGATACAAAGATAAAGATACAAATAAAGTATAATAAAGAAAAGACTACCATCAATATTTTAAAAGCCAGAGAAGAAATTTCTGTCCTGGAACAGGTAAGAAATACTTCAGCCTAGAACAATTTCATGTTGGGTCAAGACAGGATCTCCCTATAGTATTTCTTGTAAGGTAGCCAAGATCTGGGTTTTAAAATCTCTTTAATTTCTCTTTATCTGGATATTTGTCTGTCATACTTGAGGGATAATTTTGCTGGGTACAAAGTCATGGTCAGCAACTTTTTCTTTCAGAGTTTTGCATATGTCATCTCATTGGCTTTGGGCCCGTGTGGTATCTGCTAAAAACTTAAAGCTGAATCTTATTAGGTTTTGTTGTTGTTGTTTTTTTTTGTAGATAACTTTTTTTTTTCCTGAGCTGTTTTCAGGATACTTTCCCGGTCTTTGCTTATGGATATATTTATTATAATATGTATTGGTGAATTTCTCTTTGAATGTACGCTGCTTAGGATTTGTTTGGCTTTTTCAATGCTTTTCTTATATTTTGTGATCACTCACTACCATTAAGTCAATTCTACTCATAGTGACCCTATAGGACAGGATAGAACAGTCCCCTGTGAGTTTCTAAGACTGAAATTCTTATGTGAGTAGAAAGCCCTATCTTTCTCCTTCAGAGCGATTGGTGGTTTTGAACTGCTAACCTTACAGTTAGCAGCCTAACAGAGGAGCCATAGGACACCTCTATTTCATGATAGCAGGGTAATTTCTTCCAAGACTTTTCAACAATTTTTTTCTGCGCCTTTTTGTAAAGTAGAAGTCTCTTACTGTTCTGGAATTCCAATCACCTATTAGTTATCCCACTTGTGGTATCCCCCTTAATTTTTAGACTGACTTCAATTTTTTTCAATCTCTTTTCTTATCATGCCTCTAGAGCAGTGGTTCTCAACCTTCCTAATGCCATGGTCCTTTAATACAGTTCCTCATGTTGTGGTGACCCCCAACCATAAAATTATTTTCATTGCTACTTCATAACTGTCATTTTGCTACTGCTATGAATTGTAATGTAAATAGCTGATATGCAGGATGCATTTTCATTGTTACAAATTGAACATAAAGCATAGTGGTTAATCACAAAAACAGTATATAATTATATATTGTGAAATATTTATTTCTAATTACAAATAAATGAAAATTTGTCTTGAAGCCTGGCGTAACATGGATAACAGTTTTCATGCCAGGTACTTGTATGTGGTCATATCTGCATGTGGGTGGACCCTCCTGGAGATAGATAGAGGAGCAGTGTCTTGGTTCCTAAGACCATCAGAAATACGTGTTTTTCAGTGGTTTTAGGCAACCCCTATAAAAAGGTTATTCAACCCCCAAAGGCGTCACAACCCACAGGTTGAGAACCACTGCTATAGAGAAATTTGTCTTCAATCTTATTACTTCTGTCTTCCATTGATTCAATTATTTTTCTTTACCATTTTAATAATTATATAATTTTTCTGAACTCAGCATTAATCTTCTGATTTTCTATTTACTGCCTTTTTATAGTTTGTAATTTTTAATTTATTCACATTTCATTTTTGTTTTCTTTGGTTTTGTCTGAAGCTTTCTTGGTCTTTCAGTCCATTGAAGGTGACTCAACATTTTCTCCATCTTTAATCTATAAACTGTAACTTAATGTCTTTCTTTTGATTCTTTATCAAATAGTTCCAATGCCATTTCTTCCTCAGAAAGATTTTCAGGCTCTGCATTTTGGTCACTTGTTTCTTTGTGTGAAGTGAAATTGTCTTTTGTCTTCAAGTAATTGTGGTATTGTTCCATATATATTTAATTGCTGCCTATATGTTGGTGTGATCTGAGACTGTCACCATCTGGATGTAAGAGAGGATGGGAGTATATGTGCAGTTCTCTGTTCCCTGCAGCACATTGTGGGTGCATTGAGCGGGTTTTGGTCACTGGTGGTACAGGAGCAGGTAGTGTCTCTCACCCCATTGGTGGGACTGCAGGAAGTATGGCATGGTTGGAGTGTGCCCACTGTTTAGGTCTCCCATTGGGTGGGACAAGAAAAGAAACCAACAGTAGGGAAAATGGCATGAAGGGCTACTGGTTGGTTGGAAAAGAGTGTTAGTTACTTCTTCCAGAGCATTAGATCTGGAAATCTAACTGAAAACGTCCAATGAAGTTGGTTTTAATCTTAGCCAAACAGGAAAATCTTAATAGAGTTGGCTCCTAAGCAATGGATTTAAATCTATGTAGAGGTTAAATCTACCTTTAAGAATCACTCCAGCTCTTTTTATTTTAGATCACATATCTTATATCAAACATCATCCGCCTTTTGCTCATAGATTTTGAAGAACATCCTTTGCTTTCATTTAAAGTATACTTTCTTCTCTAGAGGTTTACCAGTTTCTGCTCCCAGGAGGCAGCTCACCTTTAACTTTTCACACCAATAGTCAAGCTACTGGTCCCTGGGCTGGACAGCTTTCGGGATACCAAAGGCAGTGCCGAGTAGCCATCTTAGTTACTGGGTGCGGAGAATGGATAATTATGGCCATGTTGGAGGGACGACCTGACCTAGCTTCAAATGGCTAATCAAAGTCATAAGGCTTCTCTGTTTCCAGATTTTTGACATTTTTAACATATACATATTATACCTTAATCCAAAGAATTTGTTGTGCCCTAGAGAAATTCCCTAGCTGCATACATTTATGTTGAGTTGATAAACTTCTGGCAGTGGGGCAGATGCATTGCCAGTCCTTCAATTGAGCATGGCCTTCCTATGGAGCTTGCAAGGACTTAAAGCTCAGGTTCCACAAGGAAATATTTAGAGAGGTGCTTAACATAGCATGGCCATAAAGTGTTACTTGATTAATTTCACATTTGGAATTATTGTTTAGTATCTAGGTTGGCTGCAACTCCATCTAGGACTGGCTGTGCCACCCACACGGCCTCCTTGGCTAGTAGAGAGCACCATAGCACGTCCTTGCTTCCCCTCCACCTAGGTTTTTCTCTTTTGTGACATTCCCCCTCACTCGTTTTCCCCTTTACTTTCTCTTGTGTTTTTCTCCTTTTGCATTCCTGTCTTTTTCTGTTTTTTTTGCATGCCCCAGTTTTATCTTTTTTTTTTTTACTTTTTCCATTTTCTTTAGCTATTTTTTTCCCTCAGTGCTGTTTGCTTCTTTTACCACAAGTTATAATTGTCTCTTAGCCAATCAGTGTGTCTTGTTGTATTAATGTACCAAATGATATCAAAAGTCACACTTTGTTTAGTCTCACTTTTATTAAAAAAAATCATTTTATTGGGGGCTCGTACAATTCTTATCACTATCCATACAAACATCCTGTGTCAAGCGCATGTGTACATTTGTTTCCATCATCATTCTCAAAACATTTGCCTTCCACTTGAGCCCTTAAAATCAGCTGCTCATTTTCCCCCTCCCTCCTCACTCCCCCTACCTAATGAACCCTTCATAATTAATAAATTGTTATTATTTTGTCATATGTTACACTGTCCAATGTCTCCCCCTCCCTCTTCTCTGCTGTCCACCCCCCAGGGAGGAGGCTATACATAGATTCTTGTAATCAGTTCCCCCTTTCTATCCCACGTTCCCTCCACCCTCCAGGCATTGCCACTCTCACCACTGGTCCTGGAGAAGTCATCTGTCCTGGATTCCCTGTGTTTCCAATTGCCATCTGTATAGTCTCACTTTTGATGGACTTCATTGCTATCATTGTGACTTACGCCCATGCCAGGATATGTGTTCTTCAGACTCTGCCTTAGCGTCTAGGGCTGCTATAACGACAGGATATGTGTTCTTCAGACTCTGCCTTAGTGTCCAGGGCTGCTATAACGGAGCACCAGAAGTGGACGGGTCTACCAAGCAGAAGTCTACTCTCTCACCGTTGAGGGAACGGCATCCCAATTCATGGTGCCAGCTCTAAGGGAAGGCTTTCTCTCTTTGGGTTGTTTCCTTTATTTTATTTATTTATCTTTTATTTATTATGTAGATAACATTTTATTTTGGTATTTATAAAAGACACAATAGACAAATATTGTATGCGCGCACTACTATAAGGAAAAACAACAATTAAATACTGCTTAGAAAATAATTCCCAAACAAAAGGGTAGAAGGGCTACCAATCAGCCGTGAAGCACACATGGCCACCCCCATATATTAGAGGAGGCAGTGATATTTCTGTTGGTGAGTATGGTGAGTAAAAGGGAGAGAGCAACCTCATATTTGGAAGGGATGCTGCAAAACAATTGTAAGAAACATAAGGGAACAATAAACCTGATTTTATGTTCCTGGGTAGACACGACAAATATGTTTCTACCCAGCCCTTGATGAGCCACACCATGGACTAAGCACCATACTGAGCGTACCTGCTAGCCTTACCGGCAACATACCAGTCCCCGAGGGCCACACCAGAAGGACTCAATGTAGAAGCCTGACTGAGCAAAACGGGCCCTTCCTCAAAACAACCTGCACCCTTGGACTTAGGACTGAAATACTTTGATAGAGGAAGCAAAGAGAGGCCATCCCAAGACTGTGGAAATGCAGCCATAGGACCTTGGGTAGGACCTCTGGCTTAGAGGATGCCCAAGGAAAGGGGACCCAGACTACCATATATTTAATACCTCAGTGCTCCTCTTGCATTAATACGACAGGTTTTAATCAGATCGGCATGGGTCTGCAACTGTAATACTGCAGGAAGTTTTCCCTTAGCACCAACCCCCATGCTCACCGTAGCCAGAGCTCAATCAATTAAGAAATCAATTTGTATGAAGCAACAACCACTGAATTGCAACTCCAAGCTTCACCATACTCGCATAAACTCCTCATGTCAACAGTATCTTCAGTTCTGTGTCATTGGATACATTACTGATGTTATCGATACAATCGCCTTATACCTCATGTGACGTTTTATCTTTTGTGGGGTTTTTTTTTGCCTTTGTTTGTTGTTGGGATAATGACTGCCAAAGTAAACCATAGTTGTTCATAACCTGTGGACAAGTAGATGGATTTTGGACTCCCACTTAACTCTAGCCGCAATCCAAGGACAATTAGTTCTTGTAATATGGCCCTGCTTGATACTCACCTTCATGAAGTGATCACTGAAGATAAGGCTGCTACAGCAAAGTGTAGTGAAGACAGCAGATGGTGCCTTGCTTTCTATTGGAATAGTGTCTGGGGTCTTATACAGGCTTCTATTCAAACCAACAGCCATCTAAGTAAGGAGCCAACTACATCCACACTGAAGAAGTACGCTAGCCTGTGTGACACAAACATGATAATAGCAAAATTCAATTACGACAAAGGGAAAAATATCAGAGCTTGGATTGAGAACACCCAATTCGTCGGAGTCCAGGAGTGGAGTGGGAGTCGCAGACCATCTGCAGTCTATTGAGTCAGATCCAGTCTTTGGCAGATCCCCTCTCGCCACAGGCAAAGGACTCAAACTGTGATTATTGTCAACTTGATTATGGTGGATTGAGCCATAGTACAATATGATACTTGGTCAGTTGGCCTCCCTCTGGACCCAACCTGAATTTGCTCTAGGCTCAAATAGTTCTCACCTGTTCTAGTACAGAGATCTTTTTTGGCCTTTTCAATATTAATGGTGGTCTTTTCTTTATTACACTTTATTCTTATCTTTATTTTTGTACTATATTTAAAATTTTTATTTTTCTTTGTATTATTATTATTATCTTCTTCTTGCCATTTTGGTTTGTTTTTGTTCTTGTTTCTGTTGGGGTTCCCAGTTTGAGAAGCATAGAAGGAGTGGATGCAGAGAGACAAAAACTGGTGTAATGGTTTATTGGGGGTGTGGAGGGTGATAGAGAGTGGGGAGAGGGAGAAGATTTGGGGAGCAAACAATGACTGCAAAAGGAGGGAGGGAGTACTAGAGCTAAGTGATGATGTACCTACAGCTCTTTAAAAGTTATTTACTTGGTCCCAATTCCCTCATTGATGGTCCTAATAGTTTGGGGTAAAAAGTTATCTAAACATGGAAGTGTATGATATGTGAATGTTATATGAAGAAAACGACTTAAAAATAAGATGAAGAAAAACCAAATTTCCAAATTTGACCAATGGTTACAGTGGTTGTTGCTTATGGGGAATTGAGTTTATGTTAATGGTGGTGGAATAATTTGGAAAAGGATATCAATAATGGCTGTACAACATGAAAAATATAATCAACAGCACTGAATTATACATGAATAAGTTGTGGAGTTGGAGAATTTTTGGGGGGTATATCTTTGCCACAATTTAAAAATTATGCGAATAACAATGAATACAAAAATGAAGATGTTCTAGAACTGAATGTGGTGATAATTGTACAACTCTTCTTGATGTGATTGAATTATTGAATTGTTTAACACGTGGAAGAGGGCTAAAAAAGAGAGAGAGAAAAGAAAAACAGTAGAGAGAGGGATCTTTCACTGTAGAAGCTTCTAGCAGGAGTCCCACTTTATTACTTATTGGTGAGGCATCAGCTATCCCAAACCAAAAACAAATCCACTGACATCAAGTCAATTCCAACTTATGCTTTCCCTAGGGGTTCTGGACAGAAACTCTTGGCAGGAGTAGGTTTCAATTGCCAACTTTGCAGTTAGAAGCCCACTACCTAATCCAGAGCACCACAAATGCATGTTATATTCAACCAGATATTGAGTTAGGTGCAATGATCAAATTCATAGGACTCATGGTGAGCCACTGTGTGAGGTACCAGCGCTCCCTAGGATTTTCTTTACAGAAGTAAATTGTCAGGTGTTTCTCCTGTAGTAGCTGGAAGGTAACTTCAAACCAAGAACCTTCTAGTTAGCAGCTGTATGTTTAACTGCCTGTGAACTTATTGGCCCTTCCAATCAGATATACTGTGAAACCCTTGATGTGACTTGCAAGATTTCCTGAGACAAGCTCATTGGGGCTAACCTTAGGAAATTGACTCTATGTGGGGAAACCCCTTCAAAGAAAATTTAAGGTGCTATGTTACACCTGGTCATGGTATGAATATGCTGATGGAGAAAGGTAGTCAAAAAAAGAGTCTGGCTATTCTAATACCATTTTGCAATTCAATTTTTTTTGTACTAGGACTAGTAA
The DNA here is from genome assembly GCF_050624435.1 of Tenrec ecaudatus. Lineage (NCBI taxonomy): Eukaryota > Metazoa > Chordata > Mammalia > Afrosoricida > Tenrecidae > Tenrec > Tenrec ecaudatus. The sequence continues at coordinate 39,709,513 of NC_134547.1, read as the reverse complement.
ATCAGATGAACAAATAGATGTAGCAGCTTTCCTGTTTTCCAGATGTATTCACTTGAAGAAACTGAGACATCTACAATATTGTAAAGATGTGGATGTGTACTTAAAAGTCGTTAGACTATGTAGTTGAGAATTTAGACTTTTGCCCTAAATTATCTAGATTTTGTAACTTTAGACAGTTACATAAACTTAAGGGTTCGTATTTATAAAATGGGTAAAATGCTAATCTTCTAGTTTTATAACAAAGATTAGAAATGAACAATTCACGTAAAGCGCTCACAGAGTCCCTGACCATGGTCAATGGTAGGTAAATTTAGTTATTCAATCAAAACACAAAGCTAAAAAACAAAAGTTATATCACATTTACTTCATCAATATTGTAGTCAAGACACTTGGTTTCTGGTGCAGCATGTCATTAATACGTTGTGGGTTTCTTAAGTAAAATTATTTTGTAAATCTTTGACTACTACCTACATAAAATTAGAGGACTGGAAACATATATTTGCTTCATAAGACTGCTGGAGTGGTGAGTGGTCAAGAGGCTAACCTGGAAAACCGTTTTTCTGCTAGATCTATCAATAGTAGAAACGTCTTTCTTGGATCCAATGATCCAAACAGTCTGGCTTAAGCAAATCATTGAAATCATTCAAAGCATATGTATGTATACAAGCATATTGTTCTAAAGGAGAAAATGCAAGTTTTTCATCTGATTATTAAAGTGTTTCATAACTCCAAAAAGGGTTAACAATTACTAGGGATTTACTAACATGAAATCCCTCTGAGATACACACACACACAGACACGCGTGCACGCACGCACACACACACACACACACTATTGGAGGAAAATAGTATCTCAGGTAAAGGTCATATAGTGAGAAATAAACTCCACATTTCCTGGTAAACAGGGATGGGTAACACATAATAAAAATATTCCAAACCCAATAAACTGTGAATTTATACTTTCTAGTTAAGGATTGTAGCCTTCAGTGTGGATTAAAATTTAGTGTAAAGAAGACCAAAGTCCTCATAACTGGATCAACAGGTAACATCATGATAAACAGAGAAAAAGTTGAAGTTGTCAAGGATTTGGTCCTGCTTGGATCCATAATCAATACTCAAGGAAGCAGCAGTAAAGAGACCAAAAGACTCACTGGATTAGGTAAATTTGCTACACAAGACCTTTTTAGAGTATTGAAAGCAAGGATGTCACTTTGAGGACAAAGGTGGCCTGACCCAAGCCATGGTATTTTGCATTGCCTCATATGCATGTGGAAGATGGAAAGATTGAGTAAAGAAGACCAAAGAATACATGCATTTGAATTGTGGTTCTGGAGAACATTGAGAGTACCACCAGCGACCAACAGGACAATTTGTCTTGGAAAAAGTATGGTCAGAGTTCTCCTTAAAGGCAAGTATGGCAAGACTTTGTCTTACATACTTTGGACACATTGTCAGGAGAGATCAGTCCCTGGAGAAGGACATCACACTTGGTAAAGTGGAGGGGCAATGAAAAAGAAAGCTTCCCCCCACCCACTATCATGATCCCAATTCTACCTTACAAATCCGGCTAGACCAGAGAATGTACACTGGTACAGATAGGAACTGGAGACAGGGAATCCATGACAGATGAACCCCTCAGGACCAGTGGTGAGAGTGGCAATACCGGAGTGGGGATGGAGGGGAGATGAGTAGAAGGGGGGAACTGATCACAAGGATCTACATATAATCCCCTCCCTGGGGTACGGACAACAGAAAAGTGGGTGTAGGGAGACGTCGGATAGTGTAAGACATGACAAAATAATAATTTATATATTATCAAGGGTTCATGAGGGAGGGGGGAGCGTGGAGAGATGAGGAAAAATGAGGAGTTGAAATAAAGGGCTCAAGTAGAAAGCAAATGTTTTGAGAATGATGATGGCAAAAATTTACAAATGTGCTTGACCAATGGATGAACGTATGAGCTGTGATAAGAGTTGTAAGAGCCCCCAATAAAATGATTTATAAAAGAAAAAAGAAGGCCCTCAACATGATGGATTGACACAATGGCTGTAATTGACACAATGCCCAGGCACAGGAACAATCGTGAGGATGGCACAGGACTGTGCAGCGCAGTGTTTCCTTCTGTTGTGCACAGGGTCGTTATGGGTCGGAATCAAATGGATGACAGCTAACAAGAAGTTAAATTTGCCCTACTGACAAACAAGCAGGAAGAGCCTATTATGGGGCCTGGAGGGCATGCTAGAATGACAACTTCTTCAATTACAGAGGTTTACGAAAGGACTTGGGCTCTTAAAGTTCCCATTTCCTACTGAGAATCTTTGTTGGGAAGCAGATGATTTTGGATCTGATCTGTGGTTGTTCTGGATTTGTTTTTGCAGCAAAGCCTATTTTTGTGTTTGCAAAATTTTGCCTTTCTTAAGGCAAAACTGGTTAAAATAATTACTATATTGTTTCCAGAGTTTGAAACATTTAGTGAAACAAAAAAAATCCTGTTGCATATTTTTAAATTGATTGTTCGAGAATAACTGTCTTTTGATAACAGGATATAGCTATCCTGAATAAACTTGAGAACTCCCAAGCCCTTTATTTGTTAATCAATATATGAGGGGGTACCCAAAAAATAACAGAAACTAGCTCCACTGGGAGCTTTCACAGTACACATTTTTCCGGCTAGGTGAGCAACTTGCTCTGAGTTAGTGCACCTAGTGGTGTCGCCTGGGAAGTTTCTCTCTGGTCATAGTGAATTTTTTTTGTAAAGGCAATTTCACTCAAACCTTGTTTCTTTTGATGGACCATTTAAGAGAACAGTGTACAGCTGTGAAATTTTGTTTCCTGATTGGGAAAAATGCTGCAGAAACTTGTGATGTTGAACAAAGCTTACAAAGAGAGTGCTATAGAAAAACTCAAGTGTTGGGCTTAAGTGGAGAGGAAATGCTTTGAGAGTGATTAGGCAAAGAATGTACGGATGTGCTTTATACAATTGATGTATGGATATGTGTGGATTGAGATAAGAGTTGTAGGAGCCCCTAATAAAATGTAAAAAAAGAAGAAAAAAAGAAAGAAAATGATTAGGGCAAAGAATGTACAGACATGCTTTATACAATTGATGTATGTTTATGTATATGCATGGATTATGATGAGTTGTATATGAGCCCCTAATAAAATGTTTTTAAAAAAACCTCAAGTGTACAAGTGGTTTTATTTCAAAAAAGATGAAATGTTGATGACAAACCTAGTTCTGGACATCCATCAGCTTCCTGGATGAAAATGTTGGCAAAATTCGTGCACTTGTGCTCGAAGATCAATGATGAACCATTAAAGAGATGGGAAGGTCTCTGGACTATCTTGGAGTTCAGTTCAGCGAATTTTAAAGGAAGATTTGGGAATGAGAAGGGCCACTGTGAAATTTGTGCCTAACTGACCAGGAAAATGAGTGTCGAATGGAAACATGCCATGCTTTGAAAGAACAGCTCCAAAGCAACTCAGACTTTTCCCCCAAGGTCATTACTGGCGACAAGACATGGTGCTATTCTTTTTTTCAAAAATCATTTAATTAGGGGCTCATACAACTCTTATCACAATCCATACATACATCAATTATGCAAAGCACATGTGTACATTCATTGCGCTCATCTTTCTCAAAACATTTGCTCTCCACTTAAGCTCCTAGCATCAGCTCATTTCTCCCCTCGCTCCCTGCTCCCCCTTCCTTCATGAACCCTTGATAATTTATAAATCATTATTTTGTCATATCTTGTACTGTCTAACGTCTCCCTTCACCCACTTTTCTGTTGTCCATCCCCCAGGGAGGTAATATGTAAATCCTTGTAATCCGTTCTCCCTTTCCACCCCACCATCCCAGTATTGCCACTCTCACCACTGGTCCTGAAGAGATCATCCATCCTGGATTCCCTGTGTTTCCAGTTCCTATCGGTACCAGTGTACATCCTCTGGTCTAGCCAGATTTGTGTAGAATTGGTATCATGGCAGTGGGGGGAGGGAGGGGAGTGGAAGGAAGCATTTAGGGACTAGAGGAAAGTTGTATGTTTCACCATTGCTACACTGCACCTACTGGCTCATCTGCTCCCGGAGAGCCTTTCATAAGGGAATGTCCAATTGCCTACAGATGGGCTTTGGGTCTCCACCCTGCACTCCCCCTCATTCACAATATGATTTTTTTGTTCTGATGATGTGTGATACCTGATCCCTTCAACACCTTGTGATGGTACAGGCTAGTGTGCTTCTTCCATCTGGGTTTTGCTTCTGAGCTAGATGGCCGCTTGTTTACCTTCAGACATGGTGCTATTCTTGACTCCAATAGCAAACATCAATCAAGCCAGTGGAAGATGCCATCACCACCTAACCCAAAAAAGCTCGTCAAGTGAAATCAAAGATCAAGATGATGTTCATTTGTTTTCATGATGTGAGAGGGGTAGTGCATTTGCAGTTCATGCCACCAGATCAAGTTTTCTATTTAGAGGTTCTGAAAAGATTGCCTAATAGTGTGCAACAAAAAAAAAAGGCCTGGTTTGTGGCAGATGGGGGACTGGCTTCGCCACCACAACAATGAACCTGCTCACACAGTAGTCTCAGTGTGCCATTTTTTGGCAAAAACAGCATGCCTCCTTGCTCCATGCAGCGGACTCACCTGACCTCACTCTACAACTTCCTTTTGTTTCCATGAATGAAGAGACATGAAAGGACAGCGATTTGGCTATGTAGAAGATGTAAGAAAACAATGAGGGAGGTGCTGCCAGCCAGCCAAACAGATGAGTTTGAAAAATGTTTCCAAGAATGGTACCACAGATTTGAAAAATCTATTAAGTCAAATGGAGAGTACTTTGAACGTCATAAGGTTGTTTTGCAATCTGGAGGGGAAAACAATGGGACTGACAGTTCCAAGGGGGGCATAGGAGAGAGGGAGGCAGGGGAAAGGAAGTGGTGTTAATAAACCCAGGGACAAGGGAACAACAAGTGATCCAAAATCAGTGGCAAGGAGGGTGTAAGAGGCCTGGTAGGGCTTGAGCAAGGGCAATGTAATCAAGTGGAATTACTGAAACCCAAATGAAGGCTGAGCTTGATAGTGGGATAAGAGGAAAGTAAAAGGAAATGGAAGAAAGAATTAGGAGGCAAAGGGCATTTGTAGAGGTCTAAATATAGGCATGTACATATGGAAATATATTTATGATGATGGGGAAATAGATCTATGTGCATATATTTATATGTTTACTATTAAGGTCACAGATGGACATTGGGCCTCCACTCAAGTACTCCCCCTCAATGCAAGAACACTTTGCTTGATTAAACTGGCATTCCATGATGCTCACCTTGCCGACATGATTGCGGAAGACAAAGCAGGTGCATAAGCAAATGTAGTGAAGAGAGCTGATGGTGCCCAGCTATCAAAAAATATAGCATCTGGTGTTTTAAAGATAAACAAACAAAGCCCACATAGAAGAGGCACGCCAGCCTGTGTGATCATGAGGTGTGGAAGGGATCAGGTATCAGGCATCAAAGAACAAAAAAATTCTATCATTGGGAATGAGGGGCAGAGAGGAGCGGGGAACCAAAGCCCTTCTGTAGACAACAGGACATCCCCTTGCGGAAAGGTTGCAGGGAGGAGTCAGTGTAGCAATGATGAAACATACAACTTTCCTCTAGTTCTTAAATGCTTCCTCCACACCACTATCATGATCCCAATTCTACTTTACAAATCCGGTTAGACCAGAGGATGTACACTGGTACAGATAGGAAGTGGAAACAGAGGATGCTGGACAGATGAACCCTTTAGACCAGTGGTGAGAGTGGCAATATGAGAGGGTGAAGGGAAGGAGGGGTAGAAAAGGGGAACCGATTATAAGAATCTACATATAACCTCCTCCCTGGGGTAAGGATAACAGACAAGTGGTTCAAGGGAGACATTGGACAGTGTAAGACATGATAAAATAATAATTTATAAATTATCAAGGATTCTTGGGGGGAGCGCAGAGGGGGAAAATAAGGAGCTGATATCAAGGGCTCAAGAAGAAAGCAAATCAATTGTTTTGAGAGTGATGAGGGAAACAAATGTACAAATGTGCTGAACACAATGGATGTATGGATTGTTAAAAGTTGTACAAGCCCCCAATAAAATGTTTTTGTTTTTTAAAGTCTTTTTGTAAAAAAAAAACTAAGTGCAAAGCTTTTGTGGGGGAAAATTTTTTTGGGTACCCTCCCATGTTTGTGATAAAGCAAATATTTTGCCCCACTGGTTAAATAATTCATTTACAACTAGCCTGTGTCTGACACCCACGACTTGTCCTTTTGTTGTACCATGGTGGCTTTTGCGGTGCTGTGATTCCCTAGAAGCTATGTCACTACATTTCAAATGCCAGAATTACCAACGTCAATAGGTTCAGTGAAGCTCACTTCAGAGGAAGTAGCTGCTGAAAACTTCATGCATCGCATGTAATCGTTTGATTAAAATAAAACAAAAAGCAAACCAAACTCAGTTCCATTGAGTTGATGTTGACTCAGTGACCCTATAGGACAGGGTAAGACTGTAACTCTTTATGAGTAGAAAGCCCTAGGAGGGGGCTGGTGGTTTTGAACTGCTAACCTTGTGGATCGTAGCCCAATGCATAATCATATGGAAGGCCTAATAAGTGAAAGCGGAATATTGTCAGAGATAGTGCTGAGGGATTGGGCCCATTGGAAAGTATGGTCTTGGTGATAGAAACAAAACTGGAGATTCCATGATATAATTTTGCTAGACTAGTAACCTGTTCATTGAAAATACGCTTTTTCAATACCACCAATGAATGGTGACTAGACACACTCACTGACTTCTCCAGTTGGAATATACAAAAATCAAATTGACTATATCTGTGGGAGGAGATGATAGTGAAGTTCAATATCAGCAGCTAAAACCAGGCCAAGGGCTATCTGTGGAACAGACCACAATTGCTCAAATATAATTTCAGGTTGATGAAGAAGACAATGAAAGCAAGTTCTTGGGAGTCAAAATATGATATCCCACTCAAATTTTGAGGACATCTCATTAACAGATTTAATGCATTAAACACTAATGACAGAAGATTTGATGAGCTGTGGGATGACATCAAGAACATGAAGAAAGCAAAATATTATTCTAAAACACAGGAAACAAAGTCAATGTCAGGAGAGCCTCTGAAACGTTTTCTTTTTTTTTTTTTCTTCTTTTACATTTTATTAGGGACTCCAACAACTCTTACCACAATCCATACATATACATACATCAATTGTACAAAGCACACCCATACACTCCCTGTCCCAATCACTCTCAAGGCATTTGCTCTTCACCTAAGCCCCTTGCATCAGGTCCTCCTTTTTTTCCCCCCCTCCCTCCCTTTTCCCCCCTCCCTCATATGCCCTTGGTAATTTATACCTCGTTATTTTGTCATATCTTGCCCTATTCGGGGTCTCCCTTCCCCCCTTCTCTGCTGTCCCTCTCCCAGGGAAGAGGTCACATGTGGCTCCTTGTAATCAGTTCCCCCTTTCCAACCCACTCACCCTCCACTCTCCCAGCATCGTCCCTCACGCCCTTGGTCCTGGAGGTATCATCCACCCTGGATTCCCTGTATCTCCAACCCTCCTATGTACCAGTGTACAGCCTCTGTCCTATCCAGCCCTGCAAGGTAGAATTCGGATCATGGTAGTTGGGGGGAGGAAGCATCCAGGATCTGGGGGAAAGCTGTGTTCTTCATCGATACTACCTCACACTCTAATTAACCCAACTCCTCTCCTAAGCCCCTCTATGAGGGGATCTCCATTGGCTGACACTTGGGCCTTGGGTCTCCACTCTGCACTTCCCCCTTCATTTAATATAATATATATATACACATACATATATACATATACACATATATACACATACATACACACACTTATATCTTTTTTTTTTTTTGCATGATGCCTTATATCTGGTCCCTTGGGCACCTCGTGATCGCACTGGCCGGTGTGCTTCTTCCATGTGGGCTTATTTGTTTCTGAGCAAGATGGCCGCTTGTTCACCTTCAAGCCTTTAAGACCCCAGACACTATCTCTTTTGATAGCCGGGCACCATCAGCTTTCTTCACCACATTTGTTTATGCACCCATTTGTCTTCAGCGATCCTATCATGGAGGTGTGCAGTCAATGATATGATTTTTTGTTCTTTGATGCCTGGTAACTGATCCCTTTGGGACCACTCGATCACACAGGCTGGTGTGTTCTTCCATGTGGACTTTGTTGCTTCTGAGCTAGATGGCCGCTTGTTTATCTTCAAGCCTTTAAGACCCCAGTCACTATCTCTTTTGATAGCCGGGCACCATCAGCTTTCTTCGCCACATTTACTTGTTCACCCATGTTGGCTCCAGCTGTTTGAAACGTTTTCTTAATCATAAAGTATATAAAGCAAATGGAATGATGAATTCAAACAACTGAATAGAAAATTTCAAAGGGCAGCTTAAGAGGACAAATTAAAATATTATAATGAAATGTTGTACAGACTTAAGAGTTAGAAACACAAAAGGAAAAAACAAGTTCAGTGTATCTTAAATTAAAAGAACTGAAGAAAAAGTTCAAGCTTCCAGTAGCAATCTTGAAAGATTCTATGGGCAAAATATGAGTTGCAGGAAGCATCAAAAGATGGAAAGGTTACCGAGTCACTGTATCAAAAAAGAACTGTCAAGTCAACCATTTCTGGAAGTTACAAATGAGCGAGAACCAATAGTACTGAAGGAAATTCAAGCTGTACTGAAAGCATTAGCCCAAAACAAGGCTTCAGGAATTGATGGGATATCAACAGAAATGTGTCAACACAAGCTGATGGAAAAGCCTTGGAACCACTTACAAATCTATGCCAAGAAATTCGGTAGACAGCTACTCGGCTAACTGACTGTTAAGAGAGCCATATTGGTACCCATTAAAATGAAAAAACGATGACTCAACAGAATGCTCAAATTGTAGAACAATTGATACCACGCACAAGAAATAATTTGCTGAAAATCACCCAAGATCACTGCTGTATGTTGACAATGAGCCATCAGAGATTTGGGCCAGGCTCAAGAGGACGTGGAACAAGAGCTATCAGAGAATACCAGAAAGATGTTTACTTGTGTTTTATTTGCTATGCCAACACATTCGACTTGTGTGGATCATAACACACTATGCATAACCTTGAGATAAGGGGAATTCCAGAGCACTTCCTTGCGCTCAAGTAGAGCTTGAACATGGCTCAGGAGGCTGTTGTACAAACAGAACAAAGGCATACTTCATGGTTTTTTTAAATCAGAAAAGGTGTGTGGCAGGGTTGTATCATCTCACCATATTTATTCAATCTGTATGCTGAGCAAATAATCAGAGAAGCTGGATTATATGAAGAATGTGGCAAACGGATGAGAGGAAGGCTTATAACAACTGCCATTTGCAGGTGACACTACTTTGCTTGCTGAAAGTGAGGACTTGATGCATTTGTTGATGAAGATCAAGGTTTGCAGCCTTCAGTGTGGATGACAACTCAATGGAAAGACCCAAACCTCCACAGCTGGACCAAATGGACCAAAACTGAAGTTGTCAAGGATTGTGTCTCTTTGGCATCCACAATCAACACTCATGGAAGCGGCAGATAAAATATCAAGACGCACTTCCTGGGGAAAACCTGCTGCACAGACCTCTTCAGAGTCCTGAGAAGCAAGGGTGTGACTTTGAGGACTGACGTGCGCCTCACTCAAACCATAGTGTTTCCAATGGCCTCATTCGCATGCGACAGTTGCATATTGAGAAAGGGAGATTGAACAATTGCTGTTTGTAGCGAAGAAGAAGACCTCCATGAGATGGAATGACATTGTGGCTGCAACATTGTGAGAATGGCGTGGGACTAGGCAGTTTGGGGCGGTGTTTTGTTTGGTTCTGCATGGGGGCACTGAGTCTAGATGGTAACTAATAACAACAATATATCTGACACACAAATGTTGTGGGTTTTTTCCCAGTTACAGATTTCAAGAAAAAGCCCAATCACCAATTATATATAAAGTATTTATTCTTATGAACATATTTACCTAAAAAATGTACTGAAACAATGCTGAACAAATAATCCCCTTTTAAAATTTCTTAGGAGCAGAGGGTTATTTATTACTACAGTTAAAGAATAAAACATTTTACATATGAAAGTCAAGATGGACACATTTTAATATAAATGGCAGGCTTGTTAAAAAATTTTTGTCCTGTGAACGAATTTTCAGCTTTATGTTAAGGAAAAATTGATAAGGTGCTCATGAATTAAACTTTTCAAATTCATCTTATAAAGAAGTAAAAAGGCCCCTCTTGTACTTTAAGGATAACTATAGCAATCCCAACTTTAACTTTAATGGACATTATACTACAAGGAGTCCTGGTGATGTTGTCATGTAAGCGCCGTTGGAGTGTTAAACCTTAAGTTCATTGGTTCAAATCCTCCAGCAGCTCTGCAGAAGACGACGTTCCCCTGCTCCTGTAATGATTTATAGCCTTGGAAACCCTCTGAGATGGAGCTGACTTGATGGCAATGGGATTGATTTATTTGGGTTTTGGATTTTAGTACTGTGGCTATTATGCATATACAGTAAGACATTAACACTCTTAAACAGTGAGAATTGTCAACTCCAGCCTGTGGCATGCTCCCATAGTACCTCAGGACAGAAAAGGATGATCCGTCATACCTGTGCAATACAGCCTATCATAGCATAAAATTCAATAAAGCTATCAAATTCCAGGATAACACATAATTTACAAATGAATTTGCATATTCAGAAACCTGTGTAATAACAATTATTTTAAAATTAAAAAGTGTATTTAGCATTAAAAGGAAAATAATGAATTGAAAAATAGAACCACAATAGTGGCTGGAATTCAGTATTTGGTTTAACAAAAATTTCTCAAAATACCTATGATTTCTTAAAACATAATGGAGTTTTCCTTAGGCTAAACTCAATTCAATGTTATTCCTGCAGTATGATCGGAAGAGAGGTGGAGTGTACAGGCTGAAAGACACAGCTAAAAACAATAGTCAGTTTTATAGAGCTGTGGAATGGCAAGCAGATATTCCTGAAATACTGGTACAGGAAAACTAAGTCCATACAGTTTTTCCCTTTGTTTCAAATTGGCATTGATCTGCTATTTATAGTAGTTTGTAAAAAAAAAATTATAAAAACTGAATGAGGTTGTTTCTGCATTTAACTTAGTTACATATATACATACCCACGTCATCTGCAAAAATGCAATACTAAAGTAACACAAATACTGAAATAAAGGTAATCCAAGATTCCAAAAGCAAGAATGACAAGGAGTCATTATCATGATAATCTGGGTCAATATTGCACACTTCTTGTCACTTGCTGCTGCGATCGTCACATATCCCGTTGTGTAGGGATCCTTTAGGCTTTCTGCTGTCCCAGTCCTTTGAAGCAGCATTGCTTTGTAAGTTCCATAACAGTGAGAGCAGATGTTACTGAACATGAGGCCGAGGTTTCAAAATCAGTTTTCCTGTCTGTAAAAATTAACACATAAATACATTCAATCTACAGCTCTATTAGGGAATGGGGGGTTGGGAAAAAAAGGAAAATGAGCTTATTCCAAGAACACAAGTAGAAGGCGAATTTTGAGAATGAGGAGGGCAACTAATATATAAGTGTGCTTTACTCAACTGATGTATATATGTATTGTGATACGAGTTGTATGAGCCCCAATAAAATGATTTATAAAAAACAAACAAACAAAAAAACCACATTTATCTATACATCTTAAAGGACATTTGCAGGGAATCAGGTATTTTCTAGTTAGTTATAACACTTAGTTTTCAAAGTTTTTTGTGGAATTTTTTCCAAAATGTTTATTTTAAAGCTTATATTATCCAAATAAATAAATAAATAAATAAGCATATATTATCTTTAATTCAACAACAAAATAACAACCCAACCACAAAAAGGGTAATGAAGAGAACTTTCACCAAAAAGAACATCTAAACAGCCAACAAATAAATAAAAAGCTGCCCCCAGTCATTAACCATTAGAGATGGAAATAAAAACTACAATGATAATATATACTATCTAACCCTGGCTAAAATGACACTGATTAAAACAGATAGCAAAGGTTGGTCAGGCTGTGGGAAAATTGGAACCCTTATCCATTATTGGTGGGACTAAAATAGTCTAATCACCACAGAAAATGGTAAGGTACGTTCTTGAAAACTTAGAACCACCCTATGACCCAGGAATCCCTCTGCTAGGTATATACCCTAACCGCCTCTCCCAAACAACACTGTCACTGATTTGCCATCTCAGAACACCACCAGACAACAGAACAGAATTACTTCATAAGGTTTCTGAGGCTGGAAGGCTTTACAGAAGCAGCGGCTCATCTTTCTTTTGGGGAGCTGCTGGTTTGAGTTGCTGATCTTGCAGTTAGCAGTCTAACATTGAGCCCACTGTGTCACCAGGTCTCTTTGGTGTATATAACTTCTCCCCCCAAACAAAGACCAAAAACCAAGTTCACTGTCATCAAGCCATTTTTGACTCAGCAACCCCACAGGACACAGAACAACCCTTGTGGGTTTCTGAGGTTGTAAAAGTCTTTATAGGAGCAAAACATTTCATTTTTCTCCCACTGAACTTCTGGTAGATTTGAACTGCTGACCTTGTGGTTATTAGCAATGCAACATGTGATCTGCTATGCCATCAGGGCTCCTGTATAAGCCCCTCCAACCACACCAGACTCACTCTCATCAAGTTGTTTCCAACTCACAAGGACCCTATAGAACAGAATAGAACCAGACCAACACTATGTAGGTGGAAAGCCACAGTTTTCAACCATGGAGTGGCTGGTAGTTTGACATTGCTGATCTTAGAGTTGACGCCTAATGTGTAATCCACTATCTAATGTGTAATCTGCTATGCGAGCAGGGTTCCTGAATATACCTTAGAGACCTAGAAATAATGATATGAACACAGGCAGTTTTCTTAATAACAGTAAATAAATCAAACTACTGCAGTACCCATTAAGAGATGACAGCAATAAGCCAACTGTGGTGTGTGTACACACACACACACACACACACACACACACACTAGAATACTACCATACAACCATAAATAACAATGATTCCATAAAGCATCTTTTAGTATTAACAGATCTGGAAGTAATAATGTTAAATGAAATAAAGCAAGCATGTTCTATTATGTTCTCTTTCTTTCTATAAGAAGACAAACCAAAAAAAAAAAAAAGAAGACAAACCAAAAAACTAAACTCACTGCCATGGAGTCAATGTTAACTCCTAGTGAACCTACTGGACAGGGTAGAACTGCTCCTATGAAATCCCAGCTGGTCTCGGGGAGGAGACAAGCCAGACAGGGTGTGACGTAGCAACAATAAAAAAATACAACTTTCCTCTAGTTCCTAAATGCTTCCACACACCCCTGCCCCCTGCATGATCCCAATTCTACCTTGCAAGTCTGGCAAGACCAGAGGATGTACACTGGTATAGATAAGAGCCAGAAACACAGGGAATCCAGGGCAGATGATCCCTTCAGGACCAGTGGTGTGAGTGGCAATACTGAGAACGTAGAGGGAGGGTGGGTTGGAAAGGGGGAACCGATTACAAGGATCTACATGTGACTTCCTCCCTGGGGGATGGGCAACAGAAAAGTGGGTGAAGGGAGACGCTGGACAGGGCAAGATATGACAAAACAATAATTTAAATTATCAAGGGTTCATGAAGGAGGGGGGGACGGGGAGGGAGTAGGGAAAATGAGCTGATGCCAGGGGGTTAAGTGGAGAGCAAATATTTTGAGAATGATGAGGGCAATGAATGTACAAATGTGCTTTTCACAATTGATATATGTATGGATTGTGATAAGAGTTGTATGAGCCCCTAATAAAAGGATTAAAAAAAAAGGGACTCCGGGCTGATAACTGTTTACAGGAGTAGAAAGCCCTTTCTCCCACAGAGAAGCTGGTAGTTTTGAACTGCTGACCTCTAGGATCGCAGCCCAACATGTAACTACTACACCATTGAGATACCAATGTCTGGTGGTGGTTAACTGGGGTGTATTAACCCCAGGATGAGAGGAAGTATGCTTTGTATCATAGACACGACTTTTGATGAGAAAGGTAGCAGTAAATATATAGTGAGCACAGTACAACAAAAGTGAAAACAAGTGAGTACATGCGGATGTGCACAGGCAAATTGATATGCAGGTAAATACAGGTGTATATTTATGGGAAAACATGGAAATACCTCTAAAACCAAAAAACCACTTGAGTTGATTCCACTCACAAGGACTTTATAGAACAGAGTAGAGTCATTCTTTAAGGTTTTCCAAATTTGTAGGTATGCGTAAATGTGGACATGGATAGGGCACATACATTCACTGAAGACAAAAATAAAGAATCAACCTCCATAAGCCACAACTTCATCTAGCCATTGGACTAGAAAAACCTGATTGGTGCCTGGCTACCATGACTGACGGTTGTGAGCAGGGTAACTTCAATTGCTCTCAGTAGAATGAGAAAAAATGCAGAACTAAAAGGACTCATTGAGACTACCACTCTCGGACACTCGAAATCTAGAACTGAGCCTATCCCAAGATTATGTTTTATCAAAATAGTAAAATGACATACAAGATAAAAATCACCCATAAGACTGGTGCCCTGCCATCAGTATCAGATCCCTACCATCAGTGAGATCAGTAATTACTCAAAAACAAGCATAAGAAGATAAAACAAGCAAACAAAAACCAAATCCACTGCCATGGAATCAATGCATATATATAAGGACAGAGACGGTAAATCTTTGTAAGAGCAGAATGCCTCCTCTCTCTCCCACAGAATGGCTGGTAGGCTCAAACTTCCAGTCTTTTAGTTCATAGCTCAATGCTTAATGCGCTGCACCATCAGGAGTCCTCTGAGAAGAGGGTAGGGAATTACAGCACAGGAACGGGAACAAACAACACAAAGAGAATGCTGATACTTTGTCATAATGTAACCAATGCCAATGAACAAGTTAGGTGGCAATTGTTAAATGTGAACCTTAATTTCCCATGTAAACTTTCACAAAGAGCTCAATAAAATACTAATAAAAAAGGAACAAATATATATATATATATAATTATAATCACTTTCTACCTATTGGTTACCTAGAAATCATGCAACTAATCCACTGGCTGAAATAAATTGCTAGCTTTCAAGGATTCATTCATGCTCTTTACCAAAAGAAGTTTACAAAACAAACTATATATTTGAGTAAGATAAAAAATTTAATGTCAAGTTGAAAAGTAAACCACAGTTAGTTAAAAAAAACAAAACTTCCAGATGCCCTAAAACATCTTAATAGTACAATAATAATGTTTAGTGTAAAAACAAACAAACAAAAAATCCCACAAAAACAAACTATGGTTGGAGTAATAGATATTATATATTGCTAATGTTCAGTTTAAGTTGGCACAACTCGTCTGTAGCCAACTGAATCATATGTATGCATGCATACATTATACATAAACGAGAGCTTCAGAAAATTCATGGGAAAATTCCATTATCACTTAATTCTATTTTTCAAAGACCCTTTTAAGCCCCTTCACACACACACACACACACACACACACACACACACACACACAAAATCAAAAAAGGGGCAGGCTCTCCAGGAGATGGACTGACAGTGGTTGGAATAGTGGGCCAAGCATAGGAACAATGGTGAGGCTGGCACAGGGCCGGGCAGTGTTTCGTTCTGCTGTGCACAGGTGGCTATGGGTCAGAATCAGCTTGATGGTGGCACAAAACAGAAATCTGAAGGTAATTACATATGAGAGTAAAGACGAAGTAGAACTAAATACAAGTGTTTTTAGTTCATTCAACTGTTATCGAGTGCCTACTATGTGTCCTAAAACCTAGAGGTTTAATAATAAACAAAGTTCCCACCAAAGTTCCCATCAGGGAGCTTAAATTTTAATACAGAAGATACACATTAGACAGATGCTGTGGAAAATGTGGAAGCCATCAGTCCAGTAAAGGGCTAAATTATGGTATACCCATACAATGAGATCATATTCAATTAAATAAAATGGAAGACTAATTGAGTTAATGCAGGCAAAGGAATACGCCTAAGGACTGGCATATATTTGTTACTGTGACAGAGTAGA
The DNA here is from genome assembly GCF_050624435.1 of Tenrec ecaudatus. Taxonomy (NCBI): domain Eukaryota; kingdom Metazoa; phylum Chordata; class Mammalia; order Afrosoricida; family Tenrecidae; genus Tenrec; species Tenrec ecaudatus. The sequence goes on along the minus strand of NC_134547.1, from coordinate 39,693,345 downwards.
AACTGCATTGGGTTTTCATAGATAGTCTTTATAAAAGTAGATAGGCAGATCTTTCTCTTATAAAGTCACTAGATAGGTTAGCAGCTAATCAGTTACCAGCTAAGCACTGTACCCTACAGCACAGTTCCTTAGCACACGTTGCAGGCTCACTAAATGGCAACTATTATTAAAGTACACATGGAACTTGCTGCTACAGAGTTGATTCTGACTCAGGGTGACCTTGAGACAGGAGAGAACTGCCCAGGTTTACAAGACTGTAACTCTCTTTTTCTTTTTTTATTGTTTCATTAGGGTGTATTTAACTCTTTATGAGAGCAGAAAACCTCTTCTGGTGGTGATCTTGCAGTTACTAGGCTGAAGTTGAACTGTTACGCCACCAGTGAGATTTTTGCAAAACTCCCTGCTATCGAGTCAATTCTGACTTATGATAATCCTATAGGGCAGGGTAGAACTGCCCATGAGTTTCCAAGACTGTAACTGTTTATGGTGGGAGTAGAAAGCCCTGATTTTTTTCCCAGTAAGATTTTAGGTGGTTTTATTTACTTTTATCCTAATTACCTCTCTTGATTCACACTCTAACTCAAGTTTTTGTCATTTTATTTTCTGTCAATCTTTGATATTTTGGCAGATCTTTTCTACACTGGGCTGCTAAGTCCAAGGTCAGCAGTTTGACTACCAATGACTCCTCAGGGGACTTGGTAAGCCAGAAAGGGCTAACAGCCTCAGAAACAGGGCAGGTTTTTTTTTTATCTGCTCAGTAAATATTTAGTAACTGAATTAAGCAAGATACATTGTCAGTGAGGTGTAACATATACAGTAAACTGCCCAAATGGTCTCTATAGTTTTGAGGAATGCAATGCATCCACATCAAACATTAGAGCACCTCCACTAATCAAAGTTCCTTCACGCCTCTTTCCAGTCTGTTAGCTCTCCTCCCCTTTTCATATGGAAGGAACTACCCTTCTGACTTCTCTTACCGTAAATGATTTCTCCTTGTGTTTGATCTTTAATTCAATCATACAGTATGTTTTTGACATCTGGCTTCTTTCACTAAACCTCTTTCATCCATGTTACATGATTCAGTAGTTTGTATCTGTTTATATTGCTTAGTATTCCATTTACAAATATAAATGGAATGCCTCACAATTTTGATTGGTTATTTGTAAACATGATTTGTTATTTTGGTTGGCTATTGGCGAACACTATTTGTTTATGGTTTTAATCTACTTTCGATGTACTTCTTATTACATGAGTCATTAATAAAACCTCATAAAAATTCAATAGGCCAAAGTCAGACTTTCCTTTTACCTCCAGTTTGACTCCACTCTTGAAAAGAAACCAGTTTTGGCATGATTTCTTCTACATAGTCTATGGCTTTATTGTTACCCAAAGAGCAAACTCACTGCTATCCAATCGATGCCGACTCATACCAACTACCCGGAGGGTTTCTGAGACAGTAACTGTTTTTAGCAGTAGAAAGCCTCGCCTTTCTCCCATGGAACTGCTGGTGGTTTCCAACTGCCAACCATGCACCTGCTTAACCAATAAACCATCATGGGTCCTAAAGCTTTATATTTACATAAATAAATGATCTGCGAATATATTTGCAGTTGAAATGTGTTATTTGGGATAGGTTTCAAATTATTTTGGATAAATGGAGAAGGCCAGGGTATAGCTGATACAAGAACGACCATGTTACCATAGGGTCTCTATGAGGTGGAACTGACCCGTTATCACCTAACAACCCAACTTTACATTCCCACCAGCAATTTAGGAGACTTCTGATTTTTTCTACATCCATGACAACACTGATTTATCTGACTTTAAATCCTAACTATCATAATCGGTGTAAAGTTATAACTCATTGTGGTTTTGAATTTAATTTCCCCTGATGACTAATGAGGTTCATTCTGTTTCTTACTGATTTTTAATAAAACTTAAATTCTTCTGAATGCTATCTTGTATATACCACCTGTAAATACTTTCTTCTAGTCATCTAATTTTCTTGCATTTTGCTGTACATAAGTTTTACATTTAGTAAATCAAATATATCCTTATTCCATTATAGCGTTTGTTTTGTGTCTCCAAAAGGCATTTTTCTATCTAGAGGTTATATTTTTCTATATTTTCATCTAAAGTCTTAAAGATACATGTGTTTTAAGCATATTTAATTATTTGAAATTACTCATCTAATTGATTGGAAGTAACTATTTTAATTCCTTTTCTCCCTAGATGAAGAACCAATTGTCTCAACATCACTAAATCGCCTGCCCTACTGATTTGAAGTACTACTGAGAGCATCTATTAAAAAAAAAGAGAAATAAATATGTGTTCAATCTCTATCTTTTCATTGACCCAACTGCTGTCTTCCTACCCTAGTCCTTTACTTTTGCTATTTATTCTGAAGTTCTGTAGAAAATAGGTATTACTAGCTGAATAATTCTTTAAATTGAAGACAAAAATAGTTTTATTTTTTAAAAGGAAATTACCAATCAAAATTGTAAGACATCCTATTCATAATGTACAGGTACCTGATATGCTTTGTAACACAGAAGTCCTACATCTCGTTGTTAAATTAATTGGACTCTATGTTCAGGTCTCTTATGTAGAATAATAATAATAAACAAGCCTAGTGTTATCAAGTGGATCCTGACTCATGAAACCCATTTACAACAGAGTAGAACTGCTCCCCCTAGGGCTTCTGAGTCTGTGGGTTTTATACGGGAGCAGCCAGCCTCATGTCTCTCCCATGGAGTGGCTGACCTTGCAGTTAGCTCACTGTGTAACTCGTTGGACACCTGGGGATATAACCGAACACTATTAGAAAAGTGAAAGTACTTTACAAAATCAACATCCATAGAACAATTTCTGTGCAATAATATCCACGGTATTTAAAAGAATCCCAGATAAGTCATTAAAAAAAAGTAAAGCTGTCAACTCTTATCTGAAAGCACCATTAGATGCAGCTCAATCTCAGAGATTTAAAATTTTAAAATGTATTAGGGTCTATATAAATTATATCCCTAGTACTAGTGCCAAGGACAATGTTATCATAAAGTTAAATATTTCAGTCTTTTCATATATACATTGTTTTCTAATGAAGACATACTTACATCATCACAAGACATATTATACTCTGCTAATATAGTGCGACATCGAGCAGCTATACTGAATAAACATGTCAAGGGAAAACATCATTTTTCAGTAGACAAGTTTTTTTAACCATCAGCTAGGTCAGCTAGAAAATGCTTTAATTCGGTTGTGAAAACAAAACTCCCATCAGCGGTAAAGGATACATTGATGGTGCAACTACTCTTTTATGTATTCCAGCAAAAAACAAGCCTATGAGAGTGATACAGCTAATGGTGAAAAAAGGATGATTCCACAGTGACGTGAAGAAAGACACCTGGAAAAGAAGAGTTCAAAGTGTCACAAACCAATACTGATATTAGCGATCTTTCTGTCATCTAAATGATAAGAATGTGAAGATTTCTAATAATAGTTTTCCATATTAACATGCATAAAAATATATGTCCTTATAGCAAAGTAATGTGGCATTATTTCTCCCACCAGCTGTGGAAAATATTCACATCATTACAAATCCATTCCTATATTAAAATACATCCCTACCAAAACCATGTAAATGCACTACCATCAACATGGAACAAGAGAAGAAGCACGAAACCCTATCAGCCACAAAGCAAGAACACTGTCTTGCTCGTTGCTACTGTCCCAGTATCTGAAACACACCTGGCAAATACAGGTACTTACCAAGTATTGTTGAATGACGATGAGACCTTGATCTCAATGAAAGCACAAGTCAAATGTAATGTGAGGGGGCGTCACAAAGTTCATGGAAAAATTCCGTACACTTTAATTCCATTTCCCACAAACTTCTGCAGCTGCTCCCTCATAGTTATGCTATTTGCCTATTAGAAAGCACCATGAAGGTGGTTTAGGAAACACTTGTCATCATAATTATCTCAATTTAATCTTCATTTCCTGCTATACTTCCACATACAAAGGGGCTTCCAAAATTTGTGGGAAAATTTCATTGTTTTTAAATCCTGTGCTTTTAAGGAACTTTTAAATGCTGCATCATTTACACTATAAATCAGCATTGACTGGATGGCAGTGAATTTTCTAATATTTATGCAATAACATGGTTAGCTCCCATATGTCTTTATAAGAATTCAATTCAGAAAGACCCTTCTTTGTAGAAGCAAAAATATAAGTTTGGTTTTTAAAACTACTTGAGATTTTGATGTTCACTGGAATGGGACATTTAAGCAGGGAAAAAAGAATTCGTCATTATCAATAAGAACTTAAGAATGCAACACTTAGTGCTGGGTCCATGGCCACTACCCTGGATGGGCGGAAACTCCTTAACTCTGCTGCCCTATGCCTGGCTATTTACGATGGGCCCAAATTCCTTCCTGGAAGAAGCACATTGACCTCAGGTACTATCAGCAGGCATGAACTACTTCTGTGTCAGGTACTCTATCATCAGGTAACAGAGATCAGCAAAAACTCCATCTAGAATGTATGCCTCACTGTTTCAGACTCCACCACATGAACTCCATAGCTGGCAGATGGTTGCTCTGGTCCCCTTAGTCTTCTTTGTTAAAGTAGTTTTTATTTTACTTTCCGTGGTTTTTTATCCTTTCTGCTTTCCTTTTTTGGTTCTTTTCTATTGTTTCTCTTTTCTTTTATTCAAATTCTCCCCCACCCCTCTTATCTCTGTGTTTTTTGGTTCTATTCTCTTACCCAGTCACTGCTCCCTAGGTTTATTTTCTTGATTTTTTTTTTCTTTTCCTTTTTTTAAAAAGGTATTAAATTATTTTCCCTTGTTGTTCCCGCTTTCCCTTGCTTTTTACTTGTTCATTTATTTTTAAATTATTTGTTTTATTCATACGAAGATAAAAGACAGAATAGTTCAAGCACATGACCAATACAGAGCCAGAAGCCCTTTCTCTGAAATAAAAGGCATTGACACTAATTTATAAGTTATTCAACAGAGATACTAACTCAGTCTAACAGATTGATAAAAAGATCAAGAAAGCCACAGACAAAATAAAGGCAAACAGAAAAATAGTAAAAACTGCAGAGAAATTCAGGAATATATTATAAGAAAAAACTAACAAAATAAATGAAAAATTAGAAACCAGACAAAACTAGCACAAAGAAATCCAGAAGATTAATACTAAGGTTTCAGAAATAGATGGTGTGTTGACAGAGCAAAGGAGCAGAATTTACTCGATGCAGGGCAAGTTAGCAGGCTTGAAGACAAATCTTAATAATAATCTGTTAGGTAATATTTCTCAAATTGGGTAATACCTCTCCCTAGGGGAAGACGGAAAGATCTAAGGGGGTTGCAAAAGCAAATACCTATACTTTATCCTGAATTATGGACTATAGTGCAAAAGTTTTTAATTGCTAAGGGCTGCGAATATTTTTTTTTCCTGAAAATGATTCAGTAGACCAAATAAGTTCAGGGGAAAAAAAGAAAAAAATCTGGACAATACCTATGAATTATATAAGCTGGTTCACCATTAAAAAAGCACTTAATCATTATAATCTACTGTATAAATAAGACAGAGCAAAAAATACATGATCAATATCAACAGATGCAGAAAAAGTATGTGACAATATCTAATATCAATTTCTAATAAACACACTCAATAAAATAGGAATAAAAGGGAAACAACCCAAATAAGGCCATTTGCAAAAATCTAACAGCCAATATCACACTCCATGGAGAAAAAAAACTGAAAACATTTCTCTACAAAATAGGAACTAGACAAGAATGCTTCTTCCACCATTCAACATTGTGCTGGATGTCTTGGCCAGAACCATTACAATGCCTGAATAAATCAAGGGAATGCCATTGGGCAAAGAAGTGAAGCTCTCACTATTTACAGAATATATGATGTTATATAGAGAGAGCCCAAAGGACTGTGAAAAAAGACTGTTGGAAACAATGGAGGGATTTGGTAAAACTAGAGGATACGTGATTAACGAGCAGAAAGATTCCTACGCAACAGCCAACAAAGTTCTGACAGAGACCTGAAGAAAACAGTAACGTTTACAACAGTCACATAAAAGATGACACACCCAGGAATAAACCGAACAGAAGAAATGAGATCTGGAAAAATCAAACTACAGAACATGATTACAAGAGACCCACACAAATGGAAGAATATGCCATGTTCATGGTAGGAAGACTTATTGTGAAAATGTCAATATATCCCAAAGAAATATATAAATACAATGCAACTCCAATCCAAATCCCAACATCATTCTTTAATGAAATGGAAAAACGAACTATCAGGTTCACATGGAGAGAGAAGAGGTGCAGAATAAGCAAATAATTTTTTCAAAAAGAACAAAGTAGGAGGTTTGCACCAACATGAAAACCTATTACACAGCCACAGTGGTTAAAACAGCTGGGTATTGATATGATAGATACAAAGACCAATGGTACAGGATAGAAAACCCAGAAATAAACGCATGTACCTAGAGGCAATTGATTTTCTACAAAGGTCCAAAAAATATTGACTAGGAAAGGGACACCCTTTTCAACAAATGATGCTGGAAAAATCAGATCTCCATTTCCAGAAGAAGAAACAGGATCCATACACCTCACCCCATGCACAAAAAGGAACCAAAAATGGATTCACTCAAACCTTCACTGCCAACAGCTCGATGCTGACTCACTGTGACCCTATAGCACAGGGCAGAACCATCTCTGTGAGTTTCCAAAACTTTACCTGTTTATGGGAGTAGAAAGCCTCTTCTTTCTCTAGATGAGTTGCTGGTGGTTTTGAACTGCTGAACTTGTGGCTCACAGCCCAAAGCCTAACCACTATGCCACCAGTGTTCTAAATGTAATTCTATAACTATCAGGATCATTGATAAAGGAAGCACACACATCAAATATAATACAGTGGAAGATAAAATATGACTGGAACCTATTAAAAATGAAACACTAAAAAATAATAAATAAGGCACTTGGGCACTTCAAAAGACTTCAATAAAGAGTAAAATGAAAGCCTATTAATTGGGAAAAAAATCTTTAACAATGACATAACAGACAATGGACTAATTACTAAAATCTAAAGAAGTCTAAAAACCCTCCATAAGGAAAAAAAATCAATTAAAAGGAGGGCAAAGGACACGAATAGACAATTCACAAACAATGACCCTTGAATGGCTAGCAAACACATGAGGAAATGCTCTGGACCACTAGCCTTCCAGGAGAGACAGACCAAAACAATGATGAAATATCACCACACACCCACAATGATAGCCCAATTTAAACAGAATGGCAACAACAACAACAAAAAACAAACAAAGAATAATGAATGCTGGAGAGGGTGAAGAGGGATTAGAACTCATACAATGCTGGTGGGCTTGAAACTATGTACAAACACTGTAGAAAGTAGTATGACACTACTCAGCTATACCTTTGCTGGGTATATACTCCCAATAAATGATACAGATCACCATCAGATCTATGCTCTCCCATATCCATTGCAGCACAGTTCACAACAGCAAGAAGCTGGAAACAGGCCAAATGCCCATTAGTAGAGGTGTGGATAAAGAAACTCTGGTACACGCATACAATGGAATACTATGCATCACCATGAAAGCATCTCCTAACATGGAGGGATTTGAAAATCATGATGCTGAGTGAATTTAGTCAGCCACAAAATAACAAACATTGTACCCAATACTATCAGGATTAAGCACAAGATGTAGGCAGGCTTCTGTTCCTAGGTCATGTAATCTTCTAATTTAGTCTCCTAAGCAACCAGGCAGAGAACCTGCCTAGTGTCCATGAACCATTTATCACGCCCTCTGTGAGTACATCTTCAAAACTACTTCGATCGAGGTGATCTCACATCAGCTGGGATCAGTTTTTCAAGATGGGGGAGAGGGAAATGACCACTCAGTTGCTGCCATACAAAACTGTGCTAAGGTCACCCCACAAATCAACAGACACTCCTACCAAAGTGATAAGCAAACCTTACTGCCAATTCAACCAAGATGGGGGAGGGGCCCTGCACATTTCAGCGAGGCAATGACATTTCTGTTGGCCAGAAAACAGGAGGAGCAAACTCTCAATCAGGAAAAAACGCTGGTACCAAGTTCCTAATCAGACACTGACCTAGTTTCTACCCAGCCCTTGGTGATCCAGGTCAATTGCTATAGACTAAGGGGACTTTAGGTCCTGTTCTTTTGAGGCTCACAACATCCTTCACAGACCAAACCAAAAGGATTAGATATAGGAACCCCACTGGGTGAACTAGGCTTTACCTAGAACTCCCTTGTAGCACTTGGACTTAGCGAAGAAACTCCCTAGTGCGAGAAGAAGCAGATGACTGCTATCGCAAGGATACAGAACTGATGGTCATTGGACTTTGGTTTGGGTCCCTTGCCTTGAAGGTGCCCAATGAATGGTGACCCAAGACCACTGTCTACTTAATATGTTAATGTCGTCTCTGCTTTATTATGACATGTTTTACTATGGTAGACGTGGTCTGTCACTGTGAACATTATTGAACGTTTTACACTATCACAAACCCCCATTGTTTTTGTAGTGTCCAGTCACTTGAGAGTTTAATTAAGACAAGTCAACAATTCATGTAATGTGGTCTGTTGCTGGCCTATAATTGTATAATGTCCTTCTCTCCACAATGTTTTAAATTCTATACTATTGGCTACATTAATGATACCATCAATATATTACTTTATGCTCCATGGAGATGATTGAAAATATCCACTATAACATAAAATCACAATGATGTCTCTAAGGTGAAATAGAGATATATAAAAAATCATAGCTATATGTACTGTTTTTTGGCTCACAATTCTAGCCCCACTCTAAGAACAATTGGTTCTTATGACATTGGTCCTGCTGGACTTTCATCTCCATTTAGAGATCACTGAAGATATGGGTACTATAGCAAGATATGGAAACAAAACCCAAAATGAGACGGTGCCAGATATCAGAAAGAATCGTGTCTGTGGTCTTAAAACATGTCCAGCCTGTGTGATCCAAGGATTCTAAATAATAAAACCTAAATCTGTAGGAAGGAATGGTAGCAAAGCTTCAAATGGAAACACCGAATTTATGGAAGACTATGAATGACAATGGAAACTTAGGGTTCACACATGGATTAAGCCTCTGGTGAATTCCCTCTGACCTTAGTCAAGGGATGTGAACAGCTTATCAGAGAACATTGTAAAGACCATTATGGTAGGTGTGATTAGGTTAAAATGCCGTATCATTTGATCTCCCTTTTGACCCTTTTAAAGTTTACTTCAGTTTTTAAAAAAAGTAATTCCTGTTACATTGCCCTTGATCAAGCCTTATCAGGCCTCTTACACCCTCCTCGCCACTAATTTTGGATCACTTGTTGTTTCCTTGTCCCTTGGTTTGTTAACACCACTTCCTTTCCCCTACTTCCCCCCCCTCAAACCACTGGTACCACTGTTTTCTCCTCCAGATTGTTTATCCTGCCTATCTTATCTAGATAGACCTGCAGATATAATAATATGTAGAAAAACAAGAGAGCAAAACAAAGCAACAAAAGAAAACAAAACAGCAACAACAAAAAAAAATGACCAAAAAAAAGAAAAGCATGTAAATAGTTCAAGGTCTGTTCACCTATAGGATTGTTTTCCAGTAGAGTCTGATGGGGTGCCAAGCCCTGGCCCCAGTCTATTTTTGGTATGCCCTCAAAATTTCCTTGCTCTGCTCCCCATGCTGCTCTGTTGCACGCCCTTAGTGTTTTGCCTCCGTGGGGTGGGGTCAGATCCGGTGCAATTCCCACATTGCGTCAGTGAGATGTTGTGTCTCCTAGTGGGGCTGGCCATATGGTCCTCTCAGAAACCCAAATGAAGGCTGAGCATGATAATGGGAAAAGAGGAAGGTAAAAGGAAATAGAGGAAAGAACTAGGAGGCAAAGGGCATTTATAGAGGTCCAAATACAGGCATGCACTTATGTAAATATATTTATATATTTATATATGATGATAGGGAAATAGATGTGTATAATACTTATAGGTTTAGTATTAAGGTGGCAGGTGGACATTGGGCCTACACACAAGTACTCTCCCTCAATGCAAGAACACTTTGCTCTATTAAATTGGCATTCCATGACGCTCACCTTCCTGACACAATCCCTGAAGACAAAGCAGGTCCATAAAAGCAAATGTGGTGAAGAAAGCTGATGGTGCCCAGCTATCAAGATATACCATCTGGGGTCTTGAAAGCTTGAAGGTAAACAAGCGGCCATCTAGCTCAGAAGCAACAAAGCCCACATGGAAGGAGCACACCAGACTGCGTGATTGTGAGGTGTCAATGGGATCAGGTATCAGGCAACAAAGAACCAAAAATCATATCATTGTGAGGGAGAGTGTGGGGTGGAGACCCAAAGTCCATCTGTAGGCAACTGGACATCCCCTTAGAGAAGGGTTGCAGGGAGGAGACGAGCCAGTCAGGGTACAGTATAGCATTGATGAAACATACAACTTTCTTCCAGCTCTTTAATGCTTCCTCTCCCCCACTATCATGATCCCAATTCTACCTTACATATCTGACTAGACCAGAGGATGTACACTAGTATAGAAAGGAAATGGATACACAGGGAATCCAGGAAGATGAATCCCTTAGGATCAGTGGTGAGAGTGGTGATACTAGGAGGGTAGAGGGAAGGTGGGGTAGAAAGGGGGAACCAATCACAGGATTTAACCCCCCTCCCCAGGAGAAAGACAACAGAAAATTCAGTGAAGGGATACTTGGACAGTGTAAGACATGACAAAATAATTATAATGTATAAATTATCAAAGGTTCATGGGCGGGTAGGGAGGAAGGGGAAAATGAGGAACTGATACCAAATGCTCAAGTAGAAGGTAAATATTTTGAGAATGATGATGGCAACAAACATACAAATGTGCTTGACACAACAGATTTATGTATGGATTGTGATAAGAGTTGTACGGGCCCCAATAAATTTATTTTTTTAAGTGCTTGACACAATAGATGGATGTATGAATTGTCATAAGAGCTATATGAGCCCCTCAATAAAATGATAAAGAAAAAAAAAGGGGGAACTACAAGTGGATTAGGCCTCAAGTGAATTCTCTCTGACCAGGGATGTGAATACCTTGTTATCAGGCAGAGGGCATTGGAAAGTGGATTACTGCAGATGCAGTTAGTTAAAATTTAACACCTTATCAGTTAATTTCCCTTTTGATACACTTTAAATTTGTTCTAATTTTTAATACTTCCCTGTTTTTGTTTTTCATTGAAGTTTTTGTTTTACTTTGCTATTATTAGCTTATTTTCTTGTTGTTATATATTTTTCTGTATAAGAAATCCAGGATAGGTGAATCCATAGAAATAGTAACTAGAGAAATAGTTTCTTGGGGGGTATGGCAGGGGAAGTTGGGGGAAAATAGGGAGCTAATAACGACGACCACGAGAAAAAAGAAAATGTTCTAAAATTAGTTGTGTTGACTGTACAACTCTTAATATGTTTAAACTACTGAATTGCACGATACGGGAATGATATGCTAATAAGTCTAAGCAGACCCTTGGGGGAAGACAGATGTCACGCCGCAGGAAAATATCACCATGACGACCAAGCAATCGAGGCTGAAAAGAGACAAGGACCTTCCTTCAGTCCCAACACAGTGACAAAGCCGTTCGTACAGCCTTTAACTTAAATTCTGATTTCTAGTCACCTCAACTGTGAAAAGTAACTTTATTAGAGAGAAAAAATGTCCGTTGGGATTCCTTTAACAAAGACACTGAAAAGGAAATTATGAAAACAGTATCATTTATAAGAGTCACCCCAAAGATAAAATACTTAGGAATAAATCTAACCAGAGACACAAAAGACTTACACAAAGAAAACTACAAAATCCTACAAGAAACCTAATAAATGGAATGATCATGGATAGGAACACTTAATATTCTGAATATCTTAATACTACCCAAAGCAATCCATAGATATCATCTTCCTGATCCCAGCATCATTCTTTAAAGCAGTGTTCTCAAACTGTGGGTCGCAACCCCCTTGGTGGTCGAACATTTGCACAGGGGTTGCCTGATTCCTAACAGTAGCAAAATTACAGTTATGAAGTTGCAACGAAAATAATTTTATGGTTTGGGTCACAACATGAACTGTATAAAAGGGTTGTGGCTTTAGGAAGGTTGAGAAATCACTGCTTTAAAGAGATAGAAAAACTAATCACCAACTTCATATGGAAAAGAAAGGGACCTCATATAAGCAAAGCACTACTAAGTAAGAAAAATAAAGTTTCTCATTTCCCAATTTCAAAACCTACTACAAAGTAAAGGTAGTTAAAACAGCCTGGTACTGGTACAGTGATAGATACATAAGCCAAGAACCAGAATTGAGAACCAGTTACAATCAGCTGATCTTTGACAAAGGGCCAAAACACATTAAATGGGGAGGGGTAATTGCTTTAACAAAGGGTACTGGCAAAATTAGCTATCCATTTGCAGAAGAATTAAACAGGACTCATAAAAAAAACTTAAGTATTCAGGAGAAAGGGCCAATTTTAGACTGGGTTCATATGATGGTAAAAAACAGTATGATCCAAAGAGATTCTAAAGACAAGCCAGACTACTAGAGAATAACCGTCTATTGAAAAGGCAGAAAGGACAAATATTTAGAGTCTAAGAACACAAATTAATTGTCCAGTAATTTCAATGGGAACAATAGAATCAAGCTAAATGCATTCCCCTGTCCACACTTAAGAGATGTGCACATCAAGACATAATGCATGATGAGAACCAGGAATATAAAGGATACCTGTTACATATATTTGTCTAAGAATTAGAAAATGAAAACATCAAGAAAGAATGAGATGTGCAATATTCTAATACTTTGGAGGAATGTTTTAAAACCTGAGAACAGTTTAGTTTTCATTAAGTCAGCTATGTTTTGTGCAGCCTGCACAGTATTAGGAGATAACATTTTAACTTTAATTGCATTTTAACTTTAATTTAATATGGCAAATTGGAAAGTAGATGAATGCCTGAGCTAAAAATAACAGTGTTTTGCTCCATCCTTACCTACCTTCTTTCCTCCAAGGTGAAAATGAACTACAACTAAACAGCTCAGGCATCTACTTTCCAATTTGCCATATTCCTTCTCTCCCTGGTTGACTCCAGTCAGTCACTTGTTTTTGAGCTTGCAATTTCTGCTACAACACAATTGGTGGTTAAAACCCTGAAATTTTGAGACAGGGCTTCAAGCCAGTCTTCCCAGTTCTGTCATGGCTTGTGAAATGAATAGATCCAAATGTGGGTGTACTGGAAAAATAAACAGAACAGTAAAAATAACAGATCAATGCCCTGCTAGATACTTAATCTCTTAGAAAATAAAGGCAGCAATATGTTGTACAGCAACCAACTCTCTTAACCAACAGCTCAAAGACGGCAGTGACTACACTGCTCTGAATGTATGACACACTTGACAGCCCTGTTAATAATTCAGTCTTCTCTGTCAGACTCCTGAAAGAAAGGGCTCACTACACCTCTTCTGAGTCTCCCATTTCAGAGTTTTTGACTTAAGTTTTCTTATTTTTGTTATCATTCCAGTACCTCCACATTTTACAAATCTGAGTCTCTTCTGATTTTGTTGTGTTGGCCATGGCTGAAGTGGTTCTAACTGATTTGAAGGCCTGGTTGGGGTATTAAATACTGAGTATGAAGAGCCAGCCCTTAGGCTTGTCGTGTTATTCTCATCTAATTTAGACAATTATATTAACTACGGAAGTTAGGGCTAATTTCAAATTACATTTAATTCTGTATTTTATTAAGATCTCAACTAGCTGAAATAATCTTATATTTTTCCCAATTAGAAGTCAGCCTTATTTCCCAAGACAGACCTTTTCAATTCTTCCTGCAGCCTCCTTCCACTCTTCTCCTAAAATGAGCACTGAGCACAGCCTTAGGATGAGACTTTTCTACATGAACACACAGGAGAGTTTCCGGACTGCCATGAAAACCCCTCTATTAGCATAAATCCCATCATCAACTTCTCCACCTCAGTGGATAAAGCTGGGGAGATTACCTGTTAAATAAACTCCTGGCTATTTAAACTGTCATTTAGACTTGTAACAAAAGCCTTACTGTTAACTTTTTCTTCCATATGACCCAAAAGGTTATAAATAAAGCTACCCGAAGTCGTCTACCTAAATAATTTTGTTTTTGAAGGGAGATCTTTAATACCTGTAAAAATTAAACATTAATTACTACTTAAATAAAGGGGCACTTGAGGAAAATAATTCCATGGAAAAAACTCCCAGGCGATTAGTTCTCTAAAAAAAAGGCTTGTGTTTGAGACTAAAGCTGGTATAAAAAGAGGTGGAAATATAGAAAACACGGTAACAGCTTTTATCAAAGGATGCTTTAAGAACCAGCCTTATAAAATCTGCTGTGACAGTGCATATACGTATTTTCAAAGATAGATGCTAATAATAACAGCTTTTTAGAAAGGGAAACACGTTGCTTTACCACAGAATGGCCTGACTATATTGCTCAGGTAATTTAGAGAGTAATCTATAACTCAACTCAGGCAACTCTGATCACCTGGTCTATGTATCAGCACACTGGTTTCTCTCCATTTGTTACTTTCTAGACTAATCTGTGTTTTATCCTGTCTTGACTTTTTATCATACTTACATTTTGCTAATTTATCATGAGGGTTTCCTACAAAATTATCTCAAATACCTTTGGAACAGACAAAAATGGTAATAGCGATCACTCAGAGAAAAATATCATCATAATTTTCTCAAGTTGACACCAATGATACATGGACCAAGCAAACAAAAAATGTTGAAACCATCATATTTTTAAATGCACTATAAAATATATATATAAAGAATGAGAATCAACGGAAGTGGAATACAATTTCTTGTCTTTTCCCCTGTTGCTGTGTGCCATCTGGTTGCCTCAGAGGCACAGCAACCCTGTGGGACAGGGCAGGGCAGGGCCACAGGGTCTTCTTGGCTGGCATCTCTATGGGAGCAGGTTACCATGTGCGTTCTCCTGTGGAACAGCTGCTAAGTTTGAATGGCTGACCTTTTGCTCAACAGCTGAACTATAAAAATTACTGTACACTAGCCATCTAAAGTTTTCCTTCAACAAATTATATTTTTAATATAATGATTAATATTACTACTAGTAGTAATAGTAGGAATGACCAGTCTCTGGAAAAGGACATCAAGCTTGGCAAAACTCATTGCTATTGAGTCGATTCTAACTCAAGGCAACCCAAAAGTACAAGGTAGAAAGGCTTCTGTGGGTTTCTGAGGCTGTAACTGAGGGAGTAGAAAGCTTCATCTCTCTCCCACGGACTGGCTGGTGATTTCGAACTTCTCACTTCCTCAACTAGCAGCCGATACGTAACCATACCACCACGAGGTGGGCGTCTGTGCTTGGTAAAGGGTCAGCCAAAAAGAGGAAGACCTGCAATGAGATGGACCAACACATGGCTGCCACAATGGATTCAAATGTAACAACTGTCTGGATGGCGCAGCCCTGGCTAGGGTTTTCATCTGTTTTACACAAGGTCACGGTGAATCAGCGTGGACTAGATGGCACCTAACAACAACATGAGCAGTAGTAAGCAAAGTTTAAATAATACCTTTAAAATAGTAATACATTCCTATGTCTATTATCCCATTTAATCTATTAAAGATTTGAAAACAGAACTTCTACCTTTTGTGTTTCGGGATCTATTAACCAGTTCCAGGCACCAGTAGCTGTACAGACAGATACCACTATAAGCAGCACTGATGAAAGATAAACAATAAATTAGTAACCAAAAAAACGTCAACTCTATGACGATAGCACTAGCTTCTACTAGGTGACAACCAAAGGATACAACACTTATTCAATGGAAAATGCACGGAAAACAAGATTTGGAAGATATTTACAATATAACAAATTCTCTTAAACATTAGGAACATCAGCAATTAAGTGAAGATGATATTGCCCCCCATGAAGATTATAGCAAATAAAAGCAACAAGCGGCAAGATGATATAGCCTCAAGACTCTATGTGCTAGTTACATAATTTCATCTCAACTTGAAGATATAAAAGTGTAGGGGTGTTATTCAACCTGTCAATCAAGTCACGAGCTGGTAGTACCTCCTTGCGGACATGGCCTTCTCATAAGGAGGGCTCTGGGAACTTCCCCTTCTCGGCCTTCACCTTCCTGCTGGAGGATGCTGGTTGCTGCCAGCGCCCTGGAGATGTTACTACCGCCACTGGATCCACAAGACTGCCCTCATCAGCCTGTGACCTTACTGCATTCTGAATCATGGCATGTGGCTGTGCGAGTCTGAAAAGGGACTTAAGCACTTGAGTTGTTTTCTCTGTAATTATTTCTTAATATAAAGCTCTTTCTTATGCATATATGAGTGTTTCTCGATTTGTTTCTCAAGTCAATCTGGCTTAACACATTATGGTACCAGGAGTGGTGTACTGGAGAAACAAATTGTCTGAGCTCTGTTTTCCTTCTTTGGCTAACCAGAGGTCAGATATAGTCATTCAGTTTACTGGGTTGTGTTTTAGAAAGGACATAGGAAGTGGAGGTTTTGATTTCCAGAAGTTGTCTTTGGTTATTCCTAAATGAAATGGTGAAAATGAATGAGATATATTTAAATTTTGATGTCCCTTGAACTCCCTGAGGCCATGTTGCTTAGTCAAAATGGCTACCAGAGCCAGGCCCTGGCTTCGTGCTGCCAGCGGTCTAGGGCCATTTTGTATACGAATGGAATGGTTACTGGATTGGACTGGTTTAGGATCTGGCTGTACTACGATTATACGGATTTCTTCTACCTATTGCTATTGATATAATGCATGATCAAGTGATTACTGGGAAGTATGAAGAGAGTTTATAAGCCCAGTGCCTTCAGCTATTAAATTGGTTCTGTTAAATGAATATTAGAAATAATGCTTAGAAAGGTAAGTCCCACCCAGTGCCTCCAGTGCTCGGGACATTTGCATTTGAAAAGACTTGCTGAGAGCTTTTGGAAGACTGAAGGAAAAAAGGAGCCATTTCCTCTTTTTTGAATTTTGAACTGGCAGTTTGCTTCTGAAACTGGGAAAATCTGGAGCCATGGAAGAACTCTCCTCTCAGGATTGAACATTAAAGGGAGCCTGCAGGCAACCTGAAATGCTTGCTAGGTTTCCACCTGGATCCACTTACTGAGTGGAAGTAGGAAAAACACAGCAAGCAAAGAGATGGGTTGAATAGACCTGGTTCACAGGGACTGGAAGAAAGATGAGAGGGGAGTAGCTGGTCTAAAGTTTACAGATGTGTCGAACCTGAGCCTATGGCATGACCTAGCCCAGGGGGCTAGGGTTGTTGAGAATTTGTAAAGGGGCCCATGGTTGAAAGGCAAGGCAGTCAATGGGCACATTGGTGAGGCTAAGTAAGGAAGCCCAGAGTTGACCAGATCCTAACAGATGAAGATTTTTGAGCCTGCAAATAGGTGTACATTGCTGCTGACCATATGGATTGCCTGTCTTGATTTGACTCTGCTGATGGATGCAGACTCACAAAGTTCCAACTGGAATTTGGATTCTTCACATCAAAGAACATGCTTGTCTCCTCAGAGCACTGGGTTCATAGAAAAGGCAGTGCCGAAATTAGATACCCAAAGGGGGCATGGGAGAGGCGGATAAAGGCATGAAGTGACTGGCTGACAAACTTTCATGGGTTGGGAATATGCTGATAGGATTATGGTATTATGGAGTACGTGTTCACATACTGCAATTTTTAGGCATAGAATATTCTTGTTTGTTCACTTATAGAATATTATGTTTAAATGGGGCTGGCACATTTTCAGTTACATACATTTTAGTTTTGTCCTGTGGGGCACAAGTATGATTTTATTAATGTTTTGTTTTAAAACTTTGTATGGCTAATGAGCTGCGTAAAGGTGTCAATTTGGCAAGGGGTGGTCTATGGTAGTTGCATAATTTCATAGTATTATTTTTTATTAATTGGTATTAATGCATATATCAAATCATTCTTCACATCAAAGAACATGCTTGTCTCCTCAGAGTGCTGGGTTGATATAAATGGACAGTAGATTGGATACCAAAAATGGGGCAAGGGATAAAAGCGTGAAGTGGTTGCCTTACAAACTTTCACGGGTCGGGGAATCTGATGATCAGATTATAGGACTAGGGTGTAGGTGTTCACATAAGTGCAACTGTTGGGCATAGAATATTTTTGTTTTGTTCAGGCACAGAATGTCATGCTTAAATGGGGCTGGCACATTTTCAGTTGTACATATTTTAGTTTCATCCTGTTAGGCACAAACATGATCTTATTGATGTTTTGTTTTAAAATTATGTATGGTGGAAAAATAATCTATAACTTATCAAGGGTTTATGAGGGAGGATGGGATGGGGAGGGAGGGGGAAGAAATGGGGAGTGGGTATCAGAGGCTCAAGAACTTATCAAGGGTTTCTGAGGGAGGATGGGGAGGGAGGGGGAAGAATTGGAGAGTGGGTATCAGGGGCTCAAGTGGGAAGAGAATGATTTGAAAACAATGATAGTGGCATATGTGTAAATGTGCTTGACACACTGGAGGAATATACGGATTGTGATAAGAGATGTAAAGAGTCCCCAATAAGTGTTTTTCTTTAATTACGTATGGCCAAAGAGTTGTATAAAACGGTGTCAAGTTGACAAGGGGTAATCTGTTGTAGTTACATAATCTCATGTCAACTTGAAGTTATATAAACGTGTAGGGGTGGTAATCAATCTGTCAATCAAGTCACAACCTGATGGCATCTCTTTGTAGGTGTGGCTTTCTCCCAGGTGGGCCCTGGAAACCTTCACTTCCCTCTCTGCCTTCACCTTCCTACTGGAGGATGCTGGTTGCTGCCAGAACCATGGCGATGTTACCACTGCTACTGGATCCACAAGAATACAACCTGTGATCTTCCTGTAATCTGCGTCACGGCAAGTCACTGTGTGAGTCTGAAAAGGGACTTGTGGACCAGTATCAGACTTATGGACTTGAGTTGGGACTGAGCTGAGCTGTTTTCTCAATTAATAATTGCTTCTTGATATAAAGCCCTGTCTTATGCATGAGTGTTTCTCAATGCGTTTCTCTAGTTAATCTGGCCAACACAGTCTATGTAACTATCAATGTGCTGACTTTTTGCAGATTTTATAAATGCAACTAAAACAAAACAATACCTACATTTTCTAATATAAATAAACCAAATAAAATGCACTGAGCCTAATGACTGTAGGATCTGATGATGGACACCAGCCTGTGACTGAATTTTAAAAAGGTCAGCGTTAGGAAGTGTAGCAGTAGAGTCGGGTACACTAACAATATCACATTAAGGTAATGATTGCAAGTTCAAAGTATAAATTATTAGTAGCAGACATACAAAATATTAGCATGAATTATTTTAGCAATCTTAAAGAGGTCTCAATAAATAAATAAAGAGATCTTAAGTGAGACATCAAGCATATCTGGCATACTAGAAAATAATAAAGAGATCAAGACAGTTACTTGGCCTTCAATTGGGATATATAGCTTTTTAAAATGTAGAAATCAAGTTTAAATGGAGAACAACACATTGCCTAGAATTCCTAATACTAAATTTTTCAAAGTCCGAAATCATAGAAAAACATCTATTTTAGCAACAAAATTAAAATTTCAAGATAATGTTGAGAACAAATTAAACTCAATTTCTCATAATTCCCTAGTAACAAAAATATACTATTTTACAGTTATTTTTAAAAACTGAAGCAAAGGCAAAATTAAGATGCACTTAGAAGAACCCTCTTGGAAATGTCTTCATTTATTTGGTAAGTACATTATCTTGTTTTACACCATTTACATATAAGCACTGAAACCATGAATCAGAGAAAAAATACAAGTACATTTATTGTATTACAATTTATAAGAAAGCATCATATCCACTTTAAGAGATTCTTATGTAATGCTGAAGCAAAGGTTTTGAGGAGAGATCCCTAAGAAAACCAGAAAACACAAGACAATATTCATCCTGAATTGTGAGCACTAATTAGCATGTGCCCTGGAGTTGGTTCTGATTCACAGCAGCCCTGTGTACGACACAAGGAAACACCATCACGTGCATAACTGCTTTTGTGTTTGAGCCCACTGTTGCAGCCAGTTTGTCAATTTATCACGCTGGGGTTTTCTTCTTTTTCTCTGCCCCTCTACTATACCAGAAATTAAGTCTTCAGGGGCTGGTCTCTCCTGATAACAGATCCAAAGTATGTGAGATGAAGTCCTGCAATCCTTGCTTCTAAGGAGTATTCTTGGCTGTAATTCTTCTAAGACAGGTTTGCTTGTTCTTTTGGAAATCCATGGCACTTTCAATATTCTTTGCTAGCACTATAATTCAAATGCATCCATTCTATGATCGTCCTCATCCAATATCTAACTTTCACAGGAATATGAGCTGATTAAAATACCATGGCTTGGGTCAGGCACACCTTAGTCTTCAAAATAACGTTCTTGTTTTTCAACACTTTAAAGAGGGTCCGGGCACTGATTTAGCCCAATGCAATGCGTCATTTGATCCCCTGACTGCTGCTTCCATGAGCGCTGTGGAGCCAGATAAGATGAAATTCTTGACAACTTCAATTCTTTCAACGTTAATCATGACATTACCTCTTAGTCCAGTTGTGAGGATTTCCGTTTTCTTAATTAGCACAGTACATAATTTGAAGAATGCAATGACAACCTGATATAAGTTAGTAAAACTGCACACACACGCACACAAATCTTAATATAGGAAAATATCCCTAACTTCAGTACTTATTCTCAGGGGTCCACAAAGTGAATTACGCTTCAAAATAAATTACATCTTCAATGTGCCCACTGGTATACTCTATTTCCTTCTCTGGTTAAATTTCAATATAGTAAGTTTCCCACTTAGGAAGCTCTCCACCACCCCGAAAAAACCACTGCCACCAGGCAGATTCTTACCCATAAGTACCCCACATAAGGTCTCCAAGGCGCTGGAGACCGTGGCAAGAGCAGACGTCCCCCTCGAGGAGCCCGCTAAGGCAGAATTGCAGACGTCCTGGTTAGCAGCCCTCCACTGACTGAAAAGCACCGGCAGGGCTCCTAATAGTGACGTCCCAGGGTCTTTCAAATCCAAATTTGTAGACAATTCATGCTTGCCCTGTTACATAAATTTGCCCTCATCTTGAAAAGATCGAACTAACCACTACTTCGCTCTTAAGAAATTCATCACCTTCACCTTTAAATGTTTCACATGCTCCTTGAAGCCATTTCATGCACGAAGCGACACCCCCCCCCCCACCGTCCTTGCACGAAGCGACACCCCCCCCCCACCGTCCTTGCACGAAGCGACACCCCCCCACACCGTCCTTTAGTAATTCCAACTCAGAGAGACTGAGGAAGTCCCACAGGGTTTCCACCATTATAAATCTTTATGGAAGCTGACTACCACACCTTTCTCACAGCTCTTACACGAAAAGCTAAGTAAAAACTGACACCTACAAATTCAACTTAAAGACACGCAGGAACAGATCTCATTTGTATCTAACCTTGGGGGTGCTTATAATCCCCATCTAATAAATTAGGAGTGGTCCCAAAATAGGTGTAATAGGAGAAGCATTTATTTGCTGATGCAACTACATATATATATTTAGATGAGGCATTAATTCTTTTTTTTAACAATTTATTAGGGGCTCATACAACTCTTATCACAGTTCATACATATACATACATCAATTGTATACAGCACATCCGTACATTCTTTGCCCTAATCATTTTCTTTTTTTTCCTCTTTTCTTTTTTTACATTTTATTAGGGACTCATACAACTCTTATCACAATCCATACATATACATACATCAATTGTATAAAGCACATCTGTACATTCTTTGCCCTAATCATTTTCTTTTTTTTTTCTCTTTTCTTTTTTTACATTTTATTAGGGATTCATACAACTCTTATCACAATCCATACATATACATACATCAATTGTATAAAGCACATCCATACATTCCCTGCCCCAATCATTCTCAAAGCATTTGCTCTCCACTTAAGCCCTTTGCATCAGGTCCTCTTTTTTTTTTCCCCTCCCTCTCCTCTCCCCCCTCCCTCATGTGCCCTTGGTAATTTACACATCGTTATTTTGTCATACCTTGCCCTATCCGGAGTCTCCCTTCCCCCCCTTCTCTGCTGTCCCTCTCCCAGGGAAGAGGTCACATGTGGATCCTTGTAATCAGTTCCCCCTTTCCAACCCACTCACCCTACACTCTCCCAGCATCGCCCCTCACACCCTTGGTCCTGAAGGTATCATCCACCCTGGATTCCCTGTGCCTCCAGCCCTCATATGTACCAGTGTACAGCCTCTGCCCTATCCAGCCCTGCAAGGTAGAATTCGGATCATGCTAGTTGGGGGGAGGAAGCATCCAGGATCTGGGGGAAAGCTGTGTTCTTCATCGGTACTACCTTGCACCCTAATTAACCCATCTCCTCTCCTAAACCCCTCTATGAGGGGATCTCCAGTGGCCGACACTTGGGCCTTGGGTCTCCACTCTGCACTTCCCCCTTCATTCACTATGGTATATATATACATATACATATACACATACACACATACATACATACACTTATATCTTTTCTTTTTTTTTGCATGATGCCTTATACCTGGTCCCTTGGCATCTCGTGATCGCACTGGCCGGTGTGCTTCTTCCATGTGGACTTTTTTGCTTCTGAGCTAGATGGCCGCTTGTTCACCTTCAAGCCTTTAAGACCCCAGACACTATCTCTTTTGATAGCCGGGCACCATCAGCTTTCTTCACATTTGCTTATGCACCCATTTGTCTTCAGCGATCCTATCATGGAGGTGTGCAGTCAATGATATGATTTTTTGTTCTTTGTTGCCTGGTAACTGATCCCTTCAGGACCACTTGATCACACAGGCTGGTGTGTTCTTCCATGTGGACTTTGTTGCTTCTGAGCTAGATGGCCGCTTGTTTATCTTCAAGCCTTTAAGACCCCAGTCACTATCTCTTTTGATAGCCGGGCACCATCAGCTTTCTTCACCACATTTACTTGTTCACCCACTTTGGCTCCAGCCGTTGTGTCGGGAGAGTGAGCATCATAGAGTTCCAATTTAATAAAAGAAGGTACTCATGCATTGAGGGAATGTTTGAGTAGAGGCCCAAGGTCCTTCCGCCACCTTAATACTTAACCTATAAATATAGACACATAGATCTATTTCCCCATCCTCCTATATATATTTGCATGTACATGTCTTTGTCTAGACCTCCATAAATGCCCTTTGACTCCTAGCTCTTTCCTCCATCTCCCTTGACTTTCCTCCTGCCCTACTACCATGCTTCGTCGCCACCTGGGCTAGAGTATATCTCTTCTCTAAACAACCTTACCCTTGATCATTTCCCACCAGGCCTGCCACTCCCCCCTCTCTACCATTTGGGGTCCCATGTTTTTCCCTTGTCCCTGTGTTTGTTAATACCACTTCCTTACCCCCAGAGGCATTAATTCTTTCAAACCATATTTTTCAGTTTACTTTTCATATCGGATTCTGATAGTATGTATGAAAAAACGGTCGTAATGTGAATCTTCAAACACCACCCCCAAAAGGTCAACTTCCAAAGCAACACAATTATGATTTATTAAAATCAATTTAGCGGAAATTTTTCAATTCATAACTACTGCAAATACATTGTATATTTTAAATTTAAGTAAGGTTTCATTTAAGTAGCATGTAGGCAAACGAAAATGGCTAAATAAACTATTGAAAATATTAGCTTGAAAAAAAAGAAAATGTTTGTTCTTATCAAAGCTCTAATGTTCATTTAATAGCAATGTATTTTAATAAAAATATAAAAATTCAGCTACACAAGATTTTTAAATGGATAACCATCATGAATTTTATTAAAGGTGGCTTTATAATGCATAACTTATGGAAAGCTTTTAAAAGTGTCAATAAAAAGTAAATCTTATGCCTCAGTGATATATTAAATACAAGGATTTATTAGTCCAAAGTTACATAAAAGTACATTATTCCTAGGCAGAAATTAAGATAAACATCTAGGGAACTTACTTCTCCATCGTCCCGTGGCAGGTTGCAAGCAATGAATGTATTCAGTCAGTCTTCTCTCAAAAGCCTTGAGATCTATGTGAAAAGATTCCAATGTCCTAATTAGCCACCCTTACTAAGTTAAGTCTATAAAGTTGAAATTCTAGAGCCTCAGATTTCTTCAGCTCTGACACTCCAACTTACATGTATCACAACTTTAAGCACTTGATAGACTAGGCTTCCTTTTTAATTTTACTTATAAGGACACTGGCTGGTTCACTTTTAGACGGTTCTTAAAATGGTATGTGGAAAATTAGCAGCAGCCTCAGTTGTGTCAAAAGCTAGATTCAGAGGTGGAGAGTGTTACAAAATAGAAAGATCACAATCAGATCAAGCTTTAATCACGTCGTATCGCCCCCCCCAACCTTTAATTCTGTTGGAGCCAAGACCTTTCTTTCGATTGAGCAAGGTTTCGTCTAACAGATCTAATCTAATAAGTCACAGAACACTAAAATGCGGGAAGACGAGGAGCCCTGGTCTGACCGTCAGCAGTACGAAACCACCAGCCGCCGCTTCTGAGAAAGACGAGGCTTTCCACTCCCTAAAGAGTTACAGTCCTGGAAACTCACAGCGACAGTTCTGATGGCGGTGATGTGGCTTGTTTGTTTGTTTTTGGTTTATATTTAATGAATACTTCAAATTGCTGTCTGATCTTCCTGACCTTGTTGGTACTGCTAACGTCTCCTTGGAAGGGGTGAGGAAAGCCAGTCCCTTCTCCGCGGCTTACAGGTGCGCTTCCTGACACTAGCGAAATACCGACACCCTGTTCTAAAAAAAACAACAACTGGAGCATCGGAATGAGCAAGCCAAGGTAACGTTTCCACAGCCACATCCCTTAAAAGGAGACCTGGGGGCACTTCCTTATCCCGGCAGGACTCGACAAACAACGTCAGCAACGCCCGTGACGAGGAACAAAATAAAAGATACAGTGAACGTTCGGATTACGCTCGGGGGGGGGGGGGTAGGGGGGGGCAAGCAGGTATGACTAAATTAGAGCCCAAAGTTCCTCGACTTCAGCTGAGTTCCAGGCGGGGGAACTGACGCTCCACCCGGAGCCAGCATCGTCGGAGTCCCGCTCACCCTCGAGCCCCACACGGTGTCCCCACCCCGAGGCTCCGTCACCCCAACATCCCGGCCTCCTCTTCCCGGGGCGCGGTCTTCGCGGGTCGAGCCCTGGACTGGTCCCTCCGCCATTCTCGAGGAGACTCGGGGCGGGCAGCCAGGTGACCCACCCTACCTTCCGCCTGTTCCAGTGAGTTCATTGCGGGCGGCAGGCTTGGTCACGGTCACGGTCACGGTCACGGCCTCCGCCCCCCCGCATCACACCTCCACAGCCCCTTGCTGGCCTCGGCGCCAACTCCCAAACCCAACAACCCCACTACGCCCCTCCTCTGTGGACCGCCCCTTACCTAGATCCGCTACTTTCATTGGGCAACTCTGAAAAAAATCCCACCTCAAACCAAGGCGGCTTCTTATTGGTTAACTCCAGCACGGGCTTCAGCACCCGGCGTCCGACGGGAAGCCGCAGGAACCAAGAACCAGCTGCTGCGGGAGTGACGGACCACGCTCGCCCCCTCCTGCCCGGGAGTGGAACTGCGGCCTGCTATGCCCAAGTCGTTCTTGACATTTCTCAAAATAATTTGAGAGAGTCCTGCTCTCAAGCAACGTATGGTCTAATACGGGAAACAAAATATGTACAGGCTATGTGCTAAACAGAACCCAAAGTAATGCGCTTCCTTTTGTATAATCATCCGTTTCCTACCCAGCTCCTTAAGTGCATGTCTTGCCCTCTTTATGGTGCAACCTACCGTTCATAAATCCTGACAGAGGCAAACAATATATATGCCCAAATAGCCACTACTCAAAACAGACAAACTTTTAAGCTCCTCAAAAAGTTGAACTTCCTTTTGGTCCTCATACTGTGTAAACTGCGATTTCCCCCCTCCTCTAGATAAGTTACTTTGTTTTGTCTTAGTTAAGGCTTAATGAAGGAGACTCTACAGAAAATGTCTACATTGGAGGTTATTTTCCCCCCAGCCCGAGATGGAGGATGAGATCTAAAGTTGTCTTCCTCATTGGACCCCCCAAGGTTGATGACAGGCTTTCTTGTACCTCACCATATTCCATGGGCCTTAGGAAACTCATGGATAAGGTGACCAGATTTTAACATTGGTGAAGCAGGACACCATTGACCTGGGAGAGGGGGTTCTTGATTAAAAATTTGGTCTATATGGAGCAACAAAAATTTTCATAGATCGCAAAAATAGTATTGTAACATATATTTTAAATTTCAACATAAGTACAATTTATAAATATAATACATTAACATTATGTATAGTATTATTTTATTCTTTGGCATAGTTCTCATTTGAGTGAATTTTTTTAGTAGATTGCTGTCATTGTTTAAAAGGTCATAACATTCCTCATAAGAATTTGTTAAATTATATTTCACACATAAAATGGTTTTCAAAGTCTCAACACTTAATTGTGATGTTTCTGATGTCCACACTTTATTTATTTCAGTCGCAGCATTAGTTCCTGGTAAGGACAGCACGTATTCCACAATTTTTAGTGCATTCTTGTATGGAACATGGTTTGTTTCAAAATGATGAAATATTTCTAACCATTTGTTCTCTATTGTGATTTTTTGATGGTGCCCAAGATTTAACTTTTCCTTATCAATATATATATATTTTAATAATGATACCTCATTAAAAATATATATTTTTAAAATAATGATACCTCATTAATAATGATACCTCATTAATAATGATACCACTTTTGGAAATATTACTATATGAGACATTTTGAGTAATATGATAGAATGATTTTTGCACACCATTCCAATTACATTCTTGTTTTAATGTAACCCAATGAAAATGTTCAATATCATTGTAATGTACCGTCCACTTTCTAAATAATCTATGCAGTTACTATAGAACTTTTTAACGTGATTCATAATATCTGCATGATTATTGCACCTTGTTCTTCTAGCTGGCTTATACTATTACGGATAGTTAACGGAAGAAAATTATTTTCTAACTGCTCTTGACACTGAAATTTTTAATTATTAACTTCATTTGCTATTTCGATTACCGAAATTTTGTCACCTTCAATAAGCTTTTTAGCATTTTGAAAAGAGCTGCTTGATTGTGTATAAAATCTAGCCAAATTTTTTAAGATTCTTTTTTAAAAATACTTCTAAACTTCTAGAACATTCATCTGTGACAAAAGCAGGATTTCAAAGGATCGTATATTTTCAAAATTCTTTCAACAGTTGGCAAAAGAGCTAACCAGGGCGTTTTACTGTATCCAAGTATTTTCTGATATTCGACTTCCGCAGTTTCACAAAATTCTTTAAGCATTTCAACGCGCACAGTGTCTATATAGAAATAAGAATATATTTTAATAACAATATTTTCCACATCTACGGGCAACAAATCAGCAGCTGTTTGCATGGCGTTATGTGTTATGTACATTCCCTTCCCGTTCTCCCGCCGTTCCCTAGCTTGTCGTGCATTCTTTCCAAAAATCTGGAATTTTTTAAAACGCTGCGGGACGGGGACAAATTGTTCAAAATCGAGACTGTCCCGCCAAAAGCGGGACGCCTAGTCTCCTTACCATGGAGGTAAACAATCTTGGGTCTTGACCCCTGTGTTTTGGTGTGGCTCCACAAGACCCTTAGTACCTTTTGCTCTGTGTTGTTTTCATTTGAGAACAGCTCATTCTTTCTGTCAATTGACCAGCGAGACAGGGCAGGCACAGGGAGCAAAGGTGATTTGGACGGAGCATTTGTGAAGTACATGACAACATCTTGAGACTGCATTTTCCAGACTCCTGGTGGGGGTGGGGGGCGAAGTTCCTGAGATCTCATGCTGGGGAGCCTTAAAAATGCTTGGTATGCATGGAGGCAAGGGGAAAAGAAATACAGAGGCTAAGATTTTCTTCCTTCTGGAAGTCTTTAAATAAAACTTTCCTGTGATACCATATGTCTTCCCAAAGTAAATCTTTCTCTTGGTAACACACGAACCTGAACTCTGGGAACATACTTGGCGCGCCTAGCCAGGAGAAAGAGGGGCACGAGGTCCAAAAAGAAAGCATGGCCCTTGACCAGGATGGGATGGAACTGAAGACTTACCCAGGCAACCGCCAAAATTCCTTGGAATCTTCTCAGCCTCTCTTGTGAGAGAACCCTTGCTAGAGAATTTTTCTTCTCCTTTTACTTTTGGCTTGGGGTTTATCTATTTATTGCTTGGCGTTTAGGACCTCACCCTAGCAGACCTCTATAAAGTCTGATTAACAAACAAAACCAAAAACACTGCCATGGAGTCAATGCTGACTCACTGTGGGCTTCTGAGCCTAGCTGTTTATGAGAGTAGACGTGCCCCCCATGCGGGGCGGATCGCAGCCCAACTCAGAAGCACTGCAGTACCAGGGCTCCCAAAGTCTGATTAGGATGGAACTATTTTCCTTGTGTCTGTGAGACTGGCTTTGTTCAATGTTTCTCCGTCTTGACCACGAAATCTAGGCTGTTGCTTCCTTGTTTGTTCTTAAGCTTACAAGCCTCCCTGTTCTTTTGAGAATGCTGTGAGTCTGAAGTGGAGGAGAGAAGGTTGGATTGGAGAGCTTTTAATAGTTGACTGTGACCCTGGGCATAAGGAAGAACGAGTAGTGAGCTTGGTCTAATTTCTGAAAAAAGTGTGCGCGTGTTCCTTTATCCAAGTTGACAATCAATAGGATCCCGCATGCGCTTCCTCCCCGGGACAAGTAAGCGCCCAGTTTGAAAAATTCTTTCTGGCTTTTAGAAATATTGTCCAGATTCTTTGCTTCCTCTGTTAGCAAACAACTTCATATGTTTTTAATAGTTCAACCCTCATATTTCCTTGAATTGGTTATGTTAGGTTCTGGAATGCTTCTTGAAGCAGAAGGAATTCACAAGGCAGAAACACAGTAACAAGTTAATGTAAGCACTGATGTGTTAGAGCAAAAGCTTTTTGCTTATTTTTAAAGGTTTGACCACAAAAAGAGTAAGTTTATTGAAGCAGGATACTTTAGAGAAGAAATCCAAAAGCCTAGCGCCAAGTTTTTGTAAAGAGCAATTCCAGAGAGGGAGGAAGGGGACAGTAAAAGGCGGGATCGGGCTGCGCCTTCACCTAATGCACGCTTCCTCCCTGACCGGGGAGGGTGTTGGCATGGGCTCCCAGTTCTGGCTTGTCAGCGCTGAAAGAACTCAAGTGGCAGAAGCTCTGTGGTCTGTCCAAGTAACTTCTGCGAGGTTGAAGGAAGCTTCGGGGAACACAGTCTCAGTGCGCGCTCTCCCAGGAAAGCGTGCAAGGCCACATGGGGGCGGGGGGGGGGGGGGAGGCATATGAGAGTTTGAGACAAAAATGGCCACTTCTAGGGAATGCAAAAAAACTCCAAACAAACCAAAAAACACGTGGGAAATGGCTGGAAAGGACAGACCCAGGAACCAAAAGAGGGGCGTCGAACCGAAAATTGTGAGTTCCTGCCCTCTGTTTCTACTTTTTGCCCCCCCCCCCACCTTGCAGGGCATGGCTGTGTGCGGGATATTAAACATTCTTAGTGGCTGCAGTTATGTGTGGTGGAGTGTTGCTGGTTTCTAGTACGCATCCCCCAAACCTAACATGGGCGTGTAACTTTAAAAAAAGGGGGGGTTGCTATAATTTAGGTCTGGGGCAAAGCTGCTATCTTCAGGATGCTGGAGAAATCTAACCATTAGGGCGCCTGTCTTTTTCAAACATCCCCAAGGAGCCCTAATGGCTTAGTAAGTAAGTGTCAGGCTGCTGACAGCAGTTGAGCACCACCAGCCACTCCCTGGGATGAGGCTTTCTGCCTCCAGAAGGATTTGCAAGTCTGCCTTGACCTAGGATGTGGCTGCAGATCAGACTTGGTGTCAGTAGCCAAAAGCTACTATGAAAGAAATGTGGGATTATATATCTCAGGTTACTTCCTGAGTTGTACAAGTTATATGAGCCCCCAATAAAATAATTACATAAAAATAGCAAAAAAGAAAATAGGTCCAGCCATCCTATGGAGCTCTTTCTCGCTCTAATAAATTTAGAGAAAGCAGCGGAGAGTAGGCTGCCCACAAAGTTAGTAGAACTTTGCCTGTTTGTCATTAAACAAGCTCTTTGTAGATTAGGGGAGATGAAATACTTCTTTGATTTTTTTTTAAAAAGCTGAAATGCCTACTGCAGGCATAAAGAAGGATATTTCAAAATCATCTAAGGTCATTAGACTCGGGTGACTTAGGTCTATCATATATTTGCCAATTCTTGTCATCTTTGCTTCTCGTCTTCTGCCTTAGTCTTCCAAGTTGTTTGCTTAGTAGATAAGTTTGAAAACTCTAAAATGCTGCAAAATTATTGGTGTAGCATCTTAGGTTTGTCTTTCTCACTTAGAGAAGACTAAGTTCCAGCTAGAGGACTGAACCTGGGATTTGCAAGCTCTACTGAATCAACCACCAACCAGCCTTCCCTCTGATGGGCAACTCACCAGCAGGTGCAATCTTATTATTCCCACCTGTGCTACTTGTTATAGCTCTTTAGATCTAAAATGATATTACTATCTTTTACATTTTAGGGGGATAGATGCTTAGATTAAGAATGCTTCTGTTGGATTGTCAAAATCCATGGCAATAATCTAATGCAGCATTACATTTGCAACAAAATTCCCAATTTTATTTCTGCCCCACTATACATTTTTAAAAGTTCTTATCTAATGCAACTAAGGTTAAATTATGGACTCCTTTTCAGTAACCTCACTATCTCTCATCCCTTATTTTAACCCCACTCTGAGTCTGGTTAAATAATTATGTGAGTCCCAGTTACTAAAACAATATCCTCACTTGGCTTTCCAATAAAATACATGTTTTGTAGCAAAGTACAAAGTTTGTCCCTGAGATTTAGATAATACCAAAAAAGTCGTGACAAACTAGTTGAAACGATAGCATTACATGTTTTAAAATGAAAAAGGAAACCCCTTAGTCCAACTCTTATGTTGGGGGTGTTCATTCATGGAAGCTTTTACTCCCTAGTTGTGTTGTACTTGAATCGGAATAGTCTTCACACAAACGTATCAAACACCACGGGACAAATAGCAAACAAGGTATGGAGGGATGGCAATAGAGTAGCAGTGCTTAAACTCTTGAGCCAAAGTGTCCCCGAACAACAGCAGCTTTGAACTTGATTTTTCCTAGCCCAGCAAGGTGGAGTCTATACAGTAGCTGACACACCTTACAATACACAGATAGATATGGTATAGGGAAGTTAGAACAGGACACACACAGAGCTAGCCAGTGGGCCCCATCGCTGATACAACAGCCCCACAGGCACCAGCATTATTTGAGTCGATACCATCAAGAAGAGCCGCACGGTGAGGTCAGCTTTGCAAGGACAGTAATGATTTTAATCTGCATTCAACTCGTAGTATTATCTTTCACTGCCGCCTCCCATGAAGTTGCAGAAAAAGACTGGCTTGGGCCAAGGTGATGATCAATATTACTAAGTGTCCTGGGGAAGACAGACAAGATGGTGTCCAGGAGAAAACTAGCATTGCAAGATTAAAGAACCTGCTACGGCCATTATTTTAAACCCAGCTGAAGCCAAGGTTAATTAGCAGTGTACTATCTACCACCTGTAAGCACAAGGGGGAAATGTGTCAGTGCGCGAAGCCAGAAGACAGTTGTGCTTCAGAAAGCTGCAGCCTGTACAGAGAGCCCTGTCTTCATCCTAGGCCTGAAGCAATCCAAAAACCAACTTCAGTACTCTGCAAACACACACACACACACACACACACACACACACACACACACACACACTCTGAATCTTCTGAGGGTCTTGTTCCACGCCCCCTGGTGGCAATGGCGTACACTTCTGGTTCCATGTCTTCCAAGAGTTTTTTGATTGTCTCCTGCTGACAGCGGTAGGAGGCATTTCATAAATCACTCCCCAAGTTTTCAAGTTTGTGGAATCATGGGGTCCATAAGTGACAAAATAAAGGACATGGGGGGACCAGTAAAAGACAGTAGGACTGTCACTAGATGTGAAAGATGGTTAGAGACACTCATATCAAGATAAGTCAATTCAGAGGATGGGCCAGAAGCTGAGACTGCCTGCCACCATCCAAAAAAAGAAACCCTCTGGGAATCAGGAACACATAGTTTGAGCAATACACATTCAAGCCCCATGGTGTTTCCTGACAGGATTTCTACTGAGCCCAAGACTGAACTAAGTCAAACCTTCTCTGAAATTGGGAAATGCCATATCTGTTCCCTTATGAAACTCCTGTCCAATATATAGACAGGCAAGGCTCTGCCACTTGCCTATTTCTATGTGCCTAGGATAGAACCATTGAGAACAGTCTGGAAAAATGGATGTGACCATCTAAAAACTTCTCGACATCAATGATCCATTACTTATCTATCGGTTTGTCTCACTGTGGAGGCTTGTGTTTTGCTCTGATGCTGGAAAATATATCACTGGTATTTCAAATACCAAGAGGTCATCCGAAGTAAGCAGAACTTCCAGACTAAGAGAAGACTATAAAGAAAGAATAGGCTGTCCACTTGCAGGGAATTGGCCATGGAAAACTTTATGACTAGTGGCGGAACATTGTCTAATACTGAAAACCTCCTGACTGAAGGAACCTAGCCCTACCTCAAAACCACCTGCACTAGACACTAAAGACTCAAGACTAATGGGTAGGACCCCTGGCTTAGTGAGTGTCCAATGAAAGGGGACCCTGAACCATCATGCATTTAGTACCTCAGTGCTCCCCTTGTATTAATATGACAGGTTTTAATCTGCTAGGCAAGGTTCTGACCTTGTAAGAAATGGTATAGGAAATTTTCCCCTAGTGCCAACCCCATGCTCAGTGCAAACAGAGCTCAATCAAATAAGAAATTAATCTGTACAAAGCAACGACTCACAGTGGACTATACTCACGTAAACTCCTCATATCAACAGCATCTTTACTTCCATGTCGTTGGATAAATTATTGATGTTATTTACCTCAAGGGGATGATTGACAATACCTTTCTTTTTTATTCCTTTGTTTGTTTTTCTTCCTTTAGTTAGCTTTTTTTGTTGTTGTTCTTGTTGGTTTTTGTTGTCATAATATGACAGATAAAGTAAACCAGAGTTATTCATAACCTGGGAACAAGCAGCTGGATTCTGGGCCTCCAATTAATTCTAGCCCTTTAGGTAGAAAGATAATGTTTTGAAAATGATGATGGTGACATATGTACAGCTTTGTGTGATATACTTGATATACAGATTGTTATAATATCTGTGAGATTCCCCAATAAAATGATTTAATTTTTTTTAGGAAAATGAAAAAACAAAAATTAAATAAAATTCAACCCGAATCCAAGAAAAGTTAATTCTTATAGGATGGTCATGCTCAATACTCACCTTCATGAAATGATCACTGAAGATGCGGGTGCTACTGCAAAGTGTGGTGAAGCAAGCAGATGGTGCCCCGCTATCAACGGGAATCGTGTCTGGGATCTGAAAGGCTTGTATTCAGACCAGCAACAATCTACGTGAGGTTTTCAACTAAGTCCACATGGATGAAGCACACCAGCCTGTGTGATCCAAAGATGACAATAACAGAATCTAAATATGACAAGTGTAAAGTATTAGCCTTACATTGTGAACACCCAATTTGTAGAAGGCTATGGAGGACAGTGGGAGCCCAAAATCATCTAGAGTATTTAGTCAGAGTAAGCCTCTGCAGATCCTCTCCAGCCACAGGTGAGGGACCTGAACAGCTTTACTATCAGAAAGAGATTATTGTAATAAAGTTGATTATGTGGACTATATATATGTATATATATAAATATAATATGATACTGATTCAGTTGACCTCCCTCTTGTGCCAACTTGAATTTGTGCCAACCAGAATATGCTCAAAATTTTTCACTTGTTCCATGACAAAAATTTATTCTCTGGCTTTTAAACTGTTGATAAGTCTTTCCTCTTTGAATTTTTATCTTGATATTATTATTTTCTTTCTGTTTTGCTTTCTATTGTTTTTGTTGGGCTTCCAAGTTTGTGAAGCACAGAAGGAGTGAATGCATAGAGACAATAACTGATGCAATGGCTTATCCCAGATGTTGGGGGTGGGTGGGGAGGATGAGGGGTTTGAGAGAGCGAACAATAGATGTGAGAGGAGGGAGGGAGCATTAGAACGGATTATGATGATGTATATACAGTGCATTTAAAAAGTGAGTTACTCTACCTAGAAAACCACTAAAACAACACAAAAAAGAAAACAAACTTGACCAGTGTTTGCCATGGGTGAAGGAGGAAGAGCTTTCGCTTAGGGTGCATAGAAACCATTATCAGTAGGGTGTAAACCCACCCTGCAGGGACCAGACTGATGACTGCAAGCCTTTAGGGAGAAGTAGCCCATTGTCCTTAACAGCAGGGAGTGGGACCAGACGTAGTCTGGCAACTGACTGCCTTCAGGGAGGTAACTTGACAATCCTTCACCATTAGCTCCAAGCAGTGTCCTAAGTCTACCGTGTATTTGTGGGAGACAACTTGGGAGAAATCCTTCTGTTTCTCACAGATGAGAATCACTGAATTTTTTTCTCTAGTCAACCCGGCTTTATGTAGTCTGCAGCACCTCAGCTGGGACTAGTTTTTAATTTGGGAGGACTGAGAAAGGCTCAGAGAGTTACCACATTGTGCCACTAGCCAAACTCCAAACTCACTGCCTTAGGGTCAACTCCAACTAATAGCAACCCAACAGGACAGGGAAGAATCGCTCCTATCAGAGACTGAGCTCTTCACAGGAGAGAAATTCTCATCTTTCTCCCAGTGTGCCTGACGGTTAGTCGTCCAACACAGAACCACGAGGGCTCCTCAGTATTGTTTCAGAGTCACCTTAATTTAAAAGACACTCCAATAATAGTGTTCAGTGAATTTCCATGGAAATTCATAACCAGAGGAGGGCGAATATCTCTTGCTGAGGAGGTGATTGCATTTCTGTTGTGGGTAAACTAGGGAAAGGCAACTGGGAAAAAAATGCAAACCATTATTTGTATAGAGCCCTAATACAAAGTGTTTCAGACAATTATCCTACTCTCCTAGTAGGATAATGTGTCCTGTAGTATATTGCTCATCATGCATTTTTGACAAAGTTCTTTAGGCCATAGGCTCCCTGCATAGACTTTGCCCTTGCAAGGTGTATGGCATTTTTCAAAGGTCACATCGGAAGGATTCTATTTGGAAACCCCACTAAGTAAACCTGACTTTATCATAAAGACACCTGTCGCAGATGAAATGAACTGCAATACTCCTAAAGAATTAGAGCTGTCAAACTCTAGTGTGAGGAGAAGCAGAGAATGGCTAGCTCAAGGTCATGGACTTTGATATGATGTCAATACTAAATGTTAAAGCAATCCACAAATTCAATGCAAACTGGATTCAAACTCCAGCATCATTCTTTAAAGAAATGAAAAAACTTATTACCAATATATGGAGATGGAAAAAGCCCAGGATAGGGAAAGAACTCCTCAAAAATAAGAATAAAGTAGGTGGTCTTGTACTACCTGATCCTAAAACCTAATATACAGCCACAGTTTCAAAACAGCCTGGTACTGGTATAATGATAGATGCACAGACCAATGAATCAGGGCAGGGAGCCTAGAAATAAAAGCATGTGCAAACAACTGATTTTTGACAAAGGCCCAGTAAGTCTTAAATGGGAAGCAGATGCCCATTTCCATAAATGCTGCTGGGGAAACTGGACATCCACCTGCAGAAGAATGAAACAAGATCCATAACTCACCACATGCACAAAAACAGATTCAAGGTGATCAAAGACCTAAATGTAAAACCCAAAGCTATCAGGATCATCAATGAGAACATTGGGACAATAGAGATTAGAAAATGAAACACACTCTGTGGAAGAAGAAATAGATGAATGGGACGAATTAAACATGAAACACTTGTGTACATAGAAAGAATTCACTAAAAGAGTAAAAAGAGAGCCCACCGACTGAGAAAAGATATTTAGTAATGACATAATGGTCAAAAGACTAATTACTAAAGTCTACAGTATATTACAAGCCTACATCAAGAAAAAAAAACACTAATAACCCTCTGAGAAGATGGACAAAGATGATGAATCACCTGAACAGATGATTCACAAAGGATGATATTCCACTGACTAATAAACAAATGAGGAAATGCTCCTGTTTACTATCCATCTGGGAAACACAAGTCAAAACACCATCTAACATCCATAACTGTAGGCCAATTAAAAAACAACAACTGAGAACAACAACTGCAGGAGACGGTGTGGTGAGATTGGAACTCTTGTCCACTGCTGGTGGACTTGTAAATATGTACAGCCACTGTGGATAAGGCGGTTCCTAAAACAGATGGCAAGTGAAATCCCATATGACTCAGCAATGCTATTGCTGGGTATCAACCCCAGAGAACTGTTCACTGCAACACACTGCACAATAGCAAGAAGTTGAAAACAGCCTAAATCCCCATCAGTAGAAGGTGAAATATATATAAAACCTCTGCTATATACACACAATGTAATACTATGCATCCCTAAAAAAAACACTATGAAACTATGAAACACTTCAAGACATAGAGGGATCTTGAAGACATTATGCTGAGTGAAGTTAGTCAACAAAAAAGGACAGATACACAGGGAAAGTGGGACCAGACTTCAACCCAGTGTCGCAAGGTGTGAATGCAATATCCCGGCGTGGAGGAGGGAACCGGTGGAGAGGTCTGAGAGGCTGGCCCCAGCACCATAAATTAAGTGGAATCCTGCCCCTCCCCCGAAAAGAATTTGTTCCAAAGGACGACATTGACTCTGCAGCTCTGGGAGATGGACATATTTGATCAGAGCACACGGGAGCAGATGAAGGGGCAGGAGGAGAGAGTGGAGCACAGCCTGGCCCACCAGGCCGTGATGATGATGTTCCTGAGTAGAGCAGCCAGTCCACAGAGAGAACAACATGGCTGGCCCTACTATGAGACATGATGCCCCTCAGTGACTAAGGGCGATACAGGGGACAGCACCGGAGACACAGTGTGGGAATTGCACCTGACCTGATCCCACCACACCGAAGCAAATCACTGGGGGAGTGCAGCGGAACAGCAAGGGAATGGAGTGGCAAGGTCCCCAGGGAATGCTGAAAGTGGACTTTGGGGCCAGGGCGTGGTGCCCCAACAGACTGGACTGGAAAACGCTCCTAAGGGCCAGCAAACGATCCCTGAACTAACTACAAGCTTTTCTCTTGTGAACTGTTTTGTTCTGTTCTTTTTCAGTGGTTTGTTTTTGTTGTTTTGTTGTCTGGTTGTATACTGTTGCTTTGTTTTCCTCTGTCTAGTTTTCGTGCATGTTAGTGACTCCACAGGTCTGTCTGAATAGGACAGGCTTGATGAACTATCTGGAGGAAAAACAACGGGACCGACAGTTCCGGGGGGACTTGGGGTGGGGGGGTAGGGGGGTAAGGAAATGGTGTTAACAAACCCAGGGACAAGGGAAAAACATGGGACCCCAAATGGTAGAGAAGGGGGAGTGGCAGGCCTGGTGGGAAATGATCAAGGGTAAGGTTGCTTAGAGAAGAGGTATACTCTAGCCCAGGTGGCGATGAAGCATGGTAGTAGGGCAGGAGGAAAGTCAAGGGAGATGGAGGAAAGAGCTAGGAGTCAAAGGGCATTCATGGAGGTCTAGACAAAGACATGTACATGCAAACATATATAGGAGGATGGGGAAATAGATCTATGTGTCTATACTTATAGGTCAAGTATTAAGGTGGCGGAAGGACCTTGTTCTACTCAAACACTCCCTCAATGCATGAATACCTTCTTTTATTAAATTGGAACTCTATGATGCTCACTCTCCCGACACAATGGCTGGAGCCAAAGTGGGTGAACAAGTAAATGTGGTGAAGAAAGCTGATGGTGCCCGGCTATCACAAGAGATAGTGACTGGGGTCTTAAAGGCTTGAAGATAAACAAGCAGCCATCTAGCTCAGAAGCAACAAAGTCCACATGGAAGAACACACCAGCCTGTGTGATCGAGTGGTCCCAAAGGGATCAGTTACCAGGCATCAAAGAACAAAAAATCATATCATTGACTGCACACCTCCATGATAGGATCGCTGAAGACAAATGGGTGCATAAGCAAATGTGGTGAAGAAAGCTGATGGTGCCCGGCTATCAAAAGAGATAGTGTCTGGGGTCTTAAAGGCTTGAAGGTGAACAAGCGGCCATCTAGCTCAGAAGCAAATAAGCCCACATGGAAGAAGCACACCGGCCAGTGCGATCACGAGGTGCCCAAGGGACCAGGTATAAGGCATCATGCAAAAATATATATATATATGTGTGTGTATGTATGTGTATATATGTGTATATGTATATATGTATGTGTATATATATATATATATCATATTAAATGAAGGGGGAAGTGCAGAGTGGAGACCCAAGGCCCAAGTGTCGGCCAATGGAGATCCCCTCATAGAGGGGTTTAGGAGAGGAGATGGGTTAATTAGGGTGTGAGGTAGTATCGATGAAGAACACAGCTTTCCCCCAGATCCTGGATGCTTCCTCCCCCCAACTAGCATGATCCGAATTCTACCTTGCAGGGCTGGATAGGACAGAGGCTGTACACTGGTGCATATGAGGGTTGGAGGTACAGGGAATCCAGGGTGGATGATACCTTCAGGACCAAGGGTGTGAGGGACGATGCTGGGAGAGTGGAGGGTGAGTGGGTTGGAAAGGGGGAACTGATTACAAGGATCCACATGTGACCTCTTCCCTGGGAGAGGGACAGCAGAGAAGGGGGGAAGGGAGACTCCAGATAGGGCAAGATATGACAAAATAACGATGTATAAATTACCAAGGGCATATGAGGGAGGGGGGAATGGGGAGGGAGGGGGGAAAAAAAGAGGACCTGATGCAAGGGGCTTAAGTGGAGAGCAAATGCCTTGAGAATGATTGGGGCAGGGAATGTATGGATGTGCTTTATACAATTGATGTATGTATATGTATGGATTGTGGTAAGAGTTGTATGAGTCCCTAATAAAATGTAAAAGAAGAAAAGAGAAAAAAAATGATTAGGGCAAAGACTGTACAGATGTGCTTTATACAATTGATGTATGTATATGTATGAACTGTGAAAAGAATTGTATCAGCCCCAATAAATTGTTAAAATAAATTAATTAAAAAAAAAAAAGGACAGATACTCTATGAGTCCACTACTGTAAGAACAAGGAGCAAAACACACGTTGAGGCTTCTAGGGCATCCAGTCTGTTGGCCATGGGAGCTAGGCAGCCTGGTGGAGAGCCTGAACAGTACTCATGAACCACACACTATCCTTTCTAGGTAAGTTTTTTGAAGATCAGTATGCCAGAGAGTGTCTCATGTCAGCTGGGATAAAATGGTCAAGCGGCTGCTATGTGAACCTATGATGAGAGGCTCCCAGACAGGTAGACAGCCCTATCAGAGGGATGAAGGATACTGATGGGAAAATCAAGTCAGGAGAGGGAAAAAGGAACAAACATATCTTGGGGAACACAAACGCATGTCCGTTGGTAGACAAAGAGGGAGGACTGACCTGCAGCCCAGGGGATAAATGGCGAAAAATGCTTTGGGGTACTGTAGGTGGGGAGTGTATGTGGTGGTATCTATTGCATTGGCCCCGTTGACTCGGGCTTCTGGGTGCATCCTGGGGACTCAGGCAAAATGTTGTGGAATGCCGAGACACGGAATCCTGTATCTTCAAGGTGCACAGCACGCTCCAGAGGCTGCCTCAGTGAGGTCCAATGCAGAAACTCCACTGAGTAAACAGGACTCTACCTCAGACATGCTTGTAACCTGCTTATTCATATTAGGGCTTATATCAGAGGTACTATGTCATTGGGGTCACCCTCTTGAACTTTTAGCTAGAACAAACAGAGAACAAAAAGAAAGTAAGGGAATACAAATGGGCAAAGAAGAAAGGAAACTTTTCTTATTTGTAGATGATATAATCCCATATATAGAAAACCCAAAAATCTCCACACACACAAAAAAAAGCCTACTGGAAACATCAGCCAAAACAACCTGGTGCTGGTACAACAAGAGCTATATTGACCAATGGATCAGAACAGAAAATCCAGACATAAATGCATCAGCCTACAGGAAACTAATCTTTGGCAAAGGTCATAGACATATCCAATGGAACAAAGACAGCCTCTTCAACAAATGGTGTTGAATAAACTGGATTTCCATAAGCAGAAAAATGAAACAAGACCCATATCTCTCCTCATGCACAAAAATGAATTCGCGTTCTCAAGTTGTATTAAAGATCTAAATGTAAACTCCAAGGCTATCAGGATCCACCATGAGAAACCAGAAAGAAACTTAAAGATCATATTGCAGGGCTTACATAGACTACCAAGTTTAACGAAGGAGGCACACACAGCAGAAGACAAGACAGATATTGGGACATGCTGAAATTACATCATTTGGGCACATCAGAAGACTTTATCAGGAGAGTAAAACTAGAGTAGTAGATTGGGGAAGTTTATTTTACAAACTGTACATTGTTTACCAAAATACAAGTGTCTAATTGCCAAAATAAACAGAGTTCTACCACAACTCAATAAGAAAATAATAAATGACCTAATTAGGAAGCAAGAAAAAGACATGAACAGACAGTTCATCAAAAATGAAGTATAAATGTCTAAACAACCACATGAAAACATGTTCAAGATTACTAGCCATCAGAGAGATGCAAATGAAAACCCAGAGGAGATACCACTGTACACAAACAATGCTAGCCCAATTCAACAGCAACAACCACCACAAAAACAAAAACAGAAAACAACAAATGCTTAGAGACTGGGACTCATATGCACTGTTGGTGAACTTGTACATACACACAACCACTATGGAAATGATATAGCAATAGTTAAAGTAACTGGGAATCAAATCTCATATGACCCAGCCACACTAATATTAGGCATATACCCCAAAGAAACAAGAGACTCTCCATGACTGGGTGTACGCTCTCTCCCATGTTTATAGAAGCACAGTTCATAATAACAAGAAACTGGAAGTAGCCCAGATGCCCAACAGTGAAAGAACGGATAAATAAACTATAGTACATACACACATGGAATAATATGCATCCCTAAAAAGCAGCGATGAAAGCATGAAACACTATATGACATTGAAGGACCTGGAAACCATTGTGATGAGTGACATTAGTCAATCACATAAGGATCGATATTGTATGAGTCCACTACTGTAAGGAGAAACACCACTTAAACCATTCTTAGAGCTCAATTCCAAAAGAAAAGGGTAGAAGGCTACCTCCAGTCATGAACCAAACTTATACGCACTTCATAAGAATTATCTTGAAAGAGGAGACCTCACACTGGCTGGGGTCACCCCTTCAAGAAGAGAGAAAAGGAAGGAGACCATCCTCTTGATGCTATACAGCATCGAGACACGGCTGTGACAAATCATGAAGGCATCCACAGCCATGAGAGGAGCACCTTACTGGACAATCAAGTGAAGACCAGGGGAGGGTCTTAACTTTTAGAGAAGGCACGGACGTGTCTGTGTGATTGTGGTGGTCAAATGGGGAGGAATGTTGGGAAGGGATTCTAAGCAATAATGTAGGGAACGCTGGGGAAGAATAAATCCGATAATGCTCCTGGGTAGACACTACGAATGTGTTTCCACCCAACCCTCAGTGAACCACACCATGGACTGAGCAACACAATGACCTTAGACCAATCCCATGCTCAGTGTAAACAATTAAGAAACCCAAGAAAGTTGGCTTTATTTATTGTACAAAGCAACAACTCATGTATTGCAGCTGGCAGTTTGACTATTGAGGTAGTTAGTTTATTATGCCAACCTGGCCAATAAACTCATATGGGGTTAATTGAAGGGTGGAGAGATAAATGGCTTAGTGAGCCTCACCTTTCTAGTTTTTGGGTCTCTTGCTTTGTGATGGTTGGACCAGGGCGCAGCCACTGTAGCCAGTTCCCTGCTTCAGCTGGCAAGGCTCACTTCCTGCAACACATCCCTGAGGAAAAGCCACATGGACCTACCCTGATGCAGTCCTGGGTGCTGGAGCAGCCGTGTGGAGATTCCTGCCAGCACTGAAATGCTTAAACAATCACTGACTCGGTTTTCCTCCTGCAGTCGGCCTCATTGCGTGTGTTTTGTGAGATGGAGGAGAACTTTGTGGATTGGTGTTGGACATATGGGATAATGTTGGACTTTTGGGCTTGGGCAGCACTGGGTTGGGATGTTTTCTTGATGTGCACTTAACCTTTATATAAAACTCTCTTTTATACATGGGTTTCTGTGGATTTGTTTCTCTAAATTGCCCAGACTAACACAACTATATTCTCATAAACTCCTTATACCAACAGTATCTTAAATTCTATGTCATTGGATAAATATTGATGTCATCAATGAAATCAGGAGAATGATTGATAATGTTTTTCTTTTTTGTTTCTATTTTTTTTTCTGCCTTTTGTTGGTTTGTTATTTTATTTTTTTTTTGTTGTTCATCTTGTGGGGTTTTGTTTCGGTCATAATACGACCGGCAAAGCAAACCAGAGTCGTTTACCATTTATGGATGCATAATCTCTGCTCCCACTTATGTCCATTATAGTTGTATTATGACAGAAACACAAACCCCACTTAACTCTAGCTCCCATCCAAGAACAGTTCATTCTTATAACGTAGTCTCACCTTCATGAAATGATCACTGAAGATAAGGGTGCTACACCAAAGTGTAGTGAAGAAAGCAGATGGTGTCTGGCTATCAATTGGTATAGTGTCTGGGGTCCTTAAGGCTTGTATTCAAACAAGCAGCCTACCTGAGGGGTCAAAGTCCATACAGAAGAAGCAGACCAACCTGTGCCATCCAAACTTGATGATAACAAAATCCAACTATGATGAGGGGGAAAGTAGCAGAGCTTAAATTGCGAGCATCCAATTTGTAGAAGACAATGGAGGACATTAGGAGGCCAAAATCAATCTACAGAATATTTAGTCAGATTAAGTCTCTGACAGATTGATTCCCTCTAGCCACAGGTGAAGGATTCAAATAGTTTTACTATCAGACAGAGATTGTAAACTTGATTATGGTGGACCAAAATATGGTATAATGTGA
Organism: Tenrec ecaudatus; assembly: GCF_050624435.1. Classification (NCBI taxonomy): domain Eukaryota; kingdom Metazoa; phylum Chordata; class Mammalia; order Afrosoricida; family Tenrecidae; genus Tenrec; species Tenrec ecaudatus. The sequence goes on along the minus strand of NC_134547.1, from coordinate 39,649,958 downwards.
TACCTTGTCAGTTGACCTCCCTCTTGATCCAATCTGAATTTGCTCTAGGCTTAAATATTTCTTGCTTATTCCATGGCAGAAATTTCTTCTCTGACTTTTTAAATGTTCATGGTGGTCTTTTCTTTCTTTCTCTTTATTTTTACGTGAATATCATTTTCTTCTTACCATTTGTGTGCTTTTGTTTTTTATTGTTTCTGCTGGGTTTCCCAGTTTGTGAAGCACAGAAGGAGCGGATGCCTAGAGACAATAACTGATTCAATGGTTTACTGGGTTCACGATTTGAGGGTGGTGAGGGTATTTGGGGAGCAAACAATGAATGCAGCAGGCTGAAGGGAACATTAGAACTGATTGTAGTGATGCACATACAACTCTTTTTAAAAGCAATTTAACTCTGGAATTGCATGATATGCGAATATTATATCAAGAAAACTACTTAACATAAAAGAAACCAAACTTGACCAATGGTTATATTGGGTGAAGAAGGAACAGTTTTTACGTAGGAGGCATTGAGTTTATGTTGATTGTGGTGGAATAATTTGGAAAAGGATACCACTATTGGTTGTACAACACAAAAAGTAATCAAATGGCACAGAATGATATATGTAGAAGTTGTTGAATTGGAAAATGTATTGGTTGTGTAGTCTTGCCACAAATTAAAAAAAAATAACTACATGAGTAACAATGAGGGGGGAAAAAAGGCTTACTTGTTTCACATGAAATGTAGGTATTTAGTCTGGAGCATTGCAGGACCCTGTGAAGTGCCTTATGCAATGGGCTGCCAAAGGGAAAATCAGCAATTCAAACTAATTTTGTAGGAGAAAGATGAGGATTTCTGTCCCAGAGAAGAGTTGCAATCTGGGAAACCCACAGCGGCAGTTCTATCGGGTCCCTCTGAGTTGAAATGAACAGTCAAGAGTTAGAACAGGACTTTATCAGAAGGCACTACCAGCAAAGAGAATTACAGCAATAGGCTCTCTTAGTGATGTCCTTTCCTTTGTTTGATATCAGAATTCATAGAGAATATATATAACTCTTACTTTGGAATTGATACTTGGGGAGGTCATGTGGAGATGTTTTATGTTAACTCAGGTTTCATTGTTGACTGTAAGCAAGCAAACAAAACAATATGATTCTTTGAGGCGAAGGCTAGTCTCGGGATTTCTTTGTTGGCTAACTAGACAGCAGGGCCTGAATTTCACTGTCAAGCAAATGGAAGACTCTCAGAGTCTTTCTAGTGTCATCCATATCCATCCTGTCTGTCTCTGAGCAACGTATCGTTCTTAATATTCCATGGAGACTGCATGAAGTAAGTAAACACCTTAGGCTAACCACATTTTGTAAGGTGTTTTTTTTTTTTTACTTTCCCTTGTAGATACATTGAATAAAATAACTTGTGTCACACAGCCTTGGAAGCCCACTGACTGAGCAGTTCTACGCTGCCTCGTAGGATCTGCACGCGTAGGAGAGTTTAGCTATGCTGCACATTTCAGTTAGCGCCCCCTTTTGGCCATGTGAATAGTGTTGCAATGAAAATCGGAGTGAAGCTGAATTGTTTTGTGTGCAAAATGGGAAAGGCTGGTTTCTTAGTGCTGCTGTGACATAAATACCAGAAGTGAATGGCTTTATTTTCTCTGTTCAAGAGACTAAAAGTCAGAAGTCAAGGAAGTCTTTCCTGGTTTATTTCATTTTCTAGAACTACCAGCAATTCTTAGCATGCCTGAGTTTATTTATATATGTGCATATCTCTATGGTCTGTCTTCTGTTTCTCTTGTGCTTTTCTGTTCATTTTGGTCTTTTTCTAATTCAGAAATGACTATGTTTAAAACCTACCCTATCCACCCCACTGTGGTCTAATTAGCATAACAAAGAAAACATTAGTCCCAAACATGAGTAAATCTATACTTACAGAGGTTAGGATTCTAATGCATATTTTGAGAGAACACCGTTTTATTCCTAAATTTGGTTTTTATGGTTCCTAAAGAAAGGTCTATTAAAATTTTAAATCATTATCTAAGGATGTAGATATTCTTGGCCTCGGGCAGAGTGATTTGGAAAGTAAATTACTCCCACCATTCTCCTGTCAGCTTTGGAAGGGCTGGTCTCTTAGGGTTTGCCTGGATGTGTCCTTGGTGGAGATCCCAATGCTGGGGACAGGACAGGGGGTGGCCTAGTTATGAGTGATGCCCTATCAGTCTCACACTGACTTCCTTGGTCAGAAAGCCCTGGGCCCATCTGTAAACCTTTCCATCTAACTCAGTGGCCCTCATCATGGCCCTGTTACTGCTTCTCTAATCCCACCCATAACTATGATGTATTGATCTGCCATCAATCATGAATTTGTCATTGTTCCTTTGTTCTATGCCGACTTAACTAGCATTCTGACTGTGAACCCTCAGACACCATGTGCCTCTGTGTTGCCTTTGTTCCTGTAGGACTTAATAAATGTTATCCTTACACCAGATTTGGGATTACAGTTTCTTTTGTGCCATAAAACAGTGGAAACATCAAAAGTTTGTCAGTTCATCGGGAACTCTAACAGGATTGCAAGCCCGAAACTAAAGGAAAGCAAAGCAGAGGAAACCTCCGCAAAATACTGAGGCACAGTGCAGATTAGGTCCAGGGCTAGAGCTAGAAGCAAAACACTCATAAGGGTCCCAGCCTCAGTCAGTCCTGACAGACAGCAGGGCCAACAAGACTCCGCCTGAGGAGCCTGAAAAAAACTCTACATGGCTTAGTGGTGTTGAAAGAGCTACCTGCACTGAAGCCTACCTGCTTCCTGATCTATACTAGACCCTGTTCTTAAGATGCCACTTAATTGTAAGTATGGTTTGTGAATTCTGTGTAGACATTGCAACATATTTATGAATTCAGAAGTAGAGGGAACCTTGAGAGAGAAGGCTAGTGTAAAAATTAGTAAAGAGATTGGATAATTAAGGTGGTCTGAGCTTCACCTCACAGGAACCAGCTTTGTGCTGTTGTGCTTATCTCCCATCTGAAGTTAAACTAGTTCTGATGTCATTCCCACCCTAGCAATGCTGAATAACTAACGAAAAAAACACTGCAATCAAGTCACTTCTGACTCATCACATAACCCTGATTTCTTTGGGGCATCATGCCTGTGGCAGTTAAATGTCATGTCAATCTGCAGCCTGTCAATCAGGTCATAGCCAATAATGCCTCTGTGTGGTCATGGCCTTCTCCTGAGGATTCTAGGAACTCCTGTTTGCCTCCCGGGAGGCGGGACATACTCTCTCTCTGGGAGACATTCCTGTTGACAAGCCACACGGAGCCACGCTGAAGGCAGCCAGAGCCCTGGAGCCAGATGGAGAGGCACACAAGCACTGAGATGCTGCCTCAAGACTTTTCACCCACTGGCCTGTGATCTTCCTGCTTTCAGCATCATTGCATGCACTCTGTGAGTCTGTAGAAGAATTTAGGAACTAGTATCAGCCATATGGGCTACTATCAATTTATCGGTTAATATTGAACTTATGGACCTCTCTGGACTGGGCCGGGTTGTTGTTTTTTTAATATACAATTACTTTTGAACATAAACCTCTCTCTTAAACACACATGAGTGTTCCTGTATTTATTTCGCTAGTCAACCCAGACTAACACAATCCCCATACACTTTTCATAAAGAATCAATGGTTTCACCACTTTTCCACCCATGTTTCACCATAAATTTAATGTCTGTTATTGCTTCAATGTTAGAATTTGTGTTGCTCTGATATGGGCTCTTGTCAAACTAATCTATTAACCTTCTCCGTACCTCAACCTAGATCCTTTCTAGCTATGTTATAAGAAGTTAATGCACTCCCCTCCCAATCATCATGACCCCAATCCTACCTTGCCTTGCGGACCTGGTTATACCAGAGGATGTACAGCGGTGCAGTGGGGATCTGGAGGCACAGGGAATCTAGGACAGACAAACCCCTCAACACCAGCGGTGGGAGTGGCGACACCAGGAGGGAAGGGCATGTAGAAAGGGAGAACCGATCTCAGAGATCTATGTGTAACCTCCTCTCTGGGAGATTGGCAAGGGGGAGGTGGGTGAGGGGAGACGCCGGGGAGTGTAAGATAAGATATAATAATTATTTATAAACTATCAAGGGACCAGGGGTGGGATCGGGGAGGGAGGGGGATGGGGGGGAAAAAAAAGGGAAACCGAGCTGATTCCAGGAACCCAAGTGGAAGGTGAATCATGAGAGTGACGAGTGCAACGAATGTATAAGGGTGCTTTGCTCATTTGATGTATGTACAGATTGTGATAAGAGCCATATGAGCCCCAATAAAAAGATTTAAAAAAAAAAGAAAATGATTAGGGCAAAGAATGTACGGATGTGCTTTATACAATTGATGTATGTATATGTATATGTATGGATTGTGATAAGAGTTGTATGAGCCCCTAATAAAATGTAAAAAAACAAAAATTAAAAAAAAAAGAAGTTAATGCAAGTTTATTTGGGTACACATTTTTAAAATCCATGCATTGCTTTTTGAGAATGCATATCATTCATGAATTTTGTTGAAGACGTCTCATATTTACATGCACGTTTTTAGGTGGACATAAGTGTCAGATCCTCTTGATAAATACCTTGAAATATACTGGTAAGTCTATAGCATTGTATCAGTCCCTGCTTATTAGAGTGTTAGGGAAGAGACTGATTTTTTTTTTGTTGGCTGAGTCCTTTTTACAGTGCCATGTATATTCTTTTTCTATTTCTGGAACTTTGAAATTTCTTCAGAGGAGTGTTAAAATTCAAATTGTTTTCAATGAAATTTGAAATTATGATGAAACTTCTAATAGCAGACTCTTAAAACTGTTAATTTTAAAATTTATCCCTAGTGGGCTCTACTCTGAGAACTTAATAGAGTGACTAATAAGTTGAGGTAATTGAGATACACGGTAAAAAGGTGAAAATAATTGTACTTTGGGGTGACATATACATTTAGCAAACTCTCTGAATTGAAAAATTGTAAGAAAAGTGCTTTGATGGACTTTCTTTTCTTAGATACTTAAGGTTCTTTGTGGACATAAGAAGTTATATTATGTGTGGCTATCTCAAAATCTTGAAACCCATTTGTGGTAGTTACATGATTTCATGTCAACTTGAAGATATATAGAAATGTAGGGGTGGTATTCAGCCTGTCAATCAAATCACAGCCTGATGGTGTCTTCTTGTGGGCGTGGTCTCTCAAAGGGAGGGCCCTGAGAACCTCCCCTTCTCTCTCTGTCTTGACTTTCTTGCTGGCTAACATGGACTGCTTCCAGAGCCACTGCTATTGGATCCACACTGCTCTGCACTCGCCAACCTATGATATTCCTGCATTCTGCATTATGGCTTGTGACTATGTGAGTCTGAAGATGGATTTATGGACTAGTATTGGACTAATGAACTTGAGTTGGCCTGGGCTGGGCTGTTTTCTTGATTTATAAAGCTTCTGACCTCGTTATTTTGTCATATCTTGCCCTATTCGGAGTCTCCCTTCCCCCCTTCTCTGCTGTCCCTCTCCCAGGGAAGAGGTCACATGTGGCTCCTTGTAATCAGTTCCCCCTTTCCAACCCACTCACCCTCCACTCTCCCAGTATCGTCCCTCACGCCCTTGGTCCTGAAGGTATCATCCACCCTGGATTCCCTGTACCTCCAACCCTCATATGTACCAGTGTACAGCCTCTGTCCTATCCAGCCCTGCAAGGTAGAATTCGGATCATGGTAGTTGGGGGGAGGAAGCATCCAGGATCTGGGGGAAAGCTGTGTTCTTCATCGATACTACCTCACACCCTAATTAACCCATCTCCTCTCCTAAACCCCTCTATGAGGGGATCTCCATTGGCCGACACTTGGGCCTTGGGTCTCCACTCAGCACTTCCCCCTTCATTTAATATGATATATATATACATATACATACATACATATATACATATACACATATATACACATGCATACACACACTTATATCTTTTTTTTTTTTTTGCATGATGCCTTATACCTGGTCCCTTGGGCACCTCGTGATCGCACTGGCCGGTGTGCTTCTTCCATGTGGGCTTATTTGCTTCTGAGCTAGATGGCCGCTTGTTCACCTTCAAGCCTTTAAGACCCCAGACACTATCTCTTTTGATAGCCGGGCACCATCAGCTTTCTTCACCACATTTGCTTATGCACCCATTTGTCTTCAGCGATCCTATCATGGAGGTGTGCAGTCAATGATATGATTTTTTGTTCTTTGATGCCTGGTAACTGATCCCTTCGGGACCACTCGATCACACAGGCTGGTGTGTTCTTCCATGTGGACTTTGTTGCTTCTGAGCTAGATGGCCGCTTGTTTATCTTCAAGCCTTTAAGACCCCAGTCACTATCTCTTTTGATAGCCGGGCACCATCAGCTTTCTTCACCATATTTACTTGTTCACCCACTTTGGCTCCAGCCGTTGTGTCGGGAGAGTGAGCATCATAGAGTTCCAATTTAATAAAAGAAGGTATTCATGCATTGAGGGAGTGTTTGAGTAGAGGCCCAAGGTCCTTCCGCCACCTTAATACTTGACCTATAAATATAGACACATAGATCTATTTCCCCATCCTCCTATATATATTTGCATGTACATGTCTTTGTTTAGACCTCCATGAATGCCCTTTGACTCCTAGCTCTTTCCTCCATCTCCCTTGACTTTCCTCCTGCCCTACTACCATGCTTCATCGCCACCTGGGCTAGAGTATACCTCTTCTCTAAGCAACCTTACCCTTGATCATTTCCCACCAGGCCTGCCACTCCCCCTTCTCTACCATTTGGGGTCCCATGTTTTTCCCTTGTCCCTGGGTTTGTTAACACCACTTCCTTACCCCCCCACCCCAAGTCCCCCCAGAATTGTCGGTCCCGTTTTTTTCCTCCAGATAGTTCATCAAGCCTGTCCTATTCAGACAGACCTGTGGAGTCACTAACATGCACGAAAACTAGACAGAGGAAAACAAAGCAACAGTATACAACCAGACAACAAAACAACAAAAACAAACCACTGACAAAGAACAGAATAAAACAGTTCACAAGAGAAAAGCTTGTAGTTAGTTCAGGGATCGTTTGCTGGCCCTTAGGAGCGTTTTCCAGTCCAGTCTGTTGGGGCACCACGCCCTGGCCCCAAAGTCCACTTTCAGCATTCCCTGGGGACCTTGCCACTCCATTCCCTTGCTGTTCCGCTGCACTCCCCCAGTGATTTGCCTCGGTGTGGTGGGATCAGGTCAGGTGCAATTCCCACACTGTGTCTCCGGTGCTGTCCCCTGTATCGCCCTTAGTCACTGAGGGGCATCATGTCTCATAGTGGGGCCAGCCATGTTGTTCTCTCTGTGGACTGGCTGCTCTACTCAGGAACATCATCACCACGGCCTGGTGGGCCAGGCTGTGCTCCACTCTCTCCTCCTGCCCCTTCATCTGCTCCCGTGTGCTCTGATCAAATATGTCCATCTCCCAGAGCTGCAGAGTCAATGTCGTCCTTTGGAACAAATTCTTTTCAGGGGAGGGGCAGGAATCCACTTAATTTATGGTGCTGGGGCCAGCCTCCCAGACCTCTCCACCGGTTCCCTCCTCCACACCGGGATATTGCGTTCACACCTTGCAACACTGGGTTGAAGTCTGGTCCCACTTTCCCTGTGGAGATATAAACAATACCCTCCCCTTGGGTGGATTAATGCCCCATGACCCCACTACCCTTTTCTTCCTTGTATTCATCCTTTTGTTTTCCTTTCCCCACCTCCTCCACCATTGTCTACCATGTACATCCCTGGTTTTGGTCTGGTCTCTTCCATACTACCCCGTCTTCACCCCTAAAATGTTTGTATACAGTAGCTTTTTTCCCTATGCCACTTTTGCTTATTTTTAATACCAATGTTTACAAGAAGAACTATACTGATTTCCACAGTGACTGCAGAGTTTTATAGTCATATATGAAGATGCCAGTCTGTTTGCAACTTTGTCAGATTTTGCTAATGGCTGTGTTTTGTTTTGTTTTTTACTTTGCTATTAATGACAGAATGAGATGATATCTCATTGTTTTTGTTAGCCTTCTTCAAGTAATTACTGAGTGTGAGCATTTCTTTGTATATTGATTGGCCACTTGGATGTCTTCTTTGGTGAAGTGGCTGTTCATATCCTCAAGTGGATTGTTTGTCCTTGCCAAAAAGTAGTCCCCAGTCTGTGGGTTCTCTTTTATTACTCTTTCCTTGGAATCTTTTGATGCATGTGTCTCCTTTTTAGTAGGTTCCCAGTAAAATAGCTTGCGTTCTCTAGTTTGTGTTGTTTTTCATTATGCTTGATACAGTACATATACCTACATTAGGGCTCCTACATCTGTCTCTCATGTTTCATTAAAGATCTTTATTGTTCTAGGTTTCACACTTAGGTTTTTGATCCACGTTGAGTTTGTTTTTATATATGATGTGAAATATGGGCCTTGTTTCCTTTTTCTGAAAATGAATATAATTTTGCCAGCACTGTTTGTTCAAAGACCATCTCTTCCCCATTTATCATGTTTTGGTCCACTGTAAAAGATCAGATGTCCACAGGAGGATCAATTTACCTCCGTGTTCTTAATTCTGTTCTGCTGGCCTCTGTATGTTTCATTGCACTCCTATTAGACTGTTTTGACTACTGGAATTCTATAGTAGGGTCTTAAGGTCAAGAAGTGAGAGGCCTTCTGCTTATTCTTCTTTATTTGAGGCCTTTTTCTTTTCCACACAAAGTTGGTGATTAGCTTTGCCATCTCTTTATAAAATGGTGCCGGCATCGGTATCAGAATTTCATTAAATCCTAATGGTAAGTCTTTGTTTGTTTTGATTTTATATGTTAGTATTTCATAGTTTTCTTCATACAAGTCTTATGTGTCTGATTATAGTTTTTTCCTAAGTATTTAATCTTCTGGGTGGCTATTGTAAATGGACTTGTTTTCCTGATTTCCTTTACAGAGTGCTCTGGGTTAACATAAAGGAATACAATAGATTTTTTAAAAACATTGGTTCGTACCCTGCCTCTTTGATGAATCTTTAATTCGTTCCACATTTTTTTCTTGCGGAGTCTTTGAGATTTTCTATTTGTGACATAGCTTAATGTCATCTGCAAATAAAGGTTTACTTCTTTGACAGTTTGAATGCCTTTAATTTCCCTTTGTCTAATATTTCTGTCCAAGACTTCCAGCACAATATTGATAAAGGATATCCTTGCCTGGTTCCTGTTCCAAGGGGGAATACTTTCTTTGTGTGTGTGTGTCTTGAAAATAATGTTGACTGTTAGTTTTGTAAATGTGCTCCAGATGATATTGAGGAATTTTTCTTTCAATCAGAAATAGATATATTGGATTTTTCCAAATGCTTTTCCTGTGTCAAATGCCTTTCCTATGTTTTCCTTTGTTTTATTTATATGATGGATTATAGTGATTATTTTTCTAATGTTGAACCATCCTTAAATACCTGGTATGAATCCCACTTAATACTTATGTGTTATTTTTTGTTGCATTGTTGAAATCTATTGGATAAAGTTTAGTTGGTTTGTTTTTAAGTTTAGTTTTTTAAAATTTCTTTTACTTTGGCTTGAGTTTTGTTGAGAATTTTTGCATCTATATTCATGAGAGATATTTTTTTGGTTTCAGGATCAAACTTCCTTCATAAAATGAATTTGGGAGTTTTCCATTCTTTTCTAGCCACTGGAATAGTTTGAGTTGAACTGGTGTTAGCTCTTATTGGATGTTTGATAGAATTCAGCAGTGAAGCTGTGTGGACCCAGACTCTTTTGAGGGGTCAGTTTTTAATGACCCGATGAATGTCTTTTGTTATTAATGTATTCAGGTTTTATACTTCCGTCTGTGGTAATTTAGGTGTTGTTGTTGTTGTTGTTAGGTGCTGTAGAATCTGTTGCAACTCATAGTGACCCAAAGTACAATAAGAGGAACAAAACACCACCCCGTAGTATGCCATCTTCACAGTTGTTAAGCTTGAGCACCTTGTTGCAGCCACTGTGTTGATCTATGTCATCAAGGGTCTTCCTCCTTTTTGCTGCCCTTCCACTTTACTAAGCATGCTGCTCTTTTCCAGGGAATGGTCTCACCTGGAACCATGTCCAAAGCAGGTGAGACGAAGTCTGACCATCCTTGTTTCTAAGGACCATTCTGGCTGTACTTCTTCCAAAACAGAATTGTTTGGTGCTTTTGCCGTCCGTGGTGTTTTCTTTTTGAATATTTTTTATTTTTAAGTTAAAAATGAATCATCGCCAAGACAGTGTATCTTGCAATAGCATTTTAAGCTTCAGAAGGAGAAAGTCATGAGTGATAAACATTTTAGTTTTTAAATTTTGTGACGTTTTAATTAAACTTCACTCCCTAAGCAGCTCTTAAACTTAGGCTTCATGATACTTTTGACTTCATGCTTTTAACTGGAGCCGTTTATCTTCAAAACATGACAAATTTCAGACCCCATTAAAATTATTTATTTTAGATTATGTTTTCCCAAAGAGGGGTTCTGTGAAAGTATTTTATACCATTTCAGAACCAAATTCTCTGGAATGAACATTTCAGATGGACAAGGTGTCATTTGGGTCTGAGAGATGGCAAATGATGAAGCAAAATTGTATACATTGTCCAACACCTTTTGTGTGAACTGAGTGAATGAATCAAATGCCGTATCCTATAGCATTTCCTACAGGGGTGTGCTGACCTAGATAGACCAGTAATTCCACTGATATTCCAATTTGAGCAACAGAACAGAAGGAGTCCAGACATAATTTGTGGCTCCAAATGGATGTTGGCTTCTTTCCGCAGATTTAAGACCTGAAATTTTGAAGATGGCACTTAGCTTCCCATTGGTGACAAATTCTAGGAGTTGCCATCCATTTGCATCAAGACAGGAAAAGTAGGTGGAATCTCCCATTCCCTTAGGAAATGGAATTGTTCTAAATATAAAAACAAAAGTAAGGTTGATCTTTTCATAATTAGGTAAACCAAATACAAATGTATTTCTGCCACTTGCTGTAAAGCTGTTTACACCAGCCTCCTAGTCACCAAGCAGTTGAATATGTTGGCATCTGCTCCACGGAGAGGCAGGAGCCCAAAGACAACAACTAGAAATTCTACTGCCATACTCCAAGAATCTTCTAGAACTTTCAGGATAGTGGCTCCCCCGCCACTACCTAGCAATTGGACCAGCAAAAGGGTGCCCTGTCCATGGAACTTTCAGCATTCTTCACCAGCACCGTAATTCAAATGCAGCAATTTGACTTCATCTCCTTGTTCCGTGCTCAACTTCCACTTATGATGGGGAATGCTTATGATGAGGCAATTGAAAATACCGTGGCTTGGGTCAAGCACAACTTAGTCCAGGACTGAGGACTCAATCAGCCAGTGCCAAGCACCATGAGAAAGGATTTTTGGCTTCCTTGATTACATTTTAGGTTTCAGTTCCCCGCAGCTGTAGGAACTCCCCTCTCCTTTCTTCATAGACTGTACCTCTGGCACCTGAGTTGGTGCTGTAACATTGTTAATGTAAAACTTTAAGATAAAAATTTAGCCTTGAGGCACTGCCACACACACACACACAGAGAGAGAGAGAGAGAGAGAGAGAGAGAGAGAGAGAGAGAGAGAGAGAGAGAGAGACTTTAGATTAAAAAATAATAATAAGGTAAAATACTGACTCCTAGAAAACTGTAAAAACCTTGATCTTATGAGAAAAGATGAGGCAGTCATGGAGAATTATTTCACTGACCTCCCAGTAAAACATACATGGGTTCTCACCTTGCCTCTGTAGTTGGCTACACCAGCTTGTGGCCAGACTCTTCCTTTGGGATGTCAGGGATGAGAGGATGAGGGTGTTCCCTGGGGATAGGAAATGGAAGACTTCCTGAGAATGATGCATTGCAGAGATGGGCACAAACCAGGGAGGAAAACTGGCCCTGAGCCAATTGTCTGAGGCCTTGGATCCTACAGTGCCAGAGGGAGAATCGTTTCAGTTACATAAGTCAGTAAGCCCTGCTTATTCTGCATCTACCTTAGGTTGATATTTGTCACTTAGAAGGGTGAGAGCCTACTGACTCATAAAAACTGTGTAGACTTGGTTCTACAAAGGCTAACTCCATGCTTCCCCAGAATAGAAGCAGCTTCCCTGTGAACTGGAGCCTCCTGATGACGTCCTCCCTACCTGCCCAGCCCACGCACTGAGGGTGTGGCCTCTAACCCCCTGCCTCCTGGCAGGACTGAGTGGCATCATCCAGCTATTTGCCTCTTCCAGGGGGAGTTGGAGGCCGATCTGGGACCCTGGCCAGCAGTAAATTGGTACGCTCTTGCCTGATGTTCAGTGGAAAGAGAAAAACAGCCTCGTGGACCACAGAATTTGCATGTGCTGCTTCAGCTGGACAGCTGGACCCTGACAGGCACGGCAACTTAATCCCCTGATTCCCCTGTCTGGGGATAAGGAAGGAACACTGACCTTGAGCTCTAAATATAAAGGAGGAAGAAATAGTTTGGTGGTTCCTTTAAAAATTAAACAGGATTACCATTAAAAAATGAAAATCCCAAACCAGTGGTCATTGCAGTGATTGTGAGCATTGGTGACCTAATGTGTGTCAAACTGGAACGATACTCCATAATACAGTCTGTGACTTTTTTCTTTCTTTTTTTTTTTTTTTTTAAGTAGATCATGGTCTGTCTTCCACGGAATCTCTGGGTGGATTTCCATGCTAACATTTTGGCTGCACCACTTTTCTGTCAGTTTGTCCTACTGTGGTGGCTTGTGTGTCACTGTGATGTGCCAGGGCGAAGGCACTCAAAATATGACTGCGGAAGATCCGCTTTCTCAAAGCTGAGTCAACCACAATGACATGGGTGGAGGGAAGCCCTCAACATCAGGCTTGGTAAAAAGAGGGCAACGAAGGAGAGGAAGACCCTTGTCAAGATGGATTGACAGACACAGTGACTGCAATAGGTGTGATAGTTATCTTATCTGTTGTCAGTTTATGAGCACTACTAGTAAAGGGGTGGAGTTTGCTTGTCAATCGGGTCATAGCCAATGAGGCTTCTGTGTGGGATTGGCCTTCTCCTGAGGATTCTGGGAACTCCGTTATTTCCTCCTTGGAGGCCAGAGACACACTTTCTCTCTGCTCACTCCCTTGGAGACTCTTTACTGAGGAAACCTAGTCCCTGCATGACATTTCTGAGGAGAAGCCACATGAAGTTACCCTGAGGCAGTCAATTTCGGAGCTGAAGGAACCACATGGAGAACCCTGTCAGCACTGAGATGCTTACAATGCCACTGGATCCCCAAGACTTCCAACTCACTGGCCTGTAATCTTCCTGCATTTGGCGTCATTGCATGTGTTTCGTGAATCTGTAAAGGACTTTATAGATTGGTATCAGACATATGGGCTAGTATCAGACTTATGGACTTGATCTGAACTGGGCTGGGATGTTGTCTCAATATTCAATTGTTCTTGTATATAAACCTCTTTCTTATACACATATGAGCGTCTACGAATTTGTTTCTCTAGTCAACTCAGACTAACACAATGGGCTAAAGAAAAGAACAATTATGAGATGGCACAGGACTGGGCAGTGTTCTGTTTACACAGGGTCGCTGTAAGTACGAACCAACTCAACACACCCTAACAACCATCACCACCATGCGAATAGTAGCTGAGTGCTTATGCCGCCAAAGTCAATCAAACGCATTGTCATTGAGTTGATTCTGACCCACAGAGATCCTAAATAAGATTTCGGAGACTGTGGATTTTTATGGAAACAGACTGCCTCATCTTTTTCCTGAAGAGTTACTGGTGGGTTTGAACGACCAACTTTGAGGTTAGCAGTCAAATGTCTAACCCACAGTGCCCCCAGGGATCACTCTGTGCAGCTCAGAAACTCCAAAATTTACCTGTGGCCCAGCAATTCCACACTCCCCAGCCCCCTCCCCATAGATGCCCAAGTTGAAAGCAGAGACACAAACATACACACATGCGCCAATATCCATCGCAAAAATAGTCACAGTAGCCAGAAGGTGGAAACAAATTAATTGTTCTTCAATAGATCAATGGATATACAAAATGGGGTATGTGACAAATTATTGCTAACAGGGCAAAACATCTAATTAGGGAACAGAAGTAAAAACTTGAAAATAGATAATGGTGGTACGACATAATGATGTAATAAATATTGAATTTTATTTTATTTTTAGACAATTTATTGGCATATAATTCACATATCATATAATTCAATAGTTCAATAACATTAAGAAGAGCTGTAAAATCACCACAATCAGTTTTAAAGCAGTTTATTTGTTCTTGTACAAGTTGTTATTAGCTCCCCACTTGTTAGATACTTTATCACTTTTTAAAAAAATATTTTCTATTCTATACTATGAACAAAATACTAATTTCCCTCAAACAAAGAACTCATCAAATTGCTAAAAAGATCAGCAACCCAGTAGAAAAGTGAAGTAAGGGCATGGATGGAATTCTCATAAAAAGGAAAATGTGAAAAGAGGATAGGTTTTGGGGGGTAGGTGGGAGGGGAAAAGGGGGAACCCATCACAAAGTTGGATCTATAGCCCCCTCTAGGGGAACGAATAACAGAAATGTGGGTGAAGGGAGACAACGGACCGTGTGAGACATGAAATGGCAATAATAATATGTAATTGATAATAATATATAATTGATCGAGGATTCACACGGGTGGGAGGCTGAGGTAGGAAAGGGATAAAAAGAGGAGCTGACTGACACCACATGCTCAAGTAGAAAGAAGTTGGTTTAGAAATGTTGATGGCCAACATAGGTACAACTATGCTTAATTGAATGATGGATTGTTACAAGATTTGTAAGCGCCCCCCAGTAAAATGATGATGATGATTTTTCTTAAGAAAAGAGGATATGTCTCACTGCTGGTTTGACATGTAGCAGATTTTAAAAATTCCTATCTTCTTAATGTTCTCTTGAAAATCTAATATTTTTTACTTCAAGGCTTGAAACCTACCAAAGACTGCCCATCTATTCAGTGGTTTTGTTTATTTATTATATTATCCTAACCCAACTGTTCTTAACCTGTGGGTCGCCACCTCTATGGGGGTCAAACGACCCTTTCACAGGGGTCGCCCAATTCATATCAGTATCAAAATTACAGTTATGAAGTAGTAACAAAAATAATTTTATGGTTGGGGGGTCACCACAACATGAGGAACTGTATTAAAGGGTTGCGGCCTTAAGCAAGTTGAGAATCACTGTCTTAATCTGTCAGCCACACATTTTCCTGGAAGTTGGTTTTGAGGATCCAGTAAACCTGTCAACCTTTCTTGTCGTGGGGCTGTACAGTGTTTCCTCCTGGAGCTAAACCAGAGCTGATTTCTTCATGATGCTGCTTTCCGATCTTTACTCATGTCAATAGCCTTATCCCTGCCCCTGGGGGTGGGGCCTATGCAAACACAAGACCTGGGAGTGGTTTCAAAGTCCTGGCTTTCAACACTACTGTTTGCCTCCTAAAACTTTCACACCTACAGAAGTTGGAAACATAAAGGTCAGAGACACTTTATTTTTCACATTTTATTAGGGGCTCATACAACTCTTATCACAATCCATAAATATACATACATCAATTGTATAAAGCACATCTGTACATTCTTTGCCCCAATCATTTTCAAAGCATTTGCTCTCCACTTAAGCCCTTAGCATCAGGTCCTCTTTTTTTTTCTCCTCCCTCCCCGCTGCCCCCTCCCTCATGAGCCCTTGATAATTTATAGATTGTTATTTTGTCATATCTTGCCCTATCCGGAGTCTCCCTTCCCCCCCTTCTCTGCCGTCTGTCTCCCAGGGAGGAGGTCACATGTGGATCCTTGTAATCAGTTCCCTGTTTCCAACCCACTCACCCTCTACTCTCCCAGTATCGCCCCTCACACCCCTGGTCCTGAAGGGATCATCCACCCTGGTATCATCCACTGGTGCCTCCAGCTCCCATATGCACCAGTGTACAACCTCTGCCCAGCAGAGTCCTGCAAGGTAGAATTCAGATCATGGTAGTTGGGGGGAGGAAGCATCCAGGATCTGGGGGAAAGCTGTGTTCTTCATCGGTACTACCTTGCACCTGACTGACCCATCTCCCCTCCTAAACCCCTCTATGAGGGGATCTCCAGTGGCTGACAAATGGGCTTTGGGTCTCCACTCTGCACTTCCCCCTTCATTCACTACGGTATGTGTGTATATATATCATGATGTCTTATACGGTCAGAGACACTTTAAAGAAGGACAGTGGTCTCTTAGATTAAGGGCAATCTGTAAAGGAAGAAGGCACAGTCTAGGACAACCCCATGTGAGAACAGCTGTGCTCGCTTCCCAGGCTTTGTAGATGCAGACAAGTCAGTCCCCAGCTCAGCTGCCTTATGTTTCTTTTGGAGTCTTCAGAACCGACCTTGACTCCAATTGAAGCAGACTGGAGCCCGGCCATTTCTTTAGTCAACTGTGGGGCTTCCTTGAAGTTGACTTGGGTCTGCTCTAGACCACGAGGAACCAGAATTTTAAACCAGTTCAGGGGGTCCCTAGAGACTGCATACAGCTCTGGATTTAAAGTCCTAGAAATGTCCTTGCACCTTCACAGAGTTGGCTCACGGGATTCCACATCCTCTGGGCCTGGGTGATGGCTCTCACCACCCACAACTTCTGCAATCAATCCCGAGTCTCTCTGGTGCAGACGCAGCAATGGGCGCCATAGGAGAGGCATACTGAAGAAGTCATTCCTGGGCATCGGTGGTGTAATGGGCTTTGGACGAAGAGAACCAGTCCTCCACTTGGCCACTCAAAGATGCCCACCTCTCTAGCTCCTCCAAGTTCTGGGGCAGCTGCAAAACAAGGGCCCAACTCATCCCAAATGTCTAGTCTTGTCATGAGTTACCCCACCACCACTTCCACCACCAAATCGTTTTTTTCATAAACATTTGGTCCCAATCAATTTGCTCAGACAATTCTTAGCATTTCAGATTCTCATGTATGGTATGACCCTCAGAATGCAGAATCATGAGACGTTCACTTGAGGCTGTATGAGAGGGCCCTGTTTCCTGAGCCTTGCCTTGAACAATCAGTTCTACAAGTGCAGGGACATTTACTTCTCTCTACTGCTGGGTCAGGGGGGCTACATTATTAGCCCCAGTTTCCAGATGAGGAAACTGAGGCACGGGGAAGATGAATTACTTGCCTCGGGCCACACAGTTGGTCATTGGGAAAAGAGTTCAAGTGAGCACAGCTCTGCTCATTCCATAGGCCATGGACTTAGCTTCTAGGCTCCCCAGTCTCTCTAAGAATGGGGAGGTGATGGAGAGGCTGCCCCAGATTCTACACCACTATCCTTACAGCTCAATCAATGTCTGGTTCTGGGTGGTGTACAAGACCAGGCTTCTTCCAGCTTTGAGATTGTTCATATGCTGAAAATTTTAAAAGCATCCATTGTGTTCCGTCTCAAATAAAGTTTTCTGACTTTCTAATCTAGATTCTATAGCCTTGGAAGGGCTGCACAGAAACCAAAGACAACATTCATGATTAAAGAGTTTGTTGAGGACGCTAATAGGTTGCGATGAAAGTGAGACATTTTCAGGATACAGTTGTTCATCAGGGCATGGTTCAAAGCTCTACATTCCACGAAGTTATAGCCACTCTACTATGAGCCTCAAAGGCATTCAGCTTAAGGTCCATGGGTCAGCGAATCCAGCTCCCCCAAATAAGTACCTTGAGGTACCCCACTCCAGTAAGCCTCAGTTTGAAGCCACTCAGCATCACCTCTGTGGGTCAGCAAGCCCAGGTGCACCCCACTCCACAAACTAGCTTCCTGCCCCAAAGCACTCAGTTCTGTGGACTGGGTGGTCCACTGGTCTATTTCATGCTATTGCTCCTGATCCTCTGATGTCATAGTTGTTGTCGTCTGGAACCAGGCAGTTCCCTGCACAGCTTCTCAGGCTCATTTTACCCCCCAGCAGGATGACATTCTAATTTCAACTACTCACTGATGAATCTTATCCGTATCTTACAGGCCCCGCCCCCTAGACACAGTTTCTTATCCAGATTCAGGCAGGTAAAGTAATTTGGTGGGAGTTAGAGGCTTTGGCTAGAAGAGCTACATTCAACAATTCGCTGCTTGGCACTATCTAGCACTGTGCTGTTGTTAGGTCATTTGGTTAGACAAACGGAAACCCTGAAGAGCAGAACTGAACTACTGCCCAGCCTGCACTATCCTCTCAATTATTGGTATTTTTCAGCCCATGGTTGCAGTCACAGCGTCAAGTCATCACCCGGAGGTCTTCCTTTAGTTGTTGTTAATCCTCTACTTTCCCAAGCATAACGCCTTTCTCCAGGGAAGGATCCCTCCTAGTAGCATGTCCAAAGTAGATGAGACTAAGGCGCACCCTGGCTGCATGTCTTCCAACACCAATTTGCTCATTCTCTGGTAGTCCGTGCTAGATTTGGTATTCCTCACCAATGCCATAATTCAAATGCATCAACAATTTCCCGTCTTCTTTATTAATTGTATGTCTTTCACACGCATATGAGATGATTGAAATTACCATAGCTTGGGTGGGCACACCTGGGTCCTCAAAGTGGAATGTTTGCTCTTTAGCTCTTTCAGAGGTCTTGTGCAGCAGTGTTTCACAATGTGATATGTGGTTTAAATCCTTGATAATTTCAATCATTTCCCTGTTTGCCAGGATGTTGCTTCTTAGTCCAGTTCTGAGGACTTCTGTCGTCTTCATATGGAATTTTAATCCACACTAGAGACACTAGTCTTTGATTTTCATCAGCAAGTACTTCTGCATAATAATCCACCTTCACAGATTGATTGTTGCCATATATTTAATCTGAGTAGATTTAACCAAAAAATGCCTCTAACACACACACAACAGTAAAATTTAACTGTACCAGGCTACTTAGCATATTTATTTTTAAATCATTTTATTGGGGGCTCGTACAACTCTTATCACAATCCATACATGCATCCATTGTGTCAAGCACATTTGTTGCCCTCATCATTCTCAAAACATTTGCTTTCTACTTGAGCCCTTGGAATTAGCTCCTCATTTCCCCCTCAGCATATTTATTTTTAAAGATTAATTTGTAAGTCACTGCAGGCAGCATGAACCGATAATAGGACACAGTGTCAAGACAGAGACAAGAAGGGAGACATCATATAGTGCAAGATATGACAAAATAATAATGTATAAATTATCAAGGGTTCATGAGGGAGTGGAGAGCGGGGAGGGTGGGGAAAAATGAGGAGCAAATGCCAGGGGCTTAGGTGGAGAGCAAATGTTTTGAGAATGATGAGGTCAAAGAATGTACAAATGTGCTTGACACAATTGATGTATGTATGGATTGTGATAAGATTTGTATGAGCCCCGAATAAAACTATTTTAAAAAAAGACAGAGACTGTCACCTTTTTGTTTACACCCTGTTCACGTGACTTATGCAGAACAGTATTTGGAGGAAGGTGAAAGCCATAGGTTGTAGCTCTTGTTATGGTGAATGAGAGGATGGGCCCACTGGGCTCCGCTCCACCTCTGTAAGAAAGGGTGGGTGTGAAGGGACCCTTGGGGACACTGCCAATTCCTGCACTCCATCACCTGTGCTGCGGTTTTTGCCAATCTGTGAGCTTCCTTAGAATTTCTAGCCACCAAAAGAGGGAAGACTGACTTCTGAAGCTACAACACCTTAGTCTTGAAGGAGTGGAGGGGTCAGGCTGCTGTCACCACCATCAGCACCTCAGAACAAGGGGGCCTGTTTCCAGGAGGCTGGGCCTGGCTTCCTGAAAGCTTCAGGTGTGGTCTGCCTCAAGGGAGCGCACCCCAGAAGCCTCAGCAAGAGGACACAGGATAGGCTTGGGGGTAGTCAGATTAGTTGGGTGATTATGGAGCTGGGGCTGAGGATCGGTACATTGTCGTTAACTAGAATATATATTTACTTAGGTGGCTGGAGGGGTTGGTGAATCTTATGTATGGGTTTACATTCACCATAGGATGTCTGGTGGAGTGGTGTACTATGCAATGAGCTACTAACCAGAAGGTCAGTATTTCATATCCAACAGTTGCTCCAAGGGAGAAAGATGCTTCTATAACGATTTAGGCTCCGAAACCCAAAGGAACAGTTCTATTTCCTGTAGGGTTGCTATGAGTCAGAATTGACTTTTTGGCAGGGATTTTGGTTTTGGTTTAAGTTCTCCTGGTGGTACTGCTGAGTAAGCATTGGCTTGCTAAGGGTTGAGTTCTCCCAGGGAATCCCTGGGTAGTGCAAAAGATTAACACACTTGGTGTTCAAAAGGTTGGAGGTTCAAACCCATCCAGAGGCACTTCAAAAGAGAAGAGCATAGTTCTACTCTGATGCATGATTGCCACAAGTCAGAATCAACTTAATAGTAACTTGCTTGAATTTGGCTTTATAATTTTTCCCATGCTGCTTCTTGACTTGAACACAGCCCAACGGAACTCTTCAGGCATCAGAGACTCTCCGCTCTGCCCTTCCTCAACCTGAAAAATTAAACCCATTGCTAACAAGTTGATTCCAACTTATGCCCACTTGATAGGAGAGAGTATTATTGTCTCATGGGGTTTCTAAGGCTGTAAATTGTTATGGAAACAGACCGTTTCACCATTATCCCTCAAGAGATCCCCCTCAAAATTACTGCCAATGAGTGAATGCTGACTCATAGCAACCTGAAAGGATAGGGCGGAACTGCCCATGTGAGTTTCTGAGACTAGCACCTTCTTTCGGCCTTGGAGTGTCAGGTGATTTCAAACTACTGACCTTTTGGATCACATCCTAATTTGTAACCACTAAGCCACCAGAGCTTCAGAAGACACTCAACCTGTCCCCTGCTCCCACCCCCCACAAGGCCATTACATTGTGCATCCTGAAGTCATAGATTAGAATCTTAAATGCCACCACTGTGCATGGTGTTCCTAGGGGAGGGTGTGTTAGGCCAGGTTGCCTAGAGAAACAAACGCAAGGACACTCAAATATGTATAGAAAAGAGCTTTATATCAAAGAATAATTGTATATTAAGATAACATCCCAGACCAGTACAGATTAAGTCCATAAATCCTGTTAGCCCATAAGTCCAATGCTAGTCCATAAATGTTTATTCAGATTCATGTAGCATATGCCACGATGCAAAATCCAGGAAGATCACAGGCCCACTGGGCACAAACTCTTGTGGATCCAGTGGCAGTGGAAGCATCTCAAGGTCTCTCACTGTTCTCAGCATGGCTCCATGTGACTTGTCAACAGGAAGGGGAAGGCAAAGAGAGAGGGACGCTGCCCTCCAGAGAGCCATTTATCTCAGTCACCACCAATTCAGCTGTGACCTGATTGACAGGCTAACCTCCACCCCTTCACTCTCAATACCTTCAAGTTGGCCCCAGATTATGTAACTACCACAGAGGGGAGGTGCTGGGAGCTGGGAGCATGAGGGCACGGTTGGGTAGGAGGGTTCTAGAAGCTCCCTACTGCACACAGTTGTGGTGGGGACAGCAGCACACTGAGGGCTGCTTAGGATAGGCCTCCAGGCAGAGGGGGCCCGTTGCCTTTCAGCAGACAGTTCTCCTTGGGCCTGACACATGCCGCCACACCTCAGTCCTGCCGCATCTCTCATCTTGTTGCTAAGCCATCAGCCCAGGCCTCAGATGGCCCAGCGAGAACTTGCAAATGGTGCCAGCTTGCCTCATAGCCATGAAAGAGTGACTGCCCACCCAGATGAGAGCACAGTCCAACTTGGACTTTGAAAGGGCACTTGATTTCGGGGGCTGAAGAAGATCTTCACAGACGTTTTTTTTTAAAACTTTGTCAACCTCAGCTTCTGTTTGAGACAAGCCTCACAATCCCAGTGGCAGCGGAGGGCCTAAGGCGGCTATGCTTTGACATTCATACTCTGTACGGTTGCCCCCAGACAGTGACCCGAGTTTCAATGTCAAGTGAAGAAAGCCCTGCCTCACCAGCCTCCCTGACACCACGCAGGTCTTTTATAGCCAGGCTGGTGGCAGCGGTATCTTTCCCAGCACAAATCTCATCATAAAATAATCCCCCTCTTTAAAGGTGTTCCATGCTCTCCACCTGTGCCTCAAGACACAGCCCAAGACACTTCTTGACGGCCCTACTCGTTTTTCATGTCTTGTGTCCATTGGCTTCCCTACTGCCTTCCTCCCACGCACTCTCAATACCTAGACTTTTTTTGGTCTCTTGAACCTTTGGCTTGTTTTCAGACCATTGTGGACCCTGTTCCTGCTGGGATGGCATCATGAAATCCTCTTCAAGTATCAGCTAAAATGTGACCATTCAATGGAGCAGCCACAGATGCAATGGGAAAGTAGTACCCTGGAGGCAGGAGGTCCTGTCCTGGCTCTCATTGACTCCTCTGTAGCCTGAAGAAACCATTGCATTAGCCTGCAAACAAATGGCTGCAGGGGGCCAGGAAACTGCATAAATGAGGCCTAGGGTGAGTGGGGACCATAGGAACTCTGGGATACTGGAAATTTGAGAGATGCTGGCTGATCTCCACTCTGACTACCTGGTGCTTGGCAAAATAATGAGTTGCTAGAATACCTAAATTAGCATTAATTTTTTTCTAGAAAATAAAATTATCTTGTGGCTTATACAAAATTTCCCATTTTAAAGGTTGGCTCAATCCAGTTTTTAAAAACAAACAAAAAAATCACACTAACAAATCCAACAAAATGCCTCTCTAAACTCTATTTGATGGGGTTTGAACTCAAACCTACTGCCATCAAATCAATTCCAATGCATATCAACCAAGTCTGTTAGAGAGCAGCACTGCTTCTGTGGGTTTCTGAGGCTGTAATCTTATATGAGTAGAATATCTAATCTTTCTCCTGATTTGTCAGGGAAGTCTCTAAAATAAGCTCTTAAAGTGCCCGTTGATAACATGCTTATGCTATTTCTTGCTTGGCTGGTCCACCTGTAGCTCCACGTTATCATTTACCTCTACCACATGACCAACTAGTCCCAGCTGCCTTGACCAGTATGGGCACCTGACCCAAGGACACTCAGTCACAGCCCAGTAACAGTTTTGTCCTAGGACTTCGGGGATAAATATCTTCAACCCTGGCCTCACTTTCCTTGGTCCAGTTCTTCCCGCAACTTCTTTTATCATTCAAATCTTTGTTCAGTGGAAAGAGAGGGAGGTAAGGGGGACTGATGGCAATGGTGACTATATAACCCCACTTGAGGGGAACGAATAACAGAATGGTAGCTGAGTGGTGTAAGATATGCCTAACTAACTAAATAATAATATATGTGCATTAGTCCAGCTAGACTAGAGAAGTCAATCCATGGACACTCATATATGTGTAAGAGATAGTTTTATGTAAAGCGTAATTGCACATTAAGAAAACATTCCAACCCACTCCAGTCCAAGCCCATAAGTCTGATATTAGCCCCTATGTCTGATACCAATCTATAAATTCCTCTTCAGACTCACAAAACACATGCAATCACGCCAAATGCAGGAGGATTGCAGGCCAATGGGTAGAAACTCTTTGGATCCAGTGGCATTGTAAGCATCTCAGCGCTGGCAGGGTCTCTCCATGGCTTCTCCAGCTTCAGAGGTCAGGTTGTATCAGAGTAGGTCCAATATAATAACAAGTGTTCCTGGGGGACAGGGTGGGAAAGGGAGGGAAAAAGGGGAGCTGGTATAAAACAATGCAAGAAGAAAACATTATGAAAATGATGGTAGAAGCAATTGTACAATGATGCTTGATCTAATTGAGCCATGGATTGTTATATCTGTAAGAGCTCCCAATAAAATGTAAAACAAAACAAGAAAACAGTACCCACTTACTGTGGCCTCTCTGACCACTCAGTACAAAGTGCCTACAATATCAGGGCAGATTGATGGATTTATTGATTGAGTTTTAACTTTTTATTGTGAATTTCATAGGACTTTACATTTCAATGAATGATTTTTGTATTCAACTTATTAAACCTCCCAATTGCTTGCCATGAGCAACCAACCCCTTTTTATTCTCTCCTCCTGGTAGAATATTATCCACTCCTTCACCCAAGTTAACACCTGTCTATCCTTTAGCCTCTTCAGTATCAGAGAAACACATGAGCCACCACAATTGACAGACAAGTGGTACAATCAACGTGCACTGACAAGTTCTGGTGATTGGAATGCAAAAGTTGGAAACAAATATGATATTGGTGATAGAAAGAAGCTGGAGATGTCACACATGAAAGAAATTTGCAAGACCAACTTCTTCATTATAAATACTGTTTTTCAGCATCACAAAAGTTGATTATACCTATAAACTTCTCCAGATAGAATACACATAAGTCAAATTGACTTCGTGTGGGACGAGACAATGAAGAAGCTCAAAATCAACAGCTAAAACCAGACCATCAATTGCTCATATCAGTTAACGCTGCTGAAAATGAAAACAAGTCCACCAGAGCCAAAACATAACTTTGAGGACACCCCACCCAAAGTTTGAGAACATCTCAAGGAACAGATAGGATAGCCTTACTATCATGGGGAATGCATTGGAAAGTACATTGGATTATTACAGATGAAGTTAGGTTAAAATTTAACATCTTATCATATGATCTCCCTTTTGATCCATTTTAATTTGTTCTGGTTTTTAATATTTTCTGCTTTCTTTTCACTTGCAATTTTTATCTGTTTTGCTTTTTTGGGCTTTGTTTTTGTTGTTAATTTTTTCTTTAATGTTTTTCTGTATATGAAATCTAGTATAGGTAAATCTACAGAGACAGTAACTGGATTAATGGTATGTCAGGAGAGGTTGAGGGAAAATGGGAAGCTGATATTGAGTAAGAACATGAAAATGTTAAGACTGGTATGATGAAGATTGTACAACTCTTCTTGATGTGCTTGACTTCTTGAATTATATGGCACACTAATTATATGCCAATAATACTGTTTTTTTAAGAAAAGGAGATCTGATGCATTAAATTCTAATGACATGGTCCTACTCGATGCTTTCCCTTATCAAGAGATCACTGAAGATATGGATGTTATAAAAGTGTGGTGAAGAAAGAAGTTGTTGCTATCAAAAAGAATAGGGTCTGGGGTCTTAAAGGTTTGTCTTCAAACAAGCAGCCATCTTGTAAGGTGTCAACTAAGTCCACATGGAAGAAGAACACCAGCCTGTGTGATCCAAGGATTGTAAATAATAAAATCCAAAGGAGAGAATGGTATCAGAGCTTAAATTGTAAATACCTGATTTGCCGAAGGCTGTGGATGACTTTAGAAGCCCAAAATCCTTTTGCAGTATCTGTGGTAGTTACATAATCTGATGTCAATTTGAGAGGATTAAGGGTGAAGGGGTCAATCAGATCATAGCCCATGAGACCTCTTTGTGGGAATGGCCTTCTGAGAGTTCTGGGAACTCCTGTGTTTCTTCCTTGGAGGTGAAGACACTTCACTCTCAAGACTCATTCCCTGAGAGACTCTCTACTGACAGGACACAGGGTCTATCAACGTAGCACCAAGACACATGGCACTACACTGATAGACCCTGTGTCCTGGGAACTGTGGAGGTCCCTGCCAGCGCTGAGATGCTTACAACACCACTTGATCCAAAGACTTTCTACCCACTGGCTTGACATCGTCCTGCATTTGGTATAATTGCATGTGTTTCTTGAGTCTGAAGAGTACTTTATAGATTGGTATTGGACATATGGGCTAATATCGGACTTGTGGGCTTGGACTGGGTTGGGATGCTTTCTTAATGTATAATTACCATTTATATAAAACTCTCTCTTATTCATATATGAGTCTCTATGAATTTGTTTCTCTAGTCTACCCAAACCAACACAGCATCTCTACATGGATCAGGGAGAACATTGAGGCCTTGGACTACTATAAAGAGTTAAAGTCTCTGAAACTCAAAGGGGGCAGTTCTACTTTGTCCTATAAGGTCACTATGAGTCAGAATTGACTCAATGGCAGTGAGTTTGTTTTTTACATGGATTAAGCCTCTACTGAATGCCCTCTGACAATAATTGAGGGATGCAAGTAGCCTTGTTATCAGAGAGTATTATAAAGTCGGTTATGGTAGGTGTAATTAGGTTAAAATATAATGCCTTATCATTTGATCTCTCTTTTGACCCATTTTAAATTTGTTCTAGGTTTTAATATTTTCTGGTTTCTTTTATTTATTTTTTTCTGCTTTCTTTCTGACTGATGTTTTTCTCTGGTTTGTTTTGTTATTGTTGCTGGTTGTTTCTTTGCTAGTTTTTGGTATGCTTTCCAGGATATGAAATACAGGATAAGTAAATCTCTAGAGACAGTAACTAGATTAATGGTTTATTAGAGGCATAGGAGGGAGTTTGGAGGGAAATACTTTTGTTGTAAGGTGCCATCCAGTCAGTCCCAACCCATAGCGACCCTATGCAACGCAGAATGAAACACCGCACAGTCCTGGACCATCCTCCTAATTGGTTCTAAGCCTGAGCCTCTTTATGCAGCCACAGCGTCAATCCATCTCTTTGGGGGCCTTCCTCTTTGTTTGAAGCCCCTCCAGTTTACCAAACAGGATGTCCTTCTCCAGGGTCTGGGCTCTCCTGACAATATATCCAAAATATGTTAGACCAAGTCTTGTCATCCTTGCCTCTAAGGAACATTTTGGCCTTAACTTCTTCCAATACAGATTGGATTGTCCTTTTAGCAGTTCAGGGTAATTTCAATATTCTTCTCCAGTACCATGATTCAAATGCATCAATTTTTCTATGATCTTCCTTATTCAATGTCCAACTTTCACATGCAATGGAGGATACTTTGGCTTGGGTTCAGGTGCATCTTAGTCTTCAAAGTAACATCCTTGCTCTTCAATGCTCTAAAAAGGTCTTGTATAGTGGATTTGCTTACTGTAATATGTCTTTTGATCACGTGACTGTTGTTTGCATGAACATTGATGGTAGATACAAGTTAGAAAAAAATCTTTGACAACTCCAACATTTTCTCCATTTATCATGATGTTATCTATTGGTCTGGTAGTGAAGATTTTCATCTTCCATACATTGAATGGTAATTCATACTGAATGTTACAATCCTTGATTTTCATTAGCAATGCTTTAAATTCTCCTCACTTTCAGTAAGCAAGTTTGTGTAATCTGCACACTACAGGTTATTAAGCTCTCATCCGATCCTGATGCCATACTCTTCTTCATATAATCCAGATTCTTTAATCCTAAGTATGGTGAAAGGATACAACTCTGATGCACACCTTTCCTGATTTTTAAACCATGCAGTATTCCCTTGTTCTGATAGCTCAACTGTCTCGTTGCATGCACAAGTTCCAAATGAGCACAATGAAGTGTTCTGGAATTCCCATCTTCTCAAAGTTATCCGCAGCTTATGGTCCATACATATGAATTTCTTTGTATACGCAATGAAACCCAAGTGAACACCTTTCTGGTATTGTCTGCTTTGAACCAAGATCCATTTGACATCAGCAATGATAGTCCTTGTTCCGTGTCTTCTTCGAAATCTTTCCTGAACTTCTGGAAATTCCCTGTCAATGTACTGCTGCAACCATTGTTGAATGATCTTAAGTTAGAATTTTTCTTGTGTGAGTTATCAGTGATATTATTCCATAGATGAGCATTCTATTGGTTCACCTTTTTTTGGAATGGGCACAAATATAGATCTCTTTCAGGCATTTGGCCAAGTAGATGTCTTCCAAATATTCTGGTATAGATGAGTGAGTACTCCCAGTGCTTCATCAGTTGGCTGAAACATTTCAGTGGGTATTCCATTGATTCCTGGAGCTTTGTTTTTGGCTAATGCTTTCCATGCAGTTTGAACTTCTTCCTTCAGTACCATTGGTTCTTGTGCATGTTACTTCTTGAAATGGTGGAATGTCAATTAGTTCCTTTTAGTACAGTAACTGTGTATTCTTTCCAACTTTTCTTGACACTTCCTACATCATTCAATATTTTGCCTATAGCATCTTTCAAAATTGAAGTTCAAGATTTGAAATTTTTCTTGAATTCTTCAATTCTAGGCCCTTGCTCATTTCACTATATTTGGCTGTGTCTTATTAATCTGCTCTTTGAAATTTTTCTATTCAGCTCCTTGACTTTGTCCTTTCTTCCATTTGCTTTAATTACTCTAAAATTAAGAACAATTGCAGAATTTATTCTGATATCCATTTTGATCTCTTCTTTCCTGTCTTTTTAATGATCTTTTCTTCATGAATGATGGTCTGGATGTCCTCCAACAATTTATCAAGCTTTCTGTCATTAGTGTTCAATGTGTCAAATCTCTTCTTGAAATGTTTTTGAAATTCAGGAGGGATAGACTCAGGGGCGTGCTTACTCTTGTACACTTGTTTTGATTTTCTTCAGCTTTATCCTGGACGTACATATGAGCAATTGATGGTCTGTTCCACAGTCAGCCCCAGGTCTGGTTTTAATTACTGACATTGAGCTTTTCCCTTATGTCGTTCCATATATGTAGTCAATTTGATGTCTGTGTATTCCTTCTGGGGAAGTTCATGTGTATGGTCACCTTTTGTGTTGCACAAAGGTATTTGCTATGCACAAGTTATTGATTTTGCAAAATTCTATCATGGGGTCTCCAGTTCCATTTCTGTCACCAAGAGCATATTTTCTAACTACTGTTCCTACCTCTTTGTTACCAACTTTTGCATTCTAATCACCAATACCTACCAATGAATCTTGATTGCATGTTTGAACAATTTCTGACTGAAGTCATTCAATTTCTTCCTCATTAACTTTTGTGATTGGTGCATAAATTTGAAAAGAGTTGTATTGGTTGGATTTCCTTGAAGGTGCATAGATATAATCCTATTACAGATAGCATTGTACTTGATGATGGATACAGCAAGATCCCTTCTAACAGTGAATGCCATGCCATTCTTTTTGGTTGTGTTATTCTCAGTGTAGTAAATCATACGATCATTTTATTAAAAGCATAGTGTCTCTTGAACACTTTAAAGAGACCTTGCTAAGTAACAGAAAAGCACAGACACTTGCCAGGTTGACTATAGTGACCTGCGGTGATGCGAGTCTTCAGACCTAAGTCTTGGGAAGACATCCCTATCAGAGGAATGAAGGATACTGATGGGAAAGTCAAGTCAAGAGAGGGGAAATGGAGCAGACACATCTGGGGGAACACAAGCTCATGACTATTGGTAGGAAAAAGGGGAAGGACCAACCTCCAAGAGGTGGGGGTGGGGGAAAGGGATGACTAAAAATACTTCTAAGGACACGAAGCGGAGAGTATTCCTGGTAATAGGTACCGAATCAGGTACATTGGCCTACGTTTCTGGGCACATCTTGGAGACCCAGGCCAAGTGCCGTAGAACAGGGACATTGACTCCTGGATCTTCAAGGTGCACAACATGCTCCAAAGGCTGCACCGGAGAAATCCAATGTGGAAACTCCACTAAGTGAACTCAGAACACTTGTAACCTGAGGGTTGGATACAAAATTTATAGTGTTTGAAGAAGCAGAAGACAGCTATACCAAGATTGTTGAACTGCTGATAGGCAGACAATCATTGACGTGCATTAATGCTCTACATGCTGTGTGTGTGTGTGTATATATATATATATATATATATATATATATATATATATATATATATATATATATATAATTCCAGCAAACCTGTGTCTGACATTCTTAGTGAATATTATTGTACAATTTCCCGGACAACCAACTTCCATAATTTGTGTAGTGTGCAGCTATCAAAGAATTTATTATGTAAAAGTAAATAATTCAGGTATTTTGATTCTGTATAAGTAAATAATTCAGGTATTTTGATTCTGTATAAGTAAATAATTCAGGTATTTTGATTCTGTATAAGTAA
This sequence comes from Tenrec ecaudatus, assembly GCF_050624435.1. Taxonomy (NCBI): domain Eukaryota; kingdom Metazoa; phylum Chordata; class Mammalia; order Afrosoricida; family Tenrecidae; genus Tenrec; species Tenrec ecaudatus. The sequence goes on along the minus strand of NC_134547.1, from coordinate 39,620,101 downwards.
ATAATTCAGGTATTTTGATATGGAATTAGCCTTCATTTATTCAATATCCCCTTTTCAACAATGCTTTAAAAAAAATAGTACCAGGGAGTAATCAATGATAATCTTTTTTAAAAAATCATTTTATTGGGGGCTTGTACAACTCTTACCACAATCCATACATCCATCCATTGTGGCAAGCACATTTGCACATTTGTTGCCATCATCATTCTCAAAACCTTTGTTTTCTACTTGAGCCCTTTGTATCAGCTCCTCGTTTTTTCAATGACAATCTTAATGGAAGATTTTTATGTTACAAGGAGATGATCGATAAGGTTCTCTACCATAAATTAACAAGAAAGCCTCTAAAAGTCACCAAAGGCAGATTAAACAAACAAAAAACAGAGACCCAGGAATGAGTTTTGGGCTAGCACTAAATCCTAGCTCCAAATTAAGAACAACGAGTTCTTACATCGTGGCCCTGCTCTATACTTGCCCTCAGCAAGGGAACACAGAAGATGTTGTTGCTCTAGCAAAGGGAGGTGAAGAAATTAGATGGTGCCTGGCTGCCAGATAAAATAGAGTTTGGAGTCTTAAAGGCTTATTTCCAAATAAGCAGCCATCTAAGTGAGATGCCAACTAAGTCAATGTGGGAGAAGCACTAATCTGAAGCTGAAGGAGTGAATTGTAAACAGGACTTAAATTGTGAGTTTCTGGTTTGCAGAAGGCCAGGGATGATGGTGGGAGGAGACCAAGGTACATTTCTGGGATCTACATAGGAAATAAGATTTTGGCGATCTCCCTCTACTCATAATAGAGGGATGAAAAGAAACTAGTTATCAAACAGAGTGCATTGGGGAGATAACTATCAATCAAAATGATAAACCTGACTTGAACAGTTAAAGCCTTGTCAGTTTATTTTTCCTCTGCTGCATGTTGGACCTGATCTAGTTTTCAACATTTCTATATGTGATTTTCATCTTGGAGTTTATAATTTGTGTATTTTGTTATTGGGGGTAAAACTCTTGGATTTTTGTTATGTTTTTCAGTTTATGAAATCCAGGATTGATGAACCTACAGAGACAGCAAGCAGAATAAGGGTTTCTGGCAGGTACAGTGAGAAGGGGGAAGTAAAGGCAAGCTGATTTCAAAGCGTTCAAGAAGGAAGAGAATGTTTTGAAACGGATTGTGGTAGCCATTGTACAACACTGTTGAATGTGATTGAACTATAGAACAATATGATGTCTGTATTAGCTCCCAATACAATGGTTGTGGGGGAAACAACCACAAAATACTCAAATCTTAAAGGCAGCTCAAGAAAATAAAGCTAAGTATTGTAATAAAAGGCGAAAAGATCTAGAGTTTAAAAAAAATACAAAAGGAAAGAACATGCTCAGCATATCTAAAACTGAAAAAAAAAAACTCACGAAAAATTCAAGCCTCGAGCTGAAATACTGAATGATTTTATGGAGAAAATATTGAACAATGTAGTGGGCATCTAAAGAAATTGGAAGGATACACATGGAAAGAGTCAATGTACCAACAGTAACTAGTTGACATTATACCATTTCAGAATGCAGCATATGAGCAAGAACCAATAGTACTCAAGAAAGAAGTCCAACTACACCGAAGGCATCAGCCAAAAACAAAGCTCTTGGAATTGATGGAATACCAATTGAAATGTTTCAACAAGCTGAAGCACAGGGAGCACACACTTGTCTATGCCAAGAAATTTGGAGACAGGTATCTGGCCAACTTATTTCCAAAGAAAGATGATGCAATAGAATGCACAAAATATAGAGCTGTATCAATGCTATCACACGCAAGTAAAATTTTGCTTAACATCATCTAACAATGGCTGCAGTAGTACACTGACAAGGAGCTGCCAGAGGGTCAGGCTAGGTTCAGAAGAGGACATGAAACAAAGGATATTATTGCTGATGTCAGGGGGATCTTGGCTCAAAGCAGAGACTGCCAAAAGGTATTGGCTTGTGTTTCATTGACTATACAATAGCACTTCACTGTGTGGATCATAACAAACTATGGATAGACTTGAGAAGAATGGGAATTTCCAAAGACTTCATTGTACTCAAGCAGAATCTGTACATAAATCAAGAGGCAGTTCTGTGAACAGAACAAAAAAATACTGCATAGTTTAAAATTAAGAAAGGTGTGCATTACAGTTATATCTGTATCCTCTAACATACTTGTTCAATCTATATGCTGAACAAATACTCAGAGAGACTGGATTATATGAAGTAAAATGCAGCATCAAGATTCAAGGAAGGCTTATTAATGATCTAGTATATGCACATAACACAGCCTTGCTTGCTCAAAATGAGGAGGACTTGAAGTACTTGCTGATGAAGATCAAGGATTGAAACCTCGGGATGTATTACAACTCAATGTAAAGAAAACAAAAATCCTCACGTCTGGATGAATAGTTAACATCATGATAAACAGAGAAAAGTTTGTGAGGGATGGCATCTTGCTTGGATCTACAATCAATGTTCAAGGAAGCTGCAGTCAAAAGATCAAGTGATGCATGGCATTGGGTAAATCTGCTGCACAAGACATCTTTAAAGAGTTGAAAAGCAAAAATGTTACTTGGACGAACAAGGTGCACTAGACCCAAGCCATGGTATTTTTAATTGTCTCATATGTATATGAAGGTTGTTCATTGAGTGAATAAGACTTATGAAAAATCAATGCATTTGAAGTATGGTGTTTAAGAATATTGAAAGTACCGTGGACTGCCAAAAGAACAAATAAATTGGTTTTGGGAGAAGTACAGCCAGTATGCGCCTTGGAGACATGCTCCTGGAGAAAGACATCATGCTTGATAAAACAGAGAGGCAGGGAAAAAGAAGGCTCTCAATGGGCAGTGGCAGCAACAATGTGCTCACTGCGTCACCCAACCCCCCTCATCCCTTCCCCCAATGCAGGTGTTAGGTTTACTCACCTATGAGCTCAGGGACTCGAATGTAGACACCACCCACCTTGTGACGCATGTAACTACTCAATATGCAAGTCTTAAGGCTACCTATAAATGTCCCAAGACAGTAAAGGCTCACTCTCCTCCCAATTCCACGTGGACCACCAAGAGGAGCTGAGGTGAGCATGCTGCATAAAATGTGTCTGACTCCTTTATTGTATTCTTTCTCCTATCTTTCCTAACCTCTATGATTTTACTATGATCTTTATTTATTATTGCTGTACATTTGTGCCTTCTGGCCCTTCCATTGTTGGAAGCAGGTTTCCTCTGACAAATGGTGCCCCGACAGGGACAGTAGGAAAAGAACTCTTTTGAGTTTTACCCTGTGTAACAATTGTATGGCCCCATTGGACAGTAGAGTGAATCAGGGAAATTATTTGAAGTGGGGATCCAGTTGGGGGATTAGCAGATATGTAGTAATAAAAATAATAATATAAAGTAAAAATATATAATATTTTAAAGAGGACAAGGAACAAGACTGAAGTAAACCTAAAACTTATGCTATTATACTCACCCACTTAGAGAAAACAGAAGGTAGTAGTAACAAATAAAAAGATGCAAGTTTTTCTACAAGTGTTATAAAAAAAAGATCAATTCATGGTTCCTAAAGGAAGGAACTCTAGATCTAGGAATTTGGGAGGAAGTAGGTATGAATTTAAAGAAAGTGCACAGGGAGGGGCAGAGTATAACCCTAGAGTATAACCCTAGAGACCCTAGAGTCTAACCACAGAGACCTATCTCTGTGAAGATAGTTTTAGATCCTCTACAGACAGAGCAGGAAAAGAAAGCAGAACATCAATGTAAGGAAAAAGCCTGAAATAAACTACCCAACATTACAGAGGCAGGCAAAGGCGATCCAAAAATGAATAGGAGGTAGTTGAGAAGGTTTTAGAAAAAACTGAAGACATTAAGTTTGATTTAAAAGATAGACTCATAAAAAAATAAAATAAAAGATAGCCTCGTGGCAAATGCCTCACCTGGGGAATGCAGCTTGGAGAGGTCCGAAAATCATGAAACAAAGGATGTAGATAGGGAAAGGAGAAAACGAAAGATAACAAAGCACCTTTACTTTCAAAGGTAGGAAGAGGGATTGCAGAAGGAGAATTAGAAACCAAACTAGCTTTTCCTGTTCCTGTAATAGAAAGACCACCCAATGCAGACAACCTGCAGGGACATCAGGAGCACCACTGTGGTGTGTTCCCCTTGAAGCTGCTAAAGGACATCAAACAGGCAGTGGCAAGCGACAGGCAGACTCCTCTTTCTTGATCAGCAGGATCAAATCTCCAGCTGATGATGAACGTCTGATCCCCACAGACTGGAATGCTTTGACTAAGGGCTGCCTCTCTCCTTTGGACTTCTTACAGTAGGAAATCTGGTGGACTGAGGGAGCTGAGACACGGGCTCACAGGAACACAGAGCAGGGTAAATCCATAGGGTTAGATCGGTTAATGGGGAATGGTAATTTCATCACAGTGGAAGAGCAATTGCAGGTTGCCAAACAAGCATTTTCTCAGATATGCGATGTTTGTCTTCAGGCATGGGAAAAACATTTCTCAGGAGAGAAATGGCCCAGTTACACAGCTATATGGCAGCAGAATGATGTGTCCTATATAGGCTTTGTGTCCCGATTACAGGATGCTGTTCACAAAAATCATGAATGACACTGAAGCAGCAGAAAAACGGGTCCACATGCTCACACATGAATATGCTAATGAAGACTTATGAATGCGCTAATCCCATAGGAACAGGGTACACTTTTAGACTATATCTTAAGATCTGCAGAGGAGTTGGGTCCCACACACATAAAGCAGACCTAGTGGCCATTGTGGCCAGCTACATCAAATCTAAGGGGAAATGCTTTAGCTGAGGGAAGTCAGTCATTTTCAAGGAGAAAGCCGTAGCTCACACCAATCAACTAGGAGGCTAAGAGTGGGCCGGGAACTGGGGCAAGGGCCAGGGCTGGGTTCCAGAGAACCTGGACCTTGCCCTAGTGGCAAGAAAGGAACTCATTTGGCACATAAACGTTACTCTAAATTCAGCAATAACAGACTTCCATTAGCAAATGCTACTCAGCAGGGAGATTGGGAACAGAACTTGCTCCAAGCTCTGCCCAACAGAGCATGGGAGGCTGGCTCAGACCTAACTCAGCACAGAAATCCTTAAACAGCAATCACGGGTGTTACCCAGCCTCACAGCAAACTTGCAAAAGCCCAGCTTTTGTTCTTGCTGCAGTAAGTTTGATTAACCAAGAAAAGGCTCAAGAGCTCCCACAGCAGTCTGTTGAAACCAAAAGCAGGAGCCTTTGCTTGAAAGAGGCTTTGATAAGGGAAATTTAATCTAAGTACTCAAGGCATTCAAATTGATACTAGAGTTATTCAAAGATGTGAGGGGGGGCGGGGGAAGCTAAAAGCTGTAAATGAACCAGAAATTATTAAGAGCAGTACTTGGGGTCCACTACCTAAAAGAACTATAGGACGAACTTCTGGGAAGATGGCGACTGAGCGACACTTACCAGAGGGACTCCCCAGAATTCAGCCCAGAAGAGTTGCTTAGAGGGAAATTTAACACTGCTGGAAGGCAGGAGGAACATCATAAAGATAAGTAAGCACAGACTCATGGGGTTTTGAGGAGCTGGGGGCTTCTGGCTTACCTCAGTGAAAGCCAGCTAGGGCTTGACCTTGACCCCGACACTGTCTCTGCCAGAGCCAGAGCCATTTGAAGCCCATAATGGGGCTTGCTCTCAACACAGCCACAGTGTGCCCCCACCAGCCTGGGGGCAGGGACTGGACACTTGCAGCTCCATAGGCAGGGATCAGGTTCAGCCACCCTGTCACTTTTATTTCCATCTCTTCACTCTATCCTCCCACAGACTTAGAGGGCTGCACAGGGCCTTTTTCTTGACAGCCATAGCCCCCGCTGCCTCCTCCACAGTGACTAAACCCTTGCAGCTCCATGGGCAGGATCGGGGCTCAGCTACATTGTTACTTTTGTTTCCATCTTTTCTCTCTATCCCTCCACAGGCTCAGCAGGCTTACTTTTTAATTTTGTTTTTTCCTCTTTGTCTCTTTCCTGTTCTCTCACACTCCACTGCTGACCTCCAGATCACTCCCCTTGGCCTAGAGCACTTATACCTGCACCACACCCAGTTAGGTGAGCTCCACACTGTGTAGACAGCACAAGGCTGGGGAAAGCCTGGTTGATCTCCACCAGGGGATACTCTGCCCAACTTCTTACAGGGGGATTCCTGCCTGTGTGCCTGGGGCCCTAAGGTAGCTCAGCCAACACTCATCAACATTCCAAGCGGCTGCAGGAACCTCTGCCCAACTTCCGTAACACCAAAACAAGTAACCCACCAAACTTCTGGGTCACTCTCCTGAGAGGAAAGCTACAGGGGGATAAAGTGGTAGGTTAATTACATAATGAAATTAGCTGTAGGCAATTCAAAGAATTATTCCTACAAGTCTCTCAGAGAGAGCCAGTGCTCTTTGACTCCATGGAAAATGGCACCTGGCTCCTCTAAAACAATGCAACACAGCCACCAGCCCCAATGACCTCAATGAAAAAAAAAAACAGGAGAGACAAAAGGCAATGGCAGAAGATGTCTTGAACATAACAACATGCATAGAAGAAGCAGACATTGAGCTGCCACAGAAACAAATTTTCAGAATGCTGCTTGGAGTCATACGGGATATGAGGCAAACAATACACATGAAAAAAGAAATCACAGCCTCAACAATTACAGTGGGTGACTTTAATACACCGCTCTCTGAGAAATCTAAATGAGATAGGCTAGAGGAGAAAACAATTGGACCGACAGTTCCGGGGGGACATGGGAGAGGGAGAGCATGGGGGAAAGGTAGTGGTGCTAACAAACTCAGGGACAGGGGAACAAGTGATCCAAATCGTTGTGTTGAGGAGGATGTGGGAGGCCTGGTAGGACATGATCAAGGATAATGTAACCAAGAGGAATTACTGAAACCCAAATGAAGACTGAGTTTAATAGTGGGACAAGAGGAATGTCAAAGGAAATAGAGGAAAGAACTGGGAGGAAAGGGGCATTTATAGAGGCTAGATAGAGACATGTATATATATTAGGATAGGGAAATATATCTATATGCATATATTTATAGGTTTAGTATTAAGGTAGCAGAAGGATATTGGGCTGCCTCCATTCAAATACTCCCTCAATGCAAGAATACTTTCTTGTATTAAATTGACATTCTATGATACTCACCTTCCCGACACAACCACTGAAAACAAAGAGGGTGAATAACCAAATGTGGTGAAGAAAACTGATGGTGCCCGGCTATCAAAAGATAGAGTGTCTGGGGTCTTAAAGGCTTGAAGGTAAACAAGTGGCCATCTAGCTCAGAAGCAACAAAGCCCACATAGAAGAAGCACACCAGCCTGTGTGACCACAAGGTGTCGAAGGGATCATCAGAACAAAAAATCTTACCATAATGAATGAGGGGGGAGTGCAGAGTGGAGATCTAAAGCCCGTTTGTAGGCCACTGTACACCCCCTTACAGAAGGGTCTCGAGGAGAAGATGAGCCAGTCAGGGTGCGATGCAGCAGTGATGAAAAAATACAACTTTCCTCTAGTTCCTAAATACTTCTCCCCCCACTCTCCCCGCTCCCATGATCCCAATTCTACCTTGCAAGTCTGGCTAGACCAGAGGATGTACACTGGTGCAGATAGGAGCTGTCAGTGCAGGGAGTCCGGGGTGGACAGTCCCTGCAGGACCAGTGGTGTGAGTGGCGATACTGGGAGGGTGGGTTGGAAAGGGGGAACCGATTACAAGGATCTACATGTGACCTCCTCCCTCGGGGGATGGACAACAGGGAAGTGGGTGAAGGGGGACATCGGACAGGGCAAGATAGGACAAAATAATAATTTATTAATTATCAAGGGTTCATGGGGGGGGGGGTAGGGAGGGAGAGGAAAAATGAGTACCTGATGGGGTTTAAGTGGAGAGAAAATGTTTTGAGAATGATGAGGGCAATGAATGTACATATGTGCTTTATATAATTGATGTATATATGGATTGTGATAAGAGTTGTATGAGCCCCTAATAAAATGATTTTTAAAAAAGAAAAAAAACCCACAACGAACTATAGGACATTTATAAGGAAGGTACAACCTGAATTTTCAAGGTGTTCAGATTGTTACTGAAGTTAGTAATCAGGACTATGAAGGAGAAATTTGGGCAGTGATTAAATATGTTTTACCATGTTTTACAAAGGAGGCTCACTTAAACCAATTTTTGCTTCCTTGCATTTCTAGAATAAGAAAAGTTAACCAAGAAAGAATTTTTCAAAATGGCAAAATCCTACACCGTAAAAGTCGAAAGGGAAATACAACTTAATTAAGCCCATAATCACATCTGTAAATGAATGAGGAGAAAGATCTGTTTTATCAGTTAGTTCAAAAACAACCAGACACATTTATTAAGAATTTTTCAAATTATGCTGAGTGTGTTAAGAAGCCTCTTCAGTTCCATCTGATGTCAGTTTTTTTTTGTAAGCTCCCTCTACAGCTGTGTTAATCTGAGTAGACTAGAGAAACAAATTCATAGACACTCATATGTGTATAAGAGAATAGTTTAGATCAAAGAGCAATTATACATTAGGATAATATCCCAGGGTCACAAGGAAGAGATGAGTCAATCTGGGTGCAGTATAGCACCTATGAAACATACAACTTTCCTCTGGTACCTTAATGCTTCCTTCCCCCCACTATCATGACCTCAATTCTACCTTACATCAGGTTAGACCAGAACATGCACACTGCTACAGATAAGAGCCCACAACACAGGGAATCCAGGTTAGATAAACCCTTCAGGGTCAACAATGAGATTAGAGATACCAGGAGGATTAGGGGAAGGTGGGGGGGGGGGGAAGAGGGAATTGATCATAAGGATCAACATATAACTCCCTCCAGGGGGTCTAACAACAGAAAAGTGGGTGAAGGTCGACAGAGAATGATGTAAGATATGAAAATAATAATCCATAATTTATCAAGTGTTTATGAGAGAGGGTGGGCGGGGAAGGAAGAAGGAAAAACCAGGAGCTGATATCAAGGGCTCAAGTAGAAAGAAAATGCTTTGAAAATGATGATGGCAGCATATATGCAAATGTGCTTGACACAGTGGATGATTGTGTGGATTGTGATAAGAGATGTAACAGCCCCCAATGAATTATTAAAAGAAAGAAAGAAAACATCCCAGCCCAGTCCAGGTTAAGTCCATAAATCTGATTTTAGCCCATATGTTCGTTACCAGTTTATAAATTCTTCGGACTCATGCAGAACATGCAATGATGCCAAATGCAGGAAGGAGATCACAGGCCAGTGGGTGGAAAGTCTTGTGGAAGCTGGGGCGGTGGAAGCATCTCAGTGCTGGCGTGGGTCTCCATGTGGTTCCTCCAGCTCCAGGACTCTGGTTCCATCAGGAGTTACCATGTGATTTGTCAGCAGGAAGACAAGCCGAGTGTATTTATGGCCTCCAGTCAGCTGTGTAGTTTTGTCATGCCTCCAAATGAGGTCATCAAGCTGCAACCTGAGTGACAGGCTAGACTCCATCCTTTCACAAGTTGACAGGATATTATGTAACTGCCACAATAGCACACTCTCTAGATTCTCTGAGAGAAAGGAGCCAAAGTTTACATAACAATGAAGTCTATTTAACTAGTTTAAAAGATTTAAAACCAAGCAAGTTGCCTGATATTGCTTATGGCACCTTAAAATCTTCATTGATAAAACAGAAGGGGGAAAAGCAGAGAAATTTTATGTATGACACACTTTACTTTTTAACTAGTTTTGTTTTCTCCTTGCTAAGAGATTAAGGCAGATTACCACATTTTCACCTCTACAGAAAAAGCTGATCCTGAGAAGTCCCAGAAAGATGGAAATCGCATTTGGGATCCAGCTGTGCTAATCACCTGTAGGGAGGGCTATTCACGTATGTTTTTGCCAAAGAAAACTGATGGACTCCCTTTAGGAGAATGCAACCACATTTGGGGAAAGACGAAAGACAAGGAAAAGATGAAGAAACCACCCACTCTTAACCATGATTGTGTTTCCAGGTTGCTAACAACCCGAAGGGAGGGGCTATTTGTTTATACATTTACAGGAAATGGAGATAAGTGGATTTCTCTTCAGCCACCAAGGCTCAGAAGAATGGATGCTGATGCTGTGATCTGAGAGTTGATAAAACAGCCCAGAGACCTCTATCTCCTTGCTGAAGTTATCCAAAATGTCAAGAAGACCTCGCAGATTCATGAGAATGGTGATTGCTGCCTGCTGAGACATTTCTACTATTGCCGATACTGTCTAAGAGACACTCTGGGACTGTATCGTAACTGAACATGTTATGCAAAAGTGACTGGACTATTAAAACAGACTGTTCGTTTGCTAAGAGATCAAAATGATGAACTTTCAACATTAATTAATGGTTCATATGGACTGGAACATTGCAAATGTTGTGTAACCCTTTATTTGTAAAATGTAACCTTACCTGATTGGGCTTTGATTAGAAACCATTTGCAGGGGTTTAAGGGAAACTTTTCTCTAAACGTGATTCATCTTAAAAAGGATATTTTCCATACATTCAAGGATGGACTTAAAGTGACACCTAGCTCTGAGGTGATTAAATAATTGGTGGATGGTATAGAGGGACTGGCTCCACGTGCTTGGGTTCAAAGTATTTCATATAGCCTAAGTTCTAGTCTGACTGTGATCTTCAATGACATAATTTTGATGCAGTCTCATGCTGCTTTTATAGTAAGCGAGGAAATATGAAAATAAATTATGTAGCTTCTATGACTATTAAAATTTAAATATAATACAGAAAGGGGGGAATGTGGGAAACTAACACTGAAGGAAATATGATGAGGACTATATTCCCTAACTTAGAGGGAATCTGGAATGCTAGTATTCCACAGTAGGAAAGCCTCCACTTTGGTAAGTTAGAGGTAAAGTCCAAGTACATTATCCTGCTTTAAATATCCCCACAGATTCTCCCCTAACTGCTATGTTGCCTTAAAGTGAGCACATGGTTAATTATATCTCCTTATAGAAGCAGACAGCCTTTTCCCTCTTCCTTCCATGTCACCCAACCTCCCTCATACATTCCCCCAATGCAGGTTTTCCTCACCTATGAGCTCAGGGACTCAAATGTAGCACCACCCACCTTGTGATACATGTAACTACTGAATATGCATGTCTTAAGGCTACCTGTAAATATCCCAGGATAGTAAAGGCTCTCTCTCTTCCCAGTTCCACATGGACCATCAAGAGGAGCTGAGGTGAGCATGCTACCATAAAATGTGTCTGACTCCTTTATTGCATTCTCTTTCCTATTATTGTCATACATTTGCACCTTCTGGTTTTTGGAGGCTGGTACCTCTGGCAAATATTAAGATTAAAACGAAAAAAAAAAAACATAATGCAACCTCACTGTGGTAGTTGGATTTTATGTCAACTTGAATGTGTGTGGAAGTGTGGGAGTGGAGTCCAACTCTCAATTAGATCACAGTCAGATGATGCCTCTTTGGGGGTGTGGCTTTCCATGCAATTCTGGACCCACTAGTCTGCAATCTCTCTAGTTCTCATTTCACCTTTCAATGTCATCAGTCTGCAGTCATGTGAGTCTAAATAGGGCTCCGACTATCATCAGATTTGTGGACTTGAGTTGGACTTCTTGATGGGAAGTTGATTCTTGATATGAAGTTCTTTCTTCTACATAGATGAGTATCAATGGTTAATTTCTCTAGATAACCCGGCCTAACACACTCATCAAATATTTGCTGAAAGTACCAGTGCATTCTTACAAGAGTCGATGGGAACTTCTGTGAGGAAAATTGTGAAAATAGTTAGTGGGGATAAGTGCCCAACATGATTAACATAATTACCATCTGTTTTGTTTTTTTCACAAGTAGCACCTGTATTATATAGTTTTTGCAATTTATAAAAAATAAAATATAGTTGTTGCAATCTGTACAACCTACTAGTGTATTCATTTCCTATGTGCACTACATATGTTAAATGTGAAAATATGTTAATCTCAGGGAATTGTGTATATAAAACATGTCAAAGTGTCAGACATTTTCATATATACTTGCACAATAAAAACAATACTATAAGTCATTTTGAGGACTAAAGTCGCCTGACCCAAGCCCCAGATTTTTCAATGGCCTATGCATGTGAAAGTTGGACACTGAATAAGGATAACCTCAGAAGAATTGATCCATTTAGACCATAGTGTTAACAGAGAATATTGAAAGTATCGTGGATTTCCAGAACAACAAACATCTGTCTTGGAAGAAGTACAACCAGATGTTCCTTAGAAACGAGGATGGTAAGACATATTCTGGACATGTTGTCAAGAGGGACCGGTCCCTGGAAAGGGATCAGTCAGAAAAGAAGACCTTCAATGAGATGGATTGACGGCATGGCTGCAACAATAGATTCAAATATAACACAAATGGTGAGGATGGTGCAGGACTGGGCAGTGTTTTGTTCTGTTATACATGGGGGTGCTGTGAATTGGAGCTGACTAGATGACACCTGACAACAATAGCAACTTCATTCAAACATTTAAAAATTTGCTTCTATTGAATAGAGAACCATATGAAACTGCCAGCATGTTTAGGCAAAAACTATCCAACAATGGAAACTACATATTGGCCAAAGTTCAGATGTATAAAACCTCTTTGGCAGGAAGCATATAGGAGTGTTGACAGCTGCGTCCTCAAGGCAGCAGGTGGATGAGATACTTTTCATTTGGACCCTCCTATAGTTGCAGAATTTAGCATTTACATGTAACACCTATTTGAAAAATAAAATAATAAATCAGACAGAAACTCACTGCTGCCAAGTCAATTCCAACTCATAGTGGCCTGTGAAGGAGAGAGTAGAACTCCCCTGTACGATTTCCAGGACTACATATCTTTATAGAAGCCAACTGCCACATCTTTCTATTTCTTAGTATGTCTATTGGACAGGGTTCTCTAGAGAGACAAACCAGATTGCTAGTAATTATATATAAATATATTTATAAAGATAGATATATAATTCAAGAAATAACCCGTTAAATAATATACAGATAGATAGTCAAGAAATTAACAGTTAAATTTTAAAGCAGTGAGACACTAGCAGTCCTTCAAGTTTTGAGAGCTGACAGTTGCCAGTCCCCTTCTGTAGAGAGAGCTGGGCTATATATACCCAGGCAGCAAACAGCAAGGCAGGTCCCCAACTGTCATCAACTATCAGTCCCCAGCTCCAGAGATGAACATTCCAATCGTGTGGGCTTAAAGGGATCTCAACTTACAGCGACGCAGTCCACAGGCTAGGCATCCCACAGGTAGTGTACCCCTTTAAACTGAGGTACAGAACAAGCAAGCCATTTATCCCTCTGCCCTTCAGTTAATCCTACTTGTGTTTATTAGCCAGGCTGGCACAATAAACTATAGCAATCCACCCCTTGCCAGCCTGGCACCTGTACACAATTCTTTACCAATACTTACTTATATAATTTCCAGATATTAATGAAATCACACTTATACTTATCATCTATCATACATATAAATGAAAACACACAGAGTCAAATTATATCTGATATAACATACTTGAACAAAGGAAGTATACGCAATAATCACATACAAAGAAAATACATCGACAATTACAAGCCTCGCTTTTGCAATTGATCATGTGGTCGTAATTGATAGGTAGAACTACCTTCTACTGCTACCCATTCTGTATTACCTTTGCCCTCAGCAAGCACCTCAGCTGGCTGTGGTTTTTGGCCTGGCGGGGTGACCCAGACCTTCATTCCTGAGGGGTCTGGGTCATTATAAGTCCTGTTAGGATTGGGTTGCTGCAACTTACCATTTACTTTAATAACAGGGAATGGTAACACTAAGAGTCGGCCTATGGGATCTCCTGGATTCCAGACATATTCTTCTTTACCTCCGTTATGTAGTACCAATTTCTCCTTGGTAATCAGGATCAATCACACCACTTAGTACGGTGACACTCTTCCTGACCTGTTGATCCAAAGGCATGAGAAGTCCAAAGTGCCCAGGGGGCATTCTCAGCTGCCAGTTCAGTGGAATCCGTGCTGTGTTTTCAGGTGGGAGAGTTCCTTTCTTCGGGACCAAGACCTCCAGGCCTGAGGAACACAGGGTTGCTGGGACAGGAAGCAAAAATGCTGCAAGGGGATCACTAGGAGTAATAGTGAGTGGTGCCCCACCAGTTTCCATCCCTTGGTTCCTGGACCCATGAATTCTGGCTATTGGAGACAGCACCATATATTGGCCGCTGGTTTAGAGCGTATACAGCTTCCTGGAGAACATTGCCCCGGCCCCGCAAGTTGTTGCCACCTAGTTGGCGCCGTAATTGTGTCTTTAGGAGCCCATTCCATCGTTCTCTCAAACGGCAGCTTCAGGATGATGAGGAACATGATACGACCAGTGGATTCCATGGGCATGGGCCCATTGCTGCAGCGCATTTGCTGTAAAGTGAGTTCCTTGATCTGAAGCAATGCTATGTGGGATGCCATGCCGGTGGATGAGGCATTCTGTAAGTCCATGAATGGTAGTTTTGGCAGAAACATTGTGTGCAGGGAAGGAAAATCCATATCCAGAGTAGGTGTCTATTCCAGTAAGAACAAAACGCTGTCCCCTCCATGATGGAAGTGGTCCTATGTAATCAACCTGCCACCAAGTTGCTGGTTGATCTCCCCGAGGAATTGTCCCATATCTTGGACTTAATGTTGGTTTCTGTTGCTGGCAAATGGGACACTCAGCAGTGGCAGTGGCCATGTCAGCCTTGGTGAGTGGAAGTCCATGTTGCTGTGCCCATGCATAACCTCCATCCCTGCTGCCATGTCCACTTTGTTCATGTGCCCATTGGGCGATAACAGGAGTGGCAGAGGAAAGAGGAGGACCAGTCTCCACAGCGCGTGTCATCTTATCCACTTGATTGTTAAAGTCCTCCTCTTCAGAGGTGATCCTTTGGTGAGCGTTCACGTGAGGCACAATTACCTTTACTTTCTTGGCCCATTCAGAGAGGTCTATCCACATACCTCTTCCACATACCTCCTTGTCACCAATTTTCCAATCATGGTCCTTCCAGTTCCCTGACCATCCAGCCAAGCCATTAGCCACAGCCCATGAAACAGTATATAATCTCACATCTGACCATTTTTCCTTATATGCAAACTGAACGGCCAGGTGCACTGCTCGAAGTTCTGCCCATTGGGAAGATTTCCCTTCACCACTGTCCTTTAGGGAGATCCCAGAAAGGGGCTGTAGTGCTGCTGCTGTCCACTTACGAGTGGCACCTGCATATCGTGCAGAGCCGACCGTAAACCAAGCATGACTTTTTTGGTCTTCACTTAAAGTATGGTAAGGAACTCCCCAGGAGGCCATAGGTGCAGACTGGGAGAAAGGAGGCAATGTGACAGGAGTGGAGACTGTGGGCATTTGGGCCACTTCTTCATGCAGCTTCCTTGTTCCTTCAGGTCCTGCTCTAGCCTGATCTCGTATATACCACTTCCATTTAACAATGGAGTGTTGCTGCGCACGTCCAACTTTATGATTACATGGGTCATGTCGAGATATTCCTACTAAAGTGAAGGATAAGCTATTACATTTAGCTCCCCCAACGACTAAAAAAGAGGCACAATGCCTAGTGGGCCTCTTCGGATTTTGGAGGCAACATATTCCTCACTTGGGTGTTCTACTTCGACCTATTTATCAAGTGACATGAAAAGCCTCCATTTTTTAATGGGCCCCAGAACAAGAAAAGGCTCTTCAACAAGTTCAGTCTGCCGTGCAAGCTGCTTTGCCACTGGGACCATATGATCCAGCTGACCCAATGGTGCTAGAGGTGTCAGTTGTAGATAAAGATGCAGTGTGGAGTCTTTGGCAGACCCCTATTGGTGAATCACAGCGTAGACCATTGGGATTTTGGAGTAAAGTCTTGCCATCCTCTACAGACAACTACTCCCCCTTTGAAAAACAGCTGTTGGCCTGTTACTTGGCCTTGGTGGAGACTGAACGCCTCACCGTGGGCCACCAAGTCACCATGAGGCCTGAATTACCTATCATGAATTGGGTATTGTATGTATGATCCACTGACCCTTTGTTAGCAAGCAACCGCTTAACCACTGTGCCACCAAGATTCCTTGATAGGGGAGTGGGGAGACAAAAAAAAAAGATTCCTTGATAAAATAATAAATATTTCTTTTTAAAAAAATTAAGTATGTTGCCCTATCTCTCCCTTGTCACCTCATGGCCTTGACTTGGGACTAGGGCTAGCTTTTGAGACTTTGGGACTCAGTTTCAGTGGGGTCAGTGCAAAGTAAATGAGATGACACAAGCCCAGATCCTGGCACATAGGAGCTGCTCAATACATATTTGTGCTCAATCCCATGGATTTCCAGAGCAACAAACATCTGTCTTGGAAGAAGTATGACCAAAATATTCCTTATAAGCTAGAATGGTGGGAGATACTTTGGACATGTTATCAGAAAATAGGTCTTTGATTAGGTTATATTTACTAGGTCTTTGCTTAGAGTTCCTGATTGGCATTAAACTGGTAAGCATTCAACTACTAACAGAAAGGTTAATAATTCAAACCCATCCGATGTGATCTGGAAGCAATGTATGGTGATCTGCTTCCAAGAGGTCACAGTTATGAAAATGCTATAGAGCAATTCTATGTTAACACCTGGAGTGAGTTAGCATGAACGGGAAATGAATGAATGGAAACTGGTTAGGTTTTTACTCTCCTTCTACCCTTGTTGGCCTGCCTCCCTTTTGAGGAAGTTTTAGCAATCTCAGCATGAGAAAGGGCCCCATTTGTCATTTGGAAATTTTTCTGTGTAGATCCCCCTCCCAGTCACCCCACTCACACACAAACAAGCAATTCGCAGGTACCCAGCCTTCTGGAACCCTGCATGGAGTCATTCCCAGGTTGAGGATAGTCAATGTTGATGAATATTATGCAGGAGTCTGTGGTTGAAAACGAGACCATTGAGCAGCTAGTTCATTCTGCATCCAAAAAGAAAATCAATTGTAAACAGCAGCTAAAACATAGAGGTATTTTAAGAATGTATTCTACAATCAATGTGCTGTGATGGGACCAGAGTGGGCAGGCAAGTTGAGGTCTCATCACTGAGACCCCTCAGTGAGGTCTGGTATCATTCATATTAGTGGTTCCACAGTCTGTGACTCAGTGTCAAAGCTACCAGATGCCCAGACTGGAAGGTGCCTCAGACCAGGCTGCTGGTAGCCTGGGAAACCATCCAGAGAGTGTCTCAGAACTCCAGGATAATTACCATAAAGATGATGGAAACCCTTCTGGATTGAGGATGAGGTTGGCTGGAATCTTCACAGTGGGTTCTTGGGGTCAGTCACTCTGATTTTCTGGAACTTAACCTTCTTTGGAGATAACCATCTACCATCCATCTACTGCCACCACCTCCAACTCCGCCCCCCCCAAAAAAACCCTCAACTTCTTATCATGCTGTTTTATAGGATTTCCAGGCCTTTCTACCTTGGTGTCATTGGACAAGTCCAAACTATCAACCTTTTGTGCTACTCAGTCACTATCAAAGATAATTAAACATAGTTGTGGTAGTCCAAACATTTTGAAAATAAATATATGTATTTCAAACTAGTAAAACCCTTGGATGATAAAAATGTTCAACCAGTACAAAAGACTCTAAGGTATAGAATCAGTTTCCTTCCTGCAGGTGGGCACCATTCTTTCTCCAGAGTTGATCCCTCGTACAGTTTCTCAAGCTCATCCTTTCACGGTCATTTCTTGAATCTCCGCTCATGAACACAAATTACTCTAGACTTTGCTTTTTTCTCTTTATCCCTATACCTTGGAGCATTTCCATGTCAGTTTGTAGAGATGGGTGTTTGTGATAGGTAGGTTTATTGTACCAATGTGGCCAATAGGAACATGTGGGGCTAATAAGGTCACAGTTTGATTGGAGGGCTCAGAGATCAATGGTTCAGCAAGACCCACCCCTCTCTTGCTTTTTGGTGATCAGGCCAGTGTGTGGTTGCTTTAGCCAGTTCTCTGCCACAACTTGTGAGCTACACTACTTGTGGGATGGCCAACCTGTGGATCCTGTCGCTAGAGTTTGAGGTTTTTTTGAGACCTGCTTCACCACACTGCTGGTGTGTACATTGCTTGAGCTTGAGGCTAGTGGATCCTGTCATCTTTCATTGCTTGAGTTTGTTATCCCACCCAGGCCCTGCTTCACTAAGCTCCTGAGCTGCTGACTGTTGGTGACCCAACCTGCTGTTTGCTGCCTGTGGCTGGACTGCGTGCATTGCTCTATGGAAGACTCAGCTGTCTGCTTCCTTGACCTTGGACACAGCAGCCCTTGTGAGTTGAAGGACTCCCAGTATAATTAACAGTTCCATGGAAGTGAATTGAACTGAGACCTCTGTACTGCTGTGTGGACTAATTAGCTGTTGTTATATTTCATATATATATATATATATACAGAGAGAGAGAGAGAGAGAGACAGTATGAATATATGTATTTATAAATGTCCTGGTTTTGTTTCTCTAGAGAATCCTGTCTAACACAGTGTCCCTCTATTTCAGGCTATGTTGGGTTCCACTGAGGGCCAGATTAAAATATGTGAGAGTTATGAACACTAAATTTTAATGGGATGTGTGAGTTATATATACATACGTGTGTGTATGTGTGTTTTTGAGTGAGAGAACACAACTTGTTATGTCACTTAAATGATTTAGGAAAATATTCACTTGTTTGTTTTTAATAAATTACTTTATTCGGGACTCTTACAGCTCTTATATCAATTTTTACATCAATTGTATCAAGTACATTTGTACATATGTTGCCATCATCATTTCCAAAACATTTTCTTTCTTCTTGAGCCCTTGGTGTGGTAGTTACATAATGTGTTATGAGCCTGAGACTATTAAGAGTGAAGGGGTGAAAAACAAACAAACAAACAAAAAAGAGTGAAGGAGTGGAGTTTATCCTGTCAATCAGGTCACAGCTTGATGACCTCATTTGGAGGCACTAAGAAGATAAATAGCTTGCTGGAGGAGGGACACACACCCACTCCCTGCAAGACATTCCTATTGACAAGCCACATAGGGGTATGCTGATGGCAGCCAGAGCCTTGGAGGTGGAGGAGCCACATGGAGACCCACACCAGCGCTAAGATGCTTCCAATGCCACTGGATCCACAAGGCTTTCCACCTGTGATCTTCCTGCACTTGGCATCATTGCATGCGTTGCAGGAATCTGTAGAGGAATTTACAGACTGGCACTGGGCATATGGACTAATATTGGACTTATGGATTTGATCTGGACTGGCCTGGTATGTTTTCTTAATGTACAATTACTCATTATATAAAGCTCTCTCCTATACACATATGAGTATCTATGAATTACTTGTTATCAGCTTCTCTTTTTTCCCTCCACCCTCGTGACCCTTAATTAATTATAAATTGTTATCTTCATATCTTACACTGTCTGCTGTCTCCATTCACCCACATTTCTTTTATTCATCCCCCCTTCAATTATTGTGATCGGCTCCCTATTTTTCTCCCTCCCCCCCCCCACTATCCCCCTACCCTCATGATATCACTACTCCCATTATTGCTCCTGAGGGGTTTATCTTTCCTGGATTCCGTGTGTGGAGACCTCTATCTGGACCAGTGCATATACTGTGGTCTAGCCAGATTTGTAAGGTAGAACTGGGGTCATGATAGTCGCAGGGTTGGGGAGTATGAGGAAGTGTGAGGGAATGTTCGATTGTCTACAGATAGACTTTAGTTTTCCATTCCAAACCCTCTTGTTCAGATAGAAATGGTTGTTTGTTTTGGGTCTTCTGATGCCTGATAATTGATCCTGTTGACACCTTGTGATCACACAGGATGGTGTTCTTCTTCCATATGGACTTTGTTGTTTCCCTCCTAGATGGCCACGTGTTTAACTTCAAGTCTTTAAGACCCCAGACACTTTAATTCTTAATAGCCAGGCACCAACAGTTTTCTTCATTACATTTGCTTATGCACCCATTTTGACTTCAATGATCGTGTCAGGAAGGTGAGCATCACAGAATGCCAGGGTATTAGAACAAAGAGTTCTTGTGTTGAGGGAAGACTTGAGTAGTGGCCCAATGTCCACCTGCTATCTTGATACTTAACATAAATATATGTACATAGATCTATATTCCTATCATTGTATATTAATATATCTACATAGATACATGTCTATATTTATACCTTTATAAATGTCCTTTGCCTCCTAGATCTTTCTTCTATTTCCTATTACTTTCCTCCTCTCCCACTACCATGTTCGACCTTTATTTGGCCTCAGTAATTCCTGTCGGCTATATTGATCAAACCCCACCAGGCTTCTACACCCTCCTCACCATCAATTTTAGATTTCTTGTTTGTGTTAGTCTGGGTAGACAAGAAACAAATCCACAGGAACTCATATTTGTGTAAGAGAGAGAGTTATGTAAAGGGTAAGTGTACATTAAGAAAGCATCCCAACCCAGTCCAGTCCAAGCCCATAAGTCTGACATTAGTCCATACGTCTGACACAGAGCTACAGAGTCCTCCTCAAACTCACAAAACACACGCAATGACGCCAAATGCAGGATAATCACAGGCCAGTGGGGAGAAAATCTTTAATCCAGTGGTGTTGTAAGCATCCCAGCGCTGGCAGGGGTCTTCCATGTGGCTTCTCCAGAACCAAGGGCTGCATCAGGGTAGGTCCATGTGGCTTTTCCTAAGTGATATCTCGCAGGAAGTGAGCCTTGCCAGCTGAGCAGAGAACTAGTTAAGGCAGTGCAACTGTTCCGACCATAAGAGAGCAAGAAACTGAAAGTTGAGGCTTGCAGAGCCATTTTTCTCTCCGCCCTTCAATTAAACTGCCCTTCAATTAATCCCACATGTGTTCATTGGCCAGGTTGGCACAATAAACCTAACTATCGGCTTGCTTTTCCCTTGTCCCTGGGTTTGTTGGCTCCCCTATCTCTTTCCACCACCTCCCCCTCTCTCCCGTCCCCCTGGACTGTTGGTCCCATTGCTTTTTCCTCGGGATTGTTTATCTTGCCTATCTTACATGGATAGGCATGAAAAAAAGGGAGAAGAAGAAAGAAAGAAAAATGGTCCTATAAATAGTTCCAGGTCTGTTTGCTGACTCTTATGTATATTTTCCATTCCAGTGTGATGAGGTGCCAAGCCCTGCCCTCTGAGTCTGAAGTCTATTTTCGGGATTCCTTGGGGACTTCGTTGCTTTCCTTCCCTTGCTGCTTTGTTGTGCTCCCTTGGTGTTTTGCCCTATTGGGGGGAGTGGAGAGTGTCAGACCAGGCACAGTTCCCACAGTGTGTCTCCAGTGCTGTTTCCTGTAATGCGGTGGGTCAGTGAGGGGACATTGTGTCTCATGGTGGGGCATGACCTATGGTCCTCTCTGTGCCTTGCTGCGCCGAGCAGGAGTGTTGTTTTGGGGGGCTTTGTGGACCAGGGTGAAGCTCGCTCTCGCTCACTCTCCCCAGACTGTATCTTCAGTGCTGTCCTCTGTAGTACTATCTTCTGGTCGATATAGTTGGGATTGTCGCTGGCCCTGCAGACTTCTCTGTTAGTTTACTGTTTCATGCCGGTCCCAGGTTAAGGTCTGGCCCCTTTCCAATGAGATATGAATAATATATCCACCCCACTCCCATGGGTAGGTTATGGCCTTGTTTCCTCCACTATCCTCATCCTTTTTTCTTCCCCCACCTCCTCTTTAGTTGGCCTCCATACGCATCCCTGGGTTGGGTCTGACCCCTGCCAGAGTGCTTGGGCCTTGCCCCAGAAATTTATGCATTTAAGATGGTCACTTGTTTTGTTAAAAATCTTATATTTTCTCTGGTCTCAAAATCACTTTTTTCCTTGGCATAAAGGATACTTTTTTGAAGGCACCCTAATGAGACTAAGACATTTGTCTGACTGAGAGAACTCATCTGTAGCTATTCACTAATATCGTTTTGTTTGGAATAAATTTGTGCGTATAAGAACTATAACTGAAAAAAAAAAGAGGACCTGATGCAAAGGGCTTAAGTGGAGAGCAGGTGCTTTGAAAATGATGAGGGCAAAGAATGTACAGATGTGATTTACACAGTTGATATATGTATGGATTGTGATGAGTTTTATGAGTCCCTAATAAAATGTTTTTTTAAAAAAGAACTATACCTGTAATAGCAAAACTTTTTTATTTGCACACGTGTGTGTGTGTGCATGTGTGTGAAAGAGAGAGAGAGAGAACAAGCAAGAGAGAGAGAGAGAGAGAGAGAGAGAGAGAGAGAGAGAGAGAGCACTATCGATGATGTAGCCCTGGGGGCACAGGGGGTGATTCGTTAGGCTACTAACTACAAGGTCAGCAGGTTCAAAACCACCAGCCTCTCCAGAGGAGGAAGAGGAGGCTTTCTTTCAACTCCTGTAAGGAGTTAGAGTCTGAGAAACCCATAGAGGCAGTCCTAGCCTGTGGGAAACAAAACTGGGAAGAGTTTATAGTGGCAAACTCTCAACATTCACACCTTAAGGAGTCTGGAAGACCAAGGATCCAGCAAGGCACAGAAAGGACCTCTTCATGTCTGTGGGTTGGAGATATACCCCACTCACATTCTCCTAAGAAAAAGTTATTCCCTACTATGCCCCCCCATAATAACGCCAATTTTAAGGTGCTACTTGCAAAAAAGTGACTGCTACTATATATATATGCTTGACGGTCAACTGCTTAAAGGCTATCTATCTGAAGCTGGTCTGTCATCAAAAGCAATCAGACCCTATTGTCTGTCCCACCATAAGCAAGGTTCACTCCCCTCTGATAAGGATAATGGGTTGCCCCCCTGGAGGAAAGCTCAAGGACCACTAAGGTCAAGCCAGCTCAGAGACGACCAAGGTAAGGTTCTCATCTTGATTCTAAAGCCCGCCTGTCTTTTTTCTCTTTTCTCTTTTCTTCTTTTACATTTTATTAGGGACTCATACAACTCTTACCACAATCCATACATATACATACATCAATTGTATAAAGCACATCCATACATTCCCTGCCCCAATCATTCTCAAGGCATTTGCTCTCCACTTAAGCCCCTTGCATCAGGTCCTCTTTTTTTCCCCCCCCCTCCCTCTCCATTCCCCCCTCCCTCATATGCCCTTGGTAATTTATACATCGTTGTTTTGTCATATCTTGCCCTATCCGGAGTCTCCCTTCCCCCCTTCTCTGCTGTCCCTCTCCCAGGGAAGAGGTCACATGTGGATCCTTGTAATCAGTTCCCCCTTTCCAACCCACTCACCCTCCACTCTCCCAGCATCGTCCCTCACACCCTTGGTCCTGAAGGTATCATCCACTCTGGATTCCCTGTACCTCCAACCCTCATATGCACCAGTGTACAGCCTCTGTCCTATCCAGCCCTGCAAGGTAGAATTCGGATCATGGTAGTTGGGGGGAGGAAGCATCCAGGATCCGGGGGAAAGCTGTGTTCTTCATCGATACTACCTCACACCCTAATTAACCCATCTCCTCTCCTAAACCCCTCTATGAGGGGATCTCCATTGGTCGACACTTGGGCCTTGGGTCTCCACTCTGCACTTCCCCCTTCATTTAATATGATATATATATACATATATATACATACATATATACATATACACATATATACACATGCATACACACACTTATATCTTTTTTTTTTTTGCATGATGCCTTATACCTGGTCCCTTGGGCACCTCGTGATCGCACTGGCCGGTGTGCTTCTTCCATGTGGGCTTATTTGCTTCTGAGCTAGATGGCCGCTTGTTCACCTTCAAGCCTTTAAGACCCCAGACACTATCTCTTTTGATAGCCGGGCACCATCAGCTTTCTTCACCACATTTGCTTGTGCACCCATTTGTCTTCAGCAATCCTATCATGGAGGTGTGCAGTCAATGATATGATTTTTTGTTCTTTGATGCCTGGTAACTGATCCCTTTGGGACCACTCGATCACACAGGCTGGTGTGTTCTTCCATGTGGACTTTGTTGCTTCTGAGCTAGATGGCCGCTTGTTTATCTTCAAGCCTTTAAGACCCCAGTCACTATCTCTTTTGATAGCCGAAGCCCGCCTGTCTTGTTACACATGTTAAGGAAGCTGTCATATGTGTGCCCCTAGTACAAACCTTTTCTATTGTGTGTATGCCCGTAGCTGCTCCCCCACCTGCTATGTGTGTGTTTACTGTACAACCCCTTCCTGGATGTATGTGTTTACTATGTGTTTACCTGTGTGCCCAAGATTATATAAACTCGTGAGATTACACTACTCCCTCTCTCTGCTCAGACCTGGCTCCTGAAGCCGTGACTGAGGAAGTGAGCCCTTGACTGCTGTATCTTGACTGAAGTCTCTTTAATTTACCCCTCAATTACACAACTGTCCCTTGGACCCATTCTGTCTTGGGGAGGCTGGTCCACATACTTCCCTGTCCTATAGGGTCATTATGAGTCAGAATTGACTCAATGCTTTTGGTTTATAATTTAAACGATTTAATGCCAAGGTGGCATATACAATGTTAGCAAAATGAGGTGAACTAGATGTGGGATACTAAGAATTTTACTACATATGACTACAATAAAAATTCCACATATTCTACAACAAAGAAAATAAGCCAGTGAACTTAGTTATTTCAATGACCAATGGAAATTTTTGTTGATCCCACACACACAAAATTAACATTCAACAGTTTAGCTTTAAAGTGTTCATATTTCAATTTGATGATGCTTGTTTCATAATAAATGCTATAGTTATGAATGATCAAATGAAGATATGTCATAAAGGAAAATGTAATTCAAAAATAAATATTACAACAAATTACTATATTTTATTTTTAGGTATATCTTGTACCTTTGACATGCTATAATTATAAAAACATTTCTAGCTACCCTTTGCTTTTACAGATTCAATGATTTCATCATAATTAAGTTACCAAACAATATCTACTTGCATACATAATAAGGATAATAAGTTGAATCTTCCTTTAATTGCTAAACTCTGAGGGTTCTTGGGTCTCTTTGGAAATAAAAATAAGTATTTTGTGGTCATTAAAATAAAAAATATGTTTAATGCATTTTCAACATTGGGAAATATGTTGTATTTTATCTTTTATTATGGAATCATACATGCTTACTTGAGTAAAATTTGTCTTCCCTGAACCTTTAAAATTAGTTCTCATATAAGAAATTGTCAAATGTTATCATTAAATCATCAGGATACGTCTACACTATTTTTATACCATCATGCATTCTTGATCAAGTATAACCACATTGTTTAAGAAGAAATATATATTTAGAGAACTTCATACACTTTAATTCTTCTTTTTACACAAGATTTAAGTATCAACAAGTATAACCAAGTCAATGATTTTTTTTAAAATAAATCATTTTATTGGGGGCTTGTACAACTCTTATCACAATCCATACACACATCCATCGTGTCAAGCACATTTGTACATTTGCTGCCATCATAATTTTCAAAGCATTCTCTTCCCATGTGAGCCCCTGATATCAGCTCCCCATTTCTTCCCCCTCCCTCCACTGTCTGCCATCCCTCATAAACCCTTGATAAGTTACAGATTATTATTTTCATATCTTATATCATCCTCCATCGCCCCTCATCCACTTTTACATTGTTCATCCCCCTGAGAGGGGGTTATACATTGATCCTTGTGATTGATTTCCCCTTTCTCCCCCCACCCTTCCCTATTCCTCCTGGTATCTCTACTCTCATTGTTGGCCCTGAGGGGTTTATCTATGCTGGATTTTCTGTGTTGTGGGCTCTTGTCTGTAGTAGTGTCCATGCTCTGCTCTAATCCAATTTGTAAGGTAGAATTGAGGTCATGATAGTGGGAGGAAGGAAGCAGCAAAGAACTAGAGGAAAGTTGTATGTTTCGTTGGTGCTATACTGCACCCTGACTGGTTTATTTCTTCCCTGTGACTCCTCTGTATGGGAATGTCCAATTGTTGTGTCTTTTAAAATATAGATATATTTCATGTTTTTTATGTGAGCTTCCTGCTTCACCCACTGAAACCTACCTGTTTGTTTTCTCTTCCCCAACAGTTTTGTTAACATATAATTCCCATATCATATAATTGTAATAGTTCAATCACATCAAGAAGAGTTGTGATGTCTGTCCATCACCACGATCAGTTTTAGAACATTTTTAAATTCTTGCACTCATCATTATTAGCTCCCCTTTTCCCTCAGAACCTCCCCTGCCACACTCTTCAGTTACTACCTCTATAGATTTACCTATTCTGGATTTCATGTACAGAAAAACATTAAAGAGCAAACAAGCAATATTTTCAACTTCTCTTGTAGTGTCTCCATCTTGTTCCTGGACTTTGCAAAATGTTCTAGAATATTGAATCTAAGTGTATAATTCCAGGATTTTACTTATTGCTGTAGCATCCATTACCCAATCAGTATTAGAAAGATATTTTAATAGTTGATCATTGCCTGAATGTTTTAAGAACTGCCTATCAGTAAATAGAGATGACAAAAAAATATGTAGAGCAACTTTACAATGGGAAAAAAATCAATTGCTTCTGGATAGCAATCTAATGCGACATCCTACAAGAACAAGTTAAGGAATACGTAGTATGAAAAGACATATTGTGTTCTAAAGTCGTCTGTTGCATGCCTTTGTGACACCCCAACACATCAGCATTGTCACAACGCCACAAGAATACAAATCACAAAACTGAACTTTGTAAACTTCATATAAATAGCACTTAGTTTTCAATTTCTTCACCACTAAAACTTTTTAAGTTAATGAAAGTAGTAAATCGCTTGGCTTGTGCTTTCCATCTGTTGAAGATTCATATCTTAAAATATTGTATAGTTTATCCTGTGGTACAAGAAGTATCAGAAGTGGAACCTACAGACAAACTGAAATATCAAACAATTTATTGCACTGAAAACAGTTGTTAGAGGTTAATAATTTATTAAATTAATTACTACTTCACATATGTAGACATATATGGTAGGTTACCCTTTCCTTTTGAGATGTGGCCTGCTAAAAAAAGAATCAAAATTAAAAATCAAAATTAAAAAATCATTCCAAAATTGTTGCAATATTACACAGAGGAAGCTTCCAGAAAAGGAGGAGAACAAGAGTTATCATTGCTGATGTCAAGTGAATCTTGGCTGAAAGTAAGGTATTCCAGAAAGTTGTTTTTGTGTGTGTGATTGACTATGTAAAGGTATTCAACTGTATGGGTCATAATAAAATATGGATAATATCATGAAGTGGTAGCATATGAGCAAGCACCAATGTTACTGATGGAGGAAGTTCAAGCTGCATTGAATGTATTAGCCAAAAACAGGGCTCCAGGAATCGATGGAATACCAATGGAAATGCTTCAAAAGCTGATGAACATCAGGAGCGCTTACTCATCTATGCCAAGAAATTTAGAAGACAGCTACTTAGCCAACTGATAAAAGAGATCCATATTTATACTTATTCCAAAGAAAGGTGGGCTAACAGAATGCTCAAATTAAGGAGAGTATCATTTCTAGCGCATGCCAGTGAAGTTTCTCTGAAGATAATCAAACAAGGGCTGGATCTTGGCTCAAAGCAGAGACTAGCAAAGAGGTGTTTACTTGTGTTTTATTGACTATGTAAAGGTATTTGACTGTGTGGATCATAACAAGCTATGTAAATCCTTGAGAACAAAGGGAATTGCAAAAGACTTCATTGCGCTCCTGCAGAACTTAAACATGGATCAAGAGGAAGTTGGGTGCAGAGAACAAGGGAACGCTACATGGTTTAAAATCAGGAAAGGTGTGCACACAGGGTTGTATCCGCTCACCGGACTTGTTCAATCTGTATGCTGAACAACATCAGAGAAGTTGGATGATATGAAGAAGAATGTGCTATCAGAATTCCTAACAACCTGAAATATGCAGATGATACAATTTTGCTTGCTGAAAGTGAGGAGGACTGGAAGCACTTGCAGATGAAGATCAAGGATTGCAACCTTCAGTGTGGATCACAGCTCCATGTAAAGAAGAGCAACGTCCTCACAACTGGACCAATAGAGAACATCGTGATGAATGGAGAAAGGGGTGAAGGTGTCAAGCATTTTGTCCTGCTTGGGTCCACAATCAGTGCTCGTGGAAGCAGCAGACACGAGATCAATAGCCTCGCTGCGTTAGGTAAATCTGCTGCACAAGACCTTTTTCCAGTATTGAAAAGCAAGACTGTTACTTTGAGGACCGAGGTGGGCCTGACCCAAACCATGGTATTTTCCATTGCATCGTACGCATGTGAAAATTGGACAGTGAATAAGGAACACCATCGAAGAAACAATGCATTTGAACTGCAGTGCTGGAGAAGAATATTAAAATTACCATAAGCTGCCAAAATGGCAAATAAATCTATCTCAGAAGAAGTGAGGCCAGAGAGTTCCTTAGAGGCAAGAATGGCAAGACTTCGTTTTCCATACTTTGGACATGCTGCCAGGGATGGCCAGTCCAGAAGGACATCATGCTTGGTAAAATAGAGGCAGAGTCCACAGGAGCAACTGTGAGGATGGCACAGGGCTCGGCAGCATTTCCTTCTGTTATGCAAAGAGCTGCTATGGGTTGGAATCTCCTCCATGACACCTGAAAACAACAACAACAGTATTGTTTCGGCTACTTTTTTTTTTAATGAGAAGTTGTTTGTTTTTTTTGGTACAACTGGGTGTTGAAACCCTTCATGTGAATTGCATGTTGCAACAACTGCTTTCTTGGGCTTAGGTATTGTCCCTTCGTGGAATCCATGTCTGAATCTGCCATGCGCCATTTCCAAGCGTATCATCCAATCAGTACCAGTGGGATTTTGCCTTTTAGCCGTGGCACTCCAGTGTCATGTTCTCTTGCACTTCAGGTTCTAAGTCCATTTGCCACAGGTCAATGTCTGAAGATGGTCGACTTTGGAGCCATGGCAAGAAAATGTGTGGGTCTCATTACAATGCTTTCCAGATGATGACGTTCCCTTGTCATCTCACTCTTGTATTTTTAGTACCTTCCAACATAGGATATCATTTCTTAGTATTATATTGAATGATATTCTTTTATTATTTATGAGGTATTCATTGAAAAATGTTCAGAAGTAGATTGCCAGCCCTTTCTTCCTTGTATGTCTTAGTGTAGGAGTCTCAGGTTGGAGAAAGTGTATAAGTGACCGTGGTCCATCTCTGGGGGTCACTTAGATCCTCCTGATGAGACTCACAGCACATCCTTAGTGAGAGCCTGTGAGGTAATCCACTGTCTTGATTAATGCTCTCTATTTTATTAATGCTCTCTATTTTACCTCTCTGGATTGTAATATCCATTACAATGGCTACACGGAACTCACAAACAAAATTCATGATTAAAGGGTTTATTAAGGAAGTTAACAAGTTGTAACGTCATTGAAAACTGCTCAAGATTAAATTGTTTATCAGGAAAGGTTGCAAAATTCATTCACGCCTGCTATTAAATGCCCAAAGGGTTGGCAAACCAAGCCCCATGAATTAAGTGCCCAGAGGCACCACGCTATTATAAGCTGAATGCCTTCAGTGAGCCACTTCAGTAAGCCAGCAAGCCCAACTTCCTCAATTAAGTGCCCAGAGTCATCCCACTGGCCAGGTCTGTCTCCAGCACAAAAGCACTTAGCTTCACTAGCTCCATGGGTTGGGGAGTCCATCACTCTCCTCCACGTTCAGGCTCATGGTCCTGCTGCTGCTCCTCTGATGGTACAGCTGTCATTTAGATCCCGCAGGTTCACTGCATACCGATCTGAGGTCCAAAGAACACTCCCCTCCTCACTCCTGCTGCTAATGAGATCCCTCCTCCTGATTGAAATAAGTGGGCTTATTTTATACACAGCAGGATGACACGCCAGGGGATCCTGTTTACAGTTACTCACAGGTGAATCCGTGGAGGAATTCAGCCAGATTGCCCTGGTTTGGCAGAACCGAAACTTAGTTTTTTATTGAGCTTGGAGATCCGTTTGTCAAACGGCACTTGTACTCAGGCTTCTCCCTGATTCAATGTGGAAATCACAAACTTATATTCCTTACTCTTTAAATGTTCGTCTGCACAAGGCTGGTGTTCTGATAGCATGCTGAAATGGTATGTTGTTTTTTAATACAAAAAAAAAGCCATTAGGGCAGTGAACCATTTGTTTAATTAACTGAATGCTACCACTGGGTGGATCCTATCAGGATCTTCCTCCACTTTCTTACCAGTCCCACGCAGGGAAAGGTTTGGGAAGCATTAACGACTTTGGCTAGAGGCACCACATTAAATAATTCACTGCCCTGCAGGTAGGCTCCAGCTCCATTTTACAGATAAAGAACAGCTGTATTGATCAAGACACCTAGTTAATTGGGAGGATGTGAGTCCCTAGCTGACTGCAAGTTCAACTTCACTTGTGCACTTGGGCCCTCTCAGACTGATCCTTCCTTGGCTCTTCCCTGGTCACACTCTGGGCCACTGGCTATGCTTCTGACCCTCTGGCCTTGTTGGAGATTTAGTGATCCTGCCTTTGGGTCTTTGTCTTCTGTTTCTTACCCCAGAGCTTTGAAGTTCTGTTTGCTCCTCACCACTGAGGTCTCAGTCACTTCCTCCAAGTAGCCTCCCTGATGCCCCTACCCTGCTGGCACTCACATCCATCTTGAGGCATCTTGCTTATCAGTTTGCTCTTATGCGTATTGTCTCCTTCCTAGGGAAAGAGTTCTATGGGGAAGAGCTATCTATCTGTTCTCTGCTGCATCCCCAGAATGTGTGCTCAATCAATCTTTAAAGAATGATCAGAAAGTGGCAAATGCAAGAATCTGGCCCCGAGGAGTCTGGAGAAGAGGGGTGCTGGGATGGAGGTTTTCTGAAAGTGAGGTCCAGCAAGGGGGAGGGGTGTGACTGGCACACTTCCCTCTGAAGTCTCAGGTGTGGGTGAGGCTTTCCTGACTCAGGAATGGCTGCAAAGACTGCTGGGTGCAGCCTGACTTTAGAACTCTCTGGTGTCCCAGAGAACATCTATACAGGGAACGATTGGTGAGGCCACCAGTGCCAGTACAGCGTTTGTAAGACCCTAAGTCAAGAGGCTGCTCGGAAGGGGGTGTCATTCACTGGATAGGCTCAGTGTGAGTCTGTCACCTTCCTTCAGGGCTGAGACCAGGGTCTTCCCCTTGATCACCCCTGGGGCACCATCCACGTGGCAGCCGTGAGAGTTCTGCCATGAGAGAGCAGGGAAACTGTGGTCCACAGGGGAACACTTTGTCCCTGTGGTCACAGAGGAGTTGGCTTAGTGAGTCATGGTTTTCTACCGAGTCTGTCTGTATGACAATATTTTCATTGTTTTTTAGAGATGCATAATATTCCATTGTATTGTGTACCAGAATATTTTCTCTATTACTCCACAGATAGGATAGTGTTTTATTCTTTGTTTCTTTTAATTTATTCTTCATTTCAAGTAAATAAATTGCTGGGTCATAGAGTATTTCAATCCCTCCACAATCTCCAGATTATTCATACTCCTCTTATGAGATGTTGCTGTTTTCTATAGATTTTAGAGATTAGCCCTTTATCTGATATATCATTGACAAACATGGTCCCCCAATTGGTAGGTTCTCTTTGTACTCATTTGATGAAGTCTTTTGATGTACCGTCATGTTTCCATCTTTTTGCTACTGGGGATAGCACTGCAGTAAACATTGGTGTTCGCGTATCTGTTGTGTTTTGTTCTTTATTTCAAGGAGAGAGATTGCTGGGTCACACAGTATTTCTATTTTCATTTGTTTAAGGAATTAGCATACTGTTTTCCATAGTGGCTGTACAACTCTGCATTCCCTCCAGCAGTCTCTCCCCATCCTCTCCAACATTTGTTATTCACTAATTTTTGCTGTCAATGTCCAGGTGAGGAGGTTTTAATTTGCATTGTTTTAATTTGCATTTCTCCTACAGCTAATGATCTCAAGCATTTCTTCACATGATTGTTGGCCACCTGGGTGCCATCCTGGGTGAATAGTCTACCCATGTTGGTGGTTAAGTGTTGGACAGCTGACCACGAGATCAGCAGTGTCAAACCACCAGCGGCTCCATGAGAGAAAGAGGAGGCTTTCTACTCCCACAAAGAGTTTCGGCTTCAGAAACCCACAGGGGCAATTCTACTCTGTCCTATCGGGTCACTATGAGTAAGAATCGACTTAATAGCAGTGAGCGAGTGTCCATTTTTAACTAGATTATTTGTGTTTTCGTTAGGGTCTTGCAGTTTTCTATAGATTTCAGAGATTAGCCCTTATCATTGCCCTAAAACTTCCCCAATTTGTGGGTTCTCTTTTTATTCTCTTGATGTACATAACTGCTGTATTTTTCACAGGACCCAGTCCTCTATTTTGTTTTCTGTCGGATAAGTGTTTTTCATTATACTTGACAGTGGGTTTTAGGACCCTCAGTTTGTGTTTATTTTTTTCATTGATGATCTTTATAGCTCAAGGGTTTATATTTAAGTCATTAACCCATTTTGAGTTTATTTTTATATATGGTGCAAAGTATGGGTTTTGTTTCATTCTTCTTCAAATGGAGAGTCATCTTTCCAGCACCATTTGTTGAATACACTATCTTTTATTCCATTTAATATGTTTTATCCTTTTATTAAAAAATTATATGTCTATAAGTTCTTGGTTGTATTTCTGAGTTCCCTATTGTTCTACGCTTCCATCGTTGTGCCAATGCCGATCTGTTTGAACCACCATGGCTACATAACAGCTTTTAAAGTCAATAGACGAGTGGCCTCCTATTTTGTTTTAGCTTTTTTAGTAATGTTTAATTATCCTGAGTTTCTTGCCTTTCTATATAAGTTTGGTGCTTAGTTTTCTATTTCTGGGAAAAATAATCCTGGAATTTGGATTATAATTGCCTTGTATTAATGGACTAATTTAGATGATACTGACTTTTTCATAATATTAAGCCTTCCTATCCATGAACAAAGGTGCCTTGGTGGTGTAGTGGTACACATTGGACTGATTCCTGCAAGGTCAGTAGTTCAAAACCACTCTGTGGGAGAAAGTCCAGGTTTTCTATTCTTGTTAAGAGTTGCAGTCTCAGAAACTCACATGGGCAGTTCTACCTTGTTCTATAGGACAGTGAATTTAGTCTTTAGCTTTTATCTATGAACAGGAAGAAGTAGTCAGTCATGAGATAAAACAATGAATTGATTCGAGTAAATGTAAATCTACTGCATGAGACCTCCTTAAAGTGTTAAAAAGCAAGGGTGTTACTTTGAGGACTAAGGTACACCTGACCCAAGCCATGGAATTTTCTTTGTTTGTTTGTTTAATAGTTTTATTGGCCTATACATCACATATCATAAAATTTAGCCATTCAATTATAGTAAGATTTGTGCAATCATCACTACAATCAATTTCAGAACGTTTTCTTCATACTCATTGTTGTTAGCTCTCCATTTCCCCCAATCCTCCCCTGCCATGCCCTGATCCAGTTACTGTCACTATAGATCTACCCAGTGGATAGATCTACAGTGATTCAAATAATTTAACAACCAGTTTTGTGGCCCCAATGATCATTTTTAGTATATAAAAAAAGATATACTGAAAGGTAGTTTATTATTTCATACAGTTAATACTCAAAAATAAAAACAATAAAAGGAGTACACAAAACTCAATTCTGTTATGAGTTTTAAAATATAATAAAATATTAAATAACACCTGGCCCCCCCAAAAAAAACCAGTAAAAACGTTATTTAAGATATTTTCATATCTTCTTGATTGGCATTTCCACTTCAATATTCTTCGCTTTTATCCAAACATCATCAACTGTGTGATTTGTCCATATCCGTTTTTTCACTGCAGGAATAAGATCCCGTTCCTTTAGAGGCAGCTCCTTTGGTCAGCAGCAGCCATGGTGTTCGCTAGACTAGAAACAAGCTACTCTCTGCCCTGCCCATGTGTTCGACTTTAGAACACCCCCCCCCCACCTCCTGCTTTTGCAGCACTTACAGCAATTGTTCGGACGATATTTTAGCTCTTTGAACACTTTCAGGCATTGCATAATTCCCACTCTCCTGGTAATTATGGTATAATTCAAAGCTGAAACGAAGGACAGCGTGTCATACTTTAATTGCTTGGCAGGTTTTTCTCCTTATGGTATGTTTGTTTACTGAAGTAACAGATGCAAGGTAATACAAATGTAATATTTCATCAAAAGTATAATGGGTTTTATGAAATGAATAATTATTACAAGCAGAGTTCCATCTTGTTTTTTATATTCATGGATGGAATGAACAGTACTACAGGTGCATAGAATCCAATGCTGTGCAGATGTATGCTAAAAAAGAGAGTAAGGAATGTAAATGTGTGATTGTCACATTGGGTGTTGCCCAGCTGCCCTCCTTAGAGTGAACTCTGATTCCAAGTGCCATTTTAAAAACCAATTCTCTGAACAGAACAAAAAGATCAAGTATCAGTTCTGCTGAACTGGTGTGAACAGGCTGAATCCTACCAGTGGATCTAGCTGGCCTGGATTTCACGTACAGAAAATTTTAGAAAACACAAATAGGAAGAAAACAGGGGGCAGGGGGAACAGCATCTGTGGCTAGAAAAAAAACATTAAAAATCCTCAATCTTAGGAGAGGAGATGGGTTAATTAGGGTGTGAGGTAGTATCGATGAAGAACACAGCTTTCCCCCGGATCCTGGATGCTTCCTCCCCCCAACTACCATGATCCGAATTCTACCTTGCAGGGCTGGATAGGACAGAGGCTGTACACTGGTACATATGAGGGTTGGAGGTACAGGGAATCCAGGGTGGATGATACCTTCAGGACCAAGGGTGTGAGGGGCGATGCTGGGAGAGTGGAGGGTGAGTGGGTTGGAAAGGGGGAACTGATTACAAGGATCCACATGTGACCTCTTCCCTGGGAGAGGGACAGCAGAGAAGAGGGGAAGGGAGACTCCGGATAGGGCAAGATATGACAAAATAACGAGGTATAAATTACCAAGGGCATATGAGGGAGGGGGGAATGGGGAGGGAGGGGGAAAAAAAGAGGACCTGATGCAAGGGGCTTAAGTGGAGAGCAAATGCCTTGAGAATGATTGGGGCAGGGAATGTATGGATGTGCTTTATACAATTGATGTATGTATATGTATGGATTGTGGTAAGAGTTGTTTGAGTCCCTAATAAAATGTAAAAGAAGAAAAGAGAAAAAAATGATTAGGACAAAGAATGTACAGATGTGCTTTATACAATTGATGTATGTATATGTATGAACTGTGAAAAGAATTGTATCAGCCCCAATAAATTGTTAAAATAAAAAAAAAATAAATTTTAAAAAAAGAAATTAAAAAAAAATCCTCAATCTAAATGAATGCAGAAAATATTAAACACTTAAAGAACTTTAAAATGGGTTAAAAAGGAGATTAAATAATAAGGTATTACATTTTAACCTAACTATAGCGACTATAATCAACTTTACAACACTGATAGCACGGCCATTCACATCCTTCAACTATGGTCAGAGGGGATTCACCAGAGGCTTCATCCTTCTAGGGACCCTGCAAATGGATTCTGGATGTTCACAATTTAAGCTCTGACACCATTACCACCTTTGGATTTGGATTTTATTGTTTACACTTAGGATACCCGGGCCAGTATGTGTCTTCCATATGCACCTAGTTGATGACTCACATAGAGCTGCCCTATGACTTTAGGGAGAGTAGAAGCCCTTTTCCCCCTTGGAGCAGCTGGTGGTTGTGAAGTGCTGTTAGCAGTCCAGTGCCTGACTGACCTCGCAGTTAGCAGTCATCCAATGCATAACCACTACACCAGCACCAATCACATCACACACATGGGAAGGTTGGATACTGAGCATAAGGCAAGAATCGAGTATAAGAAGCGTCGATAGTGCTGGTGAGGAATATTGAAGTACCATGGACTGCCAAAAGAACAAATAAGTCTTGGAAGAAGTACAGCCAGAATGCTCCTTAGAGGCGAAGATGGAGAGTCTTCCTTTCAGGTACTTTGTACTGAACACCAAAACAACTCACTGTCATCAATTCAATTCTTACTCACAGCGACCCTGTAGGCCAGGTGCTAGCACTGTGCCTGAGGTTTCCCAACACTGACTTTATGGGAGTAGAAAACCTCGCCGTTTCTCATCAGAGTGACTAGTGGTTTGGAACTACTAACCTTCTGGTTACTAGCCAGATGCATAACCACTACACCACTAGGAGAGACCAGTCCCTGGAAAAGGACATTATGCTTGGTACAGTTGAGGGGCAGAGAAAAAAGGAATGTGCTCAACAAGATGGATTGACGAAGTTGCTGCAGCAATGGACTCAAACATAAGAACAATTGTGAGGATGGCGCAGGACCTGGCAGTGCTTCGTTCTGTTACACATGGGAGCTCTATGAATCGGAACCAGCTCAATGGCACCTCCACCAACCATATCCACGAACATGGGACGTTCTTCCATTTATGTAGGTCTCCTGTGGCTTCTTGTAGTAGTATTTTGTAATTTTCTTCATAAAGTCTTTTGGATCTCTTGCCACATTTATTCCAAAGTATTTAAACTTTTTGGTGGTTATTTTAAATTACATTAAAAAATTTTCCTTTTCAGTGTTCTTGTCCTCAATATATAAGAAATCTATTGATTTCTGTATGTTGATCTAATAGCCTGTCACTTTGTCAATTTTTTTCTATTAGCTTTAGTAATTTTCTTTTTTTTAATCATTTGATTGGGGGGTCGTGTAACTAATCACAATCTATCCATCCATCCATTGTGTCGAGCACATTTGTACATTTGTTGCCATCATCATTCTCAAAACATTTGCTTTCTACTTGAGCCCCTGGTATCAGCCCCTCATTTTCCCCCTCCCTCACGAACCCTTAATAATTTATCATTTTTTTCATGTCTTACACGGACCGATGTCTCCCTTCACCCACTTTTCTGTTGTCCGTCCCCCAGGGAGGTGGTTATATGTAGATCATTATGATCAGTTCTCCCTTTCTCCCCCACCTTCTCTAGCAATTTTCTTATCGAATCTCTGGTGTTTTCTATATATAAAATCATATCATCTACCAAATAAAAATCATTTTATTCCTTCTTTGCCAATTTGGATGGGTTTGATTTCTTTTAAATTCTAATAACTCTAAGACTTCAGGATTGCCCTTGACGGTGATGTTCCTGCTCAGAGCAGCTTGTTCCCACAGTTGATTGTAGGGCTGACCTCAGCTGGAGACATGACATCCTCTCCCTGGATGACAGTACTACAAAGGGCATCTCTGAAGGTACAGTTCAGGGAGAGTGACTGGTCTGACCCGCCCACATGGGGCAAACCTAGAGGGAAGTACAACAGACCAGTGAGTGAACAACAGAATTGTATGTGAATGGATATATTGGATGGTGTAAGATAAAGCAAATAAATAAATAAGGGTTCCTGGGGGGGGGGCTTCGTGGGGGAGGGAGGGGATAAAGAGAAGCTGATATCAAGGAGTTTAAGAAAAAAAAATATTTTGAAACTGATTGTGGTAGTAATTTCACAATAATGCGCGATGTGATTGAACTATGGAATGTTATGATAGCTGTAAGAGCTCCCAATAAAATGATTTTTTTTAAGAATATGACAGCAAAAAAACCGCACAAAAACCTTTCAGGATTGCATTAAATAACAGTGGTGATAAAGGGAACCCCTGTCTGGTTCTTGAGGGGAAGGGGAATGCCTTCCATTTCTTTCCATTAAGTGAAATGGTGGCTGTTAGGTTTGCAGATATAGCCTTTATTATGTTAAACATAAGTTTTAACAAAGGTTTATGTTGGATTTCATCGAATGCTTTTTCTGCAACTACTGATATAATCATACGATTATTTTATTTTGTTTTATTTATATAGTGGATTACATTTATTGCTTTTCTAATGTTGGAACATCCTTGCATACCTGGTATAAGTTCCACTTGATCAGGATATATATATGTAAATTACCTTTTTATTTCGATCTGCTCTGTTCTGATATCACCCATTTCCTCTCTTATTTGTACTACTTGCTTCTTTCCCTGGGTTGAACTTGTTGATAATTTCAAAGAAGCGGCTTTTTGTCTTGTTCATTTTTTTCTAATTATATTTCTGCTCTCATTAACTTATTTCTACTCTAATCTCCATCGCGTCTTTTCTCCTGGTGGCTAAGGGTTCGTTTTGCTGCTCTTGTTCTAACTTTTCCAGTTGCAGAAAACGTTCATGGCATCTGTGGCTCAAGCTATATTTCATAAGAACCCCCTCCTCTCGACAAAGCTGGCTGGGAGACAGCTGGGGTCACTGCCCTCGTCCAGGTAAGAGGGATGGATGGGGGTGGGACTGGGCGAGAAAGGGGTGAGAAGTGGTCATTGTAAAGTTGAGTGTCCTGACAAGTGTGGTGTAGTTCTTCACAGACAGGTGTGGATCCAGGGACAGGTGCAGGCTCTTCTTACCTCTCGGGGGAGGTATATTGAAAGGAAGATGGAGCGGCAGAGTCAGCGTCCTCGCATAGGACCAGACTGCTTACGCCCCCATGGAGAAAATCTATTCCTAGTCAATTTGGGCTCACGGCAACCCATATAACGCATAAGTCCACAAGTGCTGGCTGAAGGCTTGGCGGTTCGACTCTATCCAGAGATGCCTGAGGACAGTTCTGGCCATTTGCTTGTCTGCTTCTGCGAAGTCTTAACCCCAAACCCAAACCCACTGCCATGGAAACGACTCCCAGTTAGAGTAACCTCATCGTGAATGTCCACGATTGCAAATCTTTATAGGAACAGAGAGCCTTAAAGTTCTCTTGTAAAGCGGCTGGTAGATTTGAACCGCCAACCTTGAAGGAGGCAGTCCGAAGTTTCTGTGGCGGCACCTCCAGACCTCCTAAAAGAAAGGCTCGGCGGACAATGCTCAGAGCTGAGACCCCACCCCGGGAGGAGCTCTCCAAGGTAGCGGCCCGAGGAGAGCCGGGCGCCCACGAGGGGGCGGTGTAAGCTCAGCTCTCAATGACGGGCCTTGCTGCCCGCGGATGGATTCTGACTCATGGTCAGTGACTGGTGGGTTCTAAGACTGTACCTCTGAAGGGAGTGAAAGCCTCATCTTTCTCTCGTGAATGGTTTGGTGGCTTTGAACGGATGACTTTATGGTTAGCAGGCCAATGAGTAACCAATTAACCCCCCAGGGCTCTTCAAATGACAGGAGACTCAGGTAAGCTCAGGGTCTTTGTATACTTGGAGCTAACAGGAGCTCAACTTCCCTGTGTTTCCACACACTAATTAGTGGGTATTTGGGAGGGCTTCTGCTGATATTACAAATGCTGGAATGGGGAGCAAGGAGCAGCAGGGACTGGGTTCCTCTGTTACCTCTCTGACAAGGCTGTTCCCTAAACTGCTTGGGCCAAGATGTTGGCCTGATCTGCCCAAGAGGCAGGATTTTCTCAGATCTCTCTGGGGCTTCTGCCAAGATGGTGCCTGGAGGTGTGGTAGAGAAGGCAGCGTCGTGGATAGGGTCCTCATGGGCCTGAGGCAGAGGAGACCCTGAGCAGTGACTGAAAGAGTTTCCAGGCGTCAGGCATCAGGGTGATAATGGGTGTGCAGGTAGTGGGGAGGCCCTGGCTGAGGCCACCTGCACAGGCTGAGGGAAGTGGGGAAGTCTTTGCTCCCTTCTATCTGCTTCCAGCCCAATCTAATGCTAAGTCTTGAATATAGTACATTCAAAGAAAACTGGATTGCTTGAACAAGCCAGACTGTACAGGGAAGGCCCTAGGATAATGGTTGTTGAACGCCTAGCAGGAAGAGCACTCGATGCAGATGTTGATCCTGGGTCACACTGATCATTGCTGACTGATGTCCCACCCACATCTGTTCACTTATGTCTATCCCCAAGACTCAGGCCTCTATCACCTCTCACCTCAATACCACAGTAGCCTCCTTCCAATCCTGCGTCCTCTATCCTTTTCCCTCAGAGCGGTCTGAGTAGCTCTTATCTATCTATCTATCTATCTATCTATCTATCTATCTATCTATCTATCTATCTATTTTTAATAATTTTATTGGGAGCTCATCACAATCCATCCATCCATCCATTGTGTCAACCACATTTGTACATTTGTTGCCATCATCATTCTCAAAACATGTTCTTTCTGCTTGAGCCCTTGATATCAGCCCCTCATTTCCCCCCTCCTTCCCCCATCCTCCATCCCTCATGATAATTTATAAATTATCCATCCCCTTGATAATTTTTCTTCATGTCTCACACTGACCGATGTATCACTTAACCCACTTTTCTGTTGTCCATCCCCCTGGGAGGGGGTTATATGTAGATCATTGTGATTGGTTCCCCCACCCGGAGCCTTTAAACATGCAAAGCAGATTATGTCATATCCCTCCTTGAAGGCTTTCCTTGCAACTACAATAAAATTCGACAAGGCCTCCTGCCAACTCTCACTCTCTTGCTGTCATCTTTCTTAGGCCAGAACTCCTCAAACTTAAGCTTGTTCCTGCGACAGGGCCTTTGTACTCACTGTCCATCTGCCTAAAATGTTTTTCTCCAGATCTTGACCCAACTAGCTTCTCGTTTTCCCTGTCTCGGCACAAGTATCCTCTAAGAGAGTTTCCACAACCCTCCTCAATCTAAGGAACATTGAGCTTCTTTCAGACCATCCCTTCAGGGAGATGGGTTGACAGTATGACTGTAATAGTGGGCTGGAGCCTAGGAGCGATTGTGAGGATCAGGCAGTGTTTTGTTCTGTTGTGTAAAAGGCCGCCATGGATTGGAACTGATTCGATGGCACCTCACCACAACAATACACCAGCTGTTCATATTTCATCATCTACAACGTTCTTGTTTCTATATCCGGTCTATGTGTATTGTGTCGCCTCACAAGAAAAAGTTCGTAAAGCTGGTTCTACCTTGTCTGCCGCTATAACGGCACACCTACCGCAGTGTTTGCACGTAACAGATACTCAGTCAATATCTGTGGAAGAGAGGGATGCATCTTCTGGGGTCATTCGAGCACTCTGTGTTAGTGCATTGAATTCTTGGAAGGCTCCTTTAAGGCAGGCTCAGTAGGCGTCACCGTCACAGAGAAGAGAAAACCGCCGTGCCGAGGAAGAATGACTTGCCCACGGTGATCCAGGGTCGAGGCGTACCCTGGGAGAAGTTTCTGCTAAGGGTCCTCTGCCTCTTAAGCCACTGTGCTGATTATTTTATTATAAATGCATATATGGACATTACTCATTCTTAATTTCTCTTATGACCTATGGATTTCATTTTAGAGTAGTGTAAGTAATATTATATTACAAGTTATCTGTTATAAAAGGAGACCTTCCACCCGCGATCAGCCTCGGGCTGGGAGACATGAATGAGGAGCCGCAAGTCTTGCTGTGGCAGCGTCCACATGTGTAACAGCCTCGAAGTTGTACACCGAAGATAGCTCCCCTTACTGTGTGCAAGTCTGACTTTAATTTTTTTAACCAAATGAGATCATTTATGTAACATGTGGTAAATGACATTACAAAAAGCAGCTTGGCTATTTCCCTGGCCCCCGCCATTCAGCGAGGCTCTCTTGGATTCCACGAATGCAGAGCCGGCTTCT
This sequence comes from Tenrec ecaudatus, assembly GCF_050624435.1. Lineage (NCBI taxonomy): Eukaryota > Metazoa > Chordata > Mammalia > Afrosoricida > Tenrecidae > Tenrec > Tenrec ecaudatus. The sequence continues at coordinate 39,578,462 of NC_134547.1, read as the reverse complement.
TTTCCCTGTGCGGCCTCAGTATCCACCTCACACTCTCTGCCTGGCACTTCTCATGATGGTGGTGACACATTTTTTTTAATCCTTTTATTGGGGGCTCATACAACTCTTATTACAATCCATACGTACATCCATTGTGGAAAGCACATTTGTACATTCCTTGCCCTCATCATTCTCAAAACTTTTGCTCTGGTGGTGACACTTGCCTATGACACTGTGGCCTCTTCCCTTGCTGGCTCCTGCCTTAGTCCCAGAGACAGAGGCTGCTCACAGTGGTGCTTGTTGATAGGCATCTTCTGTGTGGGAGAGGAGGAGTTGGGGCTGGTGCTGATTCCTGATGCAGGCTTAACATCAGTCCAATCTGACTGAGCGGAAGCACACACTTTGGATCTGCAGGTCAGGAGGGAGGGGACTCCAGGCAGGACCCTGGAGGGTGTGCAGCCTTTGCATCTGCAGGTCAGGAGGGAGGGCTCCAGGCAGGACTCTGGAGGGTGTGCAGCCTTTGCATCTGCAGGTCAGGAGGGAGGGCTCCAGGCAGGACTCTGGAGGGTGTGCAGCCTTTGGATCTGCAGGTCAGGAGGGAGGGGACTCCAGGCAGGACTCTGGAGGGTGTGCAGCCTTTGCATCTGCAGGTCAGGAGGGAGGGGCTCCAGGCAGGACCCTGGAGGGGGTGCAGCCTTTGGATCTGCAGGTCAGGAGGGAGGGGACTCCAGGCAGGACTCTGGAGGGTGTGCAGCCTTTGCATCTGCAGGTCAGGAGGGAGGGGCTCCAGGCAGGACCCTGGAGGGGGTGCAGCCTTTGGATCTGCAGGTCAGGAGAGAGGGGCTCCAGGCAGGACCCTGGAGGGTGTGCAGCCGCAACGTTTGTAGCAACTAAAACCAAGAAGAGGAATCAAAAAACAAACCAGGTTTAGTCAAGTCGATGCTGAGTGAGGGCTCTCCCACAAGCCGCAGAGGAGAACTCCCCCTGGTTTTCACGCCCTGGTAGCAATGGGGGGTAAGTATTGTACTGTAACTGCCAAGTTCGTGATTCACCCCCACCAGCCATCTCCAGGAGGAAGATGAGATTACCCCATTACCGTAAATATTTACAGTCTTGGAAGCCCTACATAGGGTTGCTATGAATGAAAGTTGACTTGATGGCACTAAGCTAGGCTGTTTTGGGGGTGGAGTGGGGAGAGGTTGGTGATCCTTTTTCTTCTTTTTTTAAAATCATTTAATTGGGGGCTCTTATAACAATCCATCTATCCATTGTGTCAAGCACATTTGTACATCTATTGCCATCACCCTTTTCAAAACATTTTCTTTCCACTGAGCCCTTGGTATCAGCTCCTCTTTTTTTCCCTCCCTCATGAACCCTTCATAATTTATAAATTATTATTTTCATATCTTACACCAACCGTTGTTTCCCTTCACCCACTTTTCTATTGTTGGTCCCCCTGGGGGAAGGTTATACATTGATTGTTGTGATCAGTTCCCCCTTTCTCCTTTCCTCCCCCCTCCCCTCATGGTATAGTTACTTTCATTATTGGCCCTGAGGGGTTTGTCTGTCCTGGATTCCCTGTGTTAAGAGTTCTTATCTGTACCAGTGTACATGCTCTGGTCTAGCCGGATATATAAGGTAGAACTGGAGTCATGCTAGTGGGGGGGGGGGGTGCATTAAAGAACTAAAGGAAAGTTGTGCATTTTGTCGGTGCTATACTGCACCCTGGCTGGCTCATCCCTTCCTTGTGACTCTTCTATAAGGGGATGTCCAATTGTCTACAGGTGGGCTTGGGGTCTCCACTCTGACCCTCCTCATTCACACTGATATGATTCTTTGTTCTGGATTTTCTTATGACTAGGCCTTTCTTTCGAGATGTCTCTGGGTAGAGTCACACCTCCAACATTTCCATGATAGCTGAAGTCTTAACTTATTTTTTCCACCCAGGGATTCCCCAGCTACCTCAGGGCTAAATGCTCGCTTGTCACCTTCAGAAAATCCAGTTTAAAGTTGTAGACATGCAAGGTCAGGAGGTTCTAGCCCCTTCCAGAAGTCATGGGGCAGCAGGAGCATAGCCAGGACCCATGTCCAAGGCCTTAGCTCTTGGTCCTCACATTTCCTGCTCAAATAGAAAGGCAAAGAGGGAGGGAAGGGTGATAGCTTCCATGTTTTCTGATACTTCCCCACTGCCAAACACTGGCCTCTCAAATGTCTGGTCTTTAATTCAGACTTCCAGGTTTTCTAAGATATAAATGAGATACCTTTGTATTCCACACTGTCAGAAGACGCTTTATAGGAAAGCAGCAAAGACTACAGTCAAACCTCAGAAAGTCCTTGCTGATTACAGGAGATGAAATACTGTCTTGGACAGTTTAGATGAGGCAGAGCTAAAAAGTAAGGCGTGAACCAGGCCCTACTAGCCTGTCATCTAATTCTCCATGAAGTCCTCAATTTTCCTCCCATAAATATATATATGAATAGAACACAATTTAATGATATTAATTACATTAATGATGCTGTGCAGCCACTACCCATAACCATTGCCAAATTTCCCATGACCATAAATAAACACTTGCCAAACAAAACTCTCCTTTTCCCCACCTTCCTGCCTCCTGGTAATCACTAATTCACTAATGAGAGCTGGTCTTTATACATGTGCATATTCTTACTAGTTCATATAAATGAGATCACATAATATTTATCCTTTCATGATTGACCTCTTTCATTTGTGACATACCTCACAAAGAATGAGGTGGGTGGGATGCTGGCTAGGCATTAAGCCTCCTGGGACCTATTCTCCCTGGAGCCATAGCAGAAGTTCAGGAGGCTCAGAACACACCTGGGGCCAGAGAGAACATTGGCAAACTTTTCCAGTGGCCTCGGCCTATCTCTGAAGACCTAGCCTCTGGGTATGACCTCCCATGGGTGCGGGCTCATCACTGTGGGTGATTGGAGCGAGGCCATTCCCAAATGAACCATTGGCCTCTCAGGAACCCTTCCCAGGAGAGCCCCTGACCCCAGACCCCACTTTCCAGTCCTTCTCCCCCAGGAAGCCATTCCCTCTTGAGTTAGAGCCTGGGTTGCTGAGCTGAGGCTACTGAAGACTCAGGGGACCAGGAAAAGTCTCAAGAAACCCACTGGGACCCAATCCTCCCAGAGCCTGTTGCCAGGCCCCCCCATTCTGAGACTGGAGTCAAACTCCCCACACTGCTGGAGGGTGAGACTTTCCCATGTGTCTGTGAACAATCTGAGTATAAAATGAAATACTCAGCTTGTTGAAGATGGCAGAATGATCTACAAGGAGAAAGCTCAAAGCTTCCTCGTCGCATGGTGAATTATTTGGATTTCCAAGCAGAAGAAGGAAGACTGCCCTCCCTGGGGGACTGTGCTAGTCTGGGTAGACTAGAGAAACAAATCCAGGGAGACTCATGTGTATAAGAAAGAGCTTTATATTCAAGAGCAATTGAATATTGAGAAAATGTCCCCAGTCCAATCCAGATCAAGTCTATGAGTCTGATTTTAGCTCATATCTCTGAAACAAATCTCTAAATTTCTCTTCAGACTCATGAAACACATGCAGTGACAACGAATGCAGGAAGAACACAGGCCAGTGGGTGGAAGGTCTTGTGGATTCAGTGGCAGTGTAAGCATCTCAGCGCTGGCAGAGGTCTCCACATGGCTCCTCTGCCTCCAGGGCTCTAGTTTAGCTTCATGTGTCTTGTCAGCAAAAATGCCTCGCAGGGAGTGAGCATGTGTCTGCCTCCAGCGAGCTGTTTAGCTCCTTCATGCCTCCAAATGAGTTCATTAAGCTGTGACCTGATTGACACGCTAAACTCCACCCCTTCACTCATAAATCTCAAATTGACAACAAATTATGTAACTACCACAGGGACATTGGTGCAAGAAAGAAGCTCTTGTCCTCTGTTCAAGCCACCTCATTGTGGTAGTTGCATAAGTGGAATCAATCAGCACTTCTTTAGTGAGTACCAGCTCTGTGCAAGGCTTGTGTGAGGGGATGGGATATGGTACTGAATGAGAGGTAACACATCCCTGATTTCAAGGGGCCAACAGTCCCGTCCTAAATCACAGAGTCCAGATAAATAAGAAAAAGGCAAGTACACATTTTCCAGGAGTTATAGGGATGAAGATGACAGTAAACAGAATGATTTTTACTGAAATCTATGGGGGATTATCTTAATGTCTTAGTTTGACCAAAACAGAAATGCCACAGATGGGTGGCTTGAAAGAAATTAAACCAAAAAAATCCCTCTGATGTCAGGTCAATTCCGATTCACTGTGACCCTCTAGGGCAGAATGAAGCCACGTCCAAGGTCTCTGAGGTTGTAGGTCTTTATGGGAGGAGACGGCCTCCTCTTTCTCTGCAGAGCAGCTGATGAGGTTGACTCACCTGCGATTGCGGTGAGTAGCTCAGTGTCTAGCCTGTTGTGCCACCAGGGCTCCTTGGCTTTAAAGAACAGACATTGGTTTTCTCATAGCTCAGGAGTTGTGGGGCTGCGTTCATAGCACTACTCCCGCCAGAAAGCTCTGTCTGCTTGCTATAGGGGATAATGGTTGTCTCTGAGTTTCTGTAGCCCCACGTGCCCTCATTCCTGGGCAATCTTCCCAGGGTATTTATCTTCCTGGTCGTGCTTCCTTCTGCATCTAAACTGCTCTTTTAAATAATAGTTTAGTGTGTTTAGCAATTCCCTTCAGCTATTTCTATACAAATTATTCCGTGACATTGGTCACATTCTTCAAAAGGTATGCACTTTCTCTTTATTTCCATTCTAGTTGCTCCATTTTCATCAGTCTAGTTTCATAATCCGTTCTTTTTATGACTCAGAAGTGACTAGGTTTAGGACGCTCATCTAGCCTTATTAACATAGTAAAGAAAAGCCTATATTCCCAGAGGAAATTACATCCACAGGTATTGGGAGTAGAATTCCAACACATACTTTAAGGGGCACAATTCATCCAGAACAGTTAAACAGGGCAATCAGGAAAGACCACTCTGAGCTAGAAACTTTTCCACAGAGGTCTGATGGATGGAAAGCCATCAAAGCATGAAGTATGTTCAGCGTGCCAGATATTCAGACAAAGACGCTGAAGCCTTTGGGTTAGAACACCAGAAAATGTAGTAGAAGCCAGGTCACTGGGACTCCATCAGACCCGGCCTGGTGGGTCCTAGGTGCAGGTGGGTTTTTATTGTAGTTGTTAGAAAACATTAGAACATTTAGCCAGGATTCATTGTGCTCTACATTGCAGGTGGAGAACAATTTTCTAGAGATTATCAGAATAGATTAGAGAGGTAAGCAGAGTCGGAAGAGACCTGCTGGGGTAGGAAAATGTGGTAGGGACTTCCTGGGAAGCCCTAAGGTTCCGTAGGTAAACTGAACAAGGCCTGGGCCTCCATTTCAGGAAGCTAACAAAGGGCGTCCTACACAGGCATTTGTACCTGGGCTTACCTTACATTTTAATCAGCCATCTGTAGCATTCTCTAGCACTCTAAGGGCCAGGTATTTTTTAAAGTTCTGACTACATAGTATATTGGAAAGAGTGAGGAGGGACCAGAACCATGAGTGAGTTCATCTCTGGCCAGGGAGGGAAGGCCAAAGCCTGGCAGTGGGGCAATGGATATCATTGGGTGCATAGTAGGCTGAGCCCTACCACAACCCCAAACGACCCCCCAAACTCAGTACCATCCAGTCAATGCTGACTCCTAGTGACCCTCTCGGACAGGGTAGAAGTGGCCTGACAGGTAGAACTACAGTTTCTGTAACTCTATGGCCGTGGAAAGCCTTTTCTTTCCCCCAGAGAAACAGCTGGTGGTTTCAAACTGCTGACTTTGTGCTTAGCAGCCCAATGCGCAATGTAACCACCACACCATCAGGCTCCTTCCTGGACCCCGCTGCTCCCCAGAGTGACACGGAAGTTTGGAGGCAGCACAGAAACAGAGGGAAGCTTGTTGATATGACCATTATTCTGATTAACACCCATCCTCTTTGATGATTGTTGGAGGCACCCGCTTGTAAGCATCACCAGCATGGTTTCTCTCCCATCAACAGGGGCCAAGACACACCTGGCTGTGAATCCTAAAGAGGAACCCCTAAGTTAGGTCTGGGGAAAGGCAGGGGTACTCTTCTTTATGATTCCACCCCCTTGAAATTGTACTGATTTTCTTGTAGTTGAGAATATACACAGTACAGCAAAGCATATACTAATTCAACAGTTTCTAGGTGTACAATTAAGTGACATTGACGACCTTCAAGTTTTGCAAACCTTCTCAGTCTTCTTTACTCAGTTGTTCATCCCTCGTGAAGTAGGTGAAGGTTTACAGAACAAATCACACATTCTTGCGTCTCAAAACTTTAACGAGGTCTTGTGCAGATTCAGCCACTGTAATGAATGTGCCACTTGGTCTGTTGACTGTTGCTTCTGGGCCACTGATCGTGGATCCAAGCAAGATCCAAGGCTGCAATACTTTATCGTCATCAGCCAATGCTGCAAGCCCTCCTCGCTTTTAGCAAGCAAAGTTGTGTCGTCTGTTTACAGCCAGTAGTTGAGAACCATGCATTTAAACCACGCGTTATAATCCACACAGGCTAATGCATTAACATAGTCAAGAAAACACAAGCAAAAATCTTCCTGGTATTCTGTTTTCAATCAAGAGTCATATGACATTCGCAATGATATCCCTTGCCCACGTCGTCATCTGACTCCAACATGAACCTCTGCAGCTCCCTGTCAATGACTGCCGCAATCGTTGCAGGATGATATCAAGCACAATAGTACTTGCATGTGATATTACTGATATTGTTCTATAAGTAAGCATTCTGGTGGGTCAGTTTTCTTTGGAATTAGTATAAATAGGGATCTCTTTCAGTCAGTTGGCCAGATGGCTGTCTTCCAAATTTCCTGGCACAGATATGTGAATGTTTCCAGTGCTTCATGAGCTTGTTGAAACATTTCGATGGGTATTCCATCAATTCCAGTAGTGTTGTTTTTAGCAAATGCTTTCAGTGCAGCTTAAACTTCTTCCTTCAGTATCATTGGTGCTTGCTCATATGATACCTCTTGAAGTGCTTGAATCTACACTACTGTATATACTCGCATATAAGCCGAGTTTTTCAGCACAAAAAATGTGCTGAAAAACTGGGGTTTGGCTTATACACGGGTCAGAGTTACCCCAGAGAGGTGTAACATCGATTGCCATTTCTCTGCTGTTCATTCAAAGCCCCGCTGACACTGCAGGATTTTGAATGTTTGTTTACTCACATCTAACCAATCAGAGCCGTCCTATGACGTATATCTTTGAATAAGCCTTTTAAAGACCATGTGCGAAGGATGTGGCATGAATGGATGTCATCTGGTCAAGCCAGACTAACAAAAGGAGGAAATCTCATGAAGCCTGACATAGAGTTAATAGCAAAGTGGGTTCGAGATGCATGGGAAGACATTCCAGAAGACATGGTGCGACGTGCCTTCAGAAATGTAGTATTAGTAATGCTATGGATGGCAGTGAAGATTGTGCTTTGTATGAAAATGATAGCAGTGATGGTGATGACGGCGATCTCAGTTAGGACAATGTCTATGATGACCTCACACCAGCTGAAGCCCTGCATTGGGATACGGATGATGATGAGGAATCCAGTTTTGAAGGATTTTAACTCTTTATATTTTGGCTTGATTGCTGATTGAGCTCAGGGAATAGTACTCTTAAGGTATCATTGTTGATACCTTATTGTTTTTGTTGAACCTATTTTCCACTTACTGTGCTGGTTTGCTAATGTTAAATGACTTGTCCTTTTATTTATGTTTTTATTTAAAATAAATATTTAAATACATTACCCCATTGATGTCTCAATTTTTAGTAATTTTATTGTCATTTGTTTTGATTATTGAAATTCACCAATAGCTTCTGCATTTTCCACCCTAGACTTATACTCGAGTCAATCAGTTTTTCTGGTTTCCCAGGTGATATTTAGGTACCTCGGCTTATACTCAGGTCGGCTTATATTCAAATATATACGATAGTTCTTTTTGGTACAGTGACTCTGTGGATTCTTTCCATCTTCTTTTGATGTTTTCTGTGCATCATTCAGTATTTTGCCCAGAGAACCAATGTTTTGCCCAATATTGCCCTTGAGTCGTGAATTTTTTTTCTTCAGTTCTTTCAGCTAAAAATATGCCAACATGTTCTTCCTTTGGGTTTTATAACTCTAGGTCTTTGCATGTTTTGTTACAATTTTTTACTTTGTCTTTGTGACTCTACAATCAAGAGCAAGTTTCAGAGTCTCTTCTGATATCCACTTTGACCTTTAATTTTTCCTGTCTTGTTAATGACCTTTTGCTTTCTCCATCTGTGATGTTCTTCATGTCATGCACCTTATCTGCATGGCGTCACCCAATCATTGTGTGGAACTCACAAAGACAATAGCCAGAAGGGTTATATTAACTAATTCAGTACACTGCCACGCCAGCCACAAATATTACCATTTCAACATGCAATCAATATAACATTGTTAATAAGCTATTTGAAATTATTTACTTCAGCTAAATCTTCAAAATCTAGTGTGTGACTTACATTTATGACATTTCTCAATTTAGACCAGCTACCTTGAAATCATTCCTTATTTAGCATTGATACAGTTCCCATTTTTTGAAACTGCTTCTCTATAAATTTTTCAATTTATCTTTGAAACTTCTTATATAGAAAGTCCATTTAGAATTTTGAAAAATGTAATTGCATACCCTTTAAACAATTTTTCTTCAATATCTTAATCTCTAATGTAAATAATATTGATTAAACCAATAAATTTATATGTGAAGATTTTAATTTTCATGAAAATGTAATCTACTAAAATGAATCCTTTAAAAATCATAAGTTAAAGGAGAAATCTATTTACTTAAGTTATTATTTGTTTGTAAACATGCATATTCCTTTGAATCTTATTTTTGTGAGGCTTGAAGTATTTTAATTTTTCTAAATGCTAGTCTGCAGACAACTGCACACCTGCGAATCAAATGAGAACAGATATCGGAAATATCATTTGGGATTTAGATGGCCCATAGGGTTTTTAATGGCTGGGTTTTTAGGAGCAGAGCAATAGGATTTCTTCCAATGCAAATGTGGATGAGTTTGAGCCCCAGTGGCACTGTGGGTTGTGCAAGGCCAGCACTTCAAACCCGTGAGACATTCTGTGGGAGAAAGATGAGATTTGCTGCTCCCATCAAGATTTACAGCCTTGGAAACCCAAAAGGGCAGATCTACTCTGTCCCGTGGGATCCCTGAGAATCAACTCAACAGCAGTGAGTTTTGGCAATGAGAGATCAACAGACCTTTCTTCCAAAGCACCCCAGAATAGGTCCAAAGCACCACCTTTTCCCATGAGTAGTTGAATGCTTAACTCTTTGCGCCACTTGGGCACTCAATGCCTGGTGCCTTAAAGGTGTCCAAAGTCATTTGCAGCATAGTTAATTGAGTTAGGTCTGGGCGCTCAATATCTCCTCTGGTCAGGAAAAGCCAGAGTCCTTCAACAAATAATACAATCTAGGGACTAGCGTGTCCCTGTCAATTTGTACGGGGCTTTGTTGGGCCTTTGGGCCTATGGAACCTAGGAGTGTCATCACTACCTATGCTCTACCCATGTGCCCTCACACTTCCCACTTGAGCGCACATCAGCCTGACTTCCCAGGGCCAGCCCCTGTGTTCTTTTGCCTAAGGCTTTCTCTGGTTCCCCTCTGGCAAGCACCTCAGGGACCTGGAAGTGCCAGAGAATGAATGGCCCCTGGAAATAGACCTTAACCAGTGACTGACTGAATTGGGAGATAAATGCCCCAAAATCCTCACAGATGAAAGGGTTTGGGTTGTGAGTTCTATACTGACTCAGAGTTGCCCTCAGTAGGCACTGGCTTCATGACACACTTTTTACTGGGTTCCTTCTGTTCTAGTCCTCTCCCGCACTGGTTCCTCCTGGGTCCACTTTCTAAGGAAATAACTTGTACTGAAATCCTTGTCTCGGACTTTGCTTCTAAGGGAATCCAAACTAAGACATTGGAAAACATTATCTTTCACATAGTTTTCCATTATTTTTTTCTTTTTGACTGTTTCAATACAGTCATTTGGGTGGGTGAGTGGGGAGAACTGGAAATTATTATACTTGCTAGTGACTTGTTTTCCACAGGGGCTACCCAATTCGATATAGCGTCTCAAACTGTCTCAGTGAAATGGAAACATTGTAATTAACATATGAAATCCTTACTTCCAATATTATTAAATTGGTTACACTTTTCCAGAGCAGAACCTATTGAAAAGACAAATTAAAATGTTATGTGTTAATAAGCTTGGATTAAATTGGGTTCGAGGACCTGGGGAAAGGAAGGGAGTCCCACATGGATGCTATGTAAGGCTTTTAAGGAGCTATGCTTGCCTCTTGACGTCCTTATCACTGCAATTGCTTGAGAAGACATGGAATCCTGACCAGAATGCCCCTCCCTGAAAGTGTGGATAGATGAGTGTGTTTCTGTCGTGGTATGTTTAGAGGTGGGCTTTCTGTGCCTGTTCCCCTGACAGCAGTGTGTACAGCAAAGAAAGGGAAATGAAGAAAAGCCTTGGAGTGAATGGAGCAAGGCAACCTCAGCAGTCACCCACCTTCTGGCGTTTCCCATGTTTCCCAAGTTTGGAGTGAGAAATCTCGGAGCTGGCTGCAGTTGTGCTGTTTAATGGGAGGATGTATTATGGAAACCCTTAGTCAAGTTGACGATCAAAGAAGCCAGAAGACCTGGGAGAGTCTCTCATTCATCAAGGGCAGCCATAGCGTCTCCATCTTCATCTCAGTCCCTTGGGCATTTCCTCTCCTTTCAACCGTGACTGTCTTCAACAGTCCCAGCAGACTTCTCTGATGGCCACTTCTCAGATTCCCCCCTGGTCCTTGAGGTAGTTAGTTTATTGTGCCTTCCTGGCCAATACAGACATGTGGGGCTAATTGAAGCGCAGAGGGATAACTGGCTCGGCGAGCATCACAGTTCTAGTTCTCGGGTCTCTTGCTTTCTGATGGTCAGACCAGGGTGCAGCTGCCTTAGCCAGTTTCCTGCTTCAGCTGGCAAGGCTCAGTTCCTGCATGAAATTCCTGAGGAGAAGACACATGGACCTACCCTGATGCAGCCCTGGGTGCTGGAGCAGCTGTCTTGAGACCCCTGCCAGCGCTGAGATGCTTACACATTCACTGACTCGGTTTTCCTCTTGCAGTCGGCATCATTGAGTCTGTTTTGTGAGATGGAGGAGGACTTTGTGGATTGGTGTTCAACATATGGGTTAATGTTGGACTTGTGGGCTTGGGCAGCACTGGGTTGGGATGTTTTCTTGATGTGCACTTAATCTTTATATAAAACTCTCTCTTATACATGCGTTTTTGTGGATTTGTTTCTCTAATGGACCCAGACTAACACGGTGGTTAGTCTCTCTTCCAGTGGTAGTCTTCTGCTTGACTCCTTTCCTAGCTCCCTGCTCCCTTTATTCTATAAACTCTTCTTGGGTGACCTTTTTCACTCCTGAAATGTCCCTTCCGCTTCCTCCTCCACTGAGAGGTCCAGATCTCTCTCCTCCATCCAGATCTCTCCCCTACACTTTTATACCCAGTGCATACCAGCCACCCCTACTTGGATGCTCTCCAGGACCCCAAGCTCAACCAATAGAAACCACTGAGAGTTTCTCTACTTTGTGTCTCATTTATTTGAGTTGGAAACTAGGCAACCATCTTTGGTGTATTCATTGTCTATGTTTTTAAAGTTTAATGCATTTTAATAGCCAACTTACAGGAATAGCACAGAAGACAGACAACATTAAAAACATGTACTTGCGCATGTAGGACAACTTAGTCAGAAAAGTATAGTGAATGGATGGAATCTACTGTATGATAAAAATGCTTCAAACGCCATTTAGTGGCCGTCAATAAGAAATTTACTTGTTTCCCAAAAATCCAAATGCTGGCATTGTCCAGAAAAATTTAACAGATTTATTTATGATTGTTATAAAGCTGAACTGCTGAAACACATTATCGTTATAAAGTTGAACTCACTGAAACATTTGGATTTGCATCAATGTTTTATGCCCCCACTTTATATTAAAAATTCACACACAAACGAAAATGAAGACCTGCCAATACTTGATTTCTGTGCCTTATGTTTTCCATTCGCAATCATACACTTGCATAGCCTTTGACCCCATGGGAAAAAACAAAAACGAAAAACCTAACGTTCAGAACTACCAGGAACAAGAAGAGAATTTTTTTTTGTTTTTAAAGAATGCAGTGTTTCCCATCATAGTGGATTCTTAGGCATGCTCTCCAGGTATGTGGTGTGCTAGCTGGATGTCTTTTGGCATAATTGTTACAGGTTTGGCATGGATAGCAAACAGGTTGGGGTCTTCAAAAAGGCCAACCAGATAGGCCTCACTCACCTCCTGCAAAGAACCAAGAGCTGCACTCTGGAAGGGCAGATCGGTTTGGAAGTCGGGCAATTTCTCTCACCAGATGCTGGAAGGGGAGTTTGGCAATCAGAAGTGTGTGGACTTCTGATAACGTCTAATGTCATGAAGTGCCACAGTACCAGGCCTGCAACGATGAGGCTTCTCCACCCCGCCAGCAGTGAGCGCACTCTTGTAGCCAGCTGCTTCCTGGGTGCTTCACCACTGGTTGATTCGCGGGCAGTCTGCTTGGTATCGACTCCTCCCCACGTACCCCCCTTCTCCTTCGGCTGGAGCTGGCAAGCTAGAGGCGACGCTGGCATTAGAGAGCAACAACGGCGCAGCAGCAGCTGCGAACACAATGTCATTGTCTATTGTTATATAGCAAATTACCCTAAATTTTAGTAGCATTACCACAGCACACGTGTGCCCTCTCCTAACCTTTCTGTGGATCAGGAATCTGAGAGTGACTCAGTTGCATGGCTCTGGTTCAGGGTTTCTCATGAGATGGCAGTCAAAACATCAGGAGGAACAGCTGGGGCAGGGCGAGCCTGTCAGAGAAAATGGTCCCTGGGCAGAGTGCTCGACTACCGGCCTTAGATTCAGCCCCAAACTGGTTGAGCAAACCCAAGGTCCCTGGGAGGTCTCTGGGAGATAGTGCTCTGAGGTGTCTAGAATAAGGAATGAGGACAGGGTGGACTTTCCTAAGGGCATTTCAACTGAGGAGAGATGTCATCAGAGTTCTGTGTGAGACAGAACTGGTGGTTTGGTAAAGAAGGGATTGAAAGGGGACAGGACAGGAAGCAAATTGCAATCGTTCAGGTGAGAGTCATTGTGGCTGGCAGCCCAGCTGAAGAAGAGGAGGTGCTCTTGGAAGGAGGGAGGGCAGTTGATGAGAAGTCCCCTGCCCCATGGTAAGCCCAGACCCTGGCTGTAGCTAAGGCTTCAAAATTGTGCCCAACCCTCTGTCCCCACCTAACCACCAACTCCTGACCTAGAGGTTTTAAGGCTGAGCCTTATGTCTGGGGTCTTTCTGGCCAAAAAGCTGAGTGCAAGGCCTTAATAAAATGAATGCAGAACAGCCTGAAAGCCTGAGTATATTTAAGGGATTTTTCTCTATTGTAATTATATACATAAAAGCAGCCAACACACAGAGTAAATATATATTGTATAATAATAAATAAATACTAAAAGCCTGTCATTTTAACCATTTTAGATGTACAATTTAGCCATGTTCATTATAATCACATGTATAACCATTATTGCTATTTCCTGAAAGTTTACACCTCCCCTCAAACGATATTCAGTACCTTTTCAACAATAATTCTTTATTCTCCTTGCTCCTAGCCCTTGGTAACCACGTATAAACTTTGCTCTCTGTATATTTGCCCATTCTAAATACTTCATATGAAAACAGGTTTTTTTAAAAAAAGTAAATATTGCTACTATGATTCCAGACATATTTAAGTAAAATATTTAAACTGTGATCAGTTCTCTGTGTAATATATTTGTTTTCTAAAATTCACTGCCATCAAATCAATTATTATTCCTAGCGACCAAATCAGTCAGAGTAGAACTGCCCCTTTGGGTTTCCGACCCTTTGAATCTTTATAAGTGAGGACAGCCTCATCTTTCTCCCGCTGAGCAGTTGGTGGGTTTAAACTGCTGACCTTGTGGTTAGCAGCTCAATGTGTGATCCACTACACCAGCAGAGATCCTTACACTGTGTTGGAATAAACTCAATGATAATGGATTTAGTTTTTAATGAGAATAAAACACTCTTAGTATCATTAAAATCCAAAGCTACTACCATTGAGCCAAATCTGACTCACGGCAATCATATATGGGATTTTTGAGACTGCAGGTATTTATGAGATCCCAACTTTCCTTTCTCCTGAGGAGTAGCTGGTAGATTTCTCTTCCTCTTTCTCCTGAGGAGCAGCTGGTGGTTTTGAACCACGAACTTTGGGATGAGCTCAATGCCTAATCCAATGTGATAACAGGCACCTTCAAAAAGGAGGGCACTTTTTGTGACAGGGAAAAATGATATTGAGATCAAGGCTGATAACAAAATTTTTAAGCAAAGGTCAAATGAACATCTTCCCAAACCACTGAAACTTTGCAGCAGAGTTTCATTATGGGAATGCTGTCCCACATAAAACAACAGGTTTTAAATGGAGCAACTGTTGTCAGGAAAGTTGGGAAGATCTCGGGGATAAGCCACGAGTGAGAGACTGTCATCTTCAATGACTGAAGAAATTGTGACTGATGTCCAGTCACAGACTTGTGGAAGACCATAGAATTAGCTCATTGGTGCTATACCTATTAATGTTGGGATCTCATATTGTTTGGCATTTTCCATTTTAAGGTAACAGCTTGGCCTCAGCAAGTTTTTAGTTCAGCGGGTGTCCAAAGCATTGCACAAAGAACTGTCTAGGAGTCTTGTAAGCAAGGTTGAAGCTAATGAAGACAATTTTGTGGAACAATTCATAGATGAGAATGAGTCTTAGATTTACCGATACGATCCAGAAAGTAAGGACCAGTCAAACCTGTGGCTTGCAAGGGGATGTAGTAGGTCAGTTAGATTCAAGGTAGAGCTGCTGTGTCAGAAAGTTATGGTGATTGTTGTTTTTTGTTGTGTGTGTGTGTTTTAATTCAAAGGGGTAATATTCAGTCCCTGGAGAAGGACATCATGCTTGGTAGAGGGTAGCCAAACAAGAGGAAGACCTTGAATTTGATGGACTGGCTGGTATAGTGGCTGCAAGAGTGAGCGCAAACATCGGATTGATTGTGAGGATGGTGCAGGCCTGGACAGTGTTTTGCTCTCTTGTACATAAGATTGCTATAATATGGAACTGACCTGAGGACATCTAACCAAGAAAGACAATAATCTTGATAGATGTAGTCACAAGACAATCTTAAGGAAAAATCTGCATTGTGGAAAAATAGTCAGAAAAATTGTGTCAAGAATTTTATTGGGTAACCTTACCTCATCTACCCTATAAGCCTTATCCTGCCCCTTCAGATTCTGTTTTGGTCCCCAAACATTTCCAGGTCAAAAAACATTTCAAAGGAATACAATTGGACTCCCCTATGATGCCCAAACTGTCTTTTGGTCATGGTATAAAGAGTACAGACTTCTTTGGGGAAAGGTAAGAGAGATGGAAACACCTCCTTCCAAAGTATATAGACCTCGATGGAGGACATGTCAAAAAACAATCGCTTCACATCTTGGCATTTTTGTTTAATATAGGTGTGTTAGTCTGGATAAATTAGAGAAGCAAACCCACAGAAACTCATATGTATATAGGAGTTTTATATAAAGGATAAGTTTACATTAAGAAAACATCCCAGCCCAGTGCTGTCCAAGCCCATATGTCCGACATTAGCCCACATGTCCGACACCTATCTACAAAGTCCTCCTCAATCTCACAAAATACATGCAACGACACCGACTGCAGGAGGAAAATTGAATCAGTGAATGTGTAAGCATCTCAGCGCTAGCAGGGGTCTCCACACGGCTGCCCCAGCATCCAGAGCTCCATCAGGGTAGGTCCATGTGGCTTCTCTTCAGGATGTCTTGCAGGAACTGAGCCTTGCCAGCTGAAGCAGGGAACTGGCTAAGGCAGCTGAACGCTGGTCCGACCATCAGAGAGCAAGAGACCCGAGAACTAGAAAGGAGAGGCTCACTGAGCCATTTATATCTCCATCCTTTAATTAATTCCACATGTGTTTATCAGCCAGATTGGCACAATAAACATTAACTATCTAATAGGTTTCTGTGATTTTGAAGTAATACTTTACTTAACTTCCTATAAGTGGGATCATATAGTAGTTGTCCTTTTGTGGCTGACTTAATTCACTCAGCATTATTTGTTTATACCACACTGGGGTTCCTCTCAACAGCTAGCTGCATCCAATTCATAATGCATCTACCTGTGATTATCAGGGTATTTGATGTGTCTAAGGTTTCCAGAATAGTACAAATATAGGGCTTTTAAAAATAATTTTATTGGGGGCTCATATAGCTCTTATTGCAATGCATACATACATCCATTGTGTCAAGCACAATAGTACATATGTTGCCATCATCAATTCAAAACATGTTCTTTCTACTTGAGTCCTTGGTATCAGCTTCTTGTTCTTTTCTCTCTCTCCCTCATAAACCCTTAAAATTTATAAATTATTATTATTTTTTCATGTCTTACACTGACCAATGACTCCTCACCCACTTTTCTGTTTCCATCCCCCTGGGAGGGGTTATATGAGGATCATTGTGATCGGTTCCCCCTTTTTCCCCCCACCTTCCCCTTCCCCTCCTGGTATCGCCACTCTCATTACTGGTCCTGAGGGGTTTCTCTGTCCTGGATTCCCTATGTTTCCAGGTCTTTCTGTACCAGTATGCATGCTCGGGTCTAGCTGGATTTGTAAGGTAGAATTGAGGTCATGCTTAACTACTTACCTAACAGTTGGTGGTCTGAAGCCACCCACCCGTGTTGAGGAACAAAAACCTGACGATCTGCCTCCATGAACTTTACAGTCCAAAGAACTCTGTTCTGTACATGGTGGAGAGTCCAAATCGATTCAGTTGGTTTGGGTTTTGGTCCATAGTCCTCTAGAGCTCTTTTACATGGTTTTCTATTACTCTTAGGATTAATTGAAGCTTCCTAATTGGCTTCGTGACTTGCCCCTTCTGTCCCTACCTTTTCTTAGCCCCTTAGACTGAGTCAGTAGTCTTTCCCCCTTCCATCATCCAGAAGGACAGACTGAGGCTAGAACAACAGTCTTAGACGACAGGAAATACTGACTCATTTGCTGGCTTTTCCTGGCTCTCAGCATTAGTGTTCTCTGGCGAATGTCTTGAACTAGGAACGCTGAGCACCTGCAGTGGGAGTAGGATGGGGGCAAGGGAAGGCCAATGGGTTTTCTGGGACCAGCATCTTCTGAAGCTGGCATACATACACACCACTCCTGCTCCCTTCCACAGACAGGACGCCACATCTTAAAATGCTGAAGTGGCAGTTGTATGGTCCTAGAGATGGGCAGAGTCTCTTCCTTGAGCCTGACCTCTGGCAATTGAGGCTGATCCCACCACCAGGTAACTTCCATGAACTCTAACTGTTGAAGAAAAAGGTGGAAATTCAGATTTCGGTGGGAATCAGCTCGATGGCAGGGAGTTTGGTTTAAGTTTATTTTGAGTGATATATTTTAAATTATAAACCTCATGGAAGCCAAATGAAACTGCCACTGAACTAGACTGGACTTGGGACCATTGTTTATCAATTGTGGACAAGAAAATCTCTGATATGTTGTGCTGTGGTTATCATCCACGTTACAGATTGGTATCATTTGGAGAGCTACAGAAACAGCTGACCCCTGCTCCTTCCAACAAGTGTGATTTACTAGCTAAGGCAGGTATTTGGGTGAAAATGAGGCACCAGCTGAAGGTCTAGAATTCTGGCTGACTGTCTGCCAGCTGAGTCACTAGGGTAAATTTCATCACATCTTTGGGCCTCTTCTTAGGGTTCCAACCAATGGGGCTTGTAGGAGGATTTATTTATGTAAAGCGCTTGGCACATAAAAGGTGTCCAATAATTGGTGGCTGCTTTTGATCCAGTAACTTGAGTCTGTACTTTGGAAGCAGGCCCATTACCTTTCAGGGAGGCATGAAAATGATCTGAGGCTTAGATACTTTCAGAAGGCTTGAGTTTGAGTCCCAGCTCCGCTTCTGGACTCCTGTTTAGAGCAGTTGGTTCCCTGGTCTGAACTGTAATGTTCTCTTATTTCCTTAAGAACACATTGGCCAGGGCTTTCTTTTCATTGCAAATGGGGGGGAAAAATCACCCAAAATACATTGAGTTTCCACATGTATTGAAACCTGAAATCCTACAAGTATAATATCTGCAATAATGTAGATATGATTAATCCTATTTGACTGATGAGAAAACTGAGTGTCAGGTAATATGCCTCCCCCAGGTCATACAGTGCAGGACAAGTAGAGCTAGTTTGGGAATCCAGGCCCAAGTGCATATCATTCCTAAGATTAGGATCGGAGCTGCTTGGGAAGATTGGGAAATAAAGAAAAGATGGGTTTTTAGTCCAAAAGGAAACAAAACAAACAAAAACCTAGCCATTGCCATTGAGTCAATTCGAACTCTCCTTAGGACTTCTGAGACTGTAAATCTTTACAGGAGCAGACTGCCTCAGGCTCTCCCACAGAGCAGCTGTTGAGCTTGAATCACAGACCTTACCTTAGCAGTCCAGCGCTAAAGCAACAGTGCCACATCATCATCAACAGCCACCAAGTTAAATCTGACGTGTAGTGACCCTCTAGGGCGGAGCAGAACTGCTCCTTAGGGGTTCTGAGGCTGGAAATGTTTACTGGAGGGCATAGCCTCTTCTTTCTCCCCAGGAGCATCTGCTGGGCTTGAACTGCTGACCGTGCAGTTAGAAGCCCAACTCAGAACACACTATGCCACCAGAGCTCCTTTTATAGTCTCTTGGTGGTGTGCACGGTTAAGTGCTTGCCTCTTAACCAAAATGCTGGTAGTTTAAACCCATCTTGTGGTACCTTCATGCAGAGCTGGTGATCCGCTTCTGAAAAGTTACAGCCACTGAAACTATGCAAGATAGTTCTACTCTGCAAAATAGAATGGACTTGGGGCAACTGGGTGTTTTTGTTCGTTCGTTTGTTTTTAGGTTTATAGTTGGGTAGAGTTGTGAAATAAAGGGCCGTGCTGTACCTATAGGGACCCCTCTCCTCCTGGCCTCACCCCATTGCGCACGCGCGCGCACAAATACCCTGTACAAAAACATGCTAAGCAACGAGGGCGCGGGGACCCCAGTTTGCTTGGCTTAGCCCCAGGGGATTGGTCCATTTGCTCCTTGGTTTCTCCCACCCGCGCCGGATTCAAGGCTCTCCAGCCTCTCTGTCCCCTGCAGCTGCAGCGCCTTTCTGCCGACAGGAGCAGAGAATGGAGGGCACTGGCAGGCCTGCAGTCAGTCCCCGGGTCCGGCGCCAGGGGGCGGCGGTGCCAAGCACACAGCGGACGCGTCCTCTCCGGCGTTTCCAGTCCCAGGTTCTGGGAAGCCCCCCTGGGGACTGCTCTCTGGGTTCCGCGCCCTGGGAACTACCCAAGGATCCCGCCTCCGACCGGTAAAATCACACCCTGACCTTCTCCCCCCCTGCCCCCCCAGGCCCGTCCCCTCCGAGGCCCCCGCCCCCTCCTGCCCCTGCCCCTTGACCTTCTGATCTCATCCAGCCTCCCGCCGCCGGCCCTCCCCCATCCGGCCCTGGAGGCGGCTCCTCGGTGGGGGGCCGACCTCCGCGCTCCGCTCCCTCCCCTGCAGCCTCCGCGCTTCCTGGCCGGCTCCGCTGGCGCCGCCGGATTCCGAGGCTCCGCAGCCTCTCCCTCGTTCCCTCCTGCTGCGGCGGCTTCCTTCTCCTCCCACCCCCTGTCGCTCTGGAATTCCTGGTGGCACCAACTCCCCCCACCCCCCACCCGGGCCAACCCCAGCGTGTACAAACCATGCCGTGGTGCGTGCGCAGCCCTGGGTGTGCAGCCCTGCGAGTGCACCCCTGCGCGTGCACCCCTGCGTGTGCAGGCCACGCTCGTGAGCGCGGGGCTCTGCGTCACCGTGGCGGTACCCAACCTATCTGGGGCATTTCAGCCTGCACACGTGTGCGCGCCTGCCTTCCACTGTGTTTATACACGGTGTATAATTTTTTGTGCACACACACACACACACACACACACACACAGAGCTCTGGGGGAAACTTTTCTGAAAATCCTAGGCTGGCAGTTTAAATAGAGAAAGGCTTTGTTTAATGCCAGGAGCATTTCCCCCTGCTCTGGGAGCTCACCTGCCTCCCTACCCGCAAAGGCGGAGACTGAGGGCTCAGGGGAAAGGACTGAGGCGTTCCTCGGTGAGGAGAGGGACTTGTCCGGTCTACCCCATCCTACCCCAGCAAGCCATGCAAAGGCTTTCCCGGGTCGGTTCACAAGACCCCAAAGTTCTGTTTCTCTCCCGGGACTGGCAGTTTAAACTTTACATCTTTCTCCACCAGGAATGTGGAGTGTTAAAAAAAGATGCCACCACCATTCTGGCTGTGGAATTCAGGCTGAAATGTGTCCAGTCTGTTGGGGAGACTGAGGAACAATCTGGTTGGGGGAGGACTGGGGAAGATGGGGGCGCGGAGGGTGTAGTGTCTTATCTAGTAGTACGATAACAGAGATAGCACAGTAGCTTCAACAGAAATGGGTTCTCACTTTAGCAAGTTATGGGGTCTGAATTCAGAGCCCTGGATCTGGAGGAAGGCTACTCTGACAGTTCTAGGAAGGGCCTTGTCTTGTCAGCTTCTGTTCATCAATCACGTCATGCAGAATTGTACAATTGATACCACATCAGTTTCCAGAAATTCTTTTTCTTTCTGGACTTCTAGACACCGTCTCCCCTTTACCACCGCTACCCCACCACTGGATAAGGACACACACCCCACCTGAACCCTCATTCTACTTCTGTCCCTATAGGCTCACCAGTCCCGGGTTTCATATACTGATACACAGAAAACATACAACACAACTTCAAGAGGGCGCCATCTAATTTCTTTGCTGCATTTGCTATAGCACCCGTATCTTATGCGTTCCCTTCCGGAGGGTGAGTAGGCCCGTGATGTAAGAACTAAGTGTTTGTAGGTTGGAGCTAGGATTTAGTGCGAGCCCCAAACCCATTCCTGGATCGATGTTGGTTTGTTTTGTTTTGTTAATTTGTTATTAATTGGGAGTTAGCACACATATATTCCATAGTTCAATCATGTCAAGCAGAACTGTACAGTTGCCTCCACAATCAGTTTCCACACATACTTTGGTTTTCCTGGACTCCTTGACACCATCTCCCTTTTACTCATCCCACCCCCGACCCCTTGCTTCCCAAACCCTTATTCGCCTTGTTGTCACCCTCTTGAAGTTATAGGATATGTTTTCCGGTAAATGAGACTCAGGATTGTTGAGCATATAAATACAGCAAACTGCTACTTTTATTATCAAAAGTGTTTGGTTTGAAGCACACCCTCCCTGATAGGTCCCATTAACATAATGAAGAAAACTGTATTCCAAGGTGGTATTATATCCGAAGAAATTAGGATTTATAAGATATCTTGGAGGGAGCACACAATTGAATCCATAAGTAAGGAAGGCAAAGGAGTCCAGAGCAAGTGAGAGCCAACGCTTCTTGAGTTTATCACTTTGAAATGGAGATGCAGTATCTAGCTCATAAATTTGTTTGATTATTTTTTCTGTTTGACAGTTTGATTCCTTTTTGTATATTGAGTGCCTACATCTATCAGGCATTTACAGTACAACTACCCAAAGCAGAAACCTGTATCAAGTGGAAAACTCAAATGTTTACATCTAAATGGGGTAATGGAAACATGGCAAGCCTGTACTCTGTCAAAGGTAGGAACCTTTAAGACTGAGAAATCCAAAACAGACCTGTTGAGTTCCGGCTCTCACAGGTTTCTCTATAGTACGCAGTACCCCAGGAGAGCTGTTTATTGTTTTGCTGGGTTTTTGCAAGAGGAGGTATAGACTAGAGTGAAGAAGAGCACAACTACTTTGATTCTGGTTCAAATCTTGGTCCCACTGTTTTCTAACAGTAAAAGCCAAACCCAAACCCAATCCACTGCCATCAAGTCAACACTGACTCAGTTTTGTGTCAATCATTTAACTTCCTTCTGGGTCCCTCTTTCTCTGTGAGGTAGAACCAGTAGCAGTATGAATCTCCAAGGATTATTATGAGGCTAAATGAGGTAATTTACATAAACACTAGACTAGTACCCAGCACATATAAGTTCTGTGTAAGATTCCGTTTCCATTAGCCCTCTAGACCCAGGGGTCCAGGAGTCCCCATGGCGCAGCAGTTGGGCTCTCAGTGCTAACTGAAAGGATTAGGACATAGCTGGGTTCTTCCACCCTTACTTTTCAAGTTCGGATGATTTTGAGAAATTTCTTCAAGCCAACACATACAGGCTCAGTCACAACCCATATCCGATTAACGTTGTAACACGTGGCATAGTACAATGCTGTTGTTATGTTATTAGATGCTCTCGAGTCGGTTCTGACCCATACTGACTAGATGCACAAAAGAATGAAACACTGCCCATTCCGGTGCCAGCTTCACAATTGTTCCTATGCTTGACACGATTGTGGCAGCCACTGTGTCAGTCCAGCTCATCGAGTGCTTTCCTCCCTTTTACTGCCTGGCTACCAAGCAGGATGTCCTTCTCCAGGGACTGGTCTCTCATGACAAGTCTAAAGTACTTGAGACAATGCCTCATCATCCTTGCCTCTAAGGAGCACTTTGGCTGCACTTCTTCCAAGGCAGACTTGCCTGCCCTTTTGGCAGTCCATGGACCATTCCATATTCTTTGCCAGCACCACAACTCAAATGTATTGCACCAATTCTTCTTTGGTTTTCCTTATTCAATGTCTAATTTCCACATGAATGTAAGGCAACTGACAATACCATGGTATGTTAGGCTGAGTTGACTAGAGAAACAAATCCAGTGACACTGTATATATATGAGAAAGACCTTTATAAAAAGAAAGAAAGAAAATACATGCTTTATATCAAGAAGTAATTATATATCCAGAAAGCATCCCAGGCCAGTCCAACTCAAGTCCATAAGTCTGATATTAGTCCATAAGTCCCTATTCAAACTCATGTAGCCACATACAATGCTGCAGAATGCAAGGATATCACAGGCCAGTGGGTGCAGAATCATGTGGGTCCAAGGTTGGGGGAAACATGGCAGAACGAAGGCAGCTTTCAGGGTGGCCAGCTAGCAAGGAGGTGGGGAGGGGGGAGAGGAGGGAGTTCCTAGTGCCTCATATTCTTATACCAACAAGGACTCATCAGACTGTGACTGAATTGACAGGTTTGATTCCACCCTGAGCCAGGTGTGTCTACTTTCCATAAATTTACCTAACTACCACACATGCCTTGCGTCAGGTGTACCTTAGTCCTCAAAGTAACACGCTTGCTTTCCAATATTCTAAAGAGTTGCCGCAGATTGACATAATGCAATGTGGCTTCTGATCTTGTGTCTGCTGCTTCTATGAGCCCTGACTATTGATCCCCCAGCAAGATGAAATCCTTGACAACTTCAAACTTTTCTCCACTTGTCATGTTACCTATTGGTCCAGCTGTGAGGGGTTATGGTCTTCTTTACATTGAGTTTTAATCCATACTGAAGGCTGCAACCCTTGATTTTCATTGGCAAGTGTCTCAGTGCGCCTCATTTTCAGTAAGCAAGGTTGTGCCATCTGTGTTTTACAAGTTGTTATTAAGCTTTCCTACAACCCTGATGGTGAATTTTCTTCATATAATACAACTACTTTGATGATTTGCTCAGCACACAGATTGAACAAATGTGGTGCGAGGACGCAACCCTGAGGAGGCACACCTTCCCTGATTTTAAACCAGTCAGTATTCCTTGTTCTGTACAATTGCCTCTTGATCCATGAACAAGTTCCCCATGGGCACAATGAGGTAATCTGGAATTCCCATTCTTCTCAAGGGTTTCCATCATTTGTTATGATCCACATAGTCAAAGGCTGTGGCATAGTCAATAAAACACAAGTAAACATCTTTCTGGTATTCTCTGCTTTCAGTCAACGTCCATCTGACATCAGCAGTGATATCCCTTGTTCCACATCCTCTTCTGAATCTGGCCTGAACTTCTAGAAGCTACCTGTCGGTGGACTCCTGCAGCCCTTGTTGGATGATCTTCAGCAAAATTTTACTTGCATGTGATATCAACCAAATTATTCTATAATTTGAACATTCTGTTGGGTCACCTTTCTT
The DNA here is from genome assembly GCF_050624435.1 of Tenrec ecaudatus. Classification (NCBI taxonomy): domain Eukaryota; kingdom Metazoa; phylum Chordata; class Mammalia; order Afrosoricida; family Tenrecidae; genus Tenrec; species Tenrec ecaudatus. The sequence continues at coordinate 39,554,155 of NC_134547.1, read as the reverse complement.
TGGAATGGGCACCAATATGGATCTCTTCCAGACAGTTGGCCAAGTAGCTGTCTTCCAAACTTCCTGGTGTAGCCAAGTAAGTGCTCCCAGTGTTTTATCAACTTGAACCATTTAATTTGGCATTCCATCAATTCCTGGAGCCTTGCTTTGGACTAATGTTTGCAGTGCAGCTTGGATATCTTTCTTCAGCCCCATTGACTCGTGCTCATATGCTACCACCTGAAATGGTTAAATATCGACCAATTCTTTTTGGTACGGTGACTCTGTGTATCCTTACCATATTTTCTTGATGCTGTCTGCATCATTCAAAACAATATTGTAACCCAAGGCTTGATTTTTTTTTTCTTTCTTGAGTTCTTTCAGTTTGTTATGCTGAGTGTGTTCTTCCCTTTTGATTCTTTAGATCTTTGCACATTTTGTTAAAATATTTGATTTTGTCTTCTCAAACTGCCCTTTGAAATTTTCTATTCATCTTTTTGACTTCTTCATTTATTGCATTTGCTTAAGCTGCTCTATACAAGTTTCAGAGCCTCTTCTGATCTCATTTTGATCTTTTCTTTATTTGTCTTTAAATGACCTTTTGATTTCTTCATAACTTATATTCCTGATACACTCCCACAGATCATCAGGTTTTCTGTCATCAGTGTTCAATTAACCAAATCTGTTCTTGAAATTCAGGTGGGATAGACTCAAGGTTGTATTTTGGCTCTTGTGCATTTGTTTGATTTTCTTCAACTTCATTCTGAACATACAAATGAGCAATTGATGATCTGTACCACAGTTGGCCCCTAGCCTGGTTTTAGCTGTTAATATTGAGCTTCTCCAACATCTTTTCTGAAAGATGTAGTCAATTTGATTTCTGTGGATTCCATCTGGAGAAGTCCATGTGTATAGTTGCTGTTTGTGCTGTTGAAAGAGTATTTGTGATGAATAAGTTGTTGACGTAAAAAAATCTATCATTCGATTTCCAGCTTCACTTTTATCCCCAATACCATACTTTCCAACTACTGTTCCTTCTTCTTTGTTTCCAAATTTTGCATTCCAATTGCCAATAATGATCAATGTATCTTGATTGCAGATTGACATCAGACTGAAAACATTGGTAGAATTCTTCAATTTCTTCACCACTAGCTTTGGGGGTTGGTGTATAAATTTGAGTAATAGTTGTATTGATTGGATTTCCTTTAAGGCAGTTAGACATAATCCTATCACAGACAATATTGTACTTCATAATAGGTCTTGACATGTTCATTCTGACAATGAATGCCATAGCATTTCTTTTAATATGTCATTCCTGACATCGTGAATCATATGATTTTCTGATCAAAAGGGCCAGTACCAGTCCATTTCAGCTCACTAATGCCTAGGGTATTGATCTGTTTGTGTTTCATTTCATTTTGAGAACTTCTATTTTTCCTCAATTGATACATCATACATTCCAAATTCTGACTATTATAGATATTTTCCAGCTATCTTTTTTTTACTCTGTACCCCATACAAGTGTACCCCATACAAGTGTACCCCATGAACAAGTGAGGATCCTGAAGACTCCGCTCCACCAGCTGTACTCCATTCACATCACCATAGTCAGCTCTACTTTCAAAAACGGGTTTCTCATCACTCACCTTGTGAGTGCCTTCTAACCCAAGAGGCCTATCTTCTTGCACGATGTCTGGCAATGTTTTGCTTCCATTCATTAGGTCTTCAGTATCTGGCAATATTTCTATTCGATGCCTAAGGCTTTCAGTGGCTACGTCCTCCAAAGGAAGCCACCATTTCTGTCTTCATAGTCTGGTCTTAGTTTAGAGGCTCCGCTGAAATGTGTTCGCTTCAGGTGAACATATTTGACCTGCCGGCATTAGAGATACCAGTGGCATAGCTTTTAGCATCACAGTAACACGGAACTGTACAACAAACTGCCAGACAAATGGTGGCATATTACAGTAGTCTGCATCACTGTCCATTTTCTCTGTCATCCACCCCTGCAAGAATAATGTGGTTTTTTCCTTGTAAGACTAATGTGTTTAAAAAAGAAGAAGAATGTGTTTTTGTTTCACACCCTTGCTCTGCAGAATTCACCCATTTGACCAGCTTAAACTTATCATAGAAATAGGAGCAGACCAGACACCATGAGCTCGAGTTGAATCCAAGAGCAAAGAACACTGGGGCAGAAGACTGGAACCTGAGGCTCATGTGCACTATCCCCAAATAAGTGACTACTCCCTACCCCAAATTCTTTATCTCTGACTCCACTTTTGAACACCTGTTTATTGAGCCTGCACCCAATGAGCAGATTCCCACTCATGTGACCCAATTCCTTGAATTCTCCCACATTGTTCATGAATAAACATAATGTTGTTTCCCACGTAAACTCCCTTAACACCTCACCTTTTTCCTTGTTTGGTCTGCTTTGTCTTATGGCATATTTATGTCACACTTCTGCTTACAAGGTACTTCGCTCTCTAATAAATCTTTTTGCTTGTATGACATGTTCAGCTCTCTGCCTCCTTATTCTTAACTGGACAAAGGGGAAAAACATCAACAGGCACTACTGCAACAGCAGTTCAAACCTTTCGGTGGCTCTGCAGGATAAAGACAGTGCAATCTGCTCTCTCGAAGACTGCAGCCTAGAAAAGCCTATGGGATTGTTCTAATCTGGTACATGGGGTCACCATTTGACTCAGAAACATCTAACAACAACACAACAGGCTTTTAAACCCATTTTTTATAGCACATTTGAGCCAAGAATTGTTGGTCTATTTTTAAATGGTATGGGGAAAATAAAAATATTTTGGAATATGTGAAAGTTATATGAAATTCAAATTAATATCAGGTAAAATTTTACTGAAAGACAGCTCTGTCTATTCAGTTATATATAATCTGTCTGTGTTTAACCTACAAAAGCAGAGCTTGGTAGATGTGACAGAGACCAACCACATGGGTTGAAAAAGCAATAGTATTTATGTGATCCTTTCGAGAGAAAGCTTGCCAACCCCTGCTCCACACTGTCAGCTCTGTGAATGCAATATTTTTGCCTGTTTGATCATTAGTGTACCACAGTAGTGGAACATAGTAGATATCCAGTGCATTAGAGCTTAAATTTGTGAGCACAAAGTTTTTAAAGGCTAAAGTTTACAATAGAAGCCCTAAATCATATGACGGGAAGACTCATTTATTTAAGCCCTGGTGGCATGGTGGGTTTGACACCACCGGCTGCTCCTCAGGAGAAAGATGAAGCTTTTAATTCCCACTAAAGTGACAGTCTCAGAAACTGCACAGGGGCAGTTCTGCCCTGTCCTACAGGCTTGCTATGAATTAGAATCAACTTATTGGCAGGAGTTTTGCTTTTTGGTTCTGGTTTTTATGGTTTATATAAATATATCTTCCAATGAATTAATTCCTTCTGGCCATTATCCAACAGCATGAATAGCTTTGCCCTCAAACAAAGGTCATTCGGAATGGATTACCTGTCCCTCTCCTCGCCAGTCTAGGTAGACGCAGCACAGCCCTTACGAACTTGTCTGGGTAACCTTGCGACTGAAATTGGTCTTGAGTCACATCATGACTTCCTTGGTTGGAGGGCCCTAGATCAATCTTGTAAGTTCTTTCTAACATAATGTAGATGTCCCAATCATGGTCCTATTTCTGATTTGGTAATCTCATCTGTAATTTATATATTGATCTGCCACCAATCGTGTTTTTGTGAGTTTTCCTTTCCCCACCCATATCTTTTTTGTCTCTGAATCCCCACACATTGGAATACCATTACGACCGTGTGCTAATGGTGTCCCTCATCCGGATGATATGTCTTTGTCTTGTCTTTTCCTATTTAAGACTTGTTAACTGTCCTGCTTAAATTATATTTGAGACTTGGGACCTCTTTTGTACCATCCAAAGTAGGAGCTCCAGCAAGCAGTTTGACCCCAGATAATGATGGGATCGAGATGCCAATGGTGCTGACTTGGCATGCAGGCCATCATGTTTCTAACAGGTCTCTTCTGAAGACTAGTTGGGGAGTTTGCTCCTCCCCTCTGCAAAGAGGGACTAAGGCATCAGAGGAGCTGTGGGGAAAGGCCTGTTGCCTCTTCAGAGCACTCCTACATTTCAAATCAACTTTTTTCTATTCAATCAAGCCAAATGAGCAGACCCCATGGCAGGCAACTTGGAATCCTCAATGGGGAGTCCCCTTAAGTCCCCTCCCATCTGGCAGATTCACAGCAAGAAGCCTTAAGAAGGAGTTTGAGAATAGCTTCCAGAGGAGAATAGCTTCCTTGATCCTCCTGGGACCCTGCTTCCCTCTGGGTGCTAGGGGGGGGGGGGTAGGGGGGAAGAGAGGAGAGAGGAGGCCAAAAGCTACCTGAGAGCTCTTACCATAATGGAATTCCTTCTAAGGACCCGCTGAAAAGTTCCCGTGACTGCTGACTGAAGAGAAGCAATGCGTCCCGTGTGACACATGGCCTTCTCTGAAAGGGAAGGCACACCCACTGCCTAGCGTGCATGGGCTGCGTAGTGCAGAATCCCAGGCTGGCCAGCATTCGGGATTTTCTGCAACCCTACTGTGTGCCAGGCTCTGGAAAAAGGTGCAACCCTTGCCAGATAGAACCCTAAGTCTTCTGGAATAAAATGATTCTAATGCATTGAAATAGGTGTAAAGGGCCCCCTCCCCCCTCAAATACACACACACACACACACACACGACTTTTCACAGGAGAAACCCCAAAGGCCAAAAACACACTCAAAGAAGTTCAATGTGACTTTTTTTTCCTAGTAAAATGCCAATTAGAGCTGCATGAGATCCACTTTAAACCCATCTGATCAACAAAAATAAAAAGAGCGAATAAATAAATACTAAAAAGAGTGACGTCACTCATGATGGCAGGTATGGAAGGGATACATACTCTCATACATAGTTGAAAATATAAATTATTACAACCTTTTGGGGGAAAGAGTGATGTATATTAAGATATATGGCAAAAAAGACTTCTCAAAAAACACTAAAAAATCTATATCCTTTGTCCAGAAAACACACTCCTAATATTCTATCCTGATATCTAAGAATATATATAAAGATGTTTATTATTTATCAATTATCTTTTCTAGTGAAAAAAACTAGAAACACTTATTCCTGTCAGTAGATGAAAGATTAAATTATGATATATCCAGACATGTGGTATTATGTGATCATGACAAAATGATGAAGAATGAATTACATTGAATAATTTGTGTAAAGAATGTGAAACAGAAACCTAGTTCACTGTGTAGTCTTTCACCTAAAAACAATAACATATTGAAAAAGGAAAAAAATAAAAGAATTAATTAGAATATTTCAATTGTCCTTGAGGGCTTCCGTGTTACATGGTTAAGTGAGATAAACCAGAGAGGACAAATGCCCAGTGTCTATATGATATGTCTTTTAACATGAATACAGCCTGGCTTTTTGTTTACGTATGTTCATAGGACACTTCACTAGACCAGTGGTTCTCAACCTTCCTAATGCTGTGACCCTTTCATACAGTTCCTCATGCTGTGGGGACCCCCAACCATAACATTATTTTCATTTCTACTTCACTGTCATTTTGCTACTGTTATGAATTGGGTGACTGCGATAGTTTATTGTGCCACCCGGCCGATAAACACAAGTAGGATTAACTGAAGGGCAGAGGGATAAATGGCTTGGTGAGCCTCGCCTTGCTTGTTCTGTGCCTCAATTTAAAGCGGTACACTACCTGTGGGATCCTAGCCTGTGGACTGTGTCGCTGTAAGTTGAGGTCCCTTTAAGCCCACACGATTGGAATGTTCATCTCTGGAGCTGGGGACTGACAGTTGATGACAGTTGGGGACCTGCCTTGCTGCTTGCTGCCTGGGTATACATAGCCCAGCTCTCTCTACAGAAGGGGACTGGCAACTGGCAGCTCTCAAGCCTTAAAGGACTGCTAGTGTCTCACTGCTTTAGAATTTAACTGTTAATTTCTTGTATTATCTACCTGTATATAATGTAACGGTTCATTTCTTGTATTTTATATATATATCTTTAGAAATATATTCATATATAATCACTAGAAATCTGGTTTGTCTCTCTAGAGAACCCTGTCTAACACAGCGACCCCTGTGAAGGAGTCATTCAACCCCCAAAGCGATCATGACCCACATGTTGAGAACTGCTGCTCTCGCTGGACTAATAATGGTGGTTAAGTGTTATTCGAAGTAAATTGCCCAGTCTTTCTTTCAAAGTGCCTCTTGGTGGACTTGAGTTTCCAGCTTTCTGGAGGTTTTAAAATTCTAGCCCTGCTGGTTGCCCTGGGCAGGCCGTTGGGCGCTGTAGCCACATTTTAAAGTAGGAGATAGTTTTAGTTGTCCAGGAAAAAATGAAACCAGAGACCAAGCCCAGTCTTGTCAAGTCAATTCCAACGTAGAGTGGCTCTACAGGACAGGAAAGCCTCTACATCTTTACAGAAGCTGAGTACCACCGTTTTCTTCTGTGCAGCGGTTGGTGGGTTCAACTTGCTGCCCTTCCCACCTCTTGGTGGAAACGCCAACATTCACAACATTCACAACGCCACCGGGGCTTCTCAGGGAAAAGGAGTGCCCAGGAAATGTGAGTAAAATCGAGAAAAACATCCCCTGTCCATAGCAAGAAAGCATCTTCAACTAATAAGTGACATTTTAACATTTATTGGGGACAAATGGGTACATCTGTTATATAATTTTCTGTATGTTTGAAATTGGTCCGAAGTAAAAATTAAAAGGGACGAAGTAGGGAGAGGCTGGAGAAAAGATATCCTCCCTCATTCACTTGACAACTGAGAATTGTCTGATCTGTATCTTGATACCTATCACTCTAGTTGTCTATTTAAACACCCTCCTGTCTAAAATCAGCATATCAATGCCATGCTTCAGGTAAGGTATCAAAAAACCCTCAACTCACTACCATCAAGTCAATTCCAATTCATAGTGACCCTATAGGACAGGCTAGAATGTGCCTGTGGGTTTCTGGAGCTGTAACTCTTAATGGGAGTAGAAAGCCTCACTGTCTCATGTGTAAGGGCTAGTAGTTTTGAACTGCTGACCATGTGGTTGGTATTTTGTGGTGTGACCCTCTACACACCATAACTGGATAGGAAGTTAAAATCTCCAATTTTAAAATTTAAAAAAAATCTCCAATTTTGTAGGTAGAACTTGGACCAATTTTGTAGATCTTGGACCAGTTCTGCAGCCACTTGAAAGCTCTGAGCCTCAGCTTTCACATCTGTAAAATGAAGATGAATAAATGAAAAATAAAATAAGAATAGTACCATACCCATTAACTTTGATGATGAGCGTGACAGCCCATCATGCATTCTGCTGATATACATAATGGCTCCTAGGATATTGGATCGTGGAGCTTGCACAGAAATGTGTGGATCGAAGGGATCTATCTAAACCCTTGCTTGAAGAGAGCTTAATACTCCTCCTCAGTCAGGTGCAAGGCCAGACTCCTGTGAAGCTAGAAGGGAGTTGGATGGCAGAGGCAGGGAAGAGTTTGTTTGAGGGTCTGGGGGATTTTAGAGGACAGTTGGAGTACCAGGAGGGGACTGTCCCCTCATAGCATGGTGGGCGAGCCTGATCTGAGTTTGGCACTGATGTGGGAGCCCTGGTGGCATAGTGGTTACACGTTGGACTCCGATTTGCACGGTCGGCAGTTTGATACCACCAGCTGCTTTGTGGGAGTAAGACTGGGCTTTCTACTCCCATTAGCAGTGGCAGTCTGGGAAACAGTAGGGTTGCTATTCGTCAGCATTGACTTGATGGCCGTGAGGGGATTTTGTTTGTGTGTGTTTTTTTTGTGTGTGTGGGTTCTCTGGTAGGCCCCTTGGTGCTATTGAATTCTAGGAGAGGGGTGGATTGGATGGACCACCACAAGGGGCAAAGGAACCAAGACCCCTTCTTCATCCTGAGCTACTCCTGCCTCCCTGATCCGATGGGCATACAGCAAGGATACGTGACATTTCAGAAATGGACCCACACTATGAAGTGGAAGTGGCAACTGGTGGGCTGCAAGCCATATCTTCAGGGAAACATAATTAAAATGTTTAAATTAGTTGCTAACATTTAAGGGGGGAGGATATATGAAGCTGACTGGTAGCCGGGCCAGTTTTCGCATGAGAACCAGTTATGCTTGGCACCTCACAGCTGTCCGTTTCTAGCTTCCTTGCCTCACCCTGGTCAGCTGAGTTGCGACTATACTTCTGCTGCCAGAAGAACTGAGGAATTGGGTGTCATGCATCAGGCACTGCGTAGACAACTCGCCTGGTTCCTGTGATGGAAAGCCAGAGCAGGGACCTTTTTGCTTGCCCCAGCTGGAGCCTCACCATCTGGCCTAGTGCCTGCCATGGTGCAAATCAGTACCAGTTGCCAAGGAGTGTCTTCTGATTGAACGGGGCCCTATGTGGATCAGAGTACAACTGTGCTCAATGACTGTTTTTTCAAAAGCAGATCACCAGATCTTTCTTCCAAGGCTCCTCTTAGTAGACTCAAACCTCTAGATGTTTGTGCTCAGCCCAGTGAGGTAACCGTTCGCACCATGGTTTTGGACTAGGACTGCATTCCATAGGGTTCTCAATGAGTGTGAACTGTCGAAAGTAGATTATTCCACCTCTGGGAGATATCAAATAAATATTTGTTGGTTGGAAGAAATATATTCGTACAAATAATTGATGTAACTTTACTAAGCACAAAGGAGCCCTGGTGGTGCTGTCAGGGACTCATGTTATTGGGCAGCTAACTGCGAGGTTAGCAGTTCAAACTCACCAACCCTCACTCCAGGGGAGAAAGACAGGATCTGTCTAAGCTGGAATCAACTCAGCGGCAGTGGGTTTTAACTAAGCACTATTCAAAGGTCATTGCCTGTTGGGTCATTTAACCCTCTTAATAACTACAAGATAGGGACTATCCTAACCCCATTTTCACAGATAGGGACCAAAGAAAGGGAGTAACTTGCCCCACTGGCAGGTAGGGAAGGTGAGAACACAAAGCAGGCTGTCTGCTTTCAATTCACTCCTATTCGTTTACCCTCTCATAGAGGAATGGCAAAGGCACACTGGTGGCACTGTCCGGTCAGCATCGGTTTGCTAGCCCCATGGCTGGCGGTCCATACCTACCAGCACTCCTCAGGAGCAAAATACGGCTGTGTACACCCGTGAAAATGTACAGCCTCGGTCAACCTCCATAGGGTCACGCCGAGTTAGAACCACCCCCTTCTGCCAGTTTGTTGTATTGTGGTGGCTTGTGTGTTGCTGTGATGCTAGGAGCTATATCCCTGGGATTTAAAAAACCAGCAGCGTCACCCCTGTTGAAGAGGTTTCAGCAGCGCTTCCTGACTAAAAACAGATTACAAATACGAAATAGGCTGTCCAGGTCTCTGTTAGTCTGGGTTGACTAGAGAAACAAATCCAATCATATATGTGTAAGAGAGAGCTTTATATCAAAGAGTAATTGTACATTAAGAAAACATCCCAGCTTGGTACAGATCAAGTCCATAAGTCCGATATTAGCCCATTTGTCTGATATCAATCTGTAAATTCCAATACATGCAATGACACTGAATGCAGAAAGATCACAGGCCAGTGGGTGGAAAGTTTTGTGGATCCAGTGGCAGTGGAAGCATCTCAGTACTGGCAGGGGTCTCCACATGATTCCTCCAGCTCCAGGGTTCTAGCGTAGTTCCATGTAGCTTGTCAACAGGAATGTCTTGCCGTGAGTGTCTGGCCACCAGTGAGCTGTTTCTCCCCATGGTGCCTCCAAATTAGGTCATCAAGCTGCGGTCTGATTGACAGGCTGGACTCTACCCTTTGCAAGTTGACAGATTATGTAACTACCACAGACCACCCCTTGTCAACTTGACACTTTCACACAACACTTTAGCCATGTATAATTTTCAAACAAACAATAGTAAAATCATATCTGTACCTAACAGGATAAAACTAAAAGGTATACAATTCAATATGTGCCAAAGCCTCATTAAAACATAATAATCTGTAAGTGAACAACACAATATTCTATGCCTAACAATTGCAGTTAAGTAGGTACACCTTAATCTTTTAAAATAAATAAATCTCTACACCTTAATATTATAAATGTATTCCCCCCACCTCTGAAAGTTTGTAAGCCAGCCACTTCATGCCTTTATCCCCCCCATTTTGGGTATCCAATTTCTTTTCTTTAAAAAAATTTTTTTTTCAAATTTCTATACTGCCCACTTACATCAACCCAGGTCTCTGAGGAGAGAATCATATTCTTTGATGTGAAGGATCTTCATTCCAGCAAGACCCTTGTGAGTCTGAATCCATCAGCAAAGTCAAATCAGGACAGGCTATCCATAAAATCAGCAGCAACATGCACCAGTTCACAGACTGAACTATTTTGTCTTCATCTGGTCGGGTTCTGATCAACTCAATGTGGGCTACCTCACTTAGCCTCACCAGGGTGCCCATTGGTCACCTCGCCTTTAGAGTCCCATGTGACTATGGGCACTGTCACAAATTCTCAGCAACCCTAGTCCCCTCGTGCTAGGTCATGAACTTCAGATCAGTCAGCCCGCTCTTGTAGTTCCTGTAAGCCAGGTCCACAGGTGTCAGTGGCCAGACTAAACCCGTCTCTCTATTGCTGTTTTTCTCCCACTTCTACTCAACAAGTGGAACCAAGTGGTCAACTAGCAAGCATTTCAGGCTGCCATAGGCTCCCTTTAACATTTAGTCCCAGAGAGGAGTTTTCTTCATCGTTCCAGAATTTTTCCAGTCTTTGAAAAAAACCAGTAATTCAAAAATCCAAAAGGTTCCTTTTTTCCCCCTTCAATCTACCAACAGCCTCTTAGGCAAGTCTCTTCAACTTCTAATGTTCTAAGCACTCAAGACACTGGGTGGGGCTTATTTTTCAAAGCCTTCTTTGCAGGTGTGTCCTAAACCCATTTAAAGATTCAAATTTTAATGGCTGAAGGCAAGGCTTATAAGCTCTCTATTTTCATACTTCCCCCAAAATCATTTTTTATCAATCATTGTATCAACAATAATAACAGAAGAAAAAAGTATAAACAAAGTAGAATCAGATACTAAAATGAATTTTTAAAGTAGTCAAGTACAATACTTATCTAAACTTATCTTAACCCTTATCTAAACTATTCCATTGATTGAAAATATGGCCTCAGGGGACAGCTATTTTCACTGTCCCCTGAACAGTGTGGTCTCTGAGAAATTCAAGAATCTATATCACCCCTGAGCTCAAAATATCCATTAATCACATTCATTTTCACCATTTCAAAGAGGAATAACCAAAGTCAAAAACCAAACAAAATAATCAATACTTTAACTTCCCATATTCTTTCTAGAAAACAACCTAGTAAACTTCATGCCCATATCTGACCTCTGGCTAGCCAAAGAAGAAAAAATACCATGAGGCAGAGGTCAAACAAGCATCCATTCTCCATCTGCATGATTTCTCTAGTACCCCACTCCCATACAAATGTATGTCAGTGACTCCAAATTGTCATTAAGTATGTTTTTTATTAGGATTACAAAAATCCACCCCCAGCCATGGAATGTTATGCTGACACCCAAGACAATCAAATCTTCCCACAATTTAACATTCCACTATCTTTTGGTTGTACCAAATAATAAACAACCAGTAAATGATTTTACATCCTTAAAATAAACCACATTTACACTTATCAAAAATGGGATGAAGTGGGATTTCTTCCTTCTTAAAAATGTTTCTGGAGCTACTAAAAAACTTGCATTTACAAGACAATTGATAAAAATATTCATCTTAATTGTACAAGAAGGAAGATAACAGGGCCTACTACATTAATCAGACTTGGCTTCTTTTTCTCCTGCTTCATCAGAGGCTGCTGGATTCTCCTTGATTTTTGTTTCTCTATTTTTAGTTTCGTGGTTAGCTACTTCAGTGGGTTTTCCCTTTGCTCTACTTTTCCCTTTTGCTTACACTTTTTTTGTCTGAAGGTTTATCCCTTCCTGCTGCCCTTTTTGGCTATGTCTCCACTTAAAAAAAATCATTTTATTGGGGGCTCATATTACTCTTATCCCAATCCATACATCCATCCATTGTGGTAAGCACATTTATACATTTGCTGACATCATCATTCTCAAAACATTTTGTTTCTACTTGAGCCCTTGGTATCAGCTCTTCATTTTCCCTTTCTCCCCACTTCCCCTCCCTCAAGAAACCTTGATAATTTATAAATTATTATTATGTCATGTCTTATACTGTCCGACATCTCCCTTCACCCACTTTTCTGTTGTCTGTCCCACAGGGAGGGGATTATATGTAGATCCTTGTGACTGGTTGCTCCCCCTTTCTACCCCACTTTCCCCTTCCCCTCCTGGTATCGCTGCTCTCATTATTGGTCCTGAGGGGTTTATCTGCCCTGGATTCCCTGTGTTTCAAGCTCTTATCTGTACCGGTGTACATGCTCCAGTCTAGTTGGATTTGTAAGGTAGAATTGAAATGATGATTGTGGGGGAAGGAAGCATTAAAGAGCTAGAGGAAAGTTGTACATTTCATTGTTGCTATACTGTACCCTGACTGGCTTGTCTCCTCCCTGCGACCCTTCTGTAAGGGGTTGTCCAGTTGCCTACAAATGGGCTTTGGGTCTCCACTCTGCACTCCCGCTTATTGACAATGATATGATTTTTTTGTTCTTTGATGCCTGATACCTGATCCCATCGACACCTTGTGATCACATGGGCTGGTGTGTTCTTCCATGTGGGCTTTGTTGCTTCTGAGCTAGATGGCCACTTATTTATCTTCAACCCTTTAAGACCCCTGATGCTATATCTTTTGATAAGAGGCACCATCAGCTATCTTCACCACATTTACTTATGCACCCGCTTTGTCTTCAGCGATCTTGTCTGGAAGGTGAACATCATGGAATGCCAGTTTAATAGAACAAAGTGTTAGTGCATCGAGGGAGTACTTGGACTATGTCTCAATTTTTGCAAGTGCAGGTTTCACTGACAACCTTGATGATCTCCTCTTGGGCTCCTTCTTCCTGTCCCCTGCAGCCAAGCTGACCATCCTTTTGGGCACCTTGGCTGTGGGCAGGGTACTTGCTTGCAGGATTTCTCAAAGCAGGATTACCTGGCCACTGCCTCTCTGACTGCCTCCTTTTGACTTATTTTAAATTTGTTCTAGTTTTAAATGTTTTCAACTTTCTTTTCAGCTCAAGTTTCTCTCTGTTTAACTTTGTTATTGTTCGTTTTTTGGGGGATGTGTGTTTTGTTCTTATTTTTTGTATATTTTTCTGTATATGAAATTCAGGACAGGTAAGTTTATAGAGTGTAACTGGATAAATGGATTCTTGTGGGGATGACAGGTATTGGGGGAAATTAGGAATTAAAAATGATGCATGCAAGAAAAGAAAATGTTCTAATATTGTTGTGGTAATGATTATACAACCCTTCTTGATGTGATAGAACTATCAAACTGTATGATATGTAGATTATGTGCCAATAGTGATGAGGGGGGAATGAGCAGCAGATATTAAGGGCTCAAGTAGAAGGCAAATGTTTTGAGAATGATGCTGGCAACAAATGTACATGTGTTCTTGACACAATGGATGTATGTATGGATTGTGGTAAGAATTGTACGAGCCCCCAATACAATGATTAAAAAATAATAATAAAGAACAGACTTGCAAACACTAATGATGGAAATTCTGTTGAGCTGTAGGATAACATCAAGAACATAATAAATGAAGAAAGCAAAAGGTCAGTAAAAAGAGAAGAGAGAAAGAAAAGAGCAAGGTTAATATCAGGAGAGACTCTTAAACTTGCTCCTGCTTGTAGAGTAGATAAGTCAAACAGAAAAAAAATGATGACGTCAAAGAGCTGAACCGAACATTTCAGCGGGCAGCTTGAAAAGGCAAAATAAAGTATTATAATAAGATGTGCCAATGGTCTAGATTTAGAAAACAAAAAATTAGGAACAAGTGCTGCATTTCTGTTTTTTTAAAATAATTTTTTTGCTTTCTTCTTTCTAAAATCATTTTATTGGGGGCTCATACAACTCTTATCAAAATCCATAATCCATCCATTGTGTCAAGGACATTTGTACATCTGCTGCCATCATCATTCTTAAAACATTTGCTTTCTGCTTGAGTCCTTGATATCAGCTCATTTCCCCCCTCCCTCCCTGCTATCCCTTTCCTAATGAACCCTTGATAATTTATAAATTATTATTTTTTCATATCTTACATTGGCCGACATCTCCCTTCACCCACTTTTCTGTTGTCCATCCCCCAAGGAGGAGGTTATATGTAGATCCTTGTAATGGGTTCCCCCGTTTGACCCCATCCTCTGTCCACCCTCCAGGTATCACCACTCTCACCATTGGTCCTGAAGGGATCATCTGTCCTGGGTTCCCTGTGTTTCCATTTCCTATCTGTACCAGTGTACAACCGCTGGTCTAGCCAGATTTGTAAGGTAGAATTGGGATCATGATGATGGGGGTTGGGAGGGGCGTGAGGGGGGGTGAGGAAGCATTTAAAAATTAGGAAGCATTTACGTACTAGAGGAATGTTGTATGTTTCATTGTTGCTACATTGCACCCTGACTGGCTCATCTCCTCCCTGCGACCCTTCTGTAAGGGAAGTCCAGTTGCCTACAGATGGGTCTTGGGTCCCCAATCTGCAGCCCCCCCTCATTCACAATGAGTTGATTTTTTGTTCTTTGATGCCTGATACTTGATCCTTTCGAAATCTCATGATCGCACAGGCTAGTGTGCTTCTTTCATGTGGGCTTTTTTGCTTCTGAGCTAGATGGCCGCTTGTTACCTTGAAGTCTTTAAGACACTAGACACTATATCTTTTTTAAATTTTATTTTTTTAATCGTTTTATTAGGGCTCATACAACTCTTATCACAATCCATACATACATCAATTGTGTAAAGCACATTTGTACATTCATTGCCCTCATCATTCTCAAAACATTTGCTCTCCACTTAAACCACTGGCATCAGGTCCTCATTTTTTCCCCTCCTTCCCCACTCACCTCTCCCTCATGAACCCTTGATAATTTATAAATTATTATTTTGTCATATCTTGATCTGTCTGACATCTTGCTTCACCTACTTTTCTGTTGTATGTCCCTCAGGGAGGAGGTCACATGTAGATCCTTGTAATCAGTTCCCCCTTTCCAAGCCACCCTCCTTCTATGTTCCCAGTATCGCCACTCACACCACTGGTCCTGAAGGGATTATCCGCCCTGGATTCCCTGTGTTTCTGGTTCCTATCTGTATCAGTGTCCATCCTCTGGTCCAGCCAGACTTGCAAGGTAGAATTGGGATCATGATAGTGTGTGTAGGGGGTGGGGTGAGGGGTGGGTGGGAGAAGGAAGCATTTAGGAACTAGAGGAAAGTTGTATTTTTCTTCGTTGCTACATCGCACCCTGTATGGCTCCTCTCCTCTCCGAGACTCCTCTGCAAGGGATCTCCAGTGGCCTACAAATGGGCTTTGGATCTTCACTCCACACTGCTCCCCTCATTCCCTATGGTAAGATTTTTTTGTTCTGTTAATGCCTGATCCCTGATCCCTTCAACACCTCCTGATCACACAGGTTGGTGTGCTTCTTCCATGTGGGCTTTGCTGCTTCTGAGCTAGATGGCCGCTTGTTTACCTTCAAGCCTTTAAGACCCCAGATGCCATATCTTTTGATAGCCGCTCGCCATCAGCTTTCTTCACTACATTAGCTTATGCACCCGCTTTGTCTTCAGTGGTTGTGTAGGGAAGATGAGCATCACAGAATGCAAGTTTAATAGAACAAAGTAGTCTTGCATTGAGGGAGTACTTGAGTGGAGGCCCAATGTCCATCTACTACCTAAAAACTAAACCTATAAATATATGCACAAAGATTTATTTCCCCATCATCATATATAAATATATTTATATATGTACATGCCTTTATTTAGGTCTCTATGAATACTTTGTCTCCTAGTTCTTTCCTTTATTTCTTTTACTTTCTTCTTGTCCCACTATCATGCTCAGCTACCATTTGGGCTTCAGTAATTCCTCTTGCCCTGCCAGGCCTCCTACACCCTCCTCATTACACCCTGCCAGGCCTCCTACACCCTTCTCATCACCAATTTGGATCACTTGTTGTTCCCTTGTCCCTGGGTTTGTTAACACCACTTCCTTTCCTCCCACCTCCCCCTCTCCCATGTCCCCCCGGTCCCGTCAGTCCTGTTGTGTTCTCCTCTAGATTACTCACCCAGTGTATCTTATTTAGACAGATCTGCAGAGATCATAACATGCACAAAAACAAGACAGAGCAAAACAAAGCAACAAAACAAAACGAAACAACAATAACAAAAAAACCCAATAACAGAAGGAAAAAAGAAAAGGAAAGCCTGTAGTTAGTTCAAGGACTGTTTGTTGGCCTCTAGGAGTGTTTTCTGATCGAGTCTGATGGGGTGCCAAGCCCTGGCCCCAAAGTCTATTTTTGGTATTCCCTGGGGACTTCATTTCTCCGTTCCCCTTGCTGGTCTGTTGCATGCCTGTAGTGTTTTGCCTCGGTGTGGTGGGATCAGATCGGGCGAAATTCCCATACGGTGTCTCCAGTGTTG
Source organism: Tenrec ecaudatus (assembly GCF_050624435.1). Lineage (NCBI taxonomy): Eukaryota > Metazoa > Chordata > Mammalia > Afrosoricida > Tenrecidae > Tenrec > Tenrec ecaudatus. The sequence continues at coordinate 39,537,547 of NC_134547.1, read as the reverse complement.
TCCCCTGTAGGGCTGTGGGTCAGTGAGGGATGTTGTGTCTCATAGTGGGGCCAGCCATGTGATCTTCTCTGTGGATTGGCTGCTCTGAGAGGGAATATTGTCCTCAAGGCCTGGTGGGCCAGGATGTGCTCCACTCTCTCTTTCTCCCTCGTCATTTACTCCCATGTGCTCTGATCAAACATGTACCTCTCCCTGATCTGCAGCTTCAGTGCTGTCCTCTGAAATAAATTCTTCTGGGGGAGGGGCAAGTGTCCAGCTAGTTGGGATTGGGGACTCTGTAATTCTTAAGCCAAAGGAACTGAAGAAAAAATTCAAGACTTGAGTTGAAGTATAAAATGATTCTATGGGCAAAATATTGAACAAAGCAGAAGATAGAAGAAATACACAGAGTCACTGTATCCAAATGGACTAGTAGACGTTCAGCCATTTCAAGAATCAGTATGTGATCAAGAATCAATGGATTTGAAGGAAGAAGTTCAAGCTACACTGACAGCATTAGCTGTCGGGGGGGAGGGGGGTGTGAAGGCTCCAAGAGTTAATGGAATACCAAAGGAAATGTTTCCATAAGCTAATGAAGCAATGGAAGCATTCATTCACCTATGCTGATCAGGAGAGATCCTTATTTGTACCCATTCCAAAGAAAGATAATCCAACAGAATGGAGAAATTATGGAACAATATCTTCCTCCCACTTGCCCCCCCACCATGATTATGAGGATAAACAAGCCAATATCAGGAAACATGGATCCAGTCATTGGTTCTCATCCAGCAGCTAACTCTCTCTTTAGTCCCCACGCATCCTTTCAGCCACATGGCCCCTTGGCCTTGGCTTCTCTAGGCTAGGAAGCCCACCTGTCTCACAGTCTTGTAGTCTTGAGTTGTTTTTTTGCTTTGCCTTGTGGTCTCCTTGCCTCACACTCTGGTCTCTGCTTGGCATGGTATCTGCTGCCTCTGCCACTTCAGGCAAAGTCTTCTAACATGCTCTGCTTGCATCTTGCATCTCTTCTCCTTTGACAGGCCCTGAAATTCTCTTTTCCTGCTACTAACATGTCTTCGGGCCAGAGCAACAAAACTAACCCAAACTAACTAATTCCTCTACTGTTTCACACATCCTATTTGCATTGTGCCATCCACCATTTACTAGTAGTTAGAGAGACATAATTGTTGTTAGGTGCCATTGAGTCATTTCCAAATCATCGAGACCCTATGTACAAACAGAACAAAACCCTGCCTGGTCCTGCGGCATCCTCACAATCATTACTGTGTTAGAGCCCAATCATTGCAGCCACCCTGTCAGTCAGTCCATCTTGTTGAAGAGCTTCCTTTTATTCACTGTCCCTCCACTTTACCAAGTCTGATTTCCTTTGTCAGGGACTGGCCTCCCCTGATAACCTGCCCAAAATGAGACAAAGTTACATCATCCTCACTTATAAGGAGCATGAGGTAGTGAGTTGATTGTGCCAACCTGGCTGATAAACACATGTGGGGTTAATTGAAGGGTGGAGAGATAAACGGCTTGGTGAACCTCTCCTTTTTAGTTCTCGGGTCTCTTGCTCCCTTATGATCGGACCAGGGTGCAGCTGCCTTAGCCAGTTCCCTGCTTCAGCTAGCAAGGCTCATTTCCTGGAAGACATCCTTAAGGAGAAGCCACATGGACCTACTCCAATGCAGCCCTGGGTGCTGGAGCAGCTGTCTGGAGACCCCTGCCAGCGCTGAGATGCTTACACATTCACTGATTCGACTTTCCTCCTGCAGTTGGTGTCATAGTGTGTGTTTTGTGAGATGGAGGAGGACTTTGTGGATTGGTGTCAGACATATGGGTTAATGTTGGACTTGTGGGCTTGGGGAGCACTGGGTTGGGATGTTTTCTTGATGTGCACTTAACCTTTATATAAAACTCTCTCTTGTGCATGAGTTTCTGTGGATTTGTTTCTCTAAAGTACCCAGACTAATACAGAACATTCTGACTGTAGCTCTTCTAAGACAGATTTGTTTATTCTTTTGGCAGGCCATGGTACTTTCAATTTTCTTTGCAAGCATTATAACGCAAATGGGTCAATTCTTTGTCAGTCTTCTTTATTCATTAGAGAATATTATAATCCATCCCTGTGGGGCATAAAGTAATTCTATTGATAGTATCATCAATTTAGCCAATGGTATACAATTTAAAACACTATTGAGAAAAGAAAATTATACAAGCATCGGCTGGATTTTGAACATAATACATGAATTATTGACTTGTGTAGATTAAACTCTTAAGTGACTGGACATTAGTTACATGAACAATAGGGGTTGGTAATAGGCTGACACTTTCAATAACACTCATTCACAAAGGCAAAATTATGCCTACTAGACAAATACGTGTCATAAGAAAGCAGAGGGCATTAAAATGGGAAATATGTGGCAGACCTGGGCCACCATTTTTGGGGATGCCTCAAAGCAAGAGATGACAAGTTAAGTCCAGCGGCCACCAAGTTCACAACCTTGGGATAGCAATCATCTGCTTCTTACACTAGGATGTTTCAGCCTCATGGCCAAAGGAGTATTTTGGTTCCTTAAATCTGCTACAGCTTACTTTACTGAGTGGGGTTTCCATATCAAATCCTTTTGTGACCTACAAAGGATGCTGTGTGCCTTAAAAGGACAGAGTAAAAAAAGAAAGAAAGGACAGAGTCGAAAGTCCCAGTCCTTTATAGCATTAGGTCTGCATCACCAAGAGCTGGATAGAAACCAGGTCAAAAGAGTTCTATTAGGAATATAATACTGGGCATATTCTCCCCTTGGATTATCTGTGAGCACTGTTAAGTGTTTGTGTTTTCTGATGAGAGGTGGTTTCACCCAGTTTACCCACCAACAGAAATGTAATTGCCTTCCTGGAGACATGTTCCCCTCCCCCTATTTTGACTTGAATCCCCAGTGATGGTTGCTTACCACTCTTGTAGGCGTGCTTGTTGATTTGGGGTGACCTTAGTACAATGCTTTATGGCAGCAACTGAATGTTCTTCTCTATCTCCCCAAATCCTGAGAAACCGACCCCGAGTGAGGTGAGGTCCCCTCTATTGAAATGATTTTTAAGATGTACATGTAAAGGGAGTGATATATGGTTCATGGGCACTAGGCAGACTACCTCATTGCTTAGGAGACCAGATTTGAAGCAAAGACCTGCCTTCTACTTGGTATTTGTCCTTATAGTAGTGGGCTCATACAATATTTGTCCTTTTATAACTGACTGACTCCTCTGAGTATAGTGGTTTCCAGGTCCATCCACGTCATGAGGGGTTCATGGTTCTATCATTTTTTTTTTTAACAATTTATTGGGGCTGATACAATTCTTTTCACAGTTCATACATATACATACATCAATTGTATAAAGCACATCTGTACAGTCTTTGCCCTAATCATTTTTTTCTCTTTTCTTCTTTTACATTTTATTAGGGACTCCAACAACTCTTACCACAATCCATACATATACAAACATCAATTGTATAAAGCACATCCATACATTCCCTGCCCCAATCATTCTCAAGGCATTTGCTCTCCACTTAAGCCCCTTGCATCAGGTCCTCTTTCCCCACCCCCCCCCCCGGTTCTATCATTTTTTTGAAGGAATGTATAGTGTGTATGTACCAGAGTTTCTTTATCCATTCTTCTACTGATGGGCATTTGGGCTGCTCCCAGCTTCTTGCTTTTGTGAACTTTGCTGCCATGAACTTGGGAGAGCAAACGTTTGCTCATGTGTTGTCTCTTATATTCTTTGAGGGTATATTTCCAGTAAAGGTATAGCTGGGTTGTATGGTTATTTCTATTCCCAGTTGTTTTAGGTGGCTCCATATCACTTTTCACAATGGTTGTACATGAACGATATCCTTATTATTACGTGCAAGTAAAATTTTGCTGAAGATCATTCAAAAACATTCACAGAAATACATCATCAACAGTGAGCTGCCATGAATTCAGGCTGAATTCAGAAGCAGATGTGGAATGTGGGATATGATAGCTAATGGCAGATGGATCTTGGCTGGAAACAGAGAATACTGAAAGTTGTTTACTTATATCTTATTGACTAGGCTAAGGCATTCAATTGAGTGGATCATTAAAAAAACTATGGATGGCATTGAGAAGAATAGGAATTCTAGGACACTTTATTGTGCTCATGTGGAACCTGTACACGGATCAAGAAATAGTTGTTAGAACACAACAAGGGAATATTGCATGGTTTTAAATAAGGAAAGGCATGTATCTTCTCATCATATTTATTCAATCTGTTTGCTGATGAAATCATCAGAGGAGCCGGGCTATATGAAAAAAGTACAACCCTAGGATTGGAGGAAGGCTTCGTAACAATCTGAGCTAGATTATATGATTTACCGTTCTTCGGTGACTGATGATGGTGTACTTCTTCCATGTTGACATCTCACTTAGATGACTGCTTGTTTGGAGACAAGTTTTTAAGACCCAGAGAATTTTATCTGATAGCCAGGCACCATCTCATTTCTTCACCGTACTTTGCTATAGCAACCGTATCTTCTGTGTTTCCTTCCTGAGGGTGAGTATTGAGTAGGGCCATGATGTAAGAACTAATTGTTCTTAAATTGGAGCTAGGATTTAGTGCGAACCCATTTCTGGATCTATGGTTTTGTTTTGTTATCTACCTAGGGCTCTCTTTTAAAACCTCCTTGTTAATTTATGGTAGAGTGTCTTATCAATCTCTGCCCCCCGCCCCGGGCCCCCGGGCATAATGATCTTCTGTTAATAATGTCATTGATTATCCCATGGTACTAATTTTTAAGGATAAAATAATAATAATATAAAGATAAAAGGACAAATGAATAGGAAAAAAAAGACCACCATCAATAATTTAAAAAGCATGGTGTCTTTAAAGCATTGAAGAACACAGATGTTACTTTGAGGACTAAGGAGTGCCTGACCTTGACATTTTCTTTTTTTTTTTAAACACTTTATTAGGGGCTCATACAACTCTTATCACAATCCATACATATACATACATCAATTGTATAAAGCACATCTGCACATTCCCTGCCCCAATCATTCTCAAAGCATTTGCTCTCCACTTAAGCCCTTTGCATCAGGTCCTCGACCTTGACATTTTCAATAGCCTCATACGCATGTGAAAGTTGGACATTGGATAAGGAAACCAAAGAAGGACTGATGCATTTGAATTATGATGATAGTAAAGAATATTGAAAGTATCATAAACTGCCAAAAGAACAAACAAGTCTGTTTTCAAAGAAGTATGGCCATGTCTCATGTATTATGAATATGTTATCAGGAGAGACCATTCCCTGGAAAAGGATATCATGCTTGGAAAAGTGGAGGGGCAGCCAAAAAGAGGAAGACTCTCAAGGAGATGGAGTGACACAGTGGCTGCACAATGGGCTCAAAGGAAATAATTGGGATGGTGAAAGATCTGGAGGTGTTTAGTTCTGTTGTACATATGAGGGGGTACCCAAGAAAAAAAGGGATTTTCCCCCCAAAGCTATGTATTTAAAAATTTTTAAACAAAACAACCCCATCACCTTAAAAGTACTCTCTATTATATTTAATACATTTGTCAAATCTGCGATTCCATTTTTGGAAACATTTTCAAGCTCATCTGTTTGGATGGCTGACAGCACCTCCTTCGTTTTTCTCTTCACCTCTTCTATGTCATCAAATATCCTTTCATGGTCCTCTTCATTCGCTGAAACAAAAAGAAGTCTCACAGAGCAAGGTCAGGTGAGTCGGGTATGAGGGGCAAGAGAGGCATGCTGTGTTTTGTCAAAAACTGATGCACTGAAATGGCTGCGTGAGCAAATGCATTGTCGGCAAAATCAGTTCCCCATCTGGCATTTTTCCCGCACACTGTTACGTTATCTTTTCAGAACCTCTAAATAGAAAGCTTGATTAACAGTCTGACCTGGTGGAATAAACTCCAAATGCACTATTCCCCTCACATAAATAATGGACGTCCAGAACGAGGTTTGTCATCAATCGACATTTCACCTTTTTTGAAATGAGAAAACCACACATACACCTGAGTTTTTCCCATAGTGCTGTCCTTGTAAGCTGTGTTCAACATCAGAACAGTTTCAAAGGCCTTTTTCCTGAGCAGGCAACAAAATTTTACATCCACATGTTGTTCTCTTAAATCAGCCATCGCAAAAAACAAGGTTCGAGCGAAAAGGCTTTTATGAAAAAACTCACCATGACCAGAGAGAACTTTCCCAGGCGACGCCACTGAGTGCACTAACAGAGAGATTTGCTGAATGCTCGCCTACCGCAAAACCTCTGATCCTCCCAGTGCAATTCCTTTTTTGGGGGGGATAACCCCCTCATAAACTTCATGCACCTGACAACAATGATGTGAGTTTGAATCAACTCAACGGCAGTTGAAAGGAATATTAAGGAGCCCAGATGGCACAGTGGTTACAGCATTCAACTGTGAACCAAAAGTCTATGGTTCCAACATGCAGCCTTTTTCCGGAGGAAAGATGAAGTTGTCTGCCACTGTAAAGAGTATAGCCTTTGGGGCAGTTCTGCTATTTGAAATACTCCGCTATTTGCAGTTACATTGTGTCTTACAGAGTTGCTACGAGTCAAAATCTACTGCACCCTCAAGAAGTTTGATTTTTCAAGGAAGGACGTCAACTTCAGGATACTAATGTCCTTATCTGTCTCTCCAGGAGCCCTGCTGGCACAATGGTTAAGGGTTCACTGCTAACCCAAATATTGGCTATTGAGCCCACCACCACCTCTGAGGAAGAAAAGATGTGGTGATGTGTTCCTGCCAGCAAGATTGCAACCCGATAGAAATGCTACTCTGTCCTGGAAGGTTGAAATTTACTTGACAACACACAACAACAGCAATCTGCTCCCCAGCATTTCTTTGTTTCCTGGTATTGGCTTTGGGAGCATTGGCTTCAAACTTGGGAGAAGTTATTAGTTGGTGATGTAACCACCCCACAAATCAGTTTCCTTGTCTTTCTCACCAGGAAGTTGGATTAGATGAACTCTGAGAGTCCTTGGAAGTCTAAAATTCTAAGTCCTGGAGCCCTGGTAAGGCAGGGGTGTGGGGTGGGGGTGGGGTGGGGTGGCAGCAAAGGGAATAGAGCAGATCTTTCATTGTCTGCCCTTGACAAACAGACTCTCCAGGAGTCCTGGGCCTGGCTGATTGGCCATTCAGCTCCCAGGGGCAGGAGAAGGTTTTAAGTGCTGGCAGAAACTTCCTGAATCCACCCGTTGCTCCTGCTGTGGCCTTGCTTCTGGGCAGGAACTCCAGGGTTTCTCCCAGTGGGTGCCAGAGGCTGGAGCCCACTTTGTCTGCAGCAGGAGGCCAGCCAGGCAGCTATGGCTGCAACCAGGCCCTGCCCAGGCCTGGAAGATATATATATATATATTTTCTTCCCTGTGTGTTGCAGCTGGGACCGTTTATAATAGGAAAAAAGAAAATGACCGGGCCAGCCGGCTGGAAAATAAAGAGACTTAAAAGAAAAGGGCCAGGCCTGTTCTTCTCCTGCAGAGGCTTTGGTTAGGCAGAAAGTTTTAGTTCCTTTCAGAAAGGCATTTCGGCTTTGAAGTCCCCTGCGGGAGCTCCCTCAGGACCCTGGGAAGCCAGGCCCTGGCATGTCTCACTTGCGTGGCCAGGATGGGGCCAGGCAGCACAGAAGAGGCAGCAGCAGGCCTGGGAACCCTTCTGCCCCATCCCAGTGGGCCCAGGCCTCGGCACCTCCCTTTGGTGACCTTTTGCCTGAATTTCCTTTGTTCTCTTTGGCTCTGAACCCTGGCATGGTTGGGCTAAAGGATGGGAATACACCCAGATCTGCTTTTTCATTCAATCAGGGAACTGAAGGATTTCCCAAGACCTGTATTAGAGCTTCAATTTTAAAGCACATGGTTTATGAAAGGCTACAGTGTACAGTGGGGGCCTTAACTTTATTCTGCGTCTACTTAAGTCCAGATGCCATCTGAGTTCTTTCTGACGTTGAAAACACTCCTGTGTTTCATGGTCAGACCAGTCTGGAGTAAAGCCAGGGAGATGCAGTTTACCCTCAGGAAGCTTGTGGTTAAAAGTAGATGTACTACTTTCACAAACAACTATGAACACTTGCGTGTATATTTATCAAACGTGTGGTACAAAACAAAGAAGCTCACTGCTATCGAGGCAATTCTGACTCAATCAGACACATGTTATTTGAGTTCAGATCAAGGGTCTTTGTATTGTCTTGAAAGGAGCCCTGGTGTTACTGCAGGGAAAGCTAACCCCAAGGATAAACCCAGCAGCCTCTCCTCAGGAGAATTGGAGGCTCTCTGCTCCCATAAAGAGCGATATCCTCAGAAACCCAAGATAGGGTCCCTGTGACTCAAATCCACTCAGTGGCAGTGAGTAGGATATTTATTGTTTTGTAGTCACCTTGTGGCTGTAACTCAGAGCGAAACTGCTCCTCCATGGGGTTTTCTTGGTTCCAGTCTTTAAGGAAGGACATCTGAAGGTCTTTGTTCTTCCCCCAATGCTTGAAGAACACAGTTCAGTAGTAGTTGAATACTAACTAGTTGACCACTCCAAGGCTCTAAATACGTACTGACATGATAGACAACAGAGGTCTGACAGTAGACATCTTTGCCTACCCACCTAGGTAAGAAAGTCTTTCAGCGTGGGGTCTTAGACGTTTATATATCTCCCCGGTCAACTATTATGCTCACTTCATGCCCACTGCATGTACAGGTTCCACGTGAGCATCAGTAAGTCTAGCAATCTCATTTATCTCAATGTTATTCCTAATTTGTGATGTTCCACATAGTTTAATGCCTTGGCTTAGCTAATAAAACACAAGTGAACATCTTTCTGGTGTTCTCTACTTTTAGCCTTGATCTAGCAACGATAGCTCCCATTCCGCATGTTCTTCTGACTCCATCTTGGGTTTGGCAACTCCACTTTTAAATTATCACCAGTAAAATTTTAACTGCTCGTGTTATTAATGATATGGCTCTTTGGAATAGGCACAAATATGGATTTCTTCCTGTCAGTTAGCCAGGTAACTATCTTCCACATTCCTTGGCATAGAGTACGGTGTACTTCCAGCGCTGCATCAGTTTCTTAAAACATTTCAATTGACGTTTCAACTGGACCCTTGTTCAATTCTTCAGGGCAGCTTCGAATCTTGCCTTTCGCACAAAGCTTCCCAAAGTGGGTGAATCCAATCCCTGGGGGCACTAGCATGATCCAGAGAGGCTGCAAAAGCAGAGTTATACTTAATCCTGGATTATGGGATATAATATGAAAGTATTTAATTGCCAGGAGGGCACCAAAGAGTTTATTGTTTTTTTCTGAAAAGGGGCATCATACTTTTGGTCATATGTTACCTCTCGAAATGGTTGACTATAAACCAATTCTCTTTGGTACAGTGACTGTGTACTGTTTCATTTTTTTATGCTCCCTGCATCATTCAATATTTTGACATTAAATAAAAAACCAAACACATAGTCATCAATTCTGACTTATAACAACTGTGGTAGTTATACAATTTCTAATGTAAGAATTAAGGGTGTAGGGGTGGAGTCCAGCCTGTCAATCAGGTCATAGCCAATGAGGCTTCTGTGTGGGCATAGCCTTCCCCTAAGGATTCTGGGAATTCCGGTATTTCCTCCTTGGAAGTGGGAGACTCTGCTCACACCCTGAGAGACACAGCAGCTGACAAGACACATGGACCCACCCTGATGCAGCCCTGGGTGCTGGAGAAGCCATGCGGAGACCCCTGCTAGCACTGAGATGTTTTTAGTGCCACTGGATCCAAAGACTTTCTACCCACTGGCCTGTGATCTTCTACATTCGGCATCATTGCATGTGTTTCGTGAGTCTGAAAAGAGGACTTAATAGATTGGGATTGGACATATGGGCTAATATCAGACTTATGGACTTGATCTGGACTGGGCTGGGATGTTTTCTTAATGTTCAATTACTCGTGTATAAAAATCTCTTTCTTATACACATATATGTGTCCATGGATTTGTTTTTCTGGTCTACCCAGACTAACACAATGACCCTCTAGGACAGAGTACAACTGTCCTTTTGAGTTTCTGAGACTTTGAAAATCTTTATGAGAACACAGAGCCTCACCTTTCTCACTCAGAGTGATTAATGGTGACTAGAATTTCTCAATATTGAAAATTGAGGCTTGAAATTTTTCTATGATTATTTCAACTTGAGATATGCTGAGCATTATTTTCCAATCCCAGGTCTTTGCACACTTCATTAGAATACAATGTCTTCTCAAACTACTCTTTTATTTCATTATTTCTTCCACTCTATGTTCAAGATCAAGTTTCAGAATCTTTTCTGATATCCACTTTGAATTTTTCTTTCTGATATCCACTTTGGTCTTTTTTTCTTTATTTCTTTTTAATGACCTTTTTTTTCCTTCATGCATAATGTTCTTGATGTTATCCCACAACTTGTCTCTAGTGTTTAATGTGTCAAATCTGTTTTTGAAATACTCTAAAGTCAGGTGGGCTATCCTTAAAGGTCATATTTTGGGTCACATAAACTTGTTTTAATTTTTCTTAAGTGTCAACCTGAACTTGCGTTTGGGCCATAGTCACCCTGACCTTCTTTCAGTTGATGATATATATGTATACAAACTATCTATGCTATTATATATCTATGTTATTTACCTGTTTACCTGTGTGTCTTTCTATGCTCTTATCCGTGTATCTATCCATATAGGCTGCTATGTACCATTAAAAAAAAGTGTTATTCATTTATGTTCTTTCTCTTCCCCTTTCCCCTTGCTCTGGCTTCTCTGTAACTATCAAAATCGGCTTCTTTTGGTGTGAAAACCATTTTTCTTTATTTTTTTCCTTTTATAATTGTGGACTAATACAACATTTATCTCTTGGGGATTGACTGACTTCACTCAGCATAATATTTCCTGAGTTCTTACATGCCATGAGAAGTTTGACAGTTTCTTCATTAATTTTTCAGGAGGCAGAGTATTTCATTGTGTGTAACAAAATTTATATACTATTCTATTGATGGGCATTTTGGTTATTTCCATCTTCTTGCTATTGCGAACAATCCTATGATAAACATGGATGTGCATATATGTACTCATGCTTTGCTCCTTATTTATTTAGGGTATATTCCAAGTCGAGAGATTACTGGGTCATATTGTATTTCTATTTCCATTGTATGTACCAAAGTTTACATATCCATGTTTTCATTGATAGGCATTTTAATTGCTTCCATCTTCTTGCTATTGTGAATAATGCTGTGATAAACATGTCTGAGGACGTGTAGCTGATGATATTGAGCTCCTCCATTGTCTCTTCCCACAGTTGTTTGGTTCTTATGTATTCTATCTGATGACTTCCATGTGTATTATAGCTATTTACATTGTTGAAAAGAGGTATGAAGAAGTTGTTGGTCTTTCAAAAATCTATTGTGCTGTCTCTGGCTTTGTTTCTATTACTATATTTTTCAATTACTTTTCCTTCCTTGGCTCCCAACGTTTGCATTCCAATCCCAGTGACTATCAATACATCTTGATTCCATGTTCGACCCATTTTAGACTGAAGAAGTTAGTTGAATTCTTAATTTCTTTGTCACGGACTTTAATGATTCGAACATGAATTTGAAAAATAGTTGTAGCAACTGGTTTTCTTTGTTGGTATATAGATGTCATCCTATCTCATGCAGCATTGTGCTTCCAGATCTTGAAATTTTTTTTAAATGATGATGAAAGCAACACCATTTCTCTTGCATTTGTCATTTCCAGCATAGTCAACCATATGATTGTCCATTTCAAAATGGCCAATACCAGTTCATTCCAGCTCACTAATGTCTCAGATGTTGATTTTTATGTACTCAATTTCATTTTTGAACACATTCCACTTTCCCTAGATTTATACATCTCAAATTCCATGTTATGATTATAATGGATGTTTCTAACTATCACCCCTTATTTTGAGTTGTGCCCCATCAACAAATGAGGGACCTGAAAGCATTGCTTCTTCTACATCATTAAGACTAAGTTTACATCAAAGAAGCAGCTCCTCCCTAGTCATGCTTTTGAAGGCTTTTGAATCCCATGGGCTCATTTTCTGGCTTATTAGACAAAGTTCTGCTGTTATTCACAAGCTTTTCAGGGGCTAATTTTTCAGAAGCAGACCACCATTTATTTTTTCCTAGCTTGTTCTTCACCTCAAAGCACTGTTGAAACCTGTTCACCATGAGTGAACCTGCTAATACTCGAAATACTGGTGTCTCATCAGCATTGCTGTAACACAAAAGCTACTACAGTAGGACAAAGTTACAAGTGGGAGAGGATTTAGTACTAAATTTTACTACCAAGTGTTCATGAAGGAAAGTCTCTGACCAAATCTTCCCCCACACCTACTGTTATGTGCATTAAATATATATTCAGTTGCAAAGTAAGCCAACCTCAAACATGGCTACAACCAACTGGACTCAAAGAATTCTCAGCTCTTTGTTCTTTCAGGTTATCTGGCCCCTCTCAGTGTGATGTGCAAATAAGCCTGGCACATTGCTGGATGTGGTGGGCTGCTAAGTGCTCAACTTGGAATCATGCAGAAAAATCCCAGCTGATGACTGATGATGGTCTCTTAGGGATCATGTTGGATATAGGATAGGGCGGAGGGCATGTCCAAGGGTACAGGTTGCCCTAATTTCACTGGTTTATGCAAGGTAGACTCCCTGAGAGGTGCAAACAGTTAACATAGTCAGCTACTAACAGAAATGTTGGATGTTGGAGACCACGCAGGGGAAACCTGGAAGAAAGATCTGGCAAATGAGTTCTGAAAAATCAGCCTTGAAAACCCCCTGGGATTTGAGTCTACTCTGACACATAAAGGGTTGCTCTGAGGTGGAACTGACTCAGTGGCAACTGGTGGCGGAGGCCATGCCCAGTGGAGAGTGTCTTTAGACCATGTTTGCTAAATTATATATTGAATCCTTTCATTTCACCATTGAGAACCCATTTGTAAATTGGTCATAAAATTTTATATCCAGTTTGCTAATTAGAAAAGGTTGGTGGTGAACTGAGCTACTTACAACTGAGGACTCCCGGCCAATTCTGGAGTGTGCTTCTCTCGGATAAAAGCCCTAGTGAATGCACGGTAGAGCTTCTTACCTGGGCATTCTTGGATAAAGCTTAGAAAACTAGGCATAATACTATTTCCAATTGCCTAGTCGTTTGTTTTTAAAGTAATTTACAGACATTGTAAAAGTATTTTAAGACAACAGAGCAACAAGTGAATCAGAATCAAAGGACCACAGGTTTGAATGTATTGCTTGCTCAAAACAACTTGAGATGATTAACCTAGTGGAAGCTTTTAGGGCCAGGGGCCGGATTTCCAAGCATTCCCAAGGCATGAATCCCCTGGAACTCTCTTGCCAACTTGGTTTCCTTTCTGCCTTATGGGTGTTCCCTGCAAAAACTGCTGCTCAAGAATTAAATATGTGTAGAAGTGACGATAAAATAGAAATGACTTTCCCAACTGAGCAGACACTGGAAAAGATAAGGAGTTTCCCGACCTGCTGGGTTGTTTTTGGCAGCAGTTTCCCACAGTCCCAGAGAGACAGTTGTCTGGATCCATGACTGGCCTCTTCAAGTTGAAGTCATGAGGGGCAATGAGTTCTTCTGGGGAAAATTCAGGAGACTCTTCAGTGTGTTCCTTTAAAAAACTAAATCCTGACTGAAAACTAAGAACAGAGTGAGGCACTTTCTTATCTTGTGGAACACCATTCTGACCACTCTGATGGAATGATGTCATACTCATTGACCAAAAGAATATTGTAGGCTGTGTTCTTTGTTGTGTCTTCCCACAGATGTAGTCAATTTGATTTTTTGTGTATTTCATCTGGGGACATCCATGTGTATAGTTGCTCTTGTGTTATTGAAAAAGGTATTTGCTATGAGCAAGTTGATAGTTTTGCAAAATTCTATCCTGAAGTCTCCAACTTCATTTCTATCCCTGAGTCCCTATTTTCCAACTACTGTTCCTTCCTCTTTGTCTCCAACCTTTGTATTCCAGTTGTATGCCAACAATCATCAATACAGCTTGACTGCATGTGTGATCGACTTCTGACTGAAGTCCTTGGGAGAATCCTTCAATTTCTTCTTCACTAGCTTTTGTGGTTGATGCATACATTTGAATAATAGTTGTGTTAATTGGATTTCCTTAAAGGCGGATAGATATAATCCGATCAAAGATAGCATTATACTTCTTGATGGATTTAGTAAGATCTTTCTGACAATGAATGCCATGCATTCCTCCTGTTTGTGTTATTTCCAGCATAGTAAATTGTATGAATGTCTGATTCAAAATGGCCAATGCCAGTCCATGTCAGCTAACGAATGCCTAGGATACAGATCTTCATGAGTTCCATTTCCTTTTTGAACCACTTCCAAATATCCTGAATTCATGCTCCACAAATATCCTAAATTCATGCTCCAGGTTCCATCGTGAGATTTTTGCAGTTGTTTCTTTTTACCTTGAGTTGTGCCTCGTGAGCAAATGAAATTCCCGAAGGCTCCCCTCCCACAGGCTTTACCTGACTTATGCCACCACGGTCGACACCCTTCCAAGAAATCAGCTCCTCTTCAGTCACATTTCAAGTACCCTTGGACCTGAGTGGCCCATCTGCTGGGAGTATCTCTGACAAGCTCTGCTTCCTTTCTTTAGGCTTTCAGTATTTGACAATCTTTCAAAGCTAAGCATAAGATTTTAATTGGCTTTTTCCTTTAAAGTGGGGAGCCAACTCTTTCTTCATTGTCTGTTCTTAGTCTGGACTCTGCTCTTAGTTTGTAAGTTCCACTGAAACCTGTTCACTTTGGGTGACCCTGCTGGCATTTGACATTTCATTGACCTGGCTCCCAGCATTACAGTAACACACGAGCCACCATAGTATGACACACTGACAGCAGCTAAAACCAGACCAGGGTCTGACTGTGGAACATATGGAAATTCAGGATAAAACTGAAGACAATGAAAACAAGTACCCAGGAACCAAATACGACCTTGAACCTAGCTCACTTGAATTTTGAGAGCATCTCAAGAACAGATTTGACACATTGAACACTACTGGCAGAAGACCTGATGAGCTGTGGGAGGACATCAAGACCATCGTTCATGAAGAAAGCAAGAAGTCATTTTTTAAAAAGTCATTAAAAAGACAGGGAAAAAAAGACCAAAGTGGATTTCAGAAAGACTGAAACTTGCTCTTAATTTTAGACCAAAGCAAATGAAGGAAAGGATCAGGTCAAGGAGCTGCATGGAAAACTTCAAAGGGAGCTCAAGAAGACAAAGCCAAATGTTATCATTTAGACGTGCAAGGGCCTCGACTTAGAAAACGAAAAGGGACGAACGTGCTCAGCATACCTGAAAATGAAAGACCTCGAGCAAAAAATTCAAGCCTCGAATTTCATTTTTGAAAGTTCTACAGTCAAAATATTGCACGAGGCAGGAAGTATCTAAAGAAGATGGAAAGAATTCATAGTCACTGTGGCAGACAGTCCACCCTTTCAGGAAGTCTCATAAAGGAAGAACCAATGGTGCTGAAGGAAGAAGTTCAAGCTGCACTGAATGCATTAGCTGAAAACAAGGCGCCAGGAACTGATGAAATAGAAATACCTACTGAAATGGTTCAGAGAGCTAAAGATGCCCTAGAAGCACTATGCCAGGGAATTTCGAAGACAGCTACCTGGCCAACTGACTGGAAGAGATTCATATTTGTGCCTACTCCAAAAAAATATGACCCAAAAGAATGCTCAAACTATAGAATGATAGCACTCATATTGTGTACAAGTAAAATTTTGCTTAAGATCAGCCAACAATGAGTTTGGATTGACTGGCAGCACATTGACAGGGAACAGCCAGAAGTTCAGGAAAGGTTCAGCAGAGGACGTGGAACAAGGAATAGCATTGCTGATGTCAGATGGATCTTGGCTCAAAGCAGAGAACACCAGAAAGATGTTTACTGGTGTTTCATTGACGACGCAAAGGCAGTTTACTGCTGCGTGGACCACAATCAACTGTGGATCGCCTTGAGAACAGGAATTCCGGAACACTTCCTTGTGCTCATTTGGAGTTCGTACATGGATCAAGAGGCAGTGGTGCGAGCAGAACGAGGGAGGACTGCCTGGTTGGACATCAGGGACAGTGCGTGTCAGGGCTGTATCCTCTCACCAAACTTGTTCACTCTGGATGCTGAGCAATCATCAGAGAGGCTTCATTACATGAAGAAGAGTGCGGCGTCAGGCTCGGAGGAAGGCTTACTAACAACCTGAGATACACAGAAGCAAGACACAGCCTTGCTTGCTGAAAATGAGGAGGACTTGAAGCACTTGCTGATGAAGCATGAGGATTCCAGCAATAAGTAACATCATGGTAAATGGAGAAAAGGTTGAAGTTGTGAAGGCAAAATTTTGCCTTACTTGGATCCACAATCAATGCTTACGAAAGCAACAGTTAAGAGATCAAAAGATGTATAGCATTCGATAAATCCGATTCAAAAGACCTCTTTTGAAGAGCAAAGATGTTACTTGAGGACTAAGGTTCACTTGCCCAAGTCATGGTAGTCTTTATTGCATCATCATATTCACATGAAAGTTAGACACTGAATAAGGAAGACTGTAGAAGAATAGATAGATTTGAATTGTGGTGCTGGAGAAAACTATGGAAAGTGCCAGGGACGGTTAAATGGACAAACTGATCTGTGTTGGAAGAAGTAAGGCCAGAGTGCCCCTTAGAGGAAAGGATGGCAAGATTTTGTCTTATATATTTGGGACATATTGTCCGGAGAGACCAGTCCCTGGAGAAAGCCATCATGTTTGGCAAAGTGGAGAGGCAGTGAAAAAGAGGAAGGCCATGGATAAGAGGGATGGACTATAGGCCCTCAAGGAAGACCAATAAATTGGATTCTTATTCAAATTTACATATCAACCACTAATGTCAAAAGGATAAAGAAGTTGCTGCTCATTTTTTTTCTTACCAATTTCTTTAGTCTGAAATCGATCAAAATGCAATCAAGATACACTGATAATTACTGGTGATTGAATGAGAAAGTTGGAAACAAAGAAAAAATATCAGTGTTTGGAAAATATAGCCTTGGTTATAGAAATGATAATGGAGATCACATGATAGAATTTTGGGAGCCCAACTACTTATTCATAGGAAACACCTTTTCCAACAACAATCAACAGTAACTCTACACGTGTACCTCACTGTTGTAATACAGGCATCAGATTGACTACATTTGTGGGAAGAAATGATGGAGAAGCTTCATATTATCAGTCAAAGCAAAGCAAGTCAAAGCAAAGGTTGACCGTGGAACAGATGATCAATTGCTCATTTACAAGCTCAAATTGAAGCTGAAAAAATATTAAAACAAGTTCAAGAGAGCCAAAGTACAAGACTTTGAATTTAGAGATAAATCGTTTCAGGAATAGATGTGACACAGTGAACACTAATGACTGAAGACCAGATGACTTATGAAATTACATAAAGGACATCACTCACACATGAAGCAAGCAAAAGGTTATTAAAAAGACAGGAAAGGAAGAAACAAATGAAAGCAGATATCAAAAGAGACTCTGAAATTTGGTCTTGAGCACAGAGTTGATAAAGCAAATGGAAAAATGATGATGTAAAAGAGCTGAGCTGAATATCTCAAAAGCTGTTTGGAGAAGATAAAAATATTATGAAGAACATGCTCAGCATTTCTCAACTCAAGTTGCAACGTTGAAGGGTTCAATGGGCAAAATATTGAACAATGCAGGAAACATCAAAAGAAAAGAAAATAGAAGTAATACAAGGAGCCACTGTTCATAAACCAAAAACAAAAACTGGCCAACAGTCAGTCATTTCAGGAGATAGCATAGGATCAAGAAATTATGGTATTAAAGGAAGAAGTCCAAACCGAACTGAAGATATGAGTGAAAACAGGGCTCCAGGAATTAATGGCATATACCAGTTGAAACATGTCAACAGCCTTGGACACCCTCACTAGGTCTATGGCATGAACTATAGACGAGAGCTACATGGACAACGAACTGGAAGGGATAAGTCTCACCATTCCATTGAACGGTGAGCCAACAGAATCCAGAAATTCTTGAATAATATTATATTTAGGTAAATATTATATTTAGGTAAAATTATATTTAGGTAATTCCAAAATAGTTGCAGCAATACATTCATAGGGAGCTGCCAGGGATTCAAGTTGGATTTAGAAGAGAACATCACACAATGGATGTTGTTATTGCTGATTGTGTGGATGCTATTGCTGATGTCATCTAGATCTTGGCTCATATCAGAGCATAGCAGAACGCTGTTTACTTGTGTTTTATTGAGATGCAAAGGCATTCGTCCGCTTTTAAAAATTAAGGCTAACATAGGGAAGAACACAAGTATCAGTACACCCGATTGTACAGATATACTAGTAGACTCAAAGGAAGTTGTACGAACAGAACAAGAGGATACTTCGTGGTGTAAAATCAGGAAAGGTGTATGTTGGGCTTGGATCCTTTCATCATACTTACTCAATCTGTATATTGAGCAGACAATCTGATAAACTGAATTGTATGAATTGGCATCAAGATTGGAGGACGGCTCATTAACAACCTGTGATATGCGGATGATACAGACTTTCTTGCTGAATGAGGACGTTAAGCATTTACTAATAAAGGTCAATGCCTACAGCCTTTAGTACAGATTATACTTCAACAAACAAGAAAACAAGATCCGCACAACTAGACCAATAAGCAGTATCATTATAAATAGAGAAGACATTGAGGTGAAATATTTTGTTACTTGGATCCATAATCATTGTGCAAGGAAGCAGCAGTCAAAAAAAAATCAAATGACACATTGCATTGGAAAAATCTGCTGCAGAGACCTCTTTAAAGTACTACAAAAACAAAGATGCCATCTTGGGGATTAAGGTGTGCCTAATAAAATCCACAGTATTTTCAATCACCTCATGCAGATAGCTGGATAATGAATAAGGAAGTTAGCAACCCTGATAGTGTAGTGGTTCCATGTTGTACTGTGATCTGCATGGTTGGCAGTTCGAAACCACCAGCAGCTCCGAGGGAGAAAGGGCTTTATGTTCCGGAAACCCACAGAGGGATCACTATGAGGCAGCATTGACTGGATGGCAATGAGTTTTACAGAAAATTGATGCCTTTGAATTACAGTGCTGTCGAATATTATTCAATATACGATGGTTTGCTGGAAGGGCAAACAAATTGGTCTTGGAAGAATTAAGCCAGAATACTCCTTAGAAGGGAAGCATGGCGACACTTTGTTTCATGTACTTTGGACTTGTTTTCAGAAGAGGCCTGGAGAAGGATATTATATTTGGTAAAGTGAAAAAGAGAAAGACCTTAAAGGAGATTGATAATAGTTGCTGAAATTTATGGGCGTAACAATGGTTGAGGCTCAGGACTGGGCAAGTTTGCATTTTGTTATACGTAGGGTTCCTTTGAGTTGGAACTGATTTGCTAGTACCCTACAACAACAACAACTGGAAGGCAGTGAAGGCAGAGCTAAGAAGGGAGGGAAAGACTGATAATAGCGTCTCAGGGCTCGAGGGCTGACTCTGGACTAGATAGGCAGCGCTCATGAACATGAGCTCTCTTTTGTCTCCATTTTACAGATACAAAGATGGAGGCACAGAAAGTGCCTTGCCTGAGGTTCTCAAGTTAAGAGGATAGAATTTGCTCTTCTCCCTGGCTATACTTGGAGCCTTAGGCCTTTGCTCTGAGCTGTGAAGACTGCATCAGAATCACTCTTTGTCCTACCTCAGGCCATTAGTGCACGCTGTTCTCCCTGCCTGTAACTGTTTGCTGTCCTTTTCCTTGACTTCTCTTCCTCCTTCACGCTCCCAGCCAGCCCACCATCATGACTCTCTCTTTTATAGCCTCAGTTACTGTATTTTTCCTTCTCAGACGTGTAAAAAACCCCAATTAAATAATTATTTGTGAGGCCATGACATTCAGCCTCTTCCACAATAGAACAAACTCCAGTAGGGAGCAGCTGTGGTCCACCTTGTTCACTGATGTACCTTCTGTGCTTTGCACACAGTAGGCACATAATTAAGAAAGACATGTTGAATACATAGACAGAATAATGAACTAATTTCCTGGGGTTAATCTTTCCTGTCCCACATGCCTATCTTTTATATGAATATTCATTTTTTTCAGAATAGAATATAACTTTCAAATAATAAAAGTGCAAACAAGACCCACTATATCTAGATTTAATGAGGGTGCTTCAAAAAGTTCATGGAAAATTTCCATTATCTTTTGATTCCGTTTTCCCACAGTCCTGTTGTTGAAATGGTTAAGTTCTTGACTCCCACTCAAAAAGGAGTTCAAACCCAACCCCTGGCTTCATGGAAGAAGAGAGCTAGCAATTTGTTTCCATAAATATTTCAGTTTTTCTGTTGAAGTTCCACTCTGTCCTATGGGGCTGCTCTGAGTTGCAATTGAGTGGACAGAAATAGACTGCATATATTCAAGTGACTTGCCATCTGATGGATGTAGGGAAGCAGTTGGTCATTTGATTGCATGCTGTAAAGCACCTGCTGAAGGAACAGCTCTGGGACTTTGTTCAGAGCTACTGGCTTAGAGGCCACAAAAGACACTCCAACAAACTCAAACCCAGTGCCAGAGAGGCGAGTCCTACTCACAGCGACCTAGGACATGGCAGAACTGGCCCTGGGGGTTCCCAGACGGCAACTCTTTATGGGAGGAGAAAGCCCCATCTTTCTCCTGAGATGGTGGTTTTGAACTCCTGACCTTGTAGTTCGCAGCTCAAAGAGACTCTAATTTCGTTTTACATCCGATCTGGTTTTTGTCACTTCCATTCACCAGATTGCTTTGAATGTTTGCTGTTTCTTTCTAGAGGAGTGAGGAAAATGCCTCGCTTGCTGCATACCTGGGGACACAGCCATATAAGTGGCTGGGGACAGGCAGGATCTTGGGCAAAGGGGGCCCTCCTCCACTGAAATTACCCCTTTGAAAGAAGATGCTCTTTTTGTCTTACTTGTTTTTAAAAATGTCAGTTTTAGTTTGTTTTGCATTCATGATGCACTACTCCTCTGATCAGGGCAGGGGGTGGGGTAGGTGAGTGGGTGTCTGTGTGTCTGTCTCTCTTTGTGAGCTAGAAGTCCAGACTCCTCAATTCCCTGCTGGAAGAGGGAAATAAGTGAGTTACAAGTAAGTGAGTTGTAATCTCCTCTTGGAAATGTCTTCTTTCAAGTCCAAGGCTGGGGGAAGATAGGCTCAGGCACCTAGAGACTATGCATGACGTCACCTAGTTGGCACCCCTAGAGACTTCTGTAGTCTACCTTGGGGGTGGGGGTGGTCAGAGGTTGGAGTGGTCGCCACCAGCTCCTGGTTGCTCTGGAATTTTCTTTCACAAGCACTTTTCTAGAAGAAGAAAGAGGGATGGGTCTAGGCTGGGAGAAATCAAGTTCTCTGTGCACTGGGCCTGGCTTTGGGAGGAGCTGGCTTTAGCTTCTAAGCAAAAGCTGATGGAGGTTCTGGTGGTGTCGTGGTTTTGGGATCGCATGGTCAGCGGTTCAAAACCACCAGCAGCTCCTGGGGAGAGACAGAGCTTTCAACGCCTATAAACAGTTATAGTCTCAGAAACCCACAGGAGGTCACTATGAGCCAGTATTGACTGGTTGGCAGAGAGCAGGGAAAGCAGCAGTGGAAAGGGGTCAAAAAGCTTTGTGGGGCTCTCTAAAAGCCTGACCTTTGAGGGCTCAGTTTGTGATCGTAAGCCCTGTCTACTCATTATCCTGGGGTACCCACCTTGGGCTGCTGGGCCCAACTCCCTGAGGGTGGGAAAGAGGGGCAGGGCCGCCGGTTCCCAACCAGCTCTTTCCGTCTGGTGACTATGTCCATTTTTCTTCAGCGAACCCCTTTCCCACCGCGTTTCTTTTTCTCAGCCTCTTTCTCCCCAGGTTCCTGGCGGGGCAAAAACCAGTCTCCAGCCTCCCTGGGGGCCTGGGCAGGCAAGCCAGGGGCCGGTCTCCTCCCATCCCCTTAGGAGAGGGAGCCCTTGCGGAGGGGGCGGGCGGGGGGAGGGGTGGCACCCTGCAGCTCAGGCCCATCACCCCCTCCCCCAGCGTGTGCCATCTGCCGCCTGGCAGCCTCTCTCGGCAGGCCTTGATCCCAGGCGCCTGGGAGAGTGGGGGGAACGGCCGCTTCGGCCCCTCCTTTCTGGCTTCTTCCCAAGCGCCTCGCGGCCTCTGCCCTCACTTCGCTCCCTCGCTGCCTAGCCCCCGCCATGCCTTGGCGGCGGGCGGCGGCTCCCAGTCCTTCTCGGAAAGCTGAGACGCTGGACACTCTCAGACGCCGGAGCCGGGGAGGGCGGTGACCGGGGGATGGGGGTGGGGGTGGAAGTCCGAATCCGGGAAGGAGACTGCGCTCAGGGCCTGTGTCCTATTTATTTAGTGGGTGTCGCGGCCCTGACACGAGCCCCTCCAGACATTCACGCTTGCTGACTCCCGGGGTGCGAGGCGGCGCAGTGTTCCGCCACTCGCTCGCACTCTGCCTAGGAGACGGCCGTGGGCGCGCGCAAGGGCCCTGGGGTCCCAGGTCCCCCTCCACACGCCCCCGACCCCAACCCCGGCCCGCGAGGGTGAGGGGGTGCGCGGGTAGCCTCGACGTCCGCCCGTGGCCCGAGCTGGGCGGCTAGCAGGGGCTGGCGGGCCCCAAAGCAGACCTCGTGGGGCGCCCGTCGGGCGGGCTGGGGAAGAAGGGCAGGGCACGGGGTGGGGGGTCGTCTCCGGGGTGGGCAGCCCCGAGTAACTCGTTTCTGATACAGCCCCCCCCCCTCCCGCCAAATGCAAGTAATCGATGGAGAACACCCATCCCAGTTACCGCGCACCCGCTCGGGGCTCCGGGGGCCGCAGCGGCGCCACCTGCCCGGGAGGCGGGCTCTGCCCGGGCCTCGCTGGACGAGGGGTCTGGCCACTTGGCGGCTGATGGGGGAGGAGGCCGCTTCGCGGGTCCTCAAGGCCAGGCGCCTCTGGGAATCTTTCCCTCCATGGGTCCCGCTCCGGAGCCGGGACGCGCCACCAGTCTAGAGCGCCCCCTGGTGGCGGGGCAAACTAGCAAGTGTGAGCTGGTTGGTGTAGGCTGGGCGCCACGGGGTGCGGTACCGAGTGGGTAGTGCCGCCCCAGGGACTTGGGTAGTCTTAGGAAAGGAAGGCGCCGCGAGACGCCAGCCCCCCAAATGCGAGTGTGGAGGTGCCGCGGGGTTGGCGCCGCGATGGGCAACTTGGTGGATGTGGGGCCGGAATGGTCTTGACCACCCACTGGGTGAGCCCAAACCCAACGGAAAGCACCGAACGAGTCCGGGGTGGAATCCGTGTGCGCGGGGGCACACTTTGCGGGCGTGGCAGTGCCAGGGCGGCTCCCTCGAGGGTACCTTCATTCTTTCTCTTTCCAGAGTTTGGGGATGCTATGGTGGCTGGGCGAGCCGGTCCTCCACGGCTGGACAGCCCTGCGCCCGCCTGCTCCCTCCTTCCGCCTTCGGGGTCGCGGGCCCTGGCGACGGTCCCGCGTGCGGGTGCGGAGCCCGCGCCCGCGCCGTACTGTGCCACTGCCGCCGCGGTCCGGGTTTTGCGGGCGGCCGGAGCTGTATTTCCAGCGCTGTCCATCGCTCGGTGCTGTTGGCCCTCTCTCCGTCTGATCCGAGCCGGAGCAGTGCGGGGCGCCCCACGGGATCAGAGCGCTCCCCCGCCGGGACTCCGCTCCTCACATCCTCCTGCTGGGACCCGGCTACATTTCCAGCCAAGCCTGGCTTTATTATGTGTCTCTGCAGTGCAGCCCCAGCAGCCGGATCGGGAGGAGGAGAGCCAGCGACCACAAAGAAGACAGGAGCGCGAGGGAAGCTGGCGGGCGGGCCGGCGCCGGCTGGAGCACGGAGGAGCCGGGGCGCAGCCGCCGCTGCCCGGGAGGACGGGAGCCCGGCCGCCGCCGCCAGCGGGTCCTCCTCCGCCCGCCCCCTCTCTGAGCCCCTGGCCCATGGAGGCAGCTAGCGGGGCCGGAGACTTGGCACCGGCCTGGCGATCGGCTGCGCGCCGCGCGCTGACCACCGCAGCCCCAGGGCAGGCGCCGGCAGCCCAGCGCACGGGCTGAGCGATGCCCGGGCCACGGGTGCGCCAGCCCACCGCTTCCTGAGCAGCCCGGCGTGCCCCTTCCTCCTCCGGGGGGTTGGCGCCGGACGGAGCCGAGAGCCGAGAAGGGGGCGTGATCCGGGAGCCCCGAGCCGCCGCGGCCGGCTCCAGCCCCTGCCCCCACCCCCCACGAGGAGGCTGAGTCGAGGGAGCCCCCTTTTCCTATCCATCACAATCTCCACGCCAGGCGTTGGTGCCTTTTGGAGTCATTAATATTTATTTTTTATTTTGTGCCCCAGGGGGTCATTTGAAGGCTTTTTTTCCCCCCTCCTCCTTCTCCCTTTCCGGGGGTAGTGAGATCCCGGGTCCCCGACCGCCTCCTGGTCTTCACCGCCCCCCCCTCACCCCTCGACTCCAGCCCCGTCCCCCTTCTTCAGATGGGCTCATTGTGAGCTCCGCACGGGCTGCGTGGCCGGACGCCTGCAAACTTTGCACAAAAATCCGGCAAGGGGCGGAGGAGGAGGAGGAGGAGAGGAGGGGGAGGGGGAGGGTGGCGGTGGGGTGGGGGAGGGAAGGAGGGGGCCGCTGGGGCCGGGGGCCGGCGGAGGGTGGGGAGGAGGAGGGGGGCGGCTTTTTTTGCATAACTCGGCTCGGCCGAGTGGCCTCCGGACTACCCGCGCCGCCGGGACCGCTGCTGGGACTGGGAGCCCCGGGCTGCCGCATTGCAACAGGCAGGGCTCGGCGCGCCCCTCCGCCTCCCCCCGCCCCCCCGAGGCCTCGGCTCCCCCCGGCCGACTCCCCCCCGGGAGGCCGCCCCGGACCTGCGAGCAGCACCCCAGAGCCGGCGACTGGGCTGCACGCGAAAAAAAAAAAAAGAAAAAAAAAGTTTCCGAGAGGCAGGCAGAGGAGAAAGGGGCGCAGGGCTGCCTGGGGCGGCGGGGGGCGGCGGGGGGAGCCGGCCGCGGAGGTCGTCGGAGCGCCCGGAGCCCCGGACATGTCCAGGCGGAAGCAGGCGAAGCCGCGCTCGGTGAAAGGTGAGCGAGCGAGGCCCGGCGGAGGCGCGAGCGAGCGAGCGAGCGAGCGAGGGAGCGAGGAGGGAGGGAGCGAGGGAGGAGGGACGGAGGAGCGTGCAGGCGGGCGGCTGGGGACCGGCGGGAGCCGAGGAGGAGGAGGCTGCGAAGGAGGAGGCGGAGGAGGAGGAGGAGGAGGAGGAGGAGGAGTGGGAGAGGAAGCCGGGAGCCGGCAAGGAGAGGCCGCGGCCGCGGAGGGCTCGTGCGGCGCGCACCCTGCCCGCGCGGATGCTCGCCGGGCCCAGCGTCGCAGCCTGCGGGGAGCTCGGCCCGGGGCGCCGCGGCGGGGCCCTCGCCGCACACTCAGTGCGGGTCCCAGGCCCGCGTGGCCAATCAAGGGGTGCGGGCCCGACTTGGCGGGGATTGCAAATCTCGGCGGCGACGGCAGAGGCGGGAGGAAGGAAGAGGCGGCGAAGACGGGCACCCGAAAGGCCAGCTGCGTCGAGGACGCCCTTGGCTGGGCCCTGGGCCTCGCCAGCCTCTCCAGTCCCGGGCTTTGACACCCCACGACGCTGAGGGCGGCGGGCGCTCGCCCGCCCCGGCTGCCCCCTCTTTACCCCCTAGCGCAGGCTGCACTTTCGTCTTGGGCCTCCGCACTTCCTGCCTCCTCCACCGAGGCCAACTGGGAGTTCATTGTCTGCGTGCTGGCGGGACTCAGGTCCCCCAGGGGAATGATGCGGCCATCATGCGCGTCCCTCCGCGCTGGGCACCTTCGGTTCGACCTCTAGCACCCCACTGGCACAACACCCAGGCTAGTTTCCAGTGTCATGCTCCCGAAGTGCTCACGTTAGTGGACACACACACACACACACACACACACACACACACACACACACACACAATGCTTTCTTTATTTCACCGTGGCCCCCTAACTCGAGGGGTCTCTGAAGAGCAGTTCCACGAGAGGCTTGCCAGTCGGTCTCTCCCCACAACCCCCTCATAGGCCCATCCAGGCCTTGCCTGCTGCACTCTGACCCTATTCCAGCCCCTCAGGTGGCAGCTCACCGCAGAGTGGTGCTGGAAGGTGGCAGAGGAGGGACGAATGAGAGTTGCTAAGTCTTTGGAGCAAGAGCTGGAAGGCCCTTGGTTTCTCCCAACTCCCCTGATGACCTCTGGCCCGAGCCCAGTTCTGCTCTGAAAAGTTCATTTCCTGGAGGCCTGCTTGGGAAGGCTTTGGGGCTCCGCTCCCTTCCTGCCAGCCTTTCTGGCTGGAATAACTGGGACAGAATCCCGCGAGGGTCCTCCGACACCAATCATTTCTTGCTTTCTAAAGCCCAGGAGAGCAGGCCTATCCTGGTCCAGTAGAGACCTTGCTTGTCAACTCAGAAGCTGTCCTACAGCAGTCCCCAAATCTTAGTACTCTAGCTGGCCCCTCCCCTTGGTTTTCCTGGTGAGAAGTTGATCTTGTTTCCTCTCAGCCTGGAGGGCAGATATCTTACCTGGGAGTGGCCTAGCCTGAGCCAGGGAAGTGGGGGCTGCCCAGAAAAGGACCAACAAGAAAGATTCTGCAGCTTTAAATAATAATTTGATTTCTTTTCTCTCTCCCTCCCTTGGTTGCTCTGTCAAGAGCCCCTTAAGCCAGCCCAGAGAAAATGGAATTGAGCTCTCTCAGGTTGGAAAAAGAGTCTATTTGTTGGACAATTGATTTTGAGCTAAAACTGCTTTTTGGAGATGATTTTTTTGAGTAGAGAAAAATGCTAAGCTTGCTTATCTATACTATAATTCCACCCCCAAACTCCAGACCTCCAACCTCAAACACAGGCGTAAGACAGTTTGTGGTAAACAGATCTGTGGGAGTTTCAGAGTTTGAGCCTAATTCTAAAACCTCTCAGCAAGACTTGAGTTGGTTTTCAGCTTTTCATGAAATGAGCTTTGACATGTTTCTAAATGAGTGTCTCTGTATGTATGAGTGTGTATGTGGAGCAGACAATTCAGGCTAATGGATGGGAAAGACGGGGAAGTGGGAACAAGATCAGCGACAGCATTTGGAAGGAATTTGTTAAACTCTGAACCACATGGAGTCTTTCTGCCCTTGGAGTCCCGACACCTCCTGGTACTCCGTAGGGCTCTTTGTATTTCCCCCAAGCTACTGTAACTCTGGTCTCTCTGCCAACTCTCCTTTATCCACTTTACCATGGGGTGAGTAGCGTGGCCGCTTATCAAGAGATGAATTAAGAGAGTAGATAATTTGAATAGATAAGAGTTACAGCAGGTGATGGATTTATTGCTTTTCAAGAATTGCCTCCAACTCTTCTCTCCAGCGATTTTAAAAGTGTGTGCTTGAGGATGGGCAGCTCTCCACGGAGTGTGTGTAAGAGCACGAGGTCCTCCACCTTTAAAGACGCTTCCGGGTGCTTCTTAAGGAACAGCGGGTCCTTTTACATTTTATTTTATTTTGTTTCGCCTCCACTGCTGTGAGTCAGAGCTAATGTAGAGGCATTGTGGACTTCCACAGTCCTGTGCATTCTGCTGTGAAAGTCACTTGCCTGTAATTTGTAATTGATCTCAGAAATGTGAGAGCTCGTAGCAGGAAGGGCAGACAGAAATAAAATAATTTTTAATGGATGTCCAGAAAGTGTTATTTGAAAGCCCCAGGTTTGCTGCCTTGAAAATCAAACAGGCCTCCAAGGCGGGATTTACTTCCCACTCACGGACACAATTGACCTATTGGAGTGGGTCATCTGTCCCTTCCTGACGTTTGTCCTTCTTTGGAAAACCCAACTCACAGGGAGGACACCCAACAAATAGGGAGGAGAGTTGGGACAGTAGGGCATGGGATTTCAAAAGCCTTGTGATTTTTGCCCCCAAAGGCACCAATGGACGTGACAGAAGTCACATTTGCTGGCTGCTTTTCAAGCTGTATACCCATCTCTCCTTTTTTGTTTCCTCATGGTGTGGTGTGGCAGTTGCGACGATTTGCTCTCTTGGATAATTTTGGCCTCATTGAGAGCTCTCATCATGCCTCTCTGATGTTATTTTGGCCGATGATATCAGGTGGTTTGATACTGCTTACCTTGGCAGTTCTTGTTGCCACTCAACATTGAGATAAATTGTTTCCCTTCACCAATACCATTTTCTCAGATCCAAAGCACAGCCTATTCAGTTACACAGAAATGATCACATTCCCCCCCCCCCATCTCAGCTTAAAACTTTTGAGTAAATTGTAATACCACTGATTTTCTCCATTGACCAAGTGCCCGTTAATTATGGTTCTCAATTAACACTCAGGTTGGGTCTATGCACCCCTACCCCAACATCCCCAAACTCTCCCCAGTAGACATGTTCTCTGCTCCCTCTTTGTTTTCACCCTGTAACTTGAAAGCCCATCTTAAACATTTGGTGGTCTAGGGACTTGGGAACAGTGCAGTTTACCACTGCTCGTGTTTTCATGAAAATAATTGAGATGTATTAAATAGAGGAATTCAGAGGTTATAGGTTTCTTGGTTCAGCTGAGACCACATACAAGTGTAAATTGGTGAGATTTGTTTGTCTAAATGTACATGATCTTGTAGGAAGGGCAAAACAATTCCTTTATGGGTTCTTTCAGCCTTGTGTGCAGATCAGAGTAGCTAGCATTTAATGCTAATGTTGAACACCCTCACCCTCAATTAAGGCACTGATTCCCAGCTTTGGAAGTACCTTTTCCATTCTAGAAAACATCCTTTATATTTAGTAATTGCTGTTTATAGTCTTACAGCTATTTCTTTGCAAAAAATTAATAAGCAATAAAATAACTATATGCTTTTGGCAGGAGAATCCTGCTAAACATTTAACTGGAAGGTGCCTACTGTGCATTAATAATGAAAGGTGCAAAATGCTGGTGACTTTACAGTTATAAAGCAATTCAGGAGAAGCAGCCAACCCTGGTAATGTGGCGTGCTATAGCTTGTTAACAGAGGAGGAGGAGGGAAAATCCAGGGAAGGAGGAAGCTGGAGCTCAATATCTCCTAGCTAGAAATGAAAGGTTGGGGAATCTGGCGCAGTCTAATAGAAAAGTTGCCATCATTGCTATATTGGTAGCTCACTCTTGTGTTGGTGACTGCGGAATTTTCCCCCTGATGTCGTATTTAATAGTCTAGCAATTAGATGCATTGATTTATCTTAACTGTTCATTTGGATGTGTAATTGAAAGGAATCTACCACGGATGTGTTGCCTGGCTTTCTGAAAAGGCTAACTTAGCTGGTGATAGAGAATCTGACCCTTCCAGGAAAGGTTGGGATGAAGTTCCTACTTTAACATATCTGCCCATTTTATAGCGAAATGAATTCTACTTGTTCAAATTCTATTTTAAAATAAACAATGGCATACAGTTACTTGGGGAAAGTTATACTGGCCTTTCTGTTACAGCTGTTTCTAGAGGATCATCTGTTTTTGAATGATTGGACTCACAATTTTGGCAGATGATCTTTTGAGTACCAAAGGGACAAGTCACAAACTCTTTGGATTACAAGTTCCGGTCTCCCACCTCCTTGCCAACAGTCTACGGCTTGGAACCACCTAGGTCAGTGGCCTGAAGAGCATGTATAGGGGGCATGGCAGCTTGTGACTTTAGTGGCTGTCAGAGTATAAAGAACTCTTGCAGACACGAGCGCCGCCCCCCACCCCCATTTGCACCTGGACCTGTAGTTTCCCCCAAGTGTCCCAAACTTCTGGTCTGTGGCCATATTAGATAGTCAAACAAGGAATGACTACATTTCTTGATGGTTCATCATTTTGCCCGGGCAGGTGGGTGGGTTTAGTTCGTTTTGGGTAGCAGAATTAAAAATGGACTTAAAAAAAAAAAGAATCTGCTCTTAAAAGAGAGCAGTGCTTTAAAAACTCAGCTGCAAACTGAAAGGTGGGCAGTTTGAACCCACACAGCTGCTAGAGCACCTGTAGGACAGTTCAGCTCTATTACATGTGGTCGCGATGGGTCAAAAATAGACTCAGTGTCACCTCACAAGAAAAAGATCGGCGGGCTTAAATGCAGACTGACCAAAAGCCAAAACAAAGCCTACGTCCACGGTCTCAGATCCCTGGTGGTGTAGTGGGCTGTGCTTTGGGTTGCTAATCACAAAGTCCGCATTTTGAATCTGCCAGCTGCTCCGAGGGAGAAAGAAGTGGCTTTCTACTCCTGTGAGCAGCTGCAGGCTCGGAAGCCTCCAGGGGCGCTTCGGTCTTGTCCTCTAGGGGCCGCGAGTTGGAATCTACCCAATGGCAGTGGGCTTTGTCCATGGTAGACTTGTGTTTGCCATAGGTATCAGGATTCTTTCGGCTCTGTGGGTCTAGAAGACTATCTTCAGCTCTTTCGTGGGTGCCCCATTACTGTGGCTAGTCAGAGCAAACCTGGATACATCTCGATGGTAAATTAGACAACTCTTGCATATGCCATCAGCTTGCAAGCACATTTTGATGCACAAACATGTTAGCTGGCAGTCAGAGTACTTTTCCCTTCAAAGTGGGCTTGGGTCCATTATAGTCTGCTAGAGCAGCGGTTCTCAACCTGTGGGTCGAGACCCCTCTGGGGGCATAGAACGACCCGTTCACAGGGGTCGCCTAATACATCCTGCATATCAGATATTTACCTTACGATTCATAACAGTAGCAAAATGACAGTTATGAAATAGCAATGAAAATAATGTTATGGTTGGGGGTCACCACAACATGAGGAACTGTATTAAAGGGTCGCGGCCTGAGGAAGGTTGAGGACCACTGAACTAGAGGTTTTGGTGCTGGCTGTGAGCTCCTTCAGCTGACAGTGCAAGAGGCAGGATAAAGTAGAGAGGGGGACATGCGGATGGAAACTTTTGATTCATAGACCACCTGGCAGGATCAGTGTCAGTCAACGACTCAGTTTGTACACTCAGTAAATAAAAATACTTCACCTCATTCAAGGAGCTCCAATTAGCTGATTGCTCCGTGTTGCTGTCTTTAAGGAGAATGCTTGTTTTACCTATCTTCTTCTACAAGGATCTGATTTCTAACGTCTTTTGAAAAGGATTCGCTTTGTCTTGATGGATGTCAGGAATAAAAGCATGATGGTAATATTCCTTTGAAAGCTATTGTATTGTCAGCCGTGGCTGACAGCAGGAGGGCCTCCCAGCTTTATAGATTAGTGCTATGAAAACACTGACATTTTCTTTGTTACACTGCTGTTGTTCTTGCAAAGTCAATTGCGCAATGTCGGAGCTCAGTTACCAAGTTGACTTTGGAAGTTGAAATGTCTTTCATTCTCTTCTTAAAGATATAATTTTCCTTTGCTGTTTATTTTCCCCCCCACAACCTGCCTCCCTCTGTTTACCCCCTCATGAGTCTGAACATGTTAGCTAGGCAGATACATTCTAGTTTCAGTGTGACAAGTCAAATTCAGATTGCCACATCATTATCTCTGAATTTTTCTGCTCATTCACATTTCAGTGGCTTCTTGTCGACAGAGTGACTACTACAGCAGCCAAGATACATAAGAAAACCATCAAATGACATGATAGGGTTGATGATCTCTTATCAAGTAGACTGTTGTCTGGATTTGGGATTCTTGCAGTGAGCAAATAGAGGCCGCCTCCACCCCCCGAGATCGAAAACCCAAGGTGGACCAGGTTTTCAGGCTGATGGGGACCCAGCGAACAGTCTGAGTAGAAGATGTAGAGGTGTTTAAGTCACAACCATTGAGTTTGGGACTTAGAGTCCTGTACTACCTAATATTGAAGCCAGAAGGGGTCTCTTCAGAAGAACAAGCTGATCCATTCTCCCCTTGCAGGCGCAGAGTGAATATTACAAGGTGATCTTGTAGGATGACCCAGGAGGCCTTTATTTGGCACATGGGGACACAGAGGTGACTGGCATTCCTGGTCTGGGTATGATAGCTCTGCAAGGGGGAAAGCCTTGGGCTGTCCACAGCTGAAAGTGGCCTGGATGGATAGCCCATACGAGTACCTAGGGAGGGACTGCAGAAAGGATGTGGGCAAATGCCCTCATTCCTCAAGCTCTTTGATGCACCCCCCCCTCTATGCATGACCACGGCAAATATGTGTGCGACAGAATGTTTGCCATCCCCAAATTCTTCACATGCCTTCTTTACCTGTGTTTATCATGTTGTGCTGGCATAACCATGGTTGGTTTCCAATTTTTTCCCATATGGGTGGGTACTTTTGATACCGTTCCTCTGGCCTTTCCAGAAAGAAGAAAACCTAAATTGAGTAATTCTCAAAACCTGACTACCTAAGAGATAGTTAGTTACCTGGGAGTGACTGCTTGCAGAGAGCAGCTAGCTTTGATGGACAGAATGGCGCTTGGGGGGGCATATGCTACCTCACATGATAGGGATCTGTCAGGAATTAGTGTCCTTGGACACTAATTGTGGGCCCCCTAAGTTATTATTATGAACCAACAGACAGGAGCCTGGATTTGCCAGCAATTTGTCAGGACTAATTTTGTTTTTCTCCAATAATTGAAAATTAATGTCTTGAAGTGAAAGCAGATGTTCGTGTCATCTTCTGAATTGGGATATAAAATGGGGCACTGTGGATGTGCTTAGTCATTTAGCAGTAATTTCCTTCTCATAGATAATGGGGGTGTTGGGCCCGTTATCACCAAAGAGCCAGGAATTGGGTTATGGGAGCGAGGGAAGCAGTTACACTCCCAGAGGTGAAGGTGGCGAGCAAGGTTCCAGGGAGTCACCTCGGAGGGAGAACACGTTTTGCTACATCTGCGAATTTTCAGGAGCACTGATAGTCATTAGTGGAAGAAATATTTCTTGAGGTTCTTCAAGGTGTGAGGTCGTGAAGAAGGAGCCCCAGTGGCCCAATGGTGAGGCACAGAATGGCTAGCTCCAAGGTCGGTTGTTTGAAACCACCACTGGCTTGGGAACCTGTTTTCCATAAATATTTCAGTCTAGGAAACCCGGTGGGGCAGCTCTCCTCTGTCACACGAGGTCCCGATGAGTTGAGATCAACTCGACCGCACACAACAGCCTGTGGTGGGCCCTTGTTGCCGGGAGAGGATGGATTCATTTAGATGAGTGTGTGCCGGCGGGCGTCATTTTCATCGCCATCATGAGAGGAAAGCTAGTTAAGATGGCAGCTTCCTGAACCCCATTCCCAGAGATGCTGATGCAGCTGGTCTGGAGAGGGGCTTGGGATTCATTTATAGTTAGGTGGTAGTAGTGGGTTGGGGGCGGGGGGTTTCTGCAGCCCACCGTCCTCAGAGGAGGTCATCCTAGTCAACGTCTCCATTTTCCAGAATAAAAAATGAGAACCGTGACCTCAGAAGTGACTCTCAAGAAAGACCTAAGGAAAAGTCTTCACACTCTAGTGCGAGTGGCGAGGCTATTCTGCCCAGGGCTAGCGCTGAGCTTAAGAATAGGGTCCCATTAGGCCTGGAGGTGAGGGCAGAAGGGGTACCTAGGTGATTATTTTTAGGATTCGAACATTCTCTGTCTCTCCTTGGGGATGCCACTCTTTGGAAGGCTAAAATTGGCTGATGTGAATGTGCCCAGTGGCTTGGCAGGGTAGATTTCTTTTGGCCTCCACATCTGCCTGTCACGATGCAGACAGACACACTCCAGGCGAGTTCATCTGTGATGAGAAAGGGTAGGCACAGCTCTTTTGGAATGGCTACTCTGCCGTGAGGATTTCCAGTTCTCTCCCACTGACCGTCTCTGGCCCATAGGCCTGGCCCTTAGAAACTCTTGGGCTGTGCTTGTCTTTCTTGGAGGTGCTAATTTTCTCTGTAATTGAAATGTGTCCTCTAGTTTATCTGGGCATGAATTATATTTTGCAGAATTGTCATTCCCCATCCTGCTGTGTCATTCCCCACTTCTTCTGCTGATCCGAATAAAAAAATACACTGCTCACCTAACTTGTGCAGAATTTTACCTGCCTGAAGGCAGAGTGACGGCTATCTGGGCTTAGGGCAGGAGGAGAGTAAGGTAGCTGCCACATCTAGGCTTTCCGATTGGGCAGATAAGCCCCCATGGCTTGGGGGCTGCAGAGTCACCAGCAACATACGGTTTATCTATGGTTCTAGAACCTGAGACATGACTCCCAAACCACCATCACCACCACCGCCGGTCCCCTGGGGGTGCAAGTTTGCACTTGGGGAGGGGGAGAGCTGTCTCCCAGAGGGCGGAAATAGAAAAAGAGGTGGGCTCCTGTCACCCATAGCAGAAGTTACGAATTGCTGCTGGGCTCTTAGTGCCCAAGACAGCCTCTGAGGATGCCCTGTGCCCTTCAGGAGATTAGCCAGCGAGGGGACTGGGCATTCATGTTGGGAAGATTTAGATCTTAACCATATGCCTCTCAGGAGCCTGAAAATCCCAGCTTGCAAAGGAAGCACGGTGGTGACTTTGTTCTTTCCAGCTTGTCTGGGTGTGTTTGTGGACTTGTACTCCTTTACTCTGGGGTAGCTCCTTATTGCTCTGGCAATTCTTCGTCTTTAGCTTACATTTCACAGGCTCTTCTTTTGATTAAGTTGCAATCTGCTTCCTGTAACTGTGTTGCACTGTTGCTGGTCCTACCCCTCAGACCACATTGGGACCTGTTGAGAGTGGGCAAATTGGTCCTACCCTCATTACCTAGGGGATGCATAGGATGGGCTTAGGCTGATGGACTTCCAGGACCCCAGTGCTCCTTCAGAGATGACCTTGACTTCCAGGTCCTCATCCTGTGCTTAGAACAGATTTCATTCATTGTTATTATTTTGATGTAACTATATTAGAGTCATGTACCATTTCAGTGACATTGATATGTACAACTCAGTGATGCCGATTACTTCTTAAGTTGTGTAACCACGCTGCTCATTCTTCTGTCAATTGTTCCACGACCACTGACTTCAATTCACTGTCCCTGAGCTTCTCGGGTCACCTTTGAGTCTCTGCTGTCCATTTGATGGTCGCATATGGTAGATAATTCTTTAAAAGAGCACAATGCTCAAAGCAGATGTCTTTATTAAGATAAACTATTTTAGGGGTTCAAAAGAGATTTCAGGGGATAGTTTTGGTTCAAAGATGACTCAGGACTACTGTTTCTGGGTTCATCCAACCTCAATGGCTCCCCGAAGTCTGGGTTCCATAGAGGATTTGAAAGCCTCTTAAGTACGGATTTCGTAAGTGAAAGAATGTGTAAGTGTGCAAAGCATAAATGAGCGGGTAAGTAAGTGACGGAGTGAATGGTGGATAAGTGAGTGAATAAAGAGGGTACAAATGCATCAAGTGAGTGAACGAACAGTGGGAGAATTTAGAGGGAGCATGGCTTATTTTTAGTAGTGGCTGGGTGGTTAAGCACTGGATTACCCAACTGAAAGGGTGATGGTTCAAGCCCACCCTTAGATGCTCTGGAGGGCAGACTTTGCATAGGGCACAGCCCTGAAACTGCCGTGGAGCGGTTGTCCTCTGCACGCTTGGAGTCCTCAGTGTCAGAATTAACTTGATGGCAACTAACAGCAAAAACGACCCAATAGCACAGCTACCGTCGAGGCCTGAGCAGGACGTGGGCTCTCCACCAGCATCATTCCTCGATGGCTTCTTTCCTCATCTTCCAGCCCTGCTGACCGACTTTAAGGAGTTGGGCGCTGCCGTGCTCTGGGGGACTCAGCCCTCACATCTCTGGGGGTTGGGAAAAGCTTGTGCCCATTATCCCTTCCTCCTCATCCTAGACTGGGGTGGGATGGGTAGCTTTGTAGCTACCGTTTACCAGGCTTTGTGCCAGATATGGTGTTGTAACATACGGCCTCTCCCACTTTTATCTGTGGTTATTACCGACCCCGCCCCTTGCCAGGACTGTTTTGTGGCGCATTTATACAGAAGCATGTATATGCAGCCATGGGTATATGCTTTTAAACATAGCTTCATATTCTGTTTGGCTTTTGTGGCTTGCTATTTTCATGTAGCAGTGGTTTCCAGTCTTGAATGTGTATTGGCATCATCTTAACCCAGTTGCTGTCCAGTGGATGCCAACTTAGGACAACTCCATGGAGAGCAGGATAGAACTGTGCTTCGTAATATTTTCAATGGCTGTTTTTTTGGGGGAATTAGATCACCAGGACCCCGAGCCCCCCACCCCCACAGTGCCTCTGGGTAGGCTTAAATTACCACTGGGAGACTCTAGTGTTCCCTTAAGCCAATGTTGAGTTAATACGGACTCAAGGCAACCCACGTGTTTCAGATTAGAACTACTCCACAGGGTTCTTGATGGTCTTTCAGAAGCAGATCACCAGCCCTTTCTTCTGAGGCATCCAGCGGTGGATTCAACCCGCCACGCTTTATAATGGAATATTTAACTGTTTGCCCTGCTCACACTGCTCCACTACATACCAAATTATTCATAGGACCAGACAGGGCAGGCCAAGGCAGTTCCCATGTTTAAGGACTGAGAGAGGAGGAGAGAAACTGTTGGAGTCCCTTTGATAGGGAGTGCGGGGTAGCCTTTGCTATGGACCCCGAAGGATGAACTCACAGCGAGTCCTCATTGTCATTGAGTTGATTCTGCCTCAATAGGACTTTAAAAAAAATCATTTTATTGGGGGCTTTTATAGCTCTTACCACAATTCATACCTATGTCCATCGTGTCAAGCACATTTGTACATATGTTGCCATCACCATTTTCAAAACATTTTCTTTCTACTTGAGCCTTTGGTATCGGCTCATTCCCACCCCACCAACCTCTCTCCCTCACAACCCCCCTTGATAATTTATTAAATTTTTTTTTTTCATGTCTGACACTGACTGGTCTCCCTTCATCCACTTTTCTGTTGTCCGTCCTCCTGGGAGGGGCATATATGTAGATAATTATGATCAGTTTCCCCTTCTCCCCCCACCTTCCCCGTCCCTTCCTGGTATTGCTCCTCTCATTATTGGGCCTGAGGGGTTTATCTGTCCTGCAGTCCCTGTGTTTCTAGCTCTGATCTGTACCCAGGTACAGGCTCTGGTCTAGCCGCATTCAGTAGAATCTTATAAGACAGAATGGAACTGTGCCTGTGGCTTACGAGGCTGTCAGTCGATATTGGAGTAGAAAACATCATGTTTCTCCTTTGGAGCCGCTAATGGCCTTTAACCACTGACTTCGCTGTGAGCTGCACAACCCGTGAGGTGCTGTTGACTGAGCTCTGAAACATTGCGGCCCTGCGCACATTAGAAGCTACCCTTTAGTGAGCACCTCTTGTTGGCAGGCACGGTACAGACAGTGCTCCTGAACTGTGCTCTTCTGCCCTTGGATTGCTCATGGGTGTCTAACGTGAGATGGGCCTGCAGGTTGACTTTTCTCAAGCAGTGTTGAATCGTAGAGCGCTCTAAGCCTAGGTCTCTTCTCCTGTACACGAACAAATCTTTTCAGAAAGGACTTTGTGCAAGATCATGCAGAGCAGTGTCTGGGTGCAGGGCAAGGCTCACGACCGAGGACCTGCCAACTTGAGAAGTGGGGGATTCTCAGCAGGCATATGTGGCTGTCCACCCCAGCTCTCTCACATCCTCACTGTCTTGCTGGGGAGGCTCCATTTCTTTTCCTTCCTTCCTTCCTTCCTTCCTCCCAACCCCCCCACCCCCGCCCCGTTGCTTTCTTTCGTTGAATCAAGGGCAGTGAGCATGCCTTCCTGCACTCATGGCCGCGGAAGACGAGCTCTATAAAGCAGAAACCGCCGCCTCAATGGAGGAGTCACTCTGAATCAGCCGACGAACGCTACCAGTTGTTCTAGGAAAATAGCACAGGAGAAAATGGGTAGGAAACAAACGAACTTTTAAACTCTCACTTGCTAGAAGGATCCTTCCCTTCTCAGAGCTACCAAGTGGTGAATGAGGCTTTTGAATTTCTCTTCATGACGGTCCCTTTTTAAGGTGCACTCTGGTCAAGCATAGGGGGAAGGGTTTTTGGGAAGATAGATCCTCCAGAATGAGAAGCATGGGTGTAAATCTGTACGTGCAAGGGTGTGTGTGTGCGTGTGCATATTTCTCTATATGTGTGTACTAGCATGTACATGCGGGCCCTTTATATGTTTTGTATATGCACCTATACAGATGCTTGTCTGAATCTGCATGAATGTGTCAGCTTGCGTGTGTGCATCAGTGAGTGGGCCACAGCCTCCAGGGGTCAGAGACTCTTGTCACAGGGCAGAGAAAAAACTTACTTTGTTTATCATCTTTTGTTCTGTTTACTCAAATAGTATGACAGCACCTATTATGTGACCAGAACCGTTAGGCCTGACTCAGCATAAAGCAAAGAACATGCCCTTTCCCTTGTTTAATTTCCAGTTTACCACGTATAAAACTGGTCCTGGGGGTAGGAAGTGAATTGGTTAGATACGTACTCCGGTATTCGGTTGATGCTGCACACAAAAAACCAAACTAAACAAAACAAAAAGATGTTCGGTGACCTAATTTAATTGCAAACAGAAGCTTAAACAGAGTTGAAAAGTTTGTAGACGCTTCAGGGCTTCGCAAGCCTATAGAGATGGAATGCGGGACTCTCCAAGATGTTCACAGTTGGGAGTGATTTCCCGGTTATGTGACCACTTGTCACTGGACTTCTCCTTGGCAATGTCCAGGGTTAGGTGTTGGCCTTCTAACGGGACAATCTGAAGTTCACACCTAGTTGCGTGCAGGCAGGATGAGGCAGTCTACCTCTGTACAACCTTGGGGACCCGGAAGAGAAGTTCTATTCTATCCTGAGTTGGAAGCCACTCGGGCGGTGGGTAAAGGGTGTTGATGGGAAGTTTCTTTTTTTCAGACTCTTAATTTCTATTATTACCTGATCTTTGCACAATGTTCATGCATTCACTTGTCCGCTTACTCACGCACTCTTATTCATAATTGAGCACCTACTATGTGCCAGGCATTGTTCCGGGTGCCGAGGGAACATCTGCAAAGGAACAAGCCCTGTACCGTAGAAGTGTACTCTTCTGGGCAGGAGGCCCGGTGTACAAGTGCATGCAGCAATAACATCCTGGCTGCTAAATAAAGCAGATCCTGCAAGAGGCAGGGAGGGTAGGGGAGGCTTTCCAGACACTTGGGCCTGGGTGGGGACAGGGTGCCACTCAAGGGGGCTTGACCATTCATGCTGGTCCTTTCCTGAAGTTCCGGGGATGAGGGAGGTGGACTGTCTTCCCCGGGCCTACAGTCTTCTCGGCTTCTATGCCAACCCAGGCCTCAGAGAGAGGTTTCCCTGGGGGGGAGAGGGGGGGGCGGGGACAGCGGGGTGCATAGCTCTGTTTCTGAGTGGGGCAGCTCTGGCTGCTAACGTCTTGGGAGCCTTGGTGCGGTCTCCTCCCGCCTTGGGGACCT
This sequence comes from Tenrec ecaudatus, assembly GCF_050624435.1. NCBI lineage: Eukaryota > Metazoa > Chordata > Mammalia > Afrosoricida > Tenrecidae > Tenrec > Tenrec ecaudatus. The sequence continues at coordinate 39,498,081 of NC_134547.1, read as the reverse complement.
ATATAGGCCTTTGCGGATGTAGCTGTCACTACAGTTGGTCCTTCCTTGAGTGCCATAGACCTACCTGTCTGTCACTGTTTTGCCCCCAGTACCTGGCACCAGGCCTCCCCCTCTCCCCCAATCTGGTCCCTATCAAACTCACTGCCATCGGGTCAATTCTGACTCAAGGTGACACCATAGGACAGGCTAGAACTGTCCCCGTGGATTTCCAAGAGACTGTCGATCTTTACAGGACTTCATAGTTCCATTTTTCACCCTAGGAGTGCCGAGGGTGCTGCTTCCCTGTGGTTACCAGCCCGGTGTGGAAGCAGGGTTCCTTTCCACCCCTGGTGGTGGGGAAGCTGAGGCCAGGGAGCTTCACAGCGGCTTTTGTCTCAGCGGGCCTCCCACCTGGAATCAGAAAGCCTGAGGTTGGGAGGGGATGTGGGACTTGGGGCCCCTGAAGCAGTCCTGCTCTGCCCTGTAGGGTCACTATGAGTCGGACTTGTGGGCAATGAACTTTATTTTGCTTTGGGGCCCCTCGGAGGAGCTCTGGTGGAATAGAGGGCTAGGTTCTGAGCTGTTAATCAAAGGTCCATGGTTTGAACGCACCAACTGCTCAGCGGGAAAGGATGAGGCTGTGAAAGTCTTGGAGACCAAAAAAGGAGAAGTTCTTGTCTGTCTTGCAGGGCTACTGTGGGAATCAACTCACGGCAGTTTTTGAGAGGTGCATTGGTTGTACCACCCGCTTGACCCTGTTCTTCTCTGGAGCAAAGGGCAGGCGGACCACAGCCTTGGAAATCCTGGGGAGCAGTGCTACTCTTTAGGGTCCCTATGGGTCAGCGGAGCCCTAGTGGTGTAGTGGTTACGCACTGGCCTGTGATGAGAGAGAGAGAGAGAGAGAGAGAGAGAGAGAGAGAGAGAGAGAGAGAGAGAGAGATCACTGGCCTGGCACACAACAACAGGACCCTCCTGGAGCCTGTAAGGGAAGGGGGTAGGGAAATGGTGGGAGGAGAAGAGGTTGGGAGGGGCTGGGGATGCTGAGAGGGAGCAGAAGGGGAAGGGAGCTTCTGGGTCAGAGGCCTTGATGGCTGGAAGAGTTGGGGAAGGGGCCTCTGGGATCCCCCTGCCTAGCAACCCCAGGTGAGCCCTTGGGATGCTAGGGAACTGGCCTCTCCCAGGGCCCTTGTCTGTCCACGCAGTGGGGGCACCCCTGGGACCTTTTGGAGATCACCTTCCTGGGAAGGCGCCTCCCAGGGGCCCCCCTCCTTCTGTCTCCCCACCCCTCCCCCCTCCCCTTGCCACCAGAGGGCTCCATGGCTTCAGTGCAATAACTCAGGCCTGGTTCTGGCACAAAGCAAGCGCGGCAGGGGTGCTGGCTGGGAAGGCCCACGCTCCAGGGCTCACTCACTGTGCTCTGATGGAGCCTGAGCTTGTTTTGCACTGTGGGCCCTGTCTCCCCTCCCCCCTTCCCCCCAAAGGCAGTACCAGAGCGAGAGTTGGTGGGAGGGGATTAGGCAGTGGGCATGGGCATCTAGCCTACCACAGAGAGCCAGTCCGTAGTTGTCTGGGGTCTTGAACACAGATAGGAGTAGAACCAGGGGAGGGTCTTTGAGAACAGCCTGGACCATCCAGGGGCGTATAGTAATGAAAGGTCACTTTCTCGATGCTCAGGATAATGAGGAGTCTTTCTACTCTTATAAAGATGTAAAGTCTCTGAAACCCACGAGGGCAGTTCCGCTCAGCCCCGTGGAGTCTCTGTGATTCAGAACGGACTTGGTGGCAGTGAGTTTGAATTTTGGACCCACCGTTTCGCCGTCATTCTTTCATGGAAAATGCACGGCAACTCTATGAGGGATGCGCCCTGATGAGCTCTGTTTTGCAAAGAAGGAAACGGAGACTCTGGGAGGTCAAGTAAGTTGCTTACGGTTCCACAGCAGAAACTAGACTGGAGTTGAATGTAGGCACACTGGCCTCGGGCTAGCACACCAAGACCCTTATTCCTTGTTTTTCCTGCAGGTTCTTAGGCCGTGGTGTTTGGGCCCTGTGGATATGGAGAGTGATTTTGAGTGTATGTCTCTTATTTCATCAAGACATTACAAACAGGTGCAGATAGAGCCAAGTGTTGACTCTGGTATTTCTGGGCTATGCTTGCCTTGCCCACAACCTCTCCAATCGTCTCCCGGATTTTTCCAAGTATGTTCTGTGAGGTGGAAAGGTCAGTCCAGGTCTGGGGGGTAGAGTGTTGGGGGGGGGGTAGTGTAGGGCAACCTGTAGACGGGATTATGACAGTTATTGATAATATATATTTTAGCTTATTGTGTACATGTTCAGGGAGCTTTATATGAATTTCTCACGAGTCTCCTCAACAGCCCTATGAGATTGGTACCATTATGTTGGACATCCCACGGGTTACCCTCAGGTCCAAGGTCATCCAGGCTGCCGGGCTCCATAGTGGCTGTTCCAACTGGATGTTCCAGACTCGTATGTCAGTCCCACCAAGGCATTTCTTACCTGTAAGCATGGCTTGGTTTCCTAGTGCTCTCCTAGTGAGACAGCACCTATTTATCCATGCCTCCAGAAGCTCATGTGGTCTGAGACAGACCCATTAATAATCTGCGCTGGTAATACCACATTTGATCGAAGAACCTAGCTAGTGGCCAAGTACACATCCTTCTCACCCAGAGCCTGCTTCTGAGGCTCAATTAGCGGGGAAGCAGCTTGGGATCGTGGGGACCTTTGGGGTGGGGCTATATCTGCTTCTGGGTTTCTGGGAACTGCATACCCAGCAAGGCCTGGAATTTGGACGTGGTCTTCCAGCCCCACTCTCCCGCTTGCTGTGAGACGTAGTGCTTGCTGCATTGGGGAAGGGGCTCCTCCCTTCTACTGTACTTGTGCCCGGGAGTCAGCCCAGGAATCCTTGAGGTGGTGGTCTTGCTGAGGGGTTCCAGAAAGGCCCTGTCTGGGGGCTCTCTCTGCTCACTCTTGTACCTCTCTTTCTGTTCCCATTTTACTCTGAGCTTCAGTTCTGATTTGGGGGTGCATACCCCTTCTGGCTCTGGGATTTTAGGCTGCCCTGCTCCTGGCACCCATACTGAAGTACTGTCCATTCTGCCCCTGGGTACTTTGCCCTCTGCATTTTCCACCCATGCCACCGCCTCCTTCGGAGCTTCCTGGAATCTAGGGACTCTGGAGGTTTGTGGACCATATCAAATTGCTCTCGCGGTTGTTTCCTTTTTGGGGGGCTATTCTGGGTTGGGAAACTAGGAGACAAGCAGATGATTGGGCTAGGGCCAGCAGGCTGACCACCAGCTCTCTGACTCAAAATATGGCACCTGCCTCCGAGGTTACCAGGGATCTGCCCTGCCCTCCTGGTTGGGGAATATACCTGTTTTGCCTTTCCTGCCTCCTTCCTTTTCTTCCCAGGAATGAGTCTGGGGGATGTAGGGCCCATCCCAATGTTTCCTGTGGTGACGGGGGGCCCCGATGGGGCCTGACTTGGCTTGATACCATCACAGCTCTGCTAAGCCTGTGTCCAGGATGGGACCAGATCGACTTCTACTCCCCACTCTCCCCAGATCTAAACTGACTGGACAGCTGGGCCCCAGCTAGGACTCTTCCATATCTGAGTCCGAGGGCTTGAGAAAGGCCGAGGGCTCCACAGGGATCCCTTGGCAGGGGCCTGTTGGGCAAGAGGCTCTGAAGAGTCAGAGGGTGGGAGAAAGGAGAGGATTCTGGGGTAAGAGTCTGCGCTAAGGTACCCCTGGAATTCCTTCTGAGGTGATACTGAGGAGCCTCAAAATCCCTGGCCGCCCCCCTTCTGCTTTGTCTTGACCTCCTTTGGCCCACTCTACACATTTAAAAAAATACCCCCCCCCCAATTCTCTCCTGACCCCCCTCCCTGGGTGCTTTTTAAAGTTCTTCTCAGGCTCCTCCTCCAGCCCTTCTGGGTCTTTCTCCTTCCTCCTTGACCCACTTTAATCCCCTTTTGCTCGGGGAGTGGGGACGTGTAACCACAGCTCTGATCCTGGCTACCTCCCCCAGCATCCCTTGGGGCCGGCTCTAGATGGAGCCTGCAGGCCGAGCCACCTAGGCCCCAGGGACTGGCACTCAGTTTGCTGTGAGTAGCAGGCTCCCTGCCTTCTTTATGGACAGACAGTTTTGGACAGCTGCCCCTGCCCAGGTCATTCGGAGGCCCTGCCAGGCCCAGGCTCTGGTTTCCCCTGCCCTGGGGAGCAACGGCCCTAGAAGTCTGCCCTACCACCATGCCTTCCCTTAGTGTACTTCCCAGAGGGGACTCAAAGGGGCCAGGCCTCCACCCCCCAAAAAACCAACCAACCAACCAACCCAACTCACTGTCACTGAGTCGAGGCCGACTCACAGTGACCCTGTAGTTTTCCAAGACTATAACCATTCTTTCTCCCTTGGTTTCAAACTGCTCACCTTGTGGATCACAGCCCACCACTATGCTCCTTCAGGGGGCTCCTTCAGGCCCCCACCCATCTTCCCCTGAGTCTCTGTTGGAGGTATAAACTGAGGTCGAACCTGTGTAACTCTGGAAAGCCACCATCCTTCTTTGGACCTCAAACAACGAGGGGGTTGGACCCGATATTAATTGCTAACCTTTATTGCGAGCTCCGTTATATATTATTCCAAGGCCACTGGCCAGCAGTTAGCCCTTGTCACCTCATCGTGTTGTCATGATGTTGTTTTGAGGCGTGCATTTCTAGTCCCTATTTAAAAGTGAGCCAAGTGAAGCACAGGTCCTGGCTGAGGTCATACTAGATGTGTATGTTGGAGTCACATGGGTTTGAGCTCAGGGAGCCTGACGATTCTGTTAGTTGCTTCTGATACTGGGGTTGTTTGCTCTTCAGTGACTAAACCATGGCCCTCTGAGCCCTTGAGACCCTTCTCTGGAGATTCTGCTTGGGCCTCTTTTCCTCTGTCCAGCTCAGGTGTTTCCTGTTTTCCCAAGTCTGTCACCCGCTTTTGTGAAGGCTGTGGGGAATGTAGGTCCTCGTCTGTCCCCAGTTGGGATTTCCCACCACCCTGAGCCCTATTCTAGGGGTCCGGAGGCCTGGTCCCTTTGTGTGAGCACCAAACTTACACAGGAGGGGGCCTAGTCTTCCAGCGCGGCCAGCTGCAGTTCTCTGCATGCCCAGCCTCTCCCTCCCGCTTCCCTTCCCATACCCCAAATGTGAACACCAAGGTGGGAGGGCACTGATGGTGCTGCCCAGATTTGAGAACAGGGCTTCCTTAAGCTCTGCATTTCCTGTCATTTCTTCTTGCTGCTTGACATCTGTCCGTCCCCCTGGGATCCTTTTCATTTCGCTGCCATTGTCTTGCTGCATAAAGGAGCTGGTGGGAGGTGGTAGGGGGCTCTCTGGGAGTGAAGTCAGGACATCTTTTCTTATTTGCCTAATTTCCTCACTCACACATGTCTTGTGATTAAACATTTTCTGAGTGCGTTTGGTCAGGACCAACCCAGAGTTTCTGTTCATCAATATTGGCAAGTGAATGTAACAGTCTTGTGTGGATTAGCTGGAGGTTTCATTTGCATAATGATTGTTCTTCTGAAGCAAAGTAATTGTAGTTTATGAAACCATATAAAATTGGGGCGGGGGTGGCAGTCTGGGGCGGGCGCATGTACAGCCCTTTCCCCTTGCACGGGAATCCATTCTGTTTTGGGCAGGAAGCGCAAGCTCCAGGAAGAGCCACAGGCTGAGGGTTTTCTGTGCAGAGTGGGGTTTCCCTGGCTTGGGTCCTGGACTGTGGATATTACTGGATAAATCTGAATTCCTGTACCAGTGGCCGGAAAGGAACTGGCAGCGAAGGGGAAACTGAAGCATCCATTCCCCTATAGCAGTCTCCCTTAGGTGGTACACAGGCTTCAGCACTGGACTACTAATGGAAAGATCCGTAGTTCGAACCAACCCAAAGTCATCTCAGAAGATATGCCTGGCGATCTGCTTCCAAAAGGTCACAGCCTTCAGAATCCTTGGGAACAATCCGATTCTACACACATGGTGTGGCCGTGTTATCCACAGATATGATTTGATGGGTTCCATGGTATTAAAAAAATGTTTCCCAACATTTAAAAATCGAGATTTCACAGAAAAAGAATCAGGTTTCTTACTTCTGCTGACAGATGGACAGATTTGGGAATGCGAGGCACACCTTCCTGCCTGGCAGCTGTAGTGTGGCTGGGGGTATTACTTTTCTGGGTTGGCGTGTCTCTGAGGTTCATCTGTGCGGGTTCTCAGCACTAACCATCAGTAGTTTGTTAACCTTTAGGTTAGTAGTCAAGCACGTAAGCCAGTGGTTCTCAATCTACCTTTTCACCTCTTGTTGTGGTGACCCCCGACCATAAAATTATTTTCGTTGCTACTTCGTAGCTGTGATCAGGTGATCCCTGTGAAAGGGTCGACTCCCCAAAGGGGTCGCGACCCACAGGTTGAGAACCGCTGACTTACCCATTTGCACTTCCCAGGGATCCTGTACAGGTTGAGGGCAGAGATTTAGAAAAGGAGGCCCTTTGCGGGATCACACTTTTATTGCCTGGAGCTTGCCTTGCTCAGAATTTCCACCTTCACTGAATACCCCCAAAAGAAGTACTTCATGATCTCAGAGAAAAATTTTTTTTAAGATCAAGTGGTGTTGCCTCGCTTGATCAGCAGGCTTGGTCCTAAATGACTTTTTAGTTGATGCTTGAAAAACAATACAAACGATAGCGTTTGGTGGGAGCAGAAGAATGCTGTCCTTTGAAGAAACAGACTGACTGAAGATAGGGGCTGGAATTGGATTTTGAGCTAGGGAATGGTGCCTGCCCACCTCCCTGGATGGTCCAACCTTGAATCCAGAGCCCCAGCTGTTTGGTTCCCTGTATGAAGTCCCTACTTGGTAGGGGGGTAAAGTCGAAGCGAGAAAGCAAGCATGTGAATTGATGTATACTTGCAACTTCTTCCTTTTTGAGGCCCTGTGCTCCCTCAGCTGGGTATGAAAGGCATGCAGTCAAGGAAGGTAGCTCTTGGATACCTGTTCTATATTCAGACGTTCATCATTTCCAGCCCTGGCTGAGAATCACAACTCAGGGTTCTGTGCCCTTTACATCCTGGTCGTGTGTGGTGCTTACAATAGCCATAAGCCAACTGTTATATGATCCCCATTTTCATGATATTTCTCAATTTTGTAGATGAAGAAACTGAGGCTTTGGGGCCCAGGGTCACAGTCGGTGAGTGGAGAAGCAGGATTTTTAGACAGCCCTCCTGGCTCCAGTGCCCCCACTCTCAACAGTGACTATTCTTTTGGTTTCTCCAGAAAACTGTCCCCATCTCCCAGATAAAATGAGCAATGAAAAATTCTATTGTGACCTCTCACCTCTACCCATGAGAACATGAGTGTGGCCTCAGGCGTTTTGAGATTTCCTTAGATAACTTTTGTTGTTGGGCAATGTTTTAACTAGGACCCCTTCTGTCTTCCACCTTCAGTCTCTTTGCTTCTATAGTTTGGCCATTTCACTTAATGGCATGGCAGGATTTCCCTCCAAGATCACGAAGTTGTGAAATTGTCCATGAGAGGGTGACATCTTTGCAAGGTGTGGTGTCGAGAAACTTAGAATTTTGCGCACAGAAAGGCCAATCCTATGCTAGACATTGGGTTTGGGTGGAACCACCTGTCTGACAAGGGGTTGTATCAGCTGGGATGCTGTGGGCTGTATGTTGTGGATACTCAGCTGCAAAGAGCCCAGGCAACAGGAGATTGCTGTATTTTTTAGGATGAGAAGTAAGAGGGAGCAACTGTCAGCAATGACTTGAGTGCCGGCCATCGTCATGCATCCGTACTGCAGGTGCCTTGTCCCTTCATGTGGAGAAACAGCTGCTGGGGAGCAAGCATCGCAGCCTTATATCAGGAGGCAGAAGCTCCCTGACACAGTGCTTTATAAGGGGCTACAATGTGTTTGTGGATTCTCACAGGCATTGGCTGCAATCTGTTGGGGCTCAGAGTTTCCCAATAGGGCTTAGTCCCCCGGAGGACCTATTGAGAGGAAGGTTATCTTTCCTAGAAGGCCCCCAACCCTCCTCTTGTGTCTCGCTGGTAGCCCCTGGATACGTAGGTCCTAAAATAATCTCTGGCCAGGACCTTGGAGGAGCCTTGGCTTCTTTGACAGCAGTAGCCCCTGGGGATAGGTAGACACTGTCTGATTGGGAGGAAAGGCTACTGGGAGGCACCCAGCACCAGTTGGGGACGGCAAGCTATAGGAGGCCTGCAGGGCTAGCGTGTCTGTATTTCTTTCACAGAAGCTCAGGAACAACTCCACACTATGAGCCTCTTCCCCATCCAATATTCTCTCTCACTGCAGACTCTCCCCCTTTCCTAGCTTGGTGGTGGCTTCCAGCATTTGAACTTGAATTCAATGCCACCTCCTCAGCAAGACTTTTCTGACTACGTTGCCTTCCATCACCCACTGCTATTCACCTCCATTTCACCAATTGCCATTAAGTCATTTCTAATTCATGGCAACTTCACAAGTGTCAGAGAAGAGCTATGCTTCTTAGGATTTCAACACTCCATTTTCTGGAGGTAGATGGATGGGCAAGTCTTTTTAATTGAGTGGCTCTGGATATATCCAAACTCTGATAATCAATCTCTTCTAAATATATATATTTCTTAGTCTTGCTCTTCTTGATGTCATTTTAGTTATCCTTGGTGAGTATTTCTGTGTTTACTTGTTTGCAGTCTGCTCCCCCCTGGACTCTGAGGTCTGTGAGGGCCAGGGGTGTCTTTGTCATGTTCACTCCTGTACCTTTAGGCTTCAGAGGAATGGGGGAGAAGGAGAAGCGATCCAGAAAGTGCTTTACTTGTAGTAGGGGTTCTCTGTCCTTTGTCTCCCCCTTACCTCATCTGGTTCTCCCTCAAGCCCCAGATTTTTTTCTGCTGTTATTGGCATTCTTTTTTTGAAAAAGAAGCCACCGAATGTCTCCACAATCTCACAGAACTGCTTTCTCTTCGGAGTTATGGCAGGGGCAGTGTCCAAGGGCCGGGTCTGCTGCGTAATCCATGGGGCACCTCTTGTGAATGGAAGTGGCGTACCCATCCTCCTGTGGTGAGAGCTGAGGAGGCGGTCCAGATTACTTGCCTGGTGGCTTTGTCCATCTTCCCAGGCGCGGACACCTCCATCTCTCTCCCAAAGAGTGACCTTGTGGTGAACAGCCCAGCACTTTGCTCACAGTGCGGGCCATGGCGCTCCTTTAGGATCATTGACCAGGGTCCTCTAACGGACATTTAAAAACACACCACATGATGTGGACATGAGCACATGGCTGGGGTGGGACTGGGGAGAAAGGAGAGGAAACAGCCAGTCCAAGAGGGGTTGTGCAATGTGAGAAGGTACATGGGGCGCAGGAGGAGTGAAGATCTGTCAGGAAGGTAGGTAGGGCCTCGAGCCCCCCACAAATCCCTCTTTTGAGGCCTTGGCTACCAGCAACATCCCTCAATTCAAAGTCTTGCCCTCGAAGTAGAGTAACAACATGCTTTGATCTTTGGCCCTCTTCTCTGTAGGTGGCTGGTTGTATGACAACTTGTGGCACCTCTGGAAGCACAGGGGAGACGGCAGCATGCGGTCAGAGTCTACACAGACCCTACTCAGCACCCAGCGCCTCTTCCAGGGCCCCTTTTGGGCATTCATTGGCTGTACTATCAGCCTAATTAGTAAAATGTTAGGTGTAGACTTTGGTTCCCCCAGAGGGCTCAATCTCTTCAACTTTACCAACATGGAAGCTATTAAAGCGGGTGGAGGCTTGGCTACAGCCTGCTGTTTCTTTTAGGGATCTTGCTTGTGTTGCTTTCTTTTTCAACTGGGAAGTGTTGGTGTAAGTAATTATATGTATTTTCACAAATTTGAACTGTGCTTCATTTAAACTTCTATAAACATGTCCGTATAATTCTAATTAACTGCCCTAATAAAGCTATCCGAAAGTTGCATGAATGCGGAGGGGATTCTCATTTACTAGGTAGACTCTTGCCAAAAGTCAACCAAAATATTATGTTCAGTCCAACAAATGGACCGTTCATGTTGACTGCTACCAACATAAACAGGAGATATTTGAAAACAAGTGAGGATTTTTTTTTAATTGAAAGATCATTTTATTGGGGGCTTTTACAGTTCTTAGAGCGATCCATACATGGATTGTATCAAACATATTTGTACATATGTTGCCATTATTATGCTCTAAATATTTGCTTTCTATTGAGCCCTTGGTATCAGCTCTTTTTTCTCTCCCCCCTCGTGTGACCCCTTGATAACTTATAAATTATTATTGTTTTCATATACATTTTGTTTCATATTGTTTCGTAAGGGAGACACCGACTTCTGTCTCCCTTCCCCCACGGTTTCTGTTGTTCATCCCCTTGGGGACTGTGGTGGTGGTGTGGTTATGTGTTGATCATTGCAATCGGTTCCCCCTTCCTCTTCTCTCTTACCTTCCCCCTACCCTCCTGGTATCACCACTCCCATTCCTGTTCCTGGATTCCACGTGTCATGAGCCCTATCTCTTGTCTGTACCTGTGCACATGTTCCAGTGTAGCCCACAGTGAAAGGCAGGACTGGGGTCCTGAGAGTGGGGGGTGAGGAAGACTCAGGAACCTGAAGAATATCGTGTATTTCATTGGTGTTATACTGCACCCTGGTTGACTCACCCCTTCTTGTGACCCTTCTGTGAGGGGATGTCCTATTGTCTACAGATTTCAGGTCTCTGACAAGTGAGAATTTAAGTGATGATGGAATCTTTTGGAAGTCTTGTTCACCAGGGTGTGGGCAAGGTGGGTAGCTTGATTGAGTGATAAATGTTTTTCAAGAAATACCCTGAGAATGTGGGTTTGGGACCCTGATGACGGGCCATTTTGTCGTGTTCTTGCTAATTAATGGCTGGGGCAGGAGGACATTTGGAATCAGCAAAAAGTCTGAATCAGAAAATGAGATACAAAATAGCTTGCACAGATATTTCTGTCAAGTTATTTCTGTGTTTTTATGAGTTACTAATAAAATGTGGAAAAAGATTTGGGGCTGCTTTAAACGTGGGTGAGACACAGGGGCAGTTCTACGCTCTGTGGGGTTGCTGGAACTCAACATGAGCTTGATAGCAGTGGATGTGATGCCCCGGGGGATGCTTGATAATGTTCTCTAACATAAAATGGCTTATTGTCTCCAAGGTAAACCAGAGGCATACACAGATTTTGGGTTTGTACTCTAGCCCCAATCTAAGATCAATGAGTTCTTAAGCCATGGCCCTACTTGATGCTTGCCCTCAGGAAGAGATCCCTGAAAACATGGTGCTGTAGCAAAGCGTGATGAAGAAGCTAGATAATGCCCAGCCATCAGAAAGAATAGCACCTGGGCTCTTAATGGCTTATTTTCAAACAAGTATCCATCTAAGTGAGGCATCAATGAAGTCCACGTGGAAGAAACACACCAGCCGGTGTGATCCAAGGACCGTAAAATATATTATCCACAGGTAATGGAGGGAATGGCATCCGAGCTTAAATTGCGAACACCTTGTTTAGAGAAGATTATCGACAGTGGAAGCCCCAAATCTGTGTTTGGGGTCCACACATGGATTTAGCTTCTGGCGAGCCCCTTCTAATCATAGTTGAGGGATGCGAAGAGTCCTATTATCAGACAGACATTGCAAACTCGATTATGACCTAAGGTTAGGTCAAGATGTCGTAGTTTATCTTTTGATCTCCCTTTTGGCCCTTTGAACAGTTTCAGTGAAAAAAAGTGAAGGGAAAATACACATGCATTAAGCCCCTTGGTGAGTCCTCTCCTGACGATGGACCAGGGATGTGACCGCTTTGCTAACATGCAGACTACAATGAAAAGTAGATTGTTCTAGAAGCAGTTAGGTTAAAATTTAGCATCCTGTTATTTGGGATTCCTTATGATCCATTTAAATTTGCTTTAGATTTTAATATTTGCTTTCTTTTCTATTGAGGTTTTTATTTGTTTTACTTTTTGTTTGTTTTTAAATGCTTTTCTGTCTTTGAAATCCGGGATAGGTAATTCTGTAGAGACAGTGACTAGATTAATGGTCCCTTAGGGGCATGGCAGGGGAGGTTGTTGGGAAATAGGGGGGGTCTAATAACTATGACCATAAGATTGAAGCAAATGTTCTCAAATTGGTGGTGATGATTGTACAATTCTTTTTGATGTGATTGAACTATTGAATTATATGATGAATTATATGCCAATAAAACCATGGGGGTAGGGGAAGTATAGATCTAGATGGAGGATTTGTCAAGAAACAATGACTTAACATTTTGATATCTTTGTTAATAATGGTTTCTATGATTCTATAGCAATACATTTTTACTAATTTGCATATGAGTGATCTAGTTGTTCTGTTTCCTTGCCCATAATTGATAGTTATTCTTTTTTTTGATAGTTATTCTTTTTAATTATTGTGGTGACTAAGGGTATTGAGTACCTTTTTCCATGTTGTTTATCATTTGTTTATCTTTTGTGAAATGGCTATTCTTTTGCATGTTAAAAAATTAGCATGGTTGTCCCTTTTAAGATAGTGGAATTTCTCCTTTAAAAAGAGGGGGGAGGGGAGAATAAGAAAGATAACGTTAGCCATCCATCCATCCAGTTGTTATTTGGCGACTTGTCACCCCACTCCACCCCACCCCTACCCCAGGGAGGCCCTGGACGGTGCAAAAGGTTAACGTTCTGGCCTAGGTCTTCCCGCCCCCAGTAAAGGGAAAAACAAAACAGCAGGGACATGAATTCACTGCCGGGGTTCAATGCTGACTCATGGTGACCCCATAGGGCAGGGTAGAGAACTGTCCCTGTGGGTTTCTTAGAATGTAGCTATTTCCGGGAGTAGAGCACCTCCTTTTTTGCCCGAGGAGCTGCCTGATGGTTTCGAACTGCTAACTTTACATGGTTATCAGCCCGTTTTGTAACCACTACACCACCAGGGCTCCTCAGTAAAGGTAAAGTGCTACTATTTTAAAACATTTTAACAGTGTCACTTTTATGTACAGTGTGTCTAGCAGTAAGACGCTTCTAAGTTTCCGAAACCCTACTCTCCTGCTTTGCTTTTTCTTCCTCAAGCTGTCCTTTTTAAAACAAGTTTTTATGTGCACTTGACCGTTGACTGAAAGGTTGGGGATGTGATTTCACCAGACGTGCTTCAGAAGAAAGGCTTGACAATCTACTTCAGCAAATCAGCCAGTGCTTGGACAGTATGAATTGGAATCCACTAAGTAGCAACTGCTGATGGTGGTGGTGTGGTGGTGGTAGGGGCTGAGGAAGGCACTGAAGGGGTTGGGGCCAGGGACCTCGGGGAGGGGAGGTGCAACAATCGCACCACAAGGAAGTGATGACACAAGTTGTGTGTCTCTGGGGAAAACAGTGCTCCAGGCACGGGAAGCAGCAAGTGCCAAAGCCCAGACTGGACGGGTCTGGTGTGTTGGTGGGACGTTGAGTGAGGGCAGTGTGGCTGAAGCTGAGTGGGGGAGGGGGATAGGTGGGTGATGGGGTCGGAGAGCTGACTGGGAGGTGAGGTGGGGTGGAAACATTTTGCCTACTCTTTATTATATGTAAAAAGATGCTTCTGGGCTGCTTGGAAGTTAATTTCCGATTTATTTCCTTTTCTTCTCAGAATGAAAACAGACTCAAAATGTTGCTAGGCGTGTTCAATTTCAAAGCTGAGACGAAAATGTAAACTATAGAGGAGAACATAGAACCACCCCCGCCCTGCCCCTGGATGGGAAGACTGACGTGTGGGGCACCCGGGCTTTGAGGGAGCACCGGGCTTTGAGGGAGTACCGTCCTGAAGCATTCTTGCCTCCTCACCTTTCCCAAGGCAATAGAGAACCGCTTAGTCAAGCCTCGGATTGTGTCTCAAAGTGACTAATTTGGGTAGTCAAGATGAAGGTTTTGTTGTACCTTTAAAACAGTTGGCATTGGAGTTTAGGTACGTTTGTTTGGTAAATTGTGGACAGCTGAAAGGCTATTGAAAACGAGCTACTTGAGAGCTGATGTTTTGTTTGGGCAGTGTTTGCTGGGAACAGAAATCACAGAGCCCGTACTGTGCCCCATGCTGGCACTCCACACTAACAGCCCTCAATCGGCTCTCGTTTAATTTCGGAGCCACTATGTGAGGTAGGTGCCGGCAGGGTCGGAGGCGAGGAAACCACAGTTAACAGCTTTCCCCAATCACAAAGGTCAACTGGGGACAGAACCTCAACATCGAATCCAGATTCGGGCAGGACCCTAAGTTTGCTGGCCAACGTGCGTCATGCATAGTCACCGACTGTCAGTGGAAGATTGCATGTTGCTAGGATACTGAACGAGAGCCCTGGTGGTGCAGTGGTTAAGCCTTTGGCCGCGATTTGCATGGTTGGCCGTTCGAAACCAGCTGTTCCACAGGAGAAAGACGGGGCTTTCTACTCCTGTAAACAGTTACAGTCTCTGGTTGCCGAGTAGCTTGCAGACTCAGACTAGGAAGAAAGGCCTGGTGTTCTACTTCTAAAATTCAGCTGCTCAAAACCCCATGGATCCCAACAGTGTGTTCCCAAACCAACCGTGGGAGTGGCCCAGTTTCAGACAGCGTTGAGTTCTGTGGTGCAAACTGCTCGTTGCTAAGCCTCTGCTGCCATTTACCCGCGGTCATTTTGAGACGTTTGCCTCTCTGGTGACCCTTCAGAAAAGGCATCTTGTTCTTCTGGGCTGGGTGGATCAGAGGGAGAGGTCCCTGGCACGTATCAGTCCTTTGAACTAGCAGGAGTTCCCTTGTCGGGCACAACGGGAGCCACTGCGCTGTGTCTTATGAGGCTTAGATGGCTGAGACCTGGCTGTGAGGGTCTGTGTTTAGTTGCTTCATTCATTGACTCTCTCACTCATTTGTATTGAGGTGTGATTTTCCAGTAAGGAGATTCCCGTGGTCTCAAGTTTCCGGAGGCACCCGGTATATTCTAGATTCCAATTATCTTAATTGCTCCATATTAGACTTCCTAGAAGGGAGATTTCCCCCCCCCCCTCCCTCCTGATGGCTGTGGTTCCAGGAATGTACCCTCTCCCTCCAGCTTCACTTCCTGATTCTTCTCAAACTGGGGCCTTTCTCCTTTCTCCAACCCCCCCCACCCCCAAACTGGCTACTCAGTTTTGTTAGTCCTGATGTCATTTTATCAGTTCACAGCCAGTAGCCAAATTGGAGTGAGAAGATTCAGGGAAAACAATGAGTGAATGAGTGAGTGAGTGAGTGAGTGTGTGTGTGTGTGTGTTCATTCTGTCTCACACAGTGCTCTCTGCTCTTTAGATGAGTTCCGTAACAGCCACACAGAGCTCACCGACATTGCTCATGACTCTGGGGGTTACTAGGGGAGTAACCAGGTTACAATGCACGTTGGACCTTGAATAGGAAGGACAGGGGAGAATCTGGGCATTTGATCAGCTGGTCAAGATTATTGAAAGTACCATGTACTGCCAAAAGAAGAAACAAACCTGCCTTGGAAAAATTACAGTCAGCATATTCTTTAGAAGTGAGTGTGACAAGATTTTGAAGTTGGACATGGTAACAGGACAGATCAGTCCCTGGAAAGGAGTCATCCTTGCTAAAGTAGAGGATCAATGAAAAAGAGTAAAATCCTCAGCGAAATGGATTGGCAGTGGCAGCGACAATGGGTTCAAACATAACACTTGTGAGGGCGGTGGGGGGGGGGAGGGGGGTTTGTTCTGTTGTACTTAGGGTCGCTTGGAGTTGAAACGCAATTGATGGCACCTAACAACAACAAACACGTTACAGTTCAGGTTAGAAATGCTCAGGATGCAGGTGTTCATGCAGGCCAGGTTACAAAGTTCTTTTAGGCCTATTAGTAAATGCTCAAAGGCACTCAACTCCAGCTCCCCGGAACCCAGCTCCCCAAATTAAGTGCCCAGCCAGCATTACCCGACTCTACAAGTCCGACCAAAAGCTTTACTGGCTCTGTGGCCTGGGAAACCCCCTGCCCTGGCTTCTGGTTCTGCTGCTGGTCCTCTGTCACAGGCATCTTGGGGTCCAAAGATGCGCCCCACTTCTGGCTCTTTATGGTAGTGAGATTTCGCCTCTTCTGCTTCTGAGATGGCTCATTTTAGTTAGACCCACCAGAATGGCAATTACAATGATCCTCACAACTGAATCGTAGCAGTATCTTTCCCTTTCCCTACCTTCTTACCCAGACCCATCAGGAGAGGGTCATTTGGTGGAAGTTACAGAGACTAGCTAGAAGAGCTACAGTAAATAAGATGTTTGTATTCAAATATATCGTATATAGTAAAATGTGTGCGTATTTTGTAAAATTAAATGTAATTACATTGAAGCCACAAGAAATAATTCACTGCTGCATAATTTATATAATGATTCTGAATAAATATATATACTAGTTGTATGTACTTAAAAAAACATTTTATTAGGGGCTCATCCAACTCATCACAAGCCATACATATACATACATCAATTGTATAAAGCACATCCATACATTCCCTGCCCCAATCATTCTCAAAACATTTGCTCTCCACTTACGCCCTTTGCATCAGGTCCTCTTCCCCCCCCCCCCCCCGTCCCTCCCCGCTCCTTTTTAGGCTATATATGTATGCTACAGTGAAAGGCCTGGACATAAAATCTCCCCAGAGTTGTGACCAGGCCCTTCTCCCTCTTGCTATGGTCGCTGTATTTTTCCAAGTCCTTTCAACAACCAGAGGTAACAGTTACATCCTGATTGACATACAGAATGTCAGAGCAGCATTCTTCCTGTTAAGTGATTAGAATATCAGCCAAGGGAACATAATGAAATCCACATAAAAATTTATTTACCTAATGAAAATCTTGAAGTAATACATAAGTGGTTCTCTGATAATAAAATGCAAATCTAAAACTATAACCAGGAGGACAATAATCTTCATTAAATGTATTGTCTAGAGGAAGCCCATGACATCCACCTAATAGTGCTTTGATTTGTTTAGTAATTTCCACATAATATTTAAACTTTATTTCAAGCCTTAAAAACCCACCCATGAGTTTTTTTTCCCCCCACCAGATAGGGCAGCTGCTGGCAGGTGAAGAATGCTTGCTTCGTGGATTCTTGGACCACCTAGACCCATTTCCGTTAGAGAACTGGGCTCCAGGAAGGGAGAGGAAGCGGGGGCCAGGCTTCCTTCTGCTAGGAGGCTCCGGAAAGATTCTTTCCTGCTGGAAAACAGAATGTCTTAGGTTCCTAGTGCTGCTGTAACAGAAAACCACCAGTGGGTGGTTGTAAAGAACAGCTTGTATTGTCTTACAGTTTAGGAGGTTTACTGCCATCCAATTGATTCCGATTCACAGTGACCCTATAGGACAGAGTAGAACTACACCTATGGAGTAGTTTATTTAACAGGAACATAGAGCATCAGCTTTTTCCTGCAGAGTGGCCAGTGGGTTCGAACTACTACTGACTTTGTGGCTAGCAGCTCAACTAGGTCCCCAGGGCTCAAGGCCAAACTCAGGGTGCTGGCGAGGCACACTCTCCTTCATCTCTGGGGGGAAGATCTCTTTCAGTTGTAAACATGGCATTTCTTGGTTCCTTGGCAATTTTCATGTGGCAGGGACATATCATCTCTGTAGTGTGTGTTTACTCCTTTGTGCCCAATCGGATTTTATATCTCAAAAGTGAGTAGGTTTAACACATATCCCATTTGTACACATGAATTTGTTAACATAACAAAAGCCCTATTCCTGAATAAAACGGCATCTGCAGATAAAGGAGTGGGGATTCCAAGACACATCTTTGAGGAGACACAATGCAGTCCCCAGCACCTAGAATCTGAAGGCTAGAATGACCCCAAGAGGGACAGTCACCTGCCCTTATTGAACCTGTGTGTCCTAGCCCAGGCCTCCTCCTCTAAAAAGACTTGAAGTCTGGGCGGTGCTCTCTC
This sequence comes from Tenrec ecaudatus, assembly GCF_050624435.1. Classification (NCBI taxonomy): domain Eukaryota; kingdom Metazoa; phylum Chordata; class Mammalia; order Afrosoricida; family Tenrecidae; genus Tenrec; species Tenrec ecaudatus. The sequence goes on along the minus strand of NC_134547.1, from coordinate 39,480,149 downwards.
TCCCTCTCCAGTGCTGCCTCGGCATTCCCAAGCAAGACCATCTGAGGTTGGAGTGGTTGGAAGTTGGAAGCAGGTCGAAGTGTCTGAAACTTGGCTCTGCTCTTTGCATGGTAGGCATGAAGCTCATCTTGTCTAAGGACCAGGCTCCTCCTGCCTGCACAAGGGATGGGGGGGCTCCACATTCTGCCTTCAGGGCTGCTGGCCCTGAGGAAACATGTCAAGGCATTCCTACAGGATCTGGCCTGCCTAGTGTCTGCTGAGGGTGCAGATGTCTCCTGGATGGCTTGGATGCACTATGGGGAAGAATTTGGCTCTAGGGCTTTTTTGCGTAACTTGAACCCAGTGATCTCAGTGCTCGATGAGAAATATTAGCCCTTTAGATTTTTAATTTTGTCCATCACAAAGTCCCAAACAGCAGAGTTAGCTTCTTGGTATGTGTCTACACATATACATGGACATGGTTCCCTTCATGAACAGACGTGTCTACGGATGCACCCACACATGTGTTTCCCAATACACATATCTCCGCACATATGTAGACTAGTGCACATGGGTTCTCCCTCATGCATATATATTGCCCCACATGGACACATGTGTGTGCCCATGCAAGCACATACACGTGTGTAAATTTTTCTGTTAAACATAACGACCGACTCACTTTTTTCTCTTCACTGTCTCTTCCTTGTTGTTTATTTTTTTTGCTTCACAAGTTACAACTCCTCGACCTCTTTTGGGAGAACATTTGAAACTATATTCCAATGAAAAAAAGAAAACACCGTTCACTATGATTTCAGTCAAGGATTTTCTTTCTTTTTTTCTTCTAAAATTAGCACAGGGTTATGTTTAAAAATCATAGGCACCGCCTCTGAGGTGAGTTGCTGTGTTCCCTGGGCAACCGTTTACCCATTCTGAGCCTTAGTTTCCTTGCCTGTGATACAGCATTAGCGCAGGTTTTTCTGAGCAGCAGTGCAGATTAAACAAGATAATGTGTGTAAAGTGCTTAGCAGAGTGTCTGGCACGTTGTCATCACTGGATAAATGGGAATGGCTTTGTTGCTGTATGAGAAAAAGGTTGCTCTTAACAGAGGCCTGTGAAATGGAGAAGTGAGGCTCTTATCCAAGTTATCTTGCCAGCCGGCTGGCTTGCTGGGCCTGCCAGCCCTAATGTTGCATGCCCCATCTAAGAGCTGACTCAGATTACTCCTGGGCCATTAGCAGTGCTGGTCAGAGCCTGGAATCTTAAAGTTCAAGGTCGATTACAGGCCTTGCCCACCACTACATCTTTGCTTCTTCTAGAGAGTGATTAGTCACTAGGGTGGCCTGATGACACTGTGATGAGAGGGGGATGACCCAGTGCCTCCGGGGTGCTGGCCACGAGGCCACTCCTCAGGGCATGGCTTTACTGGCAGAGAGTTGGCCACCAGAGGAGTTAGAATCCACTCATGTATCTGGCAAAGCAGAATTAAATCCTGTCTTTTTCCAGGTGACTTGCTGGCCATGTTGTCTAAGTAGTATGAGCCTCAGTTTCCACATCTCTTAAGTGGGGCAAGCTGTAGTATCTTGCCTCTGCGTTGAGCATGTTTCTGGGTCTTTATTGGTAAGCAATCTTGTCTTTATTTTCCCAGGAATATCCTGGGGAAGGAGGGAGTTGACCCTGCGAAGGAAGAAAGGATCCATGGGTGAGGAGAGGCACAGCCAGAGGAGGATTAGTCTGAAGCACAGTAGGGAGACACCAACAACACACTGCCATTGAGTCATTACCAACTCTTATCAGCCTGATAGGACAGGGTAGAACTGCCCCTGTGAGTTTCTGAGACTGTACCTGTTTTCAGGAGTAGAAAGCCCCACCTTTCTCCCTGGGGCAGCAGGTGCTTTCGAACTACACACCTAGCTGTTAGCAGTCCAGGGTGTAACCACTGCACTACAAAGCTTCTAGTAAGGAGATGGGAGGTGGTAAAAGAACCCAATTCTAACACATGAGTCTTTATTTTGGACCCAGCAGCCTTGTCCGGGACACATGCTTGCAGGAGGGAGGGAGTAGCATCTTCCTGCAGGTAGCAGTTAGGCAAAACCCATTTAGCTTGCCTTTGAGCAGATAAGCTGGGAGTTTCTTCCCACACTCTTGTTGGAATTGCTTTACCACGGAGCTGAGCAAGGACTGCGAGAGCATTCCTGCTCTTTCAACTTTCATTCATCTTTCAACTTTCCCAGCTCTTCTTCCTGCTAGATCAGGAGGTGTAGAGCTGATTGGTTTCCTCTATGGAATCACCTCTGGCAGAGGGAAGAAGTGCAGGCCCTCTCTTGGTGTGCAGAGCCAACCTTCCCTCCTCTGAGCACAGCCTTAAGGCTGCAGAGTGGCCAGTTCCTTGGGACTGGTAATTTCTAGGGACCCCTCCCCTCACCAGTGGCTTCCTTCCTTGGGCCCACAAAAATGCCTGATTGCCAGCCAATCTCCAGCCTTCACACATTGAGGAGTCAAGAGAACAGGGACGGAAAGAGGAGGGATAGAGACATGGGTCAGGGGACTTCCAGCCAGGGAGAAAGGCAGAGACAGGGAAACAAAGGAAGAGAGAAAAACCCCTCGTGTTACAGCCTGGGTTTTAAAGAAAAATGTGGTTGGCTGCCCCACAATGCCTGAGTGAAACATTTAGTTCACTTAATGAAAAATAACAAACCCCGGGGACCTTACAACTTGCAGACCATTCCTCAAGCTCAGGTGTGACACAGTCCTCCATGTGCTCTCTGACTGAGAAGCTGCCCCCACCTATGCATAGAATCACTGCAAAAAGAAGAATCAAAGGCAGTCATCCGACTGCCAAATTTGAGAGCAAACATTTTTCTTTCTGAATTTAAATAATTGCATTGCATCTGGAAACCTGGTTCTCCTCTAAACCCAGCTCCAAATGACGTTTGGCAGGCTAACTGTGGTCTGGTTTCCTCCCCTCTACCCTGTGGAGCTTTCTCAGAATACTTTCCTCAATGTCTGGCGAGCTGGCTTTTAAACCAGTTCTTTTTTTTTTTTGGTTCAGGGTCTCAAATTTTATTAAATTGAAAATGTATTCCACCTCAGGTTATAAAATCTCTAGAAGTGGCTTTGAAAGGGAACAGGTTTTGGCAGGCTGGAAATAGGTTACCTCCAATGCAAATAAAAGCATCGCGCTTCCGAGGAGAACAAGGCTCCACGGGTTCTGAAAGCGCATGGGGGGGTTAGAGACCACGGCATAGAAATGGTCAGAGAATAATTTAGAAGCATGCATAGTTTAAATGAAACATTTTGTGGACACATGGAACTAATTGCTTTGCCAAAAGCTCAATTCCATGGATCCAGTCTTAAGAGCTAAACTTCCATTTAACTATTCAAGATGATTTCTTAGCAGACACATGAAAGCTCCTTTTTGCTTCTGGTCTAAGGGGAATCTTAATACATTTTAAAATTATTTGGCATTTTGAATTAATTTTCTTCGAATGAAATGAGATTCTTAAATTGGGATCTTGTAGGGAAAAGACAGCCAGGTAATTAGGGAGCTGGTCTTCTTTTGTAACACACAGATTCGAGTGCACACAAAATCGATTTTAAAGGAAAAATTCCAGAGTAAGCAATGCTATCTGCCCTTTATTTCTCTTTATGACACAAGGTACCTAAATTTATTTGGAATTACTTAGTTGGAAAGAAAGGTCTATCAACTATTTAGAATCAGCGCTATTAGAGGTAGCAGTGTCAGCTCCTGTTTGCTACGTATCCAGGAATTCACAATAGCAAAGCCTTTTGGTAACTGACTTTCTTTCCTGACAGCTTTCTTATGCTACTCATATTTAGGGTTGAGCGCCTGGGGCCGTGCCGTAACAGCACAGTCAAAGGGTGGGAAATTCACTGTTGTCTTTTCCCACCATGTGACGGCCATTGACCAAGTGAAGCTTCGGATACTCAGGTTATCTGTGACTTTGAGCAGGGGCTGGGGGTGAGGGGTGGCGGTCAACTTATGGTTTGGTCATTGGGAGTTCCTGCCTTTTCCAGAATCCTCACCATCTATTAGATAACTCTGGGAGCATCAAAAGAAACTGGACAGAATACACAGAGTCACTGGACCAGAAATAACTCGTTGACATTAAACCATTTTAGGAGGAGGTAGCATATAAACAAGAGCCAAGAGTACTGAGTGAAGAAGTTCAAGCCGCGCTGAAAGCATTAGCCCAAAACAAAGGTCCAGGAATTGATTCCAGGAGATTTGGAAGACGAGCTACCTGGCCAACTCACTGGGAGAGGTACACATTGCACCCCGTCCAAAGCAAGGTGACTCAACAGAATGCTTTGGCTGAAGATCATCCAACAATGGTTGCAGCAGTACACTGACAGGGAGCTGCTGAAGGTTTAGGGCAGATTCAGAAGAGGATATGGAACAAGGGATATCGCTGCTGATTTCAGATGGATCTTGGCTGAAAGCAGAGAATACTAGAAAGATGTCTAATTGTGTTTTATTGAGTATGCTAAGGCATTTGACTATATGAATCATAACAAGCTATGGCTGGTTAACCTTGAGAAGAATAGGAATTCCAGGGCACTGCATTGTGCTCATGTGAATCTGCACACCAACCAAGAAGCATTTGTGAAAACGCAACAAGGTTATGCTGCATGGTTTGAAATCGAGAAAGGTGTGCATCAGAGTTGTCTTCTCTCGTCGTACTTATTCAGTGTGTGTCCTGAGAAAGTCATGAGAGAAACTGGATTACATAAAGAATATGGCATCAAGATTAGAGGAAGGCTTCGGAATACCCTATAAGATGCAAATGATACCACCTTACTTGGTGAAGTGAGGAATATGTTGAGGAAGATCAAGGATTGTAGCCTTCAGTGTGGATTACAACTCAGTGTAAAGAAGACCCAAAGCCTCACAACTGGACCAAAAGGTAACATGATCAATGGACAAAAGATGGAAGCTGTCAAGGATTTTGTGTTGCTTGGCTCCCCAGCCAGTGCTCAGGAAAGCAATAGTCAGGAGATCAAAGGACACATTACCTTGGGTAAATATGTTGCACCAGACCTCTTTAGAATGTTGAAAAGCCAGGCTGGTCTTTTAAAGACAAAGGTCTGCCTGATACAAACCATGGCAGTTTCAATCGCCTCATATGCATATCAAAGTTGAACTTTGAATAAGGAAGAATGAGGAGAAATTGATACATTTGAATTATGGTATTGGTGAAGAATATTGGAAGTACCATAGATTGCCAAAAGAACAAGCAGACCTATTTTGGAAGAAGTATGGCCAGAATGCTCCTTAGAGGCAAGGATGGCAGGACTTCATCTCACGTACTTTGGGCATGTTATTAAGAGAAACCAGTTCTGTAAAGTAGTGGGCAGGAAAAAAAAAGAATACAAACATACCCAAGGTGAATGGGCGGGGGGGCATGGAGCAGAGACCCAATGCCCATCTGTAGACCATTGTACATCCCCTCACAGAGGGGCCATGGAAGAGGTGAGCCAGTTGGGGTGCAGTATAGCACCGATGAAACACACAACTCTCTAGTTCTTTGGTGCTTCCTTCACCCCACTATCATGACTTCAATTCTACCTTACAAATTGGATTAGACCAGAGCATGCACACTGCTACAGATAAGAGCCAGCAGCACTGGGAATCCAGGATAGATAAAGCCCTCAGGGCCAACAAGGAGAATAGAGATACCAGGAGGATTAAGGGAGGGTGGTGGGAGAAAGGGAGTAATTGATCACAAGGGTCAATATTGAATCCCCTCCCAGGGAAACGAATAAGGGAAAAGAGGGTGAGGGGTGACAGGATGATGTAAGATGTGGAAAAATAATCTATAACTTATCAATGGTTCATGAGCGTGGGTGGATGGGGGAGGGAGCAGGGAGAAATGGGGAGCTGATATCAGGGGCTCAAGGGTGAAGAGAATGTCTTGAAAATGAAGATGGCAGCATATGTGCAAATGTGCTGGACACATTGGAGGAATGTATGGGTTGTGATAAGAGCTATAAGAGGCCCCAATGAAAGTATTTAAAAAATAATAAAATAAAAAGAGGAAAACCTTGGACAAGATGGACTGGCACAGTGGCTGCAACAATGCAGGACTGGGCAGTGTTTCATTCTGTTGTACACGGGGTTGCTACGAGTCAAAACTGACCCAGTGGCATCCACCACTACCACCCATTTGTTCATCCACCCACCACCCACCCATGCATGCATCCATCTATTTATTCACATATCCATCCATCCATGCACCAACTCTTTATTGAGGACTTCCTGTGAGTTGAGCACAGTATTCAATTCCGTCATTATGGAACGTACAATCTTATGGAAGCGACAGCCATAGACAGACTCACACACATGAGACTAGGATTACCAACAATAATAGATGTTCTAAGGAGCCCTGGTGCTGCAGTGGTTACACAGCACTGGTTGAGCTGCTAACCAGAAGGTGAGCAGATCAAAACCACCAGGTACTTTATGGGAGAAAGATGAGGCTTTCTTCTCCCTGTCAAGAGTTACAGATTCAGAATCCCCTGGGAACAGTTCTGCACTTCCTTATAGGGTCTCTGAGTGGAAATCAACTGGATGGCAGGGAGCCGACTTTGGAGTAACATGCTCTAGAGTCCAGGTCGAACCCACGCAAGAGAACTTTTAGCTACGACGCTGTGCTCCAGGATGGAGAACTATGCTCCAGGTTACCACATTGGACAGTACAGGATAATTTGGTTACTTAGTCGTTGCCCCAGATCTGCAGCATCAGCATCACCTTAGTCCCTATTGGAAATGGAGATTCTAAGGGCCACTCCAAGCTTGCTGTGTCTCTGTGGTTAGAGTCCAGGTATGTGAGTTTTAACAAACACCCCCCCCCCCTCCACCGAGTAGCTTTTATGTCGGTAGTGCAGTGCTCTCTGGGATTCAGTTTCAGTACGGGGCGGGGGGCACGAAGAAGCAGGGGGATCATATTTCAAAACCTTAAGTCTTCCAGAAAAACGGATAATGTCGCTGACCCTGAAATAGGAGCAACTAAATGATAACAGTGAACTTGGCGCAGGGATGGGAAGTGAAGAGTCGTGTACAGCTCCCTACACCCAGTGGTGGGAAGGGGCTTGCCACGCTTGATGACCTCCAAAAAGTGTGATGGAGCATCGAGAAGGGGGGTGTGCAAACTGAAGTTCAGAGCAATGGGCACATAGGTGTAGAATCCCTGGTATGCCAGCAGTGTGTTGTTGGACCTGTGACTTAACCTATCTGGGCCTCATGTTCTTCACTGGTAATAAGGTGGGATAACCACGCCTCACTCCTTGCTTATCTAATAGGATCAAAAGACAGGATGGACTAAAACTGTATTGCAGAGCACCCCGGGAAAGTTCATGCTCTGGGATAACTGGGCGCCGAGCATTTCTGTGTCTTTCTTATTTTCTTTTCTAAATACTCCTCTCCAGTTCTCCTACAACTAGTCCTGAGATTGCCTCCTCTGAGCATGGCTCTGCCCAGCTCTTCTCATTCCGCCTCACGCACCTGGCAGCAGTCCCGGCGGCTCTGTGGCAGAACTCTGGTCTAGGGGACAGGGACCATACAGTTCCAGCTCCGCCTTTGCTTCCTGGGCAGTCCTCAGCTTCTCTTACATGGGCTCCTAATCTTGGAGGTTCCAGGTCTGGGAACCTGAAATGGGCCAGGGGACTGGATTGCTGTAAGTGCCTTTTAAAATCAGTTGTAACCCAATGCTTTTGGGGAAAGACTTCTTAATTTTAGCAGCATCTTTTCTGTTGTCTAGACCTAACATCAGCATTTTAGGGAAAAGTGTTGAGATAAACTTTCCCCTGCCTCATCTACCCTTCTTTCTCCACAGCCAGGGGCCCAGGCAGCCCTTCTCCCAGACCGTCAGGTGGCCATCGGCTCAGCCGATCCCCAGCTATTTGTCAGCAGAAAGTTTGATCCCTGGAAGATGGCATGCTTAGTTTGAGATTGCAGATGTGGTCCCTCCTGGAGAAAAGCCACGTGTCTGATGTCAGCTTTGGGGGACGGTATTTTGGGGAGATATTGGCAGCTGCTTATCTAAAGTAGACACTGTGTTGTCCTTCACCCTCTCGGCGAGCTTTGCAGTCAGACGTGCCTCTGTACTTGGAATAGCGTCTTGAACATCATATCGATTAGTTATTGCTATTGTCATTATCATTATGGGTGTTACCACTTTCTGTTTCTCCAGGGCTGAAATGTGGCCCAGACCTCCCCTCTCCAGACACAGATATTCATAATAAATTCTTTGGGATCTTCATTTTAAAAGAACACACTTCACTGTTTGACTCAAAAGCACGAATATTTAATGGTGCGAATTTAGCTGTGGACTCCCACCTTCTTTATCTTTTCGTGACTCAGGGATGTGGAAGATTTCTCATGGGAATGTAAGGGGCTGCACTGCTTCACAAAGCATCAGAAAATCCTTACATTATCATCTGTTATGACCCCATTTCAAGGGGAGTCTTTGTCCAGGTAGTAGGAGGGGTGGGGCGCTCTTTTGTGTCCCCCCCCGCCCCGGGTGGGTGGGGTGTACATAAGAACAAGTAAGGGCCAATAATCTATCATCATTATTCATAATGGCTACGCTGGCCAATCAGCTCAGATGCCTAATCACGTACCCTTCCACCAGCTAGTTGTTCTCATTTTACAGAGGAAGAAACCATCTGTACGGTCCGAGAGGTTGCTGTCTAGCAAAGCCCACACAGCTAATGCGTTGGGAAACCAGGCTGTGAACCTGGGTTTGTTCCACTCCAGATCTGGGGACCTGAACCAGCATGCTGCCCTGCTGAGGCGCTTGAAGTATTCTGGTGCATCCCCCAGCTGGAGAAGGAGGGCTCAGTGCTCTGCGTTGCTGCCATAAAAAACAAAACAAAACAGTTTTATTAGCATGTAGGTGGGAGTTTAGACAGTCTTGCTAATATCTTGATTTACTCCAGATATTAGGGGGGGGTTGTTGGATAAGGAGGGGGATGTTGGCGTGGATAGAAGGAGAAACTGAAGACCCAGTGTAGCTTGAACTCAGTGAAGCAAGAACAAATGGACTTTCTCTCCTGGGAACTGCCATTGGGGTGTAGCTGTGCTCAAGAATCCATCTCTAAGAATCTAGCCTGAGCCATGTTCCTAAGCCTTATTCAGGGGACAGGAAGACATTTTGATTGGCAGTCCCCAGAGGCAACACTCAGTGGGTGGAGGTAGTCTTTTAGCTACAGTCAGGGTGCTGTCATTGGACGGCTGGCCTCTGTTCTGCTCAGGTACTTGTTACTAAATTTTGGGGCTATGGCAGTTAACATAATCTGTCAACTTGACGAAGGGGTGGAGTCTAGTCTGTCATTCAGGTCACAGCTTGATGACCTTATTTGGAGGCACAATGGAGATAAATAGCTCACTGGAGGCCAGACACACTCTTTGTGAGACATTCCTGTTGACAAGACATTTGGAGCTATGCTGATGGAGCCAGAACCCCGGAGTTGGGGGAGCCATGTGGAGACCCACGCCAGTGCTAAGATGCTTCCACCGCCATTGGATCCACAAGACTTTCCACCCACTGGCCTGTGATCTTCCTGCATTAGATGTCATTGCACGTGTTGTATGAGTCTGAAGAGGCATTTATAGACTGGTATCAGACATATGAGCTAATCGGACTTAGGGACTTGATCTGGACAAGGCTGGAATGTTTTCTTAATATATAATCTTTGATATAAACCTCTCTCACATATATATGTGTGTCCTGGATTTGTTTCTCTCCTCAACCCAGACTGACACGGGGCTTCCCGAGATGTACCCAGAAGAACCCAACTCCTCTAGGAGTTGTTCTTGTTGGATGCAATTTTCCTCTTTTTTCAAGTTAACACTTGTCTGCCCTCTAACCTGTGACTTCCTTTCCCTGCCTCCCTCTTCCACCCCTGGTAACCGTCAAGGTTTCCTTTATTGTGAAACCCTTGTCTGGATTAAAAACCACCAGCATTGGGCTCACTCAGTAGTTGTCTTTTGCGAGTGCCTAATTTCACTCAGCATAATGCCGACCCCTTTCATGAGGTGTTTTGCAGGTTCACCTTTATCCTTTAATGTTGTGAGGTATTCCATTGTGTGTATGTACTGAAGTTTATTGATCTTTTCTTCCATTGATAGGCATTTAGCTTATTCTAGCCCAAAGCGAACAGTGTGCTTCAAAGAACGTGCATACGCATCGTTTAAAGTTAGCTTTTTATCATGGCCCTTTCACATATATGTCCACCAGTCACAAGTATTTATGTGATAGATCTTCATAAATTGAACACAAGAAATAACAGGGCCAGCTCTAACCCCCATAGCTCCTGATGACTGCCATCCACACATGAACATGAAGGCTTGAATATCTATGCCTTTATTTTAAAGACATACATGCATATGTTGTTATTGTTGTCAGGTGCCTCTGAGTCACTTCTGACTCATAGTGAGCCTGTGCACAACAGAAAGACACACTGCCTGCGCTTGTGCCATCCTCACAATTGTTCTTGTCTGAGCTTATGTTCGCAGCCACACGTATATATCCGGCACAGTGAGAGCTTCCAGGTATTGCGCTCAGCATGGAAAGCCTTGTGCTGGTCCCAGGTGTCTTGGGAGACACCAGGATTGCCTAGGGCGCTTGATTTAAGGGTTGATGGCAGGAGGAGCCTGAGGTTACTACCCCCGGGGCCATGGAGACCTTGTTTCTTTCCATTGCTGCGGACAACCCTAGGCCTCCTAATTTACTGTACCCATGAAGACTATCATGCCTGCAGGCCATTGCTCATCTGGGTTGACACAACATGTGACTGGTGGAGAAACCAAGGAAAGTGGCCCAACATCTACTAGTCTAGAATGTTCCAGCACATTGACTTGGCTCTGTCCCCTTTCTTCCTCTCACAGTCAGTTGCCAGGTACTTCTGCTATGAGCCGAAGGCAAAAACCAGGTCAAGGGGGTACCTGGATGCGTGGAAGCCTAGAACTTTCTGGCCTAGTGACTTGGTATGTATATTTTAGGGTTTGATAGGCTTGAATTTGAATGTCAGCTCTTGTCAGTTGCTGGCTGTGTAACTGTGGATGTGTGTCTTAACCGGTTTGAACAAGTTTTTCTTTGCTAGTGAAGTGAGGATGGGTAAAACACTCCCCTTGCAGTGCTGAGACGGAAGTCTCTTGGTGAGGTGAATGGTTAATTCACTGCTGTAAGTCCCTTGGTGGTGCCAATGGCGAATTCACTGCTGCAGGTTTGAGAGGCACTTCAGAAGAAAGCCTAACAAGGCCGTGGTGGTCTAGTGGTGGAATTCCCTTCTTCCAGGAGGGTTCATTCTGTTTCAAGCCAATGCACCTCCCTTCCCAGCTACCACCTATCAGTCAGTGGAAGCATGCACGTTGCAAGTTTGAATAGAGTTCAACAGTGTTTCCAGACTAAGATGGGCAAGGAAGGGAAGCCTGTAAATCTACATCTGGAAATCAGCCAATGAAATCCCTATTGATCACAATGATCTGACATGAAACTGATTACAGGACCCTGGGAGCACATCACTCCACTGTGCATGGGGTCTCCATGAGTTGAGAGCCAACTCGATGGCACCTCACAATAACACGATGCAAACCCAGCCTAGACCTTGGATGAGCATGCTCAGCTCGCAGTCATACGTGGGGCAGTTTTGCTTCTTATGTTATAGCCTGGGGCTACAGAGGAGGGGGCTGGGATGAAGGGGAAGAAGCGGACAGAGACCCACTTCTCTGTGTCCATGGCATCCATCCCAAATGAGCAAATGGCCCTCAGCAGGGTGTGGGGAATGGGACCTCACCCTGGTTGGCTGTGGCTGGCTGACCCAGGCAGCTGCCCCATTCTCAGGTCCCACATGCCAGGCTGGTAGCTGAAGCAGCTCATCAGGCGGGGGCTGGGCAGCTGACAGAGCTTCCCAGGGGGCTAGGAGGCCAGCTGCAGGCTTGGAGCCCAACCCTGGAGCCCAGAGCCCTGGGGCCTGGAGCTGAATATTGTGTTAACCCGATCTGTTCTGAAGGCCCTTACATTTCCAGGCCTGGAAACAGCTTCCTTGTGGCTTTCAATGGCCTCATTCGCCCTGTTCGTTAGCTCTTTGTTAGGCCACCGGTCTATAACAGGCAGCTTAAGGACTGTATTTGACCTGTGGCTATTTGATCGGGTCTGTCTTAAACATTTGAATGATTCCTATAAAAATCCAGATTTCCAGCCTTCCCGGAAAAGCCAAAAGATCTCATCCTGCTGGGCATCCTCCCTGGTGGTACTGTTGGCTGGAAGGGAAGGTCCTTCGTGATTACCCAATTCACCCCATGTCCATCTCCACCCCACCCCCACCCCCCACCCCCATTCCCTGCCTAACACTACTGCTTGCTGATTGATACCCGCCTGGTCTCCCTGAGGCAATTTGGGAGCCTAGCCTAGAGAAGCCTGGGGGTGGGTGGGTGGGTGGGTGGGGGCACTTGCCTCTTTTCCCATTTGAGCCTTACACTCCAGCCCTCTTTGACTGCCTCCTGTGTTGAGCGCCTTGCTACCTCCTGAATGGAGAGTCTCTTACAGCCCTTGCAGATAGACTCCTACCCCTGCTGGAAGTCTCCCAGAGAGGTCTCTCTTTGACCCCGGAGACCACACAGTGAGCCTAGTGCCTCTTCCTCATGACAGACCAGATGCCCGAAGACAGCTCTGGGGGTCCCTGAGCCTGCCTTTCTGTGCTCAACAGCATCAAGAGGACTAAATGTGGTTTCCAGCGCCCTCCGCCCATTATTCTGCCACCTCTCCCTGGCCATGTCCCAGGGGGCCTGGGAACTTCTTGAGGCCAAACTTCACAGCATTGCCCTTCACACTCCAGGGGCCAGCAGACTGCTACCACATGCCTGGTGTCTCACTTCTGTTCAGAAACAGAAACTAAACATGTGGAAAGTGTTCGGAAAGGCCAACGGCCTTAAAATACCCAAGGCATCTCTGGGTAAGACATTTGTTTTTAAAATAATTTAGTTTACTTTTGTTGATGTTGAGAATACACACGGCAGACAACACACGGATTAAACAGTGTCTCCTTATCCCGTCAGTGACACTGATGACATTCCTTCAGCCGTGCAGCGATTCGCACACTCCTTTTCTGCGTTGTCCATCCCCCGTGAACGCACTGCCTTCTAAATTTCCTTACGACACTTTCAACTTGCTGCTGTCCATTTGATCTGTGGGTCAGTTTTATTTTTATCTGCATGTCTTCTTTTATTAACTTTTCTTCTGCAATTTTGGTCGTTAAGAAAGTGAAGAAGCAAAGAATTGTTTTTTAACCAGCTCATGGTGGGCACTCACTGAAGGGGGTGGGTGGGTTCCTGATGAGGGGTCAGGAGAGGGGTGGGGGAGGAGCTACTTAGGGTTCTGCCTCCTGGAGGATTATGGGAACCCAGAGAAAGAGGAGAAGGTGGTAAGGAGGGATCAGGGAAGGCATCTGGGGACAGCAGTGGTCCGATGTGGCCCAGAGCAGGAAAGCGTTGATGGCAGACCGTGGGGCTGAGGAGCTGGGCACTGGGGAAGGACAGTGAGGGGGTGCTCATGCTGGCCATTGTGAAGATCATTGTAGTGTGTCTGGAATCAAAAGCTGGGTTCACTGCCGGCTTTTTTAGGCTAGAAATGTGTGACCTTGGGCAAGTCATTTCTTTTTCTCAAGCCCTGATTTTCCCACATGCACAGTGAGCTCAGGCTGCGAGGGGTAAATGAACGAATGCGCCAGGTGTTTCTCCTTGTGAACGGACCCAGAGAACCGCGCTCACTGGGGTCTGTTCTGCTGTGCGCAGTGGGCTGGCTGGTTGCTGTACGTTTTGTGCAGAGCTGGCTGGAAAGGAAGTCGCTTGAGTTTACAGGGACAGGCACTGAGTAAGAGGTGCGGGACTTTAGACCTGCTGGGCTCTGCACCTGCCCTTTCCACTACAGTGCCCCATTCAGAAGATTTGGGGGAGAGATGCCTGACCTCTGGTTTCCGGGGGCATTTCCCAGGATTTCGCTTGTAGTACTGTAGGGGCTGGAAGAGTGCTAGGTCTGGGAGTTGGAGCTCCAGGTGGAATGGGAGAGCTCAGGCCCATTCTTTTTAGACTCTGCGGTGGCGATGGGCCTTTGGGGCCATTCCTGTACTCCAGTGGGGTCTTGTGCATCTTCAGTAATGCCTGCTGCCTGCCTCCACTGCTGGAGGAAATGCGACTTCATTCGGCTTCTTGGAGCCCTGCCTGTGGCCTCAACAGGAGTGACCAGCAGAGGCAGGGTTACAGCCAGACGAGAGATATGGCGACACTAGGAGAAGAGCTTACAGCATGGAGACCTTGGCAAGCATTTCTTCTTTGGGCCTCGTTTTTTCCTCTGTAACATGTGATGGGTGGTCTGCTGATCCTGACCCTCCGTGCCAAGATCAAACTGAGTTTGAAAGTCCGAAAGCAGTGAAGCTCCCTTCCAATGCCAGAGGTTTTATGTGCCAAGGGAAGCTTGTCCCTGGCCTCCTGAGCTAAGACAGACCACCATTGCCCTTGGCAGGCCCAGCCCACCGAACTGTTTCAGTAATTCCGTACCATGCACTGTATTTTCCTCAGTGGTCTGCTTGCCTCCTGCTAGTACCCCTGTTTGACATAGGAGAAAACGGAGGTCCATTTCTGCATGGCTAAGGTCAGATTTAGGTCCACAGCCCGGGTCTCTCTGATTAAAGTCTCTATGCTCTATGTTGCTAGAATTTCTTAGCTCAGAAACCAAATTCGCTTCTTTCAGAAGCATGAGAGCTGGGTGTGGCAAAGCATTCAATTTCACTTCCAGAGCAGTTCCTTGGGCTGAGGTCTCTGCCCTCAATACCCCCTGACAGTCCCTCTGTGAGCCAAGGGGATATACCCCCCCCCCCCCCCCCCCGCCCAGAGTCTATGTGTCTACTTCCAGACTGGGTCCCAGGTGCCCAGGATTCCTGGCCACAGCCAGGGCTTCGTCTCTTTTTTGCTCTCTCAGCAGAGTCAGGATTTTCGTATGCAAATCTCCAGGTCAAGGAGTGGGTGAGGGGCGCAGTTGGTTGGGAACAGAGCTTCGATGCCCCTTGTGGTGATGGAAGAAGCTGCGGTTGGCAAGAGAAGGGTGACCTGCAGACAGTGGAGGGACTGGGATCCTGTAGCTGGTTCCTGACATGTTCACAGAAGTTCCAGGGGCCTCCTTTGTCTCCTGCCCTGGTGACTCCCCAGCTGCGTGTTCCTGGTGACCTTGTCCTTAGGTCTGTGCCGCAGATGCCACAAGGTTTGATAGAGGCACTAAAAATAGCCCATGGGCCAGGGATTGCGGGTGGTTTATCTGCCTGTGAACCATCACTTGGCCCTCTCTTCTGCTCTGGGGGCTAGGATGGCTCCTTAGAACGGAGGTGAAGGCAATCCTCTTTGTATTGGCAGATGCCCAATGGCTACTTTTAGGCTCTCAGCAGCTTTTCTTTTGGACACGCCAAAAATTCTGGAGTCTGCGGCAAATTTTGGTTCTGCCACTCACCTGGTCCACCACCCCCCTGCAGGTTGGCTGCACTATGGTGGCTTGCCCGCCGTCATGATGCTGCAGGTTTTACTACTGGAATGTCAGGAACCACGTGGCAGGTTTCAACGGCGTGTCCAGGCAAAGGAAGACTTAGATTCCAAGTGTTAGAAGAAAGGCCTGGTAACGTACTTCTAAAAATTAGCCAGCGAACGCCTTCTGGTTGAAGAATGTGGTCTGATAATGGGGCTGGAAGAGGGACTCCCGAGGTTAACAGGCACTGCACAATAACTTAAACAATGGCCCCTAACACACAAATGGTCACGGCGATAGCTCGGGATCGGGTAGGAGTTCAGTCTATAGTAGGTCAGTTTGCTATGAGTTGGAGCCGACTCTACAGCAGCTGCCAACACAGTCACCCAGCAGCTACTCAGCCTGGTCACTGCATGGTTGGTAGGATTAAGTGAAACACTGCCTGTAAGCAACATGGCCGATTCGAAGTTGCCTGGACCTGCACCTGAGGATGCGCCCTCGTGACAGCAGTGTGCTGTTTTGCTGGGTGTACCTAGCAGCCCCGCTGCAGCCGTGAGGGCTGACCCTGCCAGCAATGGGCCACATGTGTTTCTTCGAATGGTGTTGGAGGAGCTCCTCTGTGTGGGTGTCCTAGCTTGATGTGTGGGCTGCTATGTTTTGACCCAAGGGAGCCAAACTGATTTTCCTGGCCCATCCCTTCACCATCCAAAGCAGAAAGTTAAATAAACACAGCCAAATATTATCATAGGATTCAAGGAAAATGAACTTGGTCCCCAAGGGCGGCCCACATCTGGCATCCACTGGGCCTCTCTGGACTATGGGATGAGGCAGATGTGGCTAGGAGTAGGAAGGGCCCAGTGAGCCCCCTAGCCAGGCCTGTGCCTCCTTCCAGGGCTCCATGCCAACTTGGGGCTGTGTAGATTATAGGCAGCCTGCCTTCAGCTACATCTTCTCCTTGCCAGCCTCCTTCTGGGACCTTGTCCCTCTGAGAGCGTGTCCTCTGAGACTTCCTGGCTGGACACTTACATTGGAAGGGCAACTGGAGAATTGAGCCTGAGCTGGGCAGCCCAGGTGCCTAGGCCCCCGTGCCTGCATCTTTGGGAAGTAGCCTTACTTGTCACGGTTTTCTGTCTCTGCTAATGGTTGTTGTGGGTGGGTGAGCCACATGTGGGGGTACACTGGACCTTGTGTTCACATTTGTGCTTCTTGTGCCCTCCTTTCTGAGCCTTTTATCCTCTGCCCAGCACTGTCCTTGGCATATGCCCCCTGACCTGGTTACAGAGAAATAGAGTGGATTGAATTCAGCATTCCATATAGGACAACTCGTGTGTATTTTTGGGTGATACATAGGAAAGAGGTGTGTCTTCCTGCCTGCCTTCACTATTTACTCATTTGTCGATGCTGCCCAGCATTTCCCATACCCCAACTCCCCCAACTTTGACATTTCTCTGGCAGGGCCTGTAGTGATTCAGTTTGTTGGCACACGAACTACTTTTTCTTCTTGTCCATGGGTTCTACTTGAATTGTGGTGCTGGGGAAGAATCTTGAAAGTGCCACGAAGTGCCAGAACAACAGCAGAAATCTGCCCGGAAAGACGTAGAGCCAGAATGCTCCTGAGGGACGTGGACGGGAAGACTTTGTCTCAAGTACTTTGGACATTTTGTCAGGAGAGACCAATCCCTGGAGAAAGGACACCATGCTTGGTAAAGTAGGGAGAGGCCGTGAAAGTGAGAAAGGCCCTCCACAAGACGGCCTGACGCAGTGGCTGCAACAGTGGTCTCAGCCGGGCAGTGTTTAATGCTGTTGTACTTGAGTTGCAACAACAACAACAACAACAACAACAACAATTGTCCCTGGGTGAGGCATACAATTAATACTCGCAATGAAAGCCCGGAGGTTTGAAATCACCCAGAGATGCTTTGGAAGAAAGGCCTGGCTATCAACTTGTGAAAAACCAACTGCTGGAAACCCCGTGGAGGACAGTTTGCTATGACTTATGTGGGGCCATCATGAGTTGGAGCCAACTGTATGGTAACTTTTTAAATTAGGAAACGCTATTTTATCTGCTTCTGCTAATATCTCTAGGAATAGTCGCCACTAGCACAATACACCCGTGAGTTCTTGAATAGTGCTGCTGAGATCACAGCCGAGAAGAGATTTTTGTGCAAAAACAGAGTTGAGGTGACTAAACGCTGTAGGGACTTTGAATGCAGCTGACGTGTCCTGCCGGCTCTCCTGGAGAGACGTTGTATGAGAGGTTCCCCAACAGCTCTGGGGCCAGATGGGGAGATGTCCAGATCCATCTTTGATGGCCGGCTGTCCAGTGACTACCAGGCAGGCTTGGGGAGATACGGCATGCCTTGGTGGGACCAGCTACCAGGTAGAGATTCCGGCACCCACTCCCCCCATAGCCTTCTCCATGTGCATGCTAGCCATGTGGGTGGGCAGTAGGGACCAAGCTGGGAGGCCCATCTGTGCCAATGGAATGTCCCTTCTCAAATCAGATTTATTGAAAGTACTAACTCCTTACACTGTAAAGTGTATTATGGCTGCTCCTACCCCTGGGACATCCATGCGGAGTTACACAATGTTTGGAACCAGTCATTATAGTTCATTCCATGACTTTTACGGTGGAGAAAGTGATGGCAGAGAGCTGGTCTGTGTGCTGAAAACCAGATGAGAACACAGCCCCCACCCCCACCCCCCGCCTCCAGACACACAGAGCCTTTACAGCGAGAAACGCACTTTGCTCTCGTGTTTAAAAGAAACCACATGTACAACATGGCACTGACATTTATTTACAATGTTAGCACAGAGGATAAGTTGTTAAGGCATCATAAAAATGCTAGTTTCTACTTTATAGAGCTTTTCTTCAAAAGCATGTGGGAAAAGGGAACGAGAGTGGGATTCTGGTCTTGGGCGCTCCCTCATCTCTACTGGAGGCAGGAATAGGTCTGGGTGGGTGCTGGTCCCAGGATGCCTGTCAGTGGTCTGCCTTCCCTTCCAAGTTCCCGGCCAGGCTACTGTTGCCCCCCTGCCCATTTGTGAGGAGTATTATGGGGGTGCCTGTGGTGAGGTGGCCCGGCTCGATTCTGCATCCCCTTCCCTCTAAGTTGGAGAGCTGGTAGTTGAGCACCCCGGGCTGCTTCTGAAATAAGCAGGAGCCAGACCCAGTCGTAAACTCATGTTTATATGCGGCGTGTTTCTGGTTAATGAAGCTGTGCAGAACTGGCTTATGAAAAGAAATATATGTATGTAAATGAGATTAACCTCAGGTGAGATTAAACAAGGGCTGCCAGGAGGCTTGGCCCCTCTCAAGTTTTGGCTTGCCAAGGCAGGGGAATTCCTCGGAAGGGCTGCCACTTTGAGTGGGATTTGCTGAGGTTGGGAAGCAGCAAGTCTCTCTTGCGCTGCTCACTGTGTACCAGGTGCTGAGCGAAGTTCTTCCCATGTCATTGCACCGTGTCTTCAGGATGAGTGAGAATTTGATTACCCCCCCTCCCCCCCGCTTTGGGGCCAAAATGAAGACTGAAGAGGGGGACTCATTACCTCGGGCCACATTACAAGTAAGAGGTGGTCTGTGGAGGACCCTGTGCTGGTACCCAAGACTGCTGTGGGGCCACTCCCTCTGAAGCATTCCGAAAGGCCAGTTATTTTAGCCTCCATTTTGTGTTTCATTTTTGGCTTTTCTCCGAAGGTACCACCTGGCTGGCTTAGTCAGTGAGTGCTCAGCCACGTCCTCAGTGGGGGTGATCTAGTCATCCCACTGAGTTCAGGAGCTTTGAGGAGAGAATGTGGCCCCTGTCATTGAGGAGCTGGGCCTGGATCAGTGTGAATCTGATGTGTGGTCCCTGGGCAGTGAAGTGAAACACGGATGGTTGTGATCGAGGGTTTTTGCTGGCAGATTTTCAGAAGTAGATAGTCAGGTCTTTTCCTCTAGTCCATCTTAGCCTGGAAGCTCTGCTGAAATCTGGTTAGCATCATAGCAACATGCAACCCCCTAGTGACAGACAGGGGGTGACTCGTAACTGCACCTAAATTCCCCATGTGGAAGATGATAATTCTGACCCTGAGCCCACCATGCATGTGCCCGGTGAATTGGGAGGTGGGAGAAGGAGAGATCTAGTGGGTGTCTTTAAAGGGGCCCATAGGACAGTTGGGGCGGTAGCATAAACGAGTGCCCGTTATTTCAGGCCCCCGGGTGTTGGACTTTGAATCACGTACTTTCTGAACAGCATCTCAGTTTATCTTCAGAGTTAGTATGCACAGAGGAGTTGCCAGATTACACCGCAAACCATGAGGGACCAGGACTTGATCTGAAAACATCTTGCTTCCACCACTGCAGAAAAGGGACAACTAGAGAAGTCAGGGAGGACTTCTTGGAGGAAGTGCACATCAGAACCAGCAGTACTATGTCCAGGATGGTGGTCAGACTGATCTTGGAGTGGGCTTGGCTGAGCTACCTGAAGCCCTGGTCCAAGATCCAGGTCTCCTCAGCGGTAGGTTCTGGGGGAAACTTCATCGGGCCGGGTGAGGCAGCATCAGATACCTCCTAGTTTACATTTCTTACCTTCCAACCTATTCCTCCCTCATCCACCAAATTCACCGCCATCAGGCTGATTGCAACTCCTAGGACGGACAGAGTAGAACTGTGCTGGCGGGTCCCCGAGACTGTAAATCGTATGGAAGTAGAACACCTTATCCCTCCCACTGTTTTGAATTGCTGACCTTTGGTTAGCAGAGCAATGCATAGCCCACTGGATTTCATCCTTGAACAGGAAAAAAATGCGTGTGTTTAAAAGAACCCCACAGACTTTTAAGGTTTTTGTCTACAATTACCATCCTTTCTGAAATAGGATTTGCAAGTTAATGTAGAAGCAAATCCAAATTTTACCCTGTGTTTCCAGTAGAAACTCCTTCCAGCTGGTTCTCTCGCCCAGTGCCTTCCCTCGGGCCGGGATGTGGGAACTGTGGATGGAATGGGCTCTGGGCTCCGGATGCTCACTGCTCTCCAGGAACCTGCCTTTCAAGTTCCCTCCTTTATGTTTGCACTCCGGTCGTTGCTGCTTCTGCTGGTTTCTGTCTTGCTTTTGACATTGGGATTTATTTAGCCTCATTCAGCTGTCCGCCCACCCACCCATCTGTCTGTCCATCTATCTGCCAATCCATCCATCCATCCATCCATCCATCCATCCATCCATCCATCCATCCATCCATCCATCCATCCATCCATCCATCCACTCAGTTCCTGTTAGGTGTCAACCACCGAGGAACACAATGATGAGCAGAGTAGTACTTCCTCCTAGAGGTCAGTGTCTAGTGGTGGAAAGTCAAAGCCGAAACCCCAGTTTCTCGTCCCCTAACACCGATCACAAGGAACTCTGCTGGTGCAGCGGTTAAGTGTGTGACTGCTAACCAACAGGTTGGTAGCTCAGGTCCACCCCCTGAGAGAAAGACCTAGTGATCGGATCCTGTAAAGATTACAGCCAGGAAAATGCTTTGGGTTACACTGTCACATGGGAGTGCGACGGACTTGGTGGCAGCCTCCACCTAGAATTCCTAGCATGGAATTGTAGCCATACTGGAGTCAGGCATTATTCAATAAATGCTTATTAAGAGATCAAAAGGCCACAGATTCCTACAAATTGGGAAACCTTTTATCTTAGCAATTCTGCTTCTAGGAACTAATCTTAAGAAAAATCACTGGATAGGTTTGTGCCTTGTATGATGTGTGTGGATGTGGGTTGCCACACGGTTGCTCTTGCCGTTGAAGGTCCCTGAAGGAAGCCAAAGCATCCAGCCAGTGATGATGGTGTGGACCTGCGGGTCTTGATGTCGAGATGGTCACTATGTATTGCCAAAGGAGGCCCGGCAGTCTGCTAGCTGCTCTGTAGGAAAAAGGTGTGGTAATTTGCTCTTGTAAGGTGGCCCCTGCTGTAGAGTATATTCTGACTCAGCAACGCTGAAGGATAGAGTCGAACTGCCCTTGGGAGAAATCTTTCAGCCCCCCACATGCTCTCTAGGGTTTTCAGGGCTACACTGTGCTCCCGCAGAGCGGATTGTGGGTTTTGAACCACCAGTCTTTTGGTTAGCAGCTGAGGGTGTTCGCCACCTTGCCACCAGGGCTCGTGTCGCAAAGGTTGCTGAGGCAGTTTTGCCCGTCACTATGAGCCATCATCGATTTCAAGACAATGGGTTAGTTTGGCTTGCATATTGTCAAGTTAGAAAAGGGTGATAAAATTATCCGGACTATTAAAATTTTTGGAAAGCTTTCAGCCCACTGCCATCTAGCTGATTCAAACTCATAGGCAGCCTACTTGGTAGGGTTTCTGAGGCTCCCCATCTGTATAGGAGTGGAAAACCTCAACTTTCTTCTTCAGAGTGGCTGATGGTTTCATACGACTGACTTTCCAACTAGCGGTCCAACGTGTAACATGCAAAGTTATGCCTATGGATACGCGCGCAGTGAAAGTTGGGTGGCTAGGTCGTAGGTGGTTTCAGTTTATTTTATACTCAGATATATTTTCTTTTTTTTAAATCTTTTTATTGGGGCTCATAAGGCTCTTATCACAGTCTGTACATACATCAATTGAGCAAAGCACCCTTATACATTCGTTGCACTCGTCATTCTCATAATTCACCTTCCACTAGGGTTCCTGGAATCAGCTCGGTTTCCCTTTTTTTCCCCTGTCCCCCTCCCTCCCCGATCCCACCCCTGGTCCCTTGATAGTTTATAAATAATTATTATATCTTATCTTACACTCCCCGGCGTCTCCCCTCACCCGCCTCCCCATTGCCCATCTCCCAGAGAGGAGGTTACACATAGATCTCCGAGATCGGTTCTCTCAGATATATTTTCTATCTCTTCTACGTTGTATATGAATTACTTATGTCTTAAAGGTTCCTAAAAAGAAAACTGAACTGAATCTAGGACGCAATCAAAAAGAAAATGAAAGGAAATCTGTGTTGCTGAAGCGTATGTGGCATAAGAGCAAGCCCTGGCAAAAGGATAGGACAGAGTGGGTGGAGAGGGCTGGGGTGGAGGGAGACGGGTGTAGCTGTGACTTCCAGGCTGCTCCCTGCCAGGATTTTCTTCTGTAGGCCTTTCCTTGTCATGGTTCTTTTAATTGTGGTGTGCTGCCTCTTCCCAGGCTATGTTTGGCAGGCATATTGGGAATATTTACACTTTGGAAATTGGCAAACCAGAGCCTCTATTATGTCTGCTTACTGCGTGCTAAAAGGTTTACCAGCATACCACATGGCTTACCTTGCCATCCCCAAGAGGCTTGCTGCAGGAAGGGAACAGCATTTCCTCTTAGGTTCCCCTGGCACAGGGAGGGATTAAAGGAAGTTTTTGTAAATTTGTAACATTGGGGGTAAGAGGAGGAAGGCTCATGCTTATGTTGACGGATTCATCTGGTGTCAGAGTTTCTGCACCTTAGAAGCAAGAAATAAAACGAAAGTGTTGAGCATTTCAGTCTTGGCCTTACCCCGTCTTAGCTTCATGACCTTTGGCTTCATCCTTCCTCACGTTGTTATTAGGTTGCATGGAGTCGGTTCCAACTCAGAGCCGCCCTGCTTTTGGCAGAATGAGACTGGTCCCGTGCCATCTTCACATGGTTAGGTTTGAGCCCATTATTGCAGCCACCCTGTGAATCCGTCTCTTTGAAGGATGCCCTTCGTCACTGCTCTTCTCTTTCACCAAGCACAATGCCCCTTTCCAGTGTGATGTCCCTGGCTGGTTTCTGATAACATGTCCAAAGTATGTGAGACTAATCTTTCATGTCTAGGAAACAGGAATACCATGCAGTATTCCCTTGTCCTGTTCCACTGACTGTCTCTTGGTCCATGTACAGGTTCTGCATCACCACACTCCAGTGATTCTGGAATTCCCACACAGTCACATGTCTTTGCATAATCAATAACACACAGGCAAACATCTTTCTGGTAGTCTCTGCGTTGGGCCAAGATCCATCTGCCATCAGTGGTGATAGCCCTGTGCCATGTCCTTGTCTTGGATTTCTGGCTTCCTGTTGATGCATTGTTGCAATTGTTTTTGAATTATCTTCAGCAAAATTTTACCTGCCGATGATATTGTTTGATAACTTTCCCTTTCTGTTGGGTCACTTTTCTTTGGAATGAACACAAATATGGATCTCTTCCAGTCCATTGGCTAGGAATTTTTTGGCACAGGTGAGGGAGTGCTTCCAGTTGTTTCATCAGCTTGTTGAAACAATTCAATTGATATTCATCTATTCCTGGGACCTTGCTTTTGGCTAATGGCCTCATTGTAGCTTGGACTTCTTCCTTCAGTACCATTGGTTTTGATCATATGCTGCCTCTTGATATGATTGAATATTGAATAATTCATTTTGGTCCAATGACGGTGTATACTTTTCATCTTTGTTTGATACTTCCTGCAGAGTTCAATATTTTCCCCATAGAATTCTTTAATATTACAACTCAAGGCTTGAAATTTTTCAATTCTTTTAGCTGGAGATATCTGAATGGATTCTTCTCTTGGTTTTTCTAACTCCAGGCCCGTGCACATTATAATACTTTTTGTTGTCTTTTCAAGCCACCCTTGAAAGTTTCTGTTCAGCTCTCACTGCATTTCTTCCATTTGACTTGGCCCTCATCGTAAAAGGGAGGGGTGATTTTACTTGTCTCATAGAGTTGTCTCGACCAGTGGTTCTCAAGCACTGGAATGTATTAGAGTCACCTGGAGAGCTAATAACCATGTAGATTTGGAGGCTCCTCTCTCAGATACACCCTTTTTGTGAGTCGAGTGCAGTCTAGGTGGTGATGCTTCCGTCGGCTGCTGGTCTGGGGTACCCTCAGTGGAGCACGAGTTTAGGCAGTTGTTTGTTCTTAGCTGGTGCTGCGTCTGAGCTCACTCGTCCTCGCCGGCTGAGTTGTAGGGCAGAGCTGCGCTCTGTGGGGTTTCCATGGCTGCCACCTTCTGAAGCAGCCCACCTGGACTGCCATCTGATGTGCCCCGTGGTGGATTGGAACCACCAACTTTCAGGCCACTAGTCAAGTGCTTAATTGTTCATGTCCTCAGTGGCTTCTTTTGGGCAATTAAGTGAATATAAAATGTTTTTTGAAGTGCTTGTCATATAGCGAGGTGTCATGAGTCTTGCTGCTTATTCAAAGAAGATTTGGATGGTGGGGGCCTGCCTTTGTTATAGTTTTGGGGGCTCTGTTTCACATTCAGTAAAAGGATCTGAGGATGAGGTAGGGGACCCTTGACCACGTTGCCCTCAGCCTCCTTATCAATGTAGGACTAGCGCAGAGGAGCATGCTGTTCACATACTTGGGCCAGTCCCCAAGGGCCACCGAGTTACGTAGGCTTGGCTCCTTTCCTGACAGAGCTGTAAGAGACGCTTGCAACAAAGAGGAGGGGGAAAAAGATGTTTTAATTCAAGTAGACATCTTGCCTTTGTGGTGCTGCCTTTCTTTCTTCATAAGCCCCGATTCCCTTTTCCACTAAATTTGGCACATCAGGTGGCTGTGCAGTTGTCAGTTTTCTCTCTCTTTTTTCTTCTCACTGGCTGTACTAGACCGAGAGAGAACAAAGGGTGAGAGTAGTAGGTGCCTTGACTCCCCTCTTTCTCCCTTCCTTGGCTTCTACCTTTCAGCCAGAGCCATGCCTGCAAACATCTGGCACTGCCATGTGAGCTGTGGTCTGGCTTCTAGCCAATGGCTGTGAGTGCCTAGAAAAGTGGGGGGCTGGGAGGATAAAGTGGGGATTGGTAGGGGGATGCCCAGCACAGCATCTACCCAGAACCCAGCTGGACTTCATGAAACTTAGCTTTCTGGAAGAGCTCTTACTGTCCCCCGATTGGATTGAGTTAGACACACTCAGGTGTAGAGGTGTATGGATGGACGTGTGTGTCTACGTAGAGTAGACGCAGGTGAATGGAGGAAATGGAAGCTCAGTGGGAGTAGGATGGAAGTGGCTAATTGATTTGAACCCAAAGCTTTTTCTAAGCTATATCTATGCTCAGTGAGAAAGACCATGCTGACCTACTGGTAATATCTTACCACATTTGCAGACTGGGGAACCACACCAGGTATTCTCTATGCATTCTATCCCTGATCTAGTGGGGAAAGAAAAAAAAAAAGTCTAGCTGTTTAGAGAAAATTCACTGCCTCCTATTCGTTATCCTATTTTGCACGTTGTATTCTTCTTCTTCTTCTTTTTTTTAATGAGTGAAGATCCCGAGGTCTGCAAAGTTACCTCGGATGGAGATTTTTCTGGGATAACAGCTGCGGGTGATGCTGCCAGGCCTTCTTTTCTGTGGCGTGCTTAGGGGTGTGGGTTGATGATAAAGGGTGAGGAAGATGAATTGGCATGGCAGTTGAACCCCTTAGCCGTGAGCTCTGGAGGGCTCCCCATTTCAGGATTCCATCCCTCTCTGGTAGATTGGAAGGCAGAGAAAGCACTGATCACTCCAGCCCGGGTCCTTCTTGCAGAGGATGCAGGGCATCTCAGTGGGATGGTTGTTCTCACCATTCAGAACTCAGTCACTCTCTCTCCACATGCAGCGAGGAACCCTAGGAGCCAGCCAAGAGCCAGGGGTGTAGACAGTCCCTATGAATTATCTCCTTAAGTAGAAGACCGTGACATCCTTTGTCTTCTTCAGCAGATTGAGGAGGAAGGCAGGGAAGCTTTCGAATTACCCCAGTCACGTGAGTTAACATCGATTGTGTGCTTACTTTGGACCAGACACTTCCAGAGTATCATTTATCTCATTCAGTCCTCATGCAGCTCGTGTGAAGTTGGTCCTTAATGTCACTCCTGTCTTACAGGTGAGGACACTGAAGATCAGTTGGTTCTACCTTTTTGCCCACAATCTAAAGGCGTATCAATGATGGAGCTGGGGAATAAATCCGAGAACCCCTATTCCAGGGTCCGTTTGATCCCCTATACTGATAGCCTCTTTCCAGAGGCTCGCTGGATGACTTTCATCCTTGCAGATAGATGAATTCTGCAGGGGCGGGGGGGCGTTGTAGAAAGATCGCTGCTTCCTGTCAAGGTGGACCTGCTCTTTTCTGGTGTCAACTCTAACTAGGTAGCTTTCTGTTCCCCCTCTTTGATAGGTAGCCGGGGCCAGGAAAGAAAGACACCACAGAGGTGGACAAAGTCTATACTGCAGCCCCTCTGCCTGAGATTGGTCAAGAGAATAATTTCCAATAGCACAATGTTTTTAAGAGAGAAACCAAATGTGGCCAAAATTGCCTGTGAAAATCTCTTGGAAAAGTGCTGGTGACTTGGGGACCTATTTCCCTACCTTATCTCTTGGTAAGTCCATGCGACACTTTCTCTTCCTGCTACTGATTTTGTTTTGGCACAAAAGAAGGAGGCTCATTATCTGATGAGAAACAGGCTTCCTTCAATGCGATGGGGAGCTGTGGGAGCTTGCTGAGGTGCGTGTTGACTCACCAGCCACTCATGGGAGACAGCGGAAGCTTTCTGCCCCCTAAATATTTACCGCCTCAGAAACCCACAGCGATAGTTCTGCTGTGTCATATAGGGTCCCTATGAGTTGGTGTGTTCGTCTGGGTACTTTAGAGAAACAAATCCACAGAAACTCATGTATAAGAGAGAGTTTGATATAAAGGTTAAGTGCACATCAAGAAAACATCCCAACCCAGTGCTGCCCAAGCCCACAAGTCCAACATTAACCCATCTGTCTGACACCAACCCACAAAGTCCTCCTCCATCTCACTTACACGCAGTGATGCCGACTGCAGGAGGAAAGCCAAATCAGGGAACTTGTAAACATCTCAGCACTGGCAGGGGTCTCCACACGGCTGCTCCAGCACCCAGGGCTGCATCTGGGTAGGTCCATGTGACTTCTCCTCAGGGATGTTTGGCAGAAAGTGAGCCTTGCTAGCAGAAGCAAGTAACTGGCCAAGGCAGCTGCACCCTGGTCTGACCATGACAAAGCAAAAGACCTGAGCACTAGAAAGGCGTATCCCTCGCCCTTCAATTAACCCCACATGTGTTTATCAGCCAGGTGGGCATTATAAACTAACTACCTCAGTTGGAATTGACTTGGTTTTCAATACTAGACCACTATCTTCCCAGTGAGATTCTCAGTTAATGGGGTTATGGGCAGAGATGGACAGGAGGGCGTCCCAGGGCCCATCCTCCTCACCTTTACTCCAGGGTCTGTGCTTGTGGAGGGTTACGGCAGATGGCATTACCTGTGCCATTTAAATGGCTGTTGTCTTTTTTCCCACATGGGATCAGGGTGTGAATCCTAAGAATTTAATGAACGGGGTGTAATGTGACCTGCCATGAGGCCTTGCTCCTGTGAGGGTGTGTGCTTAGGGCTGAGGAGCTATTGTCGGGAGTCTTGGGTACACACACTTCTAGCTCTAGAGCATCTTTACTTTTCCATGCCATCACGCCCCACCTCACCCACTACCTGGTCCCACTACCCAAGAGGAGCTTGGGACATGTACATAGGCTGGGTAGTTTGTCTTACTTGCATCCAGCCCTGCTCATTTTGCATTGAAGCCTGTAATGGTCATGGATGACACTACCCTTTCAGCTCCTTGGAAAGAGAAAAAGAGAGGCATTGTCTTTGTCCCTATAGGCACTCACAGCGCTGCCCAGGGCATACTGCTTGGTGGAGAGAGTTTCAGCCCTCCTTTTGTCACCTCTTCTGACTCCCTTGCACATCCCACAACCTGTGCAGCTATACACCACATCTTCCCCATTTCACTTGTATTTTTTTTTTGCTCCCTGGGATTGTTTAAGACTGCTCTCCACTATTTCCTGCTTGCCAATGGGAGCCTGCTCCAGGGGACAGTGGTGATGTGCAGGGGGTCAGAGGTGTATCTGTCTGTGTTAGCCATTTCCTGGTCTAGAATAAAGTTCAGCCCACTGACAGGTTCTTTGGGGTTCTTTTGGGACCTGTACCCTTATTTATCTTTTAAAAATATTATGTGTCTCCTGATGTGTTTGCATTTAGCTAGGCACTGGGATTCAGTCATGGTCAAGATAAGGGACAAAGGTCAAGCCACCAAAACAGTCCATAAACTAATGACTATGTTAAAGTCAGGGCTATGAATGACCAACTAGGGAGCTGAGATGCATACTCTGGTTAAGGTAGACCAATGGTTAGGAAAGATTGGGAGCAATTGCTGCCTGGCTGTGTGACCTTGGATGAATTGCAGGGGACTCTGCGTCTCTCAGGTACTGGTGGACACAGGGTGTGCACTGAAACATATGGCTCCTGAAGTCTACTACTGTGCCTCAAGCAGGGCACAGTTGAAAGAAATGGAAGCTTAGAATTGGGGGTCATTGGGGAGAAAATAGTTCAAGTACTGGCAAATACTCCAAGGTCACCAACAGGAGAGGAGGTGAGATATAAGGGACTATTCAGTAGAAAGAGATGGTGGTCTTCAACAGCCACGGCTGGTGGTGACAGATATGCCTGTCTGTCCGTCTGTCTGTCTATCTCTCTTCATCAGTTGCTACATACACAAACACACACACACACACACACACTCTCTCTCTCTCTCTCTCTCTCTCTCTCTCTCTCAAGATACACACACACACGAACATTTTAGAGTAGAAGATGGATGTATGTGTGAAGAATGGCTTTCAGGTGTGGCAATGAATGCTGTTAACAACTGCTCCTTTCTGGCCCCTGGTTGTTGTTAAGTGTTATCTGCCTGTGTGTTGGAGTCTGTATGGTGGGAATCATCTTAGTGAGTAATATTAATTTGTCTGACATGAGATCTTAATTCATATTTACCTAGCTTCATCTTTGAAACCCATTCCAATTGTAGTTAAGTGAAACCATAGCTTCTTTGGTCCCAGCCCAAATTGCCTCTGCATTTCATGGTCTTAATCCGGAGTTTCTGCTCTCATACAAAGTTGGAGGAGAGAGAGAGGGCACTTCTTCAACATTCGTTGGCCTGCTAATCACTTGTTTGCATATTCCCTCTGGAGCATCCTGTTTAAAGGAAACCTAGTGGGGGAGGTAATAGCGGGAGACAGATATTGTAACGTCGCATAGCACAGGACCTTTTAATTCTGAGAGCTGTTGCCGCCATGGCCCTGGACCCACTCCAGCGCTTATACCAGTGTTTCAGCAGGTGACAGCACTGTCACATTTGGAAGGAAATTGCCATGGGGTTGATCCGTACTCATGGTGTCCCATGTGTATCAGAGTAGAGATGTGCTCATACGGTTTTCCATGGCTGATTCTTCTGAGCAGACTGTCAGGACTTGTTTTCTAAGGCACCCCTAGGTGGATTCAAACCTCCAACCTTTTAATTTTAGTTGAACGCGTTAACCATTCGTACCACCCAGGGTTGCCGACAATTATGGGGCAGGCACCCTGTGGGAGGCGAGGTGCCTAGGCTGTTTAGAGATCATCCCACTGAACCCCGTGCCTTTGGTACTATTATGACCTTGAGTTTTCAGGTGAGGAAACTAAAGCCTGAAAGTTCAATCATTGGCCTAAAGACACATAGCTTCTCCGAAACAGGGCTGGAATTTGTACCCAGGCAGCCTGGTGCTAGAGCCCAAGTGCTGACCTGGGTCCAGCTTTACTGCCCTGCGTGCCATGAGCCATGAGTAGTGTGGTAGGTTGCAGTAGGTCCTTGCCAGTCCCAACTTGCTAGGATTCTGGTTGACATCTCCTGCCCCTTAGAGATCAGTGGCCTCAAGAGTAGCCTTTGACACGGACAACCTGGTACCTGCGCCCAAACTCTGCACACCCTCTCAGCTACCTGCATAGCTTCAGGCACGTCACACACCTTGTAAGTTCTTGTGTCGAGCAACCATTTCAACACAGCAGTGTCTGCCCACCGTGTGTGCCCCTGGAGCACCCCCATTGCATTGACAAAACTGGGTGGTAGCTACAGCTTGCACATGTGTAGAACTCCAGAGCCTGTTACAACCGAAAAACACGGGGTGCACACATTTTTGCTTCAACAGAGTTCTAGTTTACAATGTCCGTACCCCAGCTTTAATAGGATTATATACCCCAGGCCAGGATTGATTCCAGAGGCTTTTTTAATGCTGCGTAGTGTCTCCTGTGTTCGTGAGTGCAAAACCTTCCCAATCCTGTGCTCACAGGCTGTGCTTTAGAGTGATGGGGACAGCCTATCCTTCCCAGCCTCTTGCTGTGAAGTAGGGGAAGGGAGTTGCGTTCAGTGGGATTGCCACTCAAAACTTGCTGACCACAGGACATTTGACCTCAGCATGTGGATCAAATCTCGGTATGCGTAGCAGCACCCCAAGCTTGCTAACTTCTGAGAGGAACCTTGTTTGTTTTTTGAAAGATTCTAGAAAACTTCTACATTTCAGTGGCACACAGTGGGGCTACTTGGTAGAGGATGATGCCTGCAGAGTCCTGGAGAGGTCTAGGTTTGTGCTTTAGTCTATGACTGGTAAATAGCATCATCCCAAGTGAGAACTAGGCTCTCCTTAGGGATGGCCTGTGGCACTATGTAAAGAAAGACTTGGCTGCTGCATCTTGACTTGGGACAGTTCTGAGACTGAGTAGTGATGTCTGCCAGGGTCATAGGAATAGGTACATTGTAACAGACACCACACCTATATTTGCTATTCATGCTTTAGTCATTTTATGTCTTAGTGGGACTAACAACAACCTCTTTCTAGAGTCTTAATACTTCTACCCTCAACAGAAGTCCCTGAGTGGTTCCAGTGGTTAACTCACTCAGCTACTAACTCGGTGGTGGGAGGTTTGAATCTACTCAGAGGCGCCTGAGAACTGGTGATCTACTTTTGGGAAAAAAATCAGTCATTGAAAATCCTAATTTTTATACACGTGGATTATCATTAGTCAGAGATGACTTGACAACAGCTAGTGTGGGTTGATGCCCTGAAGGTGGGTAATAGAAGGAACCGGCCCTGACATGTACAGCCTTCCTTGTCCTGTGCCCTCCACCCCGATTACTCGTTTGTAGCAGGGCTTCAAACCCGTTTGAAATGGCTCAGTCATGACTTACGGACACAGCGTAGCATATGCATTCCATAGCAACCGCATGTCTTGTGCATCTGACTTTGACTCTAGTCGGAAACAGGCAGTGACATCAAGTCGAAGAGCGGCTGGCCGTGTGTCCACACATCTTTGTGTGGGGCATCGCTGCCTGTCTCAAACTCCACATGCAGCGTGTACGCTGTTCTGGTTTCTCTTGGTCATGACCGGGCTATTTTAATCTGGTGTGAGGTTCTGGTTTGTACAACTTCACAACTCACTGCTGCACCTCTGCTCTCTCTTTCAGTTGAAGAAGGGGAGGCCTTGGACTTCGCACGGGCCTGGGATTCCTTTGTGGCAGCATCAGGTAAATGGCTGGGAGCTGTGGGAGGGCTGCTGGGGGTCCGAGGGAGCTGGCCGGAACACAGAAAGCCATCTGGCTGCTTACAGACATTGTGTTTTCCAAGTTACGTTTCTGTCTCCTTTCTACACTACCCCATGCAAAGAGATTTTTATGTGTTCCCTTAGGTCAACACAGTCTATTGCAGGTCTATGTCCTTCTCTGCTGAGGCCCATACTCCCTTCTTGTAGAAAGATTCAGATGACCCGCGATCCCCTGCGCAGCTTTGAAGTTCCTGCAATGAATATGTGGCACCTTCGTTCGAAACCACTTCCAGAAAAGCCACTTTCAATAGGATCTTTATGCTGCCATCTAAATAAGAACTCTTATATTTCTATTCCTGGAAGGATCTGCTTTGTACTCTGAGGGCAGGCTGCTCCCAGGTCATACCTTCAGGGTGAGGTAATTGGAGACACTCACACTTGTGGGGATTTAAGTGTAATATACAGGCAGATATCGATACAATTTCATATAGAGATAGGTATTTACATATGCACAGAGGAGAGAGAGAGGGAAAAATTAGCTCATAGAATTATTGGGGCTAGTAAGTCCAAAATCTATCTTTAGGCTTCTATACCAAGATCCATAGGTCAGGTAACGGAAAGTATGCAGTGGTGAGACCCAGCAAATTCTCCCAAAGTGTTTATAAGCTGGAGGCAGAACACACCCTAAGGAAGCTCTATTTTTATTGATTGTATTCATTTATAGAAAGCCATTATTTTATATTCTGGAACAGCAGCGAGTCTAGTATTTAACCAAACCACTTGGAAGCTGGCACTTAAATAAACCGTAAAAGTAACCTTCATCGCGGACAGTAATAGGGATGGCTTGACCATCAGGGCACTTGAGTTTTTAACTCAGCCCTGTGCTTGCATAGGCTCCTTCTGGACCTCAGTTTCCCCAGCTGTAAAGAGGAGTGGCTAACTGAGGTTTTCTCTAACTAGAAACTCATTGGAGACTGCCCATGGAGTGTAGGATCAGAGCTGGTTTTAGGGTCGGTAGGGGCTTCTGTGGAGGGTGGCCCCGCAGTCTGTGCCTTGTGTAGCTTGTGATTCTCTTGGCAACAGAGTTCCTGGCCTGATACTTGTCAATATCTGACAAACTCTTTGTTTCCTGTCCCCTCGGTCCCATGTGCCAGGCCAGGCCTGGCCTAGGAGCCTGATCAGTTGACTGCAATCTTGTGGGAGCTGGAGCCAGTCTACTTTTTTTTTTTTTAAACAATTTATTGGGGCTCATACAATTCTTATCACAGTTCATACATATACATACATCAATTGTATAAAGCACATCGAGCCAGTCTACTTTTATAGAATCTTTTAGTTCATTTTCTTTCTTTCTTTTTTTTTATTATTGATTAATGATTTCTTTCTTTAAAAAAAATCATTTTTTCGGGGGCTCGTATAACTCTTATCACAATCCATATGTGAATCCACTGTGTGAAGCACATGTGTACATTTGTTGCCATCATCATTCTTAAAACATTAGCTTTCTGCTTGAGCTTTTGGTATCCTCATTTTCCCCCTCCCTTTCTCCCCCTCCCTCATGAACCCTTGATAATTTATAGTTTATTTAGCCTTCTCTTTGTTCAGATGTAGAAACCAAGACAAGAACAGACATTTTATGGGTTGGTTTTTTTAAAAAATCATTTATTGGGTGCTGGTACAATTCTGATCGCAATCCATACATGCATCCATTGTGTCAAGCACATTTGTACATTTGTTGCCATCATCATTCTCAAAACATTTCCTTTCTACTTAAGCCCTTGATATCAGCTCATTTCCCCCCCTCCTTCCCTGCTCTCCCCTCCCTCATGAACCCTTGATAATTATTTTGTCCTATCTTATACAGTCCAGTGTCTCCCTTCACACACTTCTCTGTTGTCTATCCCCCAGAGCGGGGGTTATATATAGATCCTTGTAATCGGTTCCCACTTTTCATCCCACTCTCCCACCACCCTCCCGGTATCGCCACTCACACCACTGGTCCTGAAGGGATCATCCTCCCCGGATTTCCTGTGTTTCCAGTTCCTATCTGTACCAGTGTACATCCTCTGGTCCAGCCAGATTCGTAAGGTAGACCTGGGATCATGATACTGGAGGGAGGAAGCATTTAAGAACTAGAGCAAAGTTGTTGCTACCCTGTACTCTGACTTGCTTGTTTCCTCCCCGTGACCCTTCAGTAAGGGGGTGTCCAGTTGCTTACAGATGACCTTTGGGTCTCCACTGTACATTCAACCTCATTCACAATGATATGATTTTTTATTCTTTGATGCCTGATACCTGATCCCTTCAACACCTTGTGATCACACAGGCTGGTGTGCTTCTTCCATGTGGACTTTATTATTTTTGAGCTAGATGGTTGCTTGTTTATCTTCAAGCTTTTAAGACCCCAGACACTATATCTATTGATAGCCAGGCACCATCAGCTTTCTTCACCACATTTGCTTATGGTATTTTAAAAATAACAGACATGTAGAGATTTTTAAAGCATTTTAATGATTATGTATTTGTTTTTATGCGTGTTAGATAGAATCACAAGTGACACATCTAAGTGTATCACAGCTCATGTGAAAGGCATTCTGATGATGCTAAATTCACTTAAGTGAGAAAGTCAGTTGACAAGAAATTTTTTAAAAAGACCTTTATATTGTGATGTGAGTGCAAGCTTACAGAGCAAATTGGTTATCCATGCAACAGTACATTCACGTTTTATTTTATGTCGTTGTTTGTAATCACCACAAGGTAACTGTTCTCCTCCCACTGCCTCCCTGTATTTCGTTTCCATTTATCCTTATTTTCTATTCCTTCCTGCTTCTGAGCTCTAGTCCTGGGCAAACGTTACCCTTTTGATTTCATACGGTTAGTTGTTTTAAGGAGTTCATGTAAGCCTGAAAATTGAGCCAAGGGGGTAAGCTCACTTTCACACCGAAAGGGTGATCGAAAATCATAATATTGGGTTTCCACCAGTTTCTATCCAACCAGTAAGTGTAATCCCACAGTTTGGCTCCCATGTCCTGTTGTGACCCTTTCAGAGCATTCAGCAGTGGCACCATCTAGTTCTTCTGGTCTCCGGTTCCCGGAGCCTGAGGTGCATGTTGTTTATCAGTCCTTTGGACGAAGTATTTTCATGTGTCTTTGATTTCACTCTCTCTTCTTTGCTCTGGATGGGGAGAGACCAATGGGGGTACATTCATGGCTGCTCATCCGCTTTTAAGACCCCAGTTGCTCCAGGACCTAGAACATTGTGGACTCTTTTATGTCAATAGGTGTTGGTGTCCCCGGAGTCTGCGATCCTGAGCCCTTAGACCCAACATCTCATTCCTCAAAGGTGGTTGGTTATGGCTAAACAGTTTTCATTACTTTGCCCTCTGTGTGCCCTACTGTACATGGTGTATGTGTAGAATATAGAAATACATGTCTAGAAGAGCCCTCTGTCAAACCTATATGTCTTTGTGAATGTAGTCCCATTCACCTTCCCTTCCCTGTTCGGCTTGGGTGGCTGTGTATTCACTCGAAGACTATTGCTATTCCTGTTAGCGTAGACTTTGGTATGCTCTAGTATTTACCGTTGTTGCTTTTAGCTCCTTGCTCTTCCCAGCGCCATCCTTTGACTACATCCTTTTTACTGCTCTTCTCCTTTGTATGTTACCTTCTCTTTCACTTTCAACCCAGGTAACCTTGAAAGACCGTTTCCTTATGTGTACAAACCTTTTCTTGACTCTTTACAGTAATGGTTTAATAGAATATTTGTCCTTTTGTGATTAGCTTCACTCAGCATAATGGCCCATGTTTACGAGCCTCATGAGGTCTTTTCATCATTAGCCTTTAACTTTGTGTCATATTCCATTGGGATAAGGACCACGGTTTGTTTGTTTATTCATGTTGTGATAGGCACTTAGGTTGTTTCAGACTTTTTGTATTGTGAATAATACTGATCAGCCAGTAGGGATGCGCATATATCTGTTCATCTCATGGCCCCTATTTCTCTATGATTTAAAAAATAAAAAGGTAAAAGCTCTGCTGATGTGAGGGGGCTAGTGCATTTGGAGTTGTTCCACAAGGTCAGACTGTTAATCAAACTTTCTATTTAGAGTTTCTCAAAAGATTGCATAGCAGTGTGAGACAAGAAAGGCCTGATTCGTGGCAGACAGGGCACTGGTCAGTGCTCCAGTTTTTGGCAAAAAACAGCATGCCTCTCTTGTTCCAAGAACCTGAGTTACCTGACCTCACTCGTGTGACTTCTTTTTGTTTCCACGAATGGAGAGGGACATGAAAGGACAGCGACTTGACGACATAGAAGAGGCGAAGAATAAAATGAGGGAGGGACTGTCAGCCATCCAGATGAGTTTCCATGAATCGAATCGCAAATGTGTCAAATATGTTAAGTGTAACGGAGAGTACTTTGAAGGTGATAAGGTTGCTTTGTAAAAAAAATTAAATATATAGCTTGATGGGGGGAGGAGGATGTCTGGCTTTTACTGGTATCCCATCGTATACATACCTAAGAGTGGAATTGCTGGATCCTCTGGTACTGGACTTACAGCTTTTTGAAGGACGTGTCATACCATTTTCCACAGTGATTACCTTCTCTTGTTTTACAGTGTATGAGGGCTCCAATCTTTAATAATTTTTCTCTATTTTCAACTTTGCTATTACTGCTGGGGTGAGATGTTATCACTAACTTGCATCTGGGGTGAGATGTTATCTCTAACTTGCATCTGGGGTGAGATGTTATCTCTAACTTGCATCTG
The DNA here is from genome assembly GCF_050624435.1 of Tenrec ecaudatus. Lineage (NCBI taxonomy): Eukaryota > Metazoa > Chordata > Mammalia > Afrosoricida > Tenrecidae > Tenrec > Tenrec ecaudatus. The sequence goes on along the minus strand of NC_134547.1, from coordinate 39,443,516 downwards.
GGGTGAGATGTTATCTCTAACTTGTATCTGGAGTGAGATGTTATCTCTAACTTGCATCGTGAAGAACTACCGCTCAGGAGCATTACTTTATATGTTTGCTGACTGCATGAATGTCTTTTTTTTTGAAAAGTATCTATTCATTCTTCTGTCCATTTTTATTGGAGTTTTAAGCATTATTGATGTGTTGAAGTTTTCTATACATTTTAAAGAGTTGTCTTTTGGTTGATAAGTCATTGCCCAAATGTTTTCCCTAGTCTATCCGGGTTTTTTTTTTTTTTTGTGAAACCCTTTGAAGCATAGAAATGTGTAAATTTTAGGAGGGCCCTAGTTTGTTATGGTTTTAAGTTTTACAGTCAGGTGTTTGGTCCATCTTAACTTGGTTTTTGTATATGCCGAGACATATTGACCTCATTTTATTTTTTTTTTGCAAATGAATATCCAATTTTGCCAGTACCATCTGTTAGAGGGAATATCTGTTCCCATTCTAATGGGTTTCAGCACTTTGTCTAAGATCAGCTTCTTTTTTTTTTTTAACATTTTATTAGGGACTCATACAAATCTTATCACCATCCATACATATACATACCTCAATTGTATAAAGCACATCCATACATTCCCTGCCCCAATCATTCTCAAGGCATTTGCTCTCCACTTAAGCCCCTTGCATCAGGTCCTCTTATTTTTTTCCCCTCCCTCCCCTTTCCCCCCTCCCTCATGTGCCCTTGGTAATTTATACATCGTTATTTTGTCATATCTTGCCCTATCCGGAGTCTCCCTTCCCCCCTTCTCTGCTGTCCCTCTCCCAGGGAAGAGGTCACATGTGGATCCTTGTAATCAGTTCCCCCTTTCCAACCCACTCACCCTCCACTCTCCCAGCATCGTCCCTCACACCCTTGGTCCTGAAGGTATCATCCACCCTGGATTCCCTGTACCTCCAGCCCTTATATGTACCAGTGTACAGCCTCTGTCCTATCCAGCCCTGCAAGCTAGAATTCAGATCATGGTAGTTGGGGGGAGGAAGCATCCAGGATCTGGGGGAAAGCTGTTTTTTCATCGGTACTACCTCACACCCTAATTAACCCATCTCCTCTCCTAAACCCCTCTATGAGGGGATCTCCAGTGGCCGACACTTGGGCCTTGGGTCTCCACTCTGCACTTCCCCCTTCATTTAATATGGTATATATATATATGCATATACACATATATACACATACATACACACACTTATATATATATATTTTTTTGCATGATGCCTTATACCTGGTTCCTTGGCACCTCGTGATTGCACTGGCCGGTGTGCTTCTTCCATGTGGGCTTATTTGCTTCTGAGCTAGATGGCCGCTTGTTCACCTTCAAGCCTTTAAGACCCCAGACACTATCTCTTTTGATAGCCGGGCACCATCAGCTTTCTTCACCACATTTGCTTATGCACCTATTTGTCTTCAGCGATCCTATCATGGAGGTGTGCAGTCAATGATATGATTTTTTGTTCTTTGATGCCTGGTAACTGATCCCTTTGGGACCACTCGATCACACAGGCTGGTGTGTTCTTCCATGTGGACTTTGTTGCTTCTGAGCTAGATGGCCGCTTGTTTATCTTCAAGCCTTTAAGACCCCAGTCACTATCTCTTTTGATAGGCGGGCACCATCAGCTTTCTTCACCACATTTACTTGTTCACCCACTTTGGCTCCAGCCGTTGTGTCGGGAGAGTGAGCATCATAGAGTTCCAATTTAATAAAAGAAGGTGTTCATGCATTGAGGGAGTGTTTAAGTAGAGGCCCAAGGTCCTTCCGCCACCTTAATACTTGATCTATAAATATAGACACATAGATCTATTTCCCCATCCTCCTATATATATTTGCATGTACATGTCTTTGTCTAGACCTCCATGAATGCCCTTTGACTCCTAGCTCTTTCCTCCATCTCCCTTGACTTTCCTCCTGCCCTACTACCATGCTTCGTCGCCACCTGGGCTAGAGTATACCTCTTCTCTAAGCAACCTTACCCTTGATCATTTCCCACCAGGCCTGCCACTCCCCCTTCTCTACCATTTGGGGTCCCATGTTTTTCCCTTGTCCCTGGGTTTGTTAACACCATTTCCTTACCCCCCCCACCCCCCCACCCCAAGTCCCCCCGGAACTGTCGGTCCCGTTGTTTTTCCTCCAGATAGTTCATCCAGCCTGTCCTATTCAGACAGACCTGTGGAGACACTAACATGCACGAAAACAAAGCAACAGTATGCAACCAGACAACAAAACAACAAAAACAAACCACTGACAAAGAACAGAACAAAACAGTTCACAAGAGAAAAGCTTGTAGTTAGTTCAGGGATCGTTTGCTGGCCCTTAGGAGCGTTTTCCAGTCCAGTCTGTTGGGGCACCACGCCCTGGCCCCAAAGTCCACTTTCAGCATTCCCTGGGGACCTTGCCACTCCATTTTCTTGCTGTTCCGCTGCACTCCCCCAGTGCTTTGCCTCGGTGTGGTGGGATCAGGTCAGGTGCAATTCCCACACTGTGTCTCCGGTGCTGTCCCCTGTATCGCCCTTAGTCACTGATTGGCATCATTTCTCATAGTGGGGCCAGCCATGTTGTTCTCTCTGTGGACTGGCTGCTCTACTCAGGAACATCATCATATCTGATCAGAGCACACGGGAGAAGATGAAGGGGCAGGAGGAGAGAGTGGAGCACAGCCTGGCCCACCAGGCCGTGATGATGATGTTCCTGAGTAGATCAGCTCCTTTTAACTGGATAGATTTACTTCTGGGTTCCCAATTCGTTCCATTTGTCTATGGGTCTGTTACTGTATCAATACCAGGTTGTTTTGACTACCATGACTGTATTGTAGGCTTGAGGTAAGGATATGTGAGCTCTTTTTGCTTCAGTTTTGCTTTGCTTATCTGAGCTCTTTTTCCTTTCCCAACAAAATCGTTGATTAGATTGTCCTCTTCCTTAAGAGCTGATAATGGAATCTGGATCAAGATATTATAATTGTATATCTGTTTGGGTAGCATTGTCATTTCCACAATATTATAGTTTTCCTATCTATGAGCATATAGTCTTTCATTTATACAGGTCGCTAGGTGCGTTCTTTCTCTTTTTTGGTATAGATCTCTTATGTCTCTGGTTAAGTTTATTCCTAAGTATTTAATCTTTTCGGTAGTTACTGTAAATGGTATGGTTTTCCTGATTTCCTTTCCAGAGTTCTGTTTGTTGTAAAGGAATCCAACTGATTTTTGAATATTGATCTTGTATCCTTCCACTTTCTTGTTGAATCTCTTGGATTTTCCATGTATGGGATGATATCATTTACTAATAGAGTTTTACTTCTTTATTAACTTGGCTGCCTTTTATGAATTATACTTTCAATAAGAAAGTATTGAATTCATGAATTCAATAAAAATCGTAAAAATGTGTAGCGAATTGCTAACATGAGGATACAGATTATACAGAATCGTTCTTGAAGTCTTGGTCCAGAGCTCTCTCCTGCAGACTTTTGAGACTGCTTGGTGTGTCAGAGGGGTGCTGGTTGACCCCAGGATTTGGTGGTGGTATGCCTGCCAGGTACCCTGGTCATTTTTTATAGAGAAGGGCCCTGTCCTGATTCTAGGATGGCCGATGGGGACTTTAATTTTTGAGAGGGGTCTTGGATTACAACAGGCTTCTCTGCTAGTATGGGGCTTGGAGGTGAATACTGGCGAGGATGGGAGGAGAGGTACATAACCTTCCCCCTTGTCTCTTTCCCATATGTGTGAGATAGGGTTCTCATGGCTGGGGTATCATAGGAGCTCAGCTGTAAAGCTCCATGTTGCAGCGATCCAGGCATTCTGTTAGACTAGGGGTGTATGTGTGCATGTTGAAAGGACGGAGAACTCGCTTACTGTCAATCTCTGAAAAGAATCCCATAGCACCTCGGCCCCGAGCTAGGCATGTGCCAGCCCAGGGTTGTCTGCCCATGGGACTTCTTCATCAGCTGCGTACCCAGCAGTGCCACAGGCTGGGGGGACAAATGGGACTGTAGCAGGCTGTGGTAGACAGAAAGCCCTTTGCAGGAGGAGCCAGCTGCTCTCTTCCCAGGGAGGTGTCTTCCCGTACGTTGAAGGCAGGAACGTTGCCAAGGGGCTCTGCGGCTCTGTGAAGCCATTGATGACAGGCCTCTCTTGGTGCGCTTCGTGCGGCAGCAGTATGGAGATGTGCATCTTGGGCTGATGTGCAGTGAGGAGCTGTATTTCAGTGTGGTGCGGAGGCGAGGCCACGCTGTGCCTCCCACACATGCACAAAGAGAGGCCTAAAGCAATGGATTTCTATGGTGCAGTCTGCTTTGGATGATCCCTTAGAGATGAGGACAGTGAGGACAGAATGTTCCAGAGAGTAGGTAACCCCCACCCAGGCCATGGATTGGTTGTTTTTGCATGTGTTTGTGTCCCATTTCTGATGATTTTTTCAGTGTATGAGTATGATAATTTTCCTTTCCAATTCCGTGTGACTTGTGCTATGAAACTCGGATTGTATAACCTGAGCATTGGGCTCGTGAGGGGGTGCACACCCTGGGTATCAGGACAGAATTAGTTTGGGAAGCAATCCTGGTTGAGGGTGATACTATCACATTTATGTGTTTATTTTTGGGTAATTCTTGCACCATCTAACTACTAATGTCTTTCACAGAGCACCAACAGCCATGGCAAAGATGTCTATGATCAACCAATAGCTTGGAAAAAAATCACAAAAAACTCCCCACTTTTTATTGTGGACAAGGTGCAGGTTTACAGAGCAGGTCATTAGTGTCTCATTCAACAATTCTTGTACATTATGATTCAACTCATCCATTGCTATCCCCACAATGTACCATGGCATATCCTACTTCCGGTGTTTCCATTCCAACTTTCTTAACCTTCTGAACTTTGCCTTTGGGGAAAATACTGCCCTTTTGATCTTGAATGGTTAATTAGTCCAACTCAAATCTGAAGAGTAAGCGTCGTAGTTCTGGGGTCCCACCAGTCTCTATGTGAGCAGTAAGCCCGGTCTCCATTGTGAACATCAAGTTTATTGAACACTTACTTAATGTGTGCCAGGCACATCATGAACACTTTTCCTGCAGTATTTCATTGAACGGCACTGACAACCCTACAAGGTGGACAGCTAGAGAAATTCTCCATGGGCTGGTTTTGGGTGGCCATCTGGTGGAAGACAGAGCCAAAGTCTTGGTTGACGCTGATTTTGTGTAGCATTTTGCATTAAACTGAGAAAATGTCAATTGGCCACATCAGATAGTAGAGGCAGTTGCCAAGGGAGATTATGGGGGGATCAAAGCCTCCTTAAGCCACTGCTGGCATTGCTACTGAGAATTGCCATCCACATTTGGCAGATGAGGGAAAAAGACTTGGAGAGGGATAGTAGTTTAGCTGTGATCCCCAGGCAAGGAGCTATGAAGTAGGGACTTGAACCCAAGGCCCCTGAAGCTGAAGACTACGAGTTAACCTCTGTACGGCTTGCCCTGTGGTATGGACAGCCAGGAGACACCTTGAGGTGGGCATTATGGGAATTTCTAGAAGAGTCCTAGTGGGACAGCTTCCATGTTATAGGACAAGATGGTCATGGGTGCGGGTTGAGGTGGGATTTCTTAGTTACTTAGACCAAGAGAAACCATGGAAAGGTGGTGGACTAGAGAAACAAATTCATAAAGATGGGTACAAGAAAGAATTTTATATAAAGGAGTAATTGTACATTAAGAAGGCATCTCATCCCACTCCAGTTCGAGACCCATATTAGTCCATATGTCTGATACCAGTCTATAAATTCCTCTTCAGACTCACACAATATACATGCAATGATGCCAAGTGCAGGAAGATCACAGGCCAGTGGGTGGAAAGTCTTAAGGATCCAGTGGTGGTAGAAGCATTTCAACGCTGGCATGGGTGTCCACGTGGCTCCTCCAGCTCTAGGACTCTGGCTCCATCAGCATTGCTCCATGTGTCTTGTCAACAGGGATATTTTGCAGGGAGAGTGTGTGTCCTGTCTCCAGGGAGGAAGGCAGGATTTCCCAGAATCCTCAGGAGAAGGTCGTGCCCACACAGAGGCTTCATTGGCTATGATCTGACTGATAGGCTAGACGCCACCCCTTCTTCAAGTTGACAGTAGATAATGTAACTGCCACAGGTGGATAGGATGCAGTGAGAAGGTTTTATTAGGAGGACCAGGCGTGTTGTCATTTGTCCCCACTCTTTTGTGGGTGCCAGTTGATCCCAGGCTAATTTTTGCATTCTCCCCTCTCCCACATTCTCTTAGCTTGAGGACTGTGATTGAGAACTTGAATGAACAAGCAGATGTTAGTATGCCTTGTCGCTTACTCTTGGTTTCACCTGTCTGAGGAGTGCTCTGGCTGCATCCGGAGAGGAGGTGGGGCTCGGTGGAGGAGGTCTTGGCTCACTGACAGAGGGGTAGGAATGAGTAGGTATGGGGTTTTAAATAAGCTGCTTCCCTTTGGAACCTGACTTTTCTTGTCCATAAAATTGAGGTGGTGGTGGCGAGGATGGATTTACCTTGTAATGACACAATGTAAGCCAGAGAAGTTCTAAACCTGTTTTGAAGCATAGATGCTCTCCCCCATCCAATGCAAGTGTGTGGATCCTGGTCCGAAAACACATAATATTTGATGTGCAATTTCATGGCGATTCATGGATCACCCCAGCCACATCTCCCTCCCTTGCCAGGCCCTTGGTTTGAACAGCCTGTGAATATGGGCATCCTTTATAGACGTGAAAGCCCTTGGATAAGTCAGAAGCTCATGTGGCCCAGGTGAGTGGGGACAGCCATACCTTAGCGTTAGCCAACCGAATGAACCCCAGGGTCCCAGCATTTGGAGATGCCAGATCTCAATTCTTGAAAGAATAGTCCAAAAGCTGGATTTTCTTATAAAATTATTATTATTTTAAATTATTAAAGAGAAAAAAAGCACCTGATATCTTTTTGAAAGCAGCTTTGTTGAGGTATAATTCACGTCCTTCCACAGTTCACCATGGAAAATGCCGTTCAGTGAGTGTGGACAGCAACCCCCACAGTCAGTTTTTTTTAAATCTTTTTATTTGGGCTCATAAGGCTCTTATCACAATCCGTACATACATCAGTTGAGCAAAGCACCCTTGTACATTCGTTGCACTCGTCATTCTCATAATTCACCTTCCACTTGGGTTCCTGGAATCAGCTCGGTTTCCCTTTTTTTCCCCCGTCCCCCTCCCTCCCCGATCCCACCCCTCCCACAGTCAGTTTTATAATATTTAATGACCTCAGCAAGAAAGCCCGTATCCTGTAGCTATCCTTCCCCTCTCCCGGACATTCCAGCCCTAAGCACAAACCCACCCCGCTCATTGCCCCAGAGAGGGTTCCTGCTGAAGGGACCGCGTGCATTACAGAGTGGAACTGTCCCACCGGCTCTTCGTGGCTGTAATCTTCATGGAGGTGGATCGCTTGGCCTTTCTTTTGTGGCGCTGTTGGATGGGTTCAAACCATCATCTTTTAGGTTAGCAGTTGAGTGTGAGCTACTAGCACTCCCAGGGGTTTTAAGCAAGTTTTAATCTACTTTTCTGTTTCTGTACATTTGCCATTTCTGGACATTAAGTTTAATTGTGGCCTTTAATGTCTATCTTATTTCACTTAGCATAGTGATTTCAATATTCATCCATATTTCATTCATTCTTTTTTATGGCTAAATACTATTCCATTGTAGAGACACACCACATTTTATGCATTGCTATATTGATAGGCCTCTTGGGTCTTCCTGCCCTGGGCTTTTGACTATTAGGAATAATGATGCCCTAAATACTGGTGGACACGATCGTTGAAGACAAATGGGTGCATAAGCAAAGATTGTGAAGAGAGCTGATGGTGCCCCCACACCAAAAGATGCAGCATCTGAGGTCTTAAATGCTTGAAGATAAACAAGTGGTCATCTAACCGAGAAGCAACAAAGCTCACATGGAAGGAGCCCACCAGCCTGTGTAAGTATGAGGAGTAAGTGGGATTAGGTATCCAGCATCAAAGACCTAGAACAAAAAGTCTTATCAATGTGAATGAGGGGCACTGTGGAGAGGAGACCCAAAGCCCATCTATAGACTATTGGACATCCCCTTACAGAAAGGTCACAAGGAAGGGATGAGCCAGTCAGGGTGTAGCATAGCACCAATGAAACATACAGCTTTCCTTTGGTTCATTAATGCTTCCTCCCCTCCACTACCATGACCCCAATTCTACCTTAAAAATCCGGCAAGGCCAGAGCATGTACACTGGTACAGATAAGAGCTGGAAATGCAGGGAATCCCTTCAGAACAGATAAACCCCTCAGGACCAATAATAAGAATGACGATACCAGGAGAGTAAGGGGAAACCAATCACAACTATCTACATATCACCCCCTCCCAGGGGGATAGACAGCAGAAAAGTGGGTGAAGGGAGACATTGGTCAATGTAAGATATGGAAAAAAATTGATAAATTATCAAGGGTTCATGAGAGAGGGAGAGTTGGGCAGGGGGAATACACTGGTGTATAACTTTTTGTTTGAGCATTTGCTCTTATTTCTCTTAGAAAAACTAGTAGAGGAACACCTGGGTTCCACGGTAATTCCAAAGCGTCACGGTGGCTCTGTTCTGTAAACAGTAACCACGAGGTTGGCAAGTTAGCCCTACTTGTTGCTCCTTTCAAGCACGACGATTATCCTATCTGCCCCTTTAAGTAGGTGTAGTCTTTGGAGACCCTACCTGGGGGTCATTAGGAGTCAGAACTCATGCAGTCGCAATGGGTTTAGGTTCGGTTTTATGTCAGTTTCTATGCATAACTTTTTGAAGAGCTGCCAAACTGTTTTACTCAGTGACTGTGCTGTGTAAATTTTCTTCTAATTTCTCCACATCCACACGAACAATTGTTATTCTGCCCCCCTCGCACTCTTAAAACATTACAGCCATCTTAGGGGTCCTGAAATAATAGCTCATCGTGGACAATGCAACCAAAAAGGCTTCCAAAACTTTGTGGGGGAAAAACCCAACATTTTCTTTTAATTCCAGTTTTCCACAAACCTTTCAGAGATCTCTTGTGTTTGTAACAAACAAACAAACAACCCCCATAGCGCACTGCTCAAATATATGTAGAGTGTTGGATCGGGTGCATGTTTTGATGTATATTTTCATTAAAAATGAAATAAACTTAAAAACAAAACGAATAACACTGTGCAGACCTAGCTAAGTCCCTTGATGCCTGATTTGGAGGTTGCCAAGCACGGCTTTACCAAGTGCCTTTTGATGTTCCAGGTCTCTCTCAGTCCCCTTGCCCTGCTCCCATCCATCGTGTCCCTCTCCTGCCCAGTGCAGAGGCCTGTCCTCCGCTGTTAGGGAGTGACGGCAGACCGCAGGAGTGGTGTGTGTGAATCTGAGCCCGGGTTCTCAGGGAACCAGCCCAGCCAAAGTCCGCTCCGAACTGGCAGCTGCATTCGCTTCTCATCACCGTCTCCTCTGAATCTCCCTAGTGCTGGGCAAAGTTGCCAGGCACGTTGCACGGAAGATGTCCTGATGGCCTCTTTCCAGAGGAAGGATGGATGGGGTCAGGGCCATGGCTGGGGAGTCAGTGCTAAGATAGAAAGTGGTGCATTTGTTGACAGACGCTCATGGCCTGGGCAGGCTAGCCAAGTTTATTTCTGGGGCAGAGACAGGCATGGCATTGGATATAGCTAGTTGTTCGTGGCAGTCTAGCAGCTAACCTCATAGGCATTACACCGTGATCAGTTTTAGGCCTTTAGGGGAATGCATACAGTCTTAAACCCATTTGGCTTACCACTCCCTTATCAGAAGAAAATGACGCAGCTCCCTCCTTAGCAGGTTATCACCCCCTTTGGGAAGCACTGGCATGGAAACCCCTTTTCCATCTCAAAGACTCCCGGCCATGCTTTGTGGGTGCTGGTGCCTTTGGGTGACCCTCTGTGAGGGACTGTTAACAATCCTAGTTTACAGGTGAAACAACTCAGCCGCAAAGATGCCAGTGACTTAGTTTAAGGTCCTACAGGTAAAAAGCAGTGGAGCTGAGATTCGAACCCAGGCATCCAGGCTCGAAAGCTCCTGTGTGGATCTAACACCACTGTTGTAACTGTGAAATGGCAGACCTGCTCGTGAGAATGAGAACGTTGGTCCACCCCCCCCCCCCGCCCCCAAGCCAATATTTACCCTCAAATAGATTCTTACTCATGGCCGGCTCCATGCCAGTAGAGTGTAACTCTAATTCACAAGTTTGTGTAAGGCAAATTACTGAGCCTTTCTTCTGAGGCACGGCTGGGTCAGTTCAAGTTGTCAACCATTCAGTAAGTAGTTAAGCACTTAACTCTTTGTCCCAACCAGGGGCTCCTGCTTAGAGCCTCAGGGAGGGGTTGGGTGGAGGAGTCTTACTAGAGTGTTCTGTCTCCCTGTCTAGCGGTAGGTACCTGTTTGACGGCTCTGTATATACTTCCCATCTTCAAAGGCCAGAAGTATGGGTCCTTTCATTCATGCAGCCCAGTCTGCTTGTCTGCTTTGGCTCCCTTACATTCTCTTGTATTTTGTTAAAAATTGTATTAATTGTCTCAATGAAACAGCACCTTATACTTCAAGTACCTTATGCTACCTTATACACACGCTGGCTGTGTGTGTTTTTCTCAGCACGATTTCTAGCTCCATCCATATATAAACAGACCTTCACATAGATAGAGCCCCAGGGTAAATATGACAGCAGCTTCCACTGTTATCTCTTAGACCCGTGTCTCATGTGACACTACAGTTCCCATAGGACTCGTCCTTCGTGGCTGCCCTGGTGGAACTGTTGAGCCATTGAGTGTGGTCGATGTACGCTTTCTTCTTCCTTGTGGGGCATTTCCACTACTCTTGTACATAAATAATTCCATGATGATCACTTTTGTGTAGGTGGCTTTTTCTAGGGGTGCTTAACACCTTTTAACTTTTTCTTTGAATTCTCAGATCCAGGCTAGAGGCGTCCTTCCTCAGCCCCACCCCTCCCCCAAACACACAGAGGTCCTCGCGTGCAATTCCTTCTTGAATGACCATCTTACGGTTAATCAGCAAAGATGTCCTGGCTCTTTCGCATAATGCTGGCCTCGACTGTTGTTCCTGGGCTCATTCCCTGTGGTTTTCCCAGCATTCACTGGCTCCAGCTGGCTTGGTGGGTGCTTGTGTACCTTTTGTGTTAGAGCCCCCGGCCCTGTCATTTCCTTAATGAGGACCAGGGGACATTTTAAAGGAGTAGAAGAGCCTTACTAAATAGATGTAGAATTTCCCACTATTTTAAAGACTTATGAAATGCATTTTTATATGAAGCCAGCTGGGGAGTTTCTCATTAGCTCTGTTGGGGAGTCTGTGGGGAGTTGAGCTAAGTGGAGCCAGGCCGGCTGGGTAAGAAGACGCGGTGGCCTCGAGCTCACCAGGGGAGCGTGGCAGGCATGCACTGGTGGGTCTGCTCCCTGGACCCCCGGCCAGGCTGGTCTCAGTTGTGCCTTTGTTCGACTTGCTTCCCCTCCAGCATGGGAGGCCTTCGAAACCCTCAGGTGGCAACTGGAGCTGCGAGGTGGCCATTCTGTTACCATGGTGAACAGTCCACAAGGAAGGGCATCTGGATCCAAATGTGCACATGAATGTGTGCTTGTGAGTGTGCCTGAGTAGCCTGCTGATTCAGACCCTCCGGGGGTTCCACATGGTGGGTGTGCTGCATCCTGCCTTCTGTGGCTGCCTTGGGCAAGCCCTCTAAGAGGATGCGGTGTTTCCTGCCCACCCTTCTCCTCTAGCTCGGGACCAGCCTTGGACCACGCTGCTGGGGTGCACTCTGCTGTTTCCTCTGTGCCATGTCTGCAGTGTACATATGTGTACCAGAGCCGATGCATGCGTACACGTGTGTGCTCAGTCCTCAAGTGTTCCATGCCCTGGGCGTGGGCACGTGAGTATGGTACTTCCCCTTGGCTCCTTTCCCTTCCCCCTTCTCCCCTGGCTGCTGGCTTCTAATCCATGGAGTTGGGTTTGCCTCGATGATTTTCATTCCCTCTGGGAGGATTTGGGGATGCTCCTTGGTGGCAGGGCTCCTGTGACAGTTGCCTTGCAACTCCAGCCTGGCTTACAACAGGGACATGGTGATTGGATCCTTGCTTTTTACAGGGCAGATGCCCTACCCCAGGCTGAGGGGCTTTGGGGGCTAGTGGTGTTGGGCTTTTCAGGGTCTGTCAGTAATGAGGAAGCATACTAACAAGGACTGACTGGTCCTACATTCTCCAAAACTTGCTCCCAGAAGACAGGCACTTTGATGGTGTTGATCCTCCTAAGATCTCAAGGACCTGGCTGGGGGACAGGGGAACCCAGGAGCTCTTTGGTACTTAAAGCCTGCCTGTAAAGAAGGGTGAAGTCCGATGTGCATGTGTGAGCTGGTGGGGTTGGGAAGGTCACTGTCCAAAGTGTTCTCCTGGGGCTCACAGCCCTGTGCGTGCTGGGTGCTTTACCGCAGAGGCGCTCAAACTTGAACGTGTATGCAAATTTGTGGATCTCGTGCAAAGACAGATTCCAACTCGCTATGTCTGAGGGTTGGCTGAGATTCTACATTGTTAACAACCTTTTGGCCTGAGAGTGTAGAGGGTTAGGTGGCTGAAGGCATCTAGCCTGCTCCCCCTGCCTTTCTGCAGGCCGGGCCCTCTGCCTGTGGAGCTCCTTCCCCTTCAAAGCTCAGCCCTTTTAAGAAGCCTACCATGACACCTTTAGTACTAGGCTTCCCTAGTCCCGAGGGCCTCCCCGATGCTGGCCGCCACTACCCTCTGCTTGGCGGTGTTGCTCCTTCTGTACACCCAGCTCCCTTGCCACTCTACACACTCAATGGGGGCAGGGGACTGGCCTGATTCCCTGTGTGCCCAGGACCCGCCCCCTAGCTGAGTTGACAGCATAGACCTGGCAGATATTTGCCAAGATAGAAAACTTCACCTTTGCACTTGGCAGATTTGCAGGGACAGGGTCGCTGTGTTAAGAGTAAGAAGTAGGATAGTGGTCCAGATAGTTAGTAGCTGTGTGACCTTAGGTAGGTGACTTAACCTCTCTTGCTCCCTCATCTGTAAGAAGCGGGTAACTCTAGCTCAGGTGTGTACCCGGCACAACGCACAGTTGTCCCCCATTGATAACGTGCTTCATTTTGTTTCTCTGAATTTTCGTTCTAGAAACAGTTTGGAGCCAGGACAACATATATCTGGACAACATTTATAGGCTGAAATGCTACTGCTGTCATTCTCCAGAGTCTTGGCACAGTCGAAATATTGACTAATGGTATATTTTCATCGCTCTCCTAATCTATTTCCTCAGACACATTTTCAACCTGGTGACAGAAACACCTCTTCAAATCCAGTGTCTCCAGTTGTACTTCTGGGCATAGTGGTGCCCTATGGCTTCTCAGCCCCACATGGTATCCAAGGAGACACTGTGGTATAGATGGGTGGCTAAAGTTGGGCACCTGATGGGGCCCTCTCCTGAAAAGTCCTTTTTGAGTGGGCTTGTGGCGCATGCAAACTTTCCCCCTAGCTTCCCAAAGTGGTGTCTGTTTTCATCTGCTCTGGGATTTCTGGAGGCTTGAATGGCACCCATGTGGTCTAGACCTGAGTCGGGTGACTGAAGGCATAGTTTCTGCCTGGCTCCCCAAGAGGACTTCATCTTACTCCAGGATAGGGAGGTGAATCAGTCCGTGGCGGAAACCCAGGCAGGCAACAGAACCCATTCCTACCCCTGTGTGCCTTCGCTGTCATCAGAGCCTGCAGAGGCCCAGGGTGCTCTGCCGTGGAAGAACCCGCATAGCTCGTAGGCATTGAAAGCTGCGTGTAACTGCGTGGTCAACCCACCCAGATTCCACCAGGGTAAGTTGGATATGAGATTGGCTGAGGTCGGCGGGCTGGGTTACCAGTGAGGCTAGAATACCAGTAACGATCCCACAGCTGGAATGCATGAAGGGAATAAAGACCGCATTCAACTGGTCATGTGCATTTTGGGTCGGCTCGTAAAGTATTAGATCGATCCCACAGAAGGACACAGCACAAAGCAGCGTCATTGTCGGGCTACTGGAGTGTTGAGGGTACCCCTGTCTGCAGTAGATGCTTTTCAGGTTGTTGCAGCTGCCCTCATCGCCGTACCTTCCTCTCTCGCAGTGGATCTTGACCACAAGAATAGGTGACAGGCACGAGAGCTCACCCGCAGTGTGACTGATTCCAGTGTGCTGGGGTGGGGGATAGCCTTGCAGGGAATGCTACATCAGAGAATAAAGAGTGCCAAAGGAGATTCCAATACTAGGGACACATCACACCAGGGAAGCGGGGGCACCCCTTCTCCAAGGTCCAGCAGACGTTCTCAGGAGCAGCGTGAACATCCCAACCCTCCTGGGCATGTTTTCAGGAGATCCAGAGGCTGAAAAGGAAAGGATAGTAGAGCAGATCCCACTGATGGATCCACACATGAAAGCCTTGATCGCCGGGTGTAATGTAAGCATTTCTACTCTGTCTCTGACATATCGAGGTTGCAGGAGCTTGAGCTGTGACGTCTGCATATTCAGAGACGACGTCCTTGAGTGCCCCAGATGGGCAGTTGGAGCTCCGACTTGGCACTGGTGATCTTGGTGGAGGCGATGGCATGGCGACAGCCATGTGATGCGTGCTCTCTGACATCCATGCTCACTAAGGGCCAAGCACAGGCCATGGTGGCTTCCTGACTGGTGACTTGGGGCTGCGTGTCTATGGCCAGCACACCGCTCCCGGGCACGGTACCAGCTGCATTCGGGAAGCCCCGGCTGTGCTCTGCATGCTTATTCTTATTATCGATCACACAGCTGGGCCTTGGTGTGCGTGTGGGAGGGGAACCACAGATGAACTCCTCCTTCTTTTCAAGGTTTCCCTTCCCTCCCTTGTTTTGACGGGAATTGCTTGCAATAGCTGGGTGGGTCGTACACTCGCATTCTCACCCATGGGTAGGTTTGAGGTGGAGCTGAATCCTCAGGGGCGGGTCTTCTCATGCTGGCACTGGTTCGGGGAGTGTAGGTACTCAGGCGTGTGTGTAATATCTCAGAAGAGAGAGGCAGAGGTGGGTTGGGTTTGGTTGGTTGGAAAGTGGTAGGAGGGGTCAGCTCGGAAAAGCCCCTTTCTTGGGGATCCAGGGCCAGCTAGACTGCTTTGCCTTCCTGTCTTGGTTTCCTCGGAGGCCCTCCTGTAGCGCCTTTGTTGGGGACTGTGGGGCGGCCCACGGCTATTGACGTCTCAGTTGCATTCTCTCACAGTCCCCGAGTGTGCAGCAGATGCATGTATCCCATGCATGCACGCACGCGCACATCCTGCAGGTGTTAGGCTGGACCTGCCTAACTGATGTCTATCTGGCTCCAAATATCAATTTGTATCCATGCTGATGATTCGCTTTTTCTTTGTGTGGCTGATTGCTACAGCTTACCGCTCCTGGCCATACTTTGTAGTTCGTTAACACACCAGATTGACCCTGAACTCAGTAAATACTGTTTGCTTGTGCTGCAGGTCTAAGTGCTTCATGCTTCCCAAACCCTGCAGGTTCTGTGGAGAAGGGAGAGTATTTGTTCTGTTGATTCTTGTATTCTCAACAACCAGCACTGTAATCACAACGGTGACTTCCATGTCCTGAGCATTTCCTTGGTGCCAGGAAGGGGCTGAGCACCCACACGCATTATCTCACTCAGTCCTCGGACCAGCCACACGCAGGCATCTGAGGCTCAGAGAGGTTCAGAAGGTTTCACCGCAAGTTTGGGTCGGAGTGGAGATTTGAATTAGGGTTAATTTTGTCTCCGTCTAGGGCATACTTTTAAAAGTTGCTAATTATTCAGAGTACGTGACACCAGGCAGAGGCTTATCGAGTCTTAGCGGAATGAAGTGAAGAAAGATGTGCCAGGTCCGAGTCAAGCCGTTCTAATGACGTGCCACTAGAACGAGGTGACCAGCATTGGACAGGACGGAACGGCTACTGATGGTCACACGGCCCAGGTGCTTTCCAGTGGTGCCGTGTAAACTCTCAAGTCATTGAGTGCATGTGTTTGCACATACAAAACGTGTACACATAAACCAAACAAACCACGCTACCATCGAGTCAGTACTGACTCATAGTGACCTTATAGGATAGGGTAAAACTGTCTCTGTGAGCTTCCAAAACTGTAACTGTGTAGAAATCCCCTCTTTCTAAGCACGCACATAGATATTTGTGCAATTACCCACACCCTTAGCTTTGCACACGAGTAGAAAAAACAGCCAGCTACACTGCTACTGGGCTGTGTCTCTCCCCGCATCAGGGCAGTGTTCCTGACCCCAGGCAGGCGGCCGGGCATCTATTGCCTTTTTTTCTCTCTCTTTTTCTTTGTTGTGCTGTCAGGCCCTACATACTCTCTTCTCCCAGAGGCACTCACCCCTGCTGGTGGAGCAGTGACCCAGATCCCGGCACCCCTCCGTCTGCTCACAGGCGCCCACCCCTGACTAGGACATGACTTCATTTTCCACCCTGCACCTGCCATTTTAAGAGCCCAGGGGCATGCTGGGCCTGTCCCCAGGGTTGGGACTGGGGGGAGGCGGGACAGATGCAGGCTTGGGGGAAGCTTTGTTCACTCCCAGCAGCCTCTTGGAGCTTGAGCAGTGCTGGGGAAACGGAAACAAAGGCCGACAGTGGCCTCCTTCCCTCCCCAGGCGGCCTCGGAATGGGGCCTGCCTGAGCGGCCTCTGGGGGCCCCTGTTATTTCCTCTGCTGGCCGCGGGGCTCCCGGCCAGCCGTGGACAGGCAGGAAGCAAGGCAAGGCATCTCCTCCCCACCCGGCTGGGCTGGCCCTTTTAGGCCAGAACCTGGAGTTGTGAGCCAGGGCTGCATACCACTCGCTGGCTGGTCTGCCTTGTCTTCTCTGGGGGTGGGGAAGGGCCTGAGCCCTCTCCCAGCTCACCCCTTTATGCTGCAGGCTCCCCGCCCTCCCACCATCTGCCCCAGGAGGCTGTCTTATCTGCCAACCCAAGTCTTTGTGGCCAGAGCCCTGGTCCACACCGCCTAGAACTTTACTAAGCTCCAGGTGCAGGTTATTAGTTATTAATGAACTTGGGGCTAGTGTTAGAAATAAAGGAGCGCTAGTGGCATCGTGTGTTAACGTGTTGCACTAACTGAAAGGTTAACAGTGCAAATGTACCAGCCACTCCAAGAGAGCGAAATCAAGCCGTCAGCTCCTGTAAAGATGTGCAGACCTAAAGCGGGGAAATTGTACTCTCCCGATAGGGTCGCTAAGAGTCAGGATCAGCTCAATGTCGGGGAACTCTGGGTTAGAGGTCTGGTTAGATTTAGTATTGAACCCACTGCCATTTAGTTGTTCTGACTGATGTCAACCCTACAGGACAGAGTAGAACTGCGCCACGGGGCTTCTCAGACTGTAAGTCTTTAGAGATGTGCACAGTCCTAGCTTTCTTCTCTGGAGTGACTGGTGGGTTCAAATTGCCTACCGCACAGTTGGCAACACAACGTTGAACTGAACTTCTAGGGCTCCTTAGATTTAGTCTCAAGGCCACCAACAACGCTAAACCAGTTGTTGCCCAATTGATTTAGATTCTTGATGACCCCATCAGTAGAGAGCTGTACTCCATGGAGTTTCAATAGTTGATTTTTTTTGAAAGTAAGAGAGGTAAGGCAAAAAGCATTGCTAC
Organism: Tenrec ecaudatus; assembly: GCF_050624435.1. Lineage (NCBI taxonomy): Eukaryota > Metazoa > Chordata > Mammalia > Afrosoricida > Tenrecidae > Tenrec > Tenrec ecaudatus. Next base: position 39,425,805 of record NC_134547.1, on the reverse strand, counting down.
AAAATTCTAGAACCCTTTATTAAGCAAACATTTCAAAAGGTGACGTTGTTGTTTCCTTCATCTAGATCTCTCTACATCTGAAGGTAGCATTTTCATCTCTCTAACCCCCCCACCAACTATACTCATTGATTTACATCGACAAGACGTCCTCAGGGAATCCTCAAGGAACTCACATTGGGTTGTTTGAGTTTTATGAATAAGGAGAAGGCTGGAGGGTCAAGATCAAGGTTCCAGGTGGATGAAGTAAGGTTTTTTCCAATGAAATTCTTATAGAACAGCTCGTGTTACCCTTGAAAAAGGAGCAAGTGCATCGTTGTGATGGAAACCGTTCCTTGACGCAACTTCCCTGACCTCTCTCTCATGAACACAGCTGATTGTCCTGTGTTTTCAGAGAATCTGTCAAGATTCTCATTTTGTTGTTGTTGGGGCCTGTCAGGTCGGTTCCGATTCCTAGTAAACTAAATTCTGCCCGATCCCGCACCGTCTTCACGATGGTTTGAACCCGTTTTTGCAACCGTGTCGGTTCGCCTTGTCAAGATCCTTTCTCGTGTCCACTGCCCCTCTGCGGCACCAAGCATGAGGTCCTTTTCTAAGGACTGGTCTCTCCTGGCAACATGTCCACGTACTTGCTTCCTAGGAACATTCTGGCTGTGCTTTCCAAGACGGATTTATTTGTTCGTCTGGCAGTCCACGGTGCTTTTGATATTCTTTGCCAGCACTGTCATTCAAATGCATCAATTCACTTTTATCTTACTTATTCAGTGTGCAACTTTCATATACATATTAGGTGACTGAAAATATCATGGCTTGGGCTGAGCATATCTTAGTCCTGAAAGTAATATTCTTGTTTTTCAATACTCTAAAGAGGGCTTATGCGGCAGCTTTACACAAAGCAATCGTTGTTCGATCTCTTGACTGCTGCTTGCATGATCATCAATTGTGGATCCAAACGTCCATCTTTTTCCCATTGATCATGATGCGACCCATTGGTCGAGTTGTAAGGATTTAGGTTTTCTTCAGATTGAGTTATAATTCATACTGAGGACTGTAATCTCAATTGCTTGAAATCCTTCTCACTTTGAACAAGCAAGATTGTGTCGCTTGGTATTTCATCAATTCCTAGAGCTGTGTTTTTGGTGAATGCCCGCAAGGCATCTTGGATCTCTTCCTTCAGTGCCATTGGTTCTTGATCATATGCTTCCTCTTGCAATGGTTGAATGTTGACTTGCTCTTTTTGGTCCAGTGACTCTTCGTATTCTTTCTATCTTCTTTTGATGTTTCCTGAATCGTTCAGTATTTTGTTTGTAGACTCTTTCAATGTTACAACTCAAGCCTTCGCTTTTTCCCCTGACAGAGAAGTGGTGGAATTGCTACTTTAGCATCCCGAAACATACAGCTGTTCTAACCTTCTGAGCTGACCTCTTTGCCTTGAATTTAACTGACCCAAATGTTCCTTTGGAAGTCACAGGTCAGAGTGGACCTCTTTTTGAAAGCATCCTTTTCAAGGAGACTCAGGGAGCTCTGTTGGAGTAGTGGTTACACACTGGACTGTTAACCATAAGATCCACAGTTCAAATCCACCAGTTGCACCATGGGAGACTGGCTTAGCTTTCTACTCCTGTAAAGAGTCTCTGAACCTTACAGGGGCAGTTCTGCCCTGTCCTATGAGTCGGCATCGACGCGAAGGCAGGGGATTTTCTTAGTTAATGAGACCGAGACAAGTGTATCGCTGCGAGAACTTGTCTGCAGCCGCCCCGTGATGGCAGAGATCTGTTTAAACATGCGTTATTTGGAATAAGCCTGTGCATGTAGGAACTGGCACCTTAATAGCAGTACTTTCTGACTCACCACATAGATCTTTGCAGTCACCTTTGGATGGACTCAGACCAAACGTACAGGTATTAAGAGTGTGGGTTTTGAGTCAACTAAACCTGTATTTCAGTCTTGGCTTCATCAACAGTGTCTGGGACATGCCGTCGCGTGAAGCTGCCTCCTGGACTTAAGTTCTAGAGTGAAGAATGAGAGTGAACAAGTGCACACACAGCGGCCCGTACTGCCTTAGCCACTGTGAGCATGGGCCTTGCTGACTTAGTGCAACTTGCCAAGGGCTTCGTTTTTGGACCTTTTAAATTGGGGATACTCAAGTCCCTACCTGGTGACAGTGCGATGCAAACAAGTGAGAGAGTAGTGTCATCTACAACAGCCGACTGGCTCACAACAGACACTCAACCAAGCCAACAGTGGTGGCTATTAAAATAAAGATGTAACGTGGTCTCTGGACCATAGGATCGATAAAACAATGCATGTAAAAATTATTCTGTCAGAAGCCTAAGGTAGGAATCTCTTTGCAGTTGAGTTTCCTGGAAGCAGAGGCCAAAAGAGAAACAGCACGAGGAGCAGCGTAGGTGCCGCTGTCTGATTGAAGTCCTCGAGGGCGGACACGTGTTTTCCTGTGGCACGGAATGCTCAGGAATGTGTGGCACTGATCCTCATTAATCATTGAACAAAAACAGCCACTCTCTGAGTAACAATTTGGCACACGACGCAGAAACGTCTTTCCTGGAGTTCTTTCTTCAATGGACCTTGGACAATGCTTAGGGCAGAAGTGCACCCTACGGCCACCCAGTTAAATGCAGGGCCGCCTGGAGGGCACGCGATAGAGATGCGGCTGCCTCCATGGGCTTCGTCTTGGGTCTGCTGGGAATCTGCAGAGAGAGCCTTTTAAAATGCCTGGTTAAATGCAATTGCCCAGGCGTCTCTAATGCAGAACCTCAAAGAACCCTGCATTTGTCAGTGGCTGCCGTGCACATGCACTTGATCTCAGACTGCCCTCCCCACACTTGAGGACCTTCCACCTATGTTCAAATCTCTGTCTTTCAAGACACCTTTTGGAAGCTCTGTTCATGTTCCCGGTGTCCCCGCCTCCCTGCCCATGTTGTAATCTGGCCGTGGTCTGGCCAAGGTTATCTGGGCTGGTTTGAGGTTTTAAATTGAGCATTATCTACCCCGTATTTACATTTTATAGACTTGATGTATTTATTAAGTGTATCTGAGTAGAACCCAGTCTCTTAAAGAGTATGGGCAGGGAAACAGAAGCCCGGAAAGCATAGGAGGGTCTCAGGTCCGGGGGCCAAATTCAAGGGCTTTCCACCACCTCATCCTCTGTTGCTGTTGAGCTGGTACCAGCTCATGTAACTCCCCGGGCATCAGAAGAGAACTGCAGGCCTAGAGTTTCAGTGGCTGACTTTTCTGTGGTTGCCCGGTCTTTCTTTCGAGATTCCTCTGTGGATCAAGACTCCAAGTCTTTCATTAGCAGCCATGAATGAGTCCATTACTTAGGTGCTCCTGAGCAGAGGCATGGTGAGCTCCTTGGTAAAAGACTGGAGTAGGATTCAACCTGGGCTCTGTGCCCCTGAGAGCTGAGCTTGCCCAAGGAGGTCCCTCTATAGCCATTAGCTTCAGGATCCATAGGTGGAAATTGAGGTTCCAGCAGGCTGGGGGTCTTGTTCAATGTCACACAGACAGTTTGGGCACAGCCTCATTGTCACCCAGACTATCTAGCCACCCTCCTATCTTCAAGTAACTCTGGATTGCCTTTGTGCATATTTACAGCTCATATGAGCTCATTTGGTTTTGGCTAATTCAGATGTACCCGTCCCACTGACAAAGAGGGTGAAGACAATGCGAAGGGTGCCGAGATTGGCAAATGTGGGACGAAGATGAGGCTCCTCTATAGGGTTGCTGTGGGTTGTGAGTTGTTGTGACGTGATAGCTTTGGGTGTGGCAACCGCAGTCAGAGACTGTGCCCCTGAGATGAGAGTGAGACTGCATCTTTCTTCTGTCATGAGGTCTGTGGGTTGTTAGCCAATTGCTGTGAGGTTCATGCAAGCTCATGGTCACGTGTCTCCTATGTGTGTCATGGGAGACCTGTTCTGCATAGAATTTTCAATGGTTGATTTTTGGGGGAAGAAAATCACTAGGCCTTCTGAGGCACCTCGGGTAGACTTGAACCTCCAACCTTTTGGTTATCAGGTGAGTATGTTAGCCTTCTACGCCACCAGGGACTCCTGTGGGACCCTCAGACATGTATTTTCATCCCACATGGCGTGAAGTCTGAGCGAGAAGCCTCACAAATAGTCTCCCCATAGACTCACCAAGCCCTGGCAGGTGTATCTAAGGAGTAGGGGAAGATGTTTTCAGAGATAGCTTTGAATCTTAAGACATGTTTTCCTCCCCTACTCACTTTAGCACCTGGTGCATCCTTGGGCGAGACACCATCCTTGAGTGATACACAAGGTTAATGTACTTGACAGTTAAAAAAAGTGTCGGTGCTTGACTTCCACTCAGAGGCACCCCGGCAGAAAGACTTGGCAATCTCCTTCTGAGAAAGCAGCCATCGCAAACTCGATGGAGGACAACAGAACTCTGGCACATGGAGCTGCCGCCAGTCCTGGTACCACGGCCCTCTTTGCTGCCCCCTCCAAGCTGGGACCCTGTGTAGGGCAGTATGATGGGGCCTGTGTGGAGCTGAGTGCCAAGGCAGGGTGTGAGGGTATGTTAATCATTCCCTTCATCGTGGTCTTCGTCCTTGATCTCACCATTCCCTAGCTCCACACCTGAGACCCAAGTGGGAGATGCCCTGCTCTGGAGATTAGTCCGCTCCCTCACATCCTGCTTGATGTCCTCTATGCCATTGGTCCTGGAGGAGAGGAAGACTGTCCTCGGTGCTCTGGGCAGAAGGGCTCTTTTCCCTCTGCGTTTTATCTTCCAGGCTGCAGGCCAGTAGCTCTGGGCTGGTAGCAGGGGTCTTATAATGGGGATAATTTTGCCTTTGAAATCTAGAGACCCGCTCTCTGGGCCCCGCGCTGTGGCTGGCTGGATTCTGTGGGCCACCAGCAGCCTTGGGAAGTTGTAGTGTTCAGGGTGCTGGCTTGAAGCAGATGGGACCAAGGTACTGGTGCCTTTTGCTGGGGAGTTTAGACAGGGTTGGGGAATTCACAAGACCCAGAAATAGACTCTTCCCTCTTACAGGCGTCTCCCTGCTGGATCCTTTTCTCATTTTCGCCCCTACCTTTGTTGGCCTGGCTCCCCTTTCTCACCCTCCCACCTACCCCACCCACAGTGGCACAGTGTTCCAGGCCCAGCCCCCATTCAAATGTGTCTCCTCCATCCTTGTCCTTCCTGGCTTACCCAGCCTGTGAAAGGCCACCTGCCGCATGGCGGCTCCTTGACTGTTTATAGGCTTGTCTCCAGGCCGCTATGAGCCCGTTTCTCTGACTTCCTTCTCCCTGGTAATCCAGCATGAGATTTAGGCTGTGGTTACTGACTTCTTCACGGATGGGCACTTTTTCAGAGTCTCTATCCTTAGGGAAGTTCTCCTGAATGTCTAGTTGCCTTCTGAGTTATTGCTGAACGACGCGCAGAGCTGCTGGGGTACGACTTTTTGATGGGCATTCACGACTAACAAGACCCTTCCTTCATTCTCGTGGGAACATTTATGACTGTTGCAGGTGGGGAGTAGATCGACACAGTCCCTGTCGTATACAAACCGTCCAGTTTAGTGCTAACACGGTCCATCTAATGTGGGGTCACTCAGAGGTGACCCACATGGCGGTCATTTAGAGGGGAGTGGGGAAGAGAGAGCATTTGTATAGGGGGCCATGGTGTGGGTAGAGAGGCCTTTGTGCCAAGAAGTGGGGGGGGGGCATTTGAGCAGAGGAGGAGTAAGTCTTACAGAAGGTGGAAGTCAGCTCGCTTGCTGAAGAGAGAAAAGCAAGAAGGGACCTGACTGTGGCCAGAGTAAAGGGCAGAATGCAACCAGGTGTGGACAGGGAGATGAGGGAGGGGGAGGAGGAAGCAGTGAGACCTGGGAGGTGAGGGAGGAAGAGGGGAGATGTGAAGTCAGGAGCAAAGGAAGGAAGGAAGGAAGGAAGGAAGGAAGGAAGAGGGAGTCAGCGAGGGCGAGGAGGAAGAGGTAAGAGGCAGGCAGCTCCTGGCAGGCGGTCAGGGTGCTGTGGGGAGGAGGGTGGCTGAGCTACTCCAGCGGTGTGGACAGAGAGGCTGTGGGGGCAGGAGTGAGGCCAATGGAGCCATTCCAGTGTGAGAGGAGGGCCTCAGACTCGGAAAGGAAACGAGAAGAGGTCAGTCTGGAAAATTAGTTTGGAGGTAGCTCCAGTGGAATTTGTTGCTAGACTGGATGTTGGCTGTGACAATAGGAGAGGAACCAAGGATCATCTGGGCCAGGCCGCTGGATGATTGATGACTACAGATGCCACTTCACTGAGATGGAGAGCTTGGGGGAGGCACAGGTTTGGTGCCGATGCTGGGAGAGTGAGTGTGAGTGTGTGTGTGTGAGTGTGTGTGTGTGTGTGTGTGTGTGTGTGAGTGTGTGTGTGTGTGTGTGTGTGTGTGTGTGTGTGTGTGGAGAGAGAGAGAGAAGAATAAGAATTTGGTTTGGGCTGTGGTCAGTTGGAGATGGCTCTTAGTAAGGTGACCAAATTTTAACATTAATAAAGCGGGACACCATTGATAAAACTCATATCCTGGTGAAATAGCCACATGGCAGCTGAAAACCGTATACCCTAGCTTGTCATGCATTCTTTCCAAAAATTGGGACTTTTAAAAAATGCCGCGGGATGCGGGAAAAATTGTTAAAAATTTGGACTGTCCCACCAAAAGTGGGATATCTGGTCACCTTACTCTTAGACACTGAGTAGACACCTGGCTATATGGCCTGATGATCCGGGGAGAGGACAGGACCATTGATTTATTGGGGTGTTAAGGGAGAGGGTGTATCAGTTGGTGGTGTCAGTTATCATGGGGTTGGTTCTGGTTCGTTCATGGCTACCTTATAAATAAGAAACACTGTCCTCTCTTGTGCCGTCTTCATGACTGAGCATGTTCGTGTCCATTTAAGAATCCACTGTATAGTTTGAATACTTTCTCACCTAAGAAATTCAGCAGCCAGCGCTACAGATATCAGACAGTATTCTATTGTGACCCATCGGGTTTGCATTGGGTAATTTTCGGAAGTCAATTGCCAGACCTTTTTTCCTTGTTCCCTGTTGCGGAAGCTTTGCTGAAAGCTGTCCAACATGGGTGACCCTGCTGGTATTTGCAGTACTGTTGGCATAATTCTAGTATCATGTCAGCCACTGTAGTAAGCTGACTGACAGGCCAGTGGTGGCAAGAGTCTTAAGGACACCTGCTAGCCCTTAAAGCCATGGGTAGCTGCATCAACCAAGCAATGAGGATAGCCACGGTCGAGTTAAGAGGGAGCTGAATCGGGTGAGGAGTGGCGCTTGAGGGACCCGAGAAAAGGGTGGTTAGGGAGGCAGAGGACAGTCTGGAAGGGTGGGCCCTGGATTCCCTATGGCAGGAGTCTTTCAGCCTGGAGGGAGTCCTCAGGCAAGTCCAATGTTCAGTATAGGGGTGTGTGTTGGGGGGGACCTGAAATCTTGAAGGGGCTCGCTCTTGCTACAGACGTGGTCAAATAGCTTGAGATCTGTACCAACGGAAGGAAGTCCAGCTTCCTGCGCCCGTACTTGGCGGGAGCCCGATCTGCTCACACGGATTTTGCTGCAAACCATTCTAGGTGAGACGAGCTGGGGTTCAGGGGTTAATGAAATGAACTCTCGTCTGCTGACTGGCCCATCTGGGGGTGTCTGCACGGATTCCCTCCTTCCTGGTTCCCGCTCGGGAAGTGTCCCCATGGCTGGACCAGCAATGGTGTCTGGGCGCTGTAGTCTGTCCCCGGCAGAGTCCAGCTGTGCATGAGCCCTCAGCACTGAAATTGCCAGCCTCGCACAGCCCCGAGCTAGCCCTCGGAAGTGGGCCAGCCGCACACCGAACAGGATTAAAGGGATGTGTAATGGATTAAAGATCAAAAATGTTAATTAAGAAATGGTCTTTTCTAATAAGATGCCTTCAAGGGCACGGGCCTGAAGAGGAAGGGAATTCTCATCTTGGCAACATGGTTTCTGCAGTAATGAAATTGGTTTGCAGACAGTGGGGAGGACCAGACGTCAGCCTCATTTTAAAGACATCTCCATCCGAAAGCTATCGGAACTGGAGGGTGACCATCGTTGGGTTGGCCCGTGCACTCTGTGTGGTGGTCTGGCAGGAAGGCCCTGTGGACTTTAGAGGATTCCTTCTGTGTCCTGGTGCTGTCAGATTGCCACCCAGAGTGCTTAGACGTCTGCTCAGCAGGCTGGCTCTGAGGCGGGCTCCAGGGAGGCCTGGTGTGGTCTGACTGTCCTTGTGGCCAAGGGACCAGGCCACCAGAGGTTACTGTGTGACTCACTGTCTGTGGTCCTCTGCTTATTCTTCTCGTTTCCTTCCTGGTTAGTTGTGGGTGTCGATGAAATACATCTCTCATATGTGCCTCCGTGGGCCATCGGATCAAATTGCTTTTTAGATGCAACTGTTTTGAAAATTTCCAATGGGAATGAATGAGCTATCTGCTGAGGGGGGGGGGGGGGTCTAGTCTTTGTACCTAATACAGTGGAAACAAAGGTGCAGGCACCCTGGTCCACTCTGAGGTTTTCCTTGCCTAGGCCTTGCCTATTGCCAAGCTCGCTCCCCACCTGCCCGTCAACACCCCCCCCCAAATTAAAACAAAACACAAGAAAACACACAATATCCCTGCCATCGAGTTAATTTTGACTCACGGTGACCTCAAAGGACAGGAGAGAGCTGTAACTTCCTGGGAGTAGAAACCCTCATCTCTCCCAGGAAGAGCAGCTCGTGGTTTAAAGCACTCGTTTGGGTGAAGTTAGAGCCCAACACACAGCCACTCTGCTGCCAGGGCTCCGGAAAGTTCCCAGGCTATGCTGAGGCCCCAGCAGGGCAAAAACCCATAGAGTGACCCACTTGGGATAGGTGACAGCCAGGCCTTCCATGCGACTCCAGCCCTGCCTCCAGCTCTTGCTCTACTACCTCGGGCTAGCTACTCGATTTTTCTGAGCCTCAGGGTTTCATTTGTGGGACGAAGTCTGAAGGGAGACGGAGTTGCGGAGAGCCTGTTCTCTGGTGGAGTGGAGGTGGTGGCTGTCGCTCCTACTGCAGAGGTGCAGCGGGATCTGTGATTAGTCCAGATGGGTCCTTGGTTGCGGGCCTGCAGTGTTGGCAGTTCCCTAGGCCCTGCAGGGTGCGAAACCTTCACAAAGCCAAAGGATGGGGCGTTGCTCAGAGCCTGGGACTTGCTTTGAAGATTTTAAGACTTGGGGGGAAAAATGTGGTGAACATTTCCAAAGGAGCGTCTCTCACTGGCTCAGGGTCAGAGAGCCCAGCTGAGAGATGCATGGAGTCTGCCCTTCCTGCCTGATGGAACCTCCAGATCTCTGCGAGCGAGGCTGCGAGGAGCAGGCACCTCTCCCTCGCACATCTTCCCGGGCTTTGTGGGTGAGATCTCACTTGTGGAAAGCTTGGTCTGCTGGGATGTGAGTGAGAGGGGCCCGGTGGGGAGTGGTCTTTTCTTGTCCTGGCCGGAGTGGGTGGACCACATCACATCTGGGTATCTTTTTGGCTTTCCCTAGCAGGGTAGTAGACAAGATTATGAGGGCAGGGTTCTTCTGTGGAACCCCCAATCCTCGCAGGCATGCCTCACGTCAGCCTGAGAGAAGGGCACCCCGCTTCCTTTCTGTCCCAGATGCAGCCTCTGCCCAGCCTTCCCGCCCCTGAGGCGGCAGCATGTCTCGGGCACCAGTCCCGTCCGAGGGGAGAGGGGCTGCTACCCTTTAGTGAGCTTGTTGCCAGACGTGATGAGGAAGTTACTTCAAACCTCAAAGCAGCAATGGACAGATGTTGGGTTCCAAATAACGGGGTGAGTTGGCCTGTGGTTTTCTGTCTGCTCTTTGACGATGGCATCGATGGGAAGAAGACGAGGATTGGATTGGATGTGACCTTTAAGAACGCAAAAATGGAAATAAACTGTGGACACTGTCATGGGAAAGAGCATCCCCCTGCCACATGCAGTTCCTGGTGTGATAGTGAGCGAAGCCAGGCGGGAAGGGGCCCCCTGTGTGTCTCTGTGTTGATGTTCAGAATCTCTGGTGTTAGAGGGCAGGAGGGCACTTACAGGGGGGCAGCCGGGGAGCCTGCTAGGGTGCCGGGCCTGTCCTGCCCTGGATTTGAGAGCCCACTGTAAGATTTGTACACGTTGTTGCCTGCAAGATAATCCTCACTAAAAAAGGGGAGTAGAAAAAAAAAGATGATGCACAAAACATTTTCATTTCAGAGATATGGGTCTCTTAACTTAGTCAATCCCCCCTCTAAAGAACAAGAGAGGTTCAGTATAGAGTCTCTCCTTTTCCTCTAGGAGTTCTGAATGTGATTCCTGGCAAGGAAGAGCCCTCACACGTAGACAACCCTCATCTCTCAGGAGGCTTGCATGTTGCTAGACCAGAAAGAAAAGCCTGGCAACTGACTCCTAAAACTGAACCAGTGGAAATGTTATGGGTGATACGATCTACAGCCAATCCTGAGGACAGCCTGGGAGCAGGCAGCATTCCGTTCCATGGTGTAGGGGGTCCCTAAGAGTTTGGGGTGGGCTGAGGTCGGGGTGGTCGTGTGGCCGATATTCTAAGCCCACATCTTCTGAGAGGCAAGTGGCAGAGTCTTGGGGAGTGGCTTCTGGCCTGTCCCCCATCTCACCACGCTTGGAAAGTAAGATTCAGGGTGCCCATCTTTCCTCCTTACTCCTGGCCTGATCTTGGACATGCTGCATGGCCTTTGTGAGGCCAGGTCATCTCACCTGGACACGGGAACATTGATTCCTGCCTCACCAGCCTCACGGGCCTTGGGGCCCTGACACCTTCAGGCCTTCTGCAGCCATGGCAAGAGAGATTGCGAGGGGTGTATGCTTCTGGGTATGTACCTCCGTGGGGCCCACTTCCTTCTGGGGTGCTTGGCGGTCCTGTGTGATCCATGGTGGGCTTTTGATTCTTAAGTCTCTCCTGTGAGGGCAGGCAATGACTAATTAATTCATCTCCAGGTGTCTGCCATTGGGCATCGCATGCTGGACTTCACCGGGTTCCTGAGAAGGCCTTTAACTATGAGCCTGTTTCTCTGTTCATTCCTTCCTTGTTACACTTGAGCCGCGTACTGTTGCCGGAGTCCCTGGGTGGCCCAAAAGGCTAAGTGCTTTACGAAGGGCCGAAAGGTTGGCAGTTCCTCACCCGGAAGTGTCTTCAAAGGTCACACCCTTGGATGCCCTTAGGGACAATTCTGTCCAGCACACTTGGGTTGCCGTGAGTCAGAATAGACCCAATGGAAACCAACAGCACGTGCGCTTTGTGTGGGATGGCGCACAGGTGGACATCACTGGAATCAGCTAGTGGGTGGGAGAAAGGAGACGGGAGTCCCACTTTCTCAGCCTCCTGGGTGTGCCTAGCTGGATCCAAGGGGCGTTGTGTACATGTCATTGCGTTCAATCCTCAAGCTCAGGAGGTAGCTTTTATGAAACCTACTTACAAGGGAGCAAACTGGAACTTGCTTGGACTGTCTTTGCTGCTCATGGCCTTCTAATCCGACTCACAGAGGAGCTTGTTTATTTAATTAATTAAATGAATCATTTTATTGGGGGCTCGTACAACTCTTATCACAATCCATGCATCCATCCATTGTGTGTCAAGCACATCTGTACATTTGTTGCCATCATCGTTCTCAAAACATTTTCTTTCTACTTGAGGCCTTGGTACCAGCTCCTTATTTTGTTAGAAAGGCAGAATTTGTTCCTCTCCTGAGACCTACTAACAAGATCGCAGGGCATTTGTGTTCATAGGACACCTGAGAAACCCAGATGCACGTGGAGATAGGGGAGGGAGCTAGGTACAGACTCAGATTTAGTTTTCTCAGGGTAAAACCCTCTTTAGAACTAGACTTGGAAGCCAGAGGAAGCCAGAGTATTAATGCTATGCTGAGCACTATTCATGGCTTATAACATTTTATCTCCCACCGATCTCTACGAGGGAGGCAAAGTTCCAGAAGAAGAAACAAATCAATCGTAGGAGACAGCCAGCCAGAGCGCTCTCTAGATGTGAGCACCGTGAGGCTCACTTGCCTTGGACATGTTCTCAGGAAAGACCAATTGCCCAAAAGGATGTCTTGTTTGGGAATGGAGAGGGTTAGCAGCAGTGAGGGAATCCCTCAGTGAGATGGGTTGACACAGTACTCAAACCCGTGGACTTAAACCTAGCAACAATGATCCATCTTGTAACTAATGCAGGACCAGGCAACCTTTCCTATTGTCTTCTTTTTCTAGTGATTGGTCTTTCCCAATGACAGGTTCAAAGTGAGCCCAAGTCTCACGGCCCTTGGCTCTAAGGAACAATCTGGTTGCATTTCCTCCAAGGCTGACTTGTTCTTCTGGCAGCCCACAGTGTAGTCAGCATCCTTCACCAACACTGCTCTTTGAATGCATCATCATTCGGTCTTCCTTATTAATTGTCCTGTTTTTGCTTACATATAAAGTGATTGAAAAGACCACGTCTTGGATCAGGCACACCTTAGTTATCCAAGTGACATCTTTGGGAGCAGATTGGCACGGAGCAACATGTCATTCGTTCCTTGGCAGTTGCTTCCATGAATGTTGATTGTTAATCCATGGAGCATGATTGTTGACAGCCTAAAATTTCTTTATTTATCATGACACCAGATGAAGAATAATACATGCTTACAAGGTGGACACCATCAAAAACCACACCCTGAATCTAGGAAGGGAACTTTTATTTTCTATTGAAATGGGGTTTTCCTGGCTACCACAGTGACTCTGTGCGTGATCATACCCCTTCCTTCACCCCAAAGTAGCCTCTACCTGACTTGTAATTGATCACTTCCTTGAATCTCTTTAAAGTTGTGTTGCCTCCAAACCTCGCCAATGTAGTAGAAAATCATTTTAACGAGTATGAGGGAGTAATACTTTTTGGAAGCATGATTACTTTTACGATTCTTTAAATCAAGTCCCTTGATAAGGATGGCTCTCATGCTTAGATTTCCGATGAAGCTGGTTTTCACAGTGGGCACTGAGCGTGGGACGAGAACGCGGTAGAGCTCTCTGCACAGGGTCCACGGAGTGGATGGACAAGTGCATGAGGACGTTACATAGGCGGGGAAGAGGTGAGGTGAGGAAGTCGAGAACCAGGATGCTGACCGTGAGATCGAGGCCACAGTGTGCAGAGAGAAGGTGATGGGCACTTCTTAGGCAGAGGCTCGTGTGTGGAGGGTGGTGGGGCTTTGTAAATCATTGTTTCTTTGACTTACCATTTGTAATATAAAATGCTTGGATTCACAATCAGCATTAATGGAAGCCATAGTCAAGAAATCGATGACTTGTTGCACTGGGCCAATCTGCCACAGAAGATGTCACTTGGATAATTAAAGGTGTGCCTGACCCCAGTCTTTTCAATCACTACGGATGTAAGTAAAAATGGGACAATTCATAAGGAAGACCTAAGAAGAGTTGATGCGTCCAAAGTGTGGTGTTGGTGAAGGATACTGAGTGTGTCTTATCAATGCATTTGGAGAACTAAAGCTCCTCCCACCTGTGGTGGCAGGTGAACCCGAGTTTACTTCAGGGGCTGCCCAGGACTACTGTGTGCCTTCGATACTATTCTTAATCAGTTGATGAGGGGCTGTTACTACTGATTCAGGCTGGTGCGACTCACTACTCCTCCCAAGGGGAGATCCAGGTGCACATTGTCATGGGTCTGACTTGGTTGGAGGTCTTGATAGCCCCAATAGCTTGTAGAAATATGTTGAAGGTGAACTCAGTGTGAAGGCCATGGATTATTTAAAGTGTCGAGTAATCAACAGTGCTCAGCTTTGGCGCTTTTAAGGAGTGAACTGTATAGGGCCCTGTGCGTTCCATGTTGGGCCCTGTGCGTTCCATGAACTACAGAGTGAGCAGTTCCACTCCACTAGCCACCCATTCCTTGGGAGAAAGCTGAGGTTTTCTACTCTGCCCTGTAGGGTCACTCTGAGTCACAATCCGCTCAATGGCAGTGAGTGCTTCGTAAGTTTTGGCATGGGAAGTACAGTCCTCAGCAGGTTGGGGCTCTGCATGTCCTGGAGACCTTGAATGGATGATAAAGCCATCTTCTTAGAGGAAGTGGGTGAGTGGTCTCCTTGTCCACCTCGCAGACAAGTGTGAAAGCCGGGGAGTTCACATGTTCTCCACCTTTAGCAGGACAGCAGAGGTTGTAGTGGCTTTGTGAGTGGGAACAGTGTTGCCAAGGGCTTCCTTTGCCGGGAGTTTGTAAAACTTCCAGTTCAGGGTGAGTAGAAAGTGTATCCAGGAGATGGTTATAGAGGAGCCTGCCGGGTACCATGGTGAAGCACTGCTTGTTTATGGAATGGTTGGTGGCCCCGTCGGAGAAAGATCTGGTGCCTGCTCCTGTAAAGATTACAGCCAAGGAAACCCTTGGAAACCAATTCTACGCTGTTACCTGGGCTCAACTCAGAGGTCCCGGACGAACAATATAACAAAGTAGCAAGTTCAGTGAGTGTTAAGCATGCATCTATGAAATCCTCCATATAATATAGAAAGGCAAGAGAAACATGATTTTTGAAATGGGAAATTCTTAATCTCATGTATTTACATTTATTGACAGTCTGATTGCTTCTGTGGGTTTGTATTCTTCTCCCCCCCGGCTCCCAGCAACACACACACACACACCACACACACACACACACACACACACACACACACACACACACACACACACACACACTCACACTTCCTTCCACCTCCAACCTGAACGAAGCCTGGTCCCTTAATCTTCATTTCTCCTAACTGGTCACTCTTGTTACTGGTTCCAGTCACTCAGTTTCTTTTCCAAACATCATAGTTTCCTCAAAGACCCAGCTGTCTGAAATCACTTTGAAAACATTTTATTTGGGGTAAAAATATATACATCAAAATGTACTCCCCAGCTAACAATTTTTTTACACGTGTTTTTGGGTAGCATTGGTTCTAGTCTAAGCATTGTATCTGCATTCTCATTTCAGCTTTAGCGGTTTCGCCCCATTAATTTAGGCTCATTGTTCTCTAAACTTATCATCTGGGCTTTAGAGTTCTTGTCATCCCTTTAGTCTCTCAGAGATAATTCAAAGCAAAAGAACACATGAGACAATCAAGCGTGCATCCTCGGTCTTTGAGCGAAATGACTTGTTTGCTTTTGCTTAAAGACGACCTCAGGAGATGGCTCCATTTCAAGTTTGACGAGTATCCCGTGACGATAACGTCCAGGGCTCTTCCAGCTGCAAGGAGTCCTGAAAGCTGCAGTCTCTGGAAATGAGAGCTTCTCCATTTCCCGCCTTTCTCTCAGGCTCTGCCTGGGCTTCCTCGATCACAGCTCTGCGGTAGTGGTGGCGGGCACCATCCAGTTCTTCTCGTCCCACGGTGGAGGGAAACAGTGCTTCCTGGAGGCGATTAACCTTGGAGTTGAATGGCTTCTCATCCGTGGAGTTCCTTTTTTCTCTCTTGCTCAATTTGCCTGACTCCACTTTTGATCCATCTGGAGGCACTGGCAACACCTGTTGGCTAAGGATTGACTAAGACTCCAGTGCAGAACGGGATCTTCAGGCTTTTATAACCGAGCATCTGAGCATTGTAACTGAAGATAAAACAGTTACAGGAGTAAATTCAACTAATTATTATCACTATATTTTTTCATCCACTGCAATTTACAAAGGGTATGGAGAGGGAATGAAGCACAAAAGCACGCACCTTGTAAACGAGGGTTAATTAGAAGTCTTCCTGCCAGCTAGTGCTTCAGCAGCAGCAGAACAGCATGTAAATAAATCTAATTTCCCTCCAACTCAACTCGTCACAAGCTTAATTACAGCACCCACAATGTGTACGTGCGCGTATTTTTTTTTCATTAGCGAAAGAGGGTCATTATGAGCCATGTCTGCTAAGAGTTATTAGGAGGAGCGCGGCCCCACCCTCGATAGATGCCCTCAGAGAGCGGAGAGGAACTTTCCGTGTGAACTAAAGAGTTTCCAATTAAGGTGGCTTGGAGGAAGCAGGAGGCGGCAACACAAATTAGAAAAAGATTACAGAAAGGGACAAAGCAGGCAAGCGGAAAGGGTCTGGGTGGCTTGGTTAATTACTGTGTGGGGAAGATTTCCTTCTGGGGAGCTGGACCCCCGTTTTCTAACCCCCCGCCCCGCCCCCATTATCTCGTACCTGCCCAGAAACCTGAGATGAAAGCCTTTTCTGCCTCCCCTTCTGGCACTAGGGAGCTGAAAATGATGTGGACTCCGGGTGTGGGGTGGGTAGAACGTGACCACTGACCGCTTCCACACACCTTTTAAAATGGCTTTTCACACACCTTCGGTTCCCTTCAACCAAGGAGAGAAGCTGGGCGGGAGAAAAGCCCGGATCACCATCCAGTTCTCTGCAGTCCCAGCGCGTGCATTGTTCTAGAAATAAATAGCTGAAATCCCCAAGTCAGAAATTAGTCAACACAAAGGAAGTCAAACCCTACAGGCCAAGTTCCAATTGTCTGCAGGAAGTGCCCTGCCCAGGGGGGCCTTTGAGGGAGGGTTTAAGTCCATTCCACTTGGCACTGGATATACAATGTTGGCAAAAAAAGAATTTTCTCTCCTTCTCACCCTGCCTCCCCTGTCGTCCCCCTTTAATGACTGAGGTGGAAGAGGTTGCAGTTTGTGGTGCCAATAAAGCTCCAGTGATCCAGAAATAAAGAAATACAAAGTAAAGAGAATTTTTAAAAAATGAGTTTGATGCACATCTGTTTCATTATCTCGGACGATGTCTGTCCTGGTCTGGCCGTAAGCGTGCCTCTGAGTACTGGTAGGAGTCATCCTGGGGGCACTGGAGTGGGGGAGAATTTAGAGGCCCCTGCTCATCCGATCCCCTCCCAATTTTGAAAATCCCGAGTATGTACCTTCAGGTCCCACTAGGATACTCCACTGTGGGGAGCCTTGTTCTGCGACATCGCATTTATTGAGCACCTACTAAGTGCCAATAATATCTTCATTAACCAAACATCATCGAGGCCCTCCTCTGGGCCAGACACTGTGCTAGGAATTAGGGATTAATTAATGGCCCAAGATCAAGATGCTTTCCTTCCAGGAACTTACATTGTGATTAAGTAAATGTATCAAGTGAGGAAACTGCAATCCCGGGAGGTCATGAATGCTATGGGGACTTAAGGGAGATGTGGTGAGGGCCGGTGCCACTCACCTGCTCAGAACTCTCTCACTGCACTGAGAATGAGACTCAGACACCTTCCCATCTGCATACCCCGCTGCCTGCCTACTCAAGCAGACCCTTTGCTTCCTTCAGCTCTCTGAGCTTACTTTGGCGGCAGAGCCTTTGTATGGGCTGGGCTTTTGACCTGGAATACATTTCCTCTCCTTTCTTGATTTTGCTACTCTCTCACCCTCTTGGGCCAGCCTTTTCCACAGGCTTGATTTGGAGGTGAGCGTGATGCTCAACAAGGAGAACCTGGGTGCCGCAGAACGTGGAGCCTACGATGAGCCTGCTTTTCTTTAGTTATTCCTGCTGCTGGCTCTCAGCTGAGCGGTGGCTTCATGATCTGCCTGTGAGGCCCTTGGCCCCTCACTTCCAGGTTAAGGTTCAGTGTTTGGGGGATGCTGAGATTGTATTGTATCTCTGGCGCCGTTCCCTGCTGTTAGGTGTGATCAGGCTATGATGCTGGCTTTGGCCTCATCTTGGAAGGTGGAAGCCAGCCTGTGCTGGTGGTTGAACCGCTCTCCTGACATGATGCCAACATGATCTTGAATGTTATTTAATCAAATCGGGGGTCTGGGGGGCTGGGGAGGAGCATTTTGGTTTTCCAGTAATAGAGATTTGAACCCAGGCCTGACTTCACAGCCTTTGTCTCCGGCCAGGGCACTTTGCACCAACCTGGGCTTATCCACCAGTAAGGAACTTTGGTGGCATAATGATTAAGTGCCTGTTTGCTAACAAAAGGCCGGTGGTTTGAACCCACCAGCAGAAAGATAAGGGCAGTCCATTTCCATAAAGACTTAAAGCCTTGTGAGGCAGTTTTATTGTGTCCTTAGAGACACTCTAAGTTAGAATCGACTCAATGGCAGTGACTTTGGTTTTGGTTTCTGAACTGAGCACCTGTTTAGCATGTTGCTGTGATGTTGGAAAATGCTTGCCAGTAACATTTTTCTTCCTTTGAAACTACTGTATGTGTGTATAAAAACACACACACACACGTATATATATATGCCATTTAAAATAAAGTATACAACTCAATGATATTAATTATATTCATCATGGTGTGCATGGTCTATATATCTCTCTATAAATTCAATTAGAAATTCATTATCCCCCCTCTTCCTCCAATTTTTGGTAACTACTTTTTTGTGCCTGATTTTTTTATCCAGAATAATGTTTCCCAGGGTTTCCAGCACATGTCACCATCTAATTTCTCTTTATGGATGAATGATGTTCTATTGCTTGTACATACCACATTTTCTTTATCCACCCACTTACTTATGGCACTTGGCTGTTTTCATCTTTTGGCTCTTGTGAACATCGGTGTATGCATAGCTATTTGAGTCTCTGCTTTCTTTCTTTTTTTAATATCCCAAGAATAGAGCTGCTCTGTCATAAGACAGTTCCATGTTCAACTTTTTGGGGAATTGCCACACCCTTTTCCGTGGTGGCTGTACCATTTGATATTCCCACTGGCAGTGGATGAGGGCCCCAGTCTCTCCATTGCCTTGCTAAACATGCTGGTTTCCTTTTTTCTGACGACACCACCATAGAATGCGTGAGGTCATATCTCATTGTGGTTTTTATTTGCACTTCCTTAAGGACTGAGGACAGAAACATAAAAAGCCCAAACCCACTGCGATAGTGTGGATTCTGGTCATAGGGATCCAATATAGTGTTTATGAGGCTGTAAATCTTTGGAGGAGCAGACAGCCTCGTCGCAGAACAGCTTGGGTAGCAGACCCCACAGCACCACCGGGGCTCCTTAGGACCAAGAGTAGTTCCAAAAACCAGCTATTGAAAAGTCTGGAGCACAATCCTATTTTGAAGCACATGCGATTGCCATTAGTCTGAATCAACTCAATAACAACTGGTTTTTTAGCGATTACACATTTCTTGTGCTTTTTAACCATTTGCGTATCTTCTTTCGGAGAAATGGCTACTGCTGTCCACTTTTCAGTTGCCCTGTGTGCCTTTTGTTGTTGAGTTGCAGAAGTTCTTTATGTAGTTTGTATATTAACTCTTATTTCATGTATGGTTCTAAAGATGTTCTCCTAGTCTGTAGGCTGTGCGTTCACTTTTTAAATAACATTCTCTGCACAGACATTTTTATTTTGAAGAAGTCCATCTCATCTTTTGCTGTCCATTCATTGCATGTCATAGCTAAGAATTCGTTGTCAAAAACAAGGTCTTGATATTTTACCTCTGTCATAAGAGGCTTGTCATCCCCCCCCCACGCACACATCCACCATCCCCCCTGGTTTTAGCTCTTATGTTAGGGTCACTGATCCTTTCTTTTTAAAAAAATAATCATTTCATTGGGGTTCTTACTACAGCTCTTATAACAATCCATACATCCATTGTGTCAAGCACATTTGTACATGTGTTGCCATCATCCTTTTCAAAACATTTTCTTTCTACTGGAGTCCTTGGTATCAGGTCATTTTTTACCTCTCTCCCTCATAAACACTTAAAATGTATAAATTATTATTATATTTTCATGTCTTACACTGACCGATGTCTCCCTTCACCCATTTTTCTGTTGTTCATCACCCTTGGGTGGGGGTGGGGGGTAGTATGTCCATCAGGGGTGCATTGATCCATTCTGAGTTAAATTTTGCATATCTTTGAGGTATGGGCCCAATTTCATTCCTTTTCATGTGGATGCCAATAAGATTTTACAATGTACGGAAGGAGGCTCTTTGACAATATTGTGTTTTAAAGCGATCACTCTTAGTCTGCCTTTAGTATAGAGTTTTCTCATTTCCTGAAATCAAGGTATTTATGCTGATTCTCACCTCCTTGAGGGCCTCTTCTCAGTCACGTTCTGACTAAGGATTTGATGATAAGTAACAGATTCGTCAAGGGTCCCTGGTAGCGCAGTGGTTAAGTGCTTCACTGGGGATCAAAAAGGCGGAGAGGTGAACTCACCAGCTGTTCTGCGGCAGGAATATGCGACAGCCTGCTTCTTTAAAGATTACGGTCTTGGAAACCGTATGGGGCTGCTTTACCTGTCCTGTAGGATTGCTATGAGCTGTAGTTGACTTGACAGTAATGGGCTTTTATTTATTTATTTAGGAGGTTCTTCATGGAGGAAGTTCAGTGGTCTAATTCTCACCTTTTCTATAGGAGACCTAGGTGTGATTCCTGGTCAGCGTACTTCTTGTGTAGCTCCACCTGTCCATGGAGTGTTGCTATAATGCTCAGTTCGTTTCAGTGGAGCTTCCAGACTAAGGACTAGGAAGAAAGGCCTGGTAATCTATTTCCCAAATCAACCAGTGAAAGCTCTTTTGCGCTTTAACGATTTCACACAGCATAACGTTTTCAAGATTCACAACTGTTTGTTCTGCCACCAATCATGGGAATGGCACATGACCTGGCAGAGTTTCATTCCTTTGTGCGTGGGGAGAATGTTAGTTTGGGGGTGCGCTCAGTGCCACCGAGAAGTAGCAATCAGGCTCTCAGATCATGCACGCCCTGCCAGGTACCACAGCCACAGTGACCTACCTTTTGGTTTTTGTGTGTATTGGATTCCCCACTACCTCACAGCCCTTGTTGTTCACCCCCCTGCCTGCCTCCCCCACCTCCTTGGGGAGACCCGCCCCGAGCACTTGACCACTGGCTGAAGCTGGCCTTTCCAGTTGCCCTCACCTCACTTCATATGTTTTTCCCTCAAGAGGAATGCTTTCGTTCTCTGTTTCTGTGTCTGCTGTCTTTCTCCCCCACTGGAGGGTATTCCCTGGGGAGCTATAGCTATTTTGTTTCCTGCTGTATCATAGGGTTGGCTCTGGCATGTTGTAGGGCCTCAGGAAGTACGGTTTCGAACAAATAGATGGAGGTGCTGCTTCTCCTGGAGGTCATGGAAAATTTACCTCAGGGCTTTGGCTTCTTTGTGGCCGGTGCTGGTCCGTGACTCAGCCCCCATAGAGCAAGGTGTCTCCCAGAGGACCCACTTCCCAGAAACATCCAGCTCATTTCCTTCACCTGGGTTCTCCCAAGGACAGAAGAATCCAGGGGTTTCCTGGAGACTCTTCTATGCTGGCCCCGGGAGGGTGGACTTGACTCCAGTCTGGCAGACAGATGGCTTTTGGGTCTGTGGTTAGTTGTTGTGATGAAACCCAGGAAATATCCTCATTTCATGCCCAGGAAGGAAAACTTCCTTTGCTATTTGGTGGCAAGAGGAGCAAAAGGAGGAGAAGCCTCCCGCTGAAGGTTTCCAGTCTAGGAATTTCCGAAGCATTCCCTGGAATCAGTGGGTGTGTGGAAGAGGCAGGAAAGTGATGAAGGAGCGCACATGTGTGTGCATGTGTCTCATGTGTACACACATGCAACTGACTCTCAGAGATGGGCCTCATAGAGCCCACTGCAGGATCATGTGTTGACTGCCTCCTTTTCAAACTGGCTGTCCGAATTCCCTGCCTTGGCCCTCGTTGTCTCCCGGGGTTTCTCATCACCGGGAAGTGGAGGCTAGGAAGGTGGAAAAGAGAGGAAGGCTTGGTGCCTGGAGCATGCCCCATGGACCTGACTCCATTCTGTTCCTTTAATTGGAGTTGTTTGGGGTCTTTCAGATCTAGGGTGGTAACTTTAAAATTATGTTGGAGAATTATTATTTCAATGATATTTTAAAGACACTAAGATAGTACTAAGGAGCCCTGGCAGTGTAGTGGATTACATGTTGGACTGTTAACCGTAAAGATCATCCATATCAAAGCATGTAACAACAGAAAATCCATTTATTTTTATGACTGAATCCTAGTCTATTCATATGGCTATACAATTCATGTTATTTTTTAATTGCTGATAGATAACGGTCGATTTCCATCGTTGTCCATTGTAACGTGGGATTGAACACTGGATTGAGTCCCTGTTTTCAAGTCTTTTGTTTGTGGACCTACCTACAGGTAGAATGAATGGGTCCTCATAATTCCAGGAGCCCTGGTGGCACGAGGGTTAAGCACTTCGCTGCGAACTGAAAGGTTGGCAGCCTGAATCCACTGAGCAGCCCTGCTGCAGAAAGACCTGGCACATCATCCCATAAACAATGATTACAGAATAGAAAACCCTAAGGGACAGTTCTACTCTGTCACACCGAGCTCAGTGAGTCAAAATTGGCTCTACACCATGAGACAGCAACACAGTCATTCTGTAGTTCGCTTTGCACAGTGACTCTGCTTTTAAATGTGTATGAGTAATGTCCAAGGGCTACATTTTTCCACATCCTTGTCAATATTAAGATTTTCTGTTGTTTTAAAGTATTAAATAAAATCATGGCCATCTTAGGGGGAATTGAAGTGGTTTTGATGTGCATTTCTCTAATGATTAAGGATGTTGAGCATCTTGTGCTTGTTGGCCATTGTGTGTCTTTGGTGAAATGTATCTTTTGTTTTGAAATACATGATCGATAATACCTAGGTATTGCTTACCTGTGTTAAAAATTTGCATAAATATGGCCACATCTTACTTCCTTTGCCATATTTTACATTTAGTATCTTGCCTTGTCTCTCTCCATAGCATGTTTGGAAGATTCATCCTTGTTAATACGTGCAGCGCAGTGTCATAAATCATAATTAGCCCATGGTGCCCACGTGTAGGTGTCTCACAATTTTTTTATCACCTTCCCGTTTACAGATGTTAAAATACTTTGCTACTTTTAGCTCTTGTAAGTAGTATTTATTACATTTATTATGTAATCTTGGAAGCCCACAGGGGCTGTTCTCCTGGGTCCTTCATGGTCACTATAAGTCAGACTTGACTCGATGGCAGTGAGTTTGGCTTTGATTTGTTATATATTAATACATATTCTCACAGTAGATTCTCACACGTTAACAGTTTGTAATACAAATGCCTCTACATGGAATAACTGTGTCAGAGGTTAAGGCTCCAAGACCCTTTCTCTTTTCTCTCTACCTATCAGCTCTGCTCTCCATGACAGGGACGTGACTTTGGGGAACTTCTCAAGAAAGGAGCGTTTCTTTCCCAGTGGATCCAGAAATGGCTCAGCTGTTTGTTTCAAGAACCACGGCAAGCCCTGTCACATGACTGTCTGCCATTTATCCACCCCGTCATAGATCCACCCTCGCATGTCCATCCTTCAAATGTCAATCCAGTGTCAATCCCTGTCAAATGTCCATCTTGTCATGTATTCATTTCTACCCTCACTGCCATTTGCCTCCCCCTTTCGTATGTCCACAGGAGGCCGGACGGCGTAGTGGTTATGCATTGGGCTCTTTACCGTTAAGACCAGCAGTTGGAAGGAGGCGGAGTTTCCGCTTCTGTAGAGTTAGTCTTGGAAACCCAGAGGGACGGTTCTACTGCGCCCTATAGGGCTTCATTGACTCGATGGCAGCAAGTGTTTTTTAACTCACATGTCCATCCTTGTCACATGTCCATCCTTGTCATGCGTCCAACCTTACTGTTGAAGTTAGAGAGGTCGACTCTGGGGAAGATCAGGATGCTGTGGGCAGCGGGGGAAACGACTAGGCACTACCCATGCAGAGTGGTCTCACCTTGTGAGAAGAAGCAATCCTTTTACCTTCTCGTTGTCCTACACTTTCTTAGAAAAGACCTGTCTTTGGGAGAAACAAGAAGACTAGAAAAGCCTCCCCACCCTCCAGTCAATTCGGACTCCTAGCGACTCTGTAGGACAGGGTAGAACTGCCCCCTGGGAGCTGCTGAGATGTAGCTCTTTAGTGGAATAGGAAGCCTTGTCTTTCTGTCACGGAGCTGGCTGGTTTCGAACGGCTAACCCTTTGTGTAGCAGCCCACCACGTAACTGCTACACCACCAGTGCCCCCAGATTTATGAGTGCAGCCCAGCGCAGTGGCCTTCACTTGATCCTTTTTAGAGATGGGGCGACTAAAGCCCCCTCGGTTCTTTGCAGATTCCCCGTGGTGCCTGTGGGACCACCGAGTCCAAGCTGATGATCTGCTCTTCTTCCCAGGCGTCCTGTCTGTTCCCAGACACTAACAGTTGGTCCTTTTTTGGCTTCTAGAATCAATTTTGCTATTTTATAAGTGAAGAGCTGAGGCTCAGAACAGGGGGCGCTAACACGGCATCTTCTCGATTTCTAGTCGTTCCTCAAAAGATCGTGGCTATAGAATGTTGTTACTGGGGGGCCTGCCCCAGTTGTGCCTTCTTGGAGTGAAGTGTGTAGCCCACAGACCCCCACCCTCCGCCATATCCCCTGAGCTCCTACAGAGAGCCCTTTCCTGTCTTTGCTGTAACCGCGTGCACCTTCCTGATAATATTCTGGGCTCTTCTTAACGTGCGGGGTCAGCTTCGAGGCATCTCGGCAATTTGTAATTCTTGAAAATTCTGTTTGGTGACATGAGTTAGCATTTAATAGACACCCTGCCACCTCCTCTCTCCCTATTGTGACAAGCTCCTGGCAGAATCCTTTTGAGACTCAGGGTAATTGCACCACGCTGCGAACAGGGAGACCGCATAGCGCTCCAGTATGTCTCAGAGAATGTTCCCACAATAGACAGTTAGGTACGGGTTCGCCCGGCTTTCAGGTAATGGTTTAAACTTAATTTGACCTGTGATGAGGGAGCTCGTGATTCGGGTCGGATGCAGTCTTTCAGTTTGGGCTTGCCCGCCGCGCCTTCAGCGCCAACACAAATAATTCCTTCATAACAAGTGCCATTCAGATGCTGTCTGCTGCTGACAGCTAATATAGAATTATTGCCCCTGAATGCATTTCTGTAATTACTTCCCAGAGATCTGTCTTTGTGTTAGAAGACATTTCACACTTTAGTAACATAAGTGTTTTGGGAGAGCATGAACAATAATTAGGAACAATCTTTCTGTGAAAATAAACCTAAAAAAATGATCAAAAGCTAATGTTAAAATTGGTTAGAGTCAGGGAGGAATTTCATTCGAATTTGATTCATGTATATTTATTCCAAGTATAATCACCTTTCTGGTATGGAAACTTTTTTTTTAAACAAAAGCAATAATGATATGAGGAACCTGCTTTCTAATTTTTGAGCAATGCAGGAATGAAAAACTGATTAAAAATGACAAGTTGCTCAAACCTGAATAGAGATGTGTAATCTTGGCGCCCTGATAGGAGACATTTGCAGTAATGGAAAATGAAATGATTCACAGTGTGATCAATAAAAAATTAGCAGCATTTAATAAAGGGTTTCTGCTTCAAGTTGACTAAGGAACTTGGAGAGCAGTTTGAAATCGGAGTTAAGTGACGTTTTGAGGATGAGCCTGGGTGAGCTGAGTGAGGTGCGGGCGGTGGGAGAGGGCGGATGGATCACGCAGGGATTGGTGAGGGGGGAGGAAGCAGGCCTGTGGGGTGGGTCTGAAAGTGTGTGCATCTACCCACTTGATCTTCGATCTGTGCCAAAGGGCTCCGAACGCCTGATTGTGTAGGAATGTGTCTCTTTGAGGAGGCTGCTCTCCGGGGACAGCGCCATCTCCATCCTAGTCCAATTCCCTGGGAAGGGTGATCCTGCCCCCGAGGTCCCTCAAAGGGCAGGTGGGAAGCGATGTGTTGCCTGAGCTGTTGGCTTTGTTCTGTAAGCCGCTTTAGGAATCCAGGTTTCTGGAGACGTCCTGTAATGCCTTACAGCCCACATGTGGGACTCCAAGCACCCTCTGGGGGATGGGAGGGAAATCAGCGGAAAGCCAGTCAACCTTAGCAAGTGGAGGAGGCTAAGCATCAGAGAGACCAGCAAGGTCCCAGAAGAAGCCCACTGCTCAGAGGGGTCCTTGAAGGTGGGCTGGGGCGGCCACCCCTCCCTCTGAGGGGATGCTGGGAGGGGGGTGTGATCCGAGCCAGCTTCTTGGAAGCCAAGTGGGCTACCATTTGGTCTCTCCCTCAGTAACAGCAACATGGTGAAAACGACCCCATCAGACACGCTCCCTTTTCTCCAGATGCTGCTTGTGTAGTCCCCAGAACGCAGCCTCGCACCGGGCGGGCTCCATGCCTGGCGACTCGTTAATTTTTAAAAGCTTCAGGCAGCCTAGCTGCTGTGGCCGGAGGATGGATGAGCCAGGGTGTGGAGGGTCAATGGGATTGGGGAGCAGCTGGCTTCTGGTGCCCCATGGGAATCTGAGGGGCTGTCTCCGAATGCCAAGGCCAGGGAATTCTTTTGCTGCTCTGTGCTTGCTTCTGCCTTTATTTCCCCCTCTCATCCCTCCACAGAAGTGCAGGTCCATGGCCGATTTGGGAAGGGCTCTCCCAGATTGTTTTGTCATGCATTCATTCCACTGGTATTCATTGGGCATCTGCTGGGTACCAGGCTTTATGCTGGGTTCTGGGGAAGTACGGAACACGGGAGCAAAACTGGCACTGACTCTTCTGCCTGAGGTTACGCACTGGGACTCAGACTAATCAGATCCTCGACCAAAAACACCAGGAGAGCTAAGAGGAGAGCAGGAAAGAGAGGAGCCTCGAGAACGAACTTTTGGGGTCTAAGCTGTTGGAGAGGGTCCCGGAAACTGACTTGTGTAGGGGAAGATTCCTTAAGCTGAGACCTGACACAGGAACCCAAGGTCCCAGAGGAACAGACTTGAAGTAGGTGAACTATTTTTTGTTTGAAAAATATTTTATATTGAAAACTAGGTAGCGGTTTGAAGGCTTATGGAACAAATCCGTTTCCCATTCAATCTTTCATACTCACTTTGTCTCATCTCATGAGAGGCAAGCCCCACACCGTGCCATCAGGTACCCCACTGCATCCCTGTCCGATCCTCCTGATCTCCATGTCTCCTCCTCGCCCTGCCCTTCCTGCCTTCTGAGTTTCGTTTGTGAGCGAATGCTGCCCTTTTACTCTCAGATGGTTGATTGTTCTAACGGAGTGTGCACCTCCCTGGTGTTATTGTCTGTTGCCTGAACCTGCCTATTGTTTGGCTGAAAATTGATTCAAGGGTGTGAGTTTAGTTCCCTGAAGGGTGACAAAGGGTCTGAAATTAAACTCGGGCCCTTACCTGTATCTGTGTGATCAGTAAGCCTGGTTGTTGTTTTTAAAGATTTTAGGTTTTGTTTCCATACTTTTCTCCCACTCTGTCCAAGACCTTGCGATGCGATCCCTTTCAGAGCAGGTGATAGCAGTGGCCGAGCTTAAGTCTCAGGGTTGTGCACACAGGTTCCGAGGTGCTTCAATCATGCTCCTATTGATTCCGTGGGTCATTGTTTTTCTGTACCGTGTTTGAGGAAAGACCAGTAGTTATGTCTCAGATAACTGCTTGTGGGCTTTTAAGATCTTAGTGGATGAACTTGTGTAAACTTTTAGGTTTATAGTGGGAATCTACGTTGATGCACGGCTGTGTGTATAAAGCAGACAGAACTGAGCCAGCAGGGCCGCTGCCTTCCAATCGGCCGCTCCACCAGCCACGCCATCTTTTATAGATGGAGCACGAGGTCTGGGTGGGGCTGGCTTGGCCGATCCCACAGCAACAGCAGCAAGGTCTTGGGGCTCAAGCGCCTCCCCCACATTCTCAGTGTGTATCTTTGACCCTAATCTGGCCATTGGCTCTGTCTTTAGTGGTCCAGAGCTCTCCCCAGCCCTCTGTACTCATCACAGCCTACCTTTGCCTCAGCACCCACAAGGTGATGGTTTGTGGCTCTGCTACCAAGAGTGGGGTTTATGCAGGCCTCTAGGCTGCTGCCGACCATCCTCCCCACTCTGTCCCAGCACCTCCACCTTTCCCTTCTCCTTCCAGGTGGCTGTCAAAGAAGGAGCGTGACAGCCAGGGGAGGGCAAGAAAGGCCACAGGCTGAGGAGGTCACGAGAGGAGAATGGCATGTGCCATTTCTGTGCTCGTGGCAAGATCAGGTTTTTATGACTAAGATTTGGAGGAAGGACACTGTTGACTGCTTGCTGGAAAAAAAGGATTTTTCTTATTTCGAATGGCGGTCTTGTGGCTGCTTTTTCTGCCTCCTCCTCACTCCTCCTCACACCCAGATCCCTCCCTCCCTCCCAACACCTTTTCGCTCTACACTTTTCTTTGTCAGAGAGGGAGCGGGCTCCAGGCATACTAGGGGAGGGGAAGCTTTGTCTCTGTGGGTTGCCACCTCACTTGCACAGCCCTGGGAGATGGAGTTGTGTATCCGTGCAGCAGTGTTTGCAAGACATCTGTGCACAGCCCAAAAGGGTCTGGTTGGTACAAACAGTGTGCTTGACTACTAGCCTCAAGATGGGGCGGTTTGAACCCATGCAGAGGAACTGTAGAAGAAAGCCTTTATCGATCTGCTTCAAGAAACGTCCATGGAGTAGCTGGAACACACGGTGTTGCCAAGAGCTGAGATGGGGTTGGAACTGGCCTGCAAAATGCCAACCTGAGTCCTGACTCCCCAGGTGGGCAGGGAACTGTACTTTGTTCTCTGGTGCATCCGTACCACCTAAAATGGTCTCTGGCACGTAGTGGGTGCACTTAGTTGTGGAGGGAAAAGGAGCAGGGTGGGTGATGGGAAAGAGTTCGCTCAGATCTGACGACAGTCTTTGGAGAGCTTAGAGCTGAGGTCATCTTGGGGTCCCACCCACAGGAACTTCCACTGGCTGAACAAAAGCGCGATGGTACCCTCATTTTATAGGAAAGGAAACTGAGGCTCAGGAGTGTAATCTCCATTCTTGCCCGGCTCACTTCCCTGTCTGGCGAGGGACTCGTCGATACCCTGGGATGAAGAGGGCTGCATGGTCCTTGCTGGGCTGCCCCATTGGGGACCCTCACTACTTGTCCCCCAAGTACAGCGAGCTCCACGGTACATTGTCTGGCTCACTCTGTTGCCCCTAAAACTTGAAGTCAACATTTATAAATCCAAATTTTATGTGAAAACATGCATTTCTACTTAAAAAAGACAAAAACAAAACGAACCTGGTCTCGTGGGGTTTTGCTTTTTTATATAGTGACCATTAGGAGCTTTGAGCAGGGCTACCCTTGGGGGTGGTGTATCCCTGTATTTACTGCATCTTCAGCTCACGGTCCTTATTTGTGTAACTGGAGTTACATGCTCTGGACTATTCATTATCTGGGTGACAGAGTGGATTCATCAGAGCTTTACTGAGGCTCCCTCTGTCGATAGGTCTGATGGTCACACACCTTTTGCTGGGCTGTGGGGGTCATGGGAATCAAGGATGTGAATAAATCAAAGGTCTGGTATGAAGGAGGCTTTTGCCCTCAGGCGGCTAACTGTTTTGCTCTCTGGTTGTAGAATTCCTTCAACGGAAGGGGCATTCTGGGGGTGGGCCTGAGAACAGGGGATCCCTGCACCCCGTCTTGAACCTGCGGCTGTGATGGAGCATCCCAGGGAAGCTTGTGTGCTGCGACCCAGGTGCAACCGGCTCAGCATCTCGGACTGACCTGGGCTTGAAATTCTGTGCACGGAACCACCCGCCCTGGTGGGAGCTGTGGGGGAGGGGTGGTGGTGGGCAGCAGGTGCCCTGAACCAGCAGCCATCGAGGGGTTGCTTCTTTATTTAAGAAGCAAAACTAGGACAGCCAAGTGCATGTTAAAACGTCTGCCTGCAGCTCTGCTGCCAAGAGGGCCCTTTCAACGCGTGCTCACTGTCACCCTGCTGCTGTGCGCTGCAAATATTGTAAACCCGGAGATAAATACTGGCTGCTTTCTGGAATCTGTAGTCAGTAATGGATGGATTGGAGTTAGAGGGCTTCTTGCCTGGCCCTTGGATGTCTGGCCTTGCCAACCCCAGCAGTTGACCTTTCTCTGCTCACCAGCCCAGGCGCCTATTCACAACCACCCTTCCTTCAGTGTCAGGACCAAACCAAATCAGGACAGGGTTGAACTGCCCCTGTGGATTTCTAAGACTGGACATTTTTTTTAAGACTGTAAATCTTCATAAAAGTAGAAAACTTCATCTTTCTCACCCAGAGCAGCTGGTGCTTTAGAACCGCAAACCTTGTGATTAGCAGACCAGTGTGTAACCCACTATGCTCATTGGGCCCAGCAAATGCCACCCGGAGGCTGGACCCTGGGGTTTGACTTTGTCCTGGCTCAGCCCGTGTTTCCTCCCTCTTGTGCTCTTGGGGATGAGCGGCTAGCGAACACATTAGGAGGAATTTCTTGGCTGTTAGAAAAGAGCATGCATTTTCTATGAACAGAATGTGTTGCTCTGGGGTAAACCCTCTAGAAATAGTAGACACCTCTCTTCTATCAGAGGACGTCCCCTACTGTAGGAGTGAGCAACGAGACAGGAGCTTGGGAACGGTGTGTGAAGGAGCCCATGGACTGCCCATTGTTTTCCCTGGCCTTAAATTAACACAGCACCTGCCCCGACAGACACTGCCCGGGAGAGGACGTCCTGAGTGCTTTGCCCAGGGAGGAGAGGAGGCCAGGACTTGAGCCCAGGCTTTTTTTCTCTTGGTCTAGTGGACTCTTTGGAATGCCCTCCAAGGGGCCATGTACCCTGCTAGCCCTCGTCCTTCTCCATCCTCTTGACGGAGCACTTCTAATGGGGAGGGTGTTTCCAACTCCTGTCTGTGTTATGATGCTGCCTGTGTAATAAAACACAGCCATAGTAACTACTGTTTTCTAAGGTTTTATTTTGGGCAAGGTGCCAGGCGTTGTCAATAATGCCTCACGGAACTAAGCTAATGTAAGTAGGCACTAAACCTGAGCCCCCTGACTCATTTTAGAGTCAGCCCTATATAGGGTTTCCAAGGCTTTAACTCTTTTTAAAACAGCAGACTGCCTCATCTTTCTCTTTTAGAGTAACTGATAGATTTGAACCACCAACCTTGTAGTTGGCAGCCCAGTGCGTAACTACCAGAGCCACCAGGGCTCCTTAAATGGAGCCCAGAGACGATAAAAGACTTGGTCAGCTACTACGTGGTGGAATATACAGTGACTCTCAAGTCTCTCCTGTCCCTGTCATTCCAATAACCCCAGCAATGTGAATCCAACTGTCGTCAGCTTATGTGTGTGGTGATTTACTTCAAGTAAACATCCAGCTCCCTCGCAGTTGATTCTGATTCATGACAACCCCATGCTTCACAGGAGGGCTGTGCTCTATAGGGTCTTCGATGACTTGTTTTTTCAGAACTAGATCTCCAGTCGTTTCTTCCAAGGCACCTCTGGATGGATTCAAATGCCAGACTTTTATTGCTCATGGAGGGCTTAACTGTTTTGGCCACTCAGGGGCCCCACATTATATAACAATCGATCTCTATTTCAACACCCAGTGCCATTGCCTCCACTGAACGGCGCCTCTACCCTAGCACTCCCAGTGCTTCCTGTACCACTGGGCACGTCTAGAACTCTGTCTGGGTTCTGTTTTCATGGATGTGCACGGGCAGAGGTCTCCTATCAATTCTAAATTGGGAGGAGAAATGAAAAATGGGAACCTTTCTTGCCCGAACTCGGGCAAGTTCCTTCCCTGCTGCCACGGTTTCTAGCACTCTTGCTCTTTTTACTCCACTGTCACCCCTCCATGTCACCCTTCCTGCACCCCTATGCCCACATCCTCTCTTCTTGCTTGCTCTGATGCCTGTCTTTTCATGGCCCCTTGAGCCTCATTGGCTCTTGTGTTCTGTCCACTCAGTGTCTACCTGTGCGCAAACGTCTTGCATCAAACACCACACAATCTTGTGAGCTTCACTTCCACCTGTGAGGCAAGGGACACAAGGAAAAAAAGCAAATCGGTTACCGTTGAGTCAATTTCCTGAGCTATATTGACACCACGAGTGTTAGAGGTGAGGTAGTTAGTTTATTGTGCCAACCTGGCCAATAAACACACGTGCGGTTAATTGAAGGGTGGAGGGGGATAAAAGGCTCAGTGAGCCTCGCCTTTCTAGTTCTCGCGTCTCTTGTTTTCTGATGGTCGGACCAGGGTGCAGCTGCCCCAGCCAGTTCCATGCTTCAGCTGGCAAGGCTCACTTCCTGCAAGACATCCCTGAGGAGAAGCCGCATGGACCTACCCTGATGCAGCCCTGGGTGCTGGAGCAGCTGTGTGGAGACCCCTGACAGCGCTGAGATGCTGACACGCTCACTGACTTGGGTTTCCCTCTGCAGTCGGCGTCATCGCGTGTGTTTTGTGAGGTGGAGGAGGACTTTGTGGATTGGCGTCGGACATAATGGGTTAATGTTGGACTTGTGGGCTTGGGCAGCACTGGGTTGGGATGTTTTCTTGATGTGCACTTAAATTTTATTTAAAATATTCTCTTATACATGAGTTTGTGTGGATTTGTTTCTCCTTGGGGATGTCTTGCAGGAAGTGAGCCTTGCAAGCTGAAGCAGGGAACTGGCTAACACAAGAGTACAATTGTGCTGTGTAGGGTTTTCATGACTCTGACCTTTTGATAGTCGATAGCTAGACCTGACTTGCAAGGTGCCTCTGGGTAGGTTTGAACTGTTAATCTTTTAGTTAGTAGTTGAACACTTAGCTGTTTGGTGAGCTTTCAGTGACATTGAGTCAAATGGGGTATGTGTGGAGCTGCTAAACCTCAAGGTCAGTAGTTTGAAACCGCCAGCTACCCTGCAGGAGAAAATGAGGCTTTCTACTCCTGTACAAATTTACAGTTTTAGAAACCCACAGAGGCATTTCTCTGTCTTGCAGGGTTTCTATGATGAATTTTTATCACCAGGCCCCTTACTTACCTATAAGGAATCAGAGTCAGGTGGAAGGAGTAACTTGCTCACAGTCAAACTCACAGGGTGGGGTGACCTGAGGCCGCCTACCCTGGTCAGTGAGATAGACATTTACCAGTTATTCTACTTTGTTGCTCCCTCGTTAACCTACCCCACGGTGTTGCTGTATCAGGTTTTGAGACCACTAAGGTGCATGGGGCCCGAGAGTACCTCTCATGTAGCAAATCAGCATGGCAAGCACATAGCAGTCACTCACTAAATATTTGTTGGGTGAATACAAGAAAGATGTGGGTGCATGTGATTCCGGCCACAGGGAATTGGGCTGAGAGGGAAGTGATGCTCACTGGTTGTCCTGGCGGAGCTGTGCTCCTCACTCGACCCTTGAGGGGGGGGAACGGGGTGAGGCCACCAGAGCCTGACTGATTAGCTCAAGCAACCTGCTGAGAAGGTAGGCAATGTACTGTTCCTGGGCAGCATGGTCCCGTGGCCTCTCCTTTCCCCCTTTCTCCTGGCCCTGTTTCTGCATGGTTTCTCCAGCCAGCTGCCTCTGCCCAACTCTGTCCTAGGCATTCCCTCTTTGCCTTTCCAGCAGTGGTGGAGAGTGGGGATCCGGAATCCAAACACTGGTTCTGACCTTCCTTATGGAATGCATTTCTCTGAACCTTGGTTTCCCCATCTGGAAAGTGGGGATATCAATGATACTATTACATCAGGTGTGCTTGAGTGGGACAGTTGGATGATGCTTAAATGGTGATCGGCATCACCTCAGGGGAGGCCGGGCCACCTCCTACTCTCTGCCTCCCTCTCCCGTAAGAATGTAGGGCCCTTTGTCTTCCCAAGCATCTCCTCTCATGCCACACACCTCTTCCTGCAGGCTCCTGCTGTCTTTAATTCTGTGATCCGAATGAAAGCTTTTTGGCAAGGGCAGTGGATGACTGGGTCTGGTAGACCTGGGGTGGGGGAAATGCCCTATTTCAAAGTGAAAAATGAGGTGGAAAATTTTATTGCTATCTCTTTTGTCGTAGAAGCTTTCCCATGCCATATCTTAAGCGTAAGGATTCTGAGATGACAGTGTAGTTGGTATGGAATGGTGTAGTTGGGTACAGAAAGAGAGCGATTTCTGGTTATTACTGTGTAACACACCATCCTCAAACTTAATCTATGAAACTACAAGTTATTAACATTTCTCATGGTTCGAGGGATTCTGAATGATTCAGTGTGTGGTTGAGACGGATGTCATCTGCAAGCTCATCTGGGGTGGATGTCCAACATGGGTCACTCTCACGACTGGCAGTTGGTGGTGCTCACCTGGGGTAGTTAGCTATATGTGGCTTCTTCATGTAATTTGGGCTACTGGTACGTTAGTTGGATTTCAAGGGAGAGAATCCCAAGAGACCAAGAGACCCAGATTGAAGCTATAAAGCTTCTTCTGATCCAGATTCAGAAGCCCAAGAGCATCGTTCTTACAGAATTATTTTGGTCAAGTGAGTCATCAGCCAGCCAACCCAGTTAGGAGCTGTGGCAGGGAATTAGGCACTATTCTGGATTGAATTTTGCCCCTCAGAGAGAGGTATATGTCTACCTGACCTTGTTTGGAAATGACCTTTGAAGTTGTTATCAGTTAGATTAACCTGTGGTCAGACTGGAGTAGCTGGTTCTCAGTGCTATTTGACTAGTGTACTTAGAACCCCCAAGAGAACCAACACAGTGACCCTAGGCTCAGACCCCAACCTCCAGACTGTGAGAAAAATCCACTTCCTTCTTAAGTTGTTGTTAGGTACCATCTAGTTGCTTCTGCCTAATAGCAGACCTATGCACAGCAGAATGAAACACTGCCTAATTCCGCACCACCCTTACAATGGTTATGGTTGACTGTATCTTTGCAGCCACTTTGCCAATCCATCATAGTGGGGGGCTTCCTCGTTTTCGCTGACCCTCTGCATTGCCATGCTTGCATGCAGGATGTTCTTCACAAACTTGTCCCTCTGATAACATGTCCAAAATATTTGAGACCAAGAATTGCCTTCCTCACTTCTAAGGAGTTTTTTTTTTAACTGAAAGATCATTGTATTGGGGGATCTTACAGCTCTTATAACAATCCATAGGCCAATTGTATCAAACATATTTGTACATATGTTGTCATCATTATTTTCTTTTGTTTTTTTTAAATTTTAACAATTTATTGGGGCTGATACAATTCTTTTCACAGTTCATACATATACATACATCAATTGTATAAAGCACATCTGTACAGTCTTTGCCCTAATCATTTTTTTCTCTTTTCTTCTTTTACATTTTATTAGGGACTCAAACAACTCTTACCACAATCCATACATATACATACATCAATTGTATAAAGCACATCCATACATTCCCTGCCCCAATCATTCTCAAGGCATTTGCTCTCCACTTAAGCCCCTTGCATCAGGTCCTCTTTTTTTCCCCCCCTCCCTCCCCATTCCCCCCTCCCTCATATGCCCTTGGTAATTTATACCTCGTTATTTTGTCATATCTTGCCCTATCCGGAGGTCATCATTATTTTCTAAATATTTACTTTCTGTTGAGTCCTTAGTATCAGCTCCTCTTTTTGCCCTACCCCACCTCGTGATCCCTTGATAAATGATAAATTGTTCTACTTCTCATATACCGACTGCTGTCTCTCTTCCCCCACGGTTTCTGTTGTTCATCCTCCTGGAGGGTGGGGGTGGTGATTATTGGGATCAGTTTCCTCTTCCTTCTCCCCCCACCTTCCCCCTACTGTCCTGGTATCGCTACTCCTATTCCTGTTCCTGAATTCCGTGTATCTTGAATTCTTATCTCTTTTCTCAAAATCGTTTTATTAGGGGTTCATACTACTCTTATCACAATCCATAATACATCAATTGTGTAAAGCACATTTGTACACTCATTGCCCTCATCATTCTCAAAACATTTGCTCTCCACTTAAGCCCCTGGCATCAGCCGCTTCATTTTTCCCCTCCCTCCCTTCTCCCCCTTCTCTCATGAACCCTTGATAATTTACAAATTATTATTTTTTCATTTCTTGCCCTGTCCAACATCTCCCTTCACCCACTTTTCTTTTGTCTGTCCCCCAGGGAGGAGGTCACATGTTGTAAAGGTTCCCCTTTACAACCCACCCTCCCTCTACCCAACCAGCATTGCCACTCACACCACTGGTCCTGAAGGGATCATCTGCCCTTGATTCCCTGTGCTTCCAGCTCCTATCTGTACCAGTGCACATCCTCTGGTCTATCCAGGCTTGTAAGGTAGAATTGGGATCATGATAGTGGGGGGAGGGAGGAGAGGAGGAAGCATTTAGGAACTAGAGGAAAGTTGTAATTTTCATCGTTGCTACATCACACCCTGACTGGCTCATCTCCTCCCCAAGACCCTTCATTAAGGGGATGTCCAGTGGCCTACAAATGGGTTTTGGGTCTCCACCCCACACTATCCACCTCATTCACTATAAGATTTTTTGTTCTGATGATGCCTGATACCTGATCCCTTCGATACCTCATGATCACACAGATTGGTGTGCTTCTCCCATGTGGGCTTTGTTGCTTCTGAGCTAGATGGCTGCTTGTTTACCTTCAAACCTTTAAGACCCCAGACACTATCTCTTTTGATAGCCGGGCACCATCAGCTTTCTTCTCCACATTTGCGTATTCACCCGCTTTGTCTTCAGCAGTTGTGTCCGGAAGGTGAGCATCATAGAATTCAAATTTAAAGGAGAAAGTATTCTTGCATTGACGGAGTACTTGAGTGGAGGTCCAATGTCCTTCTGCTACCTTAATACTAAACCTATAAATATATGCACATAGATCTATTTCCCCATCATATATAAATATATTTGCAAATGTACATGTTGACCTCTATAAATGTCTCTTTCTTCCGAGCTCTTTCCTCTATTTCCTTTGCCTTTCCTTCTGTTCCCCCCATCATGCTCAGCCCCCACCAGGGTTTCTGCAATTCCTCTTGGTTACATTACCCTTGATCGTGCCCTACCAGGCCTCCCACACCCTCCTCACCACGGTTTTGGATCACTTGTTGTTCCCTTGCCCCTGGGTTGTTAACACCACTACCTTTCCCCCTACCTCCCTCTCTCCCATGTCCCCCTGGAACTGTTGGTCCCAACGGAATTCTTATCTCTTACCTGTACCTATGCACATGCTCTGGTCTACCCTGCAGTGAAAGGCAGGACTAGGATCATGATAGTGGGGGTTGCGGAAGCCTCATGGAACCAGAGGAATATTGTGTGTTTCATCAGTGCTATATTGTGCCCTGGTTGACTCATCCCTTCCTTGTGACCCTTCTGTGTGGGGATATACCATTCTCTACAGATGGTTTAGGGGTCTGTGCTACACACACACACACACACACACACACACACACACACACACACACACACACACTCGTTCTCAATATGTTTTGTTTGTTTTGGGTCTTCTGATGCCTGTTACCTGGCCCTGTTAACACTTCATTGCACAGGCTGGTGTGCTTCTTCCATGTGGGCTTGTTGCTTCTCTGCTAGTTGGTCGCTTGTTTAACTTCAAGCCTAAGGAGCAGTTTGGCTATATTTCCTCCCAGACAGATTTATTTTTCTTTCTGGCAGTCCATAGTACTTTCAGTATTCTTTCCCCGCACCTTCATTCAAATGAACCCCTTCTTCTCTGCTCTTCCTTATTCAGTGTCCAGTTTTCACATGCATGGGAGGCCATTGAAAATAATATGGTTTGGGTCAGGTGGACCTCAAGGTGACATCTTTGCTCTTTAATACTGTAAAAAGAGATCTTTTCCAAGAGAGTTTCCTGGTGCAGACCACCATTTGATTCCTGTGCTTCTGTAAGTATGGCTTGTGGATCCAAGTACAATGAAATCCTTGACAACCTCTGCCTTTTCATTTTTTTCATGATGGCCACTGCTCTAGTTTGGAGGACTTTGTTTTCTTTACATTGAGTTGTAATTCAAACAGAAGGACAGTCTTTGATCTAAATCAGCAAGTGCTTCAAGGCTGTGTTATCTGTATATTGTATATCCAATATATCCCATATGTATGTATATCCAATCCCGATGCCACATTCTTTTTTATGTGAGCTCACTCGTCAGCCTTGTTGCTTAGTCTGCCGATTGACTAAGTATCATGAACGGATACAACCCGGAAGCTCATCTTGTCTGATTTTAAGCCAGGCAGTTTTCCCTTGTTTTGTTCAGACAATGGTCTTTCTGTCTGTATATAGGTTTCATTTGAAGACAGTTCAGTGTTCTGGAATTCCCATTTTTCCCCATGTTACCAATGGCTTGCTTTGACCTACCCAGTCAAATGTGCTTACATAGTCAATTAAACACACACATCTGTTTGCTATTTTGTGTTTTCAGCCAAGTTCTACTTGACTGCAGCAGTGTACTCCTCATTTGCAGGCTCTTCTGAATCCAGTTTGGATCTGGCAGTCCCCTGTCAATGTCATGCATTTTAAAACGATCTTCTGCAAAATCTTACTTGCATGCGACACTCGTGGTATTATTGTTCACTAATGTCCACATTCTGCTGGCTCACCTTTCTGTGGAACGGGCACAACTATGGATTTCCTCCTTTCATTTGGCCAAGTAGCTGTCTTCCCGTTCTTTGGTCTAGACCATGAGTGCTTCCAGCTTATGCTGTTTGTGGAGACATTTCAATTTATTATTTTTGTCAATTCCTGGAGCTTTGTCTTGCCTACAGGGCAACTTGGCCTTCTTCAATTCTTGATGATGTTACCTTTTGACATGGTTGAACACATGTGTGGTAGTCTATTCTTACAAACCACCTAATAAATGGTACTTTAGTGAAGCAGCCCTAGGAAACTCAGAGTCCCCTCTTCTTTTCCTATTTTTCTGAGTGCTTTTATCAGGAATGAGGGTTGGATATTATCAAATATCCTTTTGTCCTGAATCTATTGATATGATCATATGATTCTTATCATTTGTTTGGTGTATGTGGTGAATTACATTAATTTGCTTTCTAATGTTGAATCATCTCTAGGTGCTTGGTATGAACCCCACTTTATCATCTGTATTATTTTTGATATATTGTTGGATTCTATTGGCCAGTATTTTGTTGAGGATTTTTGCATCTGTATTCATGAGGCTAAGTGGATCTCTCTTTTCTGCATGGGAGCAGGGAGGGCTGGGTCTCACTATGGAATGGCAAGTGGGATGGAAGATACTGTTGTGCTAATTTTTCCAGACAAATAAACCCACACGAGTATGGCTGTACATGTGCCAAGTGCTCTGGAGAAAGGGAAGGGTGTCAAGGAGACACAATAATGGCAACCTGGCGGCATTGCCAGGTTCAGTGGTAGTATCTCACGTCTCAGGCTGGAGAGGCAAAATAACTTCCCAGTAGGTGCGCCTCTTACGTAGCCACCGCCCATCTGCCAGCGGACGCTTGTGCGTTGCTGTGCTGCCTAACAGGTTTCAGCAGCCCTTCCAGGCCAAGGCAGCCCAGGAGAAAAGCCTAGTGATAGTGGTCAGATTTGTAACTGATCATGGGGAGGGTGCAGGGCCAGTCCGAGGTTAGGTCTGCTGGGAGGTGGGGTCCCCAGAAGTTGAAGGCCACCTTGACAACAGTTAGAACAACAGAGTGACCTTGGGGCTGAGGCTTGCAGATAAGCCTTATTGCTGAGGGAAGAGTTACTGGCGAGTCAAGTCCTTGGCAGAATAAACTGGGCAGTTAAAGCTGTTGAAAGAAGGTCTATGTGGCTGGAGTGGTCAGTGAGGCCAGCAGAGCCCTGGCTGGACCTTCTGGGCCCTCCAGGCCACCTTGGAGGGTTTAGAAGCACCTCAGTGCCACCTTGTATTCTATGGGAGACAGACAAGGCTTTCAACTCATGTACAGAGTTACAATCTTGGAAACTCACAGGGGTAGGTCTGTTCTGTCCTGGTGCGATCAGCTCGTTGGCAGTGCTGGGAGTGTTCTGGGGAGACCATGGGGCATCGTGGTCAAGAGTCAGATTTGGAGTCAGACTTAATTGTGCTCCGCACTCAGCCCTGGCCCTTCCCTGAGGCCTTGTTTAAACTTCCTCACCTCCAGGTCCTCATTCTCCCCTGGAGAACGGGGGTTGGACAGCGCCCCCATTGCAAGACTGGCTGCGGGAGGCTATGTGTGTAAGGTGTTCAGAAAGTGCCCGGCCTAGCGCAGGCGGTCAGTAATGACTAGCTGCTCTTGGTGGCTGCCTATGCACAGGCTTGCAGACTGCATTAAAAAAAAACAACAACAAATCTTGCTCTGAGTGTCGAGGGTGGAGCTCAGGGTGGATTCAGGATGTAGGGAGCTTTGCCACCTGGCGAGACAAGCGAATCCAGGTTCCCATCCATGCATGTGGTCTCAAGAGAGAGGGCCCCCATTTGGAACAGTGTAGCGTGGGCCTTCCCTGGGCAAGCTCGGCTCCAAGCGGCTCCAAGCAGCCCCAGGAGGACTGGGACGGGGGTTGGAGGGAACGGAGATAATTCCCATTCAGGGAACTCGTTTCCAGCCCCTGGAGGTCTCTCCTGAAGACGTGAGCTCACTGTCTTCCACTCAGCTACTGACTGCTTTGTGGGCCTCAATGGCTCACGTGCAGTTCAGGCCCAGGCCATGCACGGGTGCTTGGTGGACCCTGTGTTGGAAATACGAGGCAGCATTTGGGGTGAGAACTGGGACAGGGCTAGATGTGCTCTCCCTGTCTCTTGGCTCTGGCTCCTCACCGTTTACTAAGGCTACTTCCACCACAGGCGGGGGACCAGCAGGGGCCTTGTGCTGGACACAGGTGAGACTGGGGACAAGGAGGGTCATCTCTGATTAGATGGATTAAAGTTAAGGGATTAGGGAAAGGAGCCCGCAGATAGTGTTCCAGAGGGGACTGGCATCCCTCGGGGTTTCTGCCTCCTGGGCTGGAGCACTTGGAGGCAGGCATGGTGTATAACACCAGAACCAAAGCCAGATGTCTTAGAGTTGTCACTATGATTGTGTTCCATGGGGCTGCCAAAGGTTGCTTTTGGAAAGTAGATCACCAGACCTTTTTGCTAAGTTACTTGTGGCTGTACTCTAGTGGATGCCAACACCGGAGCATGTGGGTTCGATTCCTTGCCTAGTTTGAGTGACTGGAGTGTTCTTATCTACAAAAGGGAAAATGTTACCATTTGCTCTAACTTTGGCTGCTGTTGAGAGGTTCGAATCCTTCTGGGCATGGGAATGGCGGGTCAAAAGGTAAAGCTGGGACAGGACCTTCGTTCCGGTTCCTATTCCAACTGAGGGGCTCCTTTCATAGAGACCACAATTCTATTGAAATGATCACGTGTACTTGGGGACAAAGTTCTTCTCCTCCAAACATCTGGCTCCGAAGTCTCCATCTGACTCACCTTCCTGTGTGTCAGGCAGGCTGCCTATGCCAGAGCCTGTGACCCCAAAATTTAAAATCCATGTCTTTTCCCGACTTGAGCTTTCAGCCCTCTCCCCACTTCTGTCCAGCTATCTTGCCTCCCCATTAGTTGGCAGTGGCAGGGAAGGGACAGGTTCTTAAAACAGAGGTATGCTCTTGGATGACTCTGGGTTTTTGACTTATAAAAACCTGAGAAGTGACATTCTGATTTTGTCTACTTCAAGTCAACAGGATGCACCAGATTTGAAGAGGTCAAATGCATTGTAATGCTGTGGTTCTAGTTGTAGATTAGATAAGCTGTTGTAGAAAGTGCTGCCAAGTACATATGGTTTAAAAAAATAAGGGAATAATTCAAATATGTCTGTTAAATTGTATGGTAAGTAAAGTAGCATAAACACAGTGCTGAATGTAACTTATCTGCAGAGTGCAGCAAGTAGATAAAGCCAGAATTATGCCCTCTTCCTTCCTCTACAGAACTTTTTTTTTTAAAGGAGGAAGCTGTAAACTAGGAATTTCAGAGAAGGACGCTTGACTGGTTGTGGGATGAATTATAATATTGAAGGCTCCAAATGATATTCCTCATTTCTTTGCTTTCTATTTCTTGCCACTGACACAGCAGCAGATCAGCTTTCCTGAGATAAATGCGATACCTGGCCCTTAATGGGATTTTTTGTATCTCCAGGAGTTGGCGTGTTCAGATAATAAGAGATCCTAGAAATTGTACATCCTCTAATTGGTAAGAAGAGAGATGTTTTGATGGGCCACACATGGAAACATTGATTTTTACTGTCTCCGCGCAGTTCCAAGCAGCATGTCACGCCACGTTCCCCGCGAAGGAGGGCGGCTTCTGGTTTTCCGATGAGCTGATTTGTGCGCCTTGGTTCTTGATGCTGGATGCTTGGAAGCGCATGTTCTGGCCGGCAGGGAGAAATAGAACCCTTATAACCATCTCTGCCTCTAAATTGGAATATTTATACAACTGGGATTTCTACCTTGAA
This sequence comes from Tenrec ecaudatus, assembly GCF_050624435.1. NCBI lineage: Eukaryota > Metazoa > Chordata > Mammalia > Afrosoricida > Tenrecidae > Tenrec > Tenrec ecaudatus. Next base: position 39,383,632 of record NC_134547.1, on the reverse strand, counting down.
TCGAATGCATTCTTACTTTTATTTGTCTCTCTCTTGCTTTGGGGACCAATCCCTGGGGGTTTAAAGTTGTGCGTCGATGCCTATGTCTTTAACTGTGATCTTATGTAACGTGCATTTTGCATACGTGAGTATGTTTGCACAAACATCTTTGTATGTATTAGAGCTCTGTGTCTTTGATGTAAGTAGTGATGCCAGTTTCTGAGCTGGTAGATGCAGTTTACCGAGACAGACTGTGGGAAAACACACGAGCACCTTGTTTGCAGCCCCTGCATTTCTGTATTCAGTGGGCAAGTTTCGTTCACTGAGGTTCTTCAAGATCGTTGGTAATTACCCTGCTTTCTAATGAACTGTTTTTCGCTCTTTGCTTTACAAGTTCTTCGTGTGTCCTGTGCCTCTAAGATTAAGCCTGTACTCGATTTTCCATGCATGCGCAGGAAAGGGTGCAAGGCAAGGCCTCCGGATCTGCAGGGCAGTACCCGCAGCGTGCTGGCTCCCTGTGCCCCCTAACTGGGTGCCAGCCACTGCACCTGTCCTCCTCTGTGTGCAGGGTGCTGGACCACCTGACCTTTTAAACTCCTTCAACGTTAAAATGGACAAAAGCCCATGTGTGACATGGAGCCATGCATATGTGACTGTGCTTTAGAAACATGCAGAATGCTCCATAGACACAGGCCTCATGACCAGTGCAGAATGTGGAGCAGGGTTTAAAGAAGTTAATCGAATGGTCCCAAGGTTGCTTCTCAATTTCTAGACTGACACCAGGTTTCCAGTGAGGACTTAGGTATATTTACGCTTGTAGTTTGACTCTCCAAGGTCTTGTGACAATACATGTGCTTCCTTTATTCCAATCACTTCTTTGGAAAGACTTGGTCCAACACCATCACACCGAGAGGCTTGCTGTGTAGAGGTGAACGTGACTAAGGTAGCTTCCATCTTGAAATCGCTAGGCTTGGGGAAAAAAACAAATGTTTACGTATGTTAGGAACGGAGGGAATGCTGAGGGAGTTCTGGGAGATGCGTGGGACAGAGTTGGGTTTTTAGGAGACAGAATACGAGATGATTTCACTTTCTTGATATGATAGGTCGGAACCCCTCGCATCCACATACACAGGGAAGATGACAGGAAATCCTACTAGAAAGTTGCACTAAGAATTAAAGAATCTACTCGAGAATTAGGGTACCACCTGCTACCCTCACACCCCCCACCCCCCGAAAACAAAACATGTATTTCTACCTTGAGCAGTGTTGAGAAGAATGGACTCTGGGAGGTAGAATAATCAAATGTATCTTCATAAATACTGAGCCATGCGTTTAAAACCCTTTCCCAAGCATTTGTCAGCTGACGTGACTGTATTCTTCCCGTTGGCAGGAGGCCTAGAAGGAGAGCCAGAGTGTGATCGGAAAGCCAGCCGTGCGCTGGAAGACAGGAACAGCGTGACAAGTCAAGAGGAGCGAAATGAGGACGATGAAGACATGGAGGATGAGTCAATTTACACCTGCGATCACTGTCAGCAGGACTTCGAGTCTCTGGCAGACCTGACGGACCACCGGGCCCACCACTGTCCTGGAGGTAATGCTAAATAGCACCAGGATTCTGACAGGTGGTTACAGGGATAATTGGACATAGCAACAGCTTGAAGCCTCAAGTGAGATTAAAGAATTAATAATGTAATTTTACAGTTAATGTCATTTTATTGTGGTGTCTTGGGTACCCTGCATTCACTTTTCAGATAAAATTAGAAATAAATGCAGCTGCTTTCCCACAGACAGGATCGGGCGGGGGGTGGGGGGCGCCACACTTGACTTGCTTTGCCTCTGAAGCATATTCCACAGGACATAGGCTGACGGTGGATGGGGTTGACCCCACATTTCTGGAAGGCGTTTTGGAAACCCAGCAATTACGGGATTGTTAATGCACTGTTAAAAAGTTACGCGTGGCAAGCATGAAGGAGTGAGCTTTGAAGCAGGTCTTGTGTTGGAACAGGGCGAGTTTCAGAGGCCCTAGGAAAGACTGTGTTAGAAAGGGACCTACTTCCACATTGGTGCGTAGCCGCAGCTGCAAGGTCTGCCCATAGCCCTCATCTCCCTTGATTGGGTGCCTTTGAGAAGGTGTACAAGGCCACAGTTTCTGCAGGAGCTATTTAAGACATCATGAGTTGTGTATGAGTGCATCTGGGGACACATGGGTGTGTCAGGGGAGGGCCTAAGTGTTCATTGGGGTGTGACAGCCATACTCTAAGGGAGGGGTAAGCAATCTCTTTGCTGTCTAGGGCCATTTGCATATTTGTAATACCGTTTGTGGGACATACACTGGTCCAACATTTAATTAAGTCTGGAAGTGCTTCTCTTTGATAAAGCGTGTGTTTTTAGCTGGTATTGGTGGCTTCGCTAGCCTTTTAAGGCCTGCGGATTGGGTGTTCCCTACCCCTGCCCCTTGCCCACTGCTCTAGGGCACCTTTCCGTTAGTGACCCACTTCCAGGCTCTGAGATACGCAGAGCAGGGAGTCAAGAGCCTCTGGGTTCCATGTGTAGTCAGGGAAGGCCTCTTTCTTCACCGTGGTTGTTGATGAAAAGACCCTTTGGATACTGGTTTATGGAGAAAGAAGCTGAAATTGAGACCAATAGCCCAACGGGGACCAGTCACGTATTAAAGTTATTCCTGTTAGGGAGGTAAGTTCGTTGACAAGAAGTAAATGGGACTCAAAGCTCACATTTCCCCTGCCTCTCTTGCCTCTTAGGATTTTGAAGGCCAAGTATTTGAGAGAATTGCTATGATTTACCCTCCAGTGATGTCCATGACTACACAGCCTTGGTTGGGAAGTAGATACAGAACCTAACACACTCAAGAGGACTCTAACAGTATTGGACTGTTTGAGGCTTGAGAAATTCCCGTCGTGTGAAATCTGTGATGTTTCAACCAGAGGCGAAGGTGATGGTGAATTTATAATAGAATGAGAATTGGCAGAAATCTGTGAGGCTAGCTTCTCCAGCCCCTTCACTTCTCACAGGGAAATAGCCAGGCTTTTCGAGGCCCCATACCTGTTCAGGGCCCTGGACTGGTGGCTCTCATCTCATTGGAGAAAAGACTCCATGTGAGCTGTTTTTGAGTTAGCCAAGAATTGAGGTGGAATCTTAACTGTAAAGGAAAGCAATGTAATTTGCTCTAAAAGCAACGAGTTAATTAATCTTGTAATTAAAGGCTATTCTCTTAATTTCCTAAATATAAAAGAGCACCCCGCTCTTCGTTCCTTGGAGCAGTGTTCCCAGGACCTCTTCTCGGAAATGCTCTGTTGAATCCCTATAGCTCTTGACCTGAGACAATGGTCCAGCATAATCCAGGCGACCGTTTTCTCCAAACCTTCAGAATTAGGTAGATTTTCATTTCTCTCTAATGCCCTTTTGAGAAAAGTGAAACGAGTCAGTGTTTTAGGTGGAAAAGTAAAAAGTAAACAGGAGGTTTCGGGATCGTATGTTGGAGTCTGTGCTGGAACTAAGAAATGGTCGCTAATAGAGCCTCAGTCTTAGGAAGGACTCTCGATGGCAGACTCTTCTTGTCAGCCTAAGAGCTGAAAGCCATGGCAGCCAATTTGAGGGGTCCCCACCCAGGCTGATCACTGCTGGTGGCATCCAACAATACTGCCACCTGACTCCTAACATGGACCTGCTAATGACCTCCACAGGAATACAAACGCCAGGAATATCCCCAAACCCTGGAGGATTGGAAGGGAGTCAGAAAATCCTTTAAAAACCATGGCTAATAGCCTCCCTGAGAAATCTGCTACCACCCATTAAAGGTACCACCCAGTCTGGGAGAGTTTCCCTGACAGGGAAGCATCCATCCACCCCCCACCCTCCCTCAGGTTCAAACACAGAATCAACCACTTGGAATTGTGTGCATACTATTCAAGAGTGCCCTGCCTAGGGCACCTCCACATTCTTGATCTACCAGGGTTTTCCTAGAGGGGTCTTTGGGGGACATTGTATGTGTGTGGGGTGGATGGATTTTGTAGCCTACCAGCCTGAGTGGATGTCTGATACCCATTCCAAACAGGCGTTATGTTATTTTTTAATAGTTTATTGGCATATTAATCATTCAGTCCTATTTAAGAAGAGTTGTATAATCATCACCACCATTGATTTGAGGTGATTTTCTTCTTTGTCACACTCATTGTTGTTAGCTCCCCATTTCCCCAAATGTCCCCTGCCAGGCTCCTAGATAATTATTAATCCAGTGACTATCTCTAGATTTACCTATCTGGGATTTCATGTACAGAAAATAACACAAAGCGCAAACACTAAGCAAGCGCACAGCGGACAACAACAGTGACAAAACAAAATGGAGAAAAACATCAATTGAAAAGTCAGCAGAAAGTATTATAAACTGAAACAACCTTAAGCTGGGTCTAAAGGAAGATCAGATGATGTTAACTACGTCTGCCGTAATTGACTTTACAATGTTTGGTGTCTGTTAGCAAGGCTATGCACATCGCTGAACTATGGTCAGAGGGCACTCACCTGAAGCTTCATCCATGTGGCGACTTTGCAAATGAATTTTGGTTTTCTACTGTCAGCCACAACCTTCTGCAAAGCAAGTGTTTATAATGTAAGGTCTGATACCATTCCCTCCTTTGGATTTGGATTTTATGGTTTACAGTCCTTGCCTTATACAGACTGGCGTGCTTCTTCCATATGGACTTATTAATGCCTCTCTTAGACGACTGCTTGTTTGAAGACCCTCACACACTATACTTTCTGATAGCCGGGCACTATCTGGTTTCTTCACCACACTTCGCTATAGCATCTATATCTTCAGTGATCTCACCATAAGCGGGAGTATGGAGTAGGGTCATAAGAACTGAGTATCAATTATGCCATAAGAACTAATTTTTCTTAGATTAAGACTAGAATGAAGTATGAGCTCAAAAATCTGCTAATGGATCTATGGATTTTATTTATATATACATATATATAAATATATATCATTCCTTTATAATCATTACTATCATTTTATGATAATTGTTGCTGTTATTAGGTTCTATTGAGTTGGTAGAGACCCTATGCGCCACAGAACCAAACACTACATGGCCCTTTGCCATCCTCACAATTGTGCTTAGACTTGAGCCCACAGTTGGGGCCACTGTGTCAATCCATCTCTAGCATGAAGATGTTTTCCAGGGACGGGTCTCTCTCCTGACCACATATTCGAAGTATGTAAGATGAAGTTTCACCATCCTTGGCCCTAAGAAGCACTCTGGCCGAACTTCTTCCAAGGCGGATGGGTTTGTCCTTTAAGGAGTCCATGTACTGTCAATATTCTTCTCCAGCACCACAGTCCAAATGCATCCATTCTTCTTCAGTAAACCTTATTCAGTGTCTACCTTTCATGTACATTTGAGGCAATGGAGAATATCATGGCTTGGGTCGGGCGCCCCTCAGTCCTCAAAGTAACATCCTTTCCAATACTCTATGCAGTGGATTTACCGAATGCTGCACATCCTTTGAGCTCCTGACTGATGATTCCTTGACCATTGGTCCACGCAAGACAAAATCCTTACAACTTCAACCTTTTCCCCATTTACCGTAAAGCTACCTGTTGGTCCAGTTGTGAGGAGTTTGGTCTTCTTTACATTGAGTTGTGATCCACACTGAAGGCTACAATCTTTGATCTTCATGAGCACATGCTTCAAGTCCTCCTGACTTTCAGCAAGCAAGGTAGTGTCGCCTGCACATCTCAGGTTGTTAGTAAACCTTCCTCCAACCCTGATGCCACATCCAACGTCTCAGATGATTTTCTCAGCATACAAAGTGGGTCAACATTGTCAGAGGCTGCAACCCCGGTGCTCACCTTTCCTGATTTTAAACCACACAGTATTCTCTTGTTCTGTCCAATCTCTTCCTGCTCCATGTACAAGTTCTGCATGAGCCCAATAAAGTGTTCCAGGATTCCCATCCTTCTTAAGATAATCCATAATTTGTTATGATTGTCTTGGCACAGTTGAATGTCTTGGCACAGTTCATAAACCACAAGGAAGCATCTTTCTGGTGTTCTCTGCTTCCAGCCAGGATCCATCTCATGTCAGTAATAATATCCCCTGTTCAACGAAGCTCAGTGTACTGCTGCAACCGTTGTTGAATGATGTTCAGCAAAATTTTACTTGCTTGTGATATCAGTGATATTTTTCTATAACTTGAGCATTTTTGTGGGGTTACCTGTCATGATAGAGAACATTATAAATTTCCTCCATTGTAAAGAATTTCAAACACTTTTGAGAAAAGGAAATTATACATGTGTAGGTTGGCTTTTAGAACACATGAATTGTAGTGATTGGACACTATCTACAGTAACAATGGCAGTTGGTGATAGGGCAAAATTTTCAATAAGCCACATTCACATTGACCTTTGTAACAGAGTATATCTGCTGTGTTGGATTTTCATGGCTGTAATCTTTACAGAAGAATATCACCAGGTATTTCTCCTATACAAGTTTCTGCTTAAACATTGCACCACCATGTTGTTGTTGTCAGGTGTCAGCGAGTCAGCGCTGACCCATACCAGCCTTATGCACAACAAAACAAAACACTGCACCATCCTGTACCATCCTCACAATAATTCCTATGATTGAGCCCACTGTGTCAATCCATCTTGTCAAAGCTTTTCCTCTTTTTATCTACCCACTACTTTACCGAGCATGATGCCCTACTCCAGGGACTGGTCTTTCTTGATAACATGTCCAAAGTATGGGAGATGAAGTTCTGCCATCCTTGCATCTACGGAGCATTCTGGCTTCACATCTTCCTAAAAAGATGTTTGTCCTTTTGGCAGTCCATGATACTTTCAATATTCTTCTCCAACCACACAATTCAAATGCATCTATTCTTTTACGGTTTTCCTTATTCAGTGTCCAATTTTCACATGCATATAATGCAGTAAACAATTGGGTCACATGCACCTTAGTCCTCAAAGAAACATCCTTGCCCTTCCGTGATCTCAAGAGGTTTTGTGCAGTGGATTTACTTAATGCGACACATCTTTTAATCTCTAGACTGCTGCTTCCATGAGCATTGATTATGTATCCAAGTAAGAACAAACTCTTTGACAACTTCAACCTTTCCTCCATTTACCATGATGCTACCTATTGGTCGAGTTGTGAGGATTTTGGTCTTCTTTACATTGAGTTGTAATAGATATCGAAGTCTTCAGCCCTTGATGTTCATCGGCAAGCGCTCAAGTCCTTTTCACCTCCAGTCAACAAGGTTGTGTCACCGGCACACTGTAGGTTGTTAACAAATCGTCCTCTGATCCTGATGCTGCATTTTTCTTCTTTTTCTCCTCCCAACAGTTTTGCCACCCAATCCACATAGCATACGACTCAGTAGTTCAACTGTGCGATCATATCAAGCATTCTTCTTTTTATGCGGGGGTACCAAAGTGAGCATCAAGCAACTCGCTTTGAGTTCATGGTGTCTCCTGGGAAGGTCACAGTGAATTTTTTTTTTTTTCGTAAAAGCAGTTTTTGCTCAAACCTCGTTTTTCGTGATGGCTGATTTAAGAGAAAGAACAGCAGGTAGATGTGAAATTTTGTTTCCTGCCTGGGAAAAATGCTGCAGAAACTGTTGTGATGTTGAACACAACTTAAAAGGCCAGTGCTATGGAAAAGACTCTAGTGTCCAAGTGGTTTTCTCCTTTCCAGAAAGGTGAAATGTCGATAGATGACAAACCTTGTTTTGGACATCCGTCAACTTCCTGACTGGATGAAAATGTCGACAAAATTCATGCACGTGTGCTCGAAGACTGACAGCGGCCCAGTGAATAGAAGGGGGACTTATCTAGACTGTCTAGAGTTTGTTGGTTCAGCAAATTTTAACAGATTTGGGAATGAGAAGGGTCGCTGCAAACTTTGAGCTTTGGGTTGTGTCTGACCAGGAGAAAGAGCCTCGAGTGGAACATGCCGCTTTGGAAGAACAGCTCCAAAGTGACCCAGACTCCCCACCCTCCCCCCCGCCAAGGTCATTACTGCTGTTCTTCCGCCCCCAAAAGCAAACATCAGTCAAGCCAGTGGAAGATGCCATCATCACCCGCAAAGCTCGTCAGGTGCAATCAGAGATCAAGACGATGCTCATTTGCGCTTCTTGATGTGAGGAGGATAGTGTATTTGGAGTTCCTTCCACTAGGTCAGACTGTTACCCAAGCTTTCAAAGGAGAAGTTCCGAAAAGATTGTGTAATAGTGTGTGTAACAAAAGGCCCAATTTGTGGCAGACAGGGGACTGGTTTTTCCACCATGACAATGTACCTGCTCATGCAGCCATCTCAGTGTGCCAGTTTTGGGTAAAAGACAGCAAGCCTTTCTTGCCCTTTACTCACTTGACCTTGCTCCTGGTGACTCTTTGTTTCCGAGAAGGCAGAGGAACAAGAAAGGACAGTGATTTGAAAGGAAAGTGATTTGGTGACATAGAAGAGGTGGAGGTGCTGCTGTCAGCCATTCCAAACAGATGAATTTGAACAAGTGTTTCCAAGAATGGAATTGCAGATTTGACAAATGTATTGTGTAATGGAGAGTATGTTGAAGGTGATAGTAAATGTTTAGTTAATATTTTGGTTAGTAATTTAAATACACAGCTTTGAAAAAAATTCCAAGTCCTTCTTTGGTAGCCCCTCATATAAGCCAGCTTCTCTCAGCAGACAAATTGAACAAGTATGGTAAAAGGATACAACCTGATGCACACCTTTCCAGATTATAAACCATGCAGTATTCTCTGGTTTTGTTTGCACCTGTGCCTCTTGATTCATGTACAAGTTCCAAATGTGTCCAGAGAAGTGTTTCGGAATTCCCATTCTTCTCAATTCTTATCCACAATTTATTATGGTCCACACAGTCGATTGCCTTGAAACACAAGTAAATATCTTTCTGGCATTCTCTGCTTTGAGCTAGATACACCAGACATCAGCAGCGACATCCCTTGTTCCATGTCCTCTTCTGAATCTGGCCTGAGCTGGCAGTTTCCTGTCAATATGTGGCTGCAACCGTTGTTGGATTAAGCACAATTGTACACGTGTGTGATATAAATGATGTCATTGTCTAGTTTGAGCCTTTTGTCAGGTCACCTTTCTTTGGAGTGGGTACAAACATAGGTTTCTTCCAAATGTCTTGGTAGAGACGAGTACGTGCCTCCAGTGCTTTGTCAGCTTGCTGACACATTTTAATGGCTATTCCGTCAATTGCTGGAGCCTTGTTCCGGCTGATGCGTTCAGTGCATCTTCAACTTTTTCCTTCAGCACCATCTGCTACCTCTTTAAAGGGCGGACTGTCAACTAGTTCTTTCTGGGACCATGACTGAATTCTTTCCATCTTCTTCTGATGCTTCCTCCGTTATTCATTATTTTGCCCATAGAATCTTTCAAAGCTGCAATTCAAGGCTTGGATTTTTCCCGAGTTCTTTCAGTTTCAGATATGTTGAGCATGTTACTCTCTTTTGGTTTTCTAATTCTATCGCACATTTTGTATAATATGGGGAAATAGATCTGTGTACATATATTTATAAGTTTAGTATTAAGGTAGCAGATAGACATCAGGCCTCCAAGTACTCCCTCAACGCAAGAACACTTTGTTCTATTAACCTGGCATTCCATGATGCCCACCTTCTTGGCACAATCACTGAACACAAAGTAGGTGCAGAAGCAAATGTGGTGAAGAAAGCTGATGGTGCCCAGATATCAAAAGATATAGCTTCTGGGATCTTAAAGGCTTGAAGATAAACAAGCAGCCATCTAGCTGAGAAGCAACCAAGCCCACACGGAAGAAGCACACCAGCCTGTGTGATCACGAGGTGTTGAAGCAATCAGGTATCAAGCATCAAAGAACAAAAATTCATATCATTGTGGATGAGGAGGAGTGCAGAGTGGAGACCCAAAGCCCATCTGTAGGCAATTGTACATCCACTTACAGAAGGGCTGCTGGAAGGAAATAAGCCAGTCAGGGTGCAGTACAGCACCAAGATACATACAACTTTCCTCTAGTTCTTTAATGCTTGCTCCCACCTCCAATAGCATGATCTGTATTCTACCTTACAAATCCAGTTAGACCAGAGGATGTACACTGGTACAGATAAGAACTGGAAACACAGGGAATCCAGGACAGATAATCCCCCCAGGACCAATAATGAAAGTAGCCACACCAGGAGGGTAAGGGAAAGGTGGGGGGAAATAGGGGTAACTAATCACAATGATCTACATATAACCCCCTCCCTGGTGGACGGACAACAGAAAAGTGGGTGAAGAGAAACGTTGATCCGTGGAGAGTGGAGGAAGGAGGGGAAAAATGAGGAGCTGATACCAAGTAGAAAGAAAATGTTTTGAAAATGATGATGGCAACAAATGTGCTTGACACAATAGGTGGATGTATGGATTGCAATAAGAGTTGTATGAGCCCCCAATAAAATGATTTTTAAAAAAATTGGTTTTGTCTTCTTAAGTTCCCCCTTGAGTTTGTCTATTCAGCTTGACTTAATCCTTTCTTCCATTTGCTTTAGATACTCTATGATTGCTAGCAACTTTCAGGGTCTTTTCTAACACCCAGTTTATTAGTCTTTTCTTTCTTTCCTGTCTTTTGAATGGTTTTTGCTTTCTCTTTTGTAACTGGAGTTTTATTGGTTGTTTTGAGATCTTTACAGAGACATTTTGAACAGTTGTATACAAATCTTAATCCGTGTACCAATGTCCTAAAATGGCATATAGTACAATTCATTTCTAAACATAAGTGATGATCTTGATGTCCTCCCACAGCTCATCGGGTCTTCCCTCCTTAGTGTTCAGTGCGTCAAATCTTTTCTTGATATGTTCCTGAAATTCAGGTAGGTTTGACTCCAGGTCGTAGTTTGGCTCCTTTGGGCTTGTTTTAATTTTTTCCAGCCTTGTCCTGAACTTCATTTGAGCAATTGATGGCCTGTTTCACGGTCAGCCCCTCATCTGGTCTTAGCTGCTGATAATTGAGCTTCTCCATCATGTCTTCCCACAGGTGTAGTCAATTTGATTTCTGTGGATTCCATCTGGGGAAGGTCATGTGCTGTTGAAAAGGGTATGTGCTATGGACAAATCATTGGTTTTGCCAAATTCTGTCATGTGATCTACAGCTACATTTTTGGGGGCATATTTATTTATTGTATTTCTTTTTAAAATTATTTTTATTCATCTTTGTTTTTATTTTTAAAATAGTTTTATTAGGGGCTCATGCAGCTCTTATCAGGATCCATCCATACATCAATTGTGTAAAGCACATTTGTACATTCATTTCCCTCATCATTCTCAAAATATTTTCTCTCCATCTAAGCCCCTGGCATCAGGTCCTACATTTTTAATCACCAAGTTTATATTTCCAGCTACCGTTCCTTCCTATTTGTTTCCTACTTTTGCATTCCAATCACCAATAACTATCCATGAACCTTGATTGCATGTTTGATCAATTACTGGCTGAAGTTGATCAAAATAGAATTTAATCAGTTATTTAGAATTGATAGAATTAAGAATTCTACCAATTCTTTAACGTCTTTCTCACTAGCTCTTGTGGTTGATGCGTAAATTTGAAGAATAATTGTATTCACTGGATTTCCTTGAAGGTGCACCGATACAATCCTACCACAGATCGCATTGTACTTCATGAGAGATTCAGCAAGATCCTTTTGATAGTGAATGCCACGCCATTCCTCTGGCCTTTGTCATTCCCGCCGGTCAGTTTGCTGTACTGTGGTGCCTGGCTTGTTGCTATGATGCCTGAAGCTCTGTAGCTGGTGTTGTAAATGCCAACAGGGTCACCCAAAGTGAACAGGACCTAGCTCCCCACTCTGGAGGAAGAAGCCTCCGAAAGCCTTATGCATCACTTTGAAGCATTTCAAGTACTGAGGCCTGAACAAAGGAAACAGAGAACATTGTTGGAGATTCTACTGGCAAATGGGCCCCTCAAGCCCGAGGGCAGTCAATGTGACAGAGGAGCTGATTTCTGGTTGTGGAGTCAAGCGTGGTGATGCCACTTGAGTAAAGCCTGTGGGAGGGGAGCCTTTAGGGACCTTCATTTACGGATGGAGCACACTCAGAGTAACGAGAAACAACTATAAAAATCTAATAATTGTAATTTGGAATATGTGATGTTAAGAATTTAGGTAAATTGGAAGTGGTCAAATAGAAAATGGAATGTATGAAGATTGATAGCCTAGGCATTAATGAGCTGAAATGGACAGGTATTGGCCATTTTGAACCAGAAAATCATGTCATTTACTATGGTGAGACTAACAATCAAGAGGAATGGTGTACCATCAAGCCTCTTTCAAAGAGAAGCATTCCGTCTTAAAAGTGTGAGGTTAAAATGTTTACAAATTTATCTCTGCTTTGAAAGTTGGAATTAATACAGCAAATAATAGCCAGCACCCCCTGTCTAGGTCCATGGGCCCGGTTGGTTTTCACTAGGCAGTTACTCAGAAGAAGTCATGAACACTGTGCTGAGAACTGGGGGCCCCACAGAGGTGGGTGTTGCTACCTTTATGGAGCTTACACTTTGAAAGGAAAAATGGATATTAAACAACCCAGCAAAGCTTGTTACAGAGAAGGCTATATCTGGGTTGAAACTGGATATGTGTCTGTCCGAACAAGTAAGTCTGGTGTAGAGGAAGGATTTGCCTGCCGGCTGGGTCCTTCTGGATGTTGACTTTGGGACCTGAGGGCAGCATCACTTGTTGATCCTCAATACCTACTCTTTTTGGAATCATATGCCTTGATGTGAATCTTAGTCTTCTACAGAGATTGTCACTGCTGGAATATATTTACATGAACAGTGGGGGTTGGTGATAGGGCAAACCTTTTCCTCCCTTACAGGTGTGTCCTAGGAAGGCTAGCCTTTCCATCCAGTGCTTTGCCCCAACAGGTCACCCTTTGGGAAGAGGTGTTCATGTGGGGATAGTCTTGACTAGAGTCCCTGGGTGGCAAAAACGCTTAAACACTGGACTACGTGGAAGAAAAGTTTGATGGTTTGACTATACCCAAAGGAGCTTTGAAAGAAAGGCCTGGTCGCCATCTGTTAAAAGGTTCATTTTGGAAAACACACGGGTCAGTTTTACTCAGCACACGCGGGGTCTCCGTGAGCTTGAACTGACAGGTTGACAACTAGCAATCATCTTGAATATGGCTTTTCTCAGCACTGCTTTAGCAGAGCGACCTGTCTGGTGGTTGTCTGTCCGTGACAGTTTGAGTGGGGATATCGTACCTTATTGTGTGGGAATCTGGGAGAGTAGGGCTCTTTATTATTGAAACTGCCAGTGCCCTCACCTTCCACTGATATTTATGCCCAAATGTATGCCCGTTGTTTTCCTCGACTCTGTGAGCTTCTATCGAAGACATTTAATTACCACGAACCTAACCAAGTGACCTTCGGTGGAAATTGTAGGCTGTGGGGATCGGGGGATTTTCCAAGGTGGCAGGATGTGCTCTGTATGGGAAGGAGAGGCTCATACAGATGGTTTTGATGGCATCTGAAAAGAAGAACTCTCACCTGGAGCCTTGGCACTCTCAGCATTGCTGGCCATTCTGACTCCTGAGTGAGGCTGGAGGGCGCAGTGCTGAGCCCTGGAGAACTTATGTCAAAATGAGCATGAGTAAGCCCATCAAGTCATGTTAATGTCTTTCTCTCTTTTTCTCCTTTGTGACCACAGAGAAACCAACCTTAAGCCCAAGACGTCTCAAACATTGCATCTTTATGCCATGAAACGATGTGTCCATCACTTAACATTTTCTGAATGGATTCGCCTTTATTTCTCCTTTTGGAAGCCTCTCTTTTTAAAAATACAATACTCAAGAAGATAAGCTGGGTCCATCTATTATCAAAGTATTAAAATTTTGGCTGAGAGACGGTGGATGTGAATTTCTGCAACAGAGTAGATACAGTTTGGCTTGAAGCGTGTGAAAGCCCTGTCTGTTCTTAATGGGTGTGTTATTTGTGGGCACAAAGCCAGGGATTGGTCGAAAGATTGGGGATGACTGTCTGAGTTGTTGATACTAAGACATCTTGTGGAATCATGTCCCACGGACTTGAGTAATGGAGGAACAAAGAGTTTGCTGAAGTTTATCTTGCCATAATTTGTGAATTGTTGACCAAGTAGATTTAGATTGTGTAAATGGCTGCACGGGGTGTTTTTCATAATCTTCCAGAAACCAAGAGCACGTCAGCTCGTTACGAAGTTTCTCTGAGAAGGGCCTGGGCTAGCACCGAAACAGAGAGACGAGGTTGATTAACCATGGTGTGAGTCGAAATCATTGCTATGTGGTCATTGAAGTAGGCCACTATGAATCCATCCAAATCTGGATTTGGATGGAATGTTTGATGGCTTCTAGTACAAACACTACCTTTTCAGGTTATTCTGTGATGTAGGATGACCCATGCTTTGATCTAACTAAAGAGCCTGACTGCTCGAAGACCTTTGGGTGTGCTCGGGCTGCACTGTTGTAGCACTTTGAACCCACATTGCCACCAAAGTTCCTAATTGTGCCAGGGACAGGCTGTCAGCAGGTCTTCAGTGCTGGGCCAATCCTGGAATGCCACAGGTCCTGAGGGCTTGGGCTCCTGACTGCTGCCAATGAATATTGCTTTCAGGACAGTTTGGAGTGTAATGCGCTTGTCTTCCTGTCAGCAGCCATTGCCTGATTTCTGGTTTAAGCCAGGCTTTATGCTGGGCCCAGAGGGGCATCCCGGAGTTAGATGAGGTCCCTGCTGCACTTGAGGGATCAGACTTCCTTCTCTGCTCCCAGTGTTGTGAGCTGCCAGCTAGGTGTACCCCCAACGCACACTAAGCCCATGCACAACAGAATGAAACACTGCCTGTTCTGTGCCATCCTCATGATGGGTTGCCAGTTGGACCACTGTGGTCCATAGGGTTGTCATTGGCTAATTTTCAGAAGCAAATTGCTGGTCTTTCTTCCTGCTTTTGCCTTAGTCTGGAAGTTCCACAGAAACCAGGTCAGCTTCCTAGCAGCCCAGTTTCCACTGACAGTCAAGTGGTAGCCACCCTTCCGGTAGGTACATTGACTGGGTCTCCCTTATAAAAGGCAAACATTCTGCCACGTAATCACCAGTGGGTAGTCCCAAGCGTCTGGGTGTTTTGAGCACTTCCTTTGTGTCTGGGCTCTCGGAGGCCTGCCCTCCCCCACGGAGGCCACACCCCTTGGCAGATCCTGATGAATACTGTGAGCTGTTTTTTGTGCGGGCTGTTAGTCTATCTCCGCAGTCTCTTTGAGGTCCATGAAGACAAGAACTGGGTCTGTGGGAGCCCCTGTTAGGTGCTAGCATCTGACAGTGGTTCCCAGGACAAGCTGGGGGAATGAATGCTTTCTCCTTCTCGTCACCACAGTCCTGGTCGGAGGTACTGTTTCTTACCCTGATCCCCATGGTGCGCCTTGGGCAACCTGGGTTTACGGAGTGAGGGGAAGGGAAGGAGCCGAGGCGTGAGAGCTATGAACAGCCTGGGTTAAAAACGCCAACGAAAGACGAGGAGCAGTTTGCCAACTAATTTCCAGACAGACACAGCTTTTTTTGGAATGTAGGATCTATAAAAACAAGAGAGGGAAATTTGGCGAAATGGTAACAGCACAAGTACGATTCCTGTGGATCAATTTTTCTGCTCTCTTCTGGCCCACTTCCTCCTTTCTGAAGATTTGGAGCACGGGGTGATTCCCAACCCCTCTAAAAGGCAGGCCCTCCTTTCCTGGTAAAAGCTAAATGCTGCTGGGGGTGGGTTAATTACACCCTGGTTTGTTTTTCTGTGGCCAGAGTGACCTGTGGGTCCCAATTGCAGGGCTGGGCTGTGAGCACTGGTGTCCTTGCCAGCTCTGTTCCTTCCTGCCGACAGGCCAGAGGCTGCCTTTGTGTCCAGGCAATGTGGACGGGGGCCTCATCACCTTATTGGCAGGGGCCAGCCCTCCTCTCCCAGTGGCTGCATTTGGGCAATGCAAAGTGGGGGTGGGCCAGACATGGGAGTGGTTGGGCTGCCAAGTGCAGGCGCCAGCTCCTCCTCTGCTGGTGGAGCACATGGCACCTTGCCAGCTGATGTCTGCGCAGAGCAAAAGACTTGAGCACAATTCACCCATGGCCATAAAGTTGCGTCGATTCCAACTCATAGTGCTCCTGTAGGGCAGCAGAGACAGCCCCCGCGGCTTTCCAAGGCTCCAAGTCTTGACAGAAAAGTCGATTGCCGCATCTTTCCCCCACAGTGGCTAGGAAGTTTGAACTACCAACCTTTCAGGTACCAACCAAGAGCTAAACCCCAGGGCCATTTGGACTCCTATTAGTACCCTCCAATCAAAAAGTGTGTCTCATGCAAACAGTACTGGTTAGAAATGACACGGCAGGAAAACATCCCAGTATGCTAGCCACAAAGGGATCAAAGCCAGAGCACAAACCTGGCAGGCACCATGTAGCGATAAGGAGAAGACAAAGAAAATAAAGCAATACACAATGTTTTCAGTATATTTGTTTTCCTTAACTGAACCGATTGTGAATGTTGTTGCTGGTTGATACCATGAAGTTGATTTTGGCTCATAGTGACTCCATGCAATAGAGGAAAACGCCATTGGAGTTTCTTGGCTGTGCTATTTACCATGGAGGCGTTAGCAGAGGAGGCCCTTTGTTAGGCGCCATCGAGTTGGCTACCACCCATCGGGATGCTATGCCCAACAGAACAAAACACTGCACGGTCCTGCACCATCCTCACAATTGTTCCGATGCCCGAGCCCATTGGTGCAGCCCCTGTGTCAGTTCATCTTGTTGAGGGCCTCTACTTTACCAAGCATGATGCTCTTCTCCAGGGATTGATCGCTCCTGATAACATGTCCAACCAGGTAAGACAAAGCCTTGTCATCCTTGCCGACAAGGACCACGCTGGCCATACTTCTTCCCAGGTAGATCTGTCTGTCCTTGTAGCAGCTCATGGTACTTTCCATATTCTTCTCCAGCACCACCATTCAAACACATCCATTCTTAATTTCTAAATTTTTTCTAAATTTTCTAAATGTCTCTTTTACCCTTTACAGATTCTCATTGCCCCTTAAGCAATAATTTCCCTTTTACCCTTCCTACCTGCCCCTCGTGAATCTCAGTAAACTTGGGAACATGCAATATTTGACCTTTTGAGGTTGATTTCTTTCACTCAGCATAATGTTTTCTGGATTCATTCTTATAGGACACATCAGGACTGCACCTCTCTTCATGGCTGTGTAGTATTCCACTGTAGGCTTGGCCATCTTTTGTTTATCCATTCATCACCAAATGCCCAAATGTTGCTGGGCATTTAGGCCATTTCTAGTGATTAGCTACTGTGAACAGGGCTGAGATGAGCACTACTGTACAAATAGCTATTTATCATTCTGCTTCAGTATCCGATTACAAAACCTGTTCTGAGGCTGTAGGAGTCAACGTAGGTGGGGCTGCGGCAGGAACAGGTGGACAGCTGAGTGGAATAGAAAAGAGAGGCCCATAATGGACCTAAAGACAGCGAGAAAGGTGATCTTGCCTTTGGGGGGGGCTGCTCAGTGATTGGGATTGAAATGGCAATCTTGGGGAAATGGAATTCTTCCATCACTCTTAATATCAAAATAAATCTCATGTTGATCGAAAAACCTGAAATAAAACATAGGGGAGTTTTGTTTGTTTTTCGATTTTAATGATATCAGAGCGTGGAAGGCCTTTCTAAGTACATCCTCAAACCCAGAGGCCATAAAACAAAAGGTGGAAACATTTAGCCATATGAAAGTGAAAAGTTCCAAAAACATGTCATAGGAAAAAAGATGGTTTTCTTAATGTATAAGGAGCTCTTACAAACACTAAGAAACGGACCAGTAAAATCAACAGTAAGTAGGGCAGAGGCCAAGCTGGGGCTCCTACCCCTGTCCCCTCACCCACTGCTTAGTGCCATGGTGGTCCTTAGGTATACTGAATCTCTTCCAAGTAAAAGGATAGAAAGGGAATACAGTAGGCTCTTAAACATATAACAACATTTTAATCTACCATATTAGCAGAGAACAAAAATTGCCAACCCCTTTTGTGGTTGAAGATGTCAAGTGCAGGTATTCCCTGTTGTCAGGGCTTGGGGTCTTTTCCACTTTCTATCTCTGGAGTAAATTTTTGTCTGGCAAGAACACATAGCAGGTACTCAACAGATACTGGTTAATCTGTTCCTACGAGGTTACTGAGGTAACTACAATTAGAAAGTAAAGGTGGCCTGGATAAAAGCAGTGGTCCTCAACCTTCCTCATGCTGCGACCCTTTAATACAGTTCTTCATGCTGTGGTGACCCCTCCAACCATAGAATTATTTTCCTTGCTACTTTATAACTGTAATTTTCCTACTGTTATGGATTGGGTGACCCCTGTGAAAGGGTCCTTTGACCCCCAAAGGGGTTACGACCCACAGGTTGAGAACTGCTGGATAAAAGGCTTTTTAGAAAGGAAAGCCAAAACCAGGTATGTCAGAGTAGAAATGTATTCTACAGGGTTTTCAATGGTTTAAGTAGATCTCCAGGACTTTTTCCTACGGTTCCTCAGGATGGACATGAGCTTCCATTTTTTCATCAGCCGCTAACTGTGTAAGTATTTGCATCACAAAACTACTATACTGTATGTCTAGCACCTAATGGGTTTTCACTTAATTTGGTAATTCATTCAACAAGTACTTATGGAACATGCACTGGGTGTAAAGGACCCTTGGTGGTGCTAGTAGGTATTAGACTACTCGTAGCTGCAGGGTTGACTGTTTAAATCCACCAGCCACTCTATGGGAGAAAGTTGAGGCTCTTTGCTTCTATGAAGATTAACAGTCTCAGAAATCCTGTACTATAAGCATGGACTTCTAGGTTCTTGGAACAGAGGGACTAATGTAAATATAAAGTAATTTAGCAAGAGGTAATCACTTAACACGATTCTTTGACTTGTAAGTTAGAAGGTGTTTTAATTTACAGAAATGCTATTCACCACATCTTGGAAAGATGCTCCCTTTTCTCCCATTTCCCCATAAGAAGATACCTAGGAAACTAATCAGTTGTGTTGAGACTATGTTCTCAATCTGGGCATGGAGAACTGTGCCTATGTTCTTGATGTGGATACAGAGCAAGGTCGTTTTTCAGGTGCCAGGGTTATTCCACAGCTGTGAAGTCAACCCTGCCCTGGCTCATAACACAGAGAACTCCGCCATCGCATTTCTTCTGGTCCTGTATATCTCTCTTCAAAAACTGGATCATATGTAACTATAAGAGAGACAGAGGTTACAATTCCACATTTCTTATCATTCTAATAAGGGAAAGTGTGTCTATATGTCTTGAGGCTTCAAGTGGAAACCTTGAAGTGGAAGAATCTTGTATTCTCTTTCTTACCCAGCTGCCTTGGCCACTTTGGCGATTTCCTGAATCACTGCGTTGCTTGGATTCTATTGTGGCCAAGAGTAGGTCAGAGTAGACTCCAGTATGGTGGCTGATCTTGAATGTTTCTGTTGTGAATACCTCCTGGGATGAGTCTCAATGAGTAGTGACTTCCTGGAAACCCAAAGGAACAATTTTAAACTGTCTTACAGGGTGCTTTTTGGGTTGGAATCAACACAATGGCAGTGAGTTGGATTTTTGGCTTTTGCAGATTGCTTTTTGGGATTAATTTGGACAGTGCTACTCCTCCCATGCTGGTCCTTGATTTCTGTTATCCTTATTGGAAACTTCTAACAATTCCATTGGCATTGTATTTCTGGCTCTGGGATGGACACCAAGCAGGACCTCAAAGCCCTGGAGGAAAGAAAGCAGCCCCAAGCTGACTTTCAGGCTGGCTACACATATATTTCTAGTTAGTTCTGGGTCCAGACTGTTTTCCTGCACTGTCAAGTTGGTTCCCGATAAAAAACAGAATGAAACACTACCCAGTCCTGTACCATTCTTATGTTTGAATCCACGGTTACCGCCTTTGTGTTGAGAGCCTTCCTCTTTTTTGCTGCCTCTTTACTTACAAAGCATGATGTCCTTCTTCAGGGATTCGTTTGTCCTGATAGCATGTCCAAAGTACAGGAGAAGTTTCACCTTGCCTGTAAAGAGCATTCTGGCTGTACTTTTTCCAAGACAGATTTGCTTGTTCTTTTCACAGTCTGTGCTACTTTCAATAGTCTTTGCTAGCACCACAATTCAGATGCAATGATTTCTCATTGGTCTTGACAATACCAAAGCGGAAGTCAGGTGTACCTTGCTTCTCAAAGTAACAGCCTTGCTCTTAACATGTTAAAGAGGCCGAATGCTGAAGTTTTACCCAATGCAATGCATCATTTACTCGCTCCTTGACTGCTGATTCCTTGAGCGCTGATTGTAGATCCAAGCAAGATGAAATCCTTCACAAATTTAATCTTGTCTCGGTTTATCATGATGTTAGCTATTGGTCCAGGCGTGAGCATTTGTGTTTTCTTTACAATGAGATGTGATCTGCTCTGAAGGCTGCAACCCTTGATCTTCATCAGCAAGTTCCTCAAGTCCTGCTCATTTTTATTTGTCATCTGCAAATCACAAGTTGCTAATAAGCCTTCCTCCAATTCTGATACCCCATTCTTCTTTATATCATCCAGCTTCTATAGATGCTCTAGTTACATGCTCAGTATAGAGATTAAACATGCATGGTGAGAGGACACCACCATGACACACACCTTTCCTGACTTTGAGCTATGCAGTGGTCCCTTGTTCTGTCCACTCAACTCCCTCTTGATCCATGTACACCTTCTGAATGAACACACTGTATTATTCTGGACTTCTCATTCTTCTAGGGTCTTCGTATTTAATACTCTTGAGTGCCTTTGCATTGTCAATGAAATACAAGTGATCATCTTTCTGATATTCTCTGCTTTTAGCCACGATCCATCTGACATCAGTAATGGTATCCCACGTTTCACATAATCTTCTGAGTCTGGCCTAACTCTTTGGCAGTTCCCTGTCAGTATACTGTTACAACCATTGTTGGATGATCTGCAGCACAGTTTTACTTGCATGTGATATCAATGTTATTGTTCTATAATTTGACTATTCTGTTGGGGTCACCTTTCTTTGGAATGGGAACAAATATTGATTTCCAGTCACTTGTTCAAGTAACTCTCATCCAAATTTCCTGGCATAGACAAGTGAGTTCTTCCCGTGCTTCCTCAGCTGTTGAAACATTTAGGTTAATATACCTTCAATTCCTGGACCCTTGTTTTTGGCTAATGCTCTCAGTGCAGTTTGAACTTCTTCCTTCAATAGCCTTGCTTCTTGCTTGTATGCTAACCTCTGAAATGGTTTACTGTCGACGAGTTTCTTTTGGTATTGTGACTCTGAATATTCTTTCCATCTTCTCTTGATGCTTTCCGCGCCATTCAATATTTTGTACACAGAATCTTTAAAGATTGCAGCCCAAGGCTTGAGGTTGATCCTGAGTCCTTTCAGTTTAAGATAAGGTGAACATGTTCTTCCCTTTTGACTTTCTAATTCTAGGTCTTTGCACATTTCATTACAACATTTGACTTTGTCTTCTTGAGCTGCTCTTTGACATTTTCTATTCAGCTTTTGGACTTCATGATTTCTTCCACTTGTCTTACCCACTCTGATTAAGAGACATTTTTGGAGTCTCTTTTGATAGTCACTTCTATCATTTCTTCCCTGTATTTTAATAACCTTATGCTTTCTTCATTTATGTTGCTCGTGATGTCTTCCCAATCTTACCAGACTTTCTGTCATTAGTGTCCACTGTGTCAAAGCTGTTCTGGAGCTGTTCTCAGAATTTGGGTGGGATGTAGTCAAGGCCGTATTTTGGCTCCCGTGGACTCGTTTTAATTTTCTTCAGCTTCAACCTGAACTTACGTATGAACAATTGATGGTCTGTTCCACATTCCGTCCCTGACCTGGTTTTACCTGCTGACATTGACCTTCTTCATTGTGTTTTCCCACAGCTATAGTAAATTTGTATTCCATCTGGACAAGTCCATGTACCTATTGTGTTGTTGAAAAATGGCATTTGCGATGAAGAAGTTGTTGGTTCTGCCAAATTCTATCGTCAATCTCCAGCTTAGTACCTATAACTAGGCCATATTTTCCAACTACTATTCCTTCCTGTTTCCAGCCTTTGCATTCCAGTTGTCAATAATGTCAGTGCATCTTAATTGCATGTTAGATCAATTTCATTCTGAAGGTGTTCGTAGAATTCTTCAACTTCATTACTAATTTTGATGGCTGGTACATAAATTTGAATAAAAGTTTTATTGACTGGATTAACTTGTATTCTGATAGATATTATCCTATCACAGACAACATTATCCTTCAAAATATATGATATAATGTTCTTTTTTTAATGATCAATGCAATGTCTCTTGAATCTGATTCCCAACACAGTAACCATGTGATTTTCTGATTCAAAATGGCCAGTACTAGTCCATTCCAGATTACTAATGCCTGGAATATCAATCTTTATGTGCTCCATTTTATTTTTGTCAACTTTCAATTTTCTTAGATTCATACATTGCTTATTCCAGATTCCAATAATTAATGCTATTTCCAGCTATTCTCACTTTGAGTCATATCCCCTCAGCAAATGAAGATTCTGATGGCTTTATTCCCACTGGTTTTACGCCATTTTAGTTGACTCTATGGTGAGTAAGCAGCACTTCCTTAGCCTTATTTTCATTGCCTCCCTACCTGTGGCGCTCATCTTCTGGTGCTGTCTCCCATAGTGTTCTGCTCCGACTCATTATATTCAGTGCCATCCATACGGTTTTCAGTGGCCGATTCCTCTGAAATGCACAGTTGATTCCATCTTCTCAGTCTGTCCTTAGCCTGGAAGCTCTGCTGAAACCTGTTCACTTTGGATGTCCCTGCTGGTGTGTGAAATACCAGTGAGGTAGTATCCAGCATCACAGCAACACACACCCTAGGACAAACAGACAAACTGGAGGTGGGGGGGGGGCGCTATATAGTCTACTGTTGCCCATTTCCACTTAGTTTTAGAAGACACATGTTAGCAAGTAGTAATATCACAATACTATGCGGTAGGACTGTGAGAGTGTGGGAGTATAGATCGTGTGTGTGTTGTGGATGGGTGCCTTATTAGGGAATGTAGAGGCTATAAAAAAAATCTTGTCTGGGACTTTGTTGCTGGCCTGACACATAGTAGGTCCTCAGCTAATGCTATCTATGTAGAGACTCAATTGTCACGCAGATACAGAGGCATCATTGGCTCAAAGAAAAGTTACAGAAGGGAAAGCTGATTGCAAGCATGAGTCCCCCGAGATTTTCAAGGACACCACCCCTTAGTCTGTCTCTATAGATGTGCCCGCCACCCCCTCCAAGATCTCATCCACTGGGCTTGGCGCCACTAGGAGAAGAAGCAGCCTCTTTTTCCAGTTGCCAAGGTTGAAGTGCTAGGGTTGGCTTCTAGTGAAACAGCCCACATTAAGACGCACTCAGAGTCGTCGCGGGGCGCCTGATGGAGGAGCGAGGGCAGCTCCATCCAGACTCCTTGGACTGAGACTTGGGAAAGCACCTTTCCAGGATGATGGCTAGGAAAAACACAAACACTTTCTTTAAGAGGTAAGCCTTTTATCCAGGCAAATATTAAGGAGTAGGATATCTTAATCAAATGCTGCTCATGGGGTAGCCATGATCAAGTCTATTAAACTGTTTTCAGTGGTGCCTCGTAGTGTGATCTTAGTGTTTGGAGGAGGCAGAATCTGCAAAACTCATCTAGCTTTGTGCTTTCCGGCTTTATTTCCGTACACTATTTGGATCGGAGAGCCTATCTTTTTTATTCTTGGGCACGTGTGTCAGAGTAGAATTGTGCTCCATAGTGGTTTCATGACTGATTTTCTTTCTCCCCAGAAATAGATCACCAGGCCTTGTTTTCCTGAGATGCCTCTAGTGGACTTGAACCTGCACTTTTTGGTTAGCAGCTGAATTTGTTGATTGTACCACTCGGGGACTGTCTTAAACTCAACTACATAAAGCAGAAACTAAGAAGACTGGCTCTGTTAAAAGAGTTTAGGAGATTCTAGGATCCACCTACTTGACTTGATACTAGCTCTCATGCTCTCTGTCTCACAGTTTTAAGGCCCAGGCCAGCTCTTCAGAAGTCCACAAGCACCTTGGCAGTCTGAAAATAATGATAGCCTTATAGTCTTGAATGAGGTAGACTTGTTCCAGGTGCCTCAGGGCAACGGTGGCTTAGCTGGTACCCAACTGGGGACCTGTTGCTTATTTAAAGATTGCAATCAAAGTAACCCTACGAAGCAGTTCTGCACTGTGCACCTGGGATTAACATTTGTCAGAATTGACTTGCCCCAAATACCACCACCAAGCATATAGGGATAACCCCAACTAGCTGAAGCCTAAGTGGGATGATGCAAAGAGAACAATGGCCATTCATGTAGAAGGGGACCGTGTTGAGTGTTCCAAGACCTAGAAAATAATCTGCAAGCCCATGTCAAATGGTGCCTCAAACCTAAAATTACACAGGTATGTAGGGCTTCAGACATGGCTCAGAGCTGTGGCCGCTTGATGCTGAGATTCTGAGTGTTCCCAGGGAAGGAGCTTGGCGGCACTGCGCTCGATGCTGGGATGTGTACTACTTCTCTCAGGACTTGTTGTATAACAAATGCTGAACTCTAGTTTTGTTCCCCACCCCCCATAAAACTGAAAGTCCTCTTTAGATTTCTTCTGGTTAGCAGAGACAGGTACTAATGTAGATCTTTCAGAAAAGTGAAATGGTATAAAATGATTCAAAAAGTGGGGGATTCCTGTCTAGCTCTAAACCCTTAATGTCACCAAGCAAAGTCAGGGTCATGTACAAGGAGCTTTTGTAGACTTACTACTTTTTCATTTTCCCATCCGGACCAACTCTTTCATGAGTCCAGCATTTCTTGCCCTGCCTCGCTGCCTGTATTACCTCACTGCCATTGAGTAAATTCGGACTCATAGGGGTGACAAAGTGGCTGCATGAATGGGGTCAAACACAAGAACAATCGTGAGGATGACATGGACTGGGTAGTGTTTCGTTGGGTTTTATATAGGGTCACTGTGAGTACTTCAATGACACCTAACAAAAAAAGTTGACCCTGTAGAGCCTTATTGCTCCCCTCCCCCTTGGTATTGGTGCTGAGAAATCATCAATACTAGAGAAGTTGTTCCAGCCATCACATGAGGGATAAATTGATTATATGGTTGATCAGTATGGCCCCTCAAATGATCCACAGCCTGGCACACCTAAAACATCCAACACCCAGAGAAACAAAGCAGGATAGATCCAAGGGAAAAAATTATGCTCCATTAGAATGAATTACAACCTCCTCTGACATAGTTGCATTCATTCACTCCATTTATTGAATAACTTTTTGAAAGCTCCTGTTCTGGTGGCATTGTGAGTTACAAGTTGGGCTCCTAACTGTAAAGTTAGCAGTTTGAACCTACCCACTGCTCCATGGGAGAAAGACGAGGCTGGTTGCTCCTATAAAAATGTATGGCCTCTGGACACCAAGGAGTGATTCTATCTGTTCTATAGGGTCCCTATAAGATGGAATCTACTCAATGACAGTGTACAGAGACATGCTATCAGGTTGAACCCGTTTCTGGGAAAAGACATCCTACTTGGTAAAGTAAGGATCCGAGAGAAAGACACTAGGAGACTGATAAATCCTTCATGAGATGGATTGCTACAGTTGCTGCAACATTGAATACAACAAATATTGTAAAAATCATAAGGATGGTGCAGGACTGGGCAGTGCTTCCTTTTGCTGTAACACTGGGCCACTATGAGCCAGAACTGACGCAATCCGGGGGTTGCTGGGTTGTACAAATGATAACCATGCTTGACTGTTAATTGATAGGTTGGGGGTTCCAGTCCAGAAATGCATAGGAAGGAAAACTTGGTGATATATGCTTTTGAAAAGTCAACCATTAAAGAGCTTGTGGGGCACACTTGTACTCTGAGACACTTGAGAGTTTTATGAATGGTAGTTGACTTATTGGCAACTAGCTGGATTTTATTTCTATGAAAATTGGGCAATAAGTAGAGCGTAATTCCTGCTCATGTAGAGCTGACATTTCAGAGCACCTGGGCTTTGTTAACTTCAGAAAAACCAAACTCACTGTCAGTGAGTCAGTGCTGACTCATAATAACCCCATGTGGGTTTCCAAGACTAACTGTTTATGGGAGTAGAAAACCCAACCTTTCTCCCATGGAGCTGCTGGCGGTTTGGAACTGGCCACCATGTGGATCACTACACTCTCAGAGCAACTTTGTTAGCTTAGACTATGAAAAAAAAGCCCTTTTTCCCTAGCTTATTTTATTTTGTTGTTGAGCCCCATACATTGTCGAACAAACTTCACTGATTTCTCCAAACACAATCCAGTAGCAAGGACTGTGTTCTTCAGGTGGGGAAATCATTCTCACTCTCCCTTTCTAAATTATTCCTACTCCATAAACGTGAACTCCCTGTCCCGCCTTTCCAGTTTAGTCCCATAGTTACTGTTGTTTAGGCAGGCATTCTTTACTAATGAAATTTCTAAACCATTGTCTGGTTTAAAGAACCCTTCATGGGATAATTTTGGTTTCAGGTTGAAAGATTATGTCAGAGCAATAGTTTCAGTGGTTTAGCCAGCCTCAGTGACTCCAGGAAGTCTAGATTTTTCAAGAATTTTAAAATTTGCTCCTACATCCTTCTCACCTTTTGGACCAAGATTCTTCTATGGCATCTTTGATGAAAACATTCAGTTGTGTTAGCTGAGCACCATCCAGTCCTCATGGCAAAGGGGCCTCTGTGCATGGAGAATCTTTTTTTTTTAGAATCAAACTAATTCTTATGTAGGTCTTTTTGCTGTGAAGAATGTGTTGATTTCCTCTATGGTGTATATGAATACTGCCCCAGGTCCACATGGTCAGTCAGTACGACAGAGAAGAGCAAGTAGTTATTCACTGCCCAACGGAAGCAAGATGAAGACGTGACCCTACTATTTTATGTGTTCCTGGAAAGACCACATGGGACAGGGAAGGGGCAATCTCAAAGTCATGCAGATTACTTGGGAAGCTGGGATTTGGGGTGGCCAGTGACCAAACCCAAACTAAAAATCAACAAGGGATTATAGTGGCTCATGCATATTGACTCTGGAGGTGTAGGAGGCTGTCTCTTGGGCTTCCCATGAAGGTTTAGGATTCATTTTCCTGCATCTCCTAATTCTGCTACGTGCTGTATTGATTTTTGGCTCAGGTCAGTGCAGCCAAGTAAGTGCTCTGAATGGAAGACCCAAATGTGTTTCCCAGAGGAAATTGGGTGCTGTCACAGAAGAAAAGCAGACTCAAAGAGCAAAGAAATTTAAGTCATTTATCTTAGGATAGCAAAGATCCCTAAGTAGGAAACCTGACCTCAGGGCTGGAAGGAGCTTGACTAGATAGCCCCTTAGTCTGACCAATGCAGCTGCAGTCTGTTCTGAGGAGAGTGTGGTGCACTTCCAGTGGTTGATCTCTTTCCTATTGCCCCTGGAAAAGACGTGAAGGGTTGCTATGAGTTAGAATCAACTCAGTGTCAGTGAATAGTAGCAGTAATATATATATATATATACAAAATTATTGTATATATATATACAAAATTTTATATATATATATATATAATTACTGGAGGTGCTGCTGAGTGGAGGCTGTATTCATGGGGGAAAAAACAGCAGGTAGGGAGGCTAAGGATGAAGAACCTTGGCCCCTTTCTCCGCTGGTATTGATCTTCCAGGGGATAGAATTATGGCCAAATCTATAAGCTGTGGGGATACCCATTCTGACCAGTAGTTCAGGAGCCAGTTACGTGTGATGTGCCATGAGCCTTTCAAGCCTCTAGCTGATGATGCAACAGGGGATGGTGGGGGTGGGATAGTGGGTCTAGGGGTCAGGGGTTGGCACTGGTTGTGTTTTTCAGGTTCCTCTGAAATCCAATATTCTGTGTCTAATATCCCGAAAATGATAGATACCCTAACCCAGAAAAATAAAGAACATACCCAAACTAAAAGAGAAACCAATCAAATTTATCTCCTGCTGACTGGGGTGTGCAGTTCGAGGCGTGTAGTCAGCAGGGGACCAGTGTGCGCAGGCCAGTTCCACCTTCTCCGACTCCACGCTTCCCGGTCTCCTCATGCCCAGCTCCACCTTCCCTCTCAGGGAGGTTGAGGTGGAGACCCAACAAACGCTAGGGGCAAGGAGGGACATGGAACAGGAAAAGAGCAAGGGAATCAGAAAGTCAGCTCTGGCACTGGTCTAGGAAAGAGCTAAACGAATGGCTGGCATTTCCTGGCAGTGTTTTTAAATACTCTGGGTGCCAACTCTGGGAAAAATGTACATACGGGGGATTATAAAATGCCTCATTTTGTGTTAAATAGCCTTATTTTGGAAGTGACTGGCTAAAATTTGGCTGCATTTAGAAATGACACTATCGCTCTATGGGGCTCCTGCTTGCGTATAAAGGGGAGACTGAGACTGACAGGGCACTTCAGGGGGGGGACTGGCATGAGAAACAAGTCACCTCCTACTGTAAGTCTTGGCCTCCACTGAATGACAGTTGCTGGAGTTGGCCTTACCTCCTCTGAGTGTGCAGGTGGAGGCTGCGTAGGTGAAGAGTGAGAGGAAGGTACTTGAGGGTAAAGACTGGGAAGAGAGACTTTTATGTGGCCGGTGGTCTCCCAGCTTCTAGCTCATATTTTCAGCTAGTCCCAGCTTAGAAGATTTTTGAATAGCGTTGGGCATGACTCTACCCTACTATGTGCCAGAGGCAGTGATGTTTCAGCTATAGCATTTTCACTTTCCATGTAGGAGAACTAAGTGATTCCTGGCTAATGTACCTCACAGACTGTCCCTACTGTGTGTCCATGGAGACTTGTGTGTTGCAATGGTGCTGAACAGTATACAGTGGAACTTGTAGACTAAGACCAGGAAGAAGGGCCTGGTGATCTGTTGTGGGACTAGGGCAACAAAAACCCTATGGATCACAATGGCTTACTCCAAACTATGGAGGGATATGTGGGTGGTACAGGACCAGGTGTGGTTTCATTCCATCATGTGTGGGGTCACTGTGAGTCAGACTGACCAAACCGACTTCTTTTATGTTGATTCTGACTGTACACAACAAAGACAGCTGTGTGCCAGACCCTGGCTAGGTGTTGGGATATAGTTGTGTTCTATCTATCTATCTATCTATCTATCTATCTATCTATCTATCTATCTATCTATCTATCTATCTGGATATAGAGGTCATGGCAAGACAGCGTGTGATGCACCTGGTAATGGTTAATACAGCTGGACTCCTGCCCTCCAGGGATCCAGTCTCATGGAAGAAGAAGCGTTTATGCAGAGCGGGGGATCTCAGGTTCTAGAGAATGGAATTTGAGAAGCATCAATGGAGCAGTAACTAGAAGACCCAGTGCTTAGACTTAGAATAGATGGCATTCATGTGCTCTCACGTCTGATTTCCTTCTTTCTTTCCCAAAGCTCTGGTCTGTTTGCCCTGTGGAAGCACTGGCATTGTGACGGTGCTTGTATCGCTCCTGTCCACACAGCCGGGTCACAAAGGGTAGGGGTTTGCAGACCCCACATGAGGCCTGTGCCCTGCTTGGCAGGGGCTGCTAGTTGCATTGGGCTGGCTCTGATCCATGGTGGCCCATGTCCAACAGAACAAAATGTGGCCTGTCCCTGTATCATATTCATTGTTGCTGGTGTGCTCACGTCCTTTGTTTTGGCCACTGTGTGATTTGAGTGCCTTGTAACCTAGGGCACGCATCTCCCAGAACTGTATTAGAGAAATTTCTGTTGTGATCCACAAGTGATTGAAAAATAACTTTTTTATTGTTAGCTTAAGGGTTTCATTGGCCAACTTGGGAAGTAGCTCTCCAGGCCTTTCTTCCTAGTCTGATATGATCTGGAAGCGTCCCTGAAATCGGCTCACGCACTGTCATCAAGTCAATTTTGATTCATAGCAACCCTACAGGACAGAGTAGAACTGCCACTGTGGGTTTCCAAGGCTATAAATCTTTACAGGAGCAGCAAGCCTCATTTTTCTCCCATGGATTGACTGCTGGTTTTGAACTGCTGACCTTGCAGTCCTCTGTTCAGGACTCCTCTGTCCACCATAGGTTACTCTTCTGCTATAGCTTCTAACATCACAGAAGCAGGAAACCACCAGCTCATTACGTCAAAATGACAGATGGGTGGTGGCATGGTAGGGAGGGAGTTATAGAAAGGCTTTGCCCTTTGACCCCCTTTTTTGCAGACCCAGTGTCTGGTCACTGACCTCTCAGTTTCTCACTGAACACTCTGGTCCTTTATTTCACCCCGCTCCCTCTAACATCTTTTTCCCTCACAAACATCTTGTTGACATATTTACTTAAAAATGTCTCAACAATATCCCCTTAGTCAGGGTCCCAGCAGAAAACAGATGGTGCATTCCAACAGGGTGATTGAGGAACATTTAACAAGGGCCCATTTATTACGCTGGGCAGGGCGAAGGGATGCTGGGGAGCACCTAGGGGCATCCTCGCCACACTGGAGAATCGGCTTGGGCAAGAAGAGGAGGAACATGTGCTGGGAAAGAGAAGCCTGATCACCACATGGTGATCTTTGGGAGTGCAGTTCAGCAAGGGGGAGTCAGAAGAGAAGTTGACCCAACTACTGGCTCCTTCCATCCACCACTCTTCTCAGACACTCCCATTGGCTGAATCCAGTAGGAAGCCAGAAACAAGAGGACTCTGTTGGTGTCGGTCCTACAAGCCAGCCTTCTGGCTCCAGAGCAGGCAGAGACAATGGAGAGTGAACTTGGAAGGCCAGCTGGAGAAATTCTATCACACACCCCTGCTCCATGACAGCATGGCTCATATGGAAGATCCCTTGGTGAGATGTGAAATTTTGGAGATTAACTTAAAAAAATTAGCTGCCACAAGTCAACCCAGGTTCATGATGAGCCTGTGCATGTCAGAGTAACACTGTTCCCCAGAGGATTTCCAATGACTGATTTTTTCAGAAGTTGATCACCAGGCCTTTCTTCTGAGGAACATACGGGTGGACTCAAACCAACAACCTTTCAGGAGCACTGTTTGCACCATTAGGGACTCCTCGGGGACAAA
This sequence comes from Tenrec ecaudatus, assembly GCF_050624435.1. NCBI lineage: Eukaryota > Metazoa > Chordata > Mammalia > Afrosoricida > Tenrecidae > Tenrec > Tenrec ecaudatus. The sequence goes on along the minus strand of NC_134547.1, from coordinate 39,352,479 downwards.
TATCAGTTTCAAGAGAAGCTTGCTTTGTGGCTTTGTTTGGGGGAGCTGGAGTATGTCAGGTTGCTGTAGGGGTTTGGGCTTTGGATTTTGGCTTTCCCTTTCCCAGGACATGATGACAGTTAGGGACATGATGCTACTGATTGTGGAAACAGAGGAAGATTTGTCAGATGCAAGCCTGCCTCCTAGTAGGTGTAGCGTTCAGATCAGTTATGCTGCCAAAGCGTTGTTGCCGAAATGGAGAACTGATTAGGTTATCATTCCAATTAATGCCATTTCCTGCTTAACCACAAGAGAAATTGGCAACGCAAAGTACTGTGGCCATCACTCCTTTCAACAGTGGCATTCCATTTTTGGCTTCATGGTGGCTCATGGCAGCAGCGGAGTCCAAGGTCAAGGATGTTTTGGTGGAGTTTCTTTGTTCGTGATGTATTTATATTGCACATGACTTCCATTCGTCTGCTGTGCAGCTCCTGGGACCCCCAGAGGATAAGGCCAGGGAACTGTGCTCTGAGTTCCAAAGCTATTTTTGTTTGTGCGCTAGGCAAGGTGACATGGCCGCTGCAGGCAGAGCCTCAGCTCGCCCTGTCACACAGAATTGCGTATTAAGGTGGAATTAGCAGCTCGAGCCCAGGGAAAGCCCTTGTGAGTGATGGATGAAATATGGCTTTGTAACTTTTCGCCTTCGCAGGGAGGGGAGAGAAGGAGTCACTTTTGGGAAAAACCTTAGACCCACAAGTAGCCCTGGTACTAGTTTCTGTTTCCTTTTTCCAATGATGCTTCCTTGGAGTCCTAAAAGCCTCCTCACAAAGCTTTGCAGGGTTGCCTTTTCTCATCCAGAAGAGCCCACCCTGTCCTTTCATCGTACACAGTCCTATTTGTCCCCTGACTCATGTTGTGTTGTTCTGATAATATTAGCATGGTTTTACCTTTAACAGGGCAGAGGAAGCATCCAAAATTGTTCTTAATTGAAAAAAATTTCTGGACAGTATTAACTCTCACAGGAAGACATAAATAGAGAGCCTTTTGGTGGTGCGGGCTTCAGGGCTCCACTGCGACCAGGAAGGAAAGCTGTCCATCAGCTCCGTGAGAGAAAGGCCCGGGTGATCCGCTCCTGTGAAAATTACAGCCTGGACAATGGAGGGACCGCGCACGGTGGGAGAAATGAATGGACTCCATGGCGCCTGCTAACAGCAACAAATAGATCGAGATTTATAAAAATTGGAACATCGAATGTAAAGCTAAAGTCTTGTTCCTTGCCCCCAGATTAATTACTATTACCATGTTGACTTTATTGCTTCAAAATGTTTACTGCCAGTTTACGTGATCTATTCTGTAGATCTAAGACGTATTTCAACATCGCTGACGTCAAGGTTCAGCATCCAATTAGTGGCTTGCCAGATTTAATTGGCATTCTTTTCTCTTTTAGGGGCACATAAAATAATGATGCAGTTTACAATCCATGGTGTCTGAGACTATGAAATATAGCGTATGTGTATCCATAGAAACAATGTAGTATTGATTTTTTATTATAAAAAATGGCACCAGATTGGCTCTATCACTCTGCAACTTGCTTTTTTTTCACTCAATACTATGCCTTGGAGAGTTTGCTCTGTTGGTACATAGATCTTCCTAAGTCTTTATTAACTGTTGTGTGCATGGATGTAACCTGATTCATGCAGCTGGTTTCCTGTGATGGACATTTCAGTTTCCAGTTGTTTGCTACAGTAAAAATTCTTGTACATGCCTTCCTCTAGGAGCACTTGTCCACGCCTGGTGTGGAAAAATAGACTGTCCTCTATTCCATCCCATTCCACCATCCTACTTTACTCATCCTGCTTTTTCCCTTCCCATGTTCCCCATTCTATCTCATCCCATCCTGTCTTACCCGCCCATCCCATCCCATCCCATCCCATCCCATCCCATCCCATCCCATCCCATCCCATTTTGTTTCGTACCCATTCCCCCATTACTTACTTGACACTGGATGCTATCCCTGGACTAGAGTCTAGTTAGTAGAGAAGGCCTGAACTAACACTAGCATCAAAACCCCAGATCATCCCCAAGTTCAGCCTGGGGCGAAGGGCACCGCTATTGTTGCAGTTCTGAGAAAGGGAAGAAAACATACGTATCGGCCTTCATTTTGTACTCAGGGCCCTCTCGGGCTGATGAGCCTCCAGGAAAAACAACAATGCCTTGGCTTTGACTTAGTGGGGCGTAAATGCAAGTCTTCTTGTTTGGGTTCCATAATTACGGAGGTTGGGCACCAGGGTGGGTAGCTGTGGCTTTCTCCCTCTTGCTTTCCCTTATTTGAGTTGAGGGGGGAGAAACAACAGACCCCGAGCCACGGGAGCCTGGTCTGCTGTCCTGAGGGTGGCCTGCAGGCCTGGAGTTCGCTGGTGCAAGTGGATGGGCATCTCGTGCCCTGGAGTCTGTCCTCGAATGACTTTAGGCATGGTTCTACAAACTTCTAAATGGAATGGTTCACTGGAGATCCTTTGAAAATGCAGATTTTTATTTAGCAGGTCTGGGCTAGCACTTGAGAACTCGGCATTTTCTTACTACAAGCATCCTAGGTGAAGCAGATGCTCCTGGTCCATGGACCACTGAGAAGGTAGGGCTGTAGGCATTGCTTAGGACTGTTGAACAGTAGAGACAGGAATGGCCTGAGAAATGGAGAAAGAGAGTGTGTTAGTCTGGGTTGACTAGAGAAACAAATCCAGGGACACTCATATACGTACAAGAAAGAACTTTATATCAAAGAGCAAGAAAACATCCCAGCCCAGATCATGTCCATAAATCCAATATTAGTCTATACGTTCAATACTAGTCCATAAATCACTCTTCAAACTCACACAGACACATGCGATGATGCAGAATGCAGGAAGATCACAGGCTGATGGGTGCAAAAGTCTTGTGGATCCCGTGGCAGTGGACGCATCTCCGCGCTGGCTCAGGTCTCTATGTGGCTCCCGGGGTGTCTCAACAGCAGTAAAGTGAAAACAGAGAGGGTGTGGCCCACCTCCAGGTCGAAAGAGAGAAAGTTCCCAGGATCCTCATGATTAGACCATGCTCACAAGGAGGCGTCATCAGGCTGTGGCCTCATTGACAGGCTAGTCTCCACCCCTGGACTTACTTATCAAGTGGACATGGAATTACGTAACTACCACAAGAGGGTTTTGGTAGGAGTTAGAATTTTCTATGGGCAAGAGCTGCTGGACGCTTTTGGCATCTGTTTCTTGAGAGGACAGCTTATTGGACGCCACACGTTTGCCTCACTGATCCTTAGCAGTCGTATGCAAGCAGAGGCCGAATTTCTTGGCTGGCTTTCAGCTGATGAACTCAATGCTAGCATTTGTAACTGCAGGGTGGCAGTTAGAATAGGCTCACTCTTCATCCGGAGGCCCAGTGCCTTGCTTTGCAGGGCATTTAGCACCCCTGCCTGGCCTTGCCCACTAGATGCCAGTAGCAACCTCCACGATCATTGTAGTACTTAAAAATAAAACCCAAAATACCAAAGCAACACCCCTAAAAGATGAGAACCTCTGAGCTCTCTGCCGCTCTTGCTGAGGCATGCTGGTCATTGCCATGTCCCCAGTGCCCGGTCCCGTGCTGACTTGGAACAGGAGCTCAAGAGATGTGTGTGCATCATGAAGAAGGCAGACCCTCAGAGGGATGTACTTGCACAATGTCCCTGCTTCAAAGAAGTCATCAGTGGGTGCCTCTGTGGTGGCCCCTGCCTGAGCACAGCACTTTCCTGACCTCAGGGAATACTCTGGGGGAGACAAGGCTTAAGGCCTGATGAGGGATTTTGATGCTTATCTGGCCTCTGGGGCACCCACAGCTTTTGACCTTGCCTTTCATAACATGCATGCGGTGCATTTAGATTTGGTGTGTCTTTCTGGACTGAGCTACTAGGGGGACAAAAGACCTATGTTAACTATTATTGTTTTGTCAGGTCCTGGCACATAGTAGGTGTCTTATAATTGTTGGGAAAACTGTTGGGGCACAGTAGGGGACCTGGTTCTTCCCAGGAGCTGAACAGTGGACTCCTTTTGGGTTCTTGTTGAATGTGTTTGCCCTCAGATCCATTAACACAGTTATGAGTCTGTTCCCTCATGCAACCACTGTTGATGGAGTACCCACTATGTTCTAGGCATGGTGCAGAGGTAGCGAGCCAGTGGGCAAAGCAGCATTATCCCCACGGTGGAGCTGCTGGGTTGCTGGTGGAACAGACATTAATCCAGGAATCGTGCTAGCAGTAGGCAAATTATAGGTGTAGTACAAGCTTCTAGGGAAGTTCCATGGGGCAGTGATCGGGCTGAGAGGGGTCCCTGCTTCTGCACGGTGGCAAAAGGTGAATGAGGTCAGGGAGGGCTTTCCGAGGCAGTAACTTAGTTCACTAAGATCTGAGTGAACCATGGTGGTGTATCCATGGCAATGCTGAGGACAGCAGCAAGACAGATCTTAGTGAACTAAGTTACTGCCTCGAAAAGCCCTCCCCGACGAGGAAGAGTGGTGTTTTTTGTTTGTTTGTTTTTTTTGCATGAGTGTTGTTTCCAGGTGATTTCCCAGCTTCTAGCTCATATTCTCAGCTTAGACGATCTTTGAGTAGCTTCGGACATGACTCTACCCTGCTATGTGTCAGCGGACAGTGATGGTTCAGTTAGAGCATTTTCACCTTTCAGATGAGAGAACTGAGTTTGATTCCTGGCTAATGCACCTCACAGTGGGTACCTACTGCGTGTCTGTGGAGACTTGTGTGTTGCTAAGGTGCCGAGCAGTTTACCGTGGAACTTGTAGACTAAGGCCAGAAAGAAAGGCCTGGTGATCCCTCCACAACTATGGAGGAATATGGGGGTGGTAGAGGACCAGGTGTGATTTCATTCCATCATGTGTGGGGTCACTGTGAGTCAGACTGACCAAACTCACTTCCACTGTGTTGATTCTGACTGTACACAACAAAGACAGCTGGGTGTCAGTCCCTGGCTAGGTGTCGGGATATAGTCATAACCTATGGGAGGTCACGGCAAGACAGTATGTGATGCACTTGGTGATGGATGCTACAACTGGACCACAATGGCCTCCAGGGATGCAGTCTCATGGGAGAGGCAGGGTTTATGCAGCCTTTGTTCGGAGTGTTGTTGGCTACTGCTGTGGAGTTCATCCCCTGACTCGTGGTGGCCTCAGCATGCACAGCAGAATGAAACACTGCCTGGTTCCCCACCATCCCCATCATCAACTGCAGATTTGGCTCTTGTGGTACGTAAGGATTTTATGGGCCGATTTTTGGAAGCCGATTATGAGTAGATTTCTTCGCGTCCATCTTAGTTTGGAATCATGATGAGCAGCTGAGGAGAAATTGGAAGACCTAGTCAATGTCCTTGCAAAATACAGCCCTCTATTGACAGGTAGATGGTGTCTGCACATGAGGCGCATTGGCTAGGAATTGAACCTGGGCTTCCAGTGTGGAAGAATTCTTTACCACTGAGCCATCACTGCCTCCTTCTGTAGAGGGGACCTCTCAAAGTCTTAATGTGGCCCTGAGTCAGGCATGAGTAAGGTAGCAGTGCTGAAGGGTATGGCCAGGGAGAAGAGTGTGTTAGTTAGAGGAAGAGCTTATTCAGAGGGCCCAGGGGAGCGAGGGGTGCTGGGAAGGAGACCAGGTGGCAGGTACTCATGGAGTGGTTGAGGTGAGGGTATGGGATCAGCTTGAGAAATCTCTCAAGGGTAATCTTGCAGGGCCTTGAATGCTGTGAGCAGGATGGAGGGCTTTATCCCAAGGCTTTTGGGAAGTCACTGGCATGGTATGGTGAGAGGTGATATAGTTGGATTTGTTTTGAAAAGATCATCCTATGGATTATTCTGCGGGATTGCATGTTTGTAGCCATGTGGCCTGCGGCCTTCTGTGCTGGGAGACCCTTGATGCCATGATGTCCTCGGTGTCCCTCTCTGGTCTGAATTTCTGCAGTGCCTCTTTCCTTTCTGGGTCAGGGAGACCTGGCCTTCAGAAGCCAGATGGCGTCAGAAGACCTTCGGGTGAGGTTTAGATTTCTAAGTAGCTGTAAATCTCATTGAAGTGACCTATTTTTCTTCTACCTTGCTCTTGCATATTTTATGAATGGATGATAAAAAATGTGACAGGGTCATCTATTTTAATTTCCTCTTGACACCTAGCCTGTGTTTGGTTGCAGCCACCCCAACAGTGGTTGGAAGTTGCCCTCCTGGTGGCCATGTGGCCCTGGTCCCAATTCACATCAGGTTCTGTCAGGAGCCCCCATCAGGCAGGAGCCCCTCAAGAATGTGGGTTGAAAGCTCACTACCTGTTCAAGGAGCCAGGACTGGGTCTAGTGTGCCTGTCTGCTTTCTGGGCAGCTGTGAAAGGGACTGGCTTCGAAGTAACACTTTGAAGGCTTCGTTTCATTTGGGACGAGAGTTGCACCATTTTCTTAAGGATCGGTGTGATACACGGGTGGTACAAATGGTTTGCGCTCTCAACTAGTAACAGAAAGGTGGGATATTTGAGTCCACCCAGAGGCGCCACGGAAGAAAGACCTGGTGATCTTCTGAAAAATCAGTCTTGAAAACCTGATGGAATACCATTAAACTCAGCCACGTGGGATGGCCATTCATCAGAATCGACTTAACAGCAGCTGGATTTTGTCTGTTGGAAGCGAGTTTGTCCAAAGGCAAACCATGCCCTCAGTTGGATGGGGAGGGAGTGGTGATACGTCAGATCCTCTGAGGAGCACCAGCCCCAATACCCATGAGACCAGTAGTCACCTCTTGACAATGGTTGGCGTGGCTGACTGTTGGGATCAGGTCTGTACCTATTTTCCTATTGGTCCCACCACTGTACTCGGAAGTATGTGTGTCCTTGCTCATGTTGTTCCCTTTACCTGGAATGCCGCCGCCCAATGGAGAAGCGTGTCCTCCATTCGACTTCCTCCAAAGCTTTCCCTGACCTCCAAGCAGACTCTGTAGTTGCAGGAGCACTGGGTCTACTTCCTTGTCTACGGTTTAGAAAGAAGTTCAGTTTTTCTTATTGTGCACGTTCCATAAATTTACTGCCGAGCACGTATTAAATAAAGACAAGCCAACAGAAGAAAATAACAACTAGCTATCATCTGAAAACTCAGCCACTGGAGCACGATTCTCCTCTGACATTCGTGGGGTTGCCGTGATTTGGAGCTGATTAGATGACAACTAGTTTGGTTTTTTATAATCTCACTATTCAGACATAACCATCTCTCTTTTGGGTATCCGTCTTTCCCTCCTTCTTGTTCACCAGTGTTGTTTCTCTCCCTCTTTGCTTGCTTGCATAGACTGTAAGGAGGTTATTGATTGTATTGTTAAATAGTATTCTGAAGCCTAATTTTAACGGGATTTGTTGTATTCCATTGCACGGTGGCCCTTAGGCTTATATTACAGTTCTTATAGCTGGGTTGGACAACCATCATCCCAGAGGCCCACCTCGGGTGCTGTAACTGTGCACAGACAGGCCTTTGAGCAGAAGTGTTGCTTTCTTCATGTATTTTCTTAGAGCCTGGGTTTTGACTGGGAAATTCCTGAACAGGCCTGCTGAATGAACAAACCCTCGTGTACTCTCATCACTCTCCTGAAATAAGCAGAGCTAAGCCACTTGGCTCCTAACCTGTTCAAACCCACTCAGTGGCTCTGAGGGAGGGTGATCTGCTCCCATAAAGATTCCAAAAACTAAACTGTGTTAGGCTGGTGACTAGAGAAACAAACTCACTGATACTCAAATATGTATAAGAAAGAACTTTATATCAAGAAGTAATTATGCATCAGTGAGACATCCCAGTCAAGTCCAACTCAAGACCCTAAGTCTGATACTAGTCCATAAAACCCTCTGCAGACGGAGGCAGCCACATGCAATGATGCAGAATGCAAGAAGATCACAGGCTGATGGGTGCAAAGTCTTATGAATCCATTGGCAGTGGATGCATCTCCAGGGCTCTGCCGGGTCTCAGAGGGGCTCACCAGCAGGAAGGTCAAGCCAGAGGAGGGGAGATTCTCAGGACGCTCTTATGAGAAGGCCAGATCCATAAGGAGGTACCATCTGGCTGTGACCTGATTGACAGTCTAGACTCCACTCCCACACTTTTATACATCAAGTTGACATGAAATTATGTAACTACCATATAAACCAATTGCCATCCATTTGAATCGGACTCATAGTGACCCCACAGGGCAGAATAGAACTGTTCCTAAAGCTTTCCAAGAGTAAACCTGCTCTGGAGGATTTCCCAGGCTCTACTCTTTATGGAAGGATCCTTGGTGACGGAGTGGTTATGAGTTGGGCTGTTAACCACAAGGTCAGCAATTTGTAACTGCCTCATGGGAGAAGGAGGTTTTCTACTCCCATAAAAAGATCCTGTCTCCGAAAACCACAGGGGCCCTTTAGGGTCGCTATGAATTGAAATTGACCTGATGGCAGTAAGTTTGAGTGTTTATAGGAGGAGCCTGCTGCAGCTAACGGGTTACCACTGGTTGGCTGGTGAGCACGGGTTAGCAGCCAGGAGTTTTAACCAAGGCGTCAGCAGGTTTTTCCATAAAGATTGCCACCCAGAAGACCTTACGGTACAGTTCCAGTCTGTCTCCTGAGATCCCCGTGGATCGACTCAGTAGCAGTGGGTTTGGATACGGCGAATGACTAGCGTGCTTAGTTGCCACCTGAAGGATTAGAGGTTTGCGTCTCCCCAGGAGGTTCTTCTGAATGAAGACCTGGCAGTCTGTTTCTGAAAATCCAGCCATTGCGAACCCCACAGAGCACAGTTCTACTCGGACACGTGTACCTTTCTCTTCTTTCAGTCCCTCTACCCCTACTTTTTCCCAGAAAGGACTCACCACTACCCAACGCCCCACCACCACTCTGCTCTCTTTTAAGCTTTAAACTAAAATCCGAAGACTTGGTCAGGGAAGAGTCTGAGTGAGAAGACGAACAGGAAGGCCTTAGGAAGATCCCTATGAAGATGATACGTGCCCAGGATTGGTACCTTCTAGACCTGAAGTGAGTTGGGTCCTGCAAGAGGGACTGTGCTGGGGAGTGGAGATGCCAGCAGACTGGGAGGTTTTCGGGCCTGGCTCTGAGTACTGACTGCCATTGGAGATGCCCAATGTGACAGGTCTGCTGCTGCTTCTGGTGCCCGAGGAGCGGTGCCGTGGCCATGCGTGTTCCTGGTGTGGTGACATGCACACCTCGGTACTCTCTTCAAACCTATTGTAACTTTTAAACCGAAGCAGTTTATTCATGCACGCCTGTGTTCATTGCACACTTGTTCTTTTTCAGCCTTGGCTGGTCCTCACTGATGGAGTTCCAAACTTGGAGGTGAATCTGTGTAGATAGTGTGATCAGTTGTCCAAATTTGCACGGGACGGGGGGTTTCTGGAAGTATGGCATTTTCAGAGCGAAAGCTGAGAAAGCTCTGGGCCCACTGGGACAAATGGGTGGCTGTGGTCACACATACACAGATTCTCATTGTCTGCGTAGAAAGGGGCCAGAAAGAACCCTGAAGGTGGCATTGAGTTTAGGAGAATGGGGAGTCCACACTTTTGAGATCTCATGCCTTAGTCTTGGCCTCCCAGTGGGAGCCTGGCATGGGCCTGAGATGTCTCTGAAAGGAGAGAAGTTCTACAGTGGGGTTCCATCAGAGAAGATTCCTCGGCCTCTTTTCGTATCTCTGTGCCACCTATACCCTGTGATCTCTGTCATCCCTCTCTGGGCATGGCAAACACAGAGTGCCAGGGGCAAAGGCTGCCTTCGGGTGAGTTGATCACTGTGACCTGGATTCAGCCTCCCTATTTGCCTCCTGGACCAAGGCTTCCTCTTAGAAAAAGAGCCCCTTCCTTTAGACAGAATGGAGCATTCCTACCGGATCAATGTCACCTTACTCTCCTTGTTTCTTTTCATGGTTCACATTTTATTTTATGTTAATTCATACTAAAACTCCTAATTTAAGCCTTGTATTTTTTAAAACATTTGATTGTGAATGAGTCACAGTGGGGGCTGGTGGTTATGGTCATTTCTCCACACATGACTACTGATCACATACTGCGTGTAAGCCACCGTGCTGGACACAAGCAGGGGATGTGTTGAGCCCAGAGCCCTTCCTGCCTAGCTGCCTAGGAGCCACTGGGTTTCAGAAGCCTTAGCAGTTTGTCACATGCTGCCACCATTCCCCAGGACACCTCCCTGCCTCCCACCCTGCCATACCACCCAGCCCAAATGCTGTGTACATAAGCAGAAATGATTCTTATTCCATAAGGCGTTTTGAAAATTTTCACAAAAGAAAAAGACCACCAAACTGAAATGGTCATAGATAATGCAGTTCAAAGAAGATAATTTTTCTTCCAGAGGCATTTTCTTGATGAGGTTTCTTTGTGACACAGTGTCTGTGACACGGTTAGGCACTTGCTTTTCATCCCGGGGCCTGTGTCAGAAAGTCTTAAAGGCAAACAGCAGAGAGGGAAGAAAAGACCTTACACTGTAATGTGTGTGAGTGCACACGTTCCTTATCAACACACATGCACATTGATCGGATTCCATCTGCTTTTACCCTTAAAACTGCATGAACACAGGCATGTGACCCATTGTCCTGCCAGTGGAGAGGGGAAAGGGAGGGAGGGAGAAAGAGACAGAGACAGAGAGAAAACAGAGAGACAGAGAGTGTCAGGCTGCTTGGCTTCCTTCAATACACACATACCGCTCTAGCCCACAAACTCCTTTGTAGGCAGGAGCCTGGGAGTACATGAGCCCAGTGGGTGAACAGACCTCCCCAGGGCCCCAGCCTGGCCCTTGGCCCACCAGGCCATGAATACATTTCCATCCATCTCCAGTCCCCATCACCTAGGCAGCTAATTCCTCTGAGCCCCTCTGCCTTATTAAAGTCACAGATCACTTTTAATGCTGTCAAGACCAGCACACACACCCCACACCCCGCCCCCCCCCAGCTTCTCCTTATGGGCGGAGGAGGGCAGAGGTGAGGGTCCCCTCAGCTTCCAGTCCCCACGCCACCCTCCTCAGTTCCATCTTGCAGGCGCCTCCCCGTGATCAGCGAGGTCCTCTCCAGATTCCTTCAGTAAAGCCCTTGGCAGGGACGCAAGGGCCGTCACAGCTGTGCTGCACAAGCCGGCTGCTCCACGAGGATGGGCCGGCCCACTTGAAGCAGCTCTGTGGCGCAGGGGTGTGAAGCTTGCTTCTGATTTGGAGAATACTCCTGCCACCCCCGGCTGCCTCGGCCTCCCCTGTTATGAAATATGGATGGTACCGGTTCCAGCGTTCGGAGACTCGCTGGCAGCGCCGAGCGTCTCCAAAGGCCCGCCTTGTGCATGCACCTAAACACTTCACTGAGCAATCTGTCAACATGTCAGCAACACATGTTTTGTAAAAAGCTTCCAGTGGGAGTAATGACTCCCACCAGGACTTCCAAAATGCTTTGAATTCAGCAGATTTCTATTGCGGGCATCCCCTGGGGTGCCTTTTACAATGCCTACATTTCAGAAATTTGAGCCACAGACCCCTGGGGGTTTCCTTTCATAATGCCTCAAAATGTAGGGTTATATTGTTGGAAGTCCCCATGGGGTCTTTATTAATACCTGAATTCTGAGGAACTGGAAATTACACAGGGCACTGCAGGGGCCCAGATCCACACCAGGAAGAAGAGAAAAACTCTGTGGGGAGATTTTTTTTCTTCATGCAAGAGTGAAAGAGAAGAATTTGCTAAAGGACAAAATTGAGTGTGTTTGAGCTTCCTTCATTTAATCTCCCTTCTAGAAGGCTACAGTAAAATCTGCAGTGAGAAGGGGGGGGGGGCGAATGACTTTTCTATTTTTAAATCTCACTTTGATATTTTAGGGGCCAGAGTGCGTTTTCTTTAAAACACCCAGTGTCAAGGGGGCATTGTTTAAAAATAAATGGTTTTCCTTTCGGGTAATTGCAAACACCTCTGCAGTGGCCCTCTGTCTGGTCTCCCCTCTTCCTTAGCCCTGCTGCAGCCCTGTCCCGCGAGTCCACCTCATTATTAACCATTTGGGTCAGGGTGAGTTATTAGCCTGCTTGCTCCCTGTCCCCTAGAGCTCTCTCCTCCCCCACTGACACCCCTCCCCCATTCAAGATGAGAAAAATAAACCTTGGCTATTGTCCAATCCCTCAGTTGGAATTGGTTTCAAGCCGTCATTCCCACTTGGGGCCATCAGAATAGGGCATTTTAAGGTTGCCTACTGCTTTTTTGGAAGCATGTTGCGACTGACGTCTGGGACAGATATAAGGGGTGCCCTCTTGTCCCCCAAAGCACCCAGGAGTACCCATAGAACGTTTGTGTGAAGATATCACCCTTCCCGTCTGCACGCACCTTTGATACTGTCTTGACAAGTTGTAAAATTTAGACTTGCCATGCCTTAGGGTTAATATCAACTGCCTTCATTTCCTTCTAAATCTGGCACTCCCAGCCTCCTGACAAGAGGGGCCGGCGCTCTCCATTTCTATTACAGTCTCATTGACTGGGATAAGAAAATAACACTGAGAGCTAACTGGCAGCCTCTGAGGCCAAGAAATTCTAAGTAGCTGATAAGACCCTCCCTCTTCCTGCCTCCTCCTTCCCCCCTCCCCCCTCTCGCCTCCCTTTCTGCCAGAGTGACTGGATCACACAAGGGATGCAGGAACTCACAGCCCCCCTCCTGCCGGGAGACTCCCAGACGGTGCTCAACCATCTGTGGTCCCGCGGGCCCAGCTGAGGGGGCCAAGGAGGGGGGGGGTGCCCATCGGAGCTGGTTGGGTCAGATGCTCAAAGAGATACTCTGCACCCATCCCGAGCAGGCTGATTAATTAAGCGGTTGCGTCACTGACTCAAGGTTTGCGATTTGGTGCCCTGGTGCTGGCTGTCATGTTCTGAAGCTCCCCTTCCTCCCCTGGGCTGGGAGTTATTGAAGGAGCCCCTTCTTTTTCCAGGTGGATGTTCCCCCTCTGGGCCCACGCTGGGTGCTCTGTGAGGAGAGGAACTGCCCCCCTCCCCAACCCCGCCCCTCCTCCAACCTAGCTAGGAGGCCCTGGGGGTTTTGTGAGCCCACAGCTGTGGGCCATGCAGGCCTAAGGGCCCCAGCAAGAGCCCAGCAAGGGGCAGGGCAAGCGGTCCTGTGGCAGGGACTTGACATTTTTAACCGAAGACCTTTGTTCAGGCCAATTTCTAAGTCGCTCTAGGTTGAAGGGCTTTCTGCTTTTTTCTCCTTTCATTTTAAAATCCTGGGCTATTTATCCTACCCGCCCCTAAGTAATGCAATAGAAACTGACCCTGAGAAGCTCTTTTTTTTGGGGGGGCATCTCTTTTTCAAGCTTCCCTCCCCCACTTGACCAAGATGGCCTCCTGGGCTCAGATCACCTGCAGTATTGTAGCCCTCCCCCACGCCACCCTTGGGCAGATGTCTAATCTAGGCCCGTCTTCCAGCTTCAGGGCTGGCGCAGCCCCCATTTCCCCATGCCCCTCCTCAAACACTTGGGCCCAAAGGTGGGGGGAAGATGCTGTGTGTACCCAAATTATGCCACAGCCCCTGACCTCAGGGGTGAGAGTATTGTCAAGGGAACAAAACCCAAGCAAACCCCACTTCCCAGGAATAGACTTCTACTTGGCATCCCTGGGCTATGCAGGAACCTCTGGAATAATCATTTCATGGGAGTGACTTTGTAAGACACCCCCCAGCCCCCCACTCCTCACAAACCTGAAACAAAAACAGCTGTAAACAAAACAATAGCAATTTCTTCTCCTTTTGACTCTCAAAGTAAACAACGGAGTACAAATTTAGGTTCTTTAAAAAAAATCTGTCTTCTTCACCAAAATAGATGACCAACCCCCCTTCCCAGCATTATAAAACTCCTGATTTTGGAGAGCAAGTGGGTGGGAGAGCCCATGAGCCCCAAACAGATGTCCAAGCCTTTGTCCCTGTGGTGATTTTATTTTTTATATCTATATGCTTAATTTTTATTTTTTTAGATCTATAGGCTTTAGCCACATTTCTTTATTTATTTCCAAAGGGCTATTTTTGGCATCTGCCTGGGTGCCTTTGTAGCAAAGCCCCCTTTTCTAGAATTTCCTTTCCTTTATTAGAGTTACAGCTCAGCTTTGTGCGCCCCCCGGGGGAGCCGGCCAGCCGCTGGCAATTTCTCTCAGACACCCAATTACCCCCTGACGTCAGTGCCGCCTTGCCCTGCTCCCCTGGGTGCCTGCATTTTTCCTTTGTAACACTAATAGCTGACTAGCTAAGTGCCTGTCGGTTCCTTGGCAGAGGAGTTGATTGTGTTTTCGGCTGATACTAAATCCAAAAACTATGTAAAAATGTCAATAGGTGAGTGCACATTGATTTTGGTTAGTCACAGTGATATTTGAGCCCCTTTGGGGACTCTGTCTGGGGAAGTATTTTACAAGAAAGATAATATAACAGAAAATTACTGGAGCTCCGTGGGTCTCTGGTGGGTTTCTTAGGGGCCTGCTAAATTGCTGTAGAATCAACAAATGCTTTATTAATCTAAATTTGTGGTTTTGTTCTTTATTCTCTTCAGAAGGTTGGAGTTTTAATGATGCAGGCAGCTCTGGTGGTGAGGCTGAGCGGGGCGGCCCGTACCTTGGCTGTGGAGATGGGGGTACCCTGGCTGGGTAATGAACTCCCGGAGGATTCTGGGAGCAGGGCTGCTGTGTTCCTAGCCGGCTTCCTGGGGAATGTGGAGCAGGCACTGTGCTCGCTGCTTGCCAGGCCGTGGTCTGTGTGAGCAGATAAAGTGAGGGGCTGAGGGCCTGGAACAGCTGTGCTGGGCCAGGCTGACTGGGAGAGGCTGATAAGGGCCCAGGAGGAGTCCAGGCGGGCGGCGTGGCACCGCCTGAAATCTGACGGGGTATCACAACTGGCAAAAAAAGTTAAACACTGCCAGTTCCGAGGGATGGTTGGCGGACCTGTGGAGAAAGATAATGGTAATTGATGGAATCAAAGTCACAGCGCAGCCTCATTTTTTCTTGGCAATTAATTCCCCCCTCCCCAGTTTCTAACCCCCTGGCATCCCGAGAGCCCAGGATGCCGTAGGAGCAGCCTGCATACTCAGATAATCAGTTCACTCCTGCACCCCCCCCCCCCCCACTGATTTGGGAAAGGCTGTGGGGCAGGCGGTGGCGGCCAAGGGAAGACACAATTAGAACCCAAGTCTAAGAAATACATGGCGCAAACAAGTCAGCAAAGCACACCCCATTGGAAAGTTAAAGATGTGTCACTCCAGCGGCTCATCTGATCTTGCTCTGGAAGAGAAGGATGAAAATCGATGTCTTTGTGAGTAGGCCGGCGCTGTCTCCTGGCTGGGCAAGACAATGTGGAGCCAGCCCAGCCCGTGTGTGCACACACGCTCATACATACCCCCAAAATGCTGCTGCTGGGGAGACAGCACTGTAATGGATCAGCAGTCCGCACCTTATACAGAGATGCTGCCTCTCCTGTGGAATCCTTGCCCCCTCCACCTTTTGTCTCTTGAAAGGCATCACTTCTCAACAATGGGCCAACCAGGTTGCTTCCCATCTCCTCAGCCTCACACAGCCCGCCTGCTCGTAGGTAAAGCTCTTAGCTAGCCTTTTGTGTGTTACTGGCAATGTGTACACGCTGGGACATACCTGCTTGCAGAAACACATGTGAGCACACAATACCGTCACACACACCAACTCCCCAGCGTGGCCCGGCTTTTTGGTTCCGAGGTAAGGGCAGTGTGCCACGGGGAACCTCTGTGTCAGCTTCAAGAATATATGAAAAAGAAAACCCTCCCAAAATGTTCCTGAGAAGCGGATGCAATGAAAGTCGGCGTGCAGTAACTGTGTGTCAGTCCAGCATGTACGGCACAGGCCCCAAGTCACATAAAGGAGGACTTCTACCTGGTGCTCAGCAGTGTCCTCCTTGATGGGCACTTAGAGGGTAGAGCACCCACCTATTGGAAGATAGTGCCGGGTGCTGTAGGGACTGAAACATTTCTGTTATTTTAATCATTGCTTATTCCCCTCCCCCCAGATATTCTGACTCTCTCCCTGGCTGGGAGTTCCCCTGCTCCGGGCCCATCTCTACATGGGTCTCATCAATTCTGGATCCAGTGACTTGGTGACAAATGGACCCAGTGGGCCAGGACTGATAGGGTCCTGATTTATTTATTTTTTGACTTCTTGTTGTGTCCACACCATCCTGCCAGGATGAAGAGCGGAAATTAGCTCCACTTGGAAGCCAGGGCTGGGTATGGGGAATTCGTCTAGGTCCAAAGGCAGAGAAAGGTCTTGGGTAGGCCCCTCCCCAGCCCCTCCTCCTTGACTGACTACATTCCTGCAGCAGCCCAGAGAGGCTCCCCTCAGCTTTGTTTTCTAGGCCAGGGTGGGAGAAAGGAAGGTTTGAAAGCAGCTTGTATCCCCCGCCCCACCAGATTTCTGAGCCATCAAAGTGAGCAGGCCAGCCTCCAGGCCCCTCCCAAATGGGCACCACAGACAGGCAGCTGATTTGGGGCCCTGCAGAGGAGGAGAGGACTGGTCCTTTGTCCCTCCAAGGAGGCCTCCCAGGGGCTGGGCCTGCAAGGCGGACAGCCACATTAACCTTCCACCCCATGGGGGCGGGGTGGGGGGGTTTGCCTAAGGTCAGGCACATAATGAGGCCAGGTCTCTGACTGTCCCCTGCCTGGGCTTCTGGCAACAAAGGCCCAGTCAGGCTGCACAATGAGTGGGGAGGCAGCCTACTGGGGTGGGTAGGTGCTGACACAGCCTCTCTCTGCAGTCCGGGTTTTCCTTCCAATCCACCTCATGCTGGGTACTTCAAAGGGACCAGGGGAGACCACAGGGCCAAGTGAGCTTGGGCCTCCTGCTCCCACAGCCTCCAGAGGTGGAGAAACACCTGGAGAACATGGCAGATAGTCTTAAGTCTTTGGAATCTGGCACCATGGGGAGCCTCTGGTGTGGGAACTTTCCCTGGCAGCCTCATTTCACTTTCTTTGCCCAGAACAAGAGCTTGATATGTTCTAGTTATTTAAGTCATGATTTCAGGATAGATATAATAATATACATATATGTTTGGGAATGTCTATCACCAAATTCAGAATATGTTCTCACACCCATCTCAACGCCTTCTCTACCTAGCCGGCAGGGAGGTGCCTGGGTGGCAGGAGTGGGTAAGGTTCTTGGCTGCTAAGGGAGATGTTGGAGGTTCAAGTTGACACAGAGGTGTTTCTGAAGTAAGGTCTCATGATCCACTTCTGAAAAGTCCAGCATTGAAACTTTGGACTGCCTCATCAGACCCCATTGGAAAGCATGCATCAGGGTCAGCAGACAGACCTGGAACTATTTATAGGTGGTTTTGTTTTGTTTGGCGCCTTTTCTTCTTTTTCTTTTGCTCTCTGTCTCTAGAAGATAAGCAGGATAAACAATCTGGAGGAGAAAACAATGGGACTGGCAGTTCTGGGGCCACATGGGAGATGGGGAGCGGGGAGCCAACAAACTCAGGGACAAGGGAACAACAAAAATTGATGGCAAGGAGGACGTAGAATGCCTGGTGGGGTTTGATCAAGGTGTAATGTAGCCGAGAGAATTACTGAGAGCCAAATGAAGGTCGAACATGATAGTGGGACAGGAGGAAGGTGTAAGGAAATAGAGGAAAGAACTAGGAGGCAAAAGCTATTGTTAGAGGTATAGGTATAGATAGGCATGATTATATGTAAATATATTATTTCATAGTAATAGGGATATAGGTCAATGTATATATATTTATATGTTAAATATTAAGATAGACGGCCTCTACTCAAGGCCTCCCTAAACACAAGAACACTTTGTTCTGATAACCTGGCACTCTGATACTCACCTTCCTGACGCGCTTGCTGAAGACAAAAGGGGTACATAAGCAAATATGGTGAAGAAAGCGGATGGTGGCTGGCTATCAAAAGATAAAGCATCTAGGCCAGTGGCTCTCAACCTTCCTAATGCCACGACCCTTTTTATAGAGTTCCTCATGTTGTGACACATAACATTATTTTCATTGCTGCTTCACAACTGTAATTTTGCTACTCTTATGAATCGGGGGACTCCTGTGAAAGGGTCCTTTGACCCCAAAAGGGATCACAACCCTCAGTTTGAGAACCACTGATTTAGGGTCTTAAAGGCTTGAAGTTAAACAAGCAGCCATCTAGCAGAGAAGCAATAAAACCCACATGGAAGGAGCACACTAGCTTGTGTGATCATGAGGTGTCAACAGGATCAGAGACCAGGTATTAGAAGATCCAAAACAAACTATTATTTCGATGTTGACAAGGGGGTTTGGAGTGGAGACCCAAAGCCCATCTGTAGACCATTGGACATCCCTTCCCAGGGTCACAAGGAAGGGACGAGCCAGCCATGGTGCAGTTTAGCACCGATGAAACACAAAATATTCCTCTAGTTGCTGAATGTTTCCTCTCCACAACCATGACCCAGTTCTACCTTACAAGTCTGGCTAGACCGGAGTGCGCACATTGGTACAGATAGCTCTCGACACTTGGAAGCCAGGAAGGATAAACCCTGCAGGAATAGTATTGGGAATAGCGATATCATGAGGGTAGGAGAAGGCTGGGTGAGGGGGAACTGATCACAAGGTTGGATCTATAACTAACACACAAACACACACACACACACCAGGGTGATGAATAATAGAAGTGTGGGTGAAGGGAGGCAGCGGATGGTGTAAGATACAAAATAGCAATAATAATATATAAGTGATCAAGGATTCACAAGCGTGGGGAGGGAAGGGGGGAAAGCAGAGCTGATACCAAGGGCTCAAGTACAAAAAAAATGTTTTGGAAATTATGATGGCCACATATGTACAAGTGTGCTTAATACAATTGAATGATGGATTGCTCAAAGATTTGTAAGAGCCCCGATAAAATAATGAATGAGTTAAACCCCCTACTTCTGGGAGACACGCATGCTCTGAGCTGCTTCCTGTGATGGAGCAGTGTGAGGAACTTCCCTTTGTCTGGAGGAGGAAGAGGAAGGTGCATTCTTTAGGATACTTGGCCTTCCTCATTGTCTCTCTGGAGTCTCCCATTAGCACGGAGAGTTGAACCATCTATTCCCACTCTGCAGTGGGATTCAGTGAGAATAAATCAATCTACTTGAGAGCATAGTTTATACGTGACCCCTTTACCCCAGATTCAAACTTGATTGATTCTTGACACATTCTCAGACATACTTGTGCCTCAGTTTGCTCACCTGTAAAATAGGGCTACTATAGTCACCGACCTCACAGGCTTGTTGGGAGTGTGTATTGAATCAATATGTGCCGAGGACTTTGAGTGGGCCGGACACGCAGTGAACAACAGCTATTAGTCTTCTTGATATAAAAATTGTCCCCTCTGGATTCTAGTCCATATGCTTCAGGCTCTAAAGTCAGTTCTCTTTTTGCTTCAAGGCCTGACAAAAATGCAAATCGAGCAGGGAGCTGCGGGATGATTCATTTCGCCTGCTCCTACAATGCTGGGGAGGGGTGCCAGGAAGGGGTCAGGTGAGTAGGAGATGGTCTGGGAACCTAAGGTGGCCTGGTGGACACTGCTGTCTTTGGCTGTGTGTTGGGCATTGTGTTAGCCCAGGAAGACTAGAAAACAAATCCAGAGACACTCATCTGTGTATAAGAAATAGTAATTGTATATTGAGAAAGCATCCAGCCTAGTCCAGATCAAGCCCAAAAGTCTGATATTAGCCTATAGATCTGATACCAGTCTGTAAGCTACTCTTCCAACTCACTCAGCCATGTAGTATTGCTGAATGCAGGATGATCATGAGCCAGTGAGTGGAAAGTTTTGTGGATCCAGTGGCAGTGGAAGCATCTCTGACTGGCGTGGGTCTCCACTTGGCTCCTCCAACTCCAGGGCTTTGGCTCCATCAGCTTGATTCCATGTGTCTTGTTAGCAGGAAGATGAACCAGAGCATGTACCTGGCCTCTAGTGAGCTATTTATTTCCTTCGTGCCTCCAAATGAGGTCATCAAGCTGCGACCTGATTGACAGGCTAGATTCCACCCCTTCCCAAGTTGGCAGGAGATGATGTAACAGCCACCTTCTGTTGGGATGTGCCGAATTGCAGATACTTGTTTCTTCAGGTGCAACTAGACCGTACTTTGTATCTTGAAAATGTTTATGAGTACTTCCTAAAGCCCTTCCAACCTTGCCCCCAGAAGAGCTTGTCGTTCTTATTGTTAGTTGCTATCGAGTTGGATCCAACTCGTACTAACTTCATACACAACAGAACAAAAATGCTGCCTGGTTCGGCGCCACGTTCATCCTTGGGGTTCTTGAGCCCATTCTTGTAGACACTGTATATTCTGAGTACCGTCCCACTTCAAAGGCTCGCCTTCCAGCACCACACTGAACAGTATTCTCATTGGCTGCTCTTGGGAAGTAGATCCCCAGACTTTTCCTAATCCCTCTTAGTCTGGAAGCTGTGGAAGCTGTACTGCCACCTGGCTAACATGGGTGACCCGGTGATGCTTGAAAGACACTGCACAACTTTCAGCAGCAGAGCAGCATGCAAGCCGCCAAGTACAAGCATCTCACAGGTGGGTGGTGGAAGAGCTGTTAGAGAGTAGCCAAGTACTGTGTGTGGTTTGGAGGTGGCTGCCATGGCTAGAAGGGGTCAGAGCCCTTCCTGGAGGAAGGAGGACAGGATTTCCTGCCTTCCTTTTCCTTGGAGAGCAGCTGGGGCCTTAGGTGTGGAAAGCCTTAGAAGGGAAGAAGATGCAAGGCCTTCAACTTGTAGACACGTGGGTGCCCCCAAAGGGGAGGGTCATGCGATTCAAGGTGCCTGCTTGCAGAGGAGCAAAGCTTGGGTGTGTTTACCATGTGGACAAGAGTCTTCAGTGTTTTGAGAAATGGTGGTAATAAAAAAAATCATGTGTGTAAGAGTTTTTAGAAATCAAAATCTATCTTAAATGCCCCGATTCATTAGGATTTTATGGAACCCTTTCCATAATCATGTACCAAATGAAGACTCCTGCTCTATGATTTCCTTCTTCTCCTCTGGGTTTTTAGTGGGGCGGGGGTCTCACTGTGTGCCAGGCCCTGTGCTCAGCCTTTGGTAATACGGACCTGAATCAAAACAGTCTTTGACATCCAGGAACTTTGACCCCTCTTTTCTTTCCTTATGCGTTGATTGAGGATTCTTGTCCTCTGTGCTCATAGAGCCCACAGTGCTGAAGCAGACAGGAGAACCACGTTACAAAGACTGAACGGGAATGGCGAGGACACCGTACAGGGCCTTCCCTGATACCTGGACTCTAGTTTGAACACTCCGTGACTGAATTCAACAAAGTTAGTGGCCTGCCCTGAACCCTTGTGAACAAAACGAGGGTGCTGGGTTCAGTACCTCAAAACATGTTGTCTAGAGTCACGTCTTGCTTAACTCTATGGTGGTTTCCTTCTCCGCATGGCTCCTAAGAGCGAGCAAGCTAACCTCTTGCTCATCCAGGCCACTCCAAGGTCTCACCCTCCTTGTTGAAGTACTTCCTTCCCGTAGCACAGTTGTCTCAGGATTTGTACTGCTTGGCCCAGATTGACCCTGCTCCTGTCCCTGAAACAGGCCCGATGAACACTGAGCAAACTTCAAAGCAAGGAGTATTTCCCCATAACCATTTGTACTCATCGATGTAATGGTGTTACCCACAGCACAGGCACTGGAGTCTGACTGTCAGGGTTCCATTCCTAGTTGTACTTCTTACTACCTGTGAC
This sequence comes from Tenrec ecaudatus, assembly GCF_050624435.1. Taxonomy (NCBI): domain Eukaryota; kingdom Metazoa; phylum Chordata; class Mammalia; order Afrosoricida; family Tenrecidae; genus Tenrec; species Tenrec ecaudatus. Next base: position 39,330,720 of record NC_134547.1, on the reverse strand, counting down.
CTTGGACAGTTACTTAAGATTCCTGTGCCCCAGTTTGCTCCTCTGTGAAAGGGAACAGTAGCTCATACTTAATGGGTTAGTGTGAAAACCAACGTGTTACTCCATGTAAAGCACTGACAGTAGAGCTGAGCACAGAAATAAACATTTCAGTAAACATTAGCCAGGCTGCCTATTCCCATAAAGATCTGAAGTCTCGGACACCTAAAGGGCTCTCCGATAGGGTGGCTGCGAGTTGGAATTGACTGGAGTTGGCAGTGAGTTGAGGATCATTATAACAGTTAGGCTCATTGATTCCCTCCCATAACCACGAACTCTTACTTAGGCAAGCAAGGGAATCATCCATTGTTTCTGCCGTACGGAGTTCCTGGAGGTAGGTTCTGTCTAGCGTTCATTAGTTATCATGTCCAAGGTCAGCCCTGTGAAAGCATCCGGCGCTGCATGAAGGAAAGACAGGGCTTTCTGTTAGTGTCAGACACCCACAGAGGCAGTTCTGCCCTGTCCTGTAGGCTCCTTGTGAGTTGACATTGACTCCCTGGTAGTGGTTTTGGTCTTTGGAGGGTCAGCCAAAGAGTCCAGGCGGCACAGTGCTTTGGGCTGGTAACCACATGGTCAGCAGTTTGAAACCACCAGCTGCTCCCAGGGAGAAAGATAAGGTTTTCTACTTCCGTAAAAATTTAGTCTCGAAAACGCACAGAGAAATTCCACTTTGTTCTAGAAGATCACATGAATGGGAAATGAACTCGCTCTCAGCGGGTTTCTGAGTGAGTATGTCAGCTAGGGAGCTCTGGTCAGGAAGGCAAGGTCAGGAAGGCAGAACTACCAACTAATTTGAGGTAGAAAGTTGAGGCTCTCTGCGTCTGTAAAGATTCACAGTTTTGGAAATGCCATATAAGATTTCTGTAGGTCAGAATCCTGCGGGAGAAAGATGAGGCTTTCTACTCCCATAAAAAGTTGCAGACTTGGGAACCCACAGGGACAGTTCTATCATGACCTGTACGCTCCCTGTCAGTGGGAATCACCTTGATGACAGAATTTTAAGTCAGAATCCACTTGATGGCGCTAGGTGGAGGGCGTGTGCCGGCTGGTGGCAGCTGCACTTGGATGCTCACTGGTAGGTCAGTCCTTCGAATCCACCGTGGAAGAAAGATGTGGCAGTCTGGTTGCGTGAAGATTAACAATCTTGGACCCTAATGTCTAATCTCTGTCCTGTGGTTTGCTATGATTTGGAATTGCCTTGATAATGCTTCTTCTTTTTTTTTTTTTTTTTTGGTATGGTTGTATGCCAGGCATTATTGTGGGCTATGCTTAGGTCACGAGTGAAAGAAACAGCCATGCTTCCTGCTTTTTTGGGAGGTTGACAAGGTATTGTTGCTCACTGGTAATTTCTCTTCTGGAAAGAGGTACAATATTATCTGTTGTAGAGAGATTGTGTGAAGAGGATAGAGATGGGGTACCTGCTGCTGGTGGTTGTCCCGTTCAGGGGAAAGCCGTGGTCTGGGTGGCTTCAGCCTCAGGGCTGGCATGACCCACGCACCCAGGGAAGCAGCCTGCCAAACATAGGACAACAAAGTTGTCCTGACCATTGATGCAGGTCTTGCATTTGCAGGTCTTGCATGCTTCGCAACCTTGAAGCAAGCGACTCCTATAGTCATGCAAGTGCTTCGAAGTCTCCCAACAGCTGTCACCAGTGGTTACTTTCCAGAGGTGGTTGTGACCCTAATATCAAAGAACAGAAAGCAGCATTAATACCGGAGTACGCCTTATCGTCAGTAAAGGGAAAATCATGAATATAAAATCAAGCTATAAAATCATGAAGTAAATGGATGTTGAATTTTTAAATCCCTATTCATTTATGTAGATGAGGGACCTTCCAAAAATTCCACATCTTTCTTTAAAAAATAGTTTTGTTGGCATATATTTCATATCAGAGAGTTTAATCTTTCAATCTTATTAAGAAGATTTGAGCAATCATCACCGCAGTCCGTTTCAGAACGGTTTCTTCTCATCCTTGTCGTCGTTAACGCCCCATCTCCCCTGCCAGTCCCCTATCCGGTTACAGTCTTTATAGATCCACCAGTCCTGGATTTCATTTATCGGACATCATACAAAACAGAAATAAGAAGCAAGCAAGCAAGCAAGCAAACAAGCAGTGACCAGACAGAACATTTTCAGAGGCAGCAGAAAACATTAAAAAGTGAAGCAACTTTAAGATGCGTCAAAAGGGAGCTCAGATGATAGGGTATTGTATTTTAACCTCACTACATCTGCTGCCATTGACTTTTCAGCGCTCTCCATCAGAGCAAGGCTATTCATGGCCCGCAACTAGGATCAGAGGGGATTCACTGGAGACTTAAACCATTTCCACAAACTTTTTGAAGTTTCCACATGTGAATGCTGACTTTTAAAAAATAATACAAAGCCTTAAAGCTTTAATTAAAAGCTTTGGGGTGGGGGTCAGACAGGGTAGGGCCGCTGAAAACCTCAAATTTGCTTTTTACCTAGGACTCCCCAGTGGCTGGACAACAGCCTGTCTTGTTGAGGGGTACTCACTCCGGGGGCTCAGCATTCCCCAAACCTATCCTGTACCTCTTTCCTGAGCCTTCCCCACATGTGGCGGGTACCCTTGTCTTCTGTGATGCCAGCAAGATGGGTGAGGTGGCTTCAGGCTCCATTGCTTCTTCCCAGGTGGGACAGCACTCAGGTCCAGGTGTTGTCCCTGGAGGAGGAGAAGCGAGAACCACTTGTCTCAGAGTACCTTATCCTTCTCCCTTTATAACTCATGCTATCTTTCTGGGGTCTTGGGCACAGTCCCCTGTCATGCTGCTGAGAAAGGGACACGTGCTGGGATTCTTTTGGAGGAGTGAGTAGGGGAGGGAGAAGAATTCTTGGCTTCCATGCAAGGAGACTTGGGTTTGGTTCCAAACAGTGTACTTGTCGGTGGGGGCTTGTGTGTTGCTATGAACAGGTTTAGGGGAACTTCCTGACTAAAGATGGACTAAGAAGAAAGGACTAAGAAGAAAGGGCTGATGACTACACCTGAAAAAGTCAGCCAACAAAAGCCTACAGATCACAATTCAGAACCAATCACAGGAATGGCACCGACCCAGGCAGTGTTTGGTTCCATTGTGCATGGGTTTGGGCTAGCTAGACAGCAGCTAACAACAATGGTCCAGGAGAGGGGGCACTCACATGTGAGAGACACTGTGGAAGAAGCATCGTGACAGTAGGATAGGGAGGGTTTCTCAGTATCAGGTGAGTGCCAAATTGTGTTTCCTTGGTTGGTTTTTGAAAGCGATCACCAGGCCTTTCTTCCTTGTCTGTCTTTGTTGTCTCTGCACTGTGCCTAGTCATGGGTCATCATCATTGACCTTGTGCCACCTACCTTGCTTATCCTGTCTTACATGCCCTTGGGTTCTCTCAGTAGGAATAGCCTTTAGGTATCCTTTTTTCTAACAAGTCAAGGAACTGACGCCCGGAATTACTAAGTAAGTTGGCCAAGGCCACCCATCCAGGAAGTGGAGGGCCTGGAAGCAAACAGGCTTTTGGCCACTGAGTTGCACTGTCCCGCAGAGTGAGCATTTTGTAAAGAATCAAGTGTCCTTGCAACTAGGTGTGGCCCAGAGGTGGCTGACTTTCTTTCTGGAGGTTAGAAGTCTTGAAGAAGGTACCAGAAATTGTCAAGAAGGTGGCAGCCATGGTTGACCAATGTCTATCTCAGAATATATGTTTTGTATTTATACTTGAGTGGACCTCTTTGGGTCCTGCTGACTTCTCCTCCTGCTCTGGCCTGGCCAAATCTCACGATTTTCCCAACTAAGAAACTGCCATTGTTGGTCAAGGGCTCACAGTAAACAGCCCCGGACTTGCTCTAAGAAGGAAGTAATCAGTGACCGCGATCAGATCCCTGTGCTTCAAGTTGGGGCCATTGGCTGCAAGTAAAGGTTGCGCTTCCTGCCTCTGCTGGCTCCCCAGGGCTTGAGTCTGGTGAGTCAGGAGCTCAGTTTCTTTGGCTGCAGACCCGGCCCCTTTCTGTTGTGGCATCTCCCCTGCCTGGTGCCTTCACTCTTGCTCTACCACCTGCAGCCTGGAGGTACTGCATTATGGTGCCATGTGCTGCTTAACCCATGGGTCATTGACCTGCTGAGCCTCATCTGGACCTGGATCTAACACAAGGTCAGAGTGTTGAGTGGGAGTGGTGGGAATCTGGGGAGGGCCCGTTGTCATTCTCTTTCATTTCTTTGAAAAGCTAGTGGCTAAGAGTCCATTTTCTAAGAGGAGAGTGAAAAGTCTCAGTGAAGCCCTTGGGGTCTCCTTTCCGAGAAGTGGGGAGACCACCGACCAACTTTGCTTGTTTTCTGTTTGGGGCATAATGACTTATTTGATTCCAACTTAGGATGAAAACCTCACTACTGCCTCATCTAGAACTTCTCTGGTCTGCATCGTTGCACCAAAGGTATTGATTATTGTTGTAGTTATTAATAGGAGTGAAAGATATAAAGGATCTTTGGGAGATGATGTCATACTATAAAGAGAAAACTAGTGGTGTAGAACTGGATGGACCTGTGTTCCAATGCTTTTCTCTCCAAAGTGCTTGGCCTTTAGTGCCTTGCCCGTTCGTGAGCCTCCATTTGCTCTTCTGTGAAATGGGGCACTGATGTCTCTGTTGCATGGTGAGGTGAAGTGTGTGAAAAGCCAGCCTACAGAGGGCACACTGTGGCTGTAGTCATGGTCACAGATGGCAGTTATGGTTGACCTGGCACAGAACACCTGCAAAGGTATCAGAAAGGGGGGAGCAGGCTGTGAGAGAACTTCTCCAGAGAGGAGGTGGAGGAGGATGAAGCAGTTTTGCTTATGGATCCCGGAGAGGCACCACCCCTTGTTCTTTGTTGACGAGGCTGCCCAGCTGTCTTGTGACAGAGCTGGATCACTGCCCTGGGAGCCCTTTGGGAATTGTGAGGGCTGTGACCAGATGTGACCATTCTGGGACAGGACTCACTCTAGTTTTTCTGTTTGGGGAAAAGCAGCCCTGTAAGACCCATCACAAACCAGGCTGCCACCCCTAGCAACCTTTAAGTTCGGTGGACAGATTAGCAAAGCGACAGCATGCTCTCTTTTTGTGATAGTGGTTGTTGATTTGTTTTCTGTGTAAACCATCCTGCAAGTGTTCCATCTATGTGTATAGCTGCCACATATGTTGTTGGGTGTGTGTGTGGGGGGGGATGACTACATTGCAGAAAGAGACACTGAGGAAGTTCAGTGTCATCGGTCCAGAACAAGGCCAGGTGCTAACTGGAACAGACCATCAATTGTTTCTATGCAAGTTCAAGTTGAAGCTGAAGAAAACTAAAAGAAGTTCATGAGAGCCAAAATACAACCTTGTGTATATTTCACCTGAATTTAGAGGCTATTCTTGAGAATGAATTTGAAGTATTAAACACCAATGATGAATGGTAGCTCATCAAGGTTGCTATGATAAAGTTTTAGGGGAGCTTCTAGACCAAGGTGGAAAATTGTGGGATGACATAAAGGATATCACTGACAAATGGAGAATACAAAATGTCATAAGACAGAAGTGAAAGAACAGGAACGTGAGAAGTAACTCTGAAACTTGCTCTTGACTGTAGAATAGGTAAAGTGAAAGGAAGAAATAAAGAAGTGAAAAGAGCTAAACAGAAGATTGCAAAATGAGACACAAGAAGGCAAATAAAGTATTTGTCTTGATCTGGGTTCTCTAGAGAAACAAATCCAGTGAAACTTGTATATGTTTATATATTTATACATTTTTTTCTCAAGGAAATGAGTTGCATGGTTATAGAGACTGGAAAGTTCCACGACTGCAGGTGAGATTTCAGGCTTCTCCTGAACTCATAGCTGCAGATACTGAGGAGCCCAAGATCTGCAAGCCGGACAGCAAGCTGCTGGCTGCGAAGGTGATGAGCTCCAACGTTGGCAGAGAAGATAGCTGGCAGGCTGCAGAGGCTCATGAGGGCCATGACTAGCAGGCACGATGGCAGGTTACCACTTGAAGTCCAAAGACCACGCAGAGTCCAGATTCAACAAAAAGTAAGAGAGTTTTGCGCAGACACACACACACACACACACACCAGGCTGCATCCTAAACCACCATGTGTCTGTCGCATCCTAAACCACCATGTGTCTGTCATGTGGCTTGTGTGTTGTTTGATGCTGGAAGCTACATCACTGGTATTTCAAATCTGAGCAGCATCATACAAAGTGAGATTTCAGCGGAGCATCAAGAATAAGAACAGGTAATGAAGAAGGAATTGGTTGCCTACTTCAAAGGAAATAATTGCTGAAAACCTTATACATAGCTCCAAAACGTTGTCAGATGTCAGAAGAGACTCTGAAACTTGCTAAACTCATGGAGTAGCTAAAGCAAATGGAAGAAACGATGATGCCAAAGAGCGGAATAGCAAATATCAAAGGGCAGCATGAGAAGACAAAGTCAAATATTGTAATGAGTATGCAAAGACCTGGAGCTAGAAAAACAAAGAGGAAGAAGATGCTCAGTATATCTTCGACGGAAAGAACTGAAGAAAAACATCAAGCCTCAAGTTACAATATCGAAAACTTCCATTGGTGCAGGAAGCATCAGCAGAAGATGAAAAGAAAGCACAGGGTCACTGTACCAAAAAGAACGAGTCGGCACCCCACCGTTTCAGGAGGTAGCGCATGAGCAAGACTCAATGGTGCAGAGGGAAGAGGGTCAAGCTACGCATAAAGCATTAGTCAAAACCCAGGCTCCAGGAATTATTGGAACACCACGTGAAATGTTTCCACAAGCTGACAAAGCACTGGAAGTGGATTGTGATAAGCGTGTATGAGCCCCAATCAAATGATGTTTTACAAAAAGCTCTGGAAGCACTTAGTCCTCTGTGCCAGGGTATTTGGAAAGTAACTGTCTGGCCCATTTGTACCCATTCTAAAGAAAGGTGACCCAACAGAACGCTCAATTTATAGACGAATGTAATTGGTATCACATGCAGGTAAAATTGTGCTGATGATAATCCAACAACAGTGACAGTGGTGCATTGACAGGGACCTGCCAGAGGTCCAGGCCAGATTTGGAAGAAGACATGGGACAAGGGATATCATTGCTGGTGTCAGATGAATCTTGGCTGAAAGCAGGGAATACCACAAGTTGATTTGTGTTTTATTGACTGTGTGGATCATAACAAACTATGGATAACAGTGAGAAGAATTGGAATTTAAAAACACTTCATTGTGCTCATGCGAACTTCTATGTGGATCCAGACGCAGTTGTGCAAACAGAACAAGGGAATTCTGCAAGGCTTAAAATCAGGAAAGGCGTGCGTCAGATATATATTCGCATTATGCTTATTCAATCTTTATGTTGAATAAATAATCAGAAGCTAGATGATAGGAAAACAAATGTGACCTCAGGATTGGGAGAAACCTTGTGAGCAACCTGCCATTTACAGATGACCCAGCCTTGATGACTCAGAGTGAGGACTTGAAGCACTTGCTGATGAAGGTCAAGAATTGCCACCTGCCATCTCTATTACAACTCACTGTCAAGAAGACCAAAATCTTCACCACTGGACCCGTAGGCAGCATCATGGCAAACGGAACAAAGGCTGAAGTTATCAAGGATTTTGTCCTGCTTGCGTCCACCATCAATGCTCATGGAAGCAGCAGTCCAATGACTCGTTACGGTAGGTGAATCGGTGGCCCAGACGCTTTGAAAAGCCAATGTAGGACTAAGGTGTGGTTGATCCATACACATGCGAAAGTTGAATGAAGAAGAATGCATTTTTGTGTGGTGCTGGGGAAGAACAGTGAAAGCACCAGGGACTGCTAAAAGCACAAATCTATGTGCCTTGGACTAAGTCTGGCCAGAGTGCCCGTTAGAGGCAAAGACAGGAGACTTCATCTTACAGACTTTGGGCATGTTGTCAGGAGAGAGCAGTCCCTGGAGAAGGACACCGTGCTTAGTAAAGTGGAGGGCGGGGAAGTAGAGGGAGGCCTTAACAAGATGCACTGACACCGTGGCTGCAACAGTGGCCAGGCCTAGGGACATCTGTGAGGATGATGTGAAGCTGGCCAGTGATTTGCTCTGTTGTGCACAGGATTGCAGTGGGTCTGAGCTCACTGGAGGACACCTAACAACAGCAAGAACCACCCCCCATCCCCCCCACACTAAACTCCAATTGGTTGGCTTCTTGCAGAAGATTGCATCATGGCGGTGCTTACATTATAGCCAATCCCACAGTGAGGGATGACTGATGGAATCATCACTGCCCAAACGCTGAGAACCTCGGTCCAGCCAAGTTCACTTACATCTTTAACTATCACAGTATTACAATGAAGTGGGACGGATTTGGAGTTAGAAACAGACCCAGTATTTTCCCAGCTGGAAGAGCCGAAGACAAAAAGTCAAGCTTCTAGTTGCAATATTGAAGGATTCTGTAGGCAAAATACTGAATCACACAGGAAGCCTCAAAAGAAGATTGAAGTACTACATAGAGTCACAATGCCAAAAAGAATTCATGGACGTTCAGCCATTGAACAAAACCAGTGGTATTGAAGGAAGGAGTCCAAGCTGTCTGAAAGGTGTTGATAGAAAACGAGAGCCCAGGAACTGATGGGTACGATTTGAAACATCTCAACACACGATGCAGTGCTGGAGGTGCTCACTTATGTATGCAAGGAAATTTGGCAGCCTTGAAGCCAGAATGCGCTTTAGAAACAAGTGATGAGAGTCATCTGATATACTTGGAACATGCTATTATATCTTCATAGTAGAGGGTCAGCAAAAACAGGAAGATGATCAATGAGATGCACTGACACAGTGATTATAACAATAGGCGGAAGCGCAAGGATCGGGAGGATGATGCGGGACAGGGCAGGTTCTGTTGCAGATAGGCCGCTCTAAGGCAGAACCAATTTGATGGCACCTAAGAGCGGTGTGTTAGTGCAGGGTTCCCATAGTAACACTGAGGAACTATGGCCCCTTTCCAGGACAGTTCAGAAGCAAGGGAGAGAAGCAATGTCTTTTCCAACGTCAAGATCACAGGGAAGAGACTCTCCAGTAGGAAAGTGTATTCCTAGAAATACAAGTATTCCTAGAAATACTCTAGCGAAGCTACACATACATAAATATATATGGCACCAATAGGAACCAACTTCCATCAATCAACCTTGGACCCAACCTTCTAAATCTTCACCTTGAAGCCAGTGTTTCTAGTCTCTTGGAGGCCTTGGTATATCTGTCCTGGTCCCAGTTCAGCCCCATGAACCATTGAGAACAACTGCGAGCCCAAGTCTTCCATCCCAGGGCACTTGAGTACAGTGGAGAATTGGGTAGTCGCTCTGCATACTTGGAACACACAGCCACAGGGCTTCCCTGAAGGCTTTAAAAGAGGAAGATGCCCTACAGCTGAGACCACATTCTCTGCTAGGAATCTGTAAGCATTTCTCTATGTGAAACTCACTCCTTTAGCATGTGAAGAACGCAGTTGTGTCCCGGTGTCTGGTTTAAGAGCACTGTTATTGTTACTTGCCCCGGAGTCCATTACAACTCCTGCCAACCCCCATGTGTGCAGAGGAGAACTGCTCATAGGGGTTTCAAGGTTTTGAACTTTGGAAGCAGAAGCAGATCACGCGAGGCCTCTATTTCCAGGTGCCTCTGGCAAGGTTTGAACCGATAATCTTTCAGCCCGTAGCTTGTGTTTCATTATGAGACATTGAAAATAGTCCGTTATTTGGATCCCCCTGCCTTGACATTAGAACGCTAGTGACGGAGGCTTATTGAGTTGATTAGTGTGAGGTCCGTGATTCAAATCCATCAGGTGCTCGGAGGGAGACAGTTGAGGCTGTCTGCTCCTCCCAAGGGTCAGCTCTACCATGTCCTATCCGGTCGCTATGAGTCAGAATCAACTCAATGTCAGTGAGTGGTGGCATCTTCACGGATCCCTGGTGGCACAATGGCTTAAGCATTGGCCAACAAGCCTCAGAGTTGGTTCAAACTGATGAGCTGCTGCTTCTGAGAAAGACGAGGCTCTCTATCCCACTAAATATTTATCGTCCTGCAAATCCTCAGGAGGGTGGATAGGAACAGGAATCCACTCGATAGCAGTGGGTTTGGTTTGGGGGGTGAGCCTCAATCACCCCTTGGAGTACCCCCCCCCCCCCCGGCCTGCCAGCAGCACCTTTCCCCAGTGTGCTCCTCCTTGGGGCCTGCAATCAGTCTCCTGGGATCCAACCCTGCTTGACTTCCCTCCCTTGTGCCAGAGGGCGGCCCCCACGTGTTTTCTCTGTTGAAATGATCCCCCTGACTCCTCCCCTTGACACAAGGACCCATGTCCATGTCCAGAGTAAGTGATGTGTGATGCAGTTTTAAAGTCCATATTGCAATGTTAGCCATGACTGTCTGCTGTGTAGGGGAAGGGGGAGGTGGCCTTTGAAGTTTAATCCAGCTTCTACTTAAGCTCAGTCCCTGGGCAATCCTTTTTTCTGCTGCTGAGCTCAAACAGCCGGCCCTCAGGTTTGATCTGCTGCCCCATGGAGCCCTGCCCAATGTGAATTTGAAGAGTTTTTTTTTTCTCCTCTCTCTCAACCAGGGCAACTTACAAAAAAAAGTGTCTGGGGCCTGCAGTGGTCTGCTCCTGTCGAGGTACCTGGGTCCCACACAGGCCCCTCTGGCTGCTCTGGTCGGGAGGCTGGGCTGCTGTCCACCCAGCTCTCAGCCTTTGGAGAGACAGCCCTGTTCCTTCCTCGGGGTCTCTGAGGAGCCCCTCCGGCTCTCGCTGCTGGCGGAAGGGAAGCACTAGGGAGTCTGGGAGTCCGGTCTGGCATGAGGGGGCCAGAGAAAAAGGAGGGAAAAAAGGGAGGAAAATGAAAGAAGCGAGTTTGTCGGGAACTGATGCTGGCAGGGGGAAACAGGAGCCGCAGCAGGGTGGAACCTGGTGGCCTTCAAAACTTTTCTTCTCCCCTCTCGCCACATGACTCGGAGGATGCAGGCAGTAATTAAAGCCCCCCCTGGCTCCTCATTTCTGTGCCCATGTCTTTGATCTGGCTCATGTTGGGCAGCCATTTTCATTGTTCCTGCCTTTCTTTCGTTCTGTTTTGATGGCAGAAATGATGATCTTTGGTTCCAGAGTCGGAGGTGGCCAAGAGAGTGTTACACGGCTTACATAATGCATCTTTCACATCTTATTTTTAAACGCAGGCATAATCAGGGGTGGGCCGAGGCTGAGCCTGATTTTAACCTGTGGGCTGGGAGAGGTGGTTGCTGGCCTGGGGTTAGGTGGGGACGGAGAGTCTGGGCAATGGATGGAAATTACTAGAGGACACTTTCTTCTTATCCACGCCTTTCTAAATATAACCTGGAGGGAATTTTTCCTAATTGTTCCCTCATGCCAAAGGATGTGCTGAGAGGGACCGGGACCAAGAAGGCTCAGCCGGCATCACCAGGCTCTCCTGGGCACCGAGGGAGGCCTGCTCACTGTTTATTAGGAGCTGTTAATAACGTGTAAGGGACAAGCCTCAGGAGGTGAATGAACTGGCAACTCAGGTCGGAGCAGAGAGGAAATAAGGCCCTTGCTTAGCCAGACCAGGAGCATGCAGGTGACTCTAGCTGGCTGGTTTATACACTGGTTTGTACCCTTCACCTTCATCTGGAAGTTCCCACTAGCGTGCCTCCTCTTAGCAAACACAGAGTGACATGATCATGCTGCTAAAAACCCTGTAGTCTGGGCCTGGAGTGGGGCATGATTGACAGTTTTGACAATGACAATGGTGGTGAAAGGGGCCGGCAGGTGAGAGCTAGGTAAGGCTATAGGGAATCAAGAACTGGACCCTCCTTCCATTAGTCTGGATGGTTGCCTTGTCCGAAGCCCAGCTTCGTGTTTCCTAAGCCTCCAGTTGCTCAAGAATCCCGAACCCTATTGCCAAAAGCTGACCTCAACTCATAGTGACCCTAGAAAACAGTAGACTGGCCTCCGTGGGTTCCAAGGCTGTGACTTAGCTGCGTGTATCATAATAGGTGTGGAAATGTCCAGAATGAAGTGTAGGAATCTTCTCTGAAGAATCCACAGGAGAAACAAGGGTTGAAGCATGAATGGAACCAGGGGAGGAGGCAGGGGTTAGAGAAAAGGTTGAGAGGCCCCACGTCAGGAGAGCAGTTGGTTGGAGACAGTGCCGGCGAGGGCAGGCTTTGGGGGCCTGGGTGGCTTGCGTGGTCTGTCTCAGAGCAGTAGGGGGCATTGGGGATCTTGACCTCTTCAGATGTCCTTCTTGTTGAAGGACGCCGGCTGGGGTCAAATCCAGCAGCTAAGATGACGGTGTCGGTAGGAGAGAGAGAATCCGCATGTGTGTGAGAGCTGCTATAAAGGACAAAGGGCAGCGGTGGTTCGGTGGTAGAATTTTTGACCTCCGTGTGGGAAAGCAGATTGCATTTTGGCTAGTGCACCTCATGCAGAGCCACCTGTCGGTGGAGACGTGCATCGTTGCTGCGATGCTCGGCAACTTTCAGAGGAACTTGCAGACGAAGATGGGCTAGGGAGGAAGACCTAGTGATCAACTGATCACCCACGGGCCACAGCGTTCCGAATAACAAGTGACGGCGCAGGCCCAGGCGGTATTTCATGCTGTTGCACGTGGATCCCCAGGATTTGGAGTCTGACTTGACAGCGGCGAACAGCCACATGGTCATTTTCGTCAAGTTGATCCAGACTGGTAGAGACCCTAGAGGTCAGATTAGAACCATTAAGGTTCTGTCCTTGTTACAGAAGCAGATTGTAATCTCTCTCTCCTGTGGAGCAGCTGCCAACCAATCTTTTGCTCTTAACGATGTAGCACTTAACTACTGCGCCCCCAGTGCTCCTTGGCAGCATGGATGGCCAAATGGATAGGGCTTGGCGATGGAGTTTAGGCAGGAATGTGAAGGACAAGACTGACTCTGAATTTCTGGCCTGAGTATCAGGATGGGCAGCAGGGCATTTCCTACTGTGGGGAAGCCTAGAGGAGGGCATGGGGCAGGAGAGGAGTGAGCCTTTCCTTTGCAGAGGCACTGGGCTGGGTAGGCACCTGGGGTAGAAGTCGGTGAGGACAGTGGGTATAAATCCAATGGGCCCATTGCACAATCCCATCAAACCCTGCATTACATCGAGGCACGTTATTCCCCTGCTCTGCCTCCAACTCAGCCTTTGAGTCCATGCCCGGCGCACAGTAGGTATGCATAAGGTGAGCTGCTGAGCCGTTAAAAGACATTGAGGTGGGGTGCTCCTAACTTTGAAGATTCCCTTTTCCCCAGCTACATAGGTTGAGAGACATTGGCTAACTGCCTTCCAGAGGGCGAGCACCTGCTTGCCTTTGAGCTGTTTGTACCTGGCGAGGTCACCTGATACCCACTGACTGATGGCCCAGATACAATTGGCCTGTCTAGTGTCGCTCGCTTTCTTGTAAATCCTCTTGGTTGGCTTAGCTGCACGCCGGTCTGACTCTGTAGGGCTATGTATCTCTACCTGCTGTCCAGGTTCCTACAAATCTGCTTTGCTGGTATGTGCAAAGCCCGTGTGTGACCTGCCCTCTGCATTGCCCACCCTACCACCTCTCAGCCCTTCATTGGCATTCTACTCTCTAGAGGTAGCAGCTCCCTCTTATAACTGTGATGGGTGGGAGTTGGGTATGGATGAATTAGTCTGGTCCAAGGACCTTGGAGTCTATGCTGTGGCATCTCCTGAGAAGACTGGACTCCCAGACAGGTTATGTGTACCCCAAGCCTGATTTCCACCCTCTCGTTAGTGCATCTACCATGATTTGTTGCTTGAGGTTCAGGTTGCTGTGCCACCAGACCACTCAAGTACCACAAAGCTCCACATGGAGACCCACCCAACTCTCCTTTCTATTTTTTTGTGGTAGCAGAGTAAGTAAATAATATTGTTAGCCTTTTCAATAATCTTCACATGTATAATTTAGGGACGTTAGGTAATGTTTATTATGTGTCCAACTGTTACCCTTATCCATTTCTAAATTCTCAGGTCATCTTTAACTGAAGTCCATTGTTCCCTAAGTGAGGCCCCAACCTCCTCCTTCCCACTGGTCCTTGCTAATCACTAATGGACTTTGGTCTGTATGTACTTATTGTTTCTTGATAGTCCATATAAAAGATTACACAATAATATATCCTGTATTGTATATGTATACATATATATTGTATAATACAGCCTTTTGTGACTGTCTTTTTTACTCAGCATGATTTTGTCAAGATTCATCTATGTTGTAGTGTATATCAAGAATTAATTTATAGAGGGATGTCAATAATGGTTATATAGCACACAGAATATAATCAGTGGCACTGAATTATACATGTAGAAGTTGTTGAATTGGAGAATATTTTGTTGTGTTCATTTTTGCCAAAATTGAAAACAAAACCCAAAACCACATGAATCACAATGAATATGGGGAAGAAGTAAATGTGCTAAAATTGATTGTGGTGAGGATTGCACAACTGTTCTTGATATGGTTGAACTACGGAATTGATAGTACGATAGGTGGATGAAGTGCCAATAAAACAGTTATGAAAAAACCCAATAACTAAAAAACCCCAAACAAACAAAAAATTAATTGAGCTTCATGGTTAGGTAATACCCTATTGTAACTATATTCCACAGGTTTTATTTGTTTGTTTTTAACCCATCAATCTATTGATGGACATTTAGGCTGTTTTCTATGCTTTGGCTGTTGGGACTACTCTATCCCTGAATTCTTCATCCTCTCATAGATCCATGCTGTCCCAGAGAGCAGTGGCCAGGGCTAGTATAGTATAGTAAGTATACTGTATATAGTTTACTAAGTACAGTATAGTAAGCCAGGAATCTTCATTCATTAAAACCATGAGCTTCCTTATAATATAGAAATGCCCTTTACATTTTCCTGAGGGCAGTATGTTAATCTAAAAATCCCTGATACCTATTGCGCTATTACAGTTTCATAACCTGACAATCCAATCATTTAACTAAAGACAGCAAGCATAGCTGGTTGAACTTTGAGAAAAAGATCCCCTCTATGTAACTTCTTTGTTTGAGTGTTTACATCTTTTCCCTCAATTCTCACTTGCACACATACAGATTTATGGGACTACAGTCAGAGAATGTTTAAAGTATCCTAGTTCCATACGGTGGGCTCCTGGCCCAGCCTTCTTCCATGAGCCATGGCCCTCACAGCTGCTTCGGTGATGTGGCAAGGATTAGGCGGGGGGTGGGGAAGGCGGTAGACGTCACTTCCCTGTGGCATTGCACAGGGGCCCCTCTTCCTTCTGAGTGGACTGCTTTCAGGTGCCTATTGCAGAGCTGAGGGTCTCTGGATGGGGAGTGGAGAGAACCAAGTCATCCCAGGCCCTGGGTCACCACTAAGAGGCCCTCAGTGAGGGGCCCAGTGCCCCCTTCGTAGGGAGTCTTTTGTCTCTCAGATGAGGGTCTCTTCTGCTTGACATTCCAGGATTTAGGATTCCAAGAAGGGGAAGGCCTTATATTAAGTCCTGTGTAGCTCTTTCCCAATGGGGATTTCCCGTGGCCTTGGTCCCCTGCATGAGATGATCAGCCACACGAGGGCCACTTTGAGCTCAGCCACCACAGAACTCAGTACCTGGCACACAAGAAAGCTTGATGAGGACGTGTTGAGTCAAAGATCAGACAGCAGATGCCGGCAAGTGTCCCTCCTAACACCCCCCCCCTAGATAATGGCCATCGAGGACCAGAAGAGTCTTACTCCTCCGGGTGTCAGAGAAGAATCCATTATCAGGTTGGGAAGACAAGAGTGAGGATCTCAGAATGGGGTCTCCTAGATACCCGTTCTGCTGAGTTCCTGACTCCACCTGCCCACACAGGGCATTGAGGTTGATATCTACTCATGACAGTGATTGTCGTCAAGACTCAGTAATGGTTGTATACCGAGTGCTCGGGGGCACAGTGGTTTGGTGGCAGAACTCTGGCTTTCCATGTAGGAGAGCAGGGTTTGAGCCTGGTCAGTGCAGCTCATGGACAGCTACTACCTGTCCGCCAGAGGAGGTCTGTGTGTCACTATGCTGCTGGACAGGCTTCAGCGGCACTTCCTGACTGAGGTAGACTAAGAAGAAAGGCTCGACTCTCCGATTCTAAAAATTAGCGAGTGGAGACTTCGTGGATCACAACAGGCTGATCTGCAGCCGATCGTGAGGATGGACAGACTGGACAGTGCTTCCCTTTCATTGTGTCTGGAGGTGTCTCAAGTTAGGGACGGACTCCACAGCAACGGATGGCAACACCGCTACATGATGCCCCCCATTCCGATACGTCCCTGCTGGTAAGGTACTGTGACCATTACCCACATTTCACAGAGGAGGAGACGGACACCCAGGGCTCAGGCAGTTAGGAAGTGACTGACCTGTACTTGAATCCTGGTAGCCCCCTTCCGAGCTCGTGTTCTCCGTAAGTGATCCTGCTTCCCTCTGCTCAGCGCCCCACACGCCTTCCCACCTATCCCCTTCCATGCCCAGATGCAGTGCCTGCTGGGACCCCAGGGCTGGGACAGTCGCGATAGGGTGAGATGAAGGGAACTCTCAGGCTTTGTTGTTGCTGTACCCCCTGGCAGTGCCAGAGTGAACTGGGAGGGTCTGGCAGGCTTCGGTTCTCTTCTAGGGCTGAGTTTTGGTAAGCATCATGAGGACGACCAACCCCCCCGCCCCCGCCCACCCTTTCCTGGCATCTCACCATGTATGTGGGTGAGGATTTGAATGGCCCCAGAAAGCCCCTGCATTTCTTGATTCCTTTCTCTTGGTTTGAGGGAGGGCTTCGAGGAAAGGGGTGAGTCAAGGCAGTTGGGAGAAGAAGGACGGGATGGAGGGAAGGAGACAGGGAGGAGCAGTCCGGGCAGTGGGATCAAGGCCCTCACAAGGTAAAGGGAATGGGTGAAGAACAGGCAAAGATAGGGAGTCGGAGTAAGAGATGATTCAGAAGATGGAAGATTTAAAAAGGTGAAGGAAGGAGGAGAGGGAGACACAGGAGGATGGTAAAGGACAGGTGAGGGGGGTGGAGATTTAACAGGAAGGGAAAGGCCTACAGAGATGGAGAGGAGCATAGGGGAGAGCTAGAGTTTCCAGGATTGAACAGTGTGCACGTGCAGAGTGGGAGAGCTCTGTGCTAGTGATCCCTGCGGGTTTTAGGACCCCACAAACACCCTCAGAGATTATGGCCATTGAGTTTGCCAGCATAGGCTTCCCCTGGAAGCCAACTAGGCTGGGAGCCGTGACTCTGAAGCCCTGCCATTTGTGAGCAAGCCATCACGTCTGAGGGCTAACTCACTCACTGCCCTGCACAGCCTGTCCTTTAAGCCAGCCCATACTTGGAATGCCAGGGCTGGTCATTTTTTCCCCCCTGGTCTTTTTATTTCACATTGGCCCCATTGGCTCTATGACATCTGGGTTAAGCTGTGGTAAGCTCTTGCTTACCAAAGCTTTCCTGCTGAGTGTGGTAGAAAGCTGCCAAAAGAGAAGCCAGGTTTCCTT
Organism: Tenrec ecaudatus; assembly: GCF_050624435.1. Lineage (NCBI taxonomy): Eukaryota > Metazoa > Chordata > Mammalia > Afrosoricida > Tenrecidae > Tenrec > Tenrec ecaudatus. The sequence continues at coordinate 39,313,193 of NC_134547.1, read as the reverse complement.
AGCCATTTAAACTTGAGAATGGCTTAGTCCGAAGGCTGGGTCCCCCCTTGTCCCGCAAACTAGAGCCATGCATACACTAGAGCTGTGGGTCAGGATTCCAGAAGCCTCTGGCATGTGGTCATTTCCCCCACACCCATCCTTTGCCCCTCTATTCGCTTCCTGTTGGAATGTATGCCTGATGTGGTTCTCCGTGTGCCCTCACCAGAGGCCGGGGCCCCTGTCCTCCAGATTCTGGCGAACCTTTTGGTCTTCTCTTTGAGGCAGAAGCCGAACATTTATTTGGAGAGATAATGGGAAGTTTTTCAAATGCTCAACTTAAATCAGAAACACCCTTTTCACTTCCAGGAAGATAATGAGGGGGTACCTCCCCCAAACTGGATTTCTTAAATAGCTATGTATTTAACTTTTTTTCACAAAATAACCTTATCACCTTCAAAGTATTCTCCATCGCATTTAGCACATTTGTCAAATCTGCGATTCCATTCCTGGAAACATTTTTCAAGCTCATCTGTGTGGATGGCTGACAGCACCTCCCTCAGGTTTTTCCTTCACTTCTCCTACTTCGTCCAGTTGCTGTCCTTTTAACCCCTCTTCATTCAAGGAAACAAAAAGAAGTCACACGGACTGAGGTCCGGTGAGTCCGATGCGTGGGGAAGGAGAGGCATGCTGTGTTTGGGCCAAACACAGGCACACTTAGGTGGCCGGGTCAGCAGGTGCATTGTGTTAGTGACAAAACCAGTCCCGTCTGCCATCAATCAGGCCTTTTTTGTGTGTGGCACACTGGTACGCAATCTCTTCAGTACCTCTAACTAGAAAGCTCAAACAGCAGTCTGACCTGGTGGAACGAACTCCAAATGCACCATGAGTGGAGTTTCACCTGTTTGGGCAGTTGACGAACATCCAGAACTGGCTTTGTCATCATTCGCCATTTCACCCTTTTTGAAATATGAAAACCATTTGCACACTTGAGCCTTTCCCATGGCGCTGTCCTTGTAAGCTGTGTGCAACATCACAACAGTTTCTGCGGCCTTTTTCCGAGCAGGAAACAAAATGTCACAGTGGCTGCGTACTTTTCTCTTAAATCGACCATCACAAAAAAGGGGGTTTGAATGAAACGGCTTTTATGAAGACTTTCACTGTGATCAGGGAGAACCGTCTCAGCTGATGCCACTGGGCGCACTAACTCAGAGCACGTTGCTCGATGCTAGTGGGGAACTGAACTCCACTCCTCCCAGTGCAATTCCAGTTTTTTTTGGAGGGTACCCCTTGTGCGTGTGTATCAAATTTGGTGTATATATATATTTGAGTTTTTCCCATAGCTCTGCCCTGGTAAGCTGTGTTCAATTTGAATCAACAAAGAGATCAAGCAGGGACCGAAGTTCTGGGTGAGGCCCCTCAAGCAGCTTCATTGGTCACTTGGTGCGATGATAGTATTGTCATTGTCACAAGAGAATGCTCCATTGGCAGCCCTGGCAGGTGTCCAGGTCTTCCAGTATCTGGCATGTGTGTGCCTGCAGATACTCTTGCTCCTCCTGAGGCTGCCTCACCTCCGCACTGGTCTCTCCATGCTCGATCTCAATGTCATGCTGGACATCACATAGGGCAGTGTTCTCCAGGCATCATTTCTACTAAACAGTGAACACAGTGGAGACCCACCGGCAGTAGACCGGCCCTGATACAGGAGGTGTGCAGTCAGGCAAAGGATATGACACTGGCCGGGTCTCTGCGGTGCCTCCCATTATCTTCGCTCTCTGTAGAGGGTTTCACCAGCACCATCATATAACTGAGCAGGACAGCCGTCCTCGTGATGTGGGTTAAAGTTCTCAGCATAAGGAATCTTTAATCTCTGCAAACAAAAATCCTTGTCTGACTTTACCCAGTAATGAGTATGACGTTTTCAAGGACATAATTGCCCCTGGTTTTCACTATCGTCCTGGATGGACCTGTACTGTGTTGGAAAGACTTGCTGGGGTGGGAGGTGCTTGCTCTTACATTGGCTCTTCTCTCAGCTAGAGCAGTGGTTCTCAACATTCCTAATGCTGTGATCCTTCAATGCAGTTCCTCAAGTTGTGGCGACCGCCAGCCAGAAAATGATTTTCGTTGCTACTTCATAACTGTACTTTTGCTACAGTTATGAATCATAATGTAAATATCTGATATGCAGGATGTATTCGGCCACCCTGTGAAAGGGTCGTTCAACCCCTAAAGGGGTCTCGACCCACAGGTTGAGAACTTCTGAGCTCGCGCCGCCTGCCTTTGTGAAGGCCCCATTCGTCCTAGGCTCAGAAGGTTAGGAACTCACGGACTGTGGGGCATCTCCTTCCTTTCCGGGGACCTGGTCCCTCTAAAGGTGGTCACTTTCCTTCTCCGGAACCTGCAGAACCACAGCCCTGTGTCTCAGCTTCTGGTCCTTCTGGATGCCCAGGTCTGGGAAGGAATGTTTGTTCGCATGCCTAGTGGTACATGTGCACACACTGGTGCCCGGGTCAGTAGCTCAGTCAACAACACTCCCCTGTGTAGGTGGAAGAGCAGGAGGATATTTCTGTGGAATTCCCAGTGCCCCTGCATTTCCTGTGCCCCGGGGAGTCCAGTATGTGCTGTTGATCCAGTGAGCATACGAAAGGGGGCTTGTGGGTCAGTGGTGGGTTGTACGTGTGTGTTGACTGCTTTACTCATTGAATGATTCCTTCCTTCCTCTTTCAAGTATTCATTACTAACTATGACTAATGATGGATGTTATGAACCAAAGTTGCTGAAGAAGACTTCCTGGAAGACAGAGGGCTCCATTGTGTGTGGACGCACGTGTGTACATTTGCACACACATAGGGCATGCTTGGAAGCATGGGTATCCGTGTATGTGTGCGTGCATGTGTCTTGTCTGTGCATGCCTGCCGGTAGAGAGATGTACATGCCTGTGTGCATATATATAGTTGTGTTGGGGTATGCACGTAGGATGATGTGTTCAAGGCACTGGTGCCAATTACAACAACTTTGGAGATGGCTGTGCTTTATATCAATCCCAGGTTGGGTACGAGGAGCTGCCGCTTAGTAGAGCAGATTTTGTAGCTTGGCTTTATGTGCATGTGAGCACTTGGGTGTGTTTTAATTAACTAGAACATTTGCTTGGAAATGAGCAGCAGCAGCAGCAGCAGCAGGTGCAAAGGCAGCTGGAGAGGGGGTGGGGTGGTGGAGGGCATAGCACTCAGCTTCCTGAGTTCCAGTATGCCCAGTCCTGGATGGTGATCCCACTGGGGTGAGTAGGGGACTAGCAGGCTGCCCCGGTGCTGGCTATTGCTGTATCAAGGAAGGGATTTGGGCAGGGGCCGAATTCTCCGACTTCTCCCAACCTAGTAAAAAAGGACCAGATTCATGGTTGGAGGGTAATATGGGTGGGGAAATGCAACTCCTAAAACATATCCACGGTGAACTTTGAATGGCTATTTCTGGGTGTGATGCTAATCATCTTGAGGCGTGACTGCTTGGTTGTTTCTCACCATCCTTCTTTCCTTGGGCTCAGACTTTAATCAATTTAAGAAGACAGATGGTTTGGGAGGTTTTGAATGTGGTCCTATCTCTGAGAGCGGAAATGACCTTGAACGCCTGGATGTTCTACTGCAGCTTTGGGAAATGCTAGCTGATCTAGGAGGGTGCATACTAGTACATGCGGAAGACGTTCCTAGTTGACCACACATGCTGGCTGTTACTGTTTCATAGGCTAGTGGGGCCCATGCCTTCCCTTTAAAGAGTAAACTTAGAAGAGGTTCAAAAAGGGGTGGGAGTTGCTCAGTGTCACACTGCAAGTTAGTTGGTGGAGTTGAGACAAGACCTGGTTGCCTCTCCAAGAGGCAACCAAGGCACAATTGATGAGCAAGGAATGGCTGTCGTAGCCTGGATCATCAATCCAGCATGGGAACCATAACCTGCCTGCTCCCTTCCCATACCAATTGCTTATTTTCCCTAGATCAGTTTATTCTCATTGTCTCGTTGGAGTTCAGCTAGTGCTGGGCATGAGTCATCGCAGAACTAGCTGCCTTTCTTTATCCCAGCCTTGCCTCTGGCAAATGACGGAGCCTCTCTACATGTTGTTTTCATGAATGAATCAACAGATTATAGAAACTAAGGCTCAGAAGGTTAAGTGATATGAGGGGGTACCCTCCCCCAAGAAAACCCCAGAAGTTTTTTATTCTACATCTATGTACTTAAATTTTTTTATATATACAAAACAACCTTATCACCTTCAGAGTACTTTCCATTACACTTAGCACATTTGTCAAATCTGCGATTCCATTCTTGGAAACACTTTTCAAATTCATCTGCTTGGATGACTGACAGCACCTCCCTCGTTCTTTTCTACGCCTATGTTGTCAAGTCGCTGTCCTTTCATGCCCCTTTTCATTCGAGTAAACAAAAAGAAGTCGCACGGAGTGAGGTCAGGTGTGCGAGGCAAGAGCAGCATGTTGTTTTTTGCCCCAAAATTGGCACACTGAGACGACTGTGTGAGCAGATGCATTGTTCTGGTGTCAAAACCAGTGCCCCATCTGCCACAAATCGGGCTTTTTTTGTGGCAATCTTTTATGCAATCTTTTCAGTACCTCTAAATAGAAAGCTTGAAGAACAGTCTGAGCTGGTGGAATGAACCCCAAATACACTACGAATGGACATTTTCACCTGTTTGGGAAGTTGACGAATGGCCAGAACTAGCTTTGTCATCAATCGACATTTCATCTTTTTTGAAATGAGGAAACCAATCATAGCACTGCCCTTGTGAGCTGTGTGCAACATCACAACAGTTTCTGTGTCCTCTTCTCGAGCAGGAAACAAAGTTTCACATTGCCACAGGCTTTTCTGTTAAGTCGACCTTTATAAGAAACAGGTTTGAGTGAAACTGCTTTCACAAAAAATGCACTGTGACAGAGAACATTCCCAGGCGATGCCACTGGGTGCACGAACTCGGAGCAAGTTGTTGATTCTTGCCTAGCAGGGAAAATGTGTACAATGAAAGTTCCACCCAGTGGAGTTTTTTTTCCAGTTTATTTTTGGGTATGCCCTCATATCCCTGGGGTTGTACAGTTAGTAGACTAGTTGCAAACGTTGACCTTATTTCTAGTGCTCTCTTCACAACTTTTGCAATGCTAGTGCCTTGAACTGCATTGCATCATTTCGGGGACCAATGGAAATGCAGGTCTCCCTGCCTCAACCACAACCTTGATTGAGCTTTGCAGTTGTCTTTCGATCATCCTACTCATCTGGGTGATGGGAAGAGTGGTTTTCCTAGTCCTCCTCAGTGTGGTTCATTTTTCTTTTCTATCAAAAGACATGGAGGACAGGGGTGGAAATGCGTGGGAAGGTAAGGTGCTCAAACTGTCTCCTATCAACTTTCTAAGGCAAATTGTGTACTAGGAGCTCATAGGGAATAGGGTTATTAGGGAAATCAAAACAAAGCCAGATTTCACTCAGATGGCTTCCTTCCATTTAGGCCATTGTAAGACCTTGGAATATCAGTCACTCTTTCTACTTCAGTCTATTCTTTATTACATCTCACGTGGAGCATTTCAGTAGCTTCCCCACTGGGTCTTTGTTCCTCATCGTCTCATTCCACTTCAAATGTCCCTGCCTGAATACTTCCCCTAGGAGCTCTGGTTGAGTAGTGGTTACATTGTGGGCTGTGAACCACAAGGTTAGAAGTTCAAAACCATCAGCTGCTTAGAGGAAGAACTTTGGGGCTTTCTGTTCCTGTAAAGAGTTACACTCTTGGAAACTCACAGGGGCAGTTCTACCTTGCTCTATAGATTTGCTGTGAGTTAGCATCAACTCAATGACAGAAAATTCGTTTCTTTCATTATTTCCGCTAAAATACCGCTTTCTTCATGTCCCTGTCCTGTCTAGCGGCCAAGGGTAGGCATTGGAGCTACACTACATGGGTTCAGGTGTAGGCTGTGCAACATACCATCTGTGTGATTCCGGTAGAGTCTCACATTCCTTTCTTGCACATTGGGTAGCATACCATCTACATATGGCCAGAATGTTAAAGATACACATTTGCTGCTTACCAGAGAACATTTCCTGTATTCTGCACACACAATTGACGTGCTGTAATACTGAGATAAGTGAGTTAAGGGAAGCTGATGGAAGGATAAACTGATGGAAGAAACAAAGTATCATTACACATTCTTGTTGGGGCACGTGTTCATGGACCATAGGAGCAGTGAAATACAGATACTGTTTCTGTATTTCGTCTGATCAAATTCTGTCTCTGTGTCTTGGCTGACCAAGAGCACCAACCGTACCACCTGCTGTTGAGTCAGTTTTGACTCATGGTGACATGAGTCAGAGTAGAACCATGAAAATATGCATAGCAGAGGTTTCAGTGCCTGATTTTTTTTGGTAAGTAGTCAAGTTAATTCTGACTCATAAGGACTCTGTAGGACAGAAGATTTCCTAGGCTGCAGTCTTTATGGACCAACAGTCATCTGACAGTTTGTCATACCGTGGTTGTTTGTGTATTGCTGTGATGCTAGAAACTGTGGGATAAATCGTTCAAATGGCAGCAGGCTCACCTATGGTGGACCGGTATCAACCGAGCTTCCCGACTAAGACTGGGAAGAAGGAACTAGCAATTTACTTCTGAAAAAAAAAATTGACCCGTGAAAGCTTTATGAGCAGCTATGGGACAAAGACCTGGAGTTGAAAATCCAAAAGAGAAGAACATATCCAGCATTTCTCAAGCGAAGCCTCAAGGTGCAATGTTGAAGACTTCTTTGGGCAAAACAGTGAACACTGCTGGAACCATCGAAAGAAGAGGAATACACAGAGTCACTGTGCCAAAAAGAAATGGTCGACCTTTAACCATTTCAGGGGTAGCCTATAATCAAGAACCAATGGAAAAAGATGTCCAAGCCATTTTGGAGAGAAACAAGGCTCCAGGAATTGACAAGACACCCACAGAAATGTTTCAACGTGTGTGTAGTGCTGCAGATACTCTCCTACGGAAACGCATTCAGATTACAGAAACCTATCCAACCAATAGAAGAGATCCCACGCCAATTTCAAAGAAATGCGACACAACAGATGTGGAAATTAATGAACAATAACGTTACTATACTATACAAGTAAATTATTTTCTTGAGATAATTTAAAATTGGTTGTAGCAATATAGCTGCAAGGAATTGCTAGACATTAATACCAGATTCAGAAGAGAATATGAAATGAGGGATATCATTACTGTAGATCTTGGCTGAAAGTACAGAATACCAAAAGTATGTTTATGTATTTATGTTTTATTGATTATGCGAAGATGTTTGACTGTGAATTATAGTAGTTACAGACTGTATTGAGAATGGGGATTCTAGAATACTTTCCCTGTGCTTCTGCAGAACCTGTACATAGCCATTCAAACTGGACGAGGGGAAACTGCTTGGTTTAAAACCGGGAAAGGTGTGCACCGCAATTATATTAGCATCCTTCTTTAATCTGTACACTGAGCAAATAATTTAAGCAGCTGATCTACATGAAGAAGACATAGCATTTTGGTTAAGATAAAAAACTCTAGCCTGCGGTATGGCGTACAACTCAACCTAAAACAAAAATCCTCACAACTGGAGCACTAAACAGTATTACATTAAATGGGGAAAAGATTGCGTTGTCAAGGGTTTCCTTTTGGCTGATTCCCTTTGAACGCTGCATCCCCGCTATGCTGGGCAGCGGAGGGAGGAAGCCCTAGCTCGAGCTAGCTAGTAAACTCCTTTTGCCGCTTTTGTATCTCACCTGGTCGTGATTATTGTGTGCGCCCGAGGTGAGCTCGCCTTCCTTCCCCGAATCTAATATTTGGGGACTCGTCTGGGATTGGGGATTGAGAGCACGGGCCCTGCCGCGGACGCACGGACCGACCTTGAGGTAGGAGGTTTTATTTGTTTTTTTCTTTTCTAAAATTCTGTCCGGACACATCAATGGGTGGCGCCATTAATTGGGACCAGATACGACTGAGGCGGAAGCGCCAGAGCGGTCACTGGCCCAGTTCAGAGTGGGAGACGTCCTCCTGTTCCCCTGGTAAGTTCAGGTTAGAGTCGGGACCTTATCATGATTCGGCACTTTTTGCCGGAAGCCATGTGGAGACCCCACCATTCTTGAGATGATTTCCCTTCACTGACTTGGCTTTTGCCCTCCTTTGGGTCTCATTTCATCTCTTTTGTGAGATGGTGGAAGATTTTTGGTTTGTTGGTGCACATAGTAAATGTTGGAGCTGTGAGCTTTGACAGCTCTGGGGAGGTGTGTTTTCTTGATGCGCACTGAACATTTAATTCAACTTGTCTTCATACCCGAGTTTCTGTGGATTTGTTTCTCTACAGTTCCCAAACTATTGTACTCATGTAACTAGCTGTGTGAACCTCCCTTCACTCATGTCTTTAGCTATATTACTTCCTTGACCTCCACATTTATCTCGAGCCTCATTATTGCCAGAGGAGTTTACTTGTATTGTGTTAAAATGCTTTATTGGGAAAAGTAGTTGTAAAAAAAGAATTTCCTTTTACTTGGATCCAAAATCATTGCCCATGGAAGGAGCAGTCAAGAAACTGAATGATGTATTCGCTTTGAACAAATTAGGCAAAAGATCTCTTTGAAGAGCTGAAAAAGCAAAGCTATCACTTTGAGAACTAAGGTACACTTGACCCAAGCCATCATATTTTCACTGACCTCATCTTTAAGTGAGAGTTGAATAAAGAATGGATACATTTGAATTATGATGACGGCAAAGAATATTGACTATATCACGGACTGCTAGAACACAAACAAATCAGTCTTGGAAGAAGTAGAGCCAGGATGCCCCTTAAAAGTGTCAAATGGCAGGTGTTTGTCGTATGTGCTTTGGACCTGTTACCAGTAGGGATCCGCCTCTAGAGAAGGACATCTTAGTGAGTTTGAGGAAGGAAGACGCTCTACTGGGATAGGTTGACGCAGAGCCTACAACAGTGAGTTCAAACAGCAGTGTTTGGGAAGGTGGAGCAGGACCTGGGTTTTGTTCTGTTGTATGTGAAAGTGCTATGAGTTGCAGGTGATTTCACTGTACCTGACAGCAAAATTTAACAATTAAAAAAATCATTTTATTGGTGGCTTTTACAGCTCTTAGAGCATTCCATACATCAATTGTTTCAAGCATAGTAGTGCATATGTTGCCATCATCATTTCCAAAACATTTTCTACTTGAGCCCTAGGTATAAGCTCCTCTCTTTTCCCTCCCACTCTCATGAATCCTTGATCAATGATACGTTGTTATTATCATTTGGTATGTTACACTGTCTGTTGTCTCCCTTCACCCACATTTCTGTTATTCATCCCCTTTGGGGAGGGGATACTATTGATCCAACCTGTGTTGGGTTCCCCCTTTCTCTCCCTTCCCCCTCCCCAACCATCTCCCTACCCTCCTGATATCACTACTCCCACTGCATTACTGAGAGGTTTATCCCTCCTGAATTCCATGTAACGAGAGCTCTTATCTGTACCAATGTGTGTTCTCTGATCTAGCCAGATTTGTAAGGTAGAACTGGGTTATGGTAGTGTTGGGGAGGAAACATTCAGGAACTAGAGAAATGGTGTGTTTTGTTGGTGCTTTACTGCACCTAGGTTGATTCATCCCTTCCTTATAACTCTTCTGTGGGGGCATATCCAGTTGTCTAACAGATGGGCTTTGGGTCTCCATTCCAAACGTCCTCATTCACATCAATATAGCTGTTTGTTTTTCATGATCACACAGGCTGGAGTGCTTCCCTCCATGTGGACTTATTTGCTACCCTGCTAGATGGCTGTTTCTTTAACTTCAAACCTTTAAAACCCCAGGCACTGTATCTTTCGATAGCTGTACACCATTGACTCTCTTCACCACATTTGCTTATGCACCCATTTTGTCTTCAGTGATCCTGTTGGGAAGGTGAGTATAAAGAGCACCAGGTTATTAGAACAAAGTATTCTTGTGTTAAGGGAGGCCTTGAGTAGAGGCCCAAAGTTCATCTGCTATCTTTATATTAAATATATAAATATACTGTACATACTTGAGTAAAAGCCGACTCAAATATCAGCCGAGGCACCTAATTTTACCACAAAAACGGCATAAAATGTGCTGAAAAACTTGGCTTATACACAAGTATATATGGTATGTATATTGGTCTGTATCCCTTTTATTATAAATTAGTATATTTGCTTGTACACATGCCTACAGGTATACCTCTGTAAATAGCTTTGCCTCCTATTTTCTCTATTTCCTTTCACCTTCCTCCTATCCCATTATCATGCTCACTCTCCATTTGGTGCTCAATTATTCCTCTTGGATACATTGCACTTGATTAAATCTCACCAGGTATTATACACCCTCCTCACCAACAATTTTAGGTCTCTTGTTGTTCCCTATCCCTGAGTTTGTTGGCTCCCCATTCCCCCTCTCCACCTCCTCCCCTCCCATTTACTCCTAGAGACAATGCTTTCATTGTTTTCTCCTCGGGATTGTTTATCCTTATTATCTTATATAGATAGACCTAGGGCAAACGAAAAACAAAACAAAGCAAGAAAACAACTCGATAATTCCAAGTCTGTCTGCTGACCCTTGTGTATGTTTTCTGATCAAGTCTGATGAGGTACCAAGCCCTATCTCCCATGTCAGAAGTCTATTTTCATGATTACTCAGGGACTTGGTTACTTTGTTCCTTGTGCTGCCCTGTTGCACTCATTTTGTGTTTCACCCAGCTTCTGCATGGGACAGACCTTGCATATTTTCCGTACAGCACCGTGTCTTCAGTTCTGTCCACTATAGCTCTATGGGTCAGTGAGGGAATGCCATGTTTTATGGTGGGGCTGTCCTGGTGTTCCTGTCTGTGCATTGTCTGCTCCGAGCAGTGATGCTGTGGTGGGCCATGGTGAGTCTCTCTGTCTCTCTGTCTCTGTCTCTCTCTCTCGCTCTCGCTCTCGCTCTCTCTCCCCCTCCCTCCCTCTCTCCCTCCCTCCCTCCCTCCCTCCCTCTTAGTTTGCTCCTGTGTGAACAGCTTCTCTCCCCAGGCTGTATCTTCAGTGCTGTCCTCTGTATTGCTTTCTTCTGGGGAGGGGTCAACAGCTCAGCTTGGTCCTGGCCCCATCATCTACTCTGTCAGTTCGCTGTTCCATGCCAGTGTTTTGCTCTCAAGACTTGGCGCTTTGGGATGGTATCTGGTCCCTCTCCTGTGGAGAAATAAACAATACCCTCCTCTTGTGTGCATTAAGCACTAACAATTTCTATGGATGCAGGCAGCCACATCTTTCTCCCATGGAGCCAATAGTGGGTTCGAATCACCAATGGTTAGTAGCTACTTCTTTAACCATTGTACTACCAGGGTTCCTGATATGTATTCTATAACCTGAGTCAAAAAGTATTGTTACAAAAAATCATGGAGACTTTAATTAAAGCTATCAAACTGTGAAGCTATTGTTTTTCAGTCTAGGTCTGTATTCTTTGGAAGCTGGTGACTTTACCTCTGTGGCCCTTTTTGTTCTGGCGAATTTCACGCGATTTGACTTATACCCTGTCAAAACGACTGCTTTGACATTTTTGAGGAACTCAAAATGAACATATGGGGGAAGGCTTCCCAATGAAATTCTCATAAGACAGCCCTTGTCAGGCCCAAAGCATGAGAAGGTGTGGTAATAAAAAATAGTTCCTCAACGCACCGCTGCTAGCTTTCCCATCACATATGCAGTTTTCCATTTTCTTAAAATTTTATCAAACTCCCCCATGATCATCCTTTGGTCTTTGAGAAAATCTATCAAGATTCGCCCTTTGGAATTCCTGAAAACAGCTGCTATGACCTTCTGGCATGACCTCTCCACCCTATCTTTAATTATTCCAGCAGATTTCCCTCCAGCCACTGTTTGGATTGGCCCTTTTTGTGGGCACCCTAAGGAGTCCAACACAGGTGGGAGAACTTGCCGGCTATCATCTACTGACTGAAGAGACACATTTAAACATCGTTTGTTTGGAATAAAGCCTAGCAGCAATTCTTTTGTACTTACCCTAGCATGTAATATAGTATCTACCATCTGTCTCAGTGCCATGGTGATGTATGTGGGTACACTTAGACTGCTAAGCAAAAAGTTAGTTCGAATCCACTGTTCACACCTTGGGAGAAAAATGAGGCTGTTTCCATAAAGATTTATAGTCTCAGAAACACTAGGGAGCAGTTACTCTGTTCTGTAGTTTCGCTGACTCAGATTGGATTCAATGGCAGTGGGCGGTTATCCGTCCGTCCGTCCATCCATCCATCCATCCATCCATCCATCCATCCATCCATCCATCCATCCATATCTATCAATCATACACTGGAATAATTTCCAGTGTTACGATACTATCTCACTTTTCCTGTCTTCAGATTGGAATATCTCCCATATTCTCTTCTCCACCTCTTGAACTTTTATATATTTTTATCTAAGACTCAGCACAAGGCCTACTTTTCCCATGAGGGTGACCCTGATCACCCAGTTAGAATGTAGCTACATGGGCCTAAATTGAGCCATTTGAAGGCTTTCACCATGGCCGGCCTTGATTCATGCACTTGCCTCAGGCTCCTTCCACCCAGGATTTTGGTTTGTTTCTTTGGGGCTGGTCAATGTCCAACTTTTTTTAAAAATCAGTTTTATTGGCATATAATTCATATCATTCAATTCAATAGTTTAGCCACATCAAGAGTTTTACAGTCATCATCACAGTCAGCTTTAAAACATTTCTTAGTTCTGTACTCATCGTTATTAGCTTCACATTTCTCTCCAACCTCCCCAACATGCCCCCAAGAAACCCCATGCAGCCAGTGTCTCTATAATTTACCTACCTTGGATTTCATATACAGAAACCTAGAAAACAAATAAACTACAACAAAATAAAACAGATAAAAACTTCAATAAAAAGGAACATAGAAAATATTAAAAATTAGAACAAATTTAAAATTTTCAAAAGAGATGAGATGGTAAGGTGTTAACTTTTAACATAACTGTGTCTGCCATAATCCATCTTCCAATGCATTTTGAATGATAGCAAGGTCATTCATGTCCCTCGTCTGTGACCAAAGGAAAATTACCTTGTTAACATGAAAATATCATACAATATAATATATATAATGGAAACAACTTTAAAATGGGTCAAAAGGTTGGTCACATGATAAGCTATTGCATTTTAACCTAACTACATCATCTCTAATTGCTTGTCTGATAATGCTATTTACATCCCTCAACTATGATCAGAGGGAATCACGGAGTCTTAATCCATGTGAGGACCCTGCACTTGATTTTGGGCTTCCTTTGTCATCCATAGCCTTCCTCAACTCAGGTGTTCACAATTTAAGATATAATACCATTTCCTCCTTTGGAATTGGACTATATTGACAATTCTTCAGTCACACAGGCTGGTTGGCTTCTCCCATGTGGACTCAGTTGATGCCTCACTTAGATGGCTGCTTGTTTGAAGATAAGCTTTTAAGAACCCAATTGTAATTCCTTCGGGTGACTGGGCACCGTCTAGTTTCTTCACAGCATTTTGTGACAGCAGTCTTATCTTCAGTGATCTCTTCATGAGGGCGAGCCTCGAGCAAGGCCATACCATAAGAACTAAGTTTTCTTAGATTGGGACTAGAATTTAGTGTAAGCCCCGTAGCTGTTCATCTATCTATGGTTTGTATATGTCTCTGATTCACTTTAGAAACATTTCATTTTATGCTCAAGAACATTATCAACCACTCAACATTTCATTTTACGCTACAGAACATTATCAATCACCCCCCTGGAATGTCCAGCCTTTTGTGAATCCTCGTGCCTGTTGTTGGAATGGATGTATGGCTGGGTTGAGATTTTGCAGCCAAGGCAGGAAGAAAATACATATGTGGATGTGCCCGCAGATGTGTGCATACACGCACTGCATGCCAGGCATATGCACACACGTGCTTGTTTTGGCCCATTAACCTGATGCCGCTGTCTAATGGGGCTTTTGAAGGAAGGTATCTGCTTTAATTTTTCATTAGAAATCAGAGCAGGGAGAGAAAGCATCCGATGCGGCTAGAGGGTTGGCTGGAGGCTGGAGTTCTTTTTAACGAGCACCACAATCCAGGCTGGGCTCTGCCAGGGCTGGACCCCGCTGCTGGCTCACGCTGGTGGGAGTGTCTTCATGCCGAAGAAATTATCATGCAATTATTTGTAATGGAGCATCAGGATTAAAAAAAATTTTTTTTTGCCTATGTAGCAGTCTTTCCTGGCAGTTGAAAAAACTGCCGATGATGTAAAGTTGGAGATGGCTGGGGTGGCACCTGAGAAACTGTGGGCTCAAGCATCTTTTTGAATAGACGAGGTCCCTGCCACCCAGGGGCCCTCAGAGGCTCTGGGAGCCCTGCAGAGCCTTGGGCCTGTATCAAATGCGACTGCCTGGGTCTGTTTCTTTCGGGTTTGAAATGTGTTTAGCTTCTTTATTGTGGGCACAGTGGTCTGGGTTGACTGGGTCAAGTAGGGAGTAGCTCCCACAATAGGCCCTGCTGGTGCAAACCTACCCCTGGACCCCATCAGTGAGCAGCAGGTATGGGGCTGGCACAAGATGGTGCTCCTCCTGGCAGGTGCTGGCAAGTGGCCTGGGGTCAGATACTGAGTCTTTTTCAGGCAGCTTCTAAGTTGCAGTTACATCTGTGGTCCAAAGGCTGCTAAGACTCCTGTCACAGCTCTAGCTCCCACGATCTGGACCTGAGGGAGATGACATCATCGCTCCTCCGTGCCTCAGTTTCCCCCTCTGAGAAGTGGGGTTAGCGACAGTGCCTACCCAGTGAGCAGCAGGAAGATGAAGGGATGACACCGATCAATAGAATCCCAGTGTGCTTTGCTGCAGAGATATCAATAGGTTGATTTTCTCTGAGGTGTTCCAAAATACTCAGGCAATGTCCTTTTTGCTGCAAAATCCAGAATTTTGGAATGTGTGGGGTAAAGGGTAGTAGAACCGCCTACAGAAGGCAGGTGGGAAGGAAACCTCACGCCTGTGAAACTCACTAGGGGGGAGAGTGGAGCGAGGAGAGGCGGTTCAATGGTAGCATTCTTTCCCTTCATGCCGGAGACCTAGGCTCGGGCATGGCCAATGTGCCTTTACCCTCTTCCTCTCTCTCGTGCAGGGAGGGGCCCGCCTAGCAGGGAATGCACTCCTTTGGGATGTTAGGACCAAGGAGAAAGGGCCGAGCCTGGGTCAGCTACAGATCTGAGTCCTAGCGTGTAGCTTTCCAAAAGAATAGGACCAGACGGACCCTCTTCCCACATGGTCCCTCAGTCCCTTAGCCGCCTTCAGGTGTGCGGACACTACTGGTGGGACACTGGCACTATTTCCATGCCCCTTTGGTGGCCAGGCTCAGCTAATGAGGGAGTCCTGTTGCCCACTGCCACCTTCCAGAGGGACCATGGGGTGCGGAACCACAGCTGCCTGGGAAGGAAGGCAATTAGCAAAATTGGAAGTGAAACCTCCCTTTCTTTATATATTTATTTTTTCTCCCCGATTTGACATCTCTTTTGTGATACTTGCCCCCCAGAGTTTCTGCCAGAATCCCTAAGGGGACTGAACACTTCTCATTGGGGCAGTGCCTCCGCGGATACCCTCCAGGCCCAATTCCAGTCTTGTAGCACCATCTTTTTCAAAAGCCCCTCTCTCCCCACTACACACAAAAAGGGTGCTTTCAACTTCTTGCCTCAAGCTGGCATTGTCAACTAGCTAGTCTTTCTCTCTCTGTTTGGGTTATAAAACCTAGCAATTAGGTAAATCCCTGCTTCAGATTAATTGTAGCCTAGGTTGGCTCAGGAGCAGCGCCACACTGGTTTGCTTGGGTTTCACACATTTTGGAGACGGGAAGGTGAGGCACAAAGGGAAACTGAGTCTCGGGCAGAGGACGATTACTAGAGCTATAGAGCATGGTCAAAGGGAACCAGCACTACCATGTGGAATGCCCGAGTGCCCCCTTCATAACCGTCCCAGGGCTGCTTCATGATTGGCACCCCCCCTGCTGGCAGATGTAGGTAGGTGTGGGGCTACCTGGGGATCTATGAAGTGGAGCTTCATAATTTTTCCGGGCCTCTAAGGAGCTTGGCCTAGCAGAGATCAACTGGCTGATGTCCTTCAGTGATGATGCCTGCTGCGGGTCAGGTGCTATGCGGGAGAAGATGGAGGCAGACACCTGGGCGGCCAGTTTGCTTCTTTGAACTTCACCAAATACACATGCTGGCTGTTATAGCTTTGGCCTGCACACCAGGGCTCAAAAGTATATCCAAGCTCAACTGGAAACCCACTCCCCACCCCCACCCCCACCCCCACCTCACTGCCCAGTCAGAGGCAGTTTCTGGCTTGACTACCTTTTCTCCCTTCTCCTCGTCCAGTGACCATTGTCTTTGGATTCTGCTTCCTGCCCCGTTCCAGTTGTCCCCCATTACCCTGCGTGTAGCAGTGTCCACAGCCTCTGCTCTCCTCTGAGGGGCTTGACGTTAGCCCCTCTTTCTCAAGACTGCTGGAGTTTCAGACCACCCAATCCAGACTCCAATAGTGCAGCCAGAAATAGAGCTGGCAAGAGGCTACACTCCTTTGTCTGTGGAGAGACTCACAGAGGAGCTAAGTCTACAACTCTTTCATCGTCCCAGCATGAGACCCCTCCAGCAGCCCTATGAGGAGAGCACAGTGATTCTTGGAAATTGAAGTCCAGGGTGGGAGGGAGACTGATAGGGTCACCGTGCAAGAAGGTCCAAAGGCAAGACTCCTACCAGTGCGCGTTCAGGGGTCCTTCATTAGTGGGCTATATGGGTGAGGACAATGATGTTGGGGGGCTAAGCCAGAGTCAGGCACACCAGCTTCCTAAACCTGATAGAAAGAGAATGGTGTGTGGGGCCCTCCCCAGGGTTCCCAGATGTTCCTGGGCCCAGATCCTTTAAGGAGGCGTCTCTACTCCATTGGTGCTGCTGGGTCGGAGGGGGGTGTTCTCTTGGTCTCCCCTCAGAGATGGCTTAGGGAAATGGAGTCACAGGAGTCTACCAGGCCACATCCCTGTTGGGTTTGAAAACGGACATCCCACTCTGCTCATTGGTGCCATTACCTGGGCTTCTAAGGACACCCATGCGTCAGGCTCAGAGGTTTGGGGCCCCTTTCCTTCATATGCCCTGTTTACTAAGGGTTCCCTTTTGGGGGCATTAGGGTGTTATCCCTCCCTATGTCCAGGTAAAAACAAAGAAGCCCAGATTGTCAGCATTATCTATTTTACATTTAAGTTTTGTGGCTCAGAGAAGGGAGGGCACTCTTTCCTGGTCACACAGCATGTATGTGGCAGAGTTAAGTTTCAAATCCAAGTCGGTGCTTTTTTTTTTTTTTTGAGGGCTCTTACAGCTCTTATCGCATTATTACATCCATCCATTGTGTCAAGCACATTTGTGCATATGTTGCCATCATCATTTTCAAAACGTTTTCTTTCTACTTGAGCCCTTGGTATCAGCTCATATTCCCCCTACCATGAATCCTTGATAACTTGTAAATTCTTACTTTTTTTCATGTATTACACTGACCAGTGTCTCCCTTCACCCACTTTTCTGTTATTCGTCGCCCTGGGAAGGGGTTATAGTTGATCATTGTGATCGGTTCCCCCTTTCTCCCCCCACCTTACCCTTCCTCTTTTGGTATCACTACTCTCATTATTGGCCTGAGGGGTTTATTGGTTCTGGATTCCCTGTGTTGCGAGCTGTTATCTGTACCCATGTACTTGCTCTGGTCTAGCTGGATTTGTAAGGTAGAATTGGGGTCATGATGGGGTGGGGGGGAAGGAAGCATTAAAGAACTAGAGGAAAGTTGTAGGTTTCTTTTGTGCTTTATCGCACCCTGACTAGTTCATCTCTTTTTTTGTGATCATTCTGTACGGGGATGTTCAATTGTTTACAGATGGACTTGGGTCTCCAATCTACCCTCCCCCTCATTCATATTGATAGGATTTTTTGTTCTGGGTCTCTGATGCCTGACACCCGATCCCATTGACACCTCCTGGTCCCACAGGCTGGTGTGCTTCTTCCATGTGGGCTTTGTTGCTTGTCAGCTAGATCAAGTCCATGCTTATAACCTCTACTGTCTACCCTTTGTTTCCCCTTCACAACGTCTTGTTCTCTGGGGTGGCCTGGGGCCTGCTGGAGGTGGGAGATTTGCCGGATGTGAACAGAAGCTCTTGGCCCCGCTACCCATGCAGAATTGCCTCAGTGATTCTGCCTGCACTGTGCTGGCTTTCAGGGTGGCCAGCGATAGCCTGGGCCCGACCAACTAAAAGGCGAGGAGGGGGCTCTGGAAACAGAGCTGGTTTGGCTCCCACCAACCCCATGGTATATGCTAGATGGAGCTGTGTCTGGCTTACACTTTTGAACCCTCCCGAGGTTTAGAGGTGCTGTCAAGTAAGAAGTTCTAGGGGAGCGTCCTGGGTGAGGAGGTGGTGAGGTCTCATCCTGGGAAGATGAAGGACCTGTGCAGGAGCTGAGTGTCACCGCTAGCAAAGAAGTGAAGCCTCTCACGACCCCATGGCTGACTGCGCTCCCGGAGTCTGGCTTTTATAGGTGGAAGCTCTTGTAGTCCTGAGAATGAGGGGCTACTTTCAGACCCCTCAGCTCTTCACAGTTGAAGGGGAACTCTGTGGTTTTCTTGGCTGGTGGTATAGCCTGGGCCCAAACCCCACAGCCATTCCATGGGAGAAAGATGAGGCTTTTTAGTCCTGCAGAGATGTACAGCCTTGGAAACCTCCAGGGTTGCTAGGCGTTAGAATCCCTTTGATGGCAGTGAGTTTAACCTTCACCAGGCAGGCTTTTCTTCGGTGGGGTTGCCTGGAGGATTTGAACTGCTAACCTTTCGGTCAGTGATGGATCACCAGCCATTAGTGCCACCTGAAATTCTCCTCAAATGTAGGTTCCCTTCTCCTTCCCCTTCCCCTGGGAGCCCTGCTAAACGGATGTTTGCAATTTGGGGAGCAGGCTGCCGTGAAACCTGCTGTTTTGGAAAGGAAAGCACTGCATAGGGTTGAGTTAGCTGCTTTGAGCTGGGCCCATGTGCTCACATGTTGTCCGTTCCACTCACCACCCGGTAACACCAGCTTTGGCTCTTCACCTCTCCGAGTCTCAGTTTCCTTTTCTGCGACGTGAGACCTCAGTGTATTACTGTGAAAATCAGATATCTGGTATTCAGAAACTGCCGCCCCACCCTACTGGAGCAGCTGCCTTGAGGGTGTTCCCACAATCCTGGTTGGCTACTCCTGTGGTTACTTGCTGTCGTATCCGTTCCTACTCAGTGACCCATGTACACCAGAATGACTTGTTGCCCAGTTTGGGCCATCTTTACAGTCCTTGAGATACTCCAGCCCATTCTTGTTGCCAGCATGCATTTTGAGTAGTTCCAAACTGGGGGTGGGGAGGAAGGCTCATCTTTCAGCCCTATATTTATAGCTCTAGCCTAATGTCTAGAATTTTCATTGACTATTTTTCAGATGATAATCACCAGGCCTTTCTTCCTAGTCTGCCTCGTTGCGGACGCTTTACTAGAACCTGCTCACAATAAGTGACCCTGCTGGTATTTGTAATATCAGCGGCATAACTTCTGGTATCAGAGCAGCATGCAAACCACAGTGTGATAAATTGATTGGTGGTGATGGTGGTAGTACTCTTATCTAAAACCGAACCCATTGTCACAGTGTCGATTCCATTCCTAGCAACCCTTTCACAGGGTCGCCCGATTCATCACAGTAGCAAAATTACAGTTATGAAGTAGCAACGAGAATAATGTTATGGTTGGGGGTTCGCCAGCACATGAGGAAGTGTATGAAAGGGTCGCGGCAGTAGGAAGGTTGAGAAGCGCTGATAGACAGGGTTTTCAAGACTGTAAATCTTTATGGAAGTGGGTCATTCTTCTGTGGAGTGGCTGGTGAGTTTGAACTGCTGACCTGTGATTATCAAACAATCACATATCCAACAGCACCCCTCCAGCTCATTTAGACCCCGTTTAATTTACTTTATTTACTATTCCCTCATCACTCTCGGAGAGAAAGCTAACTACCCACGGCCACGAGTGGATTCCAACTCACCGCAACCCGCCATAGGGTTTCTGGGGCGGTCAGTCTTCACAGCCGGGGGCGTAAGCCTGGCGAAATAAATGGGCTTTCGTTTGGCTAGCTTTTCTCTGAGTCCTCATGCCCTCATGAGCCTCAGTGATCATCTGTCCGGTTTCTTCTGTGCGCGGCAGTTTACTGGCGCGTGCGGTAAACCCGCTGACCTGTTGCCATTGAGTTGATTCTGACTCCATGTGTTACAGAGGAGATAGCCACGGGGCTTCTTAGGCAAACCTTTCTTGAAGCAGAACTCCAGGCCCTTTTCCCAAGGCACTGCTGGGTGAGTTCCAATGGTCAACAGTTAGGTTAGTAATCAATTGCCTAACCTTTAGGCAATGACTAACCTTTAACCAATTAGTAACCTCTATGTTAGTAATCTTCGTACCAGCCACACTAGGATGGACACTTACCCAGTAGGTTCTGTACTAAGCAGTTCATTGGCATTCTATTTTGTCAGCACAGCCGCACCACCAGGCCATTACTGGTTCCTGTTTCATAGGTGAGGACACAGAGGCTGCGAGGCTGAGTGTTAGAATTGGCGGAGCTGGGATTTGAACACAGTGTGACCCCGGGGTTCACACGCTTGTTTCCCTGGGGGTCAGACACCATGGCACACACTGCTGGTTTGCTCCCTGTGGGGAGGGAATTAGGGCGCAGCATTGGTGATACTTCTCTCCTTGCGCCCCCTCCCCCATAGGGTGGGGGGCCGGGGGCTGGCTCTGCTTACCCTGGCGTCGTGATCACCGCCTGCCCTTGCTCCTCCTTGCCCTCAACTCTTCCCCTGGTCTTTCTCGCCTCCCCAGTTGCCCTAATGACAGCCCAGGTGGCAGGTTATGTGGAGAAACTACTCCAGGGACATAAGAGTCCTTGCTACCAGCCTGGGCCTCAGGTGCACACACAGCTACCCTCCCTAGGGAGCGGAGAAGCTGGGCTTCCCCCTCCTCCAGCTGTTAAGCAGGAACTGGAGGAGCTTTGTGTATTGTGTAGGTGTATTTGTGTACATGTGTGTATCAGTGTGCCTGTATGTGATTGTGTGTGCTGGCAACTGTGTTTATTGGATATAAACAATAGTGTGTGTATAATTTTCTAAGTGCGTATATATAAGTGGGGTATGTGTGTGTCTATGCATGTTTATGCTGACGGTGATTTGGCAAGAGGAGGTATCGTCAGCCACTCAGCAGAAGACTTGGTGCTTGAGAGAAAGAGAGGCCCCAGGAACGGATGGTGGGAGGTTACAGTGATCGCCTCTGCTGGTTAAATCACTCTTTGTAGAACAGAGCTACACACATGTTTAGATAATTAGAACAAACGCCAAAGAACAATTCTGTTCAAAGGGCCGAAGCTGGGAGGTGGGGACACGCCAGGATCTGGGGGTGCATTCTGTCTCCCTAGCTCTCTGTGGCCTTCACTGCATTTTGATAACACTCTTTAGAAACTCTCTTTGTTGTAGGATAAACTGACAGGGTTTGTGTGTTTCTGCTGTGAAGTTTCCTGTGTTCTGGGGCCCACTCGGGACAGTCAGGCCATTAGAAGCTGATTAAATGAGCTAATTTCAATTTGTTCAGTGGTTACAGATGCAGAGACCTTTCTAGACAAACCCCCACCCCCACCCCTACCTTTCTGAGCTCCTTCCTCCCTCCCCTCACCTATTCTTCCCTCCCTTCTGCTCCTCTTCCTGGAAAAAATGACCTCCAAGTCTCCCTTGTACGTCTCCATCCTTCCTTAAAATAAACACCTGAAAACCTATGGAGCTAGCCCCAAGAGCTACCCGGGGGGGCTGTGCTGTCTGCATTAGGCCACTCAACATGGCTGAGTGGGAGGAACAAAATGTGACCTTCAGTCTCCCCTCCAGACCTCTTCAAGGGCTGGTCCTCCTGCCTGGCACTCTTGCCCTTGGTGAATTCTGCCCCGTCTCATCACGGGTTTCATCACGGTGACGCTTTTGGTTACCGTCGGGGCAGCTCCAGCGCCTGCCTCCCTTTTGTACCGTAAATGCAGTGATGCCCGGTCCTGCTCAAGTCCGTTCTTGTGGCCGCTGGGTCAGCGCGGTTCATTGAGATCTCCCCTCGTTTTGATGACTCGCTGTTTCACCAATTCCGCATGCTGCCCTTCTCCAGCAGCTCAAGGGAGCCAAAGTTTTTCCGTTCTTGCTTCTCAGGAACATACTCCCTCTAAGACAGATTTGCTCTTTCGTTTCCAACAGCACCGTTCCAGTACATCAAGTCTCCGGTCTTCCTTTTTCAGTGTCTAGCTTTTGCACGCACATAAGCGGCTCACGAAGATCACAACTTGGGTCAGGTGCACCTCGGTCATCAAAGTGACAGCTTGGCTCTTAAAGAAAAAATTTTTTTTTGCTCTTTAAAATTTTAAAGAGTTCTTTCGCAACAGATGTACTCGATGGGAAACGCCATTTGACTTCTGGAGTGCTGGGTGCTGGTCTCAGTGTAGAGGCCCCCTTATCCAGGAAGCCTTAAAAAATTTTTTTTTGAGTGACAAATTCTTCATTCAATCTTCTAGTCTCTCTTTAAAAAAAATCATTTTATTGGGGGCTCATACAACTCTTATCACAATCCATGCATCCATCAGTTGTATAAAGCACATCTGTACATTCATTACCCTCATCATTCTCAAAACATCCGCTCTCCAGTTAAGCCCTTGGCATCAGCACCTCATTTCCCCCTCCCTCCCTGCTCCCCCCTCCCTCATGAACCCTTGATAATTTATAAATTATTATTTTGTCTTATCTTACCCTGTCTGACATCTCCTTTCACCCACTTTCCCATTGTCTGTCCCCCAGGGAGGAGGTTATATGTTGATCCTTGTAGTCGGTTCCCCCCTTTCCACCTGACCCTCCCTCCACCCTCCTGGTATCACCACTCTCACCGCTGGTCCTGAAGGTCCAGGAAGCCTTTTGTACCCCTCCCCAGCCCCCATTCTCCAGTCAGAGCGCATGTTACAACAGACAAAACCATCGCCTTCCTCCCTAGCCTGTGAGCGCCGTGTCGGTGCCCTTCACAGCCATGGCCTCAGACCCCAAGCACGTCACACAGATCTATGATGAGTGAACTCAGTAACAGAGCGAATGAATGAGTGGGTGGGATGTACAGCACTGCACCCCAAGCTCCGGGTAGCAGGACATGGGGGACCCACCAGCCCCGATTCCTGGGCAAACTCCTCCCCACTAAGTGGGCCCTCAAGTCCTTGCCATTTGCTTACTCACCTGAGATGAGACTCTGTCTCCAGAAACGCACACCCTTGGGATAGGGAATGGACTCAGGCGGGCCTGGCCTGGCCTGACCCCAGCTCAGCTGGAAATCCGATCCCAGGGCCACACAGTGAGTTGGCCTCTGACAGCCCTACCAGGCCAGCTGGCCTGGGGAGTACAAAGTGCCAGCCACAAAGGACGGCCAAAGCACAGAAAAGCAGGGATCGTGTAGCCGCAGCACATTTACAACGGGCACCCCAATCATCCTTTAGCTGCTTGCCCCCCCCTCTGCTCGCTCTCCCCCCCTTTCATTTTAACACCCAGGTCACAGCACCTTTCCAGCCTGGAGGCTTTGGGAGTGGCCGGGGTGGCGGGCTTTCTTGGGGCTGTGCAGCCGCAGAGGCCTGGTTTCCATTTGCCGAGAGCTCCTCCCCAAAGACCAAACCCCACCCAGGGGCCTCTGAAGGGTTGTCCCTCACCCTTTTCTGGTGGAGGGGGGGGGGCATGGTGTGTTCTCTTTCTGTGGCCCTCCCTCCAAGCCTGACCCTCAAAAATGGCATTGGAGCGGTGCCTGTCCCCGGCCTGCCACCCCTGCAGGATCCCAGCGCCAGCAGGGAGGCTGGGCTGGCTGCTCCCTCTGGGGCCAGAGGCCCCCAACTGGGTCAACATTGGCCCAATGGCGGGAATGGTCGGCCTTCTCTGTCCTTTCCCCCTCCAGCTGCTCCTTTACCCACCCCTTTCCTTCTCTGAGGCACCTCCTCCCCTTGCTTGCTGGGCTTGCTGGCTCCTCCTGGAGGGAGAGCAGAGAGGGTGGGGATGTTGCCGGGGCTGAGGTCACTGGTGGGCCAGCGGAAAGTGCCTCTCCAGCCTTTAGCCTGTCCTGGTTTCCGGGACAGGGGCTCAGGCTTCTTACCTTGCTGTGCCGGCCATCTCCTCCTGGCGTGCCCCAGTGAGCAGTGTGCGAGGTAAGTCGGGGTGTCATGGCCATCCTAGGCCCCAGGAGGGGGAGAGTGAACACAACAGGCTGGCGTCTGTACAGGGCTGCCAAGAGTCACACTAGAGACTCCGACTCCTTGGGAAGTGGAATGTTTGCTCAGCCCAGAATCACAGCCAGAAGAAGGCAGACGTTTTCCTGGAATAGGAGGGATCAGCTGCTAAGGAGGTCCAGGTGGCCAGGGCTCTCCCCTGTGCTGGGTCCTGCTGAGCAGGAATGGGATGGGGCGCTGAGGGATCACCCCAGTCTCTGGACCTGGTGCTCTCAGCTTCTTCCCTTCGCTCAGCACCCTACCCACTGCCCTGTCCCCTTCCTGGCTCCTGCAGCACACCTGACCTGCAGATGGTTGGTATCCCCCTGAGCGCCTGCTAGTCCCTCGGCCCCACTGCTCACTACCCCTCCCTCCATCTGTCCCACTTTTCGCCCTTTGGCCCCTGAGTCTCTGCCACCCACAAAGCCAGCCTGGCCTCAGCTGTCATGTTCCAGGCATGGGCCTCCTCTCAGTCACAGAGGTGACATGCTAAGAGGACATTTGGACAGGCCTCTGGATTTCTATTGGCAAATACTAATTCCTTGAAGAATTCATGGAGTATGTGTGTGTGTGTGTGTGTGTGTGTGTGTGGTGGGGAGGCACTTGGTGATTCTCATGGCCAGCCACTTCTTTCTGTTTTTGTTGTTACCAGGCTACCGAGACAGTAAACCTAAGTTCTGCAATTACACAGCATTTCAGAAGCAAATTGAGAGGATGACAGTGTTATTATTGGCTACTGGGTTAGCGGCTGCCTTGGCAGGAGTACCAATCCTGTGTGGCGTTCCTGGTGTGGGGGTGAGAATGGTGCGATGGGGGTAGAGAGGAATGGTGAGTACATCTTGCCCTGAGTGACAGACTCAGGGTGGCCCTCCTCCCCGGCAGGGCCTGCTTGGAGAATGCTCGGCTCTGATTCACTGCTGCTGAAAGCAGCATCAGAGAGGCTGAGAGATCAGCTTCAGGTCACACAGTGAGTGGATGTTGGAGGTATATTTAGGTCCCTATGGGAACGAACAACTTGGCCATGTCTGAAGGTAGGCCATCATGTTGGCATCTTGGAAGATGGAAATCTGGAATGCAGCCTAGTGAGCTTGTGCCAGTTTCAGGGCTCTTGTGCCTCCCTGCTGCTCCCCCTTCCTGAAATGCGCTTCCTTCAGGGGCCCCATGCTCACTCAGGTCTCTCCCTGAGTGTCAACTGATCACCTATCCCGGATAATGTCCCACTTCCTCTTTTCCCTGTTCATGTGTCTTCCTAGCGCCCTGATGTATGATGTGCTGGGATTTTGCTAAACAATGACCCTCTTCTCATTATAGGGTAAGTTCTCTGAGGCCAAGGATCTTGCTTTGTTCAAAATCATAGCCCCAGAGCCTAAAACAAGCTGGCACAGTAGATACTTGTTAATATTGGTTGGAAGAGTAAATGAATACACATGGATATCATTTTTCCAAATGGCTGCCAGGTGACAGATGGTTGGCCCTCTTCTTGGAGGATGTGTGGAATTGGGGACCCTATTATTCTTGTTATTCTTGCCTCTGAGAAGTGATTAGCAGGTCCTTCCTAAAAGATCACAAGATCACAAGAACCTCCTTCCCTCTTGCAAGCTGAGGCAGCTAGGAGGGAATGAGCTCTCCGTCAGTGGAAGGTGCGAAGCTTAGCTGCACAGGCAATTGCAGGATTGGGTTGTGGTTGGGCTGGCTTCACTCAAGGACCCATTTACGGTTTAGTTCAAGTTCTGTGAGGGGCTCAGTTGCCAGGGGTTAGCTTTCTCATTTGACTGCTCATGATGCCAGTAGAATCAGGCCTGGGTCTGGGGATGGGGTACGGAAGTGGCAAACTGAGGATGTTCCCCCGAAACCAAATGCCCTGCCATCGAGTCAATAGCAGTTGCAGAGTAGAACTATTCCGTAGGGTTTCCGAGACTGTAAATCTTATGTAAGCAGACAGCCCCCTCTTCCTCCCGGGGAGCCGCTGGCAGCTTTGAATGGCCGACTTTGCAGTTAGCAGCCCCATGGTAACTCCCTGTGCCATCAGGCTCCTTGAAGATGTTCCCAGACTCACCGCCATTGAGTCAGTTCCGGCTCCTAGTGACCCTGTGGATTAGGGGAGAATTGCTCTTTGGGGTTTCTGAGACGGTAAATCCTTACAGGAATAGAAGGTTTCCTCTTTCTCCCATGGAGCAGCAGCTGGTGAGTTCAAACCGCTGACCTTGTGGTTAGCAGCCCAATGCTTAACCCCAGATCTCCTTGTGGATGCTCGAGGAAGGGTAAATCGTGTGGGTTGTGGACCTCTAAAGGCAGCGAGGCCTGTCTTGAACCAGAGGTCTCCCCACCAGCCTCACTTCTTACCACCACTGATTTGGAAAGGACATGTGATAGGTTCATTGAGCATTTCCTATGTGCCAGGCATTGGGCCAAAGTGCTTAACCTGGATGATCTGATTTATCCTCTTGGTAAACTAGGAGACAGTATTCTTTGCCCATTTTTTCCCTTCCTGTTAGTGAGGTCAGTAACTTACCTGGGTCATGGAGTGGGTTGGTGGTGAAACCACGATGTGAATGCAGGTTTTCTGACCCCAGAGTTTTCCTGGTCACTCCTGTTGTCAGTGTGCAGGGGCTTTGCTGCGGTCATCTGCAGCTCCAGCACTTGGAGCAGAGTGAACGAATGAATGGGTGAACTGTCCCAAGGCCAATGGGAAGTGTGCTGCCTTTTTATTGGTTGGCCACCCAGAACCAATTGCCCCTGAATCAACTCTGACCCATGATGACCCAAGTGTGTCAGAGTAGAAATTGGCTTCCAGTGGCTGATATTTTACAAGTGGATAGCCAGGACTTTCTTCCAAGGCACCTCTGGGTGGACTGAAACTTTCAGCCTTTTGTTCGGCAGCTTTATGCTGGTGCTGGCACTGTCCAGGCACTCTGGCCTGTTGGACAGAGAGGGAGAAGCCCAGCAGTGGTGTCCAGGAAGTAGTGGCATTCATGAGATTTCCCTCTAGATTTACAAGAGGGCTGCTTGTCTGTGTGCTCCCAGAAGGGGGAGCACTTGTTCATGGGCCTTAGCTAGGGAGGTTTCTGGAGGTTTTTCCTTGGTGGGAAAACACATGTGCACACACCCCGACTGCAACCTTTCTCCCTCCCATGTGTGGAGAGAGGCGTTCTCTCATGGTGTTTTGCCAACAAAGATGTAGATTCCCCACCCTCTCTTCCACCTCAGAGCATGTGCCTTTAAAAGCATGGAGTCTCTGCTTATTACCTTATTAAATCTACCCATTTGTTTTGCTCTGATCTGAATAAAGAGAAGGCTCCCTTCTCCTGCTCTCCCCTCCCAGGACTTCCTTTGTTTTAATGCCATTTCTCCAGGGATCAGGCTCGGCAGGGTAGCTAAACTGCCCCCTCTTTCTCCACCCCTGCAGGGCCCCCTCCCCATAATTTTTTGCCCTTCCTTGCTTCACAAGCGTCTTTCAAATAAAAGAAAGACAAATGCAAACCACACTGCAGACTGGACTAATTGCATTCTGTCGTAATGTGCGGTGGCTCCTGGGGCCTCAGTGACACTGGACAGACTCTGCAGGGTGGGCCCCTCTGGGCCCCAGGGGTCAGGAGAGTGGTCAAGCTCATTAACTTCTCTGCCTCCAGCCGAAGCCTGCATCTTGCCAGCCTCTGAACCTCCAGCTAACAGAGACCTCTCCAGAATCTCCTTGTTCCTTTGTGATTCTGTTTGTTCATTCATTCATTCAGCTCTTCAGGTATTTTTTCATATCATAGTAATTGAGTGCCTCTCTACACCAAATTTGGAGCTTCATTGTTCCAGCCATTGATCCATTCATCCATCCACCCACATATCCATTCCCCTATTTATTCATGACACAGTTAACCAAGTAACTCTACTAGACTGCCTTGAAATGTACCCTTTTCTTCATTAATTCATTCATGTATCAAGCAGATATTAATTGATCATACATATGTGCTAGGCACTTGTTGTGGTTCTAAGTCATCTAGAACATGTGGGCCTTATCAGAATTGTGTCCAGGCGGTTCTAAGCCCTGAATACCTGGGAGGAAACTCTAATAACGCTCCTGGAAGAGGAGAAAGCACAGGTGAGCCCTGTTGAGATGTAGTGCCCCATGGAGGGTAAGGAATATGGGGCTTATCTTAAGTCCTGCACCAAAATTTGCATTTCTCCTTGAATGATTGACTTGGCAGATGTTGAGGGTCTGCTCTGTGCCAGAGTCGAGAGAAACCTGCTCACCAGTCCTATTATGGTGGACAGGAGAGTCACACTCTGGAAGCTGTTTGCCCTTGCTGGGCTGAGAGCAACATCTTCCTTTCCTGGGTTCTCCTGACAAGAGGATGCCAGTGCCTGTAGGGCGTGGGCCTCATGAAGATCCCACTGGCTCAGAGCAGACTATTCCCCATGAGTAGCAACCCCCTCAGTTTATACCGAGGCACTTAGTAGAGCAGGCAGGCTGGCCTAGGCATAAGGGCTTGTGTTAGGAAGATGTGTTCACGTAACATTTTGTGCAATTGATGAATCAGGTAGCCAGGGATTCCTCCTGGCTCGGCTGCATTTTGCTCCGGGACTAGTCAATTGTCTGTACCCCTTCCAGCCCCACCTATCTCACCTCACGGGCCTCAGTGTCCCTATATATCCATGGGTGGCGAGACTGAGTAGTCCCCGAGGTCTCTTTTAGGGCTCAGAGCCTCAGTTTGCTCATCTGTAAAGTGTGTCTAATGAAAGGGTTCTGTTAAATTTGTGAGGACGGTTAGAACACGAGAGACAGTAACTGGTGCCCAGTAAGAAATCCAGAAATGTAGTGATGACAGTGAGATCTGCTCAGATCTGTTGTGAGTACAGACACAGGGTATATAGAAAGATGGCCCGTGCCAGTGGACGTAGAGGATGGCCATTCCACCTAAGAAGGCAGAGGTGGTAAGCCAGGGGTGAGGTCTGGTCAGCCATGCTGGAAAGGGCTGTCAGCTGCAGTGTTCTACAACTGGAAATTCAATCAGGAGGATGCCTTTGCTTCAGATGCTTGGCCTGCCAGCCCCTAAAACCCAAGGGCTCCTCACGGTAGCCCTGGGTCAGTGCCCCCACAGCCACCCCAAGCTTCGATTGCTCTTGGAGCCTTCTCCAGGCTGGAGAAGTTGCTTTAATCTCTCTTCAACACACTTGACTGAGCCACCTTCAAGCGTTGAGCTTCACCGGCTCAGCATCCAGCCCAGGGTGACAATTTTTCTGGAGGCTGCAACATGAAAGTCCAGGGATTTTTTTTTTCTCCACAGAGTTGTAGATTTGGAGGAGTATCAGGTGTAATTGGAGGGAGGGGAGAATGAGGAGGAAGGGGAAAAACGAGAAGCTGATACCAAGGGCCCAAATAGAAAGCTAAGTTTTGAGAATGATGAGGGCAACAAATGTATAAATGTGCTTGACACAGCATGGATGCATTGATGGGTTGTGATAAGAGTGGTACGAGCCCCTAATAAAATGATTTTTTTAAAAAAAGAAAGCAAAAGTCCTCACAATTGAACCAATAGATACCATCATGACAAATGGAGACAAGCTTGAAGTAGTCAAAGATTTCATTTTGCTTGAATCTACAAGTGCTCATGGGGGTGGCGCTCATCAAATCCAAGGACATATTGCATCGGACAGGTGTGCTGCTCCTTAAAGTATTGAAGAGCAAGGATGTCACTCTGAGGACTAAGGGTCACCTGACCCAAGCTGTAGTAAGTCAGACAGTGAATAACGAGGGCCGTAGAAGAATTGAATAACAGTGTTAATGAAGAAGATCGAGACCACCACGGACCACCAGAACCACAAGCAAATGTATCCTGGGAGAAAGGCATCCCAAATTAGAATTTGGCCAGTGTAGTTGATATTACACTGACTTTTATTTTTTCCTCCCCAAGAACTTCATGAAAGACTGTTGTAATTGCACTGTTATAACTGAGAAGTGGGAATTTGGATTTTATATAAAGGCTGGGGCTCCTGAGTGTAGGGCATGCTGCAAGGCATTGTGTGTGTGTGTATGTGTGTGTCGTATTCCACAGTGGCGATGTTTTGTTGACTGCTTACTAAGTGTGTGTGTCTTATTCCACAGTTGGCGTTGTTTTGTTGACTGCTTGCTAGCATACGTTGATGTAAACTTCTGCAGACGAGACGACTGGATGTGCTTGGCAAAGAGCACCTAGGATTTTACTTTCCCATGAACCCAGCACTCCTGGCCCTCTGTGCTTCCCCACACCGACTGCCTTGTCCAATGAGCCATCCTAGTTGTCGTGGGCTTGCTTCCAACTCACGGTGAATCCACGTGTTTCAGAATAAAACTGCGCTGCACGGGGTTTTCAATGACATTGCAGAAGGAGATCACCAGGCCTTTCTTCTGAGGTACCCCGGGTGGACCTGACCCTGCTGTTGTTCAACTAGCCACTGACTGCTTTAACGGATTGCACTACCTAGTGACTCATTTCAAGGATAGGGACCCCTGAAATGGTTACATTTTCTATAGCTTGCTAATGAAATTGCATTACTAAATAAACTCTCAGAACATTAAAAAGAAGTAATTTGGGCTTGCAAGCTGGCTGTCACCAGGACCTCAGTGGGACCCTGGGGGGGTTGTTGTCCCAGGCCCCGCCCCCACCTCCTCTAGGATGGTGCTGGGAATTGAGCAGTCCTAAGTATGCCCCAGCCTTGAGAGTGCAAGCCTGCAGCAGAAAGAGGAGACGGAGTGTGCTTGGGAGGCACTCTTTGGTGGCACGCTGGGCCCAGTGTTATGGGTTTCATGGGTGAACATTGAAAAATAATTAACCTTTTGTCTTACAGACCATTACAAAGCCATGCACGCCACCAGAACATCCTATCCATGAGCTCATCACCATAGTTAGGTATGATTATTGTTGGGTTGGTAGCATGCTAGTCTTGACAATTTAACCTCCCTGGCAGTCTAGGTCAGTAAATTTGGACCCAAAGCGGTACATTGTTTTGCATAAGATTTGTTGTTTTCTGTTGTAGGCCTGTAATTCTTAAGAAATTACTCATTTTACTCTCTCTAGTAGACATTCCATGTATGAGGAAGTCAGATCGCTCTACGATCCCAGTGGAGCACACCGCTGGACCGGGGAGCAGTTAAGGGACTTCTCTGCAGTGTAATCCAGAGTGCGGCTGGGGGTTACCGCTTCTGACAGTTGACATTTACCCCGAGCCACACTCGCGATTACTGCCAGGGAGGTTAAAGTAACAAGGTCACAGCATCGTGGTCGTGGTGCAGTTTGGGATCTCAGCTAATGAGTACCAGGACTTACCGTGAGGCACTGATAGGTCTCAGTGACTCCACTGTGACAAGGCCTGGTGAGGGCAGAGTGGGCTGTGCTGTCTGACAGGTGTGCCTCCTAATCTGGCGCTACCTCAGGCAGCGCCACCGAAGGTAAGGGTCAGACAGAGTCCCCAGACTTAGAGCCTGAGGCAAAGACTTGCGGATGAGTTATTCATGACCCGTCTGTCATTTGCCACTGTGGTGGCATGCAGGTTGCTATGATGCTGGGTGCTAGGGTACTGCTATTTCAAATACCAGCAGAGTCTCACCCATAGTGGACAGGTTTCGGTAGCGTTTCCAGACTAAGATTGACCAGGAAGAAAGGCCTGCCTGATGACCTACCTCTGACAGGTAGCTAACAAAATCCCTATCTATAGGAGATGGCATTCTGTTGGGAGACGCTCAAGAAATACACTTGATTTTACCAGCTATCAGGAAGAGGGCACACAACCAAGAAGTGATTTATTCTTTTCTATGTGGGGTCACCATAATCCAGAGCAACTAATGACGATATTTACTGGGAGGTGATCCCTGGCAGGAGGGAAGATGGAACAGAGAGAGTGAGACAGGAGGGGGGAAAGACCAATATGGGGATGCAGGGTTGAGCGTGGTGTTCTTTTCCACAGACCAGTCGCTCCTGATAATATGTGCAAAAGACAGTCTTGTATTATTATTATTGTTGAAGTCTTGTCTTCTAAGGACTATTTTAGCTGTACTTCCTCTAAGACATCTTTGTTTGTTCTTCCGTCAGTCCGCGGTGGTCCTTTCACAATTCTTCCCCGACACCATTATTTGGAAGCATCAGTTCATCTTTAGTCTCCTCTATTCACTGTCCAGAGTTTTGTATGCCCGTGAAGCTTTTGAACATAGGGCTTGGGGCAGGCGGACCTCAGTTCTCAAAGTGATAGATTTGTTCTTTAAAGGTCCGCGCAGCATATTTGTCCAGCGAAGTACCTCGTTTGAGCTCTTGCCT
The DNA here is from genome assembly GCF_050624435.1 of Tenrec ecaudatus. Taxonomy (NCBI): domain Eukaryota; kingdom Metazoa; phylum Chordata; class Mammalia; order Afrosoricida; family Tenrecidae; genus Tenrec; species Tenrec ecaudatus. Next base: position 39,280,558 of record NC_134547.1, on the reverse strand, counting down.
GCCGTTTCCATGCGCGTTGATTATAGAGCCAAGTAGAGTGCAATCCTTGCCAACATCTCTTTTCTTTACCACGATGCTGTCTGCTGGTCCAGTAGAAAGGGTTTCTGTTTGCTTTACTTTGAGTTGTAATCCACACTGCAGAATGTGGATTCTGATATTTATCAGTAAGTGCTTGACTTTCAACAAGCAAGGGTGTATCATCTGCATATTGGAGGTTGTTAACCAGCCTCCCTTCACTCTGGATGCTATGCACTTCTTCATAGGGGTCTGCTTCGCAGATTATTTGCTCAGCACACAGATGGAATAGTATCTTGAAAAAATACAGTGGCATACCCTTTCCTTACATTAAACCATGGAGGATTCCCGTGTTCTGTTGAACAACTGCCACTTGGTCTGTGTACAGGTTGCTTCTGCTGGAGCACAATTAAGTGCATTGGGATTTCCTTTCTTTACAATGCCACTCCACGTGTGTCCTGGCCCAGACAGTCGAATGCCTTTGCATTTGCATAGTTAATAAGACATCTTTGGAGAGTCTTCATGTTCAGCCAGATTGTCCGATGCCAGCAGTGAACTAGCTCCCTCGTTATACATCTTTAGAAGCCAGCTTGAAGGTTTTGTCACTCTTTGTGTTCTATTGCAGTCGCTTTTAAATTATCTTGAGCAACATTTCACCTACATATGTCATTAGTGATATTGTTCGATAATGTATGCATTCTGTTGGGTTACCTTTCTTTGGAACGGTCCTGGGTGTGGATCTCTTCTAGTTGGTGGGCCAGGTAGCTGCCTTCTAAATTTCGTGGCATAGATGAGTGAGCGCTTCCTGTGCTGCGTCGGTTGTTGTTGATCCCAAACACTTCAATTGGTATTCTGTCTGTTCATAGAATCTTGTTTGTCCTAATGTTTTGACATCTTCCTTCAGTACCATCTGTTCTTGGTAATGTGCTATCTCTTGACCTAGCCAGCACATGATTTATTTATTGTACAAAAGGTATAGGCATATACTCATATGTAAGTTATGTACATGCCTATACATATTTATATACCTATACATAGTTATATACATATCTATAGGTGAGTTCTGTATATTTCTATACTTAAGTTATAGACATGTGTATACACACACAGTTGGGGTCCAGTCAACTCAGACTGATGATGACCACATGCACCTTTGAGTAGAGTTGTGTTCTGTAGGATTTTCAAGGACTGATTTTTCTGAAGTCGATCTCTGAGGCTTTCTGCCAAGGTGTCTCTAGGTGAACTTGAACATCCAACTCTTGTTAGCAACCCAGCATGTTAACTGTTTGTACCACCTAGGACTCCGCAGCATAAAACACAGGCATACGGATTACGCATATTGTGCAATATCAACTCTAATGGACATATTAATCACTCGCCAGTGTCTTCTCTGACTCAGAAGCTGAGTAAGAACCACCACGTAGTTATCTCTAATATTGAGTTTTGTGAAAATTGCTATCTGAATTTGGTCATCTGGTCATTAGCGTTCCCCTCTCTCACCCTCATTGAGCACTCCCTGTGGCCGTCATGAGCTAGTCATCGATGGACAGCCACATTGATGAGGCTGGTGTGAGGAGAGCTCAGAGGGCTGAGGGCTCTCCCCCAATTTGTTTAGCTGTTCCTACTGCTCACTCAAGGGTTCCAGCCTTGCAGTCCAGGGCTGGTGCAGCCTATCTGTGGGCTGTGCTGCTTCTGCTCACAGCCATCAGACCTGGAGGGCAGGCTGCAGCCTTGGTGTTGACGAGTTATAATCTTCCTGAGGTCTCTCTTCGGGAGCACTGAACTTCAGAGACCTCCTGAACCCTGACTCAGCCCTACCCAGATGCCCTGCCGGTGACCTCACTCTGGTACCTGCTGTGAGCTCAGAGGAATGGATGGGGCTCTCTTGGGACTAGTGCAAGACCTGAGAGGTAGGGGGCTGCTGAGTGGGACCTGGCAAGGCAGTGGCTCTCAGGTGCTCCCTGCTACAGTCCCCAGGCCAGTAACTGAACTCTTCTCCTGTCTCCTCCCTTGAGGAGCTGGGTGGTGCCAGTCTAATCTTGCTCCCAGCGGCCGTCACAGGGTAGGGCATGTCCCACACCTGGGTCAGGGGAGAAGATGCCAGCACCACAGGCTCAGCATGTGTTTCCCCACAGAGCCTGGGAACCCCCTAGGTATAAGCACTGTGGCTGGAGGAGCTGATCAAGTTAGTGGGATATGGTGTGACTTTCCCCCCAGCTCACTGGGGGCAATGGTGATAGGAGGGAGTAGGGGGCCACCCGCTGCAGGGCTCACTCCCTTCATGTGCCCATTTAACACTCGGAGCATCATTTATCTGTGCTCTGTACGGGAAAATCCTTGTGGGTTTGGGCAAGAAAAAGAACTTGAAAATGCAGTTTCATGGAGCACAGACGAGGTGTGAGTGGCTGTGAACGGAGGGCTCCATCCTCAGTTTTGTGCCTTCTCAGTGTCCACTGCCCTAAAAGAATCCCTGCTGGACAATTGCTGTTGTTGTTGTTGGGTGTTGTCAAGTTCATTCCAACTCATAGGGGCCCTGTCTATGTGCATAGTGTGGTGGTCCTGCACCACACTCACACTTGTTCAATTCGACCCCATTGCTGCACCTGCCGTGTCAGTCCCTCTGGTTGGGGTCTTCTCTTTCACTGCCCTTCTACTTTAGCCAGCAGGAGGTCTTTTCTAGGGGCTGGTCTCTCCGGAGAGCATGTGCAAAGCACATACCTTGAAGTCTCGCCAGCCTCGCTTCTAAGAACCATTCCAGACACACCGCTTCTAAGGCAGATCTGTTGGTTATTTTAGCAGCGCATGGGACTTTCAATCGCCTTCTCCAGCACCGTAACTCAGATGCATCCGTTCTTCTTCATTCTTTGTTATACCGCATCCCGTTTTGACATGCGTATGAAACCATGGAGAAAGCCATGGCTCGGGTCAGGCAAACCTTAGTCCTCACAGAGACATCCTTGCTCTTTAACAGTTTAAAGCGCTCTGTGCAGCAGATTTACCCAATGCAACACAATGATTGGATTTGATTTCTTGACTGCTGCCTCCATGAAAATTGATTGTGGATCCAAGTAAAATGAAATCCATGACAACCCCCATCTTCTTGCTGTTTATCACCACGTCATCTATTCATCCGAGTGTGTGGATTTGGGTTTTCTTTTCATTGAGTTGTCATCAATATCGAAGGCTGCAATCTTTGATCTTCATCCACAAGCCTTTCAAGTCCTCACTTGTAGCCAGCAAGGCTGTGTCGTCTACAATCGAAGGCTGTTCATAAGCTGTCCTCCAATCCTGATGTACATTTCTTCCTCAGGTAATTCAGCTTCTTGTAATGTTGGCACAGTGTACAGAGGAAGCAGAGAGAGAGGACACACACCTGATGCACCCCTTTCCTGATTTTAAATCACGCCTCTTGGCCCATGAGCAAGGTCCACATGAACACAGTGAAGAGTTCTGGAATTTCCAGGCCTTTTCTCCCTCAGAACCATGGATAGGATTGAATTGCAGACTTTCCATTAGCAGCGAAACACTTAACCATTGTGCCACTAGGCGCCTTATTGATAGGTTAGTGATTGATTGTTTATTTCTGGCCATTTGTCGCCGACTGCTGCAGTCAGCTGCTTAGATGATGGGTGGCTCTCTGGGAACTACAGAAGGAAACTTCTGGTTCCGTTACTTGCCACTCAAGGCCTTCCTCGTGGACTTACACTCCAGCCTTTAAGTCTCTTCTGCTGGCACCGCAAGGTCCAGCCACAGCTCCCCCTGGGCTATTTCTAAAGCTTCTGTTCTCCTACCTCTGAGCTTTTGCTGCAGCGGTTCCTGGCCGTGGCCCTAGACTTGGCTCATGTTGTTCATGTGTGCCATGACTTTCGTAATATTCCCAGATTGCTGATTTTCCTAGAATTTGTGTCAAATCCATTCTCTCTTCATCTTTAACTGAGCTCATTTAATGAATTCTGCAAATAGAAAATCCGCTTCATGCTGTAAAGTGAACAATGGAGTCCGTTAAAAACAAAACCTATCGCTCTCCAAAACTGGTGTGGCATCCCGAAGAGCTGAGCTCACGGCCTGCTTTCTCCTTGTTGCAATGTTAGAGCAGCGTGAGGACCCAGCAGCCTCAAATGGAGCCTCCTCCTCGGTCTCCTCAGAGGACCCATTAGAATGGAAGGGACACTGGCAAGCTCCCTCTTTGCAGCAACGGTATTTAGGGCTGTCTTGGCTACATCTTAAAATCAACCTGGGTCTGCCTGTTTTGCAGAACATGGATAATAGAAATCTTATGACCTCTCCGAAGCCCATTGTGAGTGCCCACTGCCTCCCACAGTGGTGCTCTGTGCCCTCTCTGCCTTTGCCCACGACTGGTGTTGCCTGGCATACCTTTGCCTGTGGTAAGCTGTCCAGTCCTAAGGTGAGCATGCAATCTGTGTCCACACCCTTGCCCAGGATCTGTCCCCTGCTCCTGCTCCCCAGGAAACGCGGTGACTCTTGGGGTGCTCTGGGTGGCGAGGAGTGGTGTAGGTTTGTGTGACTCGTGACCGGGGGGAGGGACACTATTGGTGACGGTATCTAAACTAAAACTTCGAGGCTGGACTCCTGAGGTTTGCCCAGCACTGTCTCTGCCATCATTGCTGGGCTCATCCCAGGCTCCTACCAGGTTCATTCCAGACTCCTCTCTGATATCTTTGACATTCAGTGCCTTTGGCCTCTTGAGCTCTCAGGAGGCTGACCTGTACAATGGGACAATGATGGTCCTTGCGGCACAGGATGGAAGTGAAGATTCCGTGAAGGACAGCTCGTGACGTTCTTGGCCCCTTGCCTGACAGAGAGGGCTCTGCGGAGGGTGACTTCTGGGTGGGGCTAGGCTGAGGGACAGCTGGCAGTGCGATGCGCCTGCAGTTTACAGTGTGGCTCAGTCTGATAGTGTCTCAAACAGAGGACTGCAGGGAGGCGTCCGTTTACCTTAAGCACTCAAAGTAGAAGGGCACATAACCCCAGGAACCACAAGTCAGGGTGAGAAAGAGCCTGATGGCAGTGCCCTGAGGGCAGTGAGGGGTCCTGTGCTGGCCGAGAGTCAGAGAAAGCTCCTTGTTGGTGGTGCCCAGTGATAGCATGGGCCATCCCTCTCTCACTCTTCTCTCCCCCAAAGCCCTTCGAAGAAGAGGCTTTCAGATGGGGTACTGCTCCGGGGCAGCATGCCCCTTCCAACGAGGTTGGCCAAGGGCGGTCTGGCCGGGAGCACTTCCCTGAAGCTCTGAAGGTGCCCCAGACTGTAACTCTAGTGTATGAACGGGCAGAATGCACTTGAACTAGCCTAACCTCAATGAAAGGATTATTTCCTTCTAGAAAAGCGGTGCCTTATACTTAATAGTTTTAAGTTGTTCTGGGTACCAATTCGACTTTTAATTTGGTCTTTCCCTCTGGCACCTTGAGCATGTACGCATTTTGCATCGAATCGGTATACACACACGTTCCCTGGGAGGGAGGGAGACAGGCTGTTTTGGGGGTTCCTTCTGGTCCTCCCAGGAAGAGAGACACTGAGTCATTCTGAGTTTGGGGTTCTCTGTCAGGGCAGCAGTGAGTGGTTACAAATATGTCAAACAAAAGTCCCTTTGTGGCCACCCCGACACAGGTCAGAAATTCTACCATGGTGATCCTGCCTGGAGAATCCAAGGCCAAGTGAAATGTATGGATCATCCCCCACATTTCTGCAGTAATAGGGCGAGTTATTATTGATTCACAGAGCACGACAAAACATCACTGCTTGAATTAGCAAACAGCTGTTTCTAATTTGAGCTTAGAACGGTACACAGAGGAACTTGTTTCTCTGTTCACTCCTTTCATTTATAATGAATTTTAATCACCGCTACAGGTGAGAAAAATGTAGAAACAAGCTTGTATCTTGTGGAAGAAACAAAGGAGAGACAGATGCTAACAGATTTCCAGTCTGTGATAAAAGGGATGTTTGGTGCACGTTACATGTAATTAGAGCACAGCTGTTTCCAGTCCCAAGTCCACGAACATGGCCGAATGTGGGCTCTGCTGTGCTCACTCCAAAGGGAATCAAGAAAAACAGTGATTCAACCCCGAAAGCATTTTGCTTTTTCTCGAATCGGGCAAAGAACCCTGTGCTCTGGCCCTTGGCTGTTTCGTGAACAGTGACGGAGAGGTGACTTCATCAGGCGGGATCTCTTCCTGCAGAGCTGGCCAGGGGTGTGGGGCGCCCCGGGGACTTGTGGGAGGACCTTCCAGAATGCCTCTCTGGCTGCAAGCTCCCTACACTTCAGGGAGCCCCTTGGAGAGGGGGGACCAGGAGGGGGGATGGGGTTCGTGGCATTGCGAGTTTGATCGCAGCCAGCTCTCTGGTGAGTTGATGAATGCTGGCTTTGTTTTTCGTCCTGGTCTGTTTAATTTCTGCAATAAAACTGGAGCTCGATTGCATTTTCAATATCGGCGTTAAGTAAATTTGTCTAAGGGATGGAACAAGCAGGCAGTCTGTGTGTTCTGTGGGGTCAGAGGCTTCAAGGGGAAAAGCAGATGCTGCTCCCTTCTCCCGGGGGTCTGGAAGCCCTTCGCAGGGGCGACCTGTAGGTGTGAGTGTTGGGATGCTGAGGGAGGTACTGTCTCACCCCCCTCCCCCCACCCCCCATTTCACCGCGAACCTAGAGACTCCAGTCCGAGCCTCAGAATGGATGCTGATGGCAGTGTACATTTGAAGAAGTCCCTCTTCCAGGGCTTTAGTTTCTCCATCTATCTCAGAGTATTGGGCTTGATGTCCTGGGGTTGTAAGTGCCACGGACTCTCTAGGCCTCTGTACAAGCCTTGCTTTCTTTGTTTTGAAAATCGTTGGCAGGGATAGCTGCTAGAGCTTAGCACAGACTCTCAAGGGTATCTGTCAGCATCGTGAGGGGTCTGAGAGCCCTCACTGTCTCTGCCCCACTTGGGATCATTGGCAATGTCTGCCTCTCTTAGCCCTGTGGCCTTATAGTGAGCTGGTGGCCGGTAATGTTAGTAATGTTTCTAATCCACACATTACTTAACACTTTACAAATAGTAGTAGTTTCATCTGCAAACAGCTCTACTGTTGTTTGTTGCCATTAAGTCAGCCCCAACTCCCAGTGGCTCCGTACACCGTGAAACTAGACACTGCGCAGTCCTGCGCCATCTTCACAATTGACTGTGCTTCGTAGAGTTCTCCTTGGCTGATTTGGGGGAATAGATTGCTAAGCCTTTCTCTTTAGTCCATCTTAGTCTGAAAGTTCTGCTGACACACATCCAGCATTATAACAGCCCACTAATCTTCTCTGCCTGGATATGTATTAGGGACAGTTTCTGTCCTTTACAGACGAGAAAACCGAGGCAGGTCTGAACTTGGCTCAGGTCTCGCACAGATTAAGTGGTAGGACAGGGATTCTAACTGAAGTCGCTTATTTCTGAGCCACAGAGCACACACAAGTCCGTCCAGTACTTACATAAGAACACAAATGAGTCCAGAAGGCCACAGACGCAGGCAAGGGAGCCCAGTGAGGTCTGTTTCAACAGGAGAGTCTGATGTTCGCATCCTTTCCCAAGAAAAGTTGCACTTGAACATGGGTTTTTGAAACGTTGGCTTGAGCATTCCTAAATTGTAAGTGTTGGCATTTTGACTTACGTGGGCTGCCGGCGAGGGGGGGGGGTGTCCCCAGACCTCCCAGTGATACTGTGGGAGCCCTACTGCTCACAGGCCACCATTTCTCTTCCAGTCTAGCCGCCTAAAAGCCTGTGACTGACTCCAACACTAGCTCTTCCATTTACCACAGGCGTGGTGGCATCGGGTAGCCACCGTACCTCTCTGTACTGTTCCCAGAGCCCTCGTCCATGGACACGACCCAGGTCATTACTTACACGTGGCTAACCTGCGTGGGGAAGAAGGCAGTAGCTGCCTAAGATGCTGAGACAGGTGCAAATGGGGTACCAGGATGTGTGGCACCCTGCTCACCTGTAATACTGATAATGATGATAACAACCTATCTCTACCCTACATCATTTCTGGGATGCTGGGTGTCTACTGGTCAATGTCACATGCTGCCATACGGAACAGCGAGTCTATGATTAATCATAATAGTTATCAGTTGCATTAGCCTATCCTTGCTGGCATAGTGTGTTATGCAGTGGGCTTCTAATTTCAAGGTCAGCAGTTCAAACCTACAGGCACCCCTCAGGAGAAAGATGCGACTTGTTCCCATAAAGCTTTATCGCCTTGAACTCAAAGGGACCGTTCTACCCTGTCCTGTAGGGTCGATGTGAGTCAGAGTGAACTCGATGATAGTGAGTCATTCCTTAACCTCGGCGCTGTTGTGAGCTGTCCTGGAGTCTCCCCTGACTCATGCTCGCCCCGTGCAAACGAGCAAACGCTGCTTGGTCCTGCACCAGCCCTATGATCAGCTGTGGATAGAACTATTGTGATCTCTAGTTTCTTTGGGCTGATTTTCAGTGGTAGCTCATCAAGTCTTTCTTCCCAGTTTGTCTTTGTCTGGATGCTCCAAAGAAACTCGCTGAGCATCGTAGCAGTTCGTCTTCTTTGCCCAGTACTTAGTAAGCACTTGACAGCGTGTGCGCATAACCCACTGCACAACCCACTGCACAGCCCACTGCACAGCCCACTGCATAAGGTAGGTGGGCGTTCTTAGTATCCTCTCCCTTAGGGTCAGAGAAATGGAGTGCCTGGCCTGTTGGCACACCAGCTCAGTGTGATCTCCCATGGCTGTCTGGTCGTCAGTGCCTGGTGTCTCACTGCAATGGGCCGAACCTCTTTCAGCGTATACAGCCACTTCTGGCTCTCTTGAAGGCTGCTAGCGACCTGATGGAGTGGGCAGGATGGAGAGCTGCCTACCCGTGGCTTTCAGTCTGGCTGAAAGGTCCTCAGAGACAGTACCTCTGCCAGGGAGTCACTGCTGACTCATAGGGACCCCTGTCGGTTTCTGAGGCGGTGACTGATTAGGGGAGTAGAGAGTACGGTCTTTCTCCTGATGCTTTTGAACAGCGGATCATTTGGATCTGTGCCCAGTGCTTCACCACTCCCCCACCAGGGCTCCATGCAGAGAGACTGTATTCCAAGGGCATTTTGAGGATGGTCCTGTTTCTTTTTCACAGCCTGTTGTGGGGGACCCCTGGTGGCATGGTAGTTATGGGTTGGACTGCTAATCCTCCAGGTTGGCAGTTTAAAGCCACCGGTTGCTCCTCTGAGGAAAGGATTTTCTGCTTCCTTAAACCGTTATAGTCTGGGAAACACACAGGGCAGGTCTAGCCTGCCCTATAGGGTTGTTATGAGCCAGCGTCAACTGGATGGCAGTAGATTGTTGTTGTGGTTGGGCCTTCCCGAGCAAGAACTTCTTTTGACTCTCAGACTTGGTCGGCTGGCTTTCCCTGCTGGTCTCTATCCCTGTGATGCCCATGGACTCCTGAATGCTTCCCTGTTTTCTTCCTCTTCTTTTCTGTGGCTCCCCACCGCAACCAAATGAAGGATTTCTTCTTCCCCTCTCTGTGGCCCCACTGGGGATGAGCTCACACCCACAAGACACTGAGCTCCCTGGAGGAAGGCAGGTGAAGACAAGCTGCCATTATTCCTGCTAATAGCATCATTCTAATTCAAGATCTCAGGTGAATCTCAGCCCCCTTTCCTTCCCAAGTGGACTTGTGATATATCAGGGGTTGATCCTGTACCCTGCATACCACCTCATCTACCCCTTTAGGACATTCGAGTCTCTCATAGAGTGCAAGCCGCATGAAAGCGTTTACGTTTTCTCCTTTCATTAAAGTGCCAAAGAGTTCATTTAGAGCTTAAACTTCAGGCTATAATTAAGTGACAGGGAGGTTAGGAAAATAGACAATAGAACCCTAACACGGATGGGGGCCTTCTTCACTCCTCACAGTACCAGGTATGTAGAGCAGGCTCAAACACCTACACCAGAACATAGCATAGAGCTGGCACACCCTACTACTTGCCATTCCTGATCCCTGTACCCAGAGTAGGCACCACTAATTGATCACAGTCTCCTAGAGCTACAAAGTCTCTTAGAGACCAATTCATGCGTTTCCTCCTTTCGGAAGAGTTGGAGGTACGAAAGTCCAATGGGGAGATGAGCTTGCCCGCGGCCCCGCAGAACCGATTCTGAACCCACCCACTTCAGTAATGAGCTTACGCGGGGCTCACAGCTTCACCTCCGGCCTCCAAGTTCCATTCGCTGGCTTGGCACTCTACCTTCTGAACCCCTCTTTTGTCATGAAAGGTAGCACCTAGTTTCAGTTTATCACCCTGGTTCCCAATTGCAGAATTTGGGGTGTGAGACAATCTTCTTTCCATTTGTGCTTTCCCATTCTACCCAAGGTGGGAGTGTTTCTGTGGCTTTCAAGTCTTCAGGAACCTTGTGGGCCTCCTGTGCATGTCACATGGACTCATTCTATGAGATAAGAGGCACCTCCACTCATACTTGCCAGGTGATTTCATCTCTACCTTTGGTTTCTGCTGAAATGGCATGGGACAGTGCCCCCAAGATACCTAGGTGCTTTCTAGTGTGATCTAAGGGATCAGTGAGCCAGCTCTTTAATCTCATCAGAGCCTTGTGTGCAACTAAATATTCGAATCTCTGATTAACAAGAACGCATTTGTGTTATCAGAAGTTCAGGATGGTATTGGTATTCACTAAATTGGTGTAGGTTCTCTATCACCCTTCCTTCATTTTTAGCCTTCGGTAGCAGAACCTTTAGCAGCCATATTTCTATTACCAATCTGCTCCAGGAATTCTAGACTTCCTAGCTCACATTTACTAAACGTCTTCTACCCTCTGCTTACTGCCAAATTCATAATCGATGGATACGTTTTTAGATATTTGCTGTGGCAGCGCTTCACTCCTGCTACCCAAACCTATATTTTTCTATTGCTGCTGAAACAAATTGCTATACGCTCAGTGACAAAAAATAACCCCCCAAATTTAAAATTGTTTTATAGTTCTGTCACAAGTGCGATATGGGTCTTACTGGACCAAAGTCAAGGTGTTATCAGGGCTGCATTCATTCCTAAAGGCTCTCGCACCCATTTTACAGCCAAGGCAGCTGGCATTCAGGTTCTTTCGTCTATCCCAGCCCGTTCTCCTATAGGCTTCTTGCTCTACGTCAGTCTCCTCTGCATGGTCTGAAACTTCTGACTGGTAGACTTGGATGGAACCTCCACTTCAGGGATCAGCTCAGCATTTGAACCCCCCCTGGAGTCTGATGATCATTTCCATGGTGTTTCCCAGCCCAGTATTGTTTTAGAAACCCACAACTGTCTGGCCTTGGCTCACCTCACCTTTTCACTCTGCGCATGAAGCCCTCCCCGAGCCTTTCAACGACTGTTCTTTCCTTTTGCATAGCTTTGGGGACAGAGGCTCACTTGCTGTCAGTCTGGGCCCTGCCTTGCAGGAAGGCCCCCATTTGGCTTGACTTCTGTGGCTCATGTCTCTTTCTGACTAGGCAACTGCTACATAGTCTCTGTGAGAAGAGGCTCACGGAGTCTCCGGCTTTGCCTCGTGGCACCCAGGGAGCATGGGCCTGTGGAAGGCTAATTGTTCCACGCAGACAAGTGAGGTGTGGTCTAGCTGCCGGTGACTGCAGGGTCAGCCTGTGAACGTGACCACATGAGAAGGAGCTACTAGCTCTCTCTGCGGCGGATGTGTTCTGAAGCCCAGAGAATGCTCTTTTCCCCACATAATTGAATTGTTATTGAGATTTCTCCCCTCTTAGATCCGTGCTCTGGTTCCCTCCCTGCAGCAGGCAGTAAAAGCCTCACAGTGCCCATTTCCTACCAGGAACTTTTGGAGGAATAGTCGTTTTTAAATGACTCCAGCCTCGGCTGTCCCCCACCCAACCCAATTTTTGGCCATGGTCCAAAAATATAGAACAAAACCCATTTGGTGACCCCAACTATATTAAGCATGTGTGCCACCATCACCACGATCAGTTGCCAAATTGCCCATTACCATAAACAGATCTCAGAGTTTCCTACAAACCGACTCCCCCTCTTCTTTCTCTCCCACCTCTGGCAACCACTCACAGACTGGTCTCCAGACACTTGTCTCGGTTGCATAAGTAGGATCCTACATTATTTGTCCTTCAGCGATGGAATGACTGCACTTTGCATAATGCCTTCAAAGTTCTCCCATAGTGTGTCGTGTCCCAATACTGCATTTTTCTTCGTGGCTGAGTAGCATCCATTGTATGGATGTGTAGCTTTTGTGTTATCCTTGCTCCTGTTGATGGGCATGTAGTTTCCCCCTGCCCCCTGCCCACTTTGGGGCTCCTGTGAACAGTCCTGCAGTGATCATGGGGGTACAGGTTTCTGTTTGCCGTTGTGCCTTCCCTTCTTTGGGGTGTAGACGAGGGATGGGGATCCTGGAGTGATTTTGTGTTTAACTTTTTAAGGAATTTCCAGACCGTTTTCCCCAGCAACTGTGCTACTTTTGTATCCCTACCAGCAGTGAATGAAGGTTCCAGTTTCTCCGTATCCTTGTCAACATCTGTTGTTTTCTGTAAATCTCTGCTTTGAAAGTGATTTTTCTACTCATTTCCTTACATTTTTAAATTACATTTATTTTTCTAGAGGGAGTGAGAAGCGGAGCGTCTGGCTATGTCAACTCCCACTTAATCTTCTGGGATAGCTCTTCCTCCCAAAGGAGGGAGGCAGTGTACTGTCTTGGGGGAAGGGACTCACTCTGAGCCAGGTTAACATTGAAAATCTGCCTCTGCCACCTGCTAGCACGGGGCAGGGTATTCAGCCTGTCTGTGCCTTGGTTCTCTGCTCTATATTAATGAATAATTATAACAATTCTACTAATGTATTATTGGGTTTGTGAAGATTAAATAGGTTTATAGATGTAAAGATCTAACAGAATGGTACATATTTATACATAGTCAGATCTAGACAAATATTCACTTGGAAACTCAGCAGGTGCTCGTTTGAACCAGACTTTTTGTGAACCTTCCTTCTTTCTGAGCTCTGATGTTTGAGGGAACATCATGTGACTGACAGGGGGTCGACCTCAGAGGGCTCTTTCTCTCCCAAGTAGGAATAGTATGACAAGAGAATAATGCGCAGCAGAAGAGAGCTTGAGTCAGGAAATAGAAAAACTTTATAAGGGTCTCCACTTGTATTTTCCCAGGATCGAATTTTTGCATCATTTAGATGTTAATGGGGAATTTGCAAATAAGAAAATCTAGGTGGAGTTTTCTGAGAATGTGGAGGAGATTTCCTGGAATAGTTGTTTTATTATGATAAAGTGGATCCACAGTTCTCCAAGATGGAGTTGGCCGTGAAGGCTTCTGTGACGTGCAGGACTCATTATGGGATGGTGTGCCTGCTTGGTCTCCTTTCCCTGAGAGTAGATCGTCTTCTCTGCATGGTGAGCTATTTCTCCACACCCATACCCCCAACACCCACCCACCCACCCACCACCCTGAGCTTTCTGCAAAACAACTGAAGACACACATTAGGCAGTTTGTTTCAGATACTCTGGTGTGTTTCTTAGAAACTCTTACCTGCTTGCAGGTTTCTGTTGGATGGATTTTTTTTTTTTAAGCCGATTTAGCAAGGATTTCCTTGGTGGGCCTTCTCCCTGTCTTACTAGGGGTTTGCCTTCCCCTGATTTCTATATAGACCCGTCTCTTCTGTGGAGTTCCTGAGGGGTACACATGGTTAATGTGTTTGGCTGACTCGACACAGGTGTCTGAAAGCAAGCCTTGGTAAAGTGTTTCCGAGAAGCCAGCCACTGAAGATTCCAGGGAGCCCCGTTCGACTCTGAACACACGTGGGGCCACAATGACTCAGACCTGACCCAGTCCGGTCTTAACGGACTCCCTTGCTGCTGATCCACCGAATACATCTTCGAATGCTCGCGGGTGTGATGTGGCTTACCTGCCAGCTGGAGAACGTCAGTGCAGTCAGAAACCTCACCCACCGCTCACACCTAAGCGTTGGCCTTTGTCACTCCGCCCCAGCCTGCTTCTAGGACACTAAGCTAAGCGTCCCCCAAGCAAAATGCTTGTGGAGGGGGTGGGTGAGCTGGCAGCAGCCAGGCTTGACCGTTGTGTGAATAAGGGGCTCTGAGTTTGGGGCTTTTATATGTCAGTCTACTCACTTCCCCTCCCTGGGCCTTTTCCATTTAAAGAGCCTTTTTTCTGTTTCAATTCAGCTGATTTTGATCTCAGTCGCTGCTGGTTCCCACTCCCAGCGTAATATGCTTTGCTTTAGTTGTGAAACTTGTTTGTGGAAAACTAAAGTCAGTCCGCCAACCCTGCAATGATTCCGGGTGCTGCGGCGTATGGTGGAGTAAGCCTCCCTTCTCAAGACTGATTAGGAGTCAGGATTGACTCCATTGCCGTGGGTTTCTCAAGCCTGGAGGAGGAACCGGGTGAATGACTGACATGGGGCCTGCGACAGGGCAGTGTGGGCACGCTGGGCCAGCTGGCTGGGTAACTGGGCACCTGGTTCCCTTCCCTGAGCCTCAGCTTCCCCAAAATGAGATGCCACCGGTCACAACCAGATAGGGCTGTGGTGCAGATTAAAAGAAATTAATTGCGATAATGGAAGCACTTAGCACAGTGCTGGCACGGGGACACGCTCAGTAAATGTAGCTGCTAATATTATTAGCGTGAGTGTACTAATTAGTACTAATGATTATTATTGGCCAAATTGTACTTTTGTTTAACAGCTTTGTTGAAGTATAATTTACATGCCACGAAACTCACTTGTGTTAAGCATGCAGTTTGGTGGTTTTCTGCACATTTGTGGGGCTGTTGGAACATGTCCATGGTCATCCTTTCTCACAGAGCCCGCTCAGGCGGCCACTCTTCTGCTTTCTGTCTCTAAACGTGTTTTCCCTGGATAGTCTTCTCAATGGGATAACGGTGCTTTTGCAGTCGTTTATCTCCACCAACGACTCTTCTGACTCCTTGAAGGTGATTTCCCTTTGTCAGATGAGTTCACCGAGTCTGAGAAGTTCAGATGTCTGCTCCTGGGCTTGGGCTGGACAGGCAGCCAGGAGTGGGCGTCGTACAGGTCCCTGCAAGAGTAGGCAACCTCCTGCAGAATTCCTTGCCGATCAGTTCCTGTAAGGCTTGGCCTAAGACGCAAGGCCTTATCGGTGAGGTCACGCCTTTGCCCTTGTTTTACTCACTGAATTGCCAAGGGTCTTAGAACCCCCAAGGACTGGCTGAGCTTCAGCTGATGTCCTCGGCTTGGCAGCCTCAGGAGCTCTTGAGCCTCCCTAGGCCTCAGTTGGCCCCTCCCTGAACTGGAAACAACAGGTGGTCCTAGTTGTCCTGATTCAAGAAGACTGCAGAGATCAAGGATTGACTGTGCTGATGGCTTAACACCTGGGAAGCAGGCAACTTACCTCTCGAGGCCTCCCCAGTGCAGGTGTTGTCTTGATCAACCCACTTTATGGTAAGGGTCCTGCATGTAGATAGTCCTGCTGTCAGTCTTGCTTTGGCCATTTCCATGGGCAAGCTACTGCGCCTGAGCCTCAGTTTCCTTGTCAGTATTCCTCAGGAAGCACTGATCAGAGTGGTACACCATATGGGTCCAGTGGCAGCTTGAATGAGTGTGAGCTTAAAAATTAAAATTATAAATAGCCAGTTGATCCTGGCTGGGGGCAGGGACCAAGCCGTTCCTCCAGCTGCTTCGACTCCAGCCACCCCTTCCCTTGGGCCTTCTTTGTCTGCACCCCGCAGAGCCCAGCTGGCAAGAGCGGGGAATTAGCAGAGAGGCGCCCTGGGCGCCTCCTGCTGCATCTCACCTGAGGAGCTGCCAGTAGCTGTGTCCTTCCCATCCGAAGGGCCTCGTAATGTGAAGCCCCTCAGGGGAACGGGTGCCCTCGCTCCGGGAGGGAATTCTGGAAGGCGCCTTGTGCTGGGCTGGGTGGCTGGGCTTCAGAGGTGGGGAGACGGCTGGGAGAGGAGTGCACAAAACTGGAGCCTGGGAGAGCAGCATCCACCCACCTAGACTGAGCTTTGTTAGTGCTGCCGGTGGGTGCAGACAGGTCTATCCAGGTGGATGCTGGGGCCTGGGCAGGTACTGGTCTTGGGGCCAGTTTCAGAGCAGGCGACAAAGGACTCCAAGACTCTCCGGAGTCCAGCTGTGTGTCTCTTTAAGTCTCGGATTTAACCTGGGACAGCCTGAGGGTTTGGGAATCTAGGTAGGTGTTTTGCCTTTTAGATTGTGTGTGTGTGTGTGTGTGTGTGCATGTATGTTTTAAGCTTGGCTGAGTGAAGCATGAATGGATGCATGTGAGCAGATTATTTCCATGTGAGACTGAGTGTGGAAGTGATGGCTACAGTAGGTGAGCATGCATGCAGTTGTGTGTGTGTGTGTTATGCAGTTGTGTGGGGGGTGTGCTGTGAGCATGCATGCAGTAGTGTGTGTGTTATGCATTTGTGTGTATGTGTGGGGGGTGATGTTCATTCCTTTTTGTGGATGTGATGGGCCCTGCCCTTCCCTTCTAGAAGGTGAGGCACCAGCTTCCTTTGGGCCCGGCCCCTCTGAACCAAAGGCCAAGTGGCGGACTGGGTCTGGAGAGGCCAGGAGGTGGCTTCTTTTCCTTGGGTCCTTAGAGGAAAGTCAGTATAGTAGATTCTGAGCTTTAATCTGTTTCTCCCCTGCCCATGACAGCCTGTGGTCCCATTCATTCACTATTAAGTTTTAAATCCACCCAGCTGCAGAACTCCCTCCCTGGACACACTGCCCCCCAACAGGTCGCAGGAACTGTGCTGGCTTTGCAGGGCTCCAACTGCGTGCCTTTGTTTTCCAGGTGGCAGCCAGCACTTAGGTTTGTTTGCTTTCACTCGGGCAGAGGTGGCCTTGTCCTTGGGGAGAGTGGGCACCCCGGGAGTTTTCCAGGAGGGCCTTACTCTCCTGCTGTGCGGATCGGAGGCCTGGCGCTTCCCTCCCAACTTTAGATAGCGTAGTTCCTCTGCCACCTGAAACCCATCCCCAAAGAGTGTGATATAGCTGAATGTGTTAACTCCAGGTTATTTATTTATTTATGCAAATGACTGCCTGCCCACCCCTGGGGGCCAGCAGGATTTCCTGCCTGGATTGGGGAATGGAGAGAAAGTCAGCGTACACACTGACCAGCTGATGGGGCTTGTCTTTTGGCTATGGTCTCCCATAGCTTTTCTCAGACAGGCCATCCCTCCTCTAGCCTCCTTTTCTTCCTAGAGAAGTGGTTCGGCGTCTTATTGCCTGGTGGGCGATCCTGTGTCTGACTAGTTCCAGGGCAGATGGTGGTGAAGGCTGGGGCATTTACCTTGGACCTACTGCTGACCGTGGGGTCACTGTCCCCTCTGCACATCCTCTACAGACTGAGAGACCCCCATGCCCACTGGGTTTTGACCCTCTCTGGATCCCTTCCTTCGCCCCTCCCGCAAGTAGTTGGCCAGCCGCCTCGCCTCTGTTGAGCACGGCTGATCCGCTGGCTCAGTCCTTCTTTCTTTGGGGCCCTGGGAATTGCCTCTAATCTCTCCGTCTTTCCCTGCAGATGGTGATGACGACCCACATCTCTCCTGGGTGGCCTCGTCTCCCTCCAGCAAGGATGTTGCGTCACCCACGCAGATGATCGGGGATGGGTGTGACTTGGGCCTAGGCGAGGAGGAAGGGGGCACGGGCCTGCCGTACCCGTGCCAGTTCTGCGACAAGTCCTTCATCCGCCTGAGCTACTTGAAGAGGCACGAGCAGATCCACAGCGACAAGCTGCCCTTCAAGTGCACCTACTGCAGCCGCCTCTTCAAGCACAAGAGGAGCCGAGACCGGCACATCAAGTTGCACACGGGCGACAAGAAGTACCACTGTCACGAGTGCGAGGCAGCCTTCTCCCGCAGCGACCACCTCAAGATCCACCTTAAGACGCACAGCTCGAGTAAGCCCTTCAAGTGCACGGTCTGCAAGCGCGGCTTCTCCTCCACCAGCTCCCTGCAGAGCCACATGCAGGCCCACAAGAAGAACAAGGAGCACCTGGCCAAGTCGGAGAAGGAGGCCAAGAAGGACGACTTCATGTGCGACTACTGCGAGGACACCTTCAGCCAGACCGAGGAGCTGGAGAAACACGTGCTCACCCGCCACCCCCAGCTGTCCGAAAAGGCGGACCTGCAGTGTATCCACTGCCCCGAGGTCTTCGTCGATGAAAATATGCTGCTCACCCACATCCACCAAGCCCATGCCAACAAGAAACACAAGTGCCCCATGTGCCCGGAGCAGTTCTCCTCCGTGGAGGACGTCTACTGCCACCTGGACAGCCACCGGCAGCCCGACTCCAGCAACCACAGCATCAGCCCTGACCCCATGCTAGGCAGCGTGGCCTCCATGAGCAGTGCCACGCCTGACTCGAGCGCTTCTGTGGAGCGTGGCTCCACCCCAGACTCCACCCTGAAGCCACTGCGGGGGCACAAGAAGCTGCGGGATGATGGGCAGGGCTGGTCCAAGGTTGTCTACAGCTGCCCCTATTGCTCCAAGCGGGACTTTACCAGCCTGGCTGTGTTGGAGATCCACCTGAAGACCATCCACGCGGATAAGCCCCAGCAGAGCCACACATGCCAGATCTGCCTGGACTCCATGCCCACCCTCTACAACCTCAACGAGCACGTCCGCAAGCTACACAAGAACCATGCCTACCCCATGATGCAATTCAGCAGCATCTCCGCCTTCCACTGCAACTATTGCCCCGACATGTTCGCTGACATCAACAGCCTGCAGGAGCACATCCGTGTCTCCCACTGTGGGCCCAATGCCAACCCACCCGATGGCAACAACGCCTTCTTCTGCAACCAGTGCTCCATGGGCTTCCTCACCGAGTCCTCCCTCACTGAGCACATCCAGCAGGCGCACTGCAGCGTCGGCAGTGCCAAGCTCGAGTCCCCGGTCGTGCAGCCGTCCCAGTCCTTCATGGAGGTCTACTCTTGCCCTTACTGCACCAACTCGCCCATTTTCGGCTCCATCCTGAAGCTCACCAAGCACATCAAGGAGAACCACAAGAATATTCCTCTGGCCCACAGCAAGAAGTCCAAGGCCGAGCAGAGCCCGGTGTCCTCGGACGTGGAGGTGTCCTCCCCAAAGCGGCAGAGGCTCTCCGCGAGTGCCAGCTCCCTCTCCCACGGCGAGTACCCGTGCAACCAGTGTGACCTCAAGTTCTCGAATTTCGAGAGCTTCCAGACCCACCTGAAGCTGCACCTGGAGCTGCTGCTGCGCAAGCAGGCGTGCCCCCAGTGCAAAGAGGACTTCGACTCCCAGGAGTCCCTCCTGCAACACCTGACGGTGCACTACATGACCACGTCCACCCACTACGTGTGCGAGAGCTGCGACAAGCAGTTCTCGTCGGTGGACGACCTCCAGAAACACCTGCTGGACATGCACACCTTCGTGCTCTATCATTGCACCCTGTGCCAGGAGGTCTTCGACTCCAAGGTGTCCATCCAGGTGCACCTGGCCGTGAAGCACAGCAACGAGAAGAAGATGTACCGCTGCACGGCCTGCAACTGGGACTTCCGCAAGGAGGTCGACCTGCAGGTGCATGTCAAGCACAGCCACCTTGGCAACCCGGCGAAGGCCCATAAATGCATCTTCTGTGGGGAGACCTTCAGCACCGAGGTGGAGCTCCAGTGCCACATCACCACCCACAGCAAGAAGTACAACTGCAAGTTCTGCAGCAAGGCCTTCCACGCCATCATCCTGCTGGAGAAGCACCTGCGGGAGAAGCACTGTGTGTTTGACGCCGCCACCGAGAATGGCACCGCCAACGGGGTCCCCCCCTCCACTCCCAAGAAGGCCGAGCCGGCCGACCTGCAGGGCATGCTGCTTAAGAACCCAGAGGCACCCAACAGCCACGAGGCGAGTGAGGATGACGTGGATGCATCGGAGCCCATGTACGGTTGTGACATCTGTGGGGCAGCCTACACCATGGAGGTGTTGCTGCAGAACCACCGGCTCCGGGACCACAACATCCGGCCAGGCGAGGATGACGGCTCTCGCAAGAAGGCCGAGTTCATCAAGGGCAGCCACAAGTGCAACGTTTGCTCGCGGACTTTCTTCTCGGAGAACGGGCTCCGGGAGCACCTGCAGACCCACCGGGGCCCCGCCAAGCACTACATGTGCCCCATCTGCGGCGAGCGCTTCCCCTCACTGCTGACGCTCACGGAGCACAAGGTGACCCACAGCAAGAGCCTGGACACGGGCACCTGCCGCATCTGCAAGATGCCCCTGCAGAGCGAGGAGGAGTTCATCGAGCACTGCCAGATGCACCCTGACCTGCGCAACTCCCTCACAGGCTTCCGCTGTGTCGTCTGCATGCAAACTGTCACCTCCGCCCTGGAGCTCAAGATCCACGGCACCTTCCACATGCAGAAGCTGGCCAGCAGCTCGGCAGCATCCTCTCCCAGTGGCCAGGGCCTCCAGAAGCTCTACAAGTGTGCCCTGTGCCTCAAGGAGTTTCACAGCAAGCAGGACCTGGTAAAGCTTGATGTCAACGGGCTGCCCTACGGCCTCTGTGCCAGCTGCATGGCCCGCAGCGCCAATGGACAGGTGGGTGGCCTGCCTCCACCTGAGCCCGCAGACCGGCCCTGCGCTGGCCTGCGCTGCCCGGAATGCAATGTCAAATTTGAGAGTGCTGAGGACCTGGAGAGCCACATGCAGGTGGACCACCGCGACCTGACCCCAGAGACCAGCGGACCACGGAAAGGTGCCCAAACATCACCAGTGCCCAGGGTAAGTGTGCCCTCCTGAGCCCGTTTCCTGCTCTGTGGGGCTCTGTCGATCCCCCGTAGAAGCCGCCAACCCTGAACTTCCCATTTCCTGGTGGCATTCCTTCCAATGGCACAGGGAAGTAGCCCACCAGTGCCTGGTGGTGCCAGGGTCAAGCACATCTGTTCTGCACAAGATTCCCTGAGTCTGAACCCACGTTTTTCATTTCCTCTCTAGCTGTGTGGTACTACCTATATTATTTCCCCCTCGAGGCTGCAGTTGTGGGATGTGAAATGGGGATCCTGATGGTGTTGACTCATGGGCACACGCGGTCTAAGCCTCAGGACGGTGGCTGACACACACGGTGGCTGTCCTCTCCGCTGTTGCGTCTGCGGTGGACCTATTCACTGGCTTGCTGAGTCTCTTTGGACTACTTGTTTAACCTCTCTGGGCTTTCTCTCCTAGGTTCTTTTGACAATTCAAAGAGATGATGTATATATGCATTAAGGGCGTAGAATGTGGTGGCATTTAATAAGGGCTCAATCCAGCTGCTGCAATTTCCAGTTGGTATTGTGATCACCATCATCATTAGTGCAGTTGCTGATGCGTGCAAGGACCCTGGAAATGGTTCCAATTAGTGCTATTATTGATAGATTTCTTTACTAGTCGCATTCGTCCTGCGCACCTACTATGCTGGGGGGTGTCTACGGAGCCAAGGTGAAGCAGAAGTAGACTTTGCCTTTCCATGAACCAGGAGGGCCTCCGGGATTCTGAGCCGTGGACTCCACGATAGATCTAGGCTACAGTTAGACCCACAGGGGGCTGAGGTATAGGATCTGAGGTTCCAGGATGGTGCGCCCATAACCTGCCCGGTGCCCCTTGATGTGCCCCTTGGCTGTTCGAAAGACCAGACCTGGGGACTCCCACAGAGTTTGTGTTGCTATTTCCGCCGCCGCTGCTGGCGTCACTAGTGGGGAGGCAGGATTTGGGTAGGGTTGCTGGCTACAGGTGCTTGTGGGAAGACGGATCTCAGGATTAGAGCCTAGGACTCTATGATTTGGAGAGGGAGATGGAAGAAAAGGAAGAAAAAGAGAAGAGGTGGAGAGGGCAGATGGAGAATCCTGGCGTGAAGGCGTCTCCTGACCCAGCCGTGTTCCAGATGGGCATGCTGAGACCCAGTGAGCAGGAGGAGAGAAACGTTCTAATGGAGGACAGAGCTGTGTGCCCCGACTGGGTCCCAAAGTCCCACCTCGAAAGACCTCTCCAGAACAGATAGCTCCTTCGAGCTCCACCCTCTCTAAGCCTTCCTGCCTCAGAGATCCTGAGCATGGGTGCTGGACCCCGCTGCCTATCTCTCTCAGCTGCAGGGTCGCTGCGGGCAAGGGCAGTGTGTGCAGGCTGGGGAGCACTTGGGCCTGGAGTCAGATGCCTGGGTTAAAATCCTCACTCTTTTTCTAGCGGTGATTGGCGTCTCCGGACTTCTGGCCTCACCTGCAAAGCTGGAGGGTACCAGTAATGGTGCTGGTGCTCCTTGTCAGGGTGCCCATCCTGAGACGATCCTGGGGGCTGCTCTGATATTTTTAACCAGTGTCTGCCCTGATTGAGCAGTGCCTTATCAGTTATTAAATATTGTGAATATTTCTCCACTGGCGCCATCATCTTGCTCACTGACATTAAATAAGTTCTGTGCACCTAGTAAACATTACTTCCCCACCCCCATCTCCACCCCCACCCCTTTGTGATTGAGCCTTGATGAGGCTGCGGGTTAGTCATTGGCTGCCAACTGCCAAGGTCAGCAGTTCAACCCCCCCTGCCACTCCTCCAGAAGAGATGAGGCCGTGTGTTCCCATTAAGACTTAACAGTCTCTTAAACCCTACATAGGATGGCTGTGCCTTGGAAATGATTCGATGGCACTGGTTGGTTGGTTTTTAAATAATATCTCACCCTTATGGAGGGTTAATGACGTGCCAAGTATTTTATATCTATTTAATGCTTAAACCAGTTGCCATTGAGTTGACGGACTCACCGTGGTTCCCTGGGTGTCAGACTGGATCTGTGCTGCTTTGGGCTTATTGCCATGAACGTTTCCGTTTTTCAGAAGTTGTTCACCACGTCGTTCTTCTGAGGCACCTCTGGGTGAACTGGAACTGCCAGCCTTTCATTGGCCACTGAGCCCAGCCACCCTTTATACCACCGACTTACAGTTTCCCTTTAGTATGCATAAAGCTGGTTTTACAAATGAGGAAACTGAGGAATAGAACCGTTAGGTCATTTGGCAAGATCCTCCACCTTCCGGAAGACAGAGAAGGGATTTGAACCATGTCAGGGCCTGGTGCCCCCGCCCACTCTGACTGTCCTGCTGGAGGTCCACTGTGATGGAGACCAGGAGAGTCATCCCTCCATGTTCCGGCTGTGGTGCAGGGTGGTGAGACTGCGTCTCTGGTCCCTTGGGCACCCTTCCTTTTACTCTGCTTGCCACTGCAGTGGAGTGCCCTGATGCCACCTCCAGAGCCCAACTTTGGGCTCTCTGGGCCCTCTCCCCAATCTCTATCTCTTGATTTGGTTTTACATTTCTTTTCTTAGAGAGCTCTTTTGTCCCTGAGTATTGGGGCTAAGAGTTAAAGTGACTGGCTGCTAACGGAAAGGTTGGCACTTCAAGTCCATACAGAGGGGCCTGAAAAGGAAAACCTGGCGGTTGACTTCTGACAAATGGATCTCTGAAAGCCCTGTTTGGAGTTGAGCGTCCTCCGACACGTAAGGGCCTGCCACGCGTCAGAATCGCCTCGACAGTGTCTGCTTCCTTAAAGACCCCGGCGCTGCTGTTGCTAGGCACCTGTGCAAAGTTGAACTGCGCCATAGGGTTTGCTATTGTTTTTAAATAATCATTTTATTGGGGGCTCAAACAGCTCTTGTTACAATCTGTATATCAATTGTATCCGACCTATTCGTACATACATGCCATCGTTCTTTTCTAGACATTTCCTTTCCATTGAGCCCTTGGGATCAGCTCCTCTTTTTGCCCCGGGTTTTCTAAACGGTCATCTTTTACAGAAGAGATGGCCCGTGCTTTCTCCTCCAGAGACAGGAGGTGGGGTCGAACCTCCAGCCTTTTGGTTACCAGGCTAGCGTCAGGTTACCCCTTCTTAAAATGCCCGCTGCTCTCATCTCACGGCCCTGACAATGGCCCAGGGTTGTCTTGTGACTTGCTTTGGAGACCCAGGCTCAGCACGGGAAGCCATGTGCCCAACACGCACAGCCGTGTGGGGCAGGGCAGGGCTTCAACTCTGAGGGGGTTTGTTTGCCGAGGGCCTGACAGGCCTCCTTCTTCCTGCTCCCTGGTCTCACGAGAGGGGGAGCGAGCTACAAGTCACATCTTTGGCTTCCTTAAGGCCTGAGCAGATGGGCAGCACAGAAAGGAGTTAGACAAAGCCTAGGTAGCTCCCTGTACACCCTGTGGAGCCCTGCCCCCTGCCTGGGCATGCCCTGGGGCAGGGGCCCAGCTGTCTACTAGCCCACCCCCTCCCCTAGGACTTACTCATGGAAGAGCAGACCCTGGGGGCTGTGCAGGGGCTTGGGGGCTGGCAGGCTGGGACCCTCGGGAGAGTATCCATAGCAACTAGCCCTCAGAGGACTGGGTTCCTGTGGGGTTGAGGCTGCTGTTGGTTGGAGCGTGAAACGCTGAGTATTCCACCTCCCCCTCTGTTTATGGGTAATAACAGCCTCGCCCTACGTGGAGGCCAGTGTGGGCAGATCTGGCCCCCATTGCTTCCTGGCAGCCCAGGGTGTCTTTCTCTGCTCAGTGGGCGGACCAGGGCTCTGACATCTAACTGAGGGGACTTAGTCCAGGTCATACCAGCTTTCTGGCACCAAACTGTGCTTGGCAGGGAGGCCTGGCTATCGGGGCCAGTGGGACCGACAGCTTCGCTGTGTCAGTGAGGTTCCTTTTGAGGGTGCCCAACACGTAGTAGGTGCTCAGTGAATATTTGCCATGAGCAGGATCCTGGAAATCACATGGGTAAACCAGACGGCTGTCTCCTCTCCTGTACCCTCCCTCTCTTGTGTCTGTGTCCCCAAGCACATTCTCCCTTTGCCCTGGGCTCCTCTCAGAGATGGCTCAGCCACAGACTCCAGAGCTCCATCTGGGAGCTCCTGAACCTGTCCAGGCAAGGGGCCTGTAGCAGAAGAGGCGCTTTGAATGCCAAGTTCTATTTTGCTGTGATTATGTCTCTTAATGGGGCTGAAGCCTGAGAGCAGGAAGGACTCCCAGGGGCAGAGGTGTCAGGGCCAGGGCTGAGGGTCCTAAGGGAGATGCAAAAGGGAGTCAGGGGGAGGTGAGGGGTGAGTGAGTGAGGGTTCTCCCCTGGGCCTTTTCCCCGCCCACCTGACGGGCGGGCAGCTCGAGCCTTGGGGTAATCAAGTGGGAGCACTGGGGTCTGCGTGTGCTGCTCGGGCATCTGGGGGCAGGCTGGAGAATGGTGGGTGAGGAGAGCCACATTTCAGTGAAAGATGGGAGCGGAAGTACGTCTCTGAGGATGAACTTGGCTCTCTTGACCTGTGTGAGCTTGTGAGTTTCTGAGGAAGTCCCCGTTTCGCATGGTCAATTTGTGGGTAGACTGTTGGAGTGTCTGTGTGTGGTGGTGAGTGGGGCTGAGGGTGTCTGCGTGCTTATACATGGATATATGCGTGCAGGATGGTGCTGCCTCTGCCTTTCCCTGGGGCCCATTTCCCCACCAGGAAGGACCCACTTGCCTGGCAGTTGACTGACTCTCAGGGGCTCTGGGGACAACCTCTTGGTGCAACCCAGAGTTTAGCCCGCTTCTCTCCTGCCTTTAAGAGATCAGCCATGGGCTGTTCCCATCGTGGGGCTGGACTCCCTGTGGCTGTCCCCTCCCCAGGTCGTCTCCAAGGTGGTCATTCTTTCTCTCTTAGCCTTGGTGGCAGCTCACCCCCCCCCCCCGTACCCACCCACCCGCAGGGCTTGGCAGTTCTCATTCTGCAGGTCTACTTGGGCTTCCTTGGGATGCGTGCCAGGGGTGTGCTGCTTTCTTGCTTTCATGTATTCGTTCACTCATTCATTCTTTTACTGAGGTCTGCCCGGTGGAGGGGGTGCGTGCGTGAGAGAGAGAGAGAGACCTGAGAGAGAATGTATGACTTAAACAAGAACATCTTTTGGTGAACACAGACCTGGAGCTGAGCTAAGGTACTAACTTGGGGCTGCCGCGTCCTCAGAAGACCTTGCCCCTACAGTCCCTTTGCCTCCTCCTGCTTGTGATGCTGGGCTCTAGCCCCATACTCTCTTCACTCCCTGCCGTGCGGTGTTTCCTTACTTGGTGCCTGCTTCTGCACCTGCTGGGCTGTACTGATGGTGTGCTGAGCTCCCAGCCCACGGCCCTTGAGGACACTAGAGGCAAGGCCCAACAGTACGGGAAGAAGGATGAATAATAGTAACGAGAATGAGAACCATTAGATAATTATTAGACACTCTGAGCCAGCCCCTCTGCCAGGTGATGGGAACATACCAGCTCTAAGCATCTTTGATTTTCTTGGTCCGTCCGCCCTTATAGAGACCTTTGAGTGTATTGTTTGCATAACCTTGCTCACTTGCAACTTTGTTCATATATTATTTTGCTCAAATGCTTCCTGAGTACTTACTTTTGGCTGGCCGTGGGAACTGCACAGGTGGACAAAACCTATTTGCTAGTTTGGGCTCTCTGGGTACTCATGGTGTAGAGGTGAGTCTGCCGTGACAGAAGTGTGCAAACTAACGATGTGTGTTTATTGTATCCACAGGGGCCAGAGATGTCCTGAACCCATTCTGGACATTTGAGGGACAGAGAGGATGTTCTAGATAGAGGAAATGGCACAGGCAGAGGCTTAGAGATGAGGGAGCAGACATGTTTATGGAAACCAGGTCTGGGTGGAACCTCCATCAAACTTCCCCTCCCACCCCTGCCAGTGACTCATCCCACATGTTCAATGTGGGATCTGGTCGCTCAGCCAACAGAACCAGCATCCTCTACTTGCCAGAGACCAAGAGAAGCTTCATCACTCCAGGAGCCAGTTTCTCTACTAAACATGCGATAGGCCCTTCCTACCCCCCCCCCCCCCCACCCAAACCAAAGCAAACTCACAGCCACCATCATTCCCCCAAACAAGCAGCCACCCCTCTGGCCACAGGACTTGCTTTCATCACCACCCAGGCTCATGTGTTCAAGGAGTCAGCGCTACTCTTTTGAGACCGGCCTTCCAAAACATTGAAGCTCCTTACAGCCTCCATTGTTCTGCTCCTTCCTTAGCCCCCACTCGTGCTCAAAGGCAGTTGGTCATTGTTCCTTGTGTAGATCCTAAAATTGCTGTAGGGTCACATGGTTTGTATGAGCGCCTGCTTAGCCTCTTGGGAAATGCATTAGCGATAGGTTCATGAAAGGATGAATGAGTTGGTAGATTGGTTGATGGGTGCCTGGGTACACAGATGGATGGGTGACAGATGCATGATTGGGAGGGTAGATGGATGGGGAGATGAGTAAATGGGTGAATGGGTAGGTAGGTGATAAATGAATGGATGGGTAAATGGATGGATAAGTAGATGGATTTGAACTCATTATCAGCAAGCCCACCTCCCTCCACTGCCTTGGGGTGATTCTGGTGTGCTCTCACTGTGGGGTGGGAGAGTTTCCCCAGACGTAGTACAGGAACATTTCCCATGTAACGCGATACCTCGAATCTGTTAGGAATCAGGGGGAGATGGGAAGAGACTAGCTCATGAGACCTGGGTGGGTCAGAGGCATCCTGGAAAATTCTGACCCAGTCCCTTCAGGAAACGTTTGCTTTTTTCCCTTCTGTGCGTTCTAATGCCCTCTTCCTTTCTTTTTGGTTTCCCAACAGAAAAAGACATACCAGTGCATCAAGTGCCAGATGACGTTTGAGAACGAGAGAGAGATCCAAATCCATGTTGCCAACCACATGATTGGTAAGAGACCATTTTCTCGCAGCCATACTGGGGCTATTCTTTGGGTTTTGAAAATTGTGGTTTCAACCATCTTTTCGCCAGCTTTAAGGGCAAAGGATGGGGTCATCGCGGCTGTTTTTGAGACGTTTCGAACGGGAGTAAAAATGTCAGACCCCGAAAGCTTTCTCCATCTGAGCGTTCTTGCTGCGCCTCCATTCACATCACAATCAGACTTTCTGACAATCTCTTCCACTTCTGAGGGAGCATAAATTTCCCTCCGTTTCTGAAAAGAAGTGCTTTACAGTTGTCAAGCACTCCGGGGCAATTATGCTTCAATTTGGAATGTCATGACATTGAATAGACTCACCGCTCTCGTTCCCCCACTGAGCGTGGTGAATTCCTCAGGCCCATTGTCACAATAGAATGCCTACAAAAGTTACTTCGGTATTTTTTCCTATTCCTCTTCGAGGTGGTATTGGCTTGATTTTGGAAAAACCAGCCTTTCTAGAAGGGGATCTTCCAAGGTCTCCTATTTGACGGGCCTGTTGTGGATGGGTGTGATCTCCCTGGCAGCAGGAGGGCACCTGACTGGATGACCCAGAGGACCGAAGGGAAAGGTAGTCTCAAAGGATGGGGTAGTTTTGCGATGTGGAGAGCTCCTCTTGTCTTGACTTCATGGCCCTTGGATGGATGTGGGATCACCTTCCCTAAGCTTGACCAGTGAGCTGCAAGAATGTACTGATCACCCTAACTAACCTTTTCTTTATTTGTACCATTCCCCCCATATAACGACTTGTCGCTATCGTCTTAAGAGTAGCCATGCCAACAGACTACTGCCTTACAAAATTTTTTATTGTACACATTCATAAAAACCAAGTAGGCGAACAGCTTCATGAACCACATGTGACCTCTGTAAACTCAACACCAATCAAGAAGCAGGCCTCTCTCAGCATTCCAGAAACTTCTCCCTTAGCTCCCTCAAGACTCCTTGCCAACAGAGAGAACTCCATCCTGATGCTTAGTAGTAGGATAGGTTGGTTTCACTTTATATAATGAAATCATATAGTATCTACTTATTTAGTATGGCATTTCATCTTTTGTTCATTCATATTATTGGCTGTAGTTTGAGATTATCCTTTCTATTTTCACACACTAACCCACATTGATCTGTTCTATGCTTGGTGGGCATTTGAATTCTTTCTTCCTTCCTCCCTCCCTTCCTCCCTTTCTTTCCTTCCCTCTTTTCTTTCTTTCTTTCTGTTGGACCTACTTCAACCAATGCTGCTAAGACCTTTCTTGTCTATCTTTTGCTAAACACGCGCGCACACTTTTAGTAGTACTATTTCTAAGAGCAGAGTGGCTGGCTCATAGGATATGGGTATGCACAGCTTTGATTGTTGCTCACTGCCAGTAATTTTTTGAGTCGTGGTGACATGAACTATAACAGCACAAATCATTGCCCAGTCCGCCGCCTCCTCACTGCTGCCAGTGTGTTGCGCTCATTTTTGGAGCTATTGTAACAATCCCTTGCACCGAGGGTCCCCATTGCTTTCTTTGGCCTTTTTCCTCCCCCAGACATTATGTCTAGCAATTTATATCTCCTAATGCCATGTCCAACACAGGATGTTAGCAAGGCTCTGTTGTGACCCATAGGTTTTCATTAATTGATTTCAGAAGTAGATCACAGTGCTTTCTTCCTGGTCTACCATAGTCTAGAAGCTTCTCTGATACCAGTCTACCTTGCTGTCTGAAACACAAGTGCCGTAATGTCCAGCCTCACAGCCACCACAGTCGAACAAACTGACAGATGGGTGGTAATCAGCTGTATGAGTGAGCGTGGCAAACTGTGCTTCGAACCAGCGGTGTCTGAGTCTGGCTTGCTCTACCTTTTGCCATCCTCAACATTTTACATCAAATAGGCAGTCTTTAGAGATGTGCTCAGGGTGGCACCTTGCTCCGTGGATTTGAGTATCTATTGTCTCAGCTTTCTCCCTTTTCTAGACCTCTTCTACCAACCTGAGGGAGTCCCCTGCAGGTGCTGATTGCAGCGGTGTGGGTGGACACCCAGAAGGATGGGGAGAAGCCAGGAAGGGCAGGTGGAACCTTGGGAGTTCAAGCTGACCTGCAGATCGACTGCTTTCTAATTTCTTCTCTTAGCAAGCCCCCTACCCACGTAGAGCACCAAATAGCATTCCTGCAGTAAGCCAGCTGCTGCGTACAATTTCAAGGGAGTGCCAATGAGGTGAAGATGAAGATATCTAAAAATGTTTGCCTTTGTAGCAGGTGTTAATACGTGTTCCTGTTTGTAAGCATGAGGGGTGAGAGCCTGGTTAATTGGACCACAGTGATTTCAAGGGTATGTTGTTTTTTTCTTCCCCTTTCTTTCTTCATCCACCTTTCCTTTTCTGCATAGCCTGGAAGCTGCATCCCCTCCAATCAAGGGCAAAAAAACTGGTTCTTATCTAAAGCTAGGAAGAGGGACTGGTGGGCAACTGGGCCTGGGTGAGAGCTGAAGGTCAGCCTTCTGTCTGGTGGCTGGAGAGGGCCCCTGATCCACATCGTCAGCAGCGCTGTGAGCTGGCTGTGTTCCCAGGATATGTGGGTGTTGGAGGTCTGGAGAGGCGGCAACAAGTAGCTCCAGTCTTCAAAGCTGAAATTTCAGTTCAGGCGAGACGTTTATGCAATTGCAGATGTCTTCTCACACAGATGCGATGTGTGGTCGCATGGCATGAGCTTGAGGCCCCTGTGCCAGCTAGACCCTGGGTAGCTGGCCCCACCTGTCGTCATACACCCACCAACTTGCCCTTCATGAGTATAATCTATCAAAGAACTCTGATTAAGCACCTGTTGGATGCAAGCTTTGTGATGGTCTCCGTGGGTGATAGAGGGCTGCAGGGCCTGGCCCCTGTGCGCTGAGAGCTTCCAGCCATCCACAGGGCACACTGCGGCACGCATACTATGCAATACTGGAAATTCACATTTCATAGGGAGTCTCTCCTACAGACCAGGCACTTATAGAGGTTATATAACTTATCTAAGTTCTCATCATCAGGAGGCAGCGGAGCCAGTATCTGAGAAAAGTAGGCTGTCATCTCTAGAGCCCCTGCGTAGGTCTGGGCTTAGAGAGGCCCTGTCATAAGGGCCTGTCTGTGGGAGAGACAGATGGACATCCAGTTAACTGCGACGAGAGCAGTTCATGTTTCTGGCACAGGGACCGTTGGGTCTGAATCTAGCAGAAAGATCCGTCAGAAAGATGTGGGCTTTGAAGGACGAAGCGTGTTCTCTGTGGCAGAGTGGATCCTGGTCGTAGAAACCGTCTCAGTAAGGAGAGCCGTCACAGGAGCATGTGGAGGAGGTAGTCCTTGTGTTGGTAGGTTGAGAAGTGGGGAGTGCTGTGTGGGGTGTGCAAAGCTCAGAGGTAAGAGCAGAGGAGGTGGGTTTGGGGAGCTGAGAGAAACCTGGCCTGGCTGGATGGAGCATCTCCTGTGGGAACATCTTGTTAGTGGGGGGTAAGCAGTGGTTTGGACCAAGCCATGGAGATGGCTGTGAAGGCCAGGTCCACATGTGTTGGACCTGTGGTAGATTTTCCTGGTAGACGTTCCATTTGGCTTTTCTTAGAAAACCAGCAGAGGTGGCAGGATGGGGTACATAGTCCCATGTGGCCTCGCTGGCAGACCTCCATGGCATCTGCCTCCTTAGACAGGGCATGTGTTCCCAGTATCCATGTCCCTCTGGTATTCCCACCGGCTGCTTTGCTCAATTGTCTCCCCAGCCTGGTGCTCGTGGGCACCTGAGTGTGCAACCTTTGACTTAAACAGTAATTGAGCCATTGAAGGTCTTGAAGTAGGGGTGGCTTAAGCCGAATGCTTTAGGAAGATGAACCTGATAGCTCTGTTTGGGGGGAACACAATGGGAAGAGACTGACTTCATCTTGATCTGGTCGAGGAGGTGGAGCAGGGACGGGATATCATTTATATTGGCTTGTGCTGTGTAGCTTGATGGCACTGCGCTTGGGAAGGTGGCAGGGGCCTGGTGAGGTGTGTGCATGAGAGTGAAGCAGGAACAGGCGTCCTGGTTTGAGGCAGCTTTGCAGTTCTAATAAAAACCTACTGAGGACCTAGAGATCGCTTCCTGTGCAGGCTAAGTGGCTTGGGTCCAGAATGGTCACCCTGGAGGTGGCTTGGGTAAACGTTTCCCTTAGTGGCACCAAGGGACTTAAGGGGAAGCACTGGCACTGCTGAGCTTGACTGCCGTCTCATAAACTCGGAGCCTTGGGGTTCTGAGGCACGCCCGCTGGGGACCCAGACTTTACATTGACCTTTCTGTAGAGGGCGAGCTCTGATGTGGCCTTGCCGCCTCACCACACTGGGGCAGTGACGATGACTCAGGGACACATCTCCTTGGAACCGTTTTTTCTTAGTCCTCCTCTCCTTGCTGCTGGGTGGGAGTGATTTGGGTTTGATAAAAAGACCAGGGTCTTATGAAACCCTTTCAGCTGCAGCATCTCCTTTGAAATCTGCCCCCCACCATCGAAGATGAGAAGGCCTCCTTGCGGGTAAGGGTTGAAAGCCCATCAGCAGGCACATAAAAACACTTGGAGCGGCTCCTCTGCTCTGCTCTGTGGCCTCCTGCTGGGGTGGACCCCACTCCATTCAGCTGCCCCTTCCCCACCTCTTACTGCCCCCCCCTCCCCCATCTCCTCACTTGGGGAGGATAGCCCCCTTCTTTTACTGCAAAAATCACTCCTCTAGAGGCCCCAATCCAGGGTTTTCTGGGGCCTGCTGAGGGAGAGCTAAAGAAAGGCCTATGGGGGCCTTTGCCTAGCCTACCCCCAACATATCAGGCAGCTGCGGGAGGGGCTGCTGGGGCTTCCCTGGTATGTGAAACATGTCCCTGGGAGGCATGTGCCCTGAGGGGTTGGGGGGGCTGGATATGGAAGCCTCTGACACACTGTGGGTAGATGAGCCAGACTCCCGTCTCCACTGTTTGTGGGCTTTTATCCTGTAGGCCAGACAAGTGGTCTGCGAGCTTGTCCTTGAAATGAAAACTTGCTGTGACCCAGGTTGGAACCCAGAGGCCTGACGTCGCCTCAGGGCCCCTGGCCGTTCCTGCTCCAGGCCTCACAAGCCCCTGGGGGACCCACGAGGAGGGCTAGGCTGGGAAGAAATTGTCCTCAGGGAATCTTGTCAGGAACATTTGCCCTCCGTGTCCTTGGAAAGTGGCTCTGGACTATCTGGCCGGCAGCCAGGCCAGAGCTGGGGCTGTCTCAGTGGGGCATTAGTCATTTTCGGTCACGTCAACCCCTTTCCTGGGGTGCCTCTTATGGGCTGGGCTTGCTGACAGGGGTGAAGGAGTGGAACTAGAGGGAGTCTTTAGAAAATCAGTCTCTCCCTCTGCCTCCTCGTGTTTAACAGGTCCCTCCCTTCACAGCCCTTTCCTGCTTACCTAGAGGGACCTTGGGATTGTGTGTGTGTGTGTGTGTGTGTGTGTGTGTGTGTGAGAGAGAGAGAGAGAGAGAGAGAGAGAGAGAGATTCAGACTTTGAAATCTACAGAAACACCACCCTGCAGACATGTTATAAACTCACCACCCTTTCCACAGCCATTTGGGCCCCCAAGACCCCCGTTGGAGGTCCAGACAACAGTGTTTGGAGAAAGTGCTAGTCCACGGGGAGACTGGAGTGCATATTGTATGTCTCACCTCCATACTACAGAAGGAGCCCTGGTGGCGTAGTGGTTAGGCACTGGGCTGCGAGCTACATGGTCAGCAGTTCGAAAGCACCAGCAGCTCCGAGGGAGAAAGACTGGGCTCTCTACTCCGTCAACAGTGACCGTCAGCAGTTCGAAAGCACCAGCAGCTCCGAGGGAGAAAGACTGGGCTCTCTACTCCGTCAACAGTGACCGTGTCAGAAACCCACAGGGGTCACTGTGAGTCAGCACTGACTTGCGGGCAAAGAGCTGTCTTGTTTGTTTTGTTTTTCATATGGAAGAGAGAGAATCCATTCAGATAGAAATGAGAAACACCCTTGGAAGGGAAAGAGAATGAGGTTCTTCTTTACTTTCTGCCAAAAACACATGTTACTGGGCCGTGTGAGACCATTTAAGGGAGCATTTTGATTCAGGTACAGAATGCGGCAGACATCTATCGAACCTTAATCCATGTCTCTTCCTCCCCCAAAGTTCATGTTTCTAGTTTTGGAATACTTGTGTCAGAGTTACAAGCCCAAAGAGAGACTACAGTGCAAACCTTTGTTTGTATGACCCCCAAACAGAGGCCTTAATCACTTCCTCCTTCATCACACCCCGCAGGCTAATGATTGTTGTTAGGTACCATCAAGTCAGGTCCGCCCCATAGCGACTTATACACAACAGAATGAACTACTGCATGGTCCTGTGCCATCCTCACATTGTCCCTACGTCGGAGCCAATTAATGCAGCTACTGTGTCTGTCCATCTCATTGAGGCCCTCTCTCTTTCCCTCCACCCCTCCACTTTACCAAACATGATGTCCCTCTCCAGGGACTGCTCGCTCCTGACAATAGATCCAAAGTATGGAAGGCAAAGTCTTGCCAAACTTGCTGCCTCTAAGGAGCACTCTGGCCTTACTGTTTCCAATACAGATTTGTTTGTCCTTTTAGCAGTCCAAGGCACTTTCAATTTTCTTCTCCAGCACCGCAATTCAAATAGAAATATTTTTCTACTTCAAAGTAACATCCTTGCTCCTCTATACCCTAGAGGATTGAGTTTCTCGGCTGTATGAAAGGACTAATTGTATATTGAGAAAACATCCCATCCTAGTCCAGATCAAGTCCTTAAGTTCAATATTAGCTCATTTGCCCAACACTAGTTCATAAATACCTCTTTAGGCTCAAGTTGCACATGCAATGATGCCAAATACAGGAAGATAATAGGCTGGTGGGTAGACAGTCATGTGGATCTAGTGGCAGTGGAAGCATTTCAACGCACCATCCACGGGTCTCCTCTTCCACTTGGAGTGTTTCAACAGCAGGAAAGGGAAAGCAAAGAAGAGTGGGTCTGGCGTCCAGTGAGCTATTTATCTCAATCTCTTCTCCAAAATGAGGTTATCCAGCTGCAACCTGATTGACAGGCTAGACTCCACCCCTTCTCTCAAGTTGACAGGAGATTATGTAACTGCGGCCTGGGGTGACATTAAGGACATCATACATGAAAGCAAAGATTATTCAAGAGATAGGAAAGAAAGAAATCACAAAATGCATGTCAGAAGAGACCCAGAAACTTGCTCTTGAACAGAGTAAGCAAGAGAAGAAATGAAGGTGTAAAACAGCTGACCAGATTTCAAAAGGTGGCTTAAGAAGACAAAATAAAGGAGTATAATGAAATGTGCAGTAACCTGGAGTTAAAAAATCAAAAGGAAAGAGTGTGTTTGGCATTTTTTCATGCTGAAAGAACTGAAGAACACATTTAAACATTGAGTACTGATGGGCATGGTCTATCAGGGTGGGAACTGGTCACCACCAGCTTGTTAGGACCATTCCATAACCAAGTCCTCTCCCTCTTTACTTTGATTACAGTGAAATATATGTAACAAAGGATTTGACATTCTAATTATTTTTACATATACAATTCAATGATATTACTGTATACACTTGAGTATAAGCCAACAGGAATTTCAGCCAAGGCACCTAATTTTACCACAAAAACTGCATTAAAAATGTGCTGGAAAACTCGGCTTACACACGAGTATATACGGTAATTATGCTTATTTTGTTGTGCATTTGTCACCATTATCCATGTCTAAAAGTTTGCATCTCCCTTAATAGGAACTCAGTTCCCTTTAAACAATATCTTTCTAATCACTTCTGTACTTTGTGTTCTTGCTCTCACATTGTCATGAGCTTGATGAACCGCATTGTTGAATTTGTCTCTTTCAAATGCTCTTCTATGTGGAAATATGTGTCTATCAATGTTTGACCTGAAACGGCTTCTGGACAAACCTTACTGAAGTGTTCATCAAAAGCAAAGCAAGTGGTACGCTAGGGCCAGGATCTCTTCTACCCTGAGCACCCAGTAAGTATCAGAGCCTCCAGAATCAAACTCCACCGTGCTCTCGTTCTTGGCTGTCACAATTTGGAATCAAATTGATGATAATTAGCAACAATAGCAACAGTGAAATGTCATAGCTGTTGAGAACTCTATGGAGCATAATTCTCACAAATCTATGGTGATGCTGAGTCAGAGTTGACTCAATGGCCAATTGTTTATTTGGGGTTTTAATGCCTAAAAAACATTCCTGGAGGCTGCACATGATTACTGCATAAGCTGTTAACTAAAAGTTGATTTCAAGTCCATCCAGAGGGGCCTGAGAAAAGGCCTGGGCCATCCTACTGCTAATGCTGCTAAAATGGATCAAATTGACAAAAACTCAACAGATTAATTTTAAAATACAAATATGCACCATAACAATATGGAGGAGAGACTAAAACGTATCTGCTATGTGCCTGAAATTCACATTTAACCTAACATCCTATATTTTTGCTAGATTTATAACCCTCAGAGGGAAAACAGGACAGGAGGCCTGAGAAGTTACTGAAGGGCAGATGTTGGAAGCCCCTACCCTGCTTCTGCCTGGGATTTTGGGCTCCTTGAGGGGAAACAGCGGAGGAAGAGGAAGTTTGGACATAAAATAAAAGAAATCCTTCGTGACTGAGTCTAGGGAGCTGGCCAAGGGATCCTTCGTGACCGAGTCTAGGGAGCTGGCCAAGGGATCCTTCGTGACCGAGTCTAGGGAGCTGGCCAAGGGATCCCAGAGGTGCAACAGGATGGCAAGCACAGTGGCTCCCGTGTATTAAAATGGTGTTCGTACAGTGTCCAGCACACCCAATGCGCTGTATTATAGAGTGTGTCGTGGACATTACGTGCTGCGTGACTACTGCATTAGCTTATAAAGAAAGGAGTGAAGTGTTTGCCTTTCTTCTATTTCATGAAACAGCTTGTGCAATCCTACATAGAGGTGCAACTCTTGAGTGAAACTACCCGGATCTGGAGATTTTTCTTTTAGGGGGTTTCAAATAATGGATTCAATTTCCTTAAAAAACAAAACAATTTTTTTTCTTAAATCAGTTTATTAGGGGCTCTTAGAGCTCTTATCACCATCCATCCAAAATATAAAAAATGGATAAATGAGAAGTTTGTCCTTCTAGCCAGGGAATACTGCTGTGTACACACAATTACAGTTTCCAGACTGGTGGGATTGGGAATATTTTACAGAAAGAAGTGGCATTTTAGTTGGGTATTGGAGGGGGAGTGATTTTTTTATTTTATTCTTTCAAAACCTTTTTATTGGGAACTAATACAAATATCCTATAATTCTGTAGTTCAATCACATTAAACAGTATTGTACATTTGCTACCACAATCATTTAAAAATAATTTTATTGGGGGCTCATACAACTCCTATCACAATCCATATATACATCCATTGTGTCAAGCACATTTGTTGCCATCATCATTTTCAAAACCTTTTCTTTCTACTTGAGTCCTTGGTATCAGCTCCTCATTTTCCCCCTCCCTCCCTCATGAACCCTTGATAATTTATAAATTATTATAAATGCCTCCCTTCACCCACTTTTCTGTTATCTATCCCTCAGGGAGGGGGTTATATGTAGGTCATTGTGATTGGCTCCCCATTGCTCCCCCCACCTTCCCCTTCCCCTCCTGGTATCACTACTCTCATTACTGGTCCTGAGAGGTTTATCTGTCCTGGATTCCCAATGTCTCCAAGTCTTACCTGTACCCATGTACAGGTCTAGCCTACAAATCTGCTCTAGCCAGATTTGTAAGGTAGAATTGGGGTCATGATAGTGGGGTGGGGAAAGGAAGCATTAAAGAACTAGAGGAAAGCTGTATGTTTCATCGGTGCTATACTGCACCCTGACTGGCTCATCTCTTCCTTGTGGCCCTTCTGTAAGGGGCTGTCCAATTGTCTACAGATGGACTTTGGGTCTCCACTCTGCCCTTCCCCCCATTCACATTTATATGATTTTTTTTGTTCTGGGTCTTTGATGCCTGATACCTGAACCCATCGACACCTCATTGCTTCTCAGCTAGATGATTGCTTGTTTATCTACAAGCCTTTAAGACCACAGATGCTATATCTTTTGATAGCCGGGCACCATCACCTTTCTTCACCACATTCGCTTATGTAACCATTTTGTCTCCAGCAATAGTATGGGGAAGCTGAGCATCACGGAATGCCAGGTTATTAGAACAAAGTGTACTTGGAGTGAGGGACTACTTGAATAGAGGCCCAATGTCTGTCTGCTACCTTAATACTTAACATAAAAATATATATACATAGATCTGTTTCCCTATCCTTATGTATAAATATATTTACATGTATGCATGCCTGTATTTATACCTCTAAAAATGCTCAATTGCCTCTATTTCCTTTTGCCTCACTATCATGTTTGGCCTACACTTGAATTTCAGTAATTAGTCTCAGTTACATTGCCCTTGATCAAGTCCTATCAGGCATTCTATGGCCTCCTTGCCATAGATTTTAGATCACTTGTTGTTCCCTCATCCCTGGGTTTATTAACACCCACTTCCTTTCCCCCGCCTCCCTTCCTTGGTGTCCTGCCAGAACTGTTGGTCTTGTTATTTTCTCCTCCAGATTCTTTATCCTGCCTATATTATATAGATAAATATGTAGAGACAATAATAAGTACAAAAACAAGACAGAGCAAAACCAAAGAACAAAAGAAAATTAACAAACACACACAAAAAAATCAACCACAAAATATATAACAAACCTGTAAATAGTTCCAGGTCTGTTTGTTGACCTTTAGGAGTGTTTTTCAATCCAGTCTGATGGGGTGCCATGCCCTGGTCTATTTTTGGCATTCCCCAGGGATTTAATTGCTTTGTTCACCTTGCTGCTTTGTGCACACCCTTAGCATTTCACCCAGTGTGATGGGGTCAGATTGGGCACAATTCCTACACTGTGCCTCCAGTATTATCCCTTGTAGCGCTATAGGTCAGTGAGGGACATCGTCTCCTTGTGGGGGCGGCCCTATGTTCCTGTGTGCATTGGCTGCTCTGAGCAGGAATATAGTCCTTGGGGTTTGGTGGGCCAGGCTGTGTTCTGCTCTATCTACTACCCTTTTTATTTGCCCCTGTGTGCTCTGATCAGATGTGCCTCTGTCCTTGAGCAGTAGCTTCAGTGCGGTCCTCTGAAGTGAATACTTCTGGGGGGATGGGTGGGTTGTGCACATAGTTGGGATTGGGACCAGTCCCTTAGATCTCACTATTGGCTCCCTGCTTCATGCCCGTATGCTGCATTCTCGTCTTGGCGCACTGGTTCCCCTCTTCCTCTCCTGTGGAGATCAAAACAACACCCTCCTCTTGGGCAGGTTAGTGCCCTGTTCCTCTGTTGCCCATGTCTTCTCCCCCCTTTATTTTCCCCTCCTTTTTAGTTGGCTGCCATATGTATCCCTGGATTGGGTCTGCCCCTGCCATAGTACCTGCACCTCACCCCAGGAATCTGTATACAGTAGCTTTTCCCTGTGCTTCCTTTGCATTTTAATGCTCACCTCAGCGGACTCATGTTGTTCTTGTCCTTTTGTGCTTGGCTTACTTCACTTAGCGTGATTTCTTCCAACTCTTCCCATGTGCCGATGTGCTTCATACATTTACCACTGCTTTTTAGGGATGCATAGTACTCCATTGTACATATGTACCATAGTTGTTTAATCTATTAGTCCGTTGATGGAAATTTGGGTTGTTTCTAACGCCTTGCAATTGTGAACCGTGCCGTGATTAACATTGGAGCACAGATGTCTGGCCATGGTTTTTATCTGGCCTCTTCTGGGTATATATAGCCCAGTAGGGGGATTGCTTGGATATATGGTAGCTCCATTTCCCTATGTTTTAGATATTGCCAAATGGATTTCCCTAGTGGCCGTACATACCTCCAGGTCCACCAGCAGTGGAGGAGTGGTCCTCGCTCACCACAGCCCCTCCAACACTTGTTAGTTTTGGTTTTTTGAATCGGGTTATCTTTGAGGGCTTTAGGTGGTATCTCATAGTTGTTTTAATTTCATTTCTCTTATGGCTAGTAATCGGGAACATTTTCTCAGATGTTTATTGGGCATTTGGATTTTTGCCCTTGTGAGACTTCTGTTCAAGTCCTTTGCCCACCTCCTCAGTGGGCAATTAGTTCTTTCTTTTTTTAAGCTAGCAGAGTACTGTAGGTTTTAGTAATAGGACCTTTGTCTGATGTGTCATTGCTAAAGATGTTTTCCTAGTACGTGGCTCTCTTATTACTCTCTTGGTCAATTATTTCGATGTACACAGGTGTTTTATCTTCAGTATATCCCACTTGTCAATTTGTGCCTCATCTGTATTTGTGTTCTTCCCTATTACAATAGCCTGTATATTCCTTGTACTAAGGTTCTCCGGTTTATCCCCATTCCCTCATTGATGGCCCTAATATTTTGGGGTTTAACCTTACGGTCTGTGATTCACCTTGAGTTTATTCCTGTGCATGGAGTGAGGTGAGGATCTTGCTTCTTTTTTTTTCTGCAGGTAGATCTGCCCCCCCCCCCTTCTTTTTAGCACCACTTGTTTGAAGAGGGCATCTGCTGATTCCCATTCGATATTTTGGGGGGCCTTTATTAAAGATCAGTTGTCTGTCTGCTGACGATTTTATTCTAGCTTTTCAGTTTTTTCCATTGGTCTGATTTTCTGTCATTATACCAAAACCACTCTGTTTCGACCACTGTGACTGTATAGTAGGTGGCAAAGTCAGGTAGAGCAAGCCCTCCGACTGTGTCCTTCTTCAGGAGTTCTCTGCTACTTCTGGGCTTCTTCCCTCTCCATGTGAAGTTGGTTTTTCCAATTCTTTTAAGAAAGATGATGGCATTTATATCAGGATAGCATTAAACTTATATACTGCCTTGGGAAGAACTGACAGCTTTATTATATTCAGTCTTCTGATCCACAAACATAGGATATTTTTCCATTTGTTGAGGTCACTTTTGGTTTCTTGTAATAGTGTTCTGTAGTTTTCCTGGTACAAATCTTTTGGGTTTTTTTTTAAGTCCGGTATATTCCTAGATATTTCAGTTTGTGCTTGGCTATTATGAAGGCTACTGCCTTTTTTTATCCCCCTCTTCTGTTGTCTTGTGCAATGAAAACACTTCCGTTAGCTGTTCTTTTTGAATACTCTGCTGGTGACAAATTCTGTTACTTTTTCATCATTTGATATTATCTTGTTTTTCCCTTCATTCCTAAAAGGTATTTTTGCTGGATGTAGTATTCTGAGTTGTCTGATTTTTTTTCTTCCTTTTAGGAGTTGAAAACTATTGTGCTAAAAAGAGTTGTTCAGTCATAAACACAAACAGTTTTTGAACCAAAAGAAAACCCTTGATTGGAAAGAAATCAGAACATTAAAAGCTAGAGCAAATTTTAGATTAGTCAAAGGAAGATCAAATGATAAGGTGTGTAATTTTAACCAAACCACATCTTGTCTGTTAGCAAGGCTCTTCACATCCCTGGTCAATGGGCAGGGGGTACAGCGAAGAGTTAATCCTCATGGAAACCTTACAAATGGAATTTGGGCTTTTCCACCCATCCATAGCTTTCTGCAAACTGGGTGCTCAGAATTTAAACTCAAATACTGATCCCTCTTCTAGATTTAGATTTTATTCTTTACAATCCTTGAGTCACACAGGCTGGTGCGCTTCTTAAGC
This sequence comes from Tenrec ecaudatus, assembly GCF_050624435.1. NCBI lineage: Eukaryota > Metazoa > Chordata > Mammalia > Afrosoricida > Tenrecidae > Tenrec > Tenrec ecaudatus. The sequence goes on along the minus strand of NC_134547.1, from coordinate 39,239,129 downwards.
TCAGTCTTAGGTGACCCTCACTTAGATGTCAGCTTGTCAAAATGCTTTTTAAGATGCACAAATAGAAGGTGCTATGTAGTTCATGAGCATTTGCCTGGGATACCTCCTCATTGCTTGGGAGATCAGATTAGAAGATTATATGACCTAAGAACAGTTGCCTGCCAGTGTCTTGGTGTTTCTCTTTCTAGTGGTGTTGTCCGACAATATTTGTTCTTTTGTGATTAACTAACTTTACTAACTTGTTTCCCAAGTCCATTCATGTCATAAGGTGTTTTGTGGTTTCATCGCTGTTTTTTAGGGCTGCATAGTATTCCATTCTGTGTATGCACTGGAGTTTCTTTATCTATTTTTCTGATGTGCATTTAGGCTTTTTCTAACATCTTGTTAGTATGAGTTGTGCTGTGATGAGCATAAGCTGCCCTGTGTCTGTTCACGTCATGCCTCTTACTTCCTTGGAATATAAACCAAGCAGAGGTATTGCTAGGTTGTCAGGTATTTCCGTTTCCAGTTGTTTTAGGTAGATCCATATTGCGTTCTACAATGGTGGTACATGTTTACCTACCCACTAGTAGTGTATAAAAGTTTCAACACTTAGCACCATCTCCAGTATTTGTTGTTTTCTGTTTTTATGAATTGGTCTATCATTGCAGGTATAAGGTGATATCTCATTAGTGTTTAGATTTGGATATCCTGGATGATGAGTGATGGTGAGCACTTTCATTCTTTCGTTAGCCATTGGATTGCCATTTTTCGTGAACTGTATTTTGCACATTTTAAAATTAGGTTATTTGGTGTTTTTCTTATTGAAATACTGTAGAATGCTATAGATTTTAGTAATTAATCTCTTTAGCTTTTATGTCATTGCTAAAATTTTTTCCCCCAGCCCATGGGCTCTCTTTTGACTCTTTCGATGAAATCTTTTGATGAGTCTCTTATTTTTAGTAGGTCTCAGTCATCGACGTTGTCGTCTACTGTGTGTGCTTCCTTTGGGAGTATATGTATGCCTTAAGTTTGTCCCAATATTCTCATTGATGATCCTTATAGCCCTGGGGTGGACATAGAGGTCTCTGTTCCATTTTAAATTTGTTTGGGGGCATGGGGCATGTGACCTAGTTCAATCTTCTGTTGATGGAGATCCTGTTTTTCCAGCACCATTTGGTAAAGAGGCTGTCTCTTTCCCACTTTATGTTCTTTGGCCTTTTGTTGAAAATCATTTGTCTTTAGGTAGATGAATTTATTTCTGGGGTTTCTATTCTATTCCATTGATCTCTGGGTCTGTCCTTATGCCAATACCATGCTGTTTTGAACACTGTGGCTGTGTAATAAATTTTTAGGTGTAGTAGTGTGAGGCCTCCAACTTTGTTTTTTCCTTTAAGGAATTCTTTGCTTATCCTAGGTCTATTTGCTCTCTATATGATGTTGGTCATTCAGTTTTCCATTTCTTTAAAGATAAAGTTAGGATTTGGACTATAGTAGTGTTGTGTATAGATATTACTTTTCACAATATTACGTCTTCCTATCCAGGAACATAGGACACTATTCCGTTTGTGCATGTCTCTTTGGTGTCTTGTAGCAGTGTTTTGTATTTTCCTTTTTACAGGTCTTTTGTTTCTTTGATTCGGTTTATTGCTAAGTATTTCCTCTCTTCTGTGGCTTTATAAAAATACTGTTTTCATGATGTAATTTTCAGAGCTCTCCTTGCTGGTATACAGGATTCCAACTGATTTTTGCTTGTTGATCTTGTATCCTCCTACTTTGCCCAAACCCTTGATTGTTTCCAACAAAACTCCCACTTGTTCTTTGGGTTTTCTGTATATGAAATGATATCATCAGCATATAGTGATATTTTCCACATTTTTTGGCCAATTGTATTCTCTCGATTTCTTTTTGTTGTATATTGGCTCTGGTTAAGTCTTCCAGCATGATGTTGAATATTCAAGATTGGTGATAAGGGCTATCCTTATTTGATTTCTGTTCTCAGTGAAAATGTTTTCAGTTTTTTCCCATTGAGCATGATTTTGAGTGTTGGTTTTTCATATACAGCCTTTCTCATGTTGAGAATTTTTTTACATTCCTCTTGTTGATCCTTTTTTAATCAGAAATGGGTGTTGGATATTGTCCGCTTCCTTTTCTGCATTGATGGATATGATCGTGTGGGTTTTATTCTTTGTCTTTTTGTGTGTGTCTGTTTATGAGGAATGTTACTCTGTAGTTTTCTGTCTGTGGGTCTTTACCTGGTTTTGGTTTTGATTCACAGAATGAGTTTGAGAGTTTGCTGTGTCTTTCTATATTCTAGCTTAGTTTGTGTAGAATTGGTGACAGCTCTTCACTGAATACTTGGTAGAATTCCCCTGTGAAGCTAAGGAAGGATGTATTTGAAAATTACAGGCCACTATCGCTAATGAATATAAGACACCAAGATTTTCAATAAATCCTAGCCAGCTGAATTCAAGCATCAAAAGATAATGCATTGCTATCAAGTGGGCTTCATCTAAAACACGCAGGGATGATTTAATATTAGAGCTTATCCTTATCAGTTTTCTTTAGTAGGTGCCCCCCTCTGTTTCCCCCCCACACCTCCTATCAGGATTTTCTCACTTTCCCTGAAATTTCCTTGCATGAATATAGATATTATCCTATCACAGACAGCATTCATTGATTCTGAAATGTTCTTTCTGAAGATGAATATGGTACCATTTCTCTTGAGTTTGTCCTTCCTGACACAGTAAAGCAAAATAGCAAATATTAGTGTATTCCATCTCACTAATGCCTAGCATAGCAATCTTTATGAGTTCAATTTCATTGTTAATGACTTTCAAATTTCCTAGATTCATGCTTCACATTCTACTTATAAATGAAGTGTTTGCATCTGCGTTTGTAATTTTTGAGTTGTGTTCCCCTTCAACAAATAAAAGGTAGGAAGGCTTTACTCAATCCACATCAGATTGTGGTACACTCTACTTAGGGAAGAAATCTCTTTCTTAATTATATTTGGAGTGTCTTCCATCTCAAGGGACTCATTTTCCACCAGTATATCTGGCAGTGTTCTCCTGCTATTCCTGAGGTTGTCAGTATATCATTCAGTGTCCCACTGCTGTTCATAAGGCTTCCGGTGTTTAATCTTCCAGACTTCTTTGTGGTCTGTTCTTGTCTGGAAACTCGGTTGAAACCCTTGTGTAACCGTAATGCTATTTGAAATAGTGGTGACGTGCCTTTCAACATCGCAGAAACACTCAAGGCAGCACACTATGACAAATTGACAGACAAGTAGTGGGGTCAGATAGTAATTCTAAATTTAACTTTTTGAGAAAATGCCAAATTCCACAGCGACTGCAGCATTCGACATTCCCACCAGCACTGGACATGCATTCCAGTTTCTCCAGATCCTCACCAACACTTGTTATTTCTTATTTGTTTGTTTTTTTTATAATAGTCATCCTACTGGTGTGAAGTTTGATCTCATTGTTGTTTCAGTTTACTTTTGCTAATCACTAGTGATGCTGAGCATTCTAAACAGTTTTATTGACATTAGTCACAAATATAATTCATAATTTTATAATGTCAAGAGTTGTATAATCATTACCACAATCAATTTTAGAACATTTTTGTACACATTTTATTAGCTTCCCATAACCCCAACTTCCCCAGTCATAACCCTATAAAACTATTAATCCAGTTACTTTCCCTATAGATTTACCATATATACTCATTATAAGCTGAGTTTTTCAGCACATTTTAATGCAACTTTTGTGGAACAATTAGGTGCCTCAGCTAATATTCGGGTCGGCTTGTACTCGAGTATATATGGTGTCCATCCTGGATTTCATATAAACGTACAAAACAAAGCCCAAAAGAAAACCAACAACAATGACAACATAAAACAGGAAAACCTCAATAGCTAGAAAGCGGGAAATATTAAGCAATGGAACCGATTTCATCTGGGTCAAAGGGGGATCCAAGTGCAGCTGCAGTAATCCACGTGCTAGCGTATTCTATCTGATAGCCTGGCTACTCACGTCCCTGCACTAGGGTCGGAGGAGATTCTGCAGAGGCTTAATGCATGTGGGGACCCTACAAGTGAATGTGGGGCTTTCGCTGCCATCCAGAGCCTGCTGCAAGCCGGATATTCAGAAAGTAAGCTCAGTACTGCTCCCTCCTCTAGATTGGCTGTTATTACTTACACTCTTTGGATTACACAGGCTGGTGTGCTTTTTCTGACACCTCACTTAGATGAGCACTTGTTTTAAGACAAGCCTTCAAGACAGCAGACGATATTCTTCCTGACAGCTGGGGACCATCTGATTTCTTCACACTTTGCTGTATACCCATATCTTTAATGATTTGTTCAGCTATCAAGTAGAGCCACGTCATAAGAACTAATTGTTCTTAGATTCGGAATACGATTAAGTTCAGGCTCCCCAATCACTTACATATCTATGGTTTATACAGATCCTTGGTTCACTTTGGAAAACCAAGCATTTTAATTAGCCATTTATATATCTTCTTTGGAGGTCTGTCTATTCAGGTCCTTTGCTCACTTTGTGGTTGTGTTATTTGTTTTTAAGTTTTTGAGATTACATCAGCTTCTTGAATTGTATCTACATGACTTCACAAATTTGGCCAAATTTTGGAATTTCCTAGCAATTATTCTTTGAGTATTTTTCTCAACTTCTGTGTTGTCTTCGTCTGGAACTCCAATGACGTAAATATTAAATCTTTCATTAGAATCATAGAAGTCCCTCAGGCTCTATTTACTTTCCCCCTCTAGTCTACTTTCAATCTTTTATTCAGATTGAATAATTTCTATTGTTCTCTTAATGTACTCAAAATTTCTACTGTGTTCTTAGTAATGCCGTAAGACTATGCATTTGATTGTGTTATTTGCTTATTATATCTCTCATTTCTAAAATTGTCATTTGATTCTTCTTTATATCATTTATTTATTTGCTGAGACTATATTTTTCCTCTAATTTGCAGTGTGCTCTCAGTTGCTTGTGATCATTCTAAATTTTAAAATGATTTTTAAAGAATCTTGCTAATAGTCCTATCTGTCATCTCAATTTTAGTATATTCATTACACACACACACACACACACACACCCTCACCCCCACTAAGTATAAGATCTTTCTGGGTCATGGAACGATGAGTGATTTTTGGACAAAAACTTTACATTTTGTGTATTATGTAACAAGAGTCTGAATATTGTTTATAATTCAAATCTTGTGGTTTTAGCTGGTTTCTGTTTTTTTTTATCACTGCAAGAGAAAGGATAGCACCATCTTATTACTGCCAATTATGGATAAAAATTCAGGTTCAGTTCCATACTGTTCTCAGTTGATACTGCTTTGGCTTGGAGACATAGAGGTGCCTTGATCCTGTTCCTCACAGGACTCCGTGGACTGCAGCATGTGCCTGCATGGCCTGTCTGGTCGGTGTCAGGTGTTGGTGGTAATCCACGCTTCTTATTGGTCTCCATGGACCTATATGGAGGAGCCTTGTTACTGCCTAGCAAGGATGCAAGTGTTGCCCGACTGGGCTTTGTCTAACATTCCCTTCTGTTGCAAAGAAGGGAGACTAGGGTACCTTGTATGGATCAAAGCCTAGTCAGTCTCTCATGATGGCTTGGCATGGCTGTGAGTGGGGAAACACCTTTTTATTTTTTCCTGTGATGTTTGACTACAGTAAAGAGACTGTTGTCTGAAAGTTTGAGAGAACTTTTGCCAGTTGCCCCTTTCCTGATCCTTTGGCTAAAGAGAGCAGACTTTTGTCTTTTTTGTCCCCTGCACCCATTGGGATTTCTGGGTTCTAGCTTCTCTACCTCCAAGTATAGAATCTATGAGGGAGGAAAAAAAAAACCTAGGATGCGCTCTTCTGTGTCATTCCATGGGCCCTGGGGTCTATAGGTTGACTGTCATTCCCCCCCAACCCCACTGTAGAATCACACACACACACACAATGTTATAATGTCTTTGTTTGAAAGTTGTATTTCAAGGGAGAATAGGAAAACTACCTCCAGGAACTGAGATTCTGAATTTGGGACATCCACAAAACATTGCTTTATTCCACCTCAAGTTCTATGTTAGGTGGATAAGCCCCAAAACTTGTAGGGGAACTTCGAGCAAGGGCTTTGAGTATTTTTAAAGTCATCCCTGGGGCCCAGACCATTTTTAAGCTTCCTCCCTTCCACCCCTCTTCGCCCTGAGCACAGGGGGAGAGGAGTGGGCAGCGTGAGACTGTTGTTTCACCTCACCGTGGCCATTGTAAACAATGTAAAAGGTCCTCCTTCCAACACTGCCTTTTACTTTTCCCCTTCCCATGAGTCTTCTATGGTTTTTTTTTCTTCTAGGAGCTGTTGACGTGGACAAGCTGAGGTACCAGTTAGGTGCACTGACAGTTCGCCCAGGCGTTGGGCAAACTTGGGCAATTATTGGTGCTTAAGGGCCAGGGAGAGTCAGAGTGGGAGCTATGTGGCAGAGGAGCTCCTCAATGGAGCTGCGGCTGGAAACATCGTGAGGATTGGAAGGGGAACATCCCAGGACTCGATTGGCCCTCTTGTTGTCTTCTCATTTCCAAGGAGGATGCTCTTACACAGACATAAGCTTTGTCACCTGGACATTCCGAACTGTGACCTGCCTTCCTTTCTCCCCCCAGAGCCTGGTCTCCCAGGCTCGAGAGGAATCTTAGCACTCGGGCGGCTCATGGAGCGTGATGATGCTTTTTGCTGTAGCAAGGCAAATGAAAACATGACAGATTGTTTTTGAAAGCATCCAATGCAAATTGTCAACACAAACATATTTCTGGACTTAGCAGTTGAATGTGTGAATTAATTATGGCTCCATTAAGGAAGTAGACGTATTCTTTCTTTCAGATGAAGAAAACACTGCTTCCCACCCTTTTACTTTGGGAACAGGGTTCAGCAGGCTGCTCCTTTCAAGGAGGGCTGGTGGAAATGGGAGGAAATCTGAGGCACAGGCCTGTTTTCCAGCAGCAGCCTCATTGTTTGGTAATCTGTCTCCAGGACCATGGGGAGGGGGAGAGCCCCATCAAACAAGTATAGTCAAGAACTATGGACCATGTTTCTGCTGATGACATGAATTCGTAGAAATGCTGAAGTTGAGGTCCTCAAACAGCCCCGGGCCTAGGTTACCTTTCTGTGTTCGTGTATTCTGAATTTTGTGGACTCTTTACCACACACAAGGCTGTAGTGAGTCACAAAAAGCACCCACAGAGTCACTTCCCCAAGGAGGTCTGAATGAAAATTTCTAATAAGGGGTGACCACTGGCTGTATATCAACTCTGGCAGCACACTGTGCACCATAGAGATTTCAGTGGCTGGTGTTTCAGAAATAGATCGCTAGGGCTTTCTTTTAATATACCTCTGGGTGGACTCAATCTGCCAACCTTTTGGTTAGCAGCTGAGCTCTTTAATCATTTGCCCCATCTAGGAAGTTTCCTTAAAATGCCAGAAACAAAAATAACAGCTCAGGTGTCACTTGCATAGGGATTTAAACACTCTCAGCTTGTGCCTTTAAGAACACCTTTACAACAACAAAGAATAATAATAACAACAACTTGCTGGGAAACATCCAGGTCCTTTTATCGACAGTGTTGGAATCGGAACGTGGTTTCAGATATCTGGATCTGTCTTCTGCTTCTGGGCAGTCTCTCTCTCTCTTTGTCAAGTGACCATCAATACTTACTCTCCGTCGAAGCCCACACAGGAGCTCTGCTCAGGTTTGCACAGTCAACATTAGGGGGCACAATTTCTGCTTTTCTGCCTCTCTGGAATGGCGGGATATTGCTCAGTTACGAAGGGGGAAGAAGGTTAAAGTGCATCCGCATGCTCTCTAGGTTTTCAGCCGTCATCTCCTGACTTCTGTATCATGGTTTCCAGGCCAGCAGTTGCCGGGACATAGGGGTAAGGGCAAATTATCGATGGGTAGTACAGGCGGCATCCTGTTTGTTTAAAGCACTGACATGCTTCCTCGTTGGCTGGCAAGCACTGTCTTCTCTGAATCCCCTGGCTGAAGGCCCACCCCCGCTGCTCTGGATCTCCCCTGGATTCAGGGTTCAGGGTTGATCTGTCAGGACTACAAGGCAACACAGCTTGGGACAATAGTGGGACGGTGATAGGATCCTTAAAATGAAAACGTTTGTGTTTCAGTTTGGCTTGTCACCTTGCTGGACTCGTTTGCCCCTCCCTCCTTCAGCATGTGCCGGCTGCATTCCAGTGGCATGTTCGGCCTAATGCCACATTTTCCCTCTTCAGCTGGCTTCTCGTGGGTCAGTCTCCCTTCTACCGGATCCCATACCCCCAGGCCTCTTCTTTTTCAGTTTCCCGCTTCTGTGGGATGCTGATGAGCATTTCTGGAAATGCAATGAAGCATCACATAAGAAAGAATCTCGTTTGATACATGTCATGACACGATGAGCCTTGGAAGCATTATGCTAAGTGAAACAGGCAGAACTAAATGGGCAGAACTGCATGCCCCCCTTACATTAAATGCAAGGGTGAGTTAAGAAACACTTTTACAAAAATACACGCACAGGTCTCTCACAAGCATAGACCACAGCTCATGTTTAAGTGGCTGGCTGTAGACATGGTCCCTCAGTGAGACACTGGTCTAAGTCTCTCTGAAAAGGGCAGGAAACCGTACCCACTGTCATTTAGTTACCCTATACAGGGATTTGGGGACTATAACAGACAGCCTCATCCCTCTCCCAAAGACCTGCTGGCGAGTTTAAGCTGCCAACCATTGTAGTTACCAGCCTGACACTTAACCTGCGGCACCACTAGGAGCCCGCATAGGTCTGTTGGAATGCCTTTAGAAAGAAGGATCAAGCGAAACAGTGACTTCTGAGGTGAATCTGCTGGGCCAGTTACAGTCAACGCAAAGCCGTCAGCTCTGGAGGTCATGGTGCCTATCTTGGGGGACTCCAATGGCGTGATCCCGATAAGATTTTCGCACGGGACAGAGTGCGCATGGGGTTTTATTATGAAATTTTAAGGCAGCTGAAAATGGCATCCGTGGGGGTTGGGGATGGGGAGGGGCCAGGAAAGTTGTGCTGAGGAATTTCTTTTCTCATTAGGGCCATGCACCTGCTTATTCTTCAAGGATGTCCTATGAGAATTTCACTGGGGACCACAGTACAGCTCTCCTTCATTTCAGTCCTCAAAACGAAACACACACACACCGTATATACTCGAGTATATCAGCTGAGGCAGCCTAATTTTACCACAAAACTGCATTAAAAATGTGCTGAAAAACTTGGCTTATACCCGAGTATACACACACACACACAACTAACCATTTAATAGGAACATGATTTGAGTCCCTTGAGGATGCCATTCTTCCGGGAAAGGGGAGCCGGATGGAAACACCACCCTCAGAAGTGTATAGACCTGGATGGAGGATATATTGGGAAACGATAGCTTTACATTTTCATGTTTTTGTTTAATAAAGGTTTCTATTACTTTGCAACAATACCTTTTGACTTACTTTAGTATCTTGATTTGGCAAATGTGTAGACATAGAAAGTAGATTACTGGTTACCAGGGGCGGAAGAGGAGAAGGAATGGGGAATTATTGCTTACAGAGGTTTTATGTGAGGTGATAAAAAGTTTGGGGACTGAATAATAGTGGTAATAGTGAAAAACAATACATGTGACACTTAACACGTATATAAAATCGATTCTGTTGTCGTTGAGTCAGTTCTGACTCCGGATGGACCATAGGGCTTTGGCTGCTAACCTAGAGGTTGGTGCTTCAAATCCACCAGGCTCTACCAGAGAGAAAGAGATGGCCTCGTTCTGCAGAGATGGAAGCCCCATGGGGCAGTTCTGTTTTCTGTAGGGTCCCTCTGAGTAGCACTGAGATGGGTTTGGCTTCATTTTTACTGAAGCAGTTTGCCAGGCCTTCCTTCCCCAAGCCACTGGGTGGACTTGAACTGCCGACTTTTAAATTGGCAGCTGATTGCAAAGCACTTGTGCCACCCAGGCTGTGTGTGTGACTGCGGGGGTGGGGGGCATCTAAAAAAGAACTTTATATTGCTCTAATTCTATTAGCAAAATGGTAGTCATTTCCTGTAGAAAGAACATTTATATTTACTCTTCTGTGGCTTCCAAGTTGTTTACAACTTCAGATAAGAGTTGCTTGGTCTTCCCTGGCATTTTTACAGCCCCTGCGGCAACAGGGTTTGCACACCAGCTACATATGTATCCACCTGCGATCCCAGCCCCTTCCACTCCCTTCATTCTGAAGGGCTCCCGGCCCTCCCCTCCTGTTCTCTCTGCTCACACACGTTGATTGACACGGGCTTCCGCGCTGGGCTAATGCTTCCCACATTCCTGCCATTTCCAAGTAGCAGCGAAGGAGTCACCTTTTGGAGCGTGTGTTCCACACTCCTATTTTCAGCGTGAGGCCGTTTTGGAAGCTCTGTCATTAGCACATCTCCCTTTCAGTTCACAGTCTGGTGGCCCTTGTTAAGTAGTGAGCTAAAAACTGACACTTGTCTGGCAGCCCGGTTTCGTTTCCTCTGCCGATCAGAGGTGTTTTCCGCTTGCTACTGCACTAACTTGGAAATGCAGCTCCCTTTCAGAACGGCAATTTAGTCATAAGTGGCGTGTCCGCGGTCTCCCCCACTCGGAGGGAGGGTGTGTTTTTATGTAAGATGTCACTAAAAAGGTCTGAACACGTTGCTCTAGAGCACTCTGTTTCCAAGGTTGACACAGTAGCTGTTCCTGGTCCATGAGGGCCTGGACGTAGAAAGAGGTGGGGCAGGATCAGTTAGGTTTTAGGACAAGTCCGGGGTTCCCGTTTGTTAGAATATCGAGGAAGGACTTGCAACTCTGCCCAAGTGGATATGGTCGGGGCTGGGGAGCCATTCAACTCAGCCAGAGGCTGAGGTTCAAAGAGGGCCAGACCTGCCCAAGGTCACACAGATGGTCAGAGGTCAGGATGAACTCAAGCCAGATGGCCGGAGGTTGGACTAAACGCAAGCCCGGCCCTCACGCTCAAGTTTCGTCTCTTCTCCCATTCAGTAAATTCTTTTGTGTGTGCACTTTATGTGCGCTCGTCCACCTATTCATTTAACACACAAAGGCTCCAAACTGGCCCCTTGAGTAAGTTTTCAGGGGAGTGGACATTCTTCACGAGGTATCCTGGGAGATCTGATGGATGGCAGTGGAGATCGGTCCTTTGAGGGTCATTGGTGAGAGACATGGGTCCCCAATCACTGGGGACTCAGCAGACACTCTGTCTCCTGCCTGCGTGTGTTCTCCCCACTGCCCAAATCCAAGAGATTTTCCTGCGGCCCAGACATTGGTACAATACGAGGAAACTCCAGGGCTCGTTCCTGGACCCAAGCTTTGGAGATTTCTGGTTCCCCTGTTCCCTTGCCTATGAAAAGAGACGCCTCTTGTCCTGCTCCTGGAAAGCCAGGGAGGTTGGACTCTTATCTGGAAGATTTGGAGAATAAAGGTGGATGTGAGTGGCGGTGGGGGTATGTGTTTTTTTTAAAATATAACTTACTCAGTGCTGAATCCACTGGATAATTGCTCATAACTTCCCTCTACCTCCACGTCACTGGCCTGGCTCTGGTGCTCTCAGACTCAGAGGGCAGACCAGCTGTATAATTTATGGGCCTAATGAGAAATTAAAATGTGGGGCTCCACATGAAAACTTATTAAGAATTTCAAGACAAAGACAGCAGAGCATTAGACCGAGCATGAGGCTTCGTGTGTGGGCTCTCATACCACTGCACCAGCCACACACCTGTGAAGCCTTGGGAGGCCCACCTGTGAGTGGCAGGAGCCCCACAGGACTTGGGGCTGCAGAAGGTGGTTGTGCAGGTGTTTATGGCTTGACTTTAGGGGGCGCTGTTTACATCCTGTTCTCAGCGTCCAAGCTAAGGTCATGCCAGCCAGCACCTGCCTCCCTGCGGAAGTTGGAGGGTTGATTCCCAACTAACTCTGGAACAGACATGCCACTTGGGGAGGGCCGAGTGTCCTCACATCCGGGCTCCTGCCTCTCCTTGGGGTTCTGAACCTCCCCCTCGCATCCACCCTTTCTCCTTGGCGCTTCAGGAGCACGTTTCTCCATGAAACATCGGTGCCTGGGCGCCACGTGGCAAGCGCTGCTGAGGAAGCTTTTGCTTCTCTGTGCTGCTCGCCCGCCGGCGGCTCCGCTGGTAACCTTTGGGGTTTGTTCACAAAATAGAAACTCTCTTTGTAGGTCAGTTTGTCAGTAATTTTGGCAGCCGCAGGGCCACCAAGGGAATGAGGATTGGTTCCCACTTGTCTCTCCTGCTCCGTTTGAAGCCCTTCCCTGGGAAGAATGCTCACCCCTGCCGGAAACAAGACACGGTTTTCTCTGACCTGGTTTTGAATAGGTAGGAGTGAATCCTGTATGCTGGGAAGGTATATCCGCCAAGAAGAAATGTGGTCCAAACCTGCCAGGTGGGCCTGGACTCACTGCTGGGCCCTTCCAGTGGGTCTGGGTTTTCCTGGCAGGTGGTGTTTGACCTGGGCGGACAAAATAAAGGGTTCTGCCTGACACTGGCATCTACATGAAGCTCAGTGGGTGCCCTCCTGACAACCTCCTGGTGCCCAGTGCTGCACTCCCTGATGGAGGTGGGACAAGTCCTTGGCAGACACACCTTCTAGGGGCTGGCGGTGAAACTGAGGCTTAAGAGACCAGGCCAGGTGCAGGCTGCGCAGAATCAGTTATCAGAGAGAACAGTGCTGGGTGAGTGCTGAAACAGCTTCAAGAGGCAGTCCGGAGAAGTCAGGGAGGGCTTCCTGCAAGAAGTGGTGGGGGCTTATCCCTGGCCCTTTCTCTCTCATTAACCTAGGGACTTCTAAGGAGTAAGTTCATTGGTTCAGGGCAGAAAGCTGGAAGAGCCTAGACGGGGTTAGCATTGGGCCTGGAAATTCACTCCCTCCCAAACAATAAAGTGTGTAAGGCTGAGTTGGCGCTGGGACAAGATCCCATGGCGAAAGGCAAGGTTTGCAGGGAAAACTCCAGATCAGCCAGAGAACTGGGTGAGTAGCAGAGAAGGGCACCTCTAAGGAGGGAGAAAGGGAGTGGCCAGGGTCCTGAAGGTGGGCGGGAGAACATTTCCTTAAGGAGTCTGGAGAAATTAGACCCTATTGCTTCTCGGTTTTTTGGCTAAGATCTAGTGGAGATATGAAACCATATCTGAGCCTGCTACCTTATTGTCTCTGACCTGGCTCCTGCTTCTTCCAGGCATGCAAACTGGGGGTGCATTTTGGCCCTGGGCCCATAGGGAAACTAGACTTAGTGGCTCTTTCCCAACCCAGGCCTTTTTGAAGTCTCCCCAGATAGACCCCTACCTATATTATTAATGCTGCATGTTTATTGAGAGGGCTGGCTTTTGAGGTCATGCTGTGAGTGGCTTTTATAGGTCTGAGACCTACCTGGCCCTTGGTGTTTTTTTGCCCTTGAGCAAGTCATTTCCCTGCATAGAATCAGCACTCCAACTGTAACCTGACCGAACTTCTTACAAATGGGGACATTGAAAAACACAGAGGTGAAATAACCTGCCCAAGACCGTTTAACCAACAGATGTCAAAGCTAGGGTTAGAACTGGGGTTCTGGCTCCCATGTCTCTGTGTGCTTTCACCTCTGTGCCAAATGAACTCTCGTGTGATCCTTTAAAGTAGGCAGTTCCTACTGAGTCTCTTCCAAGTCATGGCACCACAGGATTCCCATGGAACACTCATCTGGAGAGAGCCGTGCTCTGTCTGCCCAGTGATCCTACCCACCTTCCAGAATGTGGGTGTCACAACCACTGCCCTCTGACGGTAGTCCCACATGAGGATTTTATCTAACACCCACATTCTGTGGAGTTGCATAGACCAGTACACACCTCCACCCCCCACGTTTGCCTTCTTTCTGTAAATCCCATATCAGAAAAATGCACCGGTGCTGCGTCCATTCGAGACCCCTCGTGCTGAGATGGCTGAGTGTTCAGAGGGAAATTCATGAAATGAAGTTTGGAGACAGCCAGTAGGCCAGCCCCTTTCCAAGGGCTGATGATTTATTTCAGCAATGTGGTAGTCATTAGTATCTTTGGTGTCGAAGCCCCAGCACTCGAGCTGGGTCTGTGGCTGAGAGAGCCTTCGGGGCCATTATGAGCTAATGGCTCAGTGTGGGCAGAGGAGGCCTGCAGTCAATCTCACTGCTGGCAGGCAATAAACGTCGCCTGGTTCCCTTCCTGCTCCCCTTAAGAGCCACGAGGCCTGGGCTCACAACTCCCTGCTGGGCCTCCAAACATCCTGGTGGTGTCTCCATTGCTGTGGGGCCTCTCATGTCACTTCTTGGCTGGGAAAACAGGCTCAGAAGGTGTCCAGAGTTTTGCCCACCTGACCCAGATTTTAGAAGCCAAAGATTACTTTGGGGGCTCTTGGTTTGTTGGCTTGGCTTTTGGGTATCCCTCTGCAGAGTTCTTTGGCGAGAACCTAAGTGATGCGGGGATGGCTTCGAAAGATCTGTCTGCCTTGCCCACTTTGCCTTCTGTCTGGGCAACCTAGTTTGAGTCCCAGCCAGTTTACCTTGAGCACAGCCAACACATACCTGTTATTGGAGGCTTGCTTGGGTGTTGTCATAACGCTGAGCATGTTTCATTGGCGCTTCCAGACCAACGTGGACTCGGAAGAAAGACCTGGCAATCACCCAGGGAGAACTGTCTGATCCACACGTGACCATGAGGATGATGTGGGACCGGCCCTGTTTGGTTCTGCTGTGGGTGCGTGAGTGCAGCAGCCAGCAGCCACCCAAAACTGCAAGCGCTGCCAGGACAATGCGGCCAAGGCTACAACTTTAGGAGTCTAGTATGGGCGCTTTTACACATGTCCACTGCTGCATCCAGTCCTCATAGCTCAAGAAATAGACCCTTTTCTCTCCCTCCAGCACTCTCTCTTTCCCTTTCTCAGTCTTACCCCCCCTCCCCCGTAGGTAACTGCTATTCGAACCTCTGTCGGCATGGATTAGGCTTTGTGTCTGGCTTCTTTAGCTTACCATGATGTGACTTCCCTTTATCTGTGCGGTTCATCAGTAGTTTGTTCTTTTGTGTCGTGTCCCACTATGTGGATACACAACAGTTTTTTCCATTGGCTGTTGCTAGATGTCTGGGTTGTTCTTGGAGTGTGGCTAAGGCCACCTGGATGGATGTCTATTATAGCCATTTCTCTTGCTTTTGTTACCAGAAGGACTGGCTTGATGGCAAGTGTTCACCTTGATCCAGCGCCACGTTTCCATAGTGCTTGGTCCAACCCCTGTGGACACCCTAGTCCACTTCATCACCGCATATCCATCCCCTCTCGTTCTGCTCGAGCCACACCCCCACTTCTTCCTGAATATTCTAAGGCAGCGGTTCTCAACCTGTGGGTCGCAACCCTTGGGGGGAGGGGTGTTGAACAACCCTTTCACAGGGATCGCCTGATTCATAACAGTAGCAACATGATAGTTATGAAGCAGCAATGAAAATAATTTTATGGTTGGGGATCCCTGCCCCATGAGGAACTGCATGAAAGGGGGAGGCGCCGCCTTGGCCCAGCCATTCTCCTCCTGCCGTCTTTTTCTCATTCATGAACAACCTCCTTGTGAAACTGACTCCCCCTCTCCCTACTCGCCCAACCTCATCTCTCCACTCCTGCCTGTTTTAACTGGCTTCATAGTACCACTCACTGTCTGGAATCATCTCATGTGCTCATTTGTCTATCTGTGCGGTGTCGCCAGGAGCCTTGTCTATCATGTTCTTCCCTCTGTGCCCAGTGCTGAGCCAAGACAGTGGCACGGGGTGGGTCTCAGTCATAAGAATAAGAAAGGATGATCTTGTCTTTCTCCAGCCCACCTGTCATATGTCACATGGACTTTGTCTTTCTATCCCAGCCCAATTCCTGTGAGGCAGATAAAGTCAAGATTATGATCTCTATTTACCATGGGAAGTGAGATATCAAAGAGCCCCGAGTCTGGGCAAGTCTGAGCTCAGAGTACCTTTTTTTCTTATTGTTTGAGCCTTAGCTCTGGTCCGAATCTTGGTTTGCTGCTCGTTTTGCTGTGTGGCCTTATGCAGATTCCTTAGCCTCTCTCATTTTCAGTTTCCACATCTACGAGATGACGGGATGAAATCACCTATCCACCTTTAAGTGCGCAGTCTGGTCCCCAAAAGAATTCAGTGATCACTTGGCTTCACCTGGAAATAGGGGCAGTTTGCAACGAATATTGTGCCTTGATTTTAAAAGATTGCCTATGGTCCCCAGCTGTTTTCTCCAGTGTATTGGAAGTTTGACGTTACATGGGGAAACCAGAGCCCTATGTCTCCATCTCCTCCTCCTCCTCCTCCTCCTCCTCCTCCTCCTCCTCCTCCTCCTCCTCCTCCTTCTCCTCCTTTTCTCCCCCATCTGACCCCCCTCTCTCTCCTGTCTTTTTTGCTCATGTTCAATCTATAAGCAATTTCAAAGACAAATGAGTGTGTGTGTGTTGCATATCGAAGGAAGGGTTTCGTTTCATCTCGAAGTGCCAAGGTAGAATGTGAGAGCTTTGGCTCCTGGCTCAGAGATGGTGGCATCCTTTGCAACAAGGCAGCCTCAAATTCCATGTTGGCCTCACCAGAGGTTCATGGTTTAAAGCTACTAGGTTGAGCATTCCATGATTTTTAATCCGCAAAGATGACAAGTTCATATCATTCAACCACGTATTTGGGAGACCCTGAAGAAGCAATCATGGACAGGACCAGAAACCCTACACCAGTAATAAAAAATAAAACTCACTGCCATCAAGTTGATGCCAATTCACTGTGACCCTATAGGACAGATTAGAACTGCCCCTGTAGGTTTTTAACACTGTAACTTTTTTTTTAAGACTGTAACTCTTTATGGGAGTAGAAAGTCCCAGCTGGTAGTTTCGAACTGCTGACCTTGCATTTAACCACTATGCCACCAGGCTGAACAGTGAATAGTAAATGGTTGCTGCATCAATTAGGCATTATTTCCAGTCAGCCCTCATATTCTCGTGCCCCCACCCCACCCACACACATGCCCCCATCCTTGGTGACAGCAGACTAAAAGTACTTAGAAGCCAAACATTTTGCATTTCTTTAGTCAGTAGTAACCAACAGCCCTTTCATTGGGCTTGCTAGGATACTTATGGAGAGGAGGAATTCATGCTCTGCCTAGTGAGAAAAGAGGAGGCTCCAGTCATCAAGCACTTCTTGGCACGTCTTACTCGGCCCTGCTCTGGAGAGCTCACTACTGGGATCTGTCAGCAGTAAGGCTCTGGAAAGTTCCTCTAGGTCGCACCCCTTTCTCCTTCACATGGGGTTTCACTTTGGCTTTTGTTTAGTTTCCCTCACTTGCTCTGACTTCAGGAATGATTATCCAAGCATCTAAGGACTTGTCTTTGCCAAGTCTTGGGGGGCAATTGTGCAATGACAAAAATTATAGTAATGTTGAAAATAGGCAGGGTCGCCACTGTTTCGGGAGTGTGTCCTGTGCTCAGGCACTTTCCCTGCATTACCAGCTTCCTCGGAAACCATTAGGCAGTTGGTGCTAGTGTTCTCATCTGACCCATGAGGAAACTGAGGCAAGGCTTAAGAGCTCATGGCTAGGAAGGAAGGGGCACAGCCTAAGTTTATTCTGTACCACCTAACCCTGACTTGGAGTCCCTGGCACTTGCAGCCCAATTAAGTTTGACTACTAACTAGGACTGGCCGTTCACATCTACCCAGAAGTGCCTTGTAAGAAAGCCTTGGCAAACTCCTTCCAACAAACCAGGCACTGACAACTCTATGGAGCATAGTTACAGTCAAGGCTCGTTGGGATTGCCATGATTTCACTTGACCCCACAGCAAATGGTTTTAACCGAGAGTGTATCCACCATCTTCTGTGCTTTCAGGATGTTTTGTTTTCCAAATACACACATTCAAGGAGAAGTTAAGAAATACTTTTCAGGAAGCGGCTGGCAGAGGAGGCTGGGTACCACTGAAAGGCATTTCTGATAAGGAATTCCCTCCCCTGCATTTTGACCAGACCATTGAGAGGCCTTTGTGAGGGACAGCGTAAGGAGGTATGAGCTATGCTGGTTTTCATGAGGTAGTAGGCAGAGGGGGCTATGGCTCATCACATGCTTGCATTTCTTTTTAAGGAATGAGCAAGAGGAGGGCCAGAGGACCCGTCCTCTCCCTGGCTGTCATTGTAAAGCTCCCGTACATGCTGAGAAGCAATGGTAATCGAATCTCTTAGCATTACTGCAGTGCCTTAGAATGGTAGGATTCGGGATTCATAACACCACAGAGCTTCGGACGCTTGAGAACTATGGAGCTCTAGAATCAATGGTCTTACATCTGTGTGCCCGGCACAATGTGAGTTATCCACCGGGAACCAACACCCTCTCTGCCAAGCTCTCCAAGAGAAACACTCAGCAAATTGCAGGTGGCATTTAAAATTGCCTACTCAAAATAAATAACTCACTGCCATTGAGTTGATTCTATCTCTATAGGACAGAGTGGAATTGCCCCTTTGGGTTTCTGAGTCTTTAAATCCTTAAGGGAGCAAATGGCCTCATCTGTCTCCCATGGAGTAACTGGTTGGGTTCAAACTGCTGAACATATGGTTAACGGCGCAATGCATAACCCACTGTGCCATCAGCGCGTCTTAAATTGTCTGCTAGCTACATTAAGAAAATAAAGGGTGCCTGCCTTAAGCATGGTGCTCTTTCAAGACCAATCATCATGGGATTGAATTGACAGCAGCAAGTGGGACAATTAGGAAGTGGGGAAATAAGTTTCTGTTAATGGAGGAGGGCTGCTCACCGCAGAGGAGAGTGACAATGGGAATCAATGTCACTGAAGTGTACGTGTAGAAATGGGTGGATTGATGCATGTTTTGCGGTGTACATTTTCAAGAGCCACAAGAAAATAAAATTGTGAAACATTAAAGTTCAAGCAAACGGGTGAAATTTATTGTCATACTAGTGGGTTGCACACTGAGCTGCTACCCGCAAGGTCAACAGTTCAAACCCATCCACATGCCAAGGGACTACGATTAGGCTATGGGTTCCCATAGAAATGCCAAGTCTTGGAACTCCAACGGAGCAGTTTCGCACTGTCCTTTAAGATCACTAGGAGTTGGAATCTGCCTGATGGTGGTAATATTCATTTTTGGTGTCCCAAATAATTGTCAATGTTACATGTAATCAATGTTAAAATTATTGATAGTTTGGGTTTTTTTTTTTTTTTAGTTTCTCTTTTTGGGGTGCGTTTGGCCTTACAACATGACTCAGTTCAAACTAGCCAATTTCCGGTGCTCAGTAACCGTGTTTGGACAGGGCTATCTTATTGGGCAGCATAGCTCTAGACAAGACAGGCCTATGCTCTTTAGAGAACATCGTTATTGTGACATTAAGTGGGCTAAAGAACCCTGTGTACAATACAGCAAAACAATTCCCTGGCCTGAGCCAGCTCCAAGACAGGTTACAGACAACCATTCTGGCAGATTTTCAGAAGTTGCACACCAGGCCTTTCTTCCTAGTCTTCGTGTCGCTCTGCTGAAACCTGTTCAGGAATCTTAACAGCACACAGACCACTAGTGACAGCTGGGTGATACATTGGTTGGGAATTGAACTGGGAAGGTGAGGTGCTGCCAGGAAGCCCTGCAGGCCAAGGCCACCAACTGGACCACTCCTGTCCTGTGGTCGAGCAGTAGAGTGTTCCTACCAGCATTTGGAACTTGGAAACTGGCACTCCCGATTTGGAGAGCTCCAAACACCTCACCTAACCACTCATGTTCATCACAACCGCTCTGAGGGGCGACCCTCGGAGAAGTCTCCCTGCCCAGCGAGCGGTTCTGGCAGAGCAGGTGAAGCCAGAAGTCTGGTGTGAGAGTCTAGAGCAGCGGTTCTTCACCTTTTGGTTGCAACCCCTTTGGGAACGAAGGACCCTTTCACAGGGGTCCCTAAGACCATGTTTCCGATGGTCTTAGGAATGGAGACACCGCTCCTCTATCCGTCTCCAGGCAGGTCCGCCCACATGCAGATACGTCCACATACGGAGTAACCACAACATGAGGAACTGTACTGAAGGGTCGCGGCATTAGGAAGGTTCAGAAGCACTGGTCTAGAGCCGCATGGCGACAGCTCTGGGCTGTGCTCGTGCATGTGGTGTGCCATGTTCTGCCCCTGCCACAGTCCTGAGGACCGAGGGTGGTGGGGCCTGTGGACCATGTCCCTGCTGCCATCATCCAAGGCTCCTTCTTGGGCTGATGCTGAGAGAGCGACTCTCCTCTGCTCCTGCAGTCATGGGGAGATAAAAGCCGGAGCTGGGCGGATGGTAAAGAGGGAGCCAAATTATATTTATAATACCAAAGTGAGTGCAGTTGCGACTTGCTGTTCTCCAGGGTTTTTCATAAGCAGAAAAGCACAAATTAGCATTTTCCATTTCCATATATTGACTAGAAGAATCGCCCACTCTCAATTAAGACCTATAGCTTTTGGGATGTATGCAACAATTTTATAAAATATTTACAGCAAGATTTGCATTTTACATGGTGTTTCAGTTTTTCTTGCATTTAGGAGAAAAGGCTAGAGCCTGAGCGAGGAAATAGATTCTCTGGGGCCAGAGGGAGAAAGCTGGGGGGCTGTTGCTTTTGTTGCCTCCTTTGCCCAACTGGCCGGGACTGGCGTTGTCTCTGGTAAGTGCCTAAAGCTGATGTGCCCACGAGCTGTTTGTTAGGATCAGTTCGGCGCCTCGGGCTCCTTTGACAAATCTATTACTTCACCTTTAAAACTTGTGGGAATGGTGCTGTTTGTGCTTTGTGAAAGACAGGGAAGAAGAACCACCAGCATCACCCTCAAATGTAAAAGCATGCTGTAAAGAACATAGCTTTTTCCTGGATAATTTGCAGTTGTATATTTTATGGTAATTTTACCGAAAATACTGCACCCCTGCCAGGTTTAGTAGCGACTCACTGTGATATGAATAATTTCTAGTGAATCATTTTTTTTCTTCATTTAAGATTTGGCACCTTTTTAAGATTTTAATAATAACAACAAGGAGGAAGATTTAGAACAAGTGAAACATTAGTGCCAAAGAAATTCACGTTGAGCGCTAATGTAAAATAGCAAGAATAATTACATGGAAAGCAGTTTCCACAGATGTTTTCCTTGTAATGTAATAACTATTTACTAAACTGTTTATTTTAGGCCTTTGGTTTATAATAAAATATTTATACATTCTCTGCTGTAATAAAACAACATTGACAAAATACTATAGAGGTTTAAGAAGACAATTGATTTGTTTATTTTCCAGGACGTGAGGATGGTCAAAGTTTGGTAGTATTTTGGCGGCTATTTCTACATGAGCGCAGCTGCATTTAGCTATTAAGTTAATTCCCTAGTTTGCTGGTTGGGAACTGGCTAGGTGTAAAAACGGTTATTTTTTTAGCCAATTGTTGGCTGTGGATATTGAGTATTTTCAGGAGACAGGGAATCCTGCCTGTGAAGGGCTGTCAGACTGCTGCTTCTCCTAGAAGTAAAGCTGGCCACGGGGGTCTGTGGCTTAGGAGGGCAGAGAGATGCTTTCGAGTGTCACTGTGGGGTTGAGATTCAGGCAGGCGCTAGCGGAGGGTCCGCTTAGCCCCGAGGTTTCTATGAGGACTCGACTTTCATCCAGGGATGGATTACCCAATAAGCAAGGTGAGCATAGGCTTACTTGTGCCTATTGACGCATCAGTGTGAACCATTTTACATGAATTTGCCTACATCTTTGATGTAGTGTAAAGCATGGAACACTCTTCACTATCTATTAGTAAGTAACCATAAGCATGCTTGCACTAACTTTGCTTACTGGGTAAGCCGACCTTGCTTCAGTGCTCTGCCTCTGTCTGCGTATGACCAGCGAAGCGTCACAATGCCCCAGTCCTGGTTGGCCCCACTTGAGCCCCCTCTGGAGCTTAAGTGGCAGGGAAGCTAGTCCTCATTGGGGGGGAGGAGGAGGAGGAGGAGTTGGAGAAAGGGGAGAGCACCCCCAGCCCACCTCCGTACTGCAGCCAGCAGCTGGGATGGAAAGAGCACAGAATGTATAGGTCCACCTATTGTCTGAAAATTGTGCCTGGCGGCAATGGCCAGGGTCCGGAGGGGAGGTGTTTAAAGACCCAGAAGCGGAAAGCTGAAATCCAGCTCCGAAAGAGACCGGGCCTCTGCCGGGTGTGAGGAACAGCAGTGGGAGGGGCCCTGCTTGGGTTAGCCACCCTTTTCCTAACCGCGTGGCTCTCCCCAAGACGAGTGCATCGAGTTGGTCTTGTTTCTGTGAGGGTGCAGGAATTCCTCTGAGCCTGGTGCTGGTCCCTGTGCATTTGATTTTAATTTCCTTTTCATTTGAGAGTTTCTGTGTAATTTCTATTCTATTTGTGTGTCTACCTCTGCCTGCCGGTGGCTTCATTTCTGAGTCCTTTACTTGTGTGCGTGGACGTCTTTGTGCCCTTGTGTGTTTTGGCCAGTGTATTATATGTCCGTCCACCTGTTTCTGTATGTTTCACATAGGTGGCTTGGGTGTCCTTGTGACCTCACGGTGACTTTGTCTCCTTTTTAAAAATATGTGTCTGTGCCTCTATGAGTCTCTCTATGTGTATGTGAGAGACACAGACAGAGAAACATGCGTCTCCCGTGTTGGAAGGACAACTTCCTCAGGAGAACACTGGAGCCTCCTGGCTCAGAAACCTCTGGCTCTGTGGTGTGAGTATGTAGTCATCTCCGCACTTACCTTTCTGATGGAACCCCTCTCATCAGAGCAGGCAGGGAAGAGACCCTGAAGGGGCTCGCGCATTGAAAGAAGCTTGGAAAATTTTAAAGCGAGAGAGGCCACTGGGTCTGGGGTTCAGAACATCCAGGGGAAACCTGAGACATTTTCGGCTTCTGATCTTCATGGGGAAACAGCCCATTTTCTGGGGCGACCCTCTGAATGGGAGCCAAGGTGGGGAGATGGTTCTTATGGACATGCTGTGCATTAGCAGCGGTGCTATATTGGAGTTACCCAGCATGGTGTGGCCTGTCTGCAGCCACCGGACATCAGAGGCCCCGGAGAGAGTAGTAGACAGCCTTCGGGGTCCCCAAGGCTGTGGTAGAACCGGCCGATCAGAGTCCATTGATGAGCTTCCCCCTGACCTCCCACAGGGGTCAGGGAGGAACAGGCTTTCTTTGCCCCTAACAAAGGTCTTGGTCTCCCATCTAATGGGAAGTCATTTTTCTTCCTGTGTTTTCAAGAATCTCTTTCCATTTTCCAAAGCAATTCATTTTCTTCCTCACCCCACACCAGCAGCCAGTGGTCTCTGGTCTTCTCAGGGCCCCAAGGCCATACCCTGGTCCCTGAGAGCAGGCTGGGGCTCAGACTCCGATTTACCATTTTACAGACAGGTAAACTGATGCACAAAACGCTGTGTGTCTTGATTTTGGACACGTGGTTCCTGTCCAGTGGGGGAGCACAGGAGGGGTCCAACGCACCAGAAGGGTCTCCAGATAAGAAAGCCTTGTTTATCAGGGCTGCTGCTGGGGTAGTCCTGGGGGTGAGGGCTGCGAAGGACTGAGCCTCTGAGGACTGAGCCTTTGGCGTGGGGAGGGGGGGTTCTGTCAGTGGCAAAGCTTTTACTTTGCTGCTTTGGGGTCAGAGCTGGATTGCTGGGGACAGGAAGAGAAAGGAAAAGCCACAATCGCCACCAGGGGTCCCCCTTTTCCTGGCTCCCCCACACAACTTTCCCTTCTCCAGGTTAATCTTGATCCAAACTTTAAAGGGTGTTGCTTTGGGGAGGGCACACTTGATAGATATCTTGATGTCCTCTTGTGTCATGTTGGGGTGCCAACTTCTTCCCCCAAGCATCACAGGCTAACTCTGCTCTAATACCTCACTAGCCTATTTTGTATCTTTTGACCTTGTTTGGAACATCTGTGGAAAATTGGGCATAGGAAATGGGGGGCTGAGGAGCTAGGATCAGGCTGCTAGGTAGTGATCTAACCCGAGGAAGGAGGAGTGAGAGGCAGGAGCCGGGGAAAGACCTGCGTGACGCGACCTAGCTTGTGTGGTTTGAATTTCCCACCTGCTCTGACTTTGGTCTTTTCTCTGCCCCTACCTGCCTGGTGTGGGTAGTTGGGATAAGCTTTGCAGCCATGAACTGGTGCCCAGGGGTGCTTTATTCACATGTGGGCTCATTAGCCAGGGAACAGTCCACTCCTGCATGTGACTTTTGTAGAAGGACTCCGTCTCCACTTTTCTCAGGAGCTGGCGTCAAGGAGGCTCCAGGGTGGAACAGGTCCCAAACTCAGTCTCAACTTCTTTATTGTTGAGCAGCAGATGACAGTGCCGAAGTGGTGCTTAATTTGAAAATTGGTTTTGTTCCGAATAATTCCAGTTGAATTGTTCCTTCGGGTTTTTTTGTGGTGGTTGTTTTCGTTGTTTTTCTTTTAATTACAGAGAGAGAGAGAAAACACATCAAGCAATATAGTTTCCTTATAAAAGAAAATATGCTGATAGCGTCAATAGAAATCACCCTTACGTTCACCTCCCAGGGAAAATCACTGTTCACAGTTTAGTGTTTACCTTTTCTGACTCTGTATGTTCAAACCCATAAGCACAGTTTTAAAAAAAACATTTTCTTTGAGCATAATTGTTAAACAGAAACATACACAGATCAGTAAACACGGCCATTGGAATGCATAATCATAATGCACGGAAACTCCAGAGCATGCCTCGCTCACTTCCTGTGTCGGCACAGACACCTCCACCCTGTAGCCTGTGTGGTGGCTGCTTGGTCTGTCCTAGACTAGGCTGCTCACGACATTGGCCGGTGGGGCTTTCAGGGCTTCCGTATTAGAAACTACCTTTTCTGAGTCATCTGTGATTGCTAGTGGGGGTGACTTTCGCCTTCTCCTCAAGGGACAGGATGGCCAGAATGGCTGGGGTGGAGGGTTCTTCCTGCGCCCCTGCTGGGGAGCCCAGGTTGTGGAGTGGAGATGCTGGCATGGCTTCAGTTTGCCAGCTGGACCTCATCACATGCGGGTGTTAATTACTGGGCGGCCCCTGGTTGTGTGAGCAGGCGGAGACGCTGGGCGCACTCCTGAAACAGGGTCACCTTGAAACAGACACTTTCAGGGGAAGCGAAATCCAGGAGAAGACCACAGCGAAGCACAGGGCCAAGCCACCACTTCCCGCCAGTCTCCTCCAAGTCACCTGGGCACCCTGGACCACTGTTTGGGACACGCCTGGGCTCCTTCTGTCCCATGTGAGAGTGCTCTGTGTGCCTTCATCCCTGGTTTAATTGGGGTGAGCTGGGAGCAGCAACACCCCTATCGGTGGCTTCCCCCTTTCTAAAAGAGCGGAGGACACAGAGACAGCTGGTGATGGTTGCGTGTCTGAGGAATCTGGCCTGTGGGAGAGCTTGGGAATGGAAATGAGGCTGGGAAGGGGAGGCCGCCTGGATGCCACATAGGAGCCTAGCGGGGTAGCATCTCCCCCCCCACCCCCCACCGGCTGGGAGGCGCTGCCCCATGGCCCCGGCCAAGTAGGCTCAGGGCTGCAGGCGAGGCAGCGCCAGGTTGGAGGAGAATTAGGTTATTGCATTTCCTCTGTAATTCTTCATCAGGGCTGCTGCCTGGATGTGCTGCTGGAAAATCAATGTGTTCTGACTCCATAATTTCCCAGGTTGCCTTCCTCCAAGTACATTGTGCAGGGAAAGGTGACATCTCCGGTCACGTCTACGCGGACACTATGCACACACATATACACGCGTGCGCACGCACAGAGTCCCTTTCCTCCCTTCCCCTGCACCCCCCAGCCGGTCCCCACTCAGCCCAGGATTCATTGGAATTTCACAACCTTTGCTTTTGTAAAAACACTCATTTGTGTTTGTGCCAGTCCACTAATGGCGGCCGCCAAGGTCTGGGAGCCTACCTCTGTTCATCTCTCGTTATGGCGAGGAATGTGCCGTTAATAATGCATCTATGGAACTCAGCTGTGTGGGAGCCAAGTAATTATCCCACTGTAGCGTTCCCGGCTTCGGTGTCGTCACAACTGGGGCTTCATTAAAAGCCCTAACAGAGACGATGTTGTGTGGTGCAGCCTGTATGTATATCTTTTCGTTTAAATTATCAGCCTTGCTATGGCTCAGAGGTAATTTGACTTTTTGAAACCGCTGAGCCCCTGTGAATTCCCCTCCCCTTCTCCCTCTCGCTGCTCTACCAGCTGATCAGCCCCAGAAGAACAAAAGGTTTATCTGAAGCTATGAAGCATATATTCACCAGCTTCTGGCGTCTAGATAAAAAAAAAAATCAAAGTACTCCATTGAACATGTTAATACTGAGCAAAATGCACACAGCTAGACACTAAACCTTTACAGGGATTTGGGCGTTTGAAACGTGATACTCAGCTCAGGTCTTGGGCTCCGTTTCTTAGCCCAGAGTCAAGCAAGGGGGAAAGGAGAAAGGCATTATGTTTATGAACTAATATAGAAAACGGCCAACGAGCTGCTTAAGAGAGGCCCACCTTTTGTCTGCTCTCTTTGTTTTGGATGGATGGGCAGGCAGAAGGCTTGCGGGATGGCGCGTCGCAGGGCAGTGAGTTTCTTTCTCTGCCGTGGGCTTCTAGCTACTGATGACGGAAATGGTCCATGGGAAGAAGGATTGTGGTGATTCTTGGTGGAAATCCTGCGAACTGGGGTGCTGGCTCACTCACGTCTTTGTTTCTCTGTGGCCCCGTCAGGCCTCAGCAGAGGAGGGCTGCAGACTGCCTCCGAAGGAGGCCTTGTCCAAGTGTACTTCTGTACTGCGCAGCGCCGTCTCGGGGACTTCATGTGGTCATGCATTTCGTACCTCCTGCTCCCCGTGGAGACGAGCTGCCAAGTAAGACTGGCAGGAGCAAGATGACCAAGTTTCGTGGATCAGTCTGTCACGGAGGAAGTAAGTAGTACACAGGTGCTACTTTGGATTGGCAATGTCTACCTGGGCAACATGACTGTATCGTCCATGCTTTTGTCTGTCAGATATACTTACTGAAGGCCTGTGCTTGGCCTGGATCAAGGAATCGCCTGGAAAGACATGGGGATTGTTTTTGCCTTCTAGAAACTTTGAACACATTTGGAAGCAGCTATAGCTATAAAACCTGCCTCCGATTAGAAGGCCGTTTGTGATTTAATCTTTGAGTAGCAGGCTGTGTCAGAGAAGCGAGAAGGGACGAGTGGTGTAGTCAGACAGAGCACGTTGGAGCACTGAAACCCGCTCAGGAGACGTTGGCATAGTTGTGAAGCCAAGAAGGGTGAGATGCATTTGCAGGAGTTCCTACTCAGATGGGGGGAAGGAGAGAGAAAACCCACTCATTTTCATTTGGCGTGGTCTCCATGGGGCCCTCAGGGAACTCTACCCTTTGAGGATAGGGCTTAGCTACCATGTGTGCAAGACTGGAAGCCGGCTGCCACCCATCCGGGCAGAGGCCTCAGGTGTGCTCAGGAAGGAAGGGACTGCCCTGGAGCCCTTAGCACAGGTGTTAGGTCCCCATGGCCCTCTGGTAGCTGGCCTCTTTGATTTGGGAGTTAATTCCAGATCTCAGCTCTGAAGGCTTTCCATACCCCTAAACACACACACACGCACACACAAACGCACACACACAAGACTCCCCATACCCCTACACACAGGCACACACACAAGGCTCCCTATACCCCTTCACACACACACGCACACACACAAGGCTCCCCATACCCCTTCACACACACGCGCGCTCATGCACACACAAGGTTCCCCATACCTCTACACACATGCACGTGCACACACATACGGCTCCCCGTACCCCTTCACACACGTGAGCACACACGTGTACGCATGCTCACACACAAGGCTCCCCATACCCCTTCACATACGTGTGCACGCACACTCACACACACAAGGTTCCCCATACCCCTACATGCACGCATGCACACAAGGCTCCCCATACCCCTACACACATGCACGTGCACACACATACGCACACACATAAGGCTCCCCATACCCCTACACACATGCACGTGCACACACATACGCACACACACAAGGCTCCCCATACCCCTTCACACACGTGAGCACACACGTGCACGCATGCTCACACATAAGGCTCCCCATACCCCTTCACATACGTGTGCACGCACGCTCACGCACACACAAGGTTCCCCATACCCCTACATGCACGCATGCACACAAGGCTCCCCATACCCCTACACACATGCACGTGCACACACATACGCACACACATAAGGCTCCCCACACCCCTACACACATGCATGTGCACATGCACGCACAGCGCAAGAGCAAAAACAAGAACGAAAGAGTCACACAATCTCATACTCTGCTCAGCCTTGGAGTGCATTGACCTTGTTGGTCTTATGAGGAGCCTTGGGGTTCTGTGATTTGGCATTGGGCTACGAACTACAGCGTTGGCGGTTCAACCCATCAGCCATTCCACAGAAGAAAGATGAGGCTCTGCTCCCGTAATGATTTACGGGAAATCCGTGGAAATCCTATACTGGGGACCTACGAGTCAGGATCAACGCGGTGCCAGTGGAGTTCGTTGGCCTAGTTTTTATTTGCCAGATTTGTGCCATATTCTGCACTGATTGCTGGGGATTGTGAGCCAAGGCAGCCGGAACCTTCACTCTACAGAAATGCCAACCATCATCCCCGAAGGATGAACGGGCTGTGGCTATGCCAATTCTCTGGGCTGTGCCATTCCAATGACCTTAGCTGCTGACCAAAAGCGGAAGGTGGCAGGCGATAACTGTGTTTAACATCACCCGTTGAAACCTTATGCAAACATTGTAGAAACGGCAAACACTCGTATTACCCATATGCTGACCACAACTTAAACGTACACAAATGAGCTGGCACGTTCTGGAGCCCGGGTCGACTCGGATGTACACGTGGTGGTCATCAGGAGCCAGTCTCAGCAACTGCTCCTCTGCCATCCCAGAGCAGCCCTGTAGGAGAGTCGGATTTCCCCGTAGGTTTTACAGGCAGCACAGCGTTACAGGAGCAGGTCTTTCCTCCAGCACAGTGACTTAGAGGTTCGCCCTGCCTGCTTTCCAGTTAGCATCCAGGCACATAGCTGTTAGAAAATAATGGCCTGTCTTCCTTATGTGTGGGTGGGATACATATGTGAATGGAGGGAGTAGTCCGAGGAGGGGTAGACAAAGAAGGTAACTTTGAGCTGGGCCTGTGCAGGATGAGTAGGAGTTCATGAGGGGGAATGGGGAAAGATCATTCTAGGCGGTGGGCGCAGCGGAAACTCGGAGGCATAGGTGAAGGCTTGATGTTCCTTGAGACTTTTCTTGCTAGTGTCACCAGTAACTTGATTGGCCACTGGCTGCTGTTTACCACTTCTTGAATAGTCTCATCCTCGTGTGTCAGATGACCCCAAATCAGCGGTCTTCAGCTCTGGCTTCTTTCTCTCTTATTTACCCACACAGCCAGTGTCCACTGGCCTTCCAGCTTCCTAAGTTGGAGAAGTACCTTCACCTTTTCCCGCATCCTTGTATCAAACGTCCTCAGACAGCACTTCCAGAGACATGGCCTCTGTGGGACCCTTTGCCTTTCCCCATAGTCCCTACTCACATGGTTCTGGTACTTCCATTGTCCATAGCTGCCTTTTCTGGCCAGCCAAGCTCCACCTCTGATTCCGGCCTGCAACGTGGCAGGCTGTTTGCCAGAGATGCTGCATCCTGGATGCCTAGCATGTGTGCCAAATGGGCAGTCAGCAGCACACCGTTCTCTCTGCTTTTGCTTGTTCAAAGCACAGGGATCGTTTCCAGGGCCTGTCGGACATGGCCAGAGGGAAGGTGACTCAGCTTTAAAGAAACCAACCAGTCAGAAACTGCATGTTGGTCCCCAGGATGTGCCTCTCCTTGGTCAGGAGTCTCCACCCATTTCTTGAGAACGAGGTCTGCCCCCTCCCTTGGAGACTGTGTGCATTTGCGTTTTTGGTAAACCATTTGGGGAATATTTTGACTTTCAAAGCTCTACAAAGGCCACTTGCCTCCCATCCAGAGTCAAAGACCTTGTTCCCGGGGAAGTTACACACCTACCAGGAATGAGGTCGCCCCTCCTCCCAGGCAGCCGGGGCTGAGTTGCACAAAGCAAAGTGCCTCCGAGCAGGCCTCACCATTGAAGACTCAGGTGAGCAAGACAAGAAATCAGCCAAGCACGTTTCGGCATCTGGGGACCAGCTCGGAGGGCCCAGCTCCCGGTTCTCCCTGCTTTGGAGCTAGAAGGAAAGAGGCGGACGAAGTGTTTGAATACTGTGCTGTGAAGGGAACAGTCCTGCAGCGAGGCAGTTGTCCTATTACAGTAGACCTCCTAAGAGATCCCCTGGCTCTGAGCTCTGATCCACACGCCACATTCGCAGACAGCTGGTCGCCCAGCGTGGGCTGCGCCTGCCGCTCCGAGCTGGCACACTGGCGGGGACCAGGTAATGCTCTAATTTCCCTCGTGCAGATGCGGCCAGGAATATCTTAATTTATTGGTGTGCTGGCATGCAAGAGGGACTGCTGCTGGTGCAGCCTTGCATAACTATTAGCAAAAAATGGAGCTGATCGGGGCTTGACTTCTCCTAAAGTGGGTTTGAAATAATCATCGCCTTTTGTTGTGTTTGGAAGGGCTTGAACAATTCTTAATTATTTAATTATGGATGTGCCAGCAATACACTGGGAATGGCCTTGCCATTCCAGGGATAGCGAGCAGAGGAAAATGTTTAGTTACCGGCGGGGGGAAAGCGGGTAATTACATCGCAGTATCGTTGGTATTGTGCCATGCTCTTCCGTCAGGCATGTGGGCAGGGAGGGGTCTGCCGGGCCCGGTTTGGACAAGCGCAAATGCTACTGGTCCCCTGTTACAGATGAGGAGACAGTCTCTGGGCCTTGCCCCGGGTTTCAGAGCGTTCTAGCACCGAAGCCACCGCCTCTGTTTTCAGATACCACGGCGTCCAACAAGCCCGGCCTTGCCGCCGGCAGGGGCTGCACACACTCCGCTGCACACACTCGCTCATAGCCTCCGCCAGCTCTACAACTTCGGCGACTGTATGTGTGGTGCCGCACGTTTCTCCTCTCGGACACCTTGTAATTATCCCATGTAAGCACACATTGTGTTCATATCATTAATTTTGTTTGGGCTGTTACATTTGATAGATACATTAAGCATTATATAGTTCTCTTTATACACGAAATTGAACAGTCAGCCAGCTAATTGCTGGTAATTTGTGTTACTAACGAGAGGCAGAATAGTGGTATAACATTAGGCTCAACAGTCAGTTAACAAATTTGCCGATTCAGATTGTACAACGTGCCCTCAGTGGCCAAGACAAGCTGCATCTCACATGCGATCAGATGTTTTAAAACATGCAATTAAGGAAAAGTTCTAACCCCCCTCAAGAGCCATGCAGCATTGACTGGCTAGCTGTTTGGGAGTGATGGGGTGCTATTGGATGGCGGGTTGGGGTCTGGCTACCCACTTATGAGTAGACAAGAGACTGGGAGAAAATGGAGTTTTCAGCTGTTCTAGGGAGCTGAGAGGCCGAGGTACTGCCTCTGTCCCGAGCGTCTCTGCGCTCACTGTTTGAATAGCAGGAATCATTTAGATTCTCAGCTTCTGGACAAATTATTACTGTGTCCAGGATTATTTGGCTTGGTTATGGGATAAGTAGCCTAACCATTATCAATAAGTATGTTCACGGGTGCTGTATCACACAGTGCTAAGTACAGAGTGGGTGCAATTTACACTCTTGTGTATCTTAAAAACAATCGCTAAGGCAAATCGACTCTGACTCAGGTAGACCCTGTGTGTGTATCAGACTTGATTGATGCTTGCTTCACGGTCTTCAGTAGATGACTGGGTCTTTTGTTTGCTTTGTTTTGGGAAACAGATCACTACACCTTTCTTCTCCCTACCTCTGGGTTGACTTGAACTTCCCCCTTTGAGTTAGCAGTTATGCTAGTTAGAGTTGCCACCATCCAGAGGCTTTTTGAGTACCATCGCCTTCTCTGGGCAATGGAATTTTAATAATACACAAAATGAGAGTTGGCTATTAGTTTGCTGCAGGGAGGGGATCAGAAAATTCATGGGAAAAATGGAATTAAAATGTGTGAGGCCCCTTCGTATCTTAGTTTCCGAGTACAGCCCTAACAAAAATACCAGCGGTGGTAAATTTGTAGAACAGAAATGTATCATTTCCGATTTCTGTAGGCTACAAGTTTGCGGGCTTGCCTGCTCTTGGAGAAGGACATCTTTGTCTCTTCATTGGCTTACAGGATCCGCTGGCCATCCTTGGCCTCCCTGGACCTACCTCTTGTCACAGGTGTCTCTCCCCACCCCTCTTACCCTGCCCCCTCCGTGTTTTATTACTACCCTTTATAAGACACCACTCAGAAGGAAGTAGGTGTAGGCCCCTATTCCAGTACGCCTTCATTAACATCACAAACCAGGTCCCTCAGAGGGCCATATTCACAGGTACAGACTAGCATACTTTTTTGGGAGAACAAAGTTGAATTCATAGCAGGTGCCAATGGACCATTCTGATTTATCTTATCTGTGTAGGAGCACTTTGGTAGGCGGTTCAAGTCTTTGTAAGGAAGTGTATGCCGTTACAATCAAACTGAGAGGCTTAATGTTTCCACACCTAGAAATAATAAATCTATTTTCAAATAAGTTTCAGTAACTTTGTCCTGGTGACTCTTGCCCCACTTTGCCCCTCACCCTTGCCCCCCTCACACTGTAAGTAGCATAATCACAAGACCCCTTCCTATGTCAAGTGGTGGCAGTTTAATTTGGAGCCTCCAAGTCTCAAGCCCGGTCAGCTTCTTGGACATATTGTACTCGACATTCTTTCCTCTAGAGTGGAGAAAACATAGGAAATGAGAAAACTCCTCATCGCAAGCTGGCTAAGATGCCTCAGCGACATCACCTGCATTTCCAGTATGGACTCGAGAGTTCAGCTTGCCCTTTTTTTGTTGCCTGAATTTGTAGTGCAGAGTCTTTGAGGGTGCCTGCCTGCTGGTCCTTCTTGGCTGGGCCCTCCCTCTGTTTGTCAAGCAGCCAGGGACAAAGAGAAAGGGAGAGCTCAATTTTGAGTAGAGGATTTCCGTAGATGAAATAGACACATATAATTTAAGCAAGACATTTCCCGTCTTCTCCTGTGGAGCTGCAGCTGGTCTTGAACTGATGACCTGGAGGCTAGCAGCCCAGTTTGTAACCACTACTCCATCAGACCTCCTTAAAATGACGCTGCTCTACTTTATCCGCACAGAAAAGTAATACATGTTCATGGCGGAAAAATTCAGATAATATAGATGAGTATAAACTCCCCACTTCCAACTCTAATCTGATTTTTATGTGTTCTCCAGGAATTTTCTGTGCATTATTCAAATAAAATCAATTATATTTGTGATTATGCATCTTGTCACTAGTAGTTTTAGTATTTTACCCTCCATGTCTTTACATATTGACTCATTTGATTTTAATTCACTTTTTTTTAACTTCACTTTTAAAAGACTATACACATTGTGGCACTCTGGGGGAGGAAGAGGCAGCTTTCTACTCCTGTTAGCAGTTACAGTCTCAGAAACTCACAGGGGCTATTCTACACTGCCTTGGGGGGCTGTGAGTTGGTATTGACTCGATGGCTGTGAGTTATACAGATTATTTAGGGAACAGTGGTGGTATAGTGGTAGGGTTCTCGATTTATAGGCTGAAAACCCAGGTTTAATTCCTGATGGATGCATCTGTAGCTTAGCTACCACCTGTGTGGCAGTAAAGGCTTGCATGTTGCTATCATGTTGAACAGGTTTCAGCAGAACTTCCAGCCTACGGTTGTCTAGTAAGTAAGGCCTGATGAGAAATCCGTGCAAACCCTATGGCTCACACGGCCTTGTCCTGTGTTTCATGGGTCCCTATGAGTCAGCGACTACCTGGAAGATGTCTGGTAACAGCAGGTTTATGGTATGGTCTCACCATTATTTATTTAATCACCTGGTACTAGATGGAGCAAATGTGTTTGACAAAGAACCTTGAGAGCCCTGGATGCCGGGCACGGCTCCAGAGAGGAGGTGATATTGGTAATCGAGTTTGAAGAGTGAGTTGCTGATGGCTGCTGTATGGAAGGAAGGGGCAGGGTGGGAAAGGGAATAAGAGAGACGCAGCAACTAGGAAGGGGCCCTGATGGCACCGTGGAAGGGGAAGCTTTCCGCTCCTGTAAGGATTTACAGCTTCAGAAACCTACAGGAGCGGTTGAACTCTATCCTATAGGGTAACTCTGAGTCAGAGTTCACTCGATGGCAGTGAGTTTGAACTCTCTGGGAGCAAATTAGAGAGGGGAAGAGGACAGGTCTCTCATTGCCCACTTGCCTGGAGAGCAAATGCCCACAGTTGGAGAATGGAGTAGTCTCCAGCCTGAGCTGGAGTTGGGCACATTGGTATCTAACAGGCTCCGGGGCACGTGGGAGTATGGTGAGTTGAAGGAAATAAGACAGCTGTACAAACGATCCAATATTTAAGCCAAGGATCCCAGCGTGTTAGCTAGGGAGACAGAAAATCTAAACGTACCCAAACAACCCCCACTCAGCTTGTTGGTACCTCTGGTCATGTCTCGGGAAATGTCGCATGGACCCGACGCCTAGTGGCATGTCAACTCCTGACAGAAACGCAGGTTGGCAGGCCCCGTTTTTTAAGCCGAGTGCCTGCCTGCCAGATCACATTTGGATTGAGTGGCTGGCATTCCATGAGCCTGCCTTAATAGGATTGAAAGAAAAGAAATGTTACTTTCCATCACACAAGACAACAAAGAGAAATGGGGAAACGAAAATATTATTTCGTTTGAACAAATTACAGGGAGACTCTCTGGGGTACTTTCAGGGAGTTAGATGAGAAAAAGCACTTAAATATCATTCCATCAAACTAGATTTTTAACCACAGTTTTTTACGGATAAAATGTATTGGGAGGATTCAAAGAAGATTAGAGGCCACCTAAGAAACGGTATTCAAATTTTACCAGCTAATAGAGGCCCAGCAAAAACTGCTAATGCCTAGAACTTGCCTCTAAGGGACGGAGATTTCCGTATTCTTATAAAAACACATTGAGCTGATTTCATTTCGATGTCTCTGTAGACTTCATTCGTGTAATTTCAGTAAGTGTTATAAATGTTATTTTAAGTATTATAATGATAATCCCTACTGACAATAGGGCTGGGCCTCTCAGCTTGCGTTACTGAGGTAATGTTTACCTCGGCTAGCACATAATTGTTTGCTTTTTTTCACGGTAAACTCTGCTCCCAACTGCTTAATCAGCCACGGAAAAGCGAGAAGACCTCACATGCCGAAGCCCTTCGGATCACGTCAGGGGAAGGGGTGAGTCCTCATCAGACCAGTGAGCCTTCCCTTGTCCCCTTTGCCTTTTCATTTTGGGGGAGTGGAGTGAGCATGTGTTTCTTTCTTTATTGCCCCAGTTCTCAAGGAGGATGGCTGCAGGCTGTGGCAACTGCAATCATTTATTGGTATACATATCACGACTGAGCTTAAATCTTCTCCGCTCAGGAACTCTGGGGACTCCTCTCTCTGCTGGCGGAGGGTCCAGCCGGGCGTTGGGCCCGTCCTCGGGTGGGGCCAGCGGACTCCTGTCCTCTGGTCGCAGTTTGACTGAGTGCCCTCCTGAACCCGCCAAGCATCCCGTGGCCTCATCGGGCGCCTTCTCCACTTTCCGCACCCTGGAAATAAGATTGCATTAGGTTTTTCTGAAAGTGAACCGTTTCTGCTCTTGAATGCTGCACCTCGGGGGCTTTCTCGGGGCATTGCATAACCTTCGCCTCTCCAGCTTCTTAAACAAACACCTGAATCCAAATGTGGTCATGAATGAGGATGAAGCAAGGAAGGTTGATAGGCGCTGCATTTGGAAAGGTGTTTGCTGCTTCTGGTCTAGAGTGCCTGGGAGCCTCCTTTCCTACAGTCCTGGCAATGGGAAGGGGCTGCTTTAAGCTGACTGGCAGCCTTGTGCCTTTAAATACATTCAACAAACATTTACCAAGAGACCGCTATGCACCAGGCTCTGTACTGGCCCTGGCATATGCTAGTAAACAAATATTTGTGCCTCCACAAACTTCATGTCATTTCCTGTCTAAATAGGAAAGATTAGGATACAAAGGTAAACAAGCAAATATGTAATTATAAGTGGAGAGACATGTTATTAGTACCAGGGTGGAGAACACGGAAGCAGATGTCAGTTCAGACAAGGTTTAAAGTAGGAAGGCGAGACAGCCAGGTGGAGAAGCCGGGCAACAGTTACGAGGCCGGAGTCCCCCGAGCTGAGTGTACTGAGCCACCGGGAACGTGGCTTCCAGGAAGTGGGATGGGCGAGCAGAGCCCTGGGCCATGTCAACCAGTGGATTTTCTATCTGCGGTCATAACCGTGGCTGGGCTTTACGCCTTGAGCGATAGTTTCCTATTTGTGCTTTTGAAGAGGTTGCTTTGGCTGCTTGGTAGAGAGCTAAGGCTCATGGGAGAGCGAGCATGGAAGCTGACGTCTAGCTGGGTGGTTCCTGCTGATGTCTTGCTGCAGGCGATGGTGAGTGGTGGTGGCCTTGGATGGGCGGAAGAATCGACATGCATTTTGGAGGACAAACTAACTTGTAAATGGCATGCTAGGAAGGACCATGTGTTGGACCAGGGAGAGCACAGCACTGGGTTCCTCTGCTGGCCTGGTGCTGAGTCCCTACTGGTGCCTTACTATGGACTGCTATGGGGCCGGGGCTGGGCACTGGCGTTTTCCCAGGGTGTCTGTTTTCCTCTCCCTTTAGACCAGCTGTTCTCAACCTGTGGGTCACAACCCCTTTGGAGGTTGAACGACCCTTTCACAGGGGTCGCCCAGTTCATAACAGTAGCAAAATGACAGTTATGAAGTAGCAAGGACAGTAATTGTTGGAAGTCATCCCAACCATGCTGTCTAGCAAAGCTGCAGCCTGGTGGAAGGAGATTGAGCAGAGCAGAGCTTCCCAGGGAGGGTTTCCAACAAGTAATTTGATGGTTGGGGGTCACCGCCACATGAGGAACTGTATTAAAGGGCTAAGGCATCAGGAAGGTTGAACACCACTGCTTTAGACTGTTTGGAGCCTGGTATGGGGGTCCCCTGATGAAGCCTGGAGCAGGGGCTGACGGAACTCTCCCGTCTCCCATGCTCGAGCCTCAGTTTCCCCAGCTCCTCTGAGAAAGCAGATGGAAGATCTTTCTGTATACTGGGATCCTTCCCCCCTCCTCTTCCCATTCCCACTGACAGCCCTTCCTACAGCCACCACTCCCAGGCTCCCCAAGGCCTGCAGTATAATTTAGCTCAAGCCTTTAGTTAAAGACCAGGGCCAGGCAGTAGGTAGTAGATTCACTAAGTCCTTAGGGTGGATGCTTGACAGGTTTCTGTGGTGGGGGCTGGGGAGCAAAGGGAAAAGGAAATGGAGCGACAGATAATTAGAGCATCCTCGGGGCTCCTGGCTGGTCCAGTTCGCTCAAGAGGGGCCTCCTCACCGGGGCCTGGTCAGCGGGCATTTGCCTCCCTAGATCTCTGAAAGGTGGGCTGACTTGCTGGAGTCAGACAGTCACAGGTGGGGGATGGGGCAGGGATTAATTGCTTGGACACAATATTCCCAGTGCCCAGTTTGGCGCTGAATTAACTTCCAAGAAAGCATCCAGTATCCCTTCTTCTTTCCCTTGAGAGATTAAAATCTAGTGGAATCTATCCATCTGTGTCGCCTCTATTCTGTGCTTTCTGTAGAGCGGCTGAGGAATTGGAGAAAGTACTTGCCAAAGGTCCAGGTGGAACACGAACCTCCCAGGTGTGGTAGAGAACAGAGGAAGGAAGAGGGAAAACAGTGTTTTTATTTCCCTGAAACGCATCATGCCCACAGACCCTCAGTCCCCACAAAAAAAAACATGAATATTTTAACACTAGAGCATTTTGTTCATGCCAGGAGCATACTGCATTGCTGGCAAAGCTGGCGAATGACCTGCAAGCTGAATCTTTCTGGGAAAACAAAGTCCTAGCATCTGCGTTCTTGGGGAGGGCCTGACTGGTCCAGGGTCATTTGGTCTGCATGGTTTGGGAGTGGGGGTTCTGCTTCTGTGCCGCTGTGAGGAGCCGCACCCTGCCCGTTGGCATGCCTGGCAGCATTGTGGAGCCATGAGGCCCCTCCCCTAGCAAGGAGCCAGGCAGAAAGGATGGAGAAAGCAGGAGGTGGGGAGGGTAAGAGACAAGGAGGGTTGGGAAATAGAGAAACAAACTCTATTTTCTGCTCCTCTGTGGTGGGAGGGCTCCCGTGGCCCACAAGCACACGGAATGAAGCAATTTCAGGCACGGATGAATGTCTGTTTTTCCCTGGAGCGGAGGCTCCAAGCCCCCGAAAGCCCTAGGTTTCTCTTCCCTTAATATCCTGTTTTGGAAAGTGCAGATGTGGGAAGGTGAAGGAAATGAAGGAGATCCTTAACCAATGGAAGCAGCCCTTAAACCAGGGGCTAGGGCAGCCGCAGGCAGGCCGCCATGTCTGAGATGGACAAAGGCACCTCTGGGTAGGGAGAGAGGTGGTGTGTTAGCAAAGGGAGATGGTCACTGTAGAACAAAAGATGCAGATTCCTGTCCCGTTTCAGGGAATGCTTACTAGAACTGACCCCACTTGGGTGGTTTCAAGGACACGCCCTTGGGCTTGGTACACCCTTGGGATTCTTCTTAGTGTCTCTACAATCCCCGTAAAGCTGCTTGAACTGGGGTCTTCATCCTCTCCTGCGAGCTTCTACCCGTGGGGTGAATGCCTGCTCTGCCCAGGCCAGGCAAACAACCCTGTGGTACAGAGCCAGCTCTGGGACAGGGTGCCTGAGAGCTCAGTCTCTTAATTTTGGCCAGTAGGAGGCCCCAGGCGCCAGTATCTCATGTGTGTCAGAATTAGTGAGCATTTGCATACCCGAGAACTGTGTGTGTGTGTGTGTGTGTGTGTGTGAGAGAGAGAGAGAGAGAGAGAGAGAGAGAAGAATGGACAACCCCATTTTCAAGGAATCCAGAATGTAATTAAGAAAATGTATTGGGTCTATAAGATCCTCTTAAAGACAGAGTCCAGTAGATAATCTGATAGTCAGCGACTGGCTGACACTGCTCAGGGCAGACAATGAAGAGAAGGGTAGGATGAGCCCGGCTGGAAGGCTGGCTGGGCAGGCGTGCGGCAGGAAGGGAACTTTGAGCCAAACTCAAGGAACAGGGAACAGCAAACTTTTATATACTTCTTACTACTATATGTCAGCATTGTTCTAAGCACGTTATGTATCTAATTCTCACAACCATTTTAAGAGATGGGTACCAATAAGATCACCACTTTAAAAAACAGAACAAAACAAAAAAAACTTCATGTCCATCACTTGAGTCCTACTTATCATGGGTTGCTGAGACTTTAAATCAATGGTTCTCAACCTTCCGAATGCTGTGACCCTTTAACACAGTTCCTCATGTTGTGGCGACCCCCCCAACCTTAAAATTATTTTTGTTGTTACTTCATAACTGTAAATTTGCTACTGTTATGAATTGGGTGACCACTGTGAAAAGGTCGTTACACACACACACACACACACACACACACACACGATGAGAACCGCTGCTTTAAGTCTTTACAGAAGTAGATATAGCCTTGTTTCTCTCCTGAGAAGCAGCGGGCGGTTTGAACTGCTGACTTTCTGGTTAACAGCTCAGTGCGTGGCCCACTGTGCCAGTAGAATTCATGTTCTCACTCACTCTGTTCTCTTGGCCTAGAGCCCAGCTAGGTCTGAGGACCAGCCAGTAGCCAGCATCCCCCTAACCATGGAGGAAGTGAGGACCCACGCCTCCTTATCACTTGGAGCAATGTCAAGAGCAGAGGGGGTGGGAGGCCTAGAGGTAGTCTGAATCTTCTACCTCAAGTGGGTGTGGTGGAAGAGTCAAGACTTAAGAGATGGCTGGAGGCCCTAGCAAGAAGCTATCAGCCGCTCCTCCTTGTGTGCCTGTAATGGTGAGAGAGGCTCCTCTGCACAAGCTGCCCTATTCTCCCTTCTACCGTGCAGGCCTCAGCCCCCTTTAAGACATTCCGTAGCTCTGGTCCATCTCATCCCAGGGTGGTGCAGGCAGCTAATGTGCTAGACTGCTAACTGAAAGGTTACAGAATCAGGTCCACCTAGGGTAAGATGACCAGACGTCCCACGTTTGGCACGACAGTTCCGAGTTTTAACAATTTGCCCCGCGGCGTTTTTAAAAACTCCCGATTTTTGGAAAGGATGCACGACAAGCTAGGGAACGGCAGGAGAACGGGAAGGAAATATACATAATACATAACGCCATGCAAACAGCTGCTGATTGGGTGCCAGTAGATGTGGAAAATATTGTTATTCAAATATATTCTTATTTCTATATATACACTGTGCGCATTGAAATGCTTATTTTGTGAAACCGCAGAAGTCGAATATCAGAAAATAGTTGGATAGAGTAAAACGCGCTGGTTAGCTCTTTTGCCAGCTGTGGAAAGAATTTTGAAAATATAAGATCCTTTGAAATCCTACTTTCTATCACAGGATAAATGTCCTAGAATTTTAGAAGAGTTTTTTGAAAAAGAATCTTCAAAAATTTGGTTAGAGTTTGGACACAATCAAGCAGCTCTTTTTCAAAATGCTATAAAACTTATTGAAGGTGACAAAATTCCGGTAATCAAAGTAGCAGATGAAGTTAATAATTTAAAATTTCAGTGTCAAGAGTAGTTAGAAAATAATTTTCTTACATTAACTATCTGTAATACTATAAGCCAGCTAGAAGAACAAGGTGCAATAAATCGTGAAGAAATCAGGAATCACGTTAAAAAGTTCTGTAGTAACTGCATAGATTATTTAGAAGAGTGGACGGTACATTACAATGATATTGAACATTTTCATTGGGTTACATTAAAACAAGAACTTAATTGAAGTGATGTACCAAAAATCATTTGATCATATTACTCAAAATTTCCCATATAGTAATATTTCCAAAAATGATCTTTTTAATGAGGTATCATTATTAAAATATATATTGATAAGGAAAAGGTTAAATCTTGGGCATCAGCAAAAATCACAATAGAGAACAAATAGTTAGAAATATTTCATCACTTTGAAACAAACCATGTTCCATACAATAATGCACTAAAAATTGTGGAATACGCATTGTCCTTACCAGGAACTAATGTTGCAACTGAACATGTTTTTTCTATGGTAAATAAAGTGTGGACATCAGAAAAATCACAATTAAGTGTTGAGACTTTGAAAGCCATTTTATGTGTGAAATATAATTTAACAAATTCTTGTGAAAAATTTTATGACCTTTTAAATGACAGTAATTTACTAAAACAATTCACTCGAATGAGAAATAAGCCAAAGAATAAAATAATACTATACATAATTTTTAAATTATTATATTTGTAAGTTGAACTTATGTTGAAATTTTAAAAATATATTACAATACTATTTTTGCATTCTATGACAGTTTTTATTGCTCCATATAGACCAAATTTTTAATCAAGAATCACATCCCACCCTCACCCCTGGTCAATGGTGTTCTGCTTTACCAATGTTAAAATCTGGTCACCTTACCCTAGAGGTGCCTCAGAAGAATTGTATTAAGCAGCCTTTAAAAAAAAAGATTTTTGTTGTAAGTTTTCTTTTGACATGTTTTTGTGCTTATTATTGTTTCTGCATGTCTATCTGGATAAGATCAACAGGATAAACAATCTGGAGGAGAAAACAATGGGACCAATGGTCCAGGGGAATACACGGGAGAGGGGGAGGCAGGGAAAAGGAAGGGGGGTGTCAATAAACCCAGGGACAAGGGAACAGCAAGTGATCTAAAATTGATGGTGAGGAGGGCATAGGATGCCTGGTGGGGCTTGATCAAGGACAATGTAGCCAAGAGGAATTACTGAAACATGAATGAAGGCGGAATATGATAGTGGGAAAAGAGGAAAGTAAAAGGAAATAGAGGAAAGAACACGGTACTCTGTGATGCTCACCTTCCCTGACACACTGAAGACAAAATGGGTGCATAAGCAAATGTGGTGAAGAAAGCTGATGGTACCCGGCTATCAAAGATATATTGTCTGGGGTCTTAAAGGCTTGAAGATAAACAAGCAGCCATCTAGCTGAGAGGCAACTAAACCAACATGGAAGAAGCATGCCCACCTGTGTGATCATGAGGTGTCGATGGGATCAGCTATCAGGCATCAGAGACCCAGAACAAAAAATCATATCAATGTGATTGAGGGGGAGAGCAGAGTAGGGAACCAAGACCCATCTGTAGACAGTTGGACAGCCCCTTATAGAAAGGTCACAAGGAAGTATAGCACCAATGAAACATAATGCTTCCTTCCCCCTACTACGATGACCCCAATTCTACCTTACAAATCTCATTAGACCAGAGTGTGTACACTGTTACAGATAAGAGCTGGAAACACAGGAAATCCAGGACAGATGAAACCCTCAGGACCAATAATGAGAGAAGTGATACCAAGGAGGGTTGGGAGAAGGGGGGAGGGGGGAGGAAAGGGGAACTGATCATAACGATCGACATATAACCCCCCCCCAGGACGAACAACAGAAAAGTGGGTGAAGGGAGATAGCAGATGATGTAAGATATGAAAATGAGCATTATAATTTATCAAGGGTTCGGGAGGGAGAGTGGGAGAGGGAAGGAAAAACTGAGGAGCTGATAGCAAGGGCTCAAGTAGAAAATATTTTGAAAACGATGGCAACATGTACAAAGTGCTTGACACAATGGATGTATGGATAGATTGTGATGAGTTGTACGAGTCCCCCCAAAAATGATTTTTTTTAAATTGTTTTTAAGGTAAAGGCTTTTTATGTTGATAGAAACATAAATCTGTAGCTGAGTATCTGTTCCGTGCTAAACTCCATCGCAGCCAGATCCCTTGGATCCAGTCTAGTGCTAGTACGCTTTTATTGCTGATGAAAACATTCTCAAAGATGAGCATCTTGCTCAAGGCCACAGTGCTTATAAAGACAGAGAAGGCCTTGAATTTGGGGAGCTCAGTGCCATGAGAGCAGGGACTGTGTCTCACAGAGTGCAGTCCTCAGGGTTCTGGAAAAGATCCAGTGTTCTGATGGACAAGTGGCCAGTGTGTGGAAGGCTGGCTGGCGGTTGCCAGGGCCCAGTCTCTTTTCCTCAAAGCCGATGAACCATCAAGTCCCTGTGTGGGCGAGCCTGTTCCCAGCTATTGTCCAGGCACGGCACGATGAATACGCTCTATACTGGTAGGCTCAGATTAAGTAGATTGACTTCCTGAGGACTCAGGGTGGTGGACAGCACCCAGCCTTACCCATCATGTGCCCCTGCCTGCCTCCTGCCCCACTAATCTCCTGAGCCCACCTTGTCCATTAGTCAGGTGTCTGGGGACAAGGACTTCATCCTCTAATGGTAGCATCTTTCCAAAGTGCCCGTCGTTGTACACTGTCGGTGCTCCGTGGAGGCTGCAAAGGAGTCTGCTCAGTTCTGACCATTTCCTCCAGAAATCATTTGATATCAGTCACTTCTGACACATGGCGATCCGTGTGTGTCTGCACAGAACTATGCAGGGTTGCACGGTCTGCGTAAGGTTACAGGATTGAGTTTTTAAGTAGGTGACCGCCCTTCTTTTGAGATAGCCAGGATGGACTCATGCCTTCCTACTTGCAGTGAGCGGGTCAGCAGGGCAATGGTTTGCACAGCTGAAGAGCAAAGACAATTCTTTCTGAACCCTGGCTGAGCATGGACTTTGACAAACCAAATGAATAGGGTATTCACTGCTCGAGTCAATTCGGACCCATCCAGACCCCATAGGCCCGGATAGAAATGCGCTTGGGGGTTTCTGACAGTGTAACTTTATGGGAGTAGACAGCCTGCTTTTGTCCAGCAGAGTATCTTGAGGTTTCGAACTACTAGACCAAGAATTGGCATTTCAAAGACAACTTCAGGCCACTCATGCACTCATTGCAGTTTGAAAAGTACCAACCTAGAAGGCACTCCACCCAGGGGCCAACTCTAAGAAAGGTTGGACAGCGAGCACCCTCACTGAACACCCCCACCCCCTGCTTTCTTACCCCAGCACCCCAGACAGTGTGCCTTTAATGTCCTCATCTGTGAAGAGGGGCCGAGAGAAGTAGTGGGCCCCTTCTCCTTGGGCTGCAGAAGCGGGGTGAGATGTAACCACATCTGGTCGACGTGCGGCATTTAGCATGCAGCCTGCCCAGGGCTGGCCCTCCATCCATATGCTCATAGCTTTTCAAGAACCCAGAGAGAAGGCGCCGCAGTGGTTAAGAGGGGGAAACACTGATTTGTGAAGCTCCGTTTGCATTGGCTTGATGAGTGGAGTTCAGTAACTTGGGAGTTAAATACCAGCTAGGTATCCCCATGGGATTACCACACAGAGTAAGGGGGGCGGGCACAGTTAATGCTTGTGATTGTAACTTTTATGAAAAATTTTAAAAAGTGTTAAAAGCAAATAAAGCCCCTGATGATCACAACTAAATTGGCTAACTTCTCTTAGCATTTCTTGGGTGAGGACTGGGTATTTGAATGGGAGTTGCTTTTCCCTAAGGAGGGGCACAGGAGGTGTAAGGG
This sequence comes from Tenrec ecaudatus, assembly GCF_050624435.1. Lineage (NCBI taxonomy): Eukaryota > Metazoa > Chordata > Mammalia > Afrosoricida > Tenrecidae > Tenrec > Tenrec ecaudatus. Next base: position 39,194,437 of record NC_134547.1, on the reverse strand, counting down.
GCCCATCAGGAGTGCTTTCTGGGTGGGGGGAGGGGCGGTATCAGAGCTGAGAGGGGTGCCAGGAGGGGACTCTACTTGCTGGGATGGGCATCAGGACCTCCCAGCGTCTTGAATGCCTCTGATTAGCAAGTCGGGCAGGAAGAGGTGCTAAAAAGAATCCTTCCCGCCTCCTCCGCTGGCATGTTTTGAAGGGAGTTCAGTTATGAGACTATTAAAATGTTATTTTGATAATTAAGCCCACAGCTGTTCCGAGGGCGGCAGGGGCAGGCAGCAGAAGGCACGTTGCTCTCACAAGCTTGGAGAGAGGAAGCAGACAGTGCAGACTTGGGGTGGGAGGAGAGAAAGGAAGCAGGCGGAGGGTGTGCTCTGGGAGCTGAGGCCCGGGGCTCTGCAGGGTCACTGACCTTCCCGCGCTCTGGCCAAGGTGGCCAGTGGGCCCGGTAGCTGGAAGGACAGTGACTCCAGCAGACCCCTCTCTGAGGTAGGTGAGCTGCCGCCCACTGCAGGCAGCTCACCAGGTGTGAGTACCACCTATGAAGTAGCTGACAGCAGTCTGTGGATCAGGAGTGTTGAAGGACAGCAGCCTCAACATCATATTCTTGACCTCTCCCCAGACCTACCAAATCAGCAGTCTGGAGCGAGTACCAACTAGCTCCTTGTATTTTAGCCAAGCCTGCAGCTGATTCAGATGCAAGCTCTGGTTAGAGGATGCTGGGCTGGACAGGCTATCTAGCAAGTGGATTCAGCCTACAAAGGAACTCTTAGAGACTGGCAAGGATTGCAGAGTGATGTGTCTTTAAGGAGAGCCTGGGAAGGACAGCATTCCCTCCCTGGTGCTGCTATCACTTAGGGTACTTAGCAGCTAGCCAAAAGGTTGAAGGTCCAGAGCTAGCTCCCCAAAGGCAACTCTGGAGAAAGGGCTGGCTGGGTGATCAACTTCTGGAGGAAGGCCTGCTGAACACAATTCTGCTCTGATACATACTGAGTCATCGTGTGTCAACAGACTTGACAGCAGCTGGAGTTTGGATCTAGTCCTCTTCTTCCAGTGTAGTCCTGGGGAAAGAGTAGCTCAGAGAGGGGGGGAGGCTTGACTAAGGTCACACAGCAAATCAGAGAAAACTGGAATTAGAAATCTGCTTTCTTGAGTCCAGCTCTTTGTTAGACTAGCTTGGTAAATGCTGAGGGTAGGCCTGAGAGAGGAGTTTTCAATCAGAAGTGATGAGGTAAGCTCATCAATTCATAGTATGTTTGCCAGCCTGGAGTTCCCCACCTCCTACAACCTTGCAGGGTGGGCGTGATTACAAACGAATGCTTCCATCTACTCACCTACCCACCTGTGCATCCATTCACTCATCCACTGCTGACCCCACCCTTTCATCAATCGATTCATTCGTTACTCATCCATTGTCCACATGTTTGTCTACCCATCCAAATAGTCAGTTTTCCACTCCGCCCACTCACTCCTACCCATTCATTTATCCATCTGTCCATCACCCCTCTATCCATCCACCAGTTAACCAAGCCTGGTTGGTTTTCTCTCTCCCATGTGTATGAAGAACTTATTGCAGGGGTCCTCAAACTTTTTAAACGGGGCAGTTCACTGTTCCTCGGACCCGTTGGAGGGCCGGACTATAGTTTAAAAACAAAATAAAACCATGAACAAATTGCTATGCACACTGCACATATCTAATTTTAAAGTGAAATAATGGGGCAAAAACACCTGGGGCGGGGCAGATAAATGTCCTCGGCGGGCCATGTCTGGCCCGAGGGCCGTAGTTTGAAGACACCTGACCTACTGCACCAAGCGCTTTGTATCATTCTGAACCGTGAGCACTTTAAGGTAATTCTGGCCACGTGACCAGCCATTTTCCAGAAGACATGGACCAGGATGGATCAGGGCAGAAGTAGACTGCCCTTGTAGCTTGGCCGATGGTCTCCAATCCTCCCCAGCAGGTATTCTTAGAAGGCCCCTTAGTCCCTCCATTTCCCACTGCCCCCTCCCCCCCCCCCCCGCGCCCCAGTGTTGACCTTCATCACTGTCCTGCTCAGCTGTGGCAGTGGTGTCTCAAGTAGTCTACCTTCAATCTATCTCTTCTACCTTACGTGACATAATTCATTTTATGGAAATCCCGCGCTTGACCATGTCATTCTCCACTTAAAAAGCTCCAAGGATTCTTCATTGCTTAGAGAATAAAGCCCACAACTTTGCCCTGCCATTTGATTCCTTCTGGTTTGCAACGTGGGCTCAGCCAGAGCGAGTGATATGCTGCTTCCAGTAAATTTGCGCATTCTTCCGTTGCTGTGTTTTTGCACATGCAGCCCTGCGTCCCACAGTGCAGACCCTTTCCCACACCCATGCTTCTCCACCCCTCTTACTCAGTTTGTCTCCTACTGAGATGGCACCGCCCCTCCCTAGAAGCTCGTGCTGTCTCTTGTCGCACATCTCCTGTCTGGCTCGTGTTCTCAAGGCTTCCGTTCATGATGGCTTTGGGTGGCAGCAGGCTGTGTCTTTTTGCCACAGCTCAGGGAACAGGTCTGGTCACACAGTAGATGCTGCTTCTAATGTGGGGAAGCTCAGGATTTAGTTGTATGTGTTTGAGATTCACGTGGTGAGTAATAGATCTAGTGTTGGAGTCTGACTGTTGCGTTTAAAGCTCTTAGACATTATGGTCTACCCCACAGCACCCATGGAGCCTGGTACCTCCAAGGGTTCATGAAAAAGTGTGAATGACAGAATAAATGAGAAAATTTACTCTCCCCTTTAATAGTATTTTCAAAATAAATGTCATGAATGAGTGAAGTAAGAATAACATTAGAAATTCAAAAAAATGATTTCACCTCAGGAGATGCCAGTTATTCAGGATAGCAGGGTCATGCTCACCTGTCCCTGTCCTTGGAGTGAGTTGTGAATTTCAGTGGGCAGGAGTTGTGTCCTGTTCATTCTTGAACCTCCAATGTCTGGTAGTGAACGAGGAATTCTCTTCTGGAATATATTATACTCCCTCCCCCCACTTTCAATTTGTTCTCTGTGTTGGACCTTCTGAATGTATCTCCCTATTCGAGAGTCTGAGAGGTGTATAAGGAGTCACACAGTCCTGCACCCTCCACCCCACCCCTAACTTTTGACATACCATTCCCAATGTTGGGCACCCTCTCCAACATTCAACACTTGTTCTTCATGACATAGACATTGTCCATCTCTCGTGTATCTACTGTTCTCAGGTCAAATGTCCTTTTCCTTGCCTTCTTATAGATCCACCTCTTCCTCAGGTTGTAACTGCTTGCAATCTCTTTCCCCTACTGGACTGTGAGCTCCCAGTGGGCAGGGCCTATGGTCATCTAGTCTACCACCAAGGACTGCTGCTTTGCATGCTTATTTATTTTTAAAACAGTTTGAGTGGCATATAATTCACAAGCCATACTATTCAATAATTCAGTACTACAGTCATCACCACAATCAATTTTAGAACATTTTCTTCATTCTTGTACTCATCCTTCTTAGCTCTCCATCCCCCCCCACCAACCTCCCTTGCCATACCCCCAAGGAACCATTAATCCAGTTATTGGATCTATAAATTTACTTCTCCTGGGTTTCATGTACAGAAAAACTTTTTTTTAAAAAAGAAACAGAATAAAAACTAACAATAACCAAGTAAACCTGAGATAAACCTCAATAGAATAGAAAGCAGAAAAAAAAAATTTTTGAAAGCAGAAAATTTTGAAAACCAGAACAAAATAAAAATATGTCAATAGGGAGATCAAATGTTAAGATATTACATTTTAACCTAACTGCACTCACCTTTGGCCCTGCTTGATGTTCACCCTCATGAAGAGATAACTGAAGATGTGGGTGCTATAGCTAAGTGTGGTGAAGAAACTAGATAGTGCCCAGCTCTCAGAAGGCATAGCATCTGGAGGCTTAGAAGCTTATCTGCAAACAACTATCTAAGTGAAGTGTCAAATAAATTCACATAGAAGAAGCACACTAGTCTATATGACCCCCCAAAATTGTAAATAATGAAACCCAACTCTGAAGGAATGGTAGTAGAGCTTACATTACGAACAGCTGATTTGCAGAAGGCTCCGGCTGACAGAGGATCCCAAAATCCATTTGCAAGGTCCACACATGCATTCAGCCTCCGATGTATCCCCTCTGACCATAGTTTTCAGACAACGAGCACTGTAGAGTCAACTAAGGCAGATGTAGTTAGATTGAAGTGCAGTATTGTTTAATCTCCCTTTTGACCCACTTTAAAGTTATTTCAGTTTTAAAAAATGAATAAATGGAAAAAGAAACATGGTGTAGGTAGTTAGTAAATCTTTAGTGAGTGAATAAACAAACGGTACATAGTAGGCACTTAGCAAATGTTTGCTGAATGAACAAGCAAATGAGTCACGAGAGAAAGCTGCTCAGGGACTTGGAAAAGTTTGGCTGACCAACAGTCTGTCCAGCCATCTCCCCAGTCCTTCTGCCCTCAACCCATTAACTCCAAGAGACTGTGTACAGCCTGTTGTGTGCCCCTGCTGCGGGTCTCCCCTCGAGCACTCACAGAGGAGAGCTGTGTGACAGGTGAGGTCGGGGTCGGGATGGAGTCTGCTCTGGTCTTGGCCCTCCTGGCAGAATGATCGTTACACTTGCTGAGTCTTTTCAGCTCCACAGCTTCCTAGCCCAGCCCTGATTTGGAAGTATTTTCCAGAACATCTGTTTTCTTCCTCAATCAATATGCTCCCCAAAGAGGGCCTACTTGTAAAATATTATATATAACATCAAACATGCTATCCGAATTCAATTAAGTGATTTGGTTGGGGAAGAGTTTGTGGTAATTAAGCATACTGTTTTGGAGCAAATTGTAGCAAGCTATTTCATTCTTCATTAACAGGCACCATTGGATCTCCATGGACTTTTTTTTTTTAAGTTTCGGGGTGGTGTACCAAGAAATATAGAAGTAAGATAACACACCACTCACTCTAGATAAAGAGAGCTTTATGTGCCACACCCTAGCTTTCCTGTGCAGTGCTACCAGACAAAGTCACCTTCTCTTTCCGAATCTCAGCCTTCTGGTCTGTAACAGAGCAATGAGAATGAATACCTATCTCACAGAGTGGCTATGAAAATTAAATGAGTTCCTGAATGAAAGAGCCTGGCGTAGTTCCTGGCACACAGTGGGTCTTCATTCCAAGGGCACCATGGCATGAAGGGGCATTGAGGCTGGGTGATTTATGTCCCATGGTGTCAGGGCCAGATTGGAATTCCTTTTTCTACCAAGGCGGGACCTGGAAATGTATCTCAGAGGATTTAAATTTTTTTCCCTTCCTGTTTTCTTTGTAAGGTTCTGGGAACAGGAATGAAGAGCCTTCTCCCCCCACTTTTTTTTTTTAAACCTACAGTCCATAGCTCAGACAGGCTCAGTGGGAGTGGCCAGGAAGTGCAGTAGTTGGGGACACAGCATATGGAGTCTGACCCCCTGGTCAGATCCTGTCCTGCCACTCAGTAGCACTGGGATCCTTTGGGTAATTTTCTTGAACTCTTGGTACTTTAATTTCCTCCACTCGATAATGGGATAAAAGAATTATTTGAAAAGAAAACAAAATCTTTAATATAAGACATTTTGTATAGACTTTGTAGAATTGTGAGGATTGAATGGGTTTAATAAAAATACTTAGACAGTACCTAACATGCTCTAACCTCCCCATAACAAAACCCAAAACAACCGATGCTATCAAGTTAATTCTGACTCATAGCCACCCTTTAGGGGAGACAGCGTGGAATGGCCTCTGTGGGTTTCCGGGGGTGCCAATCCTTATGTGATCAGAAAGCCAACGCACCTCTTCTTTCTCCTGAGGAGCAGCTCATGAGTTAGAGCTCCTGACCAATGTATGACCCACTATGCCACCGGGACTCCTGAAACACCTAACACATGTCAGCTTTTGTTATTTATTTATGTTTCCAATTCAGAACGCCTGCTTCTTCAGTGGGCACCTCTCTGTTCAGCCTGGGGACACACCTTCCACCACCATGACAGCGTTTGTGTTCTCAGATTCAGACAGGCACAGAGGCGGGGCTTACACTCGACTTTCCAAGGGCCATGCAACAAGCCTGCAGTTACCTTCATCTTCCAGATGAGGAAACGGAAGCTGTTAAAGTAGCCTAACAGCAGTCTTACGGGCAGTGAGGAAGTGACAGTGCTGGATTTGTGCCCAAGCCTACAATCTGTAGCTACTCTTTCTGTTCTGCTGCCCCACCACCCAGGAAAATGCTACCCTCTATTGGACATCTACTCTGCACAGATAGATTGCTTTCCTAATCCAAAGGGTCATTGGATTTTGCACAAATCTTGAAGCTTCTGTACTGTAATCTCTTTGGGGCAGTTAGTAGTACCTGAAAACTAGTGGATAGTTTCCGATTGGTTGGGCCTCAGTCACCTGCTCATCATTCAATCAATAGCGGCATCAAAATATACTGAGTGCATTGATTGGCTGTGTCTGTGTCACATGGTCACCTAGTTCCAGTGGGCAGTGGTGACCTCTAGTGGAGGATCCCTGAAGGACACCTGGTTCTTGTTCCTGGAGGAAGGCATAATGGACCTCTTTGAAAGTACTGTAGGGTATAAAAAAGACCCCAATCTCAAATATTATCCAGTTATTCTTAGGTGCTATTGAGTCGGTTCCAACCCACAGTGACCCTGTGCACAACAGAATAACCCCTGTCCAGTCCTGCACCACCTTCACCGTTGTTCTTATGCCTAGGGAGCTCATTGCTGCAACCACTGTGTCACTCCACTCCATTGAGGGCCTTCCTGTCTTTTGCTGTCCCTCTGCTTTAGCAATCATGAGGAAGTCTTCCCATTCTTGCCTCTAAGGAGCCTTGAAGCCATCCATCTTCCAGGAGAGAATTGTTTGTTCTTTGGCAGTCCATGATACTTTCAGTATTCTTTGCCAACACCACACTTCAAATGCACCAATTCTTCTGTGGTCTTCCTCATTCAATGTCCAACTTTCACATGCATTTGAGGCCATGGAAAATACCATGGTTTGGGTCAGGCACACCTTAATCCTCAAAATAGCATCCTTGCATTTCAAGAGGTCTTGGATAGCGGATTGATTCACTCAATGCAATGGGTCCTTTGATCTCTTAACTGCTGCTTCCAAGAGCATTGAAGGAGAATCTAAGCAAGGCAAAAATCCTTAATAACTCAAATGTATCATGGACATATTGGTTCAGTTTTGAGGATTTGGGTCTTCTTTATTTACATTGAGTTGAAATCCACACTTAAGGCTACACTTCTTGATCTTCATCAGTGAGTACATCAAGTCCTCCTGGATTTGAGCAAGCAAGGTTGTGTCATCCACATATCTCAGGTTGTAATAAGCCTTCCTCCAATCCTGATGCCACATTCTTCTTGTAATCCAGCTTCTCTGACGATATGCTCAACATACAAATTGAGTAAGTGTGGCGAGAGAACTCAACTCTGACATCGTTGCTGATTTTAAGCCATGCACTATCCCCTTGTTTCTGTTTGTACAACTCCCTCTTGATCCATGTACAAATTCTGTAAGAGCATAATGAAGTCTTCCAGAATTCCCATTCTTCTCAAGGCTATCCATAATTTGGTATGAGCCACATAGTCAAATGCCTTTGCATCGTCAATGAAATACAAGAAATATCTTTCTGGTGTTCTGTGCTTTTAGCCAAGATCCAGCTGACGTCAGCAATGATATCCCTTGGTCACATCCTCTTCTGAATCTGGCCTGAACCTCTGGCGGTGGGTGCCCTGCCAATACACTGCTGAAATCGGCGTTGGATAATCTTCAGCAAAATTTTACTTGTATGTGATATCAGTGGTATTTTTCTGGAATTGAGCCTTCTGTTGAATCAAATATGAGTACTAATATGAATCTCTTCCAGTCAGTTGGCTAGTAGCTATCTTGCAAATGTCCTGACAATTTCTAATCTTCATCTGTCTGTGGAAACATTTCAGTGTGTATTCCATCAATTCCTGGAGCCTTGCTTTTGCCTAATGTTTTCAGTGCTGCTTGAATTTCTTCCTTCAGCACCATTGGTTCTCCCTCAGATGATACCTCCTGATATAGTGGAATGTGGACTGGTTCTTTTTGGTACAATAACTATGAATTCCCATCTTCTTTTTAAAAAAATCATTTTATTAGGGACTCATACATCTCTTATCACAATCCATACATACATCAATTGTGTAAAGCACATCTGTGCATTCTTTGCCCAGGTCATTTTCAAAGCATTTGCTCTCCACTTAAGCCCTTTGCGTCAGGTCCTCTTTTTCCCCCTCCCTCCCTGCTCCCCCTCCCTCATGAGCCCTTGATAAGTTATAAATTATTATTTTGTCCTATCTTGCCCTGTCCGATGTCTCCCTTCACCCCCTTCTCTGTTGCCCGTCCCCCAGAGAGGAAGTCACATGTAGATCCTTGTAATCGGTTCCCTCTTTCCAACCCACTCACCCTCTACCCTCCCAGAATCACCCCTCACACCCCTGGTCCTGAAGGGATCATCTGCCCTGAATTCCCATCTTCTTTTAATGCTTCCTATATCATTCAATATTTTGCTCATAGAATCTTTCAGTATTGCAACTTGAGGCTTGAACTTTTTTCTTGAGTTCTTTCAACTTAATATATGTTGAACATGTTTTTCTTTTGTGGTTTTCAAACTCTAGGTCTTTGCATATTCCAATATAATATTTGGCTTTTTTTGGCTTCTTGAGTTACCCTTTGAAAAAGTCAGTTCAGCTCTTTGAAGTCAACATTTCTTCCATTTACTTTCTCTACAACTGAGCTAGTTTCAGAATCTCTCCTGAAATCCTGAAATTTGATGTTTTTTTCTTTCCTTTATTTTTAATGACATATTGCTTTCTTTGTATGTAATGTTCGTGATGTCAGTCCCCAGCGTATCACGTCTTTTATCATTAGTGTTCAATGCTGCCTCAAGTCTTTACTTGAAATTTTCTCAAAATTCAGGTGTGATACACTCAAGTTTGGATTTAGGCTCTTGTGGAATTGTCTTAATTTCCTTCAGCTTACACCTGAATTTATATATGAGCAATTGATCTGTTTCATAGTCAGTCTCTGGCCTGGTTTTAGATGCTGATATTGAGATTCTCCACAATCTCTTCCCACAGTTTGATTTTTGTGTACTCTTGTAGAAAAGTCCATGTATCTAGTTGCCATTTGTAAGTCGTTGGTCTTGCAAAATTCTATTGTGTGATCTCCAACTCTGTTCTTATCATCAAGGCATATTTTCTAACTACTGCTCCATCCTCTTTGCTCAACCTTTATATTCTAGTTGCCAGTAATTATCAATACATCTTGATTTCATAATTTCTCAATTTCTGACTAAAGACATTGGTAGACTTCTTCGATTTCTTCATGACTAACTTTAGCGGCTGGTGTATTAATTTGAATAATAGTTGCATTTATGGGATTTTCTTGAATTGGGATAGATATAATCCGATCACAGAGAGCATTGCACTTTAAGATGGATCTTGAAATGGCCTTTTGACAACGAATGCAACACCATTGTTCTTGATGGTGGCATTCCTCTCATAGTAAACCGTATGATTTCCTAATTCAAAGTTCAAACTCATTGCCAGTCCATTTCAGCTCAGGCACCTAGGATCTTGATCTTTACGCACCATTTCATTTTTAAGACTTCCAATTTAAACTCCATTCTCACTTTGTACTTTCCACATTCTGATTATTACTGGAATCCTCCAGCTGCTTGTTCTCACTTTGGGTGACCCTGCTGGTGGTTGAAACACCAGTGACATAGCTTCCAGCAACACACAAACTGACTAGTGATTTAAGGAGAACAATGATTAAATCTTAAAGGGGACAAGAACACAGACACATCATCCAGATGAAGTAAGGTCAAAATGATGTCCAAGGATTCAGTCAGGATGCTAGTTAGAAAGACATGGAGCAAAGGAGGCTGTTAGAAATGCATGATTGGTGGCAGGTCAATACATAACAGTTACAGGTGGGACTACAGAGCAGGAACAGGACCAAGATGGCAGCACATGGATCATGTGAGAGAGAAGAGTTTACAAGATTGGTCCAGAGCCTTCCAACCAAGGTAATTAGGGTGGCACTGATAGGGCATGATTCATGACTATGGGACTCCTTTTGCTGTCCCCAATACTTCATCTGCATCAAGGCCACATGCAGGCAAACCCCCAAGAGAGTTGCTCCACCCTGGGGTGGCTGGAGAAGGATGGAGGTCATCTACTTTCCAATGTGCTTCTGCCTGAGGGCAGGATTATCTACATCCTTGGTTATGGTTCAGAAGGAATTCAGTGGAGGCTTAATCTGTATGGGGACTCTGCCAGTGGGATTTGGGCTGTCCTGCCATTCCTGTCCCCCTGCACACGACACTGCTCAGAAGTTGAGCTCTAATATAAGAGTAAAACCCAAAGCCCACTTCAGGGGAGTATAGGCCATCTTTACAAATGTTCCCACAGGACACGAGTAACTCAAGGTGGGTCTGAGATGGAATCAACTTGACGTCAGTAGTTTGAACACTTAAAGTGAGATGTCAGGAGCTGGCTACCTCCCACTACAGAAGAAATTGGGATGCAGACGTTTTAGGCCCTTGTAAATGGCCCAGGAAGGATGAGGAATTTTGGTGAGGCCAGAGTGCCCGTCCTTCTCTTCAGCACTGGCTGTCCATTTGTTGAACCTCCCAATTGGGCTTGCTCATTCCAGGCAACCCCTTTCCCTGGGGGAGCATGCTAGGTGGGAATGGACTGCTTCCTCCAGGCTGCCTGTGGTCTGGCTCCTGACTGGCCAACATGAATGATCATGAAATGGCAGCCGTTGCTCTTGCTGAGGGCCTTCTGTTCTTTGAACCTTCCTGGAGTTTGTGTAGCACTGGCCCTGGGGAGCTCTGTGCAGGGTTTTCTGCATAGAAACCCACAGGCCTCCTCTGTTCCTGCTTTGTGGAACTATTTGTCAGCATCATGGGAGGATCCCTCTGGGAACCGCAGACCTCCTTTTGTTCCTGAGAGAGGGTGGATTGATGAGGGGAGTGAAAGGATTGGCTACTGCCACCCTGGGTCACATCAAAGCCGGGTGAACTGGCTCATCACCTCTTCAGAGGCCCAGGGCCTCATCTCAACCCAGCCTGCAACCTGCTCTGTGCTCGTAGGCAAGCCTCCTCCCCTTCCTGTGCCTCAGTTTCTTCATGTGTCCACACGAGGACAGGGACAGCCTCCAAAAGATAATACTGCACACTGGGATAGTGCCATCGCCTTTGTCCCTGCTCTGGGACCCTGTGGGAGTTTACAGTGAGCCAACCCCATTCCCCACCCATGGGTGCACCTGGGGAGTCTCAGAGCACACGGTTCTTAGTTAGGACTGACGCCTCTCCCTTCAGAAGAGTCAGCAGTGAGATTTCTAGACTAATTGCCCCTCTCAAGGTTGCTGCTTCCCTTGCCCCTCTCTCTCTTGGCCTTCCCTGCCTTCTGAGGTAAAGCTTGGCCCGGCCACCACCTCCTGGCACTGGCCGCTGAGCCATTAACCGTACTTCTCACTGGCTGCACATCAGCACAGTAATCATTTTCAGATTTACAAGCATTAAATATTTTAATTTAATGCCTTGGCTCTCTTGTAATTCATGCACTTAATTATATGATAATTACTCAAATGAAAGAGATACAGCTGCTGCCATATCAACTCTGAGCAAAGACTGGGTTTTGGATTGCACTGGTTAGGGGAGGTGGGTCACCCCCTCAAGCATCCTTACCACTCTTGTCCGTTTCCCCCTTTCTTTTCTCAAGGTCACGTGTAGTCTATACCCACCCCTACTCCCCCTCCCAGTGCTGATGTTGGGCTGGGGGAATGACGCATCCTTCTGCCCCAGGAACTGGGTGAGTGGGTCCTGCCCTGTCCAGAGAGGTCTAACCAGCTGGTCCCTTTGAGCGTCTGCCCATGGAGGTAGCGGAGTGATGTCTGGAAGTCTGGAATTCCTGCAGTTGATGGGAAGGCCTGGGGGTGGGGGTGGAGCATCTTCTCCAGTAATGGATACCTGGGGGTAAAGAGGAGGAGGAGATGTCTGAAGAGAGAACTGGGCCTCCTACGAGTGGCCACCAAGGGATTTGACAAGCTAGCGTGTGGGATGGAAGTGTTGGATGGTGTTATCTTTCTGGCTCCCATCATCCCTTCCCTCTCTTCTTCTATCTCTTCCTGTTCATTTTTTAACTTCTTTTTGCCTGTTGACATTTAAATTGTGTTTCATGCCTGAAATCTATGGGCTATTTTGTAAGAACTATAATTATTAATACTTGGCAAGTAGTTCAACTCCCCCCTGCTACCACCCCACTCACAGAGCGTTCACCAAGCCTCGCTGGATTGGGGAGAGAACCTTTAGAGTTCACGGCAACCGCAGATTTGAAAATCGGGTGCCGTTGTCTTGGGCCAGGCCTCCCTGGGCTGTGTGGGAGATGAGGCATTTCGATGGCCCTCTGCAAACCTAGGCCTGCGTCCTGGGGAGAAAAACGACCTGCCCTTAGGAGGACTCACAGGGATGCCCAACTTGTACGAATTCTGACACAGTGCTGATGTTCTGGCCAAAGCTTGCAAGGAAGCATTTTATCTTCTCTTGGGGCAAGAAGAGGAGTTAGGAGGGTGAGATTCTCAAGCCAAGAAAAACATGTTTAGGTTTCTGGAAGGCTCTTGGTTTTTACAGGGGGAACCTCTTGGTCCACAGGAAACCTGTGGACCCTCTGGGCCCACATGTTTCATAAGCTTGGGAGAGCCCGGTGATGCACTTGTACAGAAAGGCACGTTTGCACTGAAAAGGGTTACAAACGTTCGCCCTGTATGCAGACAATTTTCAGCTAGCTTGCAGCAGCTGTGGCACCGTGCTGATAGATTAAAAGCAGCAACCAGCCCCAGAATGAAGTGTATTAGAACTCCTGCTGTGTTGAGCTGGGGAGAGGCCCACACAGCTGTCATCTAGGCCAAGTTTCCAACTGAAACCTCAAGAACACGATGGAACTCTGAGAAAAGTTAGCTTTCTAAATGAGGTGTCCGGCTGTTAATCAGGAGATGGAGGGGAAGGGCCGAGGAATGCTGGGGGGTTGCAAGGTGAAGGTGAAATTCCTGGGGTTGTCCAGCCCAGATCAGGAAGTTTGTACTGAACCATGACTCCTTGGGCCAGCTTGGGGCCTTGGAGCTGGCTGACACACCAGCACAGCCTCTCTGTATGGTTTACACCAAGTAGCAGGTGTGGGAGCTGAGTGAACCAGAAATACTTTTAGGTATTTCTACTGTTTCCAGAGGACACCAAGAGCTGGTGTCGCCAGAACATGTACACACACACACACACACACACACACACACACACACACACACACACACACACCGGCCCTCCCCACGAAGGGCTTAAAATGGCAAGTGGCTCTGGCCCTCGAGGGATGCTCAGGTCCACTTGTGCCCAGGGAGAATACTGGCAAGAGCCACGGTTCCCGCACCTCTGGTTTGGTGACGCAGACCTTTTGACCTCAATTTTCAGGCCTTGAAGGGCTGCCTTCCCCTCTGAACAGGAGAAATGCAGGGACCTGGCTCTGGCCACCTAAGCTGACTCAGGTCAAAGAGGCAGTGTTTTCCCTGATCACAGATTCCAGCTGGGAGCCCATTGAGACCACCCTCAGGTTTAGAAAATGAACACACTGGGGAGGAATTGAGATCTGTTCTTATTTTTGCATAAAGCATTCTTTACCCCATTCAAGGGGTCAGGTGAGTCCCCACTCTGAAAATAATCATCATCATCATGAAATGTCCAACTCAACAGTTACTGCCATTTTGATTATAGATACAGCAGTACATGCGCATTATTCAGTTGTATTTGTGTTTGTCGTGTGCATCTATAATGAATCGATTATATCCCGACCGAGTTAACCCATCAGGCCAGACGTTCATTTGGATCCTAGTGACCCTACAGGACAGGGCAGAATTACCGCATGGCGATTTCTGGGCTGCCATAACTATTGAAGCTGACTGCCAGCTCTTTTTCCCACGGAGCCACTGCGCTGGTTCACACCGCTAGCCTTTGGTTAGCAGGCGAACACGACCCGTTATTCTGCCAGGGCTCTTGTGTGTGGTCGCCAGTGGAGGGATCAGGTACATTGGAGTATGAAATAAACACAAAGCCAAGGAAAGACGAGTGAAGGTCACTTGAGACGCAGACCGTGGTTATGCTGCAGAAGGGCTTGGGGTCCGCAGCACTGCACATTGTTATCTTTACCCCTTAGACGGTAGGACATGCGTCGCTCTGCCGGGAGCAGGGCTGAACGTTGGGAGCAGGGGTGTCTTCCCTAGAGCACAGTCGGGTCTCAGGTGCTTGCTTGGATTCCTGGGCTTGCTGTGTTGGTGTCATGGATGGGCTCCATGAACAGGCCAGCAGATAGTCCAGGCCGGGTGACAGGTGTGGTGACAGGAGCAGTGCTATAGTTTATTGTGCCAGCCTGGCCGATAAACACAAGTAGGATTAACTGAAGGACAGAGGGATAAATGGCTCGGTGAGCCTCACCTTGCTTGTTCTGTGCCTCAGTTTAAAGGGGCACACTACCTGTGGGATGCCTAGCCTGTGGACTGTGTCGCTGTAAGGTGAGGTCCCTTCAAGCCCACACGATTGGAATGTTCATCTCTGGAGCTGGGGACTGACAGTTGATGACAGTTGGGGACCTGCCTTGCTGTTTGCTGCCTGGATATATATATAGCCCAGCTCTCTCTACAGAAGGGGACTGGCAACTGGCAGCTCTCAAGCCTAAAAGGACTGCTAGTGTCTCACTGCTTTATAATTTAACTGTTAATTTCTTGTATTATCTATCTGTATATAATTTAACGGGTTATTTCTTGAATTATATATCTATCTATATAAATATATTTATATATAATTACTAGCAATCTGGTTTGTCTCTCTAGAGAACCCTGTCCAAGGTCTAGAGGCCAAACTTCAGATCTGCCTCCCAACGGTGGACAGCTTCTAAGTCCTGGCCTTACCACTTCTTTTCTGGATAACGTTGGGCAAGTTGTTTAACCTCTCTGTGCCTCAGTCTCTTCATCTCTAAGATGAGGATAATAGAGCTCCCTGGTTGCTTCTTAAAGATTCAGTGAGATAACACACAGAAGACTCAGTTGTACTGGGCATGGAAGGACCCAGTGATGGTTAGCAGTGTGGTCAGATCTCCGTGTCATCTAAAATAGGCTGCAAGAGAAAGACTTGAAATCGTATTTGTTAATTACTCGCTAATAAAACTGTTGAAAAAATTAAAAATTCGTCATGTGTCTTGACTCTAGAATACATCCACAACTTCCCAGCATTCCCTGAGTTCCTCCCATGATAGGGAGGTTACCGATTTACGCTCTCTATTTTTTTGGCAGTTCACTCCTGATAAGGCTTTCCGGACTTCCTTTGTAATGCGAGGCCCAAGGACAGTTCATTGTTGCCATTAGTGAGTGGTTTACCTGGTGTTAGTCTCTCTGCCAAGGACTTTACATACTTTATCTCACCGATCCTCTGGACTCTTAAGGAGTAGGCATTGTGTTTAATGAGGGAACTTTATAATGAGGGACCAGAGGACCTCAAAATTAACTTGTCCAAGGTCACACGGATCAGATGGGCTTCCTGAGACTGAGACAGGCATATCCTATGTCAAAACCTATGTTGTAACCATGATCCTTTCCAAGCAAGCTCAAAGGGACCAGCAATTCTTTGATCTGTTTCCTGCCTCCTCCCCTTTCAACCCCACCCAGCCCACTTTCTCACAATGGTTTCTTCCCTTGGTGTCGTAGTTGCACCATTTGAAGGGAGTCGATAGGAAACATGACCTCCGGGTGTAGATCCAGTTGCTCACTGTACTACTAAACTGACAGGGTGCATTCTGTCTGCAGGAGACAGAAACCGCTCCTCAGTGTTGTCTAGTGTCTTAAATTAAAAGTAATCATCTCATAAGCTGGTTATTGTAATTTTTCCACATAAAGCAGAGCATGTGCCTGAATTGTCAGTCGGATCTCAAACCAGTAGAAAATCGCCAGCAATTACCAGGAGGCTCGGTGAGCAGAGCCGCTGCAGTCCTGCGGTCTTCAATTTAGGAGAAATAATGAATGCATCCAGAGCACATCCATTTTCAGCAAGTGCTGCATGGATTATAAAATTTATTATCAATAAAATTATTCATTTGTGCCCTAGATTGCACTTAACGTACCTGAAGTGAGAAATTAGAAGTGTGTTTAATTCTGGGCCGAAAGCAAATACAAGTGCAGCAAATTTGCAGTAATCGGAGAAAGTTAATGCCCAGCAAAAAGGAAGCAATTTTGTTATTGCTTTTGTATTTTGGAAGAGGAGGTTGGTGTATCTTTCTTTTCTGTTATAAAAGTATACAGATTCACTTGGGTCCCTGGTTCTAGTGTTGCTTTCAACGAATAAAGAGAAGTCGGAATTGAAGGGGACTATTACAAACATGAATAGTGAGCCTAGATGATCTCTGGTACGTAGATAGATATACTGGTGTCTCTATGTCTGCCCCCCGCCCCCAATCGCTCTTTCTCACGTGTGCGTGCATGTGTGTGTGAGCACCATGATCAGAGGGGAAGACAGCCCTTCAAGGCCTGAAAATTGAGGTCAAAGTCTGGGTCTCCAAGTCACAGGCCACAGGAACCAAGGGTGGCCAATGGCTCTGCCCAGTGTGCTTCCTGGGCACACGTGGACCTGAGCATCCCCCAGAGGCAAGAGCCGTGTGTGTGTGTGTGTGTGTGTGTGTGTGTGTGTGTGTGTGAGAAAGAGAGAAGGTCAGTCCCTGGATTAAGCTCTTAACTAAAAGGTTGGCACATCAGCTGTCAGTTGCTGTCGAGTAGATGTCGATTTCGATTCATAACGACCTCGTGTGTAAAAGTGAAGCCATGCTTCATAGGGTTTTCATTGTTTGTGAGCTTTCAGAAGTAAGTGCACAATCGTACTTCAGAGGCATCTCTGAGTGGACTTGAACTCTCAACCTTTTAGTTCGCATTCAAGTATGTAAATCATTCACACCACTAGAGACTGTGTGTGTGTGTATAAATATATACATATACATGCAGTGGTGGGCTGCTAAGTATTTCACAGTTAACTAAGGGGCAGTGTTCTTATTTGTACTGGCTGCTGATATCTGTGGTGTAACTACTCCTACCATGGTTGGTTTCAAGGTCCCAACATGATTTAAGTGAACATGGCGGCATAGTGGTTGGCTATGTGTTGGGCTAGGATCGGCCAAGTTGGCAGTTCGAAACCACATGCTGCACTGCAGGAGAAAGACAGGGCTTCCGTAAACAGAGTCTCAGAAACTCACAGGGGCAGTTCTACCCTGTTCTGTAGGGTCGCTGTGAGTTGACATCACTCTATGTAGTGAAATGTAGAGTTACGAAGAAGAGTGCACAATCCGCTCTCAGGAACGATGCAAGCTGTTCCCAGAGGACCACTTTTTGACACAATACATAGATATATACACAATATACATTTTATGTATGGTAGTTTAAAATTATAGCATGTTTTATATATATGTGTGTGTGTGTATCATTAATATAAACTATATCCATCAGTTCTGATCCCTGAGCATCATCGGTGTGATTTTTCACCGAGTGTCAACTTCCTTTGGCGACTTTGTAGGTAACAAGCAGGCTTTCTTCCTCATAAGCACGGTGACTTTATCTTCCTGAAGGTCTGAATGCAACACGAGGCAGGAAGGGAGCAAACAAGAGGAGGAGGAGAAGCCAGGCCTGGTTCCCCCTGCATTAGCAGGCCTGGCTTGTCTTCCGTGCGCTCGGTGGACTGGCTGCGGTTTTTATCCAGCCATTGTTCTTTTGTACATTTGCACACTGTGGCGCGTCTGGGGAATTTCAGCAGTTGGAATATACATGAAAAGAGTTCCGCTCCACTTTCATAAGGTCCCTGGACGGCTTGGACAAGGCCTCCAGGCCCCATGGTAGAGCCGGCACCACATTCATATTCTTTTCCCATCACCACACACACGATAGCACGGAGCCCAGACCAATCGAAAACTTGACAGTCAGCCTTTTGATTTTGTGGGGAAACCGTCATCACGCTGCGAGAGCGAAGGGAATATAGCCCAAACTGGACTTCATACTGTGGCAAGCTTGAAATCCCAGCCCCACCGCAGAGCTGGCTGATTGGAATAGTTGGAAACTGTGTCCAGGAATTCGGCTGCAAGAACTTGGCTCCCGGCAACTTCTGCCTTTTGAAAGAAAAAAATTGTCAACTGGGAGAGCCACTTGGGGCCTGGGCTTAATCTATCCAAGCAGTAAAGATTCTCAGAAATGATTGGCCGAGCTTCCCTAAAATTTTTACAGCCCTTGCCTGCATAGGAACTCAGGTGGCCAGAGCAGCAGGCTTGGCGGCTCCGGGTGACTGCCATCATCGCGGTCACGGGGATGGCAGTCAGCACCAGCCGCGACGCTGTGGCTGTTTACTAATCACCAACGTGCTGCTTGTGAAATCGCCGAGCGTGAGGTGCAAACAAAGCCACATGTTCCGATGGGTACCCCCACCCCAGGCTGCTGTTGTGGGGTGGCTTCCTTGCCAGGGCATTTTTCTGGGTACACCCTGTACCGGGGCACAATCAGCCGAAGAGCCGAGAAAGGCTCATGCTTCCTTCATGGGTGCACACGTGGTCAGTTCACAGCAGCGGCACCGTTTGTGACTCTCCTGGGTAGTGTCTGGGTTCCCTCCTTAACACCTCGGGAGAAAGAACTGGGGACCCAAAGTGATGGAGTTTTTTTTTTCCCTTTTTCTGCATTTTCTTGTTACAGCGGGATGGCAGTTTACAGCGCAGCAGTCATACCCATTTGGTTTCCTTCTCTCGGTATGACATCACGTCTCTCACTTCCTCCTTGCATTTCCTGTTTCCAGTCCACTTCCTTTCCGTGCCCTTCTGAACTTATCCTTGGGTCAATGCGGCCCTTTTGATCTCCGATGGTCGATTCTTCCAAGGTGAGCTGGTGAGCTGCTTCCGAACAATCCTCATCGAAACCCCGGGGGGACCAGCCACACTCCATCCGCCAGCGTTGCTCTGTGTCA
The DNA here is from genome assembly GCF_050624435.1 of Tenrec ecaudatus. NCBI lineage: Eukaryota > Metazoa > Chordata > Mammalia > Afrosoricida > Tenrecidae > Tenrec > Tenrec ecaudatus. Next base: position 39,175,341 of record NC_134547.1, on the reverse strand, counting down.
CTGTGCAGCAGAGTCCCCGGGCGGTCCACGTGTTCACAAGCTCAGCTGGTCTCTGCAAGGTCGGAGTCCATGGAGAGGGTATCGGAAGAAAGACTTGGCGATCCACATTTGGACAATCGGGCACGGAGCACTCCGTGTGTGGCGCGCAGTGCTAGTCTGACACACGCTGAGTCACCACAAGCTGGATTCAACGCTGTGGCAATTGGTATTTTGGGGGTAGGTTCTGTGAACCTGCACATGTTGGATCCCGTGATGGACTACTCCCGAAACGGAAGGATTTGGGGAGTCATTTCTCAGCGGTATCCTGGTGCTTTTGATACGGACGGGAGACCTTGCTTTCCACACACCGATGACTGCACCTAGATGGGTTACCAGAGCCAGATCTATAATGGGTCCTTAGTGAGAAAACAGACAATTGTGCATCTCTTTTTCCCTGACGGGGTTGCTCAGTCCAGGTCCTGTAAGTGGCGAGAAAACCACGCTCTAGGGAGAGAGAATTGCAGTGATGTTGAGACAGTGATTGAGTTCAGTTACTCATTCTAGGGTAGGAGGTCATTGGAGTGATTTCGGAAGAGAGAAAGTCTGAAGAAGTTTGCTGGGGCTTCTTGGTAGGGAAACCTCTCCCCGTCTTAAGGGGGAGCTTCTACTCATCTGCCCCAGGACTGATGGTCTCATCCACCCCATCTCATCACCAAGGAAGATGATGTTTCCCTCTTCTTTCCTCCCCTCCCGCTCTTACTTTTCGTTTCTCACAGTCTGCCCTACCCCAGGAACACCTCACAGGGCCCGGTAGTCTTTTCAGGGAGGCTCACGGAAAGTGTGGCTATTTGCTTGGCAGGAGGAGAGAGAAGCTGGGGGTAGCCATGGCTCTGAGCTGATGCCTGCCTTTGTCCTTCTTTTGTGATGTGACCGGTGCCCCCAATCTAAACACATCTGTGCCATTGCCAGGCTTCTCCGACGGGCACCCCTTCGCTACTCTCAGATATACCTTGGTGCTTCTGGATGCCAAGACTATTCAGGGAAGGGCAGGAACCTAGTAATTTCTCAGCTGGAGAGCGTTGTAAAAATAAATGTCTTGTGGAAGTTGAAAGGTTGTCAAATACACACTGAGCCTAATTGGGTTCTTCAAATGTGCAGTTCTGTTGATTTCATGGAGGATGTGTGGGTGTGAGTGTGGGGATGTGTGTGTGTGTGTGTGTGTGTTTCCTCAAACAAGATTAGACAAACAGTACTTTAGAGATGTATAGATTTGCTGTGCCAATGGATCTGCTGTGGAACTATCACTAAGCTAAGAGTATCATGTCCCCACTCCTCTGGGGAGGCGTCCCTCAGAAATGCTTCTGGACCTGTGACTTTCGTTCCACACCATGTTCAAGTTGGGAAGTGAGCAAGGGCTGGAACCAGTCTCTTAGGCCAGTCAGCAGGCAAATGGCCATCGACAGCTCATTCCTCCCTAAAAAAACGAACATCATAATAGTAGTTAATACTTCTGGGGTGTTTACGTGCCAGGCACCATTTTAAGGATATTAGCTCATTTAAATTGCCCTTGCTGTTAAGCACCATTGGAGTTGACTTCTAATTCACAGCAGCCTTACACATCAGAGTAGAAATGCCCTATAGGGTTTCCTAGACTGAAGTCTTCAGGGAAAGAGTACTTTCTCTAAAGAGCTGCTGGATAGGTTTGAACTGCCAACCTTTTGCTTAACAGCCAAGTCGTTGTGTAACCAGGGCTCCTAAAATCATCCCTTGGTACTACACAGAGACTGGGAGAACTAAGTATGGTGCATTCAGGAGCCTCGCCCACAATTGCAGAGGTTTTGAGCCTGTGAGGTCCATGTACAAACCCAGTGATGAACACCTGCCTGAGAAATGACTGGGACGCACACTCATGTTTTCAGACAGCCCTTTCTCCCGTTTTGCTGTTAATCCCTGACATCAAGCGGGCAGAATTGGGCAAACAATTTTCAGCTCGGAGATCACTGTGATCCACATAGTTTTCGTTGGCTGATTCTCAGAAGTAGATCACCAGGCCTTTCTTTCAAATCCATCTTGGCCTGGAATGTCTACTGAAGCCTGTTCGCTTCAGAACATCTCCCCTCCACTGACGGATGACTGTGGCCGTGCATGGAGTGCATTGGCTGGCAATCCAGCCGGGTCTTCCACCGGGATGGCAAGAGTTCATTTTGCCTCCGTTTCACTGCCAGCCTGACTTCAGAGTCCCTCTCACCCCACCTCTGGGAAATGTGCTACCCTTATGGCTGTTTCCTCATTTGCAGATCGAGGCTCCTGAGGCTACCTGCCCTTATACTGGGGCCCTCCGTTCTCAGGCCCAGGCCTCCTTCCCTAAATTTAGCCTTTAGTCTTGGACTGACTGAATTTCGGGATCGCCACTGATCCTGTCAGGGACAAGGGCTGGCGGGCTCCAGTGGAAGCCCTTTCCCTGGAATCGCTGTTTGTCCATCTCCATGCTTACTGAACCCACGCAGGACTAGGGCCCGGGGATCTCTTTCTGGAGCAGTTCTGCTCTACCCCATGGGCATCACTATCGACCGACCCTCACAGCAACATCCCCTCGATTCTTGGGGGGGGAGCCCATGTGTGCCCATCTTGGTGACCCTAGAGTCGGACCTACAGAGAAGGACAAAGTGCCCACCGAAATCACCCACCGCCTCACATCTCCAGTCCTCGACCGGTGGAAGTTCCATTCCCTCACTCCGTTGAACCTCCAGCTATGCCACCTCTTGTCCCCACTGCCAGATTGTGCGGTCAGCACCACTTTTCAGAAACCCCCAAAGCAGTTTCCCTGATCCCAGCCATGGGGTTCTGTCCTCATTCCCCGAAGCCCCGTCGCCCCCCACCCCACCCCACCCCATCCCATCCCATCCCACCTTACGACACACACACACACACACACACACACATACACACACACACACACACACACACAGTCAAGCCTGACAATTGTTCGGCTGAGACAGGCAACTTGGGGAGGAGGAGCAGGCGCTGGGCTGCAGCGTCTGGCCTTGCTCCTCCTGCCAGGCGCTCATTTGTATGCAGAAGGGATTAGGTGGAATTTACCATGGCCTCGCCCTGGGGGACTGCTCACACCCTAGGAATTCACTGGGATGGCAGTGTGCAGTTGGTAAGATTAGAACAGGCCCTTCTGCCACCATGTACGCCCTGGTCACCCTCCAGGCCGCCAACATCGAAATCATTCTCATTTATAATGGTTTTGATCATCCAGTCTCAAAGAAGACCTGTCTTGTGTGACTGTAGGCACCAAAATGGGCCAATTATTGGGAGAAGGAGAGAGCAGCTGACAACAGTCAGACGTGAGAGACTGGGCACTTGATCTGGGCTCGTGGCTTTTCTCTGCCTTCTTCCCACCAATATTTTTACAGCTGTTGACATATATTGAGTTACATGCGCCGGGGCTAGATCCCCGCGGTACCGTTTCAGAGATCTGTTCACCATAAAGTGTGCTGTTCTCAAGTAAATGACTGACTTCAAGAAAGCAAAGTAGTTTAAATGTTACTATAAATACAGAAGCTAAGACATTTTAATTATAATTTTTGAGTTATACAGTGTTCTGTAAGTACACCAGGCATTTACAAAAGAACCTCAGTTGAGCTTCAAGACAGGGTGCTCTCTTGTGGATACAGAAGCAACTGCAGGTGCAGGTTCTGTGGCCTCGTGGCTGGCCAGGAATGGAAAAGATGATGGACATCTTGGTACAGTAATAAATTCTACATGCATTCATTGAGCCTTCTTTATGTACAGAGTGCGGTGTTGAGGGTTGTGGGGGCCTCAGAGATGATGGACTAACAGCTCCGCCCTCCCGTCTCTTTTCCCACGGGCGAGAACACCCAGTCAGTCAATGCAAGAGCTGTTGGAATGGAAACATGTCTGTGGGAGCATCAGGAAGGGGGCAAAAGGTGACACTTCTACGCTGGCTGGAAGAGTGGAAAAAGCCACAGGGAATATTTGGAGATGGACAAAATGCATCAGCGTGGATGCAAACGTTCTAAACAAGCCAGAAGAACTGCCCAGAGTCTGGGCACGGCTCTTCTGCTCCTGGCGCCCTTTAAGCCCACCCTACACACAACTCAAGATGCACGGGGCAAAAAGAGCTCAAGGGGCTGGTGGACTTGAAAATTCAACCCTTGGATGCTATGGTTGAGAATTCCTGTGTGAGGTGAGAAGGACACGAAGCCGTTTCTTTCATGTTCCTGTAGTGTCAATGGGAACGGTCCTCCTTGTTCAGGCTCTGGCGTCGAGGCACGAATGAAGGGGAAAGAGGTAGATCTGAGCTGGTCCGTGACCACGACTTATCTCACATACATCCACATAGCCCTCGTTCATCCACCCTTCTAACCATCTACTCTTCCATCTACCGATCCATTTGTCACCACCATCCTTTCACCATTTACCCTATCATCTGTCCATCCATCCAGACGGCTCTCAAAAGCAGAATTTGAGATTTGAAAATGAATGGTTGGCCCTTAAAACTAGGATCTGGAGGGAGGGAGCCACACTACTGTTAGACCCATTTTACAGCTGGGGACAGGGCCTGCTGGTGTCCCTGGTCCTGGACCTCCGTCTTGTCCTCTCTTACAGGTTTTCCAACAGAAGGAGCTCCAGGGACACCAAGGGTGGGGAGCCCTTGTACACCCTGGTTTCTTTGCATACATATAAGGCCCCTTGTATGTCTTCTTCACTTCCTGCTCTTCCTGAAACACGCATGCACACACACACACTTGCCCTTTTGGTTTAGCCAGAAAGCGAAAATGTGTCTTCTCAAATATAGACTGACGTGCTTCTTTTATACATTCTTGGGCATTACTATTGATTTTTGGCTGAGGATTTTGAAATCCTATTTGTAGGACTCATGAGATTTCCCGGCCGCAGTAATAATGCATTGTCATTCTTAATATCTCAAATCTCTGACACAATATTCATATCCAGCTGCGGAGGAGTGGCGTCAGCACAGCCTCACGGGTGGCGCCTGGACATGGCGCCTTGTCGGGCTGGCTGTGAGGCTGCTGGCACCCCTTCTGCTTCTAGCCTAGCTGCTCGTGAGAAAGCCACATTGACCCCCCCCCCCCCCCAAGTAAAGGAGCCTGGGATGACAAACAGCTAACACACTCGACTGAATCAAAAGGTTGGAGATTCAAGTCCACACAGAGGCACCTTGGAAGACCCACTACCTGCCTGCCTGGTCACGGGCCCAGAGGTGGTGACCATGAGCAAGAATCCACCTTACAGCAGCAGGTTCAACTGGAGAGGGGATCCTGGGGGCACAGCTTGAAGGCACAGCAGTCTGTTTTAGACTCCCTTCACGGCACTCCTTGTTTGAGACCCAGGGAAGGGCAAGGCTGTTTGAGTTAGTGACAGGCCAACTAGAGCCCATGCCTCTCTCACCTGATAGCTCAAAGGCCCCACCTCCATGTCTGCAGCCGCGCACACACAAGCCAGTGGAGCGGTATTCAGGTGGAAAGTAAGAGTTACGGTGTCCCAGTGGAGGACACATGCCCCTTCCGTGATTGTCATGGAGAAATGCATCCCGGAGAGTCCCGAGACTCTTGAGTTGTCCAGAGAAGCCCCCCAAATCTCAATGCTATTATACAATTCCTTGCTTTGTAAAATATGGGCAATTAATTGAAAAGAAAACAAATACACTGTGACCCCTACAATTGAACTGCAGTCTGGGCTGAGGTTGGGACAAGCCACGCATGGGTCTTTGCCTGAGCTTTAGAGCGCCTCACTGGTCCTCCTGCCTGCGCACCTTGCCGTTCATCTACGCCAGACACCTTCCTCACGGAGCGCTTCACCTGGCCCCTCCCACTTGAGCAGGGCCTCTGCTGCTTTGGAGGGCTTCCGTGCCCTTCTAGTGGGGAGAGCCACCGCTGTTCACCCAGTCCTCTCCCTGGATTCCACCGTAAATGCACTTGGTGTCTTGAAGCTTGTGCGGGCTTCACCCCACCCCCTCAAACTTACTTTGTTCTTTGTCTGATAAGAAGACAGAGCTTAGCCTCCAGGTGCTTCTGTGCTGCCCCTGAATAGGTTCCCACTGAGGGATTGTTTTTATAGCTCTTGGGATGGATGCTGTTTGAGACCACAAGAGTAAAAGACACTTGAGCGCGTCTTATGAATAAACTGGTGGGTGTGCGGTGGGGCTGAGTTCTGAGATGTGATGCGGGTGGATGCCCGCAGCTTGGAAGAATGAAAGGGGCCTCTGCAACTGAAGGGAGAGGCTTTGGAGATTTGGGGGGTAGAAAAGCTGATCCTTGAGCATTTGAACCAGGGTTGCCGAAAATCTGTGAGCACCGGCAAAGCTAATAACCGTGGAGCTCATAGTTGAACATAATTCTGCCAGAATCACAGGAAGTGAAAAAGAAGAATGGTGTGTGTCATGTGCCTTGCCCGTTGTCCCACACCCGGGGCCTTCCTTCGGGGTCCCTTTTGCAGATGGGACAGGGGATCTCCGGATTGCCATTCTGCTTAGGACGTAACGATGCCTTGGGGAGGTTGTACTGATGGCCCTGTGCCCCTCCTCTGCCTGGGTCTGAAGCAGCACTTTCAGCTCCCCAGCTAGAAGTCTCAGCCACGAAGCACTGTAAGTAGCAGCAGACGAGAAGGGAGCTGGCGCTCATGGAGAACACTGATGGGCTTGGTGTATGGACTCTTCCGGAGGGCTGTAGGGCAGCTGAATAGTGACCCTGCGTAGTAGACTTGTTAGGTCAACCCCCTCCCCCAGATCATTGATTGAATGAGTTGTAACTCCTCTTGGGTGCACCGTCTTCTCCTGGCTGCCCCTTGCTACCCCCACTGCTTGCTTGCTTCCCTGTCCTCATGCAATGCTACTTTGTGACATACATGAGCAGGGGCCTGGCAGAACCTTAAGAGTCCAGACACAAGTGGTGGAAGTGAGCCTTGGGGAGTCCCAGGAGAGAAGGCTTGGGGACGAGGAAGACTACTAGGTTTGATAGAACATCGGTTGGAGGCTGGGGCTTCAGCTTGGGGCCACAAACCTGTCTGAGGTTGGCTGAGCAGGCTTCCTTCTCTGAGCTTCAGCGTTCCTTTAGCAAAACAAGGAGGGAGTTGAAACGGCCGATGTTTTTCAAATAGCAAGCAGGAGCTCGTTTGCAAATACTGAAATCAGTTTAGGTTGTTACGTGTAACAAAATGAAAAAGGATACAGGGTGGGATGAGATGGGAAGGGAAGGGTGAAGAGACAAGAGGAAGGAAATAGCAGCCATGTATACCACACTTGGCTTCCGTGCAGTTCATGAAGCCTTTGCTCAGGTCTTCTGGGTATGTGTTAGTTGGCGTTGGAGACCCTGGATAATGGAGTCAGCTAATAAATTCAACTACTAGCCAAACGATTGGAGATTCGCCTTTACTTAGGGCAGAGGTTCTCAACCTTCCTAATGCCGCGACCCTCTAATACAGTTCCTCATGTTGTGGTGACCCCCAACCATAAAATTATTTTCATTGCTACTTCATAACTGTCATTTTGTTACTGTTATGAATCATAATGTAAATATCTGATATGTAGGATGTGTTTTCATGGTTACTAATTGAACATAATTAAAGCATAGTGATTCAACACAAAACAATATGTCATTCTATATTGAGATGTATATTTCTAATTACAGATAAGTGAAAATTTGTCTTGAAGGGGAGTGTAGTACGGGTAACAGTCTTCACAGTGGGTACTCATACGTGGGCATAGCTGCACGTGGGCAAACCCGCCTGGAAACGGGCAGAGGAGCAGTGTCTTTGTTCCTAAGACCATTGGAAATATGTGTTTTCCGATCGTCTTAGGCAACTCCTGTGAAAGGGTCGTTCGATCCCCAAAGAGGTCACGACCCACAGGTTGAGAACTGCTGACCTATAGGCACCCCGGGAAGAAAGGCCTGGTTATGTGCTTCCCAAAAATCAGCCCTTGAAAGGCTATGGAGCACAGTTCTGCTCTGAACACAGGGCTGCCCTGAGTCAGAATGCACTCATTGGCAATTACTTGCTATTATGTGACTGATCTAAAATATATGTATATTGCAGTGCACTCGTTTGCAAAATGCTGGATAGAAGACCTACAGCCATTCTTCTAAATTTGTAGTTGGCGATCGAGCCCACAAACTAACCAATATCATCCCACTAAAAGCTTCTTCATTTAGAAAATGGGCCTGGTCACATAGCTGCCAAGTGTTGCACTGTGAAGTAGTATTGCTGAAAGAGAAGGACAGACCTATCTACAGCCCCTCCTTCCCAACAATCTCTGCCTCCAGGGCTCTAGCAGTCGCCCAAGGAACAATGGCTGGGGTTGTGCTGGGACCAGCCTCTTGTCTAGTGCGAGTCCTGCTCCCACTGGGGTGCGTTTCGAGCCATCTAGTGGAGGCCACAGAAGCTCTGTGCCCGTTCTGGGTAGAGACTGGCCTGAGCTGGGCCGAGGCTTCCTTGGCCATCCACCTTCTACTTCCAGAACTGCTCACTGGGCAAGCTGAGAACCTTCAACCCAGGTCGTGGTCGCACACAGCACACAGACTAGCCACGGTGTAAACATTTGTGTCTCGTTTGGTCATTTGAGCCTTTGTGTCTCGTTGGCTCCATTTGAACCATCTGAAGTGGACCCACATCTCTGGCAATGAAACGAGGTGTAAGGGAGCTGTGGCGTCAGGAACTAGGGCCTCAGAAGAAGCTACTGGGAAGGTAAGGAAAAGCTGTCACCAGAGCTGAAATTTTAGCCAGGAAGCCGGAGCGAGGGCCTGGCTCTAGGTGCCAAAGAAACGGAGAATGAGCCCTTCACACTTGGGGAAAGTTTGCTGGTTTGGGCCTGGGTTTGCCTGGTCTCAGGAGCCATGTCAGTGGCTCGGGTACTGTGCGAGGGGAAGAGTGTATGCTGCCCAGAAGGTGGTACCTGCCTCCTCTCCCTTCGCTGCCTGGCACTGCCGCCCCTCTCCCTTTCTCCTCCCGAGGTGCAGATGGCCACATTTGCAGGTTAACTGGAACAGCTGGAGATGCAGTATTAGTTTCCTGCTGCTCCATATTGGCTTGGGGTTTTTTTTTTAACGGCAACATAATTTACAACTAGTCCACTGGTGTCATAGTTGGCGTGTTCTAAATCCGCCTCAGATTTATGCAATGCCGTTGCTTATCAGTGAATGAAGTCATAATTATTGCTTTGTACCATTAAATAGCATAAATATATAAACTGTTATACAAATTGCAGCAAACGTTTCCTCTGGGGAGCTCTAGACCAAATTTTAATGCCGTGCATTTGTCTGGGGTGGCAGCTTCTATGGTATATAATAATGTTGATAAATTTTACTGTAGCAAGTGACATTTTAAAGCATTAATTTTGGTGCTAAAAAAAAAATCTGAAGAACGCTTCAACGGATCTGGGAGATGCCCCGAGAACTGGGTGAGGGAGGCTTTTTGTTTTCTTCCTCTCCTTTAAGTGTACAACGGGTGACGTGTGTCACCTCCCAGTGCTCCGCGTGTGTTCCACACACGATCTCCCCCTCCTCTCTCAACTCCCGAAGGAAGGAAGCGAGCAGATCCATTTTCCATTGCAAGGATGATAATTAATTTCAAACAAGTCAAAGCGATTCATTTCTCCCTTCAATTCGAAGGGTGCAAGGGAAAGTCGAAGGAGAGTGTGGCGAACATACCATCGGCGGGGAGGGGCCTCCTGGTAACCTCCTTCCCAATTATGTAAATTCTCTGTGAGGTGGAAAAAAAAAATCCCCATCCTAATTAGAGATGCAACACCTGGCCTCTGATGGTTTCGGATGCCAGCCCTGCAGTTGCATCGCCTCCTAAAGCCATTCTCGTCAAGAATGACTTGGGCAGACGGCCCCAGGACAGCGTGTGGCATTTACCTGGTGTGCTCTTTGGAGAGCCAGGTGGCCGTGGAGGAGGCTGGCGGGAGAGCATCAGCCTCCACCTCCAGGAGAAGGCGGGGAGCCTTAGGGGTGCGTTGTCTGGGCCCCTTCACCTCCCCCAAACCGGCCTAGCAGTGGCAGAGTGACTCCCCCCTCCATGTCCTTTGCCTTGGCACGTTGGCACATTCCCGTGTCCTGTAAGGACTCAATGAGTCACCCCTACAGGGCAGCGTTTATTTAACCATGCATGTTCTCACAGTATGCGTATCTTTGTATGACGTCTGGACCTAGCTACAGAAACTCTCACATGCTTATTCCTCTATAGTCTCCAATATCTGATAATCCTCTGTCTGGTGGACATGGGAACCAGCCCTTAACGACATAAACCCAGGGAAACCTTAGGAATGATTAATCCTGTCACCTTCATGTATAGCTGGGTCTATGAGCAACTTACCTAAGAATACAGGACTAGTAGTTTCTGAAGGAGTGACTGTGGAATCGGAGATGAAATGCTTTGAATGAGAGATGAAGAAGGAAAATGAGGTCTCTTAAAAAATGTTACTTTTTTTGTTTGTTTAGAAGCTGTTCACTCTGGGCCTTCTGCATGCAAGTTACTGGGCAAAGTCTTGATCACTAAAAAAATTAAAATTAAATCATCTTTTATTTGTAGGTGTAATAACTTGAAATTTCTTCCAGACAGAGCTTAGATCTTAACGCGTGTTCGTAATTTTAGCACCCAGCCCAATACTCATACATAACCCAATTTAATTACCTTTATCACTTTACCGCCAATATTAATTATCAATAATAGAAAGCTAATATAGTTGGCATTGTAGTTGGAAGGCCTGGTGTTTGTCACTCACTGTGCACTGAAGATGTGGCTGGCGCCTCTGTGTTGAGCTTCTCAGCTCATCCCAGGTGTCAAGTGTTTAGCACATACCTGGCACATAGTTGGCACGTTGGATAAGTTGATACTCATTAGCTCTCTTCCACTATGTATGTCAAAGAGCCCCGGTAGCACAATGCTTAACGTTTCAGCTGTTAACCAAAAGGCTGGCGGTTCCAATCCACCAACTGCTTTGTGGGAGAAATACGTCATGTTCTACTTCGGTGAAGACTTGCCACGTTGGAAGCCCTCTGGGGGCGGTTCTGTATGTTCAGTAAGGTTGCTGAGTTGGAATTGACTTGGTGGCCAAGGTTCTTGGCTGGGACTGTGTCAGCGCTGTAGCAGCAGAGGCCTTTTTTGAGCCCAGATTCAGCCACGCCTGGTGGAGCCAAAATGGGCTGTGGGGCAGGAGGCCATAGACTGAATGGTCACTGCAGGTTTCCCGGGGTGCAGAACTGCAACTCAGCACAGGAAAATCCACTCTGCCACCCCCACCCCCAACCCCACCCCCGCCCTGTGCAGAAACTGCAACATTGTCACGTGAAGTGATGGGAAATCCTTTTGAACATGGATTCTTGCATTAGCCTGAGGTTTCTTTTCTGTCAGGGGCTGGACACAAGAAGCGGTGGTAAATGGAATGGCTGTTCATCCTGGCTGGCATGGGGCAGACAGGGCTGGAAGTGATGCCCATGCCACGTTCATGGACTGTAAGCAAGGTTGACAAGATGACCGGCACACCCTCGCATATCCCAGGGCAACCCTTTCACGCCTCCTCGCGCCCCCTCCCCCCCCACTGCTTAACAGCCTACACTCTCCCTCAACCACGCGGCAGACACCCATCAAACCTCTGTGAGCCCCTCCTGCCACAGTTAACTTTTGTGGCGTGACGCTTGGAATCTTAGTATTTCCTTCTGTTAAGTGGGATTAGGTAGTGTGCTTATGTCCAGCTGAGCCACAGAACTGAGAGAGACATGGATGCAAACCCGTCTTGTTGAGGCACAGTGAAGGATGGCCTTTGGTACTTTCATAAGTTTTGTGGCCTCAGATGCCTCCGTTTTCTCATGTGTAATGTGGAACTAATACCGCAGACCTTCTCGTGTCACTTTGAAAACTAACTAGTGATTGTAGCTGGCGTAGCGTCACATCGAAAATAGAAGCCATGGAGGTGGTAAGCCTGAGAGGCCGGGGACCAGGTCTCCTCGTTCACGAGCCTGTCACCAGCATGCTGTTCTGCAGAGTGGATGAAATGTATCGCCTCCTTAGACTCACTTCTTGGATGTCTGACCAAGTTTGAGCATACGACAGGCCCCTCCCCTAGGTCACTGCAACACCCTGTCTGGCCTGGCACATGGTCGTGCCAGAGGAGCATTTACTCCTTGAGCGACCCATCCTTAAAACACTCTCCTAACACCTGCATCCCAACATGCGCCTCCACGGCCACCCCTCCCAGGAAGTTATTCATTCATTGAAATGGTCCCCACATCTTATGGGAAGACAGTCTTCCTTCTTGTGTTGCTTGGCTCCAGGCCCAGTGTTGTATCCAACCCTCTTATGCTTCTGACCCCCTCCTGCTGATGGTTGCTCCTGTGCTGATCGCCCAAGTAGACCAGCGGGGTTTTAAAACTTTTTATTGAAACTTCGCATCCATCCAGTGAAATACACATTGTAAACATACAGCTTAATGAATTCCCACAAATTCCAGATTGAGACACAGAATGCGATGGCTCTCAACTAGCCCCCCCTGCCCCATCCCAGGCACTGCATTCCCCTCAAAGGCAAGCATCAACCTCGCCTTTGCCAAAACAGAGGATGTTGTCCCTAGCCTAGTGCTCGGCATTTGTTAAATAAATACATCGGTAGAAAAGTGCAGGGATGGGCCAAATAATATAGGGGTCTGAATAAAAATGCCGTCAGTATAATAACCAGTAACCAGGAGCCCCAGTGGTGTGATGAGATACGCAATAGGCTTCCAAGGGCAAGGTCGGCAGTTTGCACCAGGGCTCTGAGGGAGAAAAATGAGGCTGTGGGCACCCACAAAGACGGACAGCCCTTGAAGTCCAATGAAGTTGTTCCGCTCTGTCTTCCAGGGTCACTATTATTTGGAATCGCCGTGATGGTAATGACATCAGTTTGACTTTTTAAACAATTGGCTGTGGAGCCACTTCTGATTCATGGTGACCCAGGTGTGCCAGAGTAAAGCTTTGACTCCCTGTTTTTCAGAAATGTCTCCAGGCCTTTCTTCCGATGTACTGCAGGGTGTACTCAACCTCCAACCTTTGTTACCAGCCAAGTAAGTTAGCCATCTGTGCCACTTAAGGGGTGAATATTGATACAGTGAACCAAAAAATCCTTTGCCATCTAGTCGAGGCCGACTCATAGGGAGCTCACAGTACCTTAGGGTTTCCAAGGCTGTATGGAACTGTTTATGGACGGAGATGGCCACATATTTTACCCACGGAGCTGCAGATGGATGCAAACTGCCAACCTTTTGGTTGGCAGCCCAATACTTAATGACTGAGAATTCATAATTGCTATCATAATATTGAAGTTAATTACTATAATACTGGCTGACATTGTTGCATTCTTTCTCGGTTTTGATCAGGGCCGCCTCATCTGGTCCTCACAGCACCTGATGGGGTAGAGTCCCCTCTGCTTTTGCAGAACTGAGTGGTCTCTGAGTGGCAGCTGGCCTGGCCTGGGTCGGCCTGGCCAAAGCCTGGCACTGGCTGCCAACCCTCCTTGCTGGGTCACAGCCCTGGGCAGTCCCTTCTCAGGGGCACTGAGCACAGCCCTCCTGCTGCCCCGCCCTCCAGGAGCCTCACTTTTCCCGACCGACACTGAGCCATCCCCGAGCCTCTCCAAAGGACAGGGCATATTTCTTTCCAACCCTCCGAAGACCCAGCCTGCACTGGAGGGCTTCATCATTATGCAAATTAGCTGGATTGGATCCGCTCCACAGAGGACTCCCAGGGCAGCAGAAGGACAGAGCTGCCTCCGTAGCGGGGATTGAGCCCCAGATTAAACCAGCCAATGGGATGGGTGGAGCGAGGGGGTGAGTGTGGAGATGGTCTGGGGGCCAAGAATTGTCCCCTCCAGGGAGACCACAGGAGTGGGGGCTGGGGGGCAGGCACTGGGGAGGCCTTGCATGCAGTAAGGCCTAGCTCCCAGCATCGCCATCCAAGATGAGGCTGAAGGAAGAAAGACATTCTTTTTGGATTTACTCTTTGTGTATTGAGCCCTTTTATGATTCATCAGTAAGTAAATACAAGCTGAGGGAGTGCTTTGTTTCTAACAAGCTTATAAAATACGGGCGTCATTTGTGGGTTTATTGGAGTGCTGATTATAAACACTCCCCCATGCCCACTCCTCTATGTCAAATTAACATTCAAAATCCAAATATTGGATCTTTGGATCACTTTCTGCTATCTCTTTGGAAGCTGGCGATATGGAAAGGGGCAGCCGGGGGCCCCCAGCCTCTGATGGGAAACGTGGACAGCGCATTAAAGATGGCAGGGTGCAGGGGAGACCCCTCCTTGGGCCTCCAATGGGCGGGGCTGCAGGGCTCCTGAGCCCGGCTGCTTTCCCTCTGACCCAGCTCCTTCATCCCCCCCCCACCCCCACCCCCAAGCCTGCCCTCTTCAGTCTTGCGGAGGGTAGATCTGGGCTGGCAGCATCTGACTGGGTGAGCCTTTTGAGCTCCCTGCTCCCTGAAGGTGCCCAACCCAGACCTAGCCAGAGGAGGCAGCTGCTAAGCGTCTGACCGTGGGACTAAGTATATGTCTCCTCGCAGGAAGTCATAAGCACTTATGCCATGCCTTATACACTTAGACCCTCACTTCCTGGACCTCACCTCCTCTCCGCACTCCGCCTCACCTCCTGGACCTTCTCTCTTCTCCCCAGACCTTCTCATCTCGACCACCTGGACCGTCACCTCTCCCCACTCTTCCGACTTCATGGGCTTGCAGAGGCAGGCCAGGCGTATTCCTGTGGCCTCCCTCGTGCTGGACTGCAGCACGTACCAGCTATCACCTGCTCCATGCTGGGTTCTAAGGCAGAGGGGGTGGTGGGAAGGTAGACAGGGATGCACACATTTCCAAAGTACTTTCACTGGTGAGGATAAGAGCTAATATCATCTGAGCACTTACTCAGGGCACACCAGGCTCTCAAGCTGCATCGTGTCACTTGGGCCTTGTTTGTTGTTGTTTTAATTTTATTTTATTGGGGGCTCTTACAGCTCTATCACAATCCTTACATATTTCCATTGTGTCAAAAACATCTGGACATGTGTTACCATCATCTTTCTTGAAACATTTTTCTTTCTACTAGAGCCTTTGGTAGCAGCTCCTCATTTTTTCTTTCTTCCCCCATGAGCCCTTGATAATTTATAAATTCTTCTTCTTTTTTTGTCTTACACTGACCGCTGTCTCCCTTCACCCACTTTTTTGTTATTCATCCCTCTGGAAGGTGGGGTACATGTCGATTGCTGTGATTGGTTTCCCCATAACCCCCACCCTTCCTTTACCCTCCTAG
The DNA here is from genome assembly GCF_050624435.1 of Tenrec ecaudatus. NCBI lineage: Eukaryota > Metazoa > Chordata > Mammalia > Afrosoricida > Tenrecidae > Tenrec > Tenrec ecaudatus. Next base: position 39,160,038 of record NC_134547.1, on the reverse strand, counting down.
TATCGTGACTCCCCTTATTGGTCCTGAGGGCTTTATCTGTCCTGGATTTCCTGTGTTTCCAGTTCTTATCTGTACCAGTGAACATATTCTGGTCTGGCCAGATTTGTAAGGTAGAATTGGGGTCATGATATTGGTGGGGGGAGCATTAAAGAACTAGAGGGAGGTTGTGTGTTTGGTGCTGTACTGCACCCTGACTGGCTCATCTCTTCCTTGTGACCTTTCTGTAAAAGGATGTCTAATTGACTACTGATGAACCTTGGGTCTCCACTCTACCCTCCCCTCATTCACATCAATATGATTTTTGTTTTGTTTTGTTTTGTGTCTTTGATGCCTGATACCTGATCCCATTGACACCTCATGATCGACCCACAGGCTGGTGTGCTTCTTCCATGGGGGATTTGTTGCTTCTCAGCTAGATGGCCGCTTATTTATCTTCAAGCCTTTAAGACCACAGATGCTAAATCTTTTGATAGCCGAGCACCATCAGCTTTCTTCACCACATTTGCTTACGCACCCATTTTGTCTTCAGCAATTGTGTCAGGGAAGGTGAGCATCACGGAATGCCGTGTTAGTAAAACAAAGTGTTCTTGCATTGAGGGAGTACTTGAGTGGTGGACTTGGGCCTTGCTAAGCACAATTTTATCCCCATTTTTCAGTTGGGGAGACCGGGGCACAGAGAAGTGACCTGCCTGGGTCACACAGTTAAAGATCTCACGCTTGAAAAGTAGCACACCCATCTACTCCACGGACAATGAAACATAGTCATGGCCAGAAGAAGCAGTGTGCTCCCCTGGTGCTCCATGGAGGTGAGGCAGGTTTGCCAAGGCCTCGGCCCAGCAAGAAGTTGCCTGAGTGAGTGTATCCCTGCTGCCCTGAAAGAAACGCCAAGGGCAGGACTGGGAAACGATGGTGATAGCCTTCCCCAGTCACCAAGGCTCTGGTATGTGGAAGACCAGGGCCAGGCAAGGGTTTTCGTCACCCTGCTTGTCTCCATCATTAATTAGAAAATCCACTCTTTTTAAAGTATACGTCTGAGGTAGTTAGTTTATTGTGCTAACCTGGCTAATAAACACATGTGGGGTTAATTGAAGGATGAACGGATAAATGGCTCAGGGAGCCTCGCCTTTGGAGTTCTCGGATCTCTTGCTTTGTGATGGTCAGATGAGGGTGCACCTGCCTTAGCCAGTTCCCTGCTTCAGCTGGCAAGGCTCACGTCCTGTAAGACATGCCAGAAGAGAAGCCACATAGACCTACTCCAATGCAGCCCTGGGTGCTGGAGCAGCTGTGTGGAGACCCCTGCCAGCACTGAGATTTTTACACATTCACTGACTCAGCTTTCCTCCTGCAGTTGGCGTCATTGCGTCTGCTTTGTGAGATGGAGGAGGACTTTGTGGATTGATGTTGGGCATATAGGTTAATGGGTTATTGTTGGACTTGTGGGCTTGGGCAGCACTGGGTTGCGATGTTTTCTTGATGCGCATTTACCCCTTATATAAAGTTCTCTCTTATACATGAGTTTCTGTGGATTTGTTTCTCTACAGTACCCAGACTAAGACAACATCGTTCCTTGTTTTGTTTTCCATTACAATCCATGCTTATTGCAGGTAAACTAGGATATACAACCTATCAAAGATTAGAAAACCATAGTGCGTATCCAGGGAGGCCCCTTGGTACCCATCTTGTGCCTGTCCTTCTAGGGACTTGGGTGGGGATACGCTCAAATGCCGTTCTTCTTACTGCCCCCCTTTCTCATGGAAATAGGGCGCTGTCTGTGAGGTGGGAGATGATTAGTCTCAGAGAAGGTGCCTTTGGTGGTCACAGGGTGGCGGATCAGCACTGCTGGTTTCTCTCAAAAAGTGCTCTTTTTGCTTATACTCACTGCAGGCACCTACTGAGGGGCTTTGCTGGTCCCTGGAGTGCCCACGTGGGCCGTGGAGGCGCCCCTAGACTGAGAGAGAAATGTGGGTCCAAGTGCGGCGTGCACCCATGGAGAAGGAATGGCGTCTTGAGGTGCAAAGTGCTCTGCTCCCACCCGCCCCACCAGGGGGCTCAGAGGGCCGGTAGGCCTGGGTGACACACCGATTCGCCAGCTTGGCCTCTCAGACTCCTCACCACCAAGCCGTGCTGGTGCCTTCTTGCGCTCTGTTACCCTGGCGTTGCCTGACACAGAGTTGGGAATAACAGTGGCAGCAGTAGCTGCAGCTTACATTTTTGAGCTTGTCTTAGAGCAGTGGTCCTCGGCCTTCCTCAGGCCGCGACTCCTTAACGCAGTTCCTCATGTTGTGGGGACCCCTCAACCATCACATTATTTTCGTTGCTACTTCATCACTGTCATTTTGCTACTGTAATGAATCGGGGAACCCCCGTGAAAGGATCATTTGACCCCCAAAGGGGTCGCAACCTATGGTTGAGAACTGCTGTCTCAGAGGGAAGGCAATATTACGATGGGCTTTCTTTCACGTAGGTGGAACAATTGTCCAAGAGCGCACCAGCGGCAGGAGCAGGTGTTTGAGCTGAACAGCCAGTGTCACAAGGATGACTCAGCCTTGCTCCATCGCCCACTTGGGAATGGCCCGTGGGAGGATGCCAGGGTATTCTCAGAGCAGGCCCGAATCGGTGGTACTGGGGCCTCGGGCCTGAACTTGCGTGTCTGGGCATTGTCCATCAGAAGAACCACAGGCATGCGCGCCCCAGGGTCAGTGTCCAGAGTCCCATGGAAGGGTTGAGTTGGATGGGGGTCAGGACATGAATCTATTAATCAGACATTGTTTGCCTGGTCCCGTGAAAAAGGCTGGGCAGTGTTCCGTTCTGTTGGACATGGGCTCACGACGAGCCTCTTGGGAACGGACCCAATCGCAATTAACACCAACAACGTGCAAAATACCAGATCGGTAAGCTAATTGATCTCTGTCCTCGGGGAATTTGTGACTGTTTTGGTTACAAGTGACATAAATAAGCAACTTTCAGGATCCTTTAGGTGTAACTTAGAAACGTGTGCCTAAGAGGGCAGAGGGAAGGCATGAAAGGGCAATGGGGAACGAGCAAAGCTCCTAGGCCAGGAGAAGCTGTGGGTGGAAAGGCAATTAAAGAAGGGGGCTTGCGTGCCCCGGCTGGAAGCAAGGGGGATGTGTTCATTTTCTAGGGCCGCTGTCACAAAGTGCTAAAGCAGGTGACTTAACAACAACATATTGACTGTCTCAAGTCTGTAGACTACAAGTCTAAATAACTTGTAGTCCAGGCCATACTCCCTTGGAACAATATTGGGGATGATGGGGATGATCTTTTCTTGCCTGGATTCCGGGGCTTGTGTGTGCTGCCCCTGCCTAAACATGACCCCTTGCACAATGGGCCAAAACGCTGGCCAGCCCTGCACTGTCCCCGTGCTGAGTTGGTTCGGGCCACTGTGATCGGTGGGGTTTTATTGGCTGTTTTCAGAAGTAAATGGCTAGGCCTATCTCTCTTGTTGTTGTCCTCGTCGTTGTTGTTGTTTTTAGGGGTTGCTGAGTTAGTTCTGATTCAGTGACCACCTGGCCCTGCGCCATCTTGCCATTGTTATGTTTGAGTCCATTGTCACGGCCACTCTGTGAATTCATCTCAGCCAGGCCGCTTCTCCTTTTCGCTGCCCTTACATTTTACCGAGCACGATGTTTTTTTCGCGGGACTGGCCTCTCCTGATAATATGTGCAATGTATATATGACGGAGTCTTGCCATCCTCGTTTCTAAGGAGCATTCTGACTGTGCTTCTTCCAAGACGTATCTCTTTGTTCTTTTGACAGTCTGAAGTACTTACAGTATTCTTTTCCAGCACAATAATGCCAATGTGTCACTTACTCTTCAATCAGTACCCAACTCTCGGGTACATACGAGGCAATTAAAAATACCACGACTTAGGTCAGACACACATTGGTCCTCAAAGGGTTCCATTCTTGCTCTTCAATACTTTATAGTGATCGTGTTCAATTGATTTACCCAGTGCCATGAGCTCTTTGATAGCTTGACTGCTGCTTCCATGAGCTTTAATTGTGGATCCAAGCAAGAGAAAATGCCTGACGACTTCAATCTTTTCTCCACATTTATCACGATGTTACTTATTGGTCCAGTCGTGCACATTTGGGATTTCTTTATATTTAGTCATAATGTAATCTTCATCAGCAAATGCTTCAATTCTTCCTCCCTTTTAGCATGCAAGGTTGTGTCATCTGAATATTGAAAGTCGTGTTAATAAGCCTTCCTCCAATCCTGATGCCACATTCTTTGTTATATAGTCCGGCTTTTCTGATGATTTGCATATCATATAGATTGAATATGTAGGGAGACAGGATACAACCCTGATGCAAAATCATTCATATTCCCTGGTTCTGTTCAACCAACTACCTCTTGATCCATGTACACGAGCACAATGAAGCATTCTGGAATTTCCATTCTTCTCAGTGTTATCCATCGGTCTTGATCTATACAATCTAATGCCTTTGTATAATCAATAAGACACAAGTAAACATCTTTCTGGTAATCTTTGTTTTGAGCCAAGATCCATCTGACATTAGCAATGATGTTCTTATTCCACGTCCTCTTCTGAATCAGGCTTGACTCTCTGGCACCTCCCTGTCAATATGCTACTGTACCCATTATGAATGATCTTTAGCAAAATACTAGCGTGCGATGTTAACGATATTGTTCATTAGTCGCCTCATTCTGTGGATCACCTATCTTTGGAATGGGTATTAACATGGTTCTTTATGGTAGGTGTCTTCTTCAGCCTGTCTTTATCTAGAAGCTCCGCTGAAACCTGTTCAGTATCATTGCTGCTCCTTGTAGCCCCAGGCATTCCTCCGCTGCTTGGTGCATCTTTCTTCCCCTGATGTCCTTACCCTTTGTGTCTTGCTGTGTCCTCCTGCTTTAGAAGGACACTGGTCAGATTGGATTAGGACCCATCCTCCTGCAGTATGACTTCATGTTAACTTCACTCATCTTCAAAGATCACATTTAAACAAGATCATGTTTCCAGAGCCCAAGGCTTAGGCTCTTTTGGAAGGGCACAACCCAATCCATAAGAGAGAGCTACAGAGCAGGTTCTCGAGCAAGAAAATAAAGTGATGGCCATGACACCCGGGAGGATTAGTGGGTTCAAGGTTGCTGGATGGATCTAGGAGGAGAGGCCCTAGAGGCATGGTGTGGGGAGGTCAGGCAGGCTGGGTAGAGAACAACATGCCTTGCATTGAATATGCTTTTGTGCGAAGATGTCTTTTCTAAGAAGGAGGAAGGCAGGGTCCCAGGCAGAGCCCTACCGAGGGGTGGATGGACCTGCTTCCATCGCATCACAGTTAATGCCAACTCTTCTGCTAGCTGAGCCAGCCTGGAGAATGGAGGGGGCTCCCTAGCCTCACCGCAGTTCCTCCAGCTCCCCTTCTCTCATCGGGACTGTCAGTGGCTGTCACTTAGTGCTGTCTCCTTGCACTGGGGCTGGGGGCAACCCAGGCTTTCAGCTTCGGGGACAGAGACCGACCAGCTTCTGGGAACTGGGCTTCCCTAGGAGGGACAGCACTCCATTTGGCCTCTGGCTGTTGGATCCAAGCCACCCCAGGTAAATCACCAAGTAAATATAAGTTTGAAGGATCAGACTGATAATGGTGAGTGGATGATGGATGAGCTGCTGTCCACTCAGCTCCACCTCATAGTGACCTAAAAATCACAGAACAAAATGTTGCATGGTCCTGCTTCATCACATTAATTATTAGTCTGTCTGAGTCCCTCCTTGCAGCTATTGTGCCAGCCCATCTCACCCGTATCCCCACTGGCCTGTGGCTCACCAAACATGATATCCGCCTCCAGAGATCGATTCCCCCCGATGATGTGTCCAAAATAAACTGACTTGGACAATGTTCTGTTGTGATCCTTAAGGATTCCATTGCTAATTTTTGGAACGAGATCTCCAGACCTTTCTTCCTAGTTTGTCTTAGTTTTGAAGCGCCGTGGAAACCTGTTCACCGTGGTGACTCTGGTGGTATTTGAAATACCAGTGGCCTAGCTTTTAGCACCACAGGAACACGCAAACCACAGTGGGACAAACTGCCACGGGGATATGGTTCGGGGAGTCCATTCAGCCTCACTTGTTCTCAATTCTGGGTCTGGTGTACTTGCCCCCCAGGAGGTGGCAGTGTGGAGAGGGCTGGCGAAAGGAGCAGCAGCAGGCTCGCAGGCTCATGGGCTGTATGTGCTGTGACTGCCGGCCCTGCCGTCTCTCGGTGACTTTTCAGTCGCTCCGAGAATGGCTTCCCATCATTGACTCGGTACTTGTATTATTACTGGAATCATGAGACTACTTTGAAGGAAGTATCACTGATTTGAATTTATTCATTTATTCCATGTTGCATTTAGACTTCCAACTTTAGCCTCAATTTTAATTTAACGTGGGTCACCGTAGAAACCCGGCTCTGTGAGATGTAGCCTACAGAAGCAGGATGAAGAAGCCACACACACCTCTCAGTCAGGCCTGGCAAATCCAAATGTTCATCGTTTCCTTGATTGATTGCTGTGTGACTAAGCCACCTTACAAAGGGAAGGAGTAGCAGGCTGAATTCCTGACTTGGTCATTTTCTCTCTCAGCCTTGACAGCGGCAGGTCTCCTCTGCCTGCTGGCATCCTGAGATTTTTCAGAGACACGTAGGGAGCCGAGGACACGGGTAGCTGAGGGAGAGGTGGCTCCATGGGAGTGTGGCAAGCTGGGCTTCCGGAGGAGCTGTGGTTCCCTTCACCATTCAGAGTTACATTATTTGGGTGACATACTTCAGAGAAACAGCATCGCTCCTGAGCACATCCATGCCATGTTCTTAATTGCCCTAGGCAAGTTGACCACCTAATTGTCGGGTAAAGGTTTAAGTTGAAGTTCAAATACAATCACATCTAAGCTGTTTCCCATACAGGGAAATAAATGGTAAGTGTGAACAAGTAAATAGAACTAGGTATCCTTTATAATATTTTATTATATTTTGAAACATGCAAACATTTATTAAGCACCCTCTACGTGCCAGACAACAAGAAGCCCTGGTAATGCAGTGGTTGAGTGCTTGGCTGCCAACCAAGCTGTTGGCAGTTTGGTCCCAGCAGCTGCTCTGTGAAGGAAACATGTAGCAGTCTGCTTCCATGCAGATTACAACCTTGGCACTTCTGTGGGGCAGTTTTACCTCTGCTAGAGGGTCACAGTGAGTCAGAACTGGCTCCACAGTGATGGCTTTGGATGTGCCCCATTAGCTATTGGGGTTTAGTTTTCGAATTCTTGCCTTACATGCAAGGGACTCGGGCTTGATCCCCAGCCAGGGAGCCCAAGTACAGCCACCAGTCGTCTGTCCGTGGAGCTCTGTGTATCACTGTGCAGCCACAGTTTCACTGAAGCGTCTAGACCAGCGGGTCTCAATCTGTGGGTCGCAACCCCTTTGGGGGGGGGGGCACAGGGGTCGCCCGATTCATGACAGTAGCAGAATTACAGTAATGGAAATAGCGTTTTTGGTTAGGGGTCACCACTGCATGAGGAACTGGATTAAAGGGTCATGGCATTAGGAAGGCATTAGGTCATGGCCTAGACTAAGGTAGATTAGGAAGAAAGGCCTGCCAATCTGCTGAATATACTGCCAGAGAAACCTCATCACCATGATCAGATCTGCTACCTATCTTGAAGATGCATTTCATGCTGTTTTTCATGGGGCCGCTAGGAGTTGGGGGTTGGTTCAACTGCAGCTCATAACAACACCATGTTGTAGGCTCTGGAATTGCTGGGCTGAGCAAAACAGGGGAGTGGTCACCACATGTTTGCTTACAGTAGAGCATTCTGGAATGACAAAACTGCTCAGTGCTATTTAATCCTGGAACCCTTGGCCACATTGCGTATTGAACACTTGAAATGTGGCTAGGCTGTCTGAGGAACTGGTTTTTAAGTGCTACTTAATTTTAATTAATTTCAATTTAAAGAGCCAGAAACTTCTGGTTTGGACAGCGGGGATATTGCAGACACATGCTCTTACAAACCTTTCAGTAAGGTTCATCATTATTTCCTAGTGCCCATAGGGTTTTGCTTAGGGTTGTCGAAGAGTGGGGGCACGCAGTGTCTCTCTGTTAGGTGCCATGGTGTCACTTCCAACTCATAGCCACTCAACATACAGCAGAAGGAAACACCCCCAGGCCCGGAATCAGCATGCCAGTGGCTGCCGTGTTTGAGCCCGTTGTTTGGGCTCCCTCTGACATGGCACCCGCAGTGTCAGCCCCTCCCACGGTCAGTTTGCACGTGTCTGCAGACCCTCTGCTCCCCAAGCACGAAGTCCAGGAGGACCAGCCACTCCTGATCACACTTCGGAAGTGCATGAAACCATCCTCACTTCTAAGGCACCTGATGGCTGTACTTCCCCCAAGACAGGTTTGTTTGTCCTTCTGGCGGTCCGTGGGACTGTCAGCGTTCTTAGTCAGCACCATGATTCACATTCATCGATTTCTTCTCCAGCCTAACTTCTTCACTGTCCAGTTTTCGCATGCTTCTGCAGCTGGAAATTCTCTGGCTTAGATCAGGCGTATTGTAGTCCTCAGTGCCCCCCGTCCCCACACACACACACACACACTGATGACTTCTAGGAAGTGGTGAATTTCAGTTTCCAAATTGAAGTCTTCATACTGTACGTATTAATAATGGTGGGGACAATCCCCGTCTCAGCCTAGATAGGAACGCGATGCCTGCTTGCATTGTGTGTGTGTATGTGTTGTGTTCCTATGAGTGCATGTGGACAGCTGTCCAGATTGGGGGTGCATTGCCATTGCTCAGTGTTTTAAAAATTATTCTGGTAATGGAAAAGTGATGCCGGCCGCAGAGAAAAGCCTCGTAGTGGAAGCAGGGGCAATTCATGCATCCCTGTCAGGGTCGGTGACAATGATGGTTTTGCATCTGCCTGTCACGTTAATTGTATATTATTATAGGCCATTAATCTGAGGATTATTAACTCTAAGGATTTTTAGGGAATTGCCTCATCACAAACTTGAATCTGAAGCTCCGTGGTGGTAAGTATTTGGTGTGTTAAGGAAGTGGGACTATCTAGCTGGTCCTCGGGACGGGATGCCGCTCCTAGCCTTGGTCCTTGGAAGGTGGAAGGGTGTGTGTATGAGGAGGGCATTTGGCTGCTTTCAGCAGCATGTGCTGAGCCCCGCGGAGCCCAGTCTCACGTTCTAGAAGCAGCGGTTCGCAACCTGTGGGTTGAGACCCCTTTGGGGCTCCAACGACCCTTTCATCAGGGTCGCCTGATTGATAACAGTAGCAAAATTACAGTTCTGAAGTAGCAACGAAAATCATGTTATGGTTGGGGTCACCACCACATGAGGAACTGTATGAAAGGGGCGCGGCCTGAGGAAGGTTGGGAACCACAGCGACCAAACAATTTTAAACTCTTCAGAACTCCAAGATGTCTTTTTCTTTAGACTTTCTGTGAAGGGCCCGATCTGTCACCTTTCAAATATCCCCTAATGCATTCTCTAGTTTTACCCAGTAAGTAAGTGAGACTCCAACCTGCAGTCTCTTGGTTATTTATCCGGGGTCTGGTTTGCGAGGCCTCTCCCCCCACCCCACACCCCAAGACAAGCTGAAGGCTATGGGCCCCCTACACAGAGAGCTGGGAGGTGTGTCCTGCCAGTGGAAACCAAGCTGATTCCAGGAACCCAAGTGGAAGGTGAATTTTGAGAATGACGAGTGCAACGAATGTATAAGGGTGCTTTGCTCAATTGATGTATGTATTAATTGTGATAAGAGTTGTATGAGCCCCAATAAAAAGATTTATTAAAAATTGAATAAAGGGCATGGAAACAAACAAACAAAAAAGAAGTTAGTAAGTGAGGCTCTCATTAGCCACCTCGTTCTGCCTCAGGGCTGGGTCCCTGGCAGTGTGGAATTGCTAATGCCAAGAGAGCTTCATCACAAATCTTGTCCGGGGTGGTTAAGCCTCTGAAGTCTTGGTGCTCTGTGGTCTTTCAAGGTGTGGGCAGGCTGGCCAAGGCTCAGTTGAGGCTATGTGCACCACGAAGGAGAAATGCCTTTGCCCCTTGGAGGATCAGAGAGGCAGCAGATAAACTGGCGTGGCCCAATGTAGAAAGCCGTCATGAGCTCCAGCTGAGCAGAAGCGTTTGAATCTAGATACACGTTTTGCCTTCCCAGGATGGAGAGCAGATAGGAACATTGAGATTGAGGGTCCTTTCCTCTCGCATGGGAGGCTTGAGTTTACTTGGCAACCATATACCTTATGCACAGCCACCCCACCTGTCTGTTGCTATGGAGGAGGAGGCCTGTGGGTTGCTATGACACTGAACAGGTTTTCAGTGGAGTTTCCACACCAAGATGAACTAGGAAGAAAGGCCTGGAGATCTGCTTCCTGTAGTCCGCCTGTAAAAAGCCTTTGACTCTTCGCAGTTCAGTCGCAGCCGATCTTGGAATGGCACAGGACCAGAGTGGAGACACCGTGCTGTGGGACCCACTCAGCTCACAACAGCAGCAGGGTGGCGGAGGAAGCAAAGCGGGCAACATGGGCACAGAAGCATTTCCAAATCGGAAACAACGCACCTGAGCAGCTGCCGTACTCCAGGTTATAATGATTGACTGTGGATGAGGGTAGACACAAAGGCCACTTGACCTGCCCTCCTGAAGAGCAGCAGGATCCCCCTGCCCCGTGCCCTCACAAATGCCTGTGTGCGACATCTCACAAGACCTTACCGTGAAGTTTCGGGGTCAAAGCATGTCGGAAAGAACCACAGTCGCTGCAACAGCATTGCTCGCGATGACACCCTAGTCCGTTTTCTTGATCCCCCCCCCCATTTCTCTTTATAACAGCCATGTGAGTTAGAAGACTCTGCCTGTTTCACAGGCAAGGAGACTGAGGCATGGAGAGAAAGTGCTTGGCCCAGTGTGGGTCTGAGGTTGAGCTAGGAATAACCCCCAGTTGGCCTCATTCTTCGCCTCACCCCGGAGAGGACCTGAACTTGATGAAATGAGGGCAGTGGGGACAGTCGTCCTGTTTGCTGCATTCAGGGGAGTTTACCTGGAACCTTTATCAAACTGAACTGACCCCTATCTAACATCCACCTGCCGGCACTCTTGGGAGCAGTTGGTCAGTGGAACCACCTGGAGTCTCCTGAGTTGCGTTGTGGAGGAGAGTGAGGAAAGTTCTTCAACTTCAGATAGCAGCGTCCTAGAGACGGGGAGGGAGGGAGGGGACAGATGGCCGCTCTGTGGTGGAAAGCCCAGGGGAAATGTGGGGGCACACAATGAGGAAGGCAGGCCTACAGCGGCCCTCCCTCTCGGCCTTCCTTCTCAAAACACCACCTCGACACCTGCCCCATGGGCACCTCTGGCTAGCTTCTTGGCTTGGGACCCACCTCTGGCAGAGGTAGACTGAAAGAAAGCAAATCTGCTTAGGGACCCAAGACAGGCGGAAACCACCCAGGTAAAGCAGAGAGTCCATTCCTCTGGTGAACTTGAACTGCATGCTGGCTGCTTGCAAGGTAGCCCAACCCTGCCCAACAAGAGTGAAGAGATGGGGCTTTGGGTGAGAGAGCAGCCTCATTTGCCCACACAGGGAGATAACAGCATCTTGCTCCCAGACGGGGAATGGTGCCCTCTCTCCTTTTCCTGTCACCCAGCTACCTGCATTTGGACATGTGCAGTGAGTATCTTGTGGCAGGAGTGTGGTCAGAGGGGATGCTAGTGGGTACCTGGGTAAATAAGTATAAATAGTTTTCTTTTTGATATGTGACTGGATTATTTTCCAGTTGATTTCAAGCTTTGGCCCCAAGTGGCCCACAGATCAAAAAAAGATAAGGGTCAGTTACAAGGTTGAGCTCATTCTCTGTTGCCATGACAACTGACCTCAGGCAACCCTCGGAGGACTACACCTAGCTCCCCAGGTGATATTTTTACTGTCCACGCCATCAATCCCAAGCCTTTCAAAACTCAGACTGCCTAATTGTCAGGGCTCTGTTTTGAAGAGGCACCGGGTCCCCTGTGGGGCCCCAGTTCAGGCTGCCAGAGCTCATTTATAAGCCTTTCTGAAACACTGGGGACCATGAGCGAGGTCCCTGCAGGCCAGAAAGGCCTGGAAAGGTGCCCCGAGGGGAGGAGGAAGGGCACCACCCCTCCTCTAGGATTAATTAGGGAAATCCAAGCCTGGAATGGGGCAGGGGTGGTGGTGCATGCCTTTAAGCTCCCATCTCTGGCGTGAGCAGGGGTCCATGCACCCTAGCATTGGGGTGTGGGCAGGGGTGATGTGGGTGGCTTGGGAGAGAGACCTTTCGCCACCCTCAGAGGCGCATCCACATCATCTTCATCTCAGTCGTAATAATAGTGTATTTCACACTGTCACAATGTCTCAGTCTTCTCTAAAGCGTGAAAGGGAAAAAAAAGATTGAAGATCTACCTTTTTTTTTTTTTTTTTGAGATCCAGAAGGTTAGTCTCAGTAAAAATAGTGGGACGGATACAAAAACACAACTTCAGATAACCAGAGTCTAACAAGATTGGAGACCTGTGCTCCTTTTATGCATGCTCCAGACCCTCAAACTTGAACGCGCATCTAAATCGCTGGTGATTTGAAACACGTAGATTCGGATTCTGCAGCTCTGGAGCGGAGGCCTGAACCTCTACAGCTCTGCCCAGTCTCCATCGTGGCTTCAGCTGCTAGAACAAGGACCCCACTCTCGCTAGCTGGTTGCTGAGGCTGTAAAGCTGCCAAGGCCTGGAATCCCAAAATCTTGGGATCCCAGGATTAGCCCCTGCCCCGAATCACTTGCTCCCCATTCTTGTCTTGCTTCTGTTGACAGACTCTCCTCATTCCATTTTGTTGTGACCCTCCTGGACTCTCAGCCCTGGCTTGATTAATTTCAGTATGATAGTTGACTATTGATCAGTCCAGCACCCAGATAGTATGACCTGCCCTCTGACCTTCTGCTCAAAAGGCGTTTGTTCTGTACAGGGCCCCAAACCAGCGTTCTCAGGGTTCCCATCAGTCTGTCTCCGTTTCTTTTCCTCGCTTGGTCCCTGCCATTTATTGGGATGTGTACTGTCTGAGGGCTCTCCTGGTGTCCTCGTTACCCATCGCCTTCTCACTTCCTCATTTGCTTGGACAAATGTCGAGCCCTCGGCTCCTTTCTTCCTGGATCTCCATGTGCAGGCTGGGCCCTGTGCTGGCCATGCCTGAGCCCAGATCTCTACTGTCGTAATTGCTGGTGCTGGTTTAGACGATGGAGCTGTAGAATTTAATGCGTCATGAATGCAGCATTCAGGATCATAGTGGTAGCTCTGATTTCAGCTCCGCTCATCCACTCCCTTGCATGGTGATACACATGCTTAAGCGCTCAGCTACCAGCCGAAAGGTTGGTGGTTCAAATCCACCCAGAAGTTTCTCACAGGACAGGCCTGGTGCGATGATCTTCCCTATGGAGTCACCAGGATTAGGAATCAGCAGAAAGTAACCTAGTGGGGCGCTGAGCAGGATGGGGGAGTGCTATTGTAGGTAGGAATGGCAAAGTGGCCTACAAGCAAGATCATTTAGCAGACGTAAAAGAAGTGTGGAGGAACCGTGATGGCAGTCCGTGCATGCAGATGTCTGGGGCAGAGGGAGGGCAGAGGAGCCCACGCAGCCGCCTCCTTCCCCTCTCCCATAGAACCCAAGACTCAGAAAAACTACGTAACACACCCAAGTGCACACAGTGAGTGATGGATGGAACTGGATCTCAAGTCCCAAGTATTGCTGCTTTTAGATTTTGTGCCCTGAATTGCTGCTTCCTGAATCAAGTCGGCCAATTAGACACCCCACCAACACAGTTGCTGGCTCCCGCTCTCCCCGAGATAGGTCTGCGCTGCATGGTGACACCATTCCTAGCCGAGCTTCCCTGCGTGGGGGCCCTGCTAGAGAAGGGCCAAGCAAGACCCACCAACATGGAGGAGGGAGTGCTCGCAATGCAGCGGAGCCAAGAACAATGCCCTGCCCACTCCCCCTGCAGCCTGCTGCTCTTCCCTCCCGGGCAGCAAATTAGGAACTCAGAATGTGTGCGCGGGCCTGCCTTTGACATCAGTGAGCCGCACCTGAGCTTCACCTTCAGGATTCTGATAATCAGCTCTCTCTCCTTCTGGCTTCCCCCAAGACCCGTATGGAAATAAGTATGTGTCTGCCACGGATCAAATGCTTTTGGAGACAAAAGTCGGTACCGGGGACATTACAGGGAGCTATCATCTCGGCACGATGCTCTTCCACAAAGCGCTTCGCTCCTCTTTTGGGCTGACACAGTTTCAGCCTGAAAGGTTCCGGCAGACTGACTTGGTTTTAAGCAAAAGCACATCCTATTATTTTTTTTGAGAAATGAAGTGTAAAATTAACACTTTCTATGCCTGCACACAGGATGAAAGCACGAGAAGAGGGACTCTGGGGTTGTTGAGCTTGCTGTGTTGTGTGTTTGGCAGTCCGGGGCGGCTTTATTTATTTCTATTTTTAAAAAATCATCATAAATCAATAGATTTCCTTGCACCCACCCCCAGCTTACAGGGGCTGGGAGGAGAACTCTGGTACTGTGAGCAGTGGAAATCTGCATTTCACCCTACAAATGGGTGAGGCTGCATAATTCACTTGAGTTACGGGGCTCTCTCTTACGGATGCCTGTCATGTGCCGTATACGTATGTATAAATATCAATAAAATAGAGAAGAAAGGAGGGGATGTGATTGTGGATCCTAGCTCACACAACCTGCCAGCTCCCTCCCACGCTGGGTGAGAGGTGGCTGGCTGGGGGTGCTCACCCTATGATCCTCTACAATCCAGCAAAGTTACTCCCTCTGGGTGACCCCTGGTCTTCGTGATGGAGGGAGCGGTTGTCCGAGCTGGCAGGAGGGAGCCAGGGTGGGTAGACCCCCGTCTACAACCCCGGGCGCTTTTAGAGAGGGTCACAGGCGCATTGAAGAGTGTTTGTCACACTAACTAGGACAGCCCCTCCCCCCACCCTGGATAGTTTTATAGGCAGAGGCGCATGTAATGGAAACCCAGGGGAGCCCCTCAGAGCCCCCTCCAGCTGAAGAAGCCTCATCATTCAGAAGGAAGATTTGCAAATCAAAAGGTCTGGCCTCCAGGGGAGATGGGAACCCCTCAAGGCAGTCCTGTTTTCCACCCACCTTCACTGTTAGTTTCTTTGACACTCCTTTTCTTGGGAGAAAGAGGAACGGGCTGGTGATGTGTGTGTAGAGAGGTCTGTGTAGGCTCAGGGTCTAATTAGCCCAGAACCTTAACCAGGACCCTGGTTTGGGCCACCGTGTAGCCTGCCCCCCCCCCCAGCTGCCTGGCTGTGCACAGATTTATGAACGTGAGTATGGGGGGGGGGGGAGCTGTAGCTATGCATCAGTGGCGAGCGGCTGATGAATTGCCGCGGCACTCAGAAAATGGGAAGTAACTGTCAGACATGATTTCTCTGATTTCTAAGTTTCAGGAGCTTTCTTTGTCCTGGCATTGTTGGTGTATTGGATAGGGGAGAAGGGGACGGTGGGGGGGTGGCGTGCTTAATGGTTAAAGGCCTCCAACCCGGCAGAGAGCTACTAATCCACACTGCCAGCTCTCATGAGGGTTGGCTCTGGGCAGCTCTTCTGTGGACCCAGGCCCCGCGGGGGGCTGTAGAAGGAGAAAGACTTCACCTGTGCCCACATCTTGGTTAATGGGATCAGAAAAACTCACAGCTTATAATTAAATGAGCCCAGTAGGAGCCTGTGTTGTCCAAGGAGGGGTGGGGGCGTACGCTGGCAAGACCAGGGCAGGCTGCCTGGAGGTGGTGTACAGATGGAATACGTTCAGACACTTGGGCTGTTTTCCTGCCCTACATAGAGCACCACTCTGAGTGTGTCACTTCAGCAGGTGATCTGACTTCCCTGAACCTGTTGCTGTTTCTGATTAGCACCTAGGGTCGGTATTAATGCTCAGAGATGAAAGAAGTCCAGGGGACTCTAACCATCCCTTTGCTGCTAACCCTACTCAGTGGCTTTATGGGGGAAAGATCTGACAATCTACTCCCGTAAAGATGACTGACATGAAAACCCCATGGGGCAGCTCGGCCCTGTCACACAGGGTCACTCTGCATCGGAATCGATCTGGCGCCTAACAACAACGGTAACATACTTGTCATAAATTATTATAGCATTTATATATTATAGCACTCTAGCACTTTCAATGTCATCGTTCCCTTGCACACGTCCAAGAGTGTGCACTCTCCAGTGGCGCAGCGATATCAGATGTAGCGGGGGCATCTCACTCCTTCCCTGAGCCCATCTACACTTTCAGCACGGCAAAGTGGTATTTGTGTGTAGGGCGGGGAGAGTGTGCGTGTGTGCATCCGCACGTGTGTGCCCGTCAGAGGTCTCTGGGGCAGACTCCCACACTGCAGGCCATCTCTAATTAGGATCGGAGGCTCCCCGAGGGAAGTGAAGGACGTGCGTGGGCCTGTGCGGCAAGTGTACTAGGCCCACCCCGTGTCCCCAAACTTGTCAATGAATTCTTGTTTCATGAGTGTAAAGGAAAGCTGTGCTGCAGTCTCCATCAGGTGCATGTGGCCTAGTTGCCAGGGCTCCAGGGGCTTGACAAACCCCCGGTAGATTCCAGCCAGTGGTCTGTGTGGGGCAGGCCCACTTGCACACATTCGTGTGTGTGCCTCTGTGGTGGGGTACCCTGGGGCCTGGGGACGGCTGGACCAGGGGAGTGCCGGCTGTCCCTGCCAGCCCCTGCCAGGGCCTGGGGACCCAGGGACTCGCCAGGAGCCTCAGCCCATCTGTGTTCATGTCTTGCCACCGGCAGAGCCCCTCTGCTGCCTAATTCCTGGCTTTGAGGGTGATTCGGAGCACCTGGTGCCTTCTGTGAGGCTGGTTCCCTAGGGGAAGCTGAGGGAGTGTCCACGTCCTTGACTGCCCCAGATAATATCCCAGCTAGCATCCCCACGACCGGCCGAAAACACGTATGCAGTACTTGCAGTATGCCAGGGCCTGTCCTTTTGTCTTTCGAGCATTAACCCATTCCATTCCCACATGCACGACGAGGCAGTCTGTTCCTGAGGTCCAGAGAGGTCATGTCACTGGCCAGAAATCCATGCAGTTCCAACACTGGAGCAAACCCTCCACGTGCACTGACCACTGGGGAGCCTGGGTTATAGGCACCGTCCCGCTGCCACTGCCCATGACCCTGTGCCCAGGACACAGGCTGCCCTTTTACTAAAGATGAGCTGATCCTCAGGGAACTTAGTTGGGGGAGGGTCCAGATTTGAACCTAGGCTGGCATGGTTCCATTGAGGGCACCTACCCAGCCCCGAGGTGCCTCATCACGGCATGATGATGGCCCTCAGTGCCGTTGTGTGAAGGTTTGGGGTCACAGGAACTCCCAAGGGGGAAGACAGAGCGTCATTTGGATCTGCAAGCAGGAGTGGGAGACTTTTTTTCATTGGCCACAGTCCATGGGGCCCCCATCTGTTTCCAAAGGAAGAACACATATTACTGTTTTATTGTGATATCTTTGGGGGGCTGCCCAGCACACACACAATAAAACCCCAAAGTGTTTTAGTGGCTACCTTGCTCCTACCCCCACCAGGGCCCCCTTACTGCTCCCTGTCCCTTGAGGTTCTAGGCACACAGGGACCTGGGGGGAGCTTCTTGAAGTCCCAGCGTGCCCAGACCTTTGTTCTCACCCATCTCCTCAGAGTGCTTACACCCCCGCTGCTCCTGTCCTTGTATGGTGTAGCGCTCACTTGTATTTGTTATTTCTCTCCCTCACCACTAGGATGTAGACAAGGGCATGCTCTGTTTCCTTTCCAGTGGAATCCCGCCTTATAGCAAAGTGCCAGGTATCTCTTGTTAGATGCATTGGGCCACCCCCAGCTCATGCACCACACACACCAGAAAATTAAAAACCACCTGTCCTGCATCATCCCTGTGAGCAGCCTTGGAGGAGACTGTTGTAATCCATAGGGTTTTCCTGGGATGATTCTCAGAACTAGAGGGCCAGGCCTTTCTTCCTAGTCCATCTTGTCCCGACACTCCACTGAACCTGTTCAGCATCCCAGCTGCATGGGAGCCAGCACAACGGGACGGGGTAGCTGCGCTTGAGGTGCAAACGTGGATCTCCTGCATGGAATGTGAGCCTTCTACCACTGATCCACGGATGCCCTGAGTTTAGGGCTACTGGGCTGTCACCGTGCGAATAATAAATGTGTGACGGCCCGAGACCCCTCCCTCCTTCCTGTGATGTGGTTGGGATTCCTCACTGTTGACCATTGTCTGCGTGATGTGTAGGAGATAAGAGAGCCACTGATACCTTCACAAGGCAGATATTTGGAGTCTAGACGCCTCCAGAGGCTGGACCACTCCGAACATCTCCTTGGTGATGTGGACCAAGGAGAGGCTGACACTAGGGTGCTCTTGGGGGCCTGGTGGACTCGTGCCAGGGAATTTGGGGTGCAGGCTCACTGACACCTTCGGTTTCTATTGCAGAGGAAGGCATCAACCACGAGTGTAAGCTGTGCAACCAGACGTTCGACTCCCCAGCCAAGCTTCTCTGCCACCTCATTGAGCACAGCTTCGAGGGTATGGGCGGCACCTTCAAGTGTCCCGTGTGCTTCACAGGTAAGGCGCTGCACCCAGGGTGAAGGGAGAGGGCCAAGGAACAGAGCCCAGAGACCTAGCCCTTGGATTCCATCACTCTAGCACACACCCTCGCCTTCCCTTCGGGAGCCGGCGGAGGCCCAGGATCTGTGGGGATTTCTCCAGGTCTTTGCCTCCCTCCCTCCTCACAGGGCTGCCTCTCCATTCTCATGCTCTCTGGCTACTCCTCTCACCCTGCACAGGAGGGCTGGAAGTCCCTTCTCTGTCTAGTCTCCATCTCTCTCCCCTTGATTCAGCAGCTGCCGCATTTGGCTCCAGAGCTGTCCAGCCTCTGCACATACCTCCTGGGCCCACCCCAATTCTAATCTGGTTAAAGTAGCCCAGCTCCCTCCCTGTTCCTGCCTAATCCAGGTTGGAGGGGGCAAGGCCAGCCCTGCCAGCTAAGTGCCTGGTCCCAACCCCTAGACTGGCTGCCCGCCCAGCAAGTGGCTGTCCTGGCCCGAGGCAAATCTCAGGGGCTCTGAGGCCCTTCTTGTTGCCCAGATGGCAGCTGGCGTGCATGGGGGAGCCTGGCCTTCCCCTGCCTCCCTGACATCTGCTGTCTGCCTCAGCGGGAAACCCACCCTGGGGAGAGTGCCTGGCGGGAGGGGAGCTCTGAAGTGCTCACCTCCCAGACACAGAGCTCCTTTGGGGCTGCCTCCTGTGTTCACCCAGGGTCCGAGCGCTGGGTGCTCCTGCCACTGCGAAGCCAGAGCGGCTACCTGCTTCATGCCGGGCCAGAGGAAGGGCTATGGAAGCCCCCTTCATGTATGTCCTGGGGTTCCTGAGAGTCCTGGAACACCCTGATAACTCGTCTCTCTCAGGAGGCCACACCCATCCGTTAGCATCGCACCGCGGGGGCTACCTGGGGGCCAGCACCAAGGAGCCCCAGCTGCCAGGTCTGCCAGTCTGGGTCATTGACAACCACCTCCACCACAAGAATAGTAATGGGCATGTGTTGAGTACCTCTGAGTTCCAGACCCTGTGCTCCGCTGATCTCATTCACATCTTGGTTCTGCCACCTGTTGGCAAGAGAACTTAGATGCGTCGTTTAACTTTGGTGCCTCAGTTTTCGCCTTTGCCACAGTGCCTACCTTACAGGCCTTTGCTGTCCTCAAGGGGTTCACCAGTGGAAACTTGGTACATGATGATGGAGGTCATAATATTGGCAGCCGACATTCCTTCCTTCGTGGCTAGTACAGATGGTTCGTCTATGCAGGTGATCACGGAAAAGTTGGTGGTTCAAGTCCGCCTGGAGGCCCTTCTGAAGAAAAGTCTGGTGATCGTTTTCCAGAGAATTGAAACTTGAAACTCAGTGCCAGGGAGTCAGTGCTGACGCATACTGACCGTATGGGACAGGGTAGAGCTGTCCCTGTGGGCCTCTGAGATGATGGCTGTTGACAGGAGTAGAAAGCCCATCTTTCTCCCACAGAGAAGCTGGTGGTTAAGAACTGGGGACCTTGCGGATTTCAGCCCAATTGAAAACCTCACAGAGCACAGTTCTACTGTGACATGCCTGGTGTTGTCACGTGTCAGAATCGCCTCGATGGAAACTGGACCAATCTCACAGTCATGAGATTAATTGCAGACCAGGCCATCTTTTAAGCACTTCTGATCTTAAATATTAAGTATTAAGCTGTTTGATCTTCTCAACCACGTGGTATAGGGACCCTGGTGGCATATTGGATTACCGTTGGGCTACTAACTACAAGGTTGGCAGTTCAAACCCACTAGCCACATTTTGGGGAGAAAGAGAGGTTGTACCTAATGAGGTGCATTCTTTAATGATCACCATTTTTCAGATGGAGAAACGGAACCACAGAGAGGTTAAGTAACGTACCTAATATAACACACTCAGCATATCTGCTTCCAAAGCCCCCTCTCGAAGGTGCTCAGTTAGTTCATGTGCTAACTGTACCCCTGCCCAGCTACACCGGCTGGGAAGGGCTGGGCATCCTCAGCCCCTTGCCCCTGACCGCCATGTCTGTGTTCAGTCTTTGTCCAGGCCAACAAGTTGCAGCAGCACATCTTTGCGGTGCACGGGCAGGAGGACAAGATCTACGACTGCTCGCAGTGCCCACAGAAGTTCTTCTTTCAGACCGAGCTGCAGGTGAGTGCCCCAGCTGCTCACACATCCCTCTGCAAGTGCGTTTGGTTCCCCCACAGCAGCGAAGGCGCTTCACGATTAAGCCAAATGGGACCGTTGTGAGTGGTCTGTCAGGTGTAGCAAAAGAACTCAAGGCCCAGGCAAGAAGGCCCCAAAGCAAGTAGATTTTGATGCTCGCGGGTCCTAGAGAAGGAACAACAGCAGTCTCAACTCAAGGTCACACGGTGAGTGCGGGGTACTACACATTAGCAACAAACTGCAGCTTGGCTTCTGCACAGTACCTAAATCTTGCTTGAAGTCTCCTTGGTCTTCATTGGTCAATATACTATGTTTCTGTAAAGATTTCAGCCTGGGAGTCTCCTTGAGGCAGTTCTAGTCTATCTCATAGGGTCGCCATGCATTGGGATCAGCTTGACTCTCCACAGTTACGGTCTCTAACTCTTTCGCCCAGCCATGCCTCAGACAGGTTCCCAGGATAGAAACCCTGTTACTATGTGTTTCTGGGAGGGGCCATGCCTTGAAGTTGACACGGAGTCATGTATATAAGCAGCCAGCTCCACCATGATTTGTCAGAAAGAAAGAAACAGGAAAAAGCACAGGGAGGCTGCAAGAAAAGAGCTATATCAGGTTCCAGGGCCGTAACCCTGAAGACAATAAGAGGCCCAGAAGGGGCCCAGTGGCAGAGCCAGTGGCAGTATACTATGAAAGAATTCCAGCGCATTAAGCAGAAAAAGGAGTACCTATCACCAATGGTGGTTAAGGACTGCGTTCCACATAGCCACAGGATTTCTGTCATGGACGCCTGTCTGCGGCATGGCTGGGGCAGGCCCCACCTCACAGTGATGCCCACATAGCCAGGCCTGGGCTGATGCTAGTCATTGCCTAGAAGAGGTACAGAGGGTAGGCTGACTCTGACCTCTGACCGTGCAGGGCTCACGCCCCTGTCCTGAAGACATGCGCGGGGTCAGCCAACTGTCCTCTCATGGGATGGAAGGTGAAGGGTACCAGGTGCCTGTTCTGTGTGCCACCCAAGCAACCTGCTCATTTATATTACTGCCCGTGCCCATTTCCCGTTGCCAAGTACAGGCTCTGCCCTGCCATACCCCACCCACCTTACCTGCTTGGCCCAGCTACCAAAATAGGCCTCAGGTCCCCTGACAATGAGGGGGTTTTTTATAGCCCAGCTCTGTAGGTTTTCTTTAAACACATAAAATATTTTTTTTTAAGGTGCCATCAAGTCAGCTCCAGGTTTTGGTCACCCATGGGTGTCGGCAGAGAACCCCGTGATCCATGGGTTTTCAAGGACGACTGGGTTTTCAGAGCTAGATCCCCAGGGTTTCCTTTCCTGGAGAGACTCAAACCACTAACCCTTTGTTTAGTAATCAAGCGCTGAATCATTTGTGCCACCAAGGAGGTTCTATGCATCGATGTAAGCTGGGATTTGGCTTTTACACTGTCTCACTGAGCCTCTAGATGGTTCTGCACACCAGGAGAAGGACAAGTTTGCCGTGCGAGCTTCCTGGCCCTCAGCGTCCAGCAGCCTACCTCTTTCTCACAGATATGTTGGGGCCGGGATGGGGCGCTTACTTCAACTCCACCCTCCAGGGCTGCACACAGATGGTAGCAAAGCCCAGAATGATTGTTTCCTGGGTGACCCCATTCACCTTTAAGTTATATCCTCAAATCCTGAGAACTTTGGTAAATTATAGCCGTAATGAGCCACCATTTTCTGCAATTAATGATGTTAATTACAGACCATTTCAGTGTGGAAGTGTTGTAGCCATGCCAAATCTGGGCAAAGAATGGCTTTCGTTAAGTAGCAGGAATAGCAATTTTCTGATTTTTTTTTTGAGAGAAGGGATTTTTTTTTCAGGCATTATAGTTTTCCTAGTATTTTGCTTAGGGGCTCTGCTTGTATGGAAAAGACCCACGTGATGGTCAGGTCACCTGGGATGACATTGTAAGGATTTGGACAGGACCCTGGGAGGCAGGACCTGGCCAAAGTCTGCCCGTATAGAAGCCTTGACTGGCTCTCACCACCCGGGGTCATTTGAGATCGCATGGAGAGACTCGGCGCACAAGTGACTCTGAGCTGAGATTCTGGAGAAGGATTGTGTGGAGACAGCTCTATAGGAGGTAGGACAGGACCGCTCATCATGTTGTGACTAGGAACATAAGACGGGACTAGGCTTTGCTGTTCATTTGGTCACAGCATGTGTATGAAGGGTCTGTTCTGTGCCAGGCACTTCAGTGGGGACTAAGGAGACAATGGTGCACCGGCAGAGAAGCATCCACAGGAGCTCTATTCCTGAGCTTCTGATGGACACCCTCCAGTAATAGATAATGGAATCGAGTGTGGTGGAGGTAAGGTGGGTACTTCTTGGTGTCTGTGGCCAGGGAGGGCCTCTTTTCAGAGGTGGCATTTGAGCTGTGGTGTGGTGAAGGGGGCCGCTTACAGAGAGCATGTGCAAGAAATCGTGAATTAAAAACCGACTGGGACTGGCATGAATTGGGCCTGTGGCTGGAAGTAGCGGAAGCATCAGCAGGGCAGGGAAGGCAGCTGGAGCCCGGGTCATGGCTGGAGTGGTACAACAGCTTAGGAATTTGGACTTTATTACCATCACGAGGAGAAACTAAACGGGGGAGATATACTACTTAATCTATACGCTGCCGGAGAATGCAAGAAGCTGGGTCTTTGAAAGACACTGTTCGGAGAAAGCAAAGTCACACACTGGAAGATGTTTGCAAGTTACGTATCTGATAAAAGACTCACATACAGAATATATAAAGAAGTTTGCAAATTCAGTAATAAAAAGGAAAACACACTAAAGAGTGAGCAGAGATTTAACCAGACATCTCACCAAAGACAATACCCAGATGCTCAACGTCTTAAGGGAAGACAAAAACCACAGAGTGAAGACACGTCAGGTCTGCTCGAATGACTCAAACCAAGTCAAAACTGAGAAGCCCAAGAATTATGAAGAAGTAGAGAAACTGGACCTGACCCATGTCACCGACGGAAGAGCAGGTGGTGTGGCACATGGCAAAGTGATGTGTGAGTTTCTGACAAAGTGAACCCTAAATGTAGAATAAGACCAGCAACCCCACAACTACTTACACAATAACCTCTACATGAATGACGATAGCGACTTCATTGGTCAGGACCCAACCAGTCCTCTGCTCTTGGGAATGGATCCGACCGACATCCACACAGTGTCATACAGTACAAAGAACTATTGATAAGCGCAACAACATGTATGGATCTCAACTGCCATATGCAACAAGCCAGACTCAAAAGGCTCTTTACTGCAAGGATCGATTTACCTGACATACTGGAAGAAGGCAGTAATAAAGGGGGACAAATAGACAAGTAGCTGGCAGGGGCTAGAGGTGAAGGCAAGAAATAGAGGCGATTAGAAGAGGCTTCTCTATACTGCCCCATCACATATCCACACAGACCATGGCATGAAAGCAGGGATTCTATCTGGACAAAGAGTTGATTGCTGCCCTTGGCCCTTCCTGGGGGCCATCCCGGACCTGTTGACAAGGAGTCAATGTAGATGGGTTACAGTAGAGATGGAAGACCAGTGTCTTCAAGCATTTTATATTCTTTCAGATAGAGGAGTTATTTTAATGCCTTGAGTGTCCCTGGACTTCTGTGAGGCAGACATCAGAATGTGGATTTTGGTCTGGGATCATCAAGGCACAGGCATCACTCTGGAGTTAAGTCTGGAAGAAGAGGAGTTCATTGTAAGCTCTTTGGGATGACAAGAACGTAAAGTAGTATTGGATCTTCAACTACCCTGTTCCTAGGAATCCAGTGTAATTAAACCTAGGCAGCGGCACTCCTGTTTTCTCTCGAGACCGCCTAGTCCCTTCTCGGTGCTTCTTTGTGTCTTGTATTGTTCTCTCTCGTCAGCCGGAGTTGCTGGGCTCTTCATACAAAGTGGAAGGTGGCTTACTGTGCCATGCTCAGACACCCTGGGTATTTCAACAGAGGGCATTTAACATGGGGCTTGGCAGTCAGAAGGAACATCTAGCTAACCCAGAAGTGTTACAAGAATGTTTCCAAAACGTCCTGGGAAAATTGAATTAAAATATAATGTAAAATATATTATATTGTATAAAATATAATAATGTACATTTTGAAGGCCCCTTTAGTTGCAGATTGCAGCTATACCTTAGGTACTAAGATGCCAGATCCCTGGAATAGGGCGCTGTGATTGCGTAAGTAAAGGTCAGCTGTCCACTCTTGTTCCAATGAGCTGGACAGGGCGTGGGGTCACACAGTCCAAGCCAGCAAATAGAGGGTGCTTTCTGGGGAGAGGAGCCTGGGCTGCAGAAACTCTGTCAGTTGCTTAAAAAACCTGGAAATGGACAGCAGATGCTGCCTCACTGGGGGGAGCCCCTGTCGGTAGATGTACGCCACTGCATTTGTCCCATAAGGCGCAGTCTGTGTGTGAGTGGTTCTGTAATTGACTCGTGGCTCCACCTCCTACCAGCTGTGAGCCTTGGTTTCTCTGTGTGTCAAGTGTGCTATTGATAGTTCCTAACTTACAGTGTCCAACAGCTGCCTGGCGCACCGGAAGCGCATCCGAAGTGCTATCAGCCATTGTGACCAACACTCATTTCTCGGACAATTGGAGGACACAGCTAGTGATTGTAAGAGCTGATTTTGTGGGGTTCCCCACACTTTGGGTTTGCCATGACTTTATGATTTCTGTCTTGGGTTTGAACAAAGCAGGCTCCAAGTTCTTCCTCAGTGGCACTCAGCCAAGCCCCAGGGCCATATGCACACACAGGAGTCCCGCACTGGAGCAGTGGGGCCAGGTGGGCCTGCCTTCGTCTCCCTCCTCCACCGCCACTGAGTGCCATTGCCTGCAGCCTGCTCTTTGGACCGTTTTCCTCAGCTGTGCATCTGCGCCGTGGAGGGCGGTGGGCAGGTTGCACGGGGAGCGTGGGAGGCCCTGCAAATGTCAGGACTTGGGGCCTTGCCTTTCCAACCTGAGGCCTCACCAGATGAAGGCCTGGGGTTCTGTTGGCCCCCTGCCAGGGGTGAGCCCACCAGGGCAGGGGCAGGCTCTGCCTGGCCAGCCCAACTGTCTCTGTAGGCCGTTGTAGCCACAGATGCTGGGCATGGGTAGCACCTCCCTTTCCCCTTCCCAAGAGCCTCACAGCAGCCCGCTCGGCACCGTCACTTTAACCATCTGTCCCTGGATTTGGGGTAGAGGTCCACTTACCCCGAGAGTTCACTCCTCCCTCCCTGGCACAAGGAGACCCAGGAGAGGGAGAAATTGGACAAGAAAAAGTCCTGACATCTCAACCCCTGGGTGCCATGATGGGCCAGGCCCTGCTCTAAGCATGTGCATGGACAGTTTCAGCACAGCCCAGGGCAGTAGTGGTTCTTGTCTCCATTTACAGATATGGACGCTAGGGCTTTAGGAGACTTAACATGATTTGCCCAGGGTCATGAGCGGGTGGCAGAGCCAGAGGTTAAGCCAGAGTCTCTTCACCACCAAGGCAAGCAGAAACCCTCTGAAGTTTAAATAAATTGCCATTTATATGAGCTAATAGATTTAAATGAGGCCTGCAGCACAGCTCTATAAAAAGCCTTCATTGTCAGGGGACCCAGAAACTATTTTAGTAGTTGGGCCAAGAAGGTAGCATAAGTCACAGTAACAGGGGATATAAAAAAATCTGCTCTGGGGTGAGCCCAGGTGGAAAGGCGCTGGGCCAGGTGTGCGGCTGGGTTGAGAGCCGGTGGCTGGAGGGCTCGCTGCACACCCTCCTGCTGTGGGATGCTAGGGCAGGGGGAAGAATCCATTCCATCGTGGAGACAGCGAGTGAACAAGACCCTCCTTGACACTTTGCTTAGGAACCTGGGGCCTGATTTCCTGCTGTAACAGGGACTGGAGGCTTGAGGGCCCCTCCTTGGTAGAGCTGATGGCACCCTGGAGATAGTATGGGTGCCAGGCCAGCACAGGGTGCTCCTTGAGGGAAAGTCTGTCTCAAGGAGGTGCTGCTCGGCTGGGAGGACTGGCGGGTCTGTTCCGTTCCTGGAATCTGCACTCCCTCATTGACAGATCAGTGGCTGCAGGAAGCATTGCTCTGAGCCGGGCCTGTGGTGGCAGCGCAGTCAGCCCAGCGTTGAGCGGGCACATTTAAAGGATTAGCTCATGCTGTTTGCTTGTGTGTGCCTAATCAGGCTGCTTCCAGCTAAATGATCACAATTGATTAAAAACAGAACTAGGTATTCTAACAAGTAACATGGGGTGAGCCGGGTCCTGCTAGTGTAGATCCTGGGACCCGGCCAGGGGAGGTTTCTGTGCACCTAAGATGTAGCCTGAGCTACAGGTGGGACCCTCCCTATCCAGCCCAGAGGACCCTGGGTTCAACCTTCTCTGACACCATTATTTGCTTAGCACACTTTGAGCACCTGCTATGTGCCAGGCATGATGGTAGGGCCGGCAGAGAGACTAAAAGATGTCAACAAGCCTCAGACCCCTGTTCTCTCAGTGTACCTTCAATAAGTATACCAGTTAGGAAACTTCCGACAGCGATGTTCTGAAAATAGGCAAATACTCTGTCCTGACAGAGTGGTGGTGTGCTTGGGGTAGGGGGAGCCATGGGAAGGACAGGGGCGAGTGATGTTGTCTAGTTAGCTACCTACTCATGGTGACTTCCTGCACTTTGGAGCACAGCGCTGCCCCTTCCGCCTGTGTCATTTCCAAGACGGGTCGCCGATTAGACCACAATGAGCCCTGGAGGGTTTTCACTGGTTGATTTTCAAAAGTAAGTCACCGGGCTTTTCTTTCCCGTCGTCCTCTGGAAGCCCCAATGAAACCAGTTCGTCATAGCAACATGCAAGCCTGCACTGTCAGTGGGCTGTGCACAAGCTACATTGGTGAGGCCTCAGGAACCTGGTTTCCCACGTGGAAGGTGGGAATTCCACCACTGCCCTCCGACAATGGTAAGGGGAGACATTTGGTTGGTGGGGGTGGGGGGGATCAGGGGCAGTTTCTCTAAGGAAGTAGCATTTTAGCCAAGGCCCAAAGCTTAAGAAGGAGTCAGCTAGGGGAATTGCTGAGGCATCTTCCAGGAAAAGGTGCAGCCAGTGCAAAGAGGCTGAAACAGTGTTCAAGGAAGAGAAAACGGGCAGTGGGGCTGGAGGAGGTGAGCTAGAGGACACAGCTGCCTTCTCAGTGCGTCCTTCTGCTCTTGCCTACTCAGTGAGGTGGCTGCTTCCCCGAGGCGCCATTGCCTGCTGATCCTTCTGTCCTAGCGCCTTTCTTCTGGTCCTTCGGGCCCAGCTCAGCTGAGCCTTTTTCTGAGAAGCCCTCCTTGATTTCCCCTCCTTTCGCTTCCTTCTCTAGCCTTTTGGTCTAACCTCAACCCCATTTGCCAATATGGCTTCCAAGTAGTTCTGTCTACACCGGACTGCCCACGCAGAGATGAGGTTTGGGTTTTTCCCTCCCTCGTGTTCCTCCATTCATTTATCCACTGCCATCTTGTTTGAGGGAGAGAAGGACGGCAAGCAGGCAGAGAGAGGGAGGGAGGGAGGAGGGTCGCAGTGTGCAGGTTCTAACAGGAGCAGGGAACCGAGGAGCCGATTTCCTCGCCTCTTTGTGCTGCCGCTGTCAGCCCAGCCAGATAATTATAACTAATAATAATTAAAAACTAGAAGTGCTTTAGGCACATACTTAGCATTTGACTCTTTGGCTGAGCTTTCCGTGAGAAGCAGTACCTTTCTCGTTCTTCATTCGAAGGCAGCCCTTGCTCCGCAGTCTCACTGTGGCTGGGAGAGCGGAGGACCGAATGCCCGCTGGACTTGGAGGTGGGGCAGGG